>NC_138749.1:6640175-7840175 GCF_965113315.1 Podarcis vaucheri
ATGATAGGGAGTTGGGCATGTTTAGCTTGCAGAAGACTGAGAGGTAATATGATAGCCATCTTCAAGTATCTGCCATATGGAAGATGGAACAAGCTTGTTTTCTGATGCTCTGGAGGGCAGGACCCAAACCAATTGATTCAAATGACAAGAAATGAGATTCCAACAAACAAATGGTAATCAGGATCTGACACCTACTGGACGAATGAAGAGGCCCACTATCACTCAAGTTTGTGAATGGGCGAAAACATCATGGCACTCAGTGAAGGAGGAAATCATTGTCCAGTCATTCAAAAAATGTGGTGTTAGCAATGCTTTGGATGGAAACGAAGATGGTATTTTATATGACGATAGAGAAGAAAGTGATGTCAGTGATTGTGAGCAACTGAGCTTCATAAATTCTGACCCTAGCACTGATTACTTCTTGGGGTTCACAGAAGACTAGAAGAGTACTCAAACCTTAAAGTCTCTCTTCATTTGTCAATTACAGATAGGTAGCCGTGTTGGTCTGCCATAGTCAAAATAAAAAAATTCCTTCCAGTAGCACCTTAAAGACCAACTAAGTTGGTTCTTGGTATGAGCTTTCGTGTGCATGCACACTTGTGTATCTGAAGAAGTGTGCATGCACACGAAAGCTCATACCAAGAACTAACTTAGTTGGTCTTTAAGGTGCTACTGGAAGGATTTTTTTTTATTTTTCATTTGTCAATGACAGTGATGATGGTTCTTAATGCCACTGTTGACTGCTGTTCAATTTACGTGGTTGTAATATGATTCTGATATACCGGTTGTTTATTAAATAGTACAACATTTGATTCAGAATATTTTTCTTCTTGTTTTCCTCCTCTAAAAACTAGGTGTGTCTTATGGTCGGGTGTGTCTTATAGAGCGGAAAATACGGTAAATTCCAGGAAGAACTTTCTGACAGAAGCTGTTGTTAGACAGTGGAATGGACTCCCTCGGAAGGTGCCGGACTCTCCTTCCTTTGAGGTTTCTAAGCAGAGGTTGGATGGTCATCTGTCATGGATTCTTTAGCTGTGATTTCTGTGGGATGGGTAGCCTCATTTAACCAACATGCTTAAGTCTAATGAATGCCTGAAGGGGTTAACATCACAGAATAAGCTCTCCTTCCAGGCTTAGCTAGGTCACTTCCCCTCACCTTGGGAAGAAGTTTATCAAGGCCTTTGTTCAAGTTCAGTCTACCCAAGATGCTCAACCTGTGAGGTATGAGCTGGTTGCTGCACACTCAGACCACATGGCTTTCACGAGCCAATCTTGTTTCCCTATGCCAATAATTTAGGAACTTCCACCACTGTAACTAATCCAAAAATCACTGCCAATGTTTTCTCACTGCTGTACGGAAAAGTACGTGAATCTGACCTTTGAAGAATTTGTAAGTAAACCAGTTTTAACTTACCAAATATGTGTGTTTTTCTATGCTAAGGGAAGAGGGAAGTTTTGAAACTCAAAGGGCTATATTTTAAAGGTCTAATAGCCTATATTTCCACACTTTGCTGCATATTTTGTGATCTTAAATCACTGCTGGGATTCTCTCACCAAATAATATCTGCCCCAAACCTGGTTCTTGGCAACCAGAGAACTCTACTTTTTTATATATATTTTTCCTTGCCAGCCAACAATTCCTGCACCGCAAGGGTTTGGACTAGATGTCCTTTGGGGTTGCTTCCAACTCCATAAAAAAATAGAACCTGTAAATAACTCCCCAAAGCTTTCATACACATTTTTTCTCTGCATAGATCCATTTACACACGCACACACACACACACACACACACACACACACACAAATAATGAAAATCAGAATTGGCTCACAGTTTTATTTCAGAGAACTGTCTCTAAACAGGAATTTCCTGAACATTTGGTGGAGTACAGGGGATACTGTGGGAAGGAGGAAGACTCGGATTTTATATCTAAAATATCCTCACCCTCAGGACTGAAATGAAAAGGAAAGAGATAAAGATTCTAACCAATCTTGTGAAGTGAACACATGCACACAAAGAGCTATGCTAATAAACAATTAGTTTTAAGAAGTCTCATAATACCACGCCATCTGCAGAAGCAGCTCTACAATTTTGGACCTTCCATTTCTTAGAATGAATCTAAGACCATCCTTGCTTTGATATTTTGAGAGGGCTTTATCTATTTGTTTGATGATTGGATGTTTCTGACGGTATTGATTCCTGCCATTCTCGGGAGTATCAAGGTTTGACACAAAGTAAATTTATGGAGCCAGCCCATCTTTTGTTATCGCTCAGTTGGCATTTGAGCTCATCCGGTGTCCAAAGTATGTCACGAACTTCACAGACTATCTAACTTAGCTGTATGTGCTGTCAACACAACTCGGGGCTCATAGATCAAGGCAGAGCCAGAGGAACTGACAAAAAAGAAATTGACTGCATTTTTTTATTTTTTTTTAGGTCATATTGGAAGTATAGTTATTACTTTACCCACCCACCCCTCGCTTGTTGAAATACTTAAAGATTTGCTGGATACGGCATTGCCTTTTTAGAACTCACCCCCCCCCCCCGTTACATGCAATGTAACTTTTTGGTTCTCCTTGCTCTTTCCATTTTTACAAAGCGAGGTTAACTTACTGCTTTCCTCTTGCGGCCAAGGAAGTAGGGCATCAACAAAGAACTTGCGCATAGAGCTTTTATCCAAAGTTGTTGTTGTTTAGTCATTTAGTCGTGTTCGCCTCTTCGTGACCCCATGGACCAGAGCACGCTAGGCACTCCTGTCTTCCACTGCCTCCCGCAGTTTGGTCAAACTCACTGTCCGAGAACACTGTCCAACCATCACGTCCTCCGTCGTCCCCTTCTCCTTGTGCCCTCCATCTTTCCCAACATCAGGGTCTTTTCCAGGGAGTCTTCTCTTCTCATGAGGTGGCCAAAGCCTTGGAGCCTCAGATTCAGGATCTGTCCTTCCAGTGAGTACTCAGGCCTGATTTCCTGAAGAATGGATAGGTTTGATCTTCTTGCAGTCCATGGGACTCTCAAGAGTTTATCCAAAGTTAGCCAATTACATTTAAATACCGTCTTTTGAGTAACTCATCCACTGGAATGCTGAAGTGGGATGTTGGTGGAGATTGGTAAACAGCAGTACCCTCAGAGATTGCTGGTTCTGAGTTCTAGCAAGGTGCAGCCTGCTGCCTCTCCACAGGCATCTTCGGGCCACTGTGATGATGAACTAGTAGGGCCCTTGGTCCAATTCAGCAGATCTCTTCTCTTGTCCTTGGGTTAGTGTGAGGTCTTCTACCTCTAAGAGTTACAGGGCGGGAATGGGATTCAGAGGTTTTATTGCATAGATTGTCATGTCATTGCTGCGGAAAGATGGGGGTGTGTGATAAGTAATTTAACTTCTCTTAAGGATTCAGATAGTAACTCTTGGATTGCCCAAATTAAACCGGAAGGCCATATTTCTTTTCTGTCCTTAAGAGCCAAACTAAAAGAAGCTGAAAAACCCAACTTTAGCTGTTATGTTAAGGGGGGGGGGGGAGAGAAATGTTGGCTTAACTTCTTGATGATCTTAAACTCAGTGGAGGGCTACGAAATTCAAATGAAAATGAATGCAATATTAGCACCCACTGGATAAACTGTAAAATGATTAGTCAAATTTTAGTATTCGCTCTTTAAAAAGCTTTTAATTAAGACTTTTAATTAATAATTGAAAAATTAATCTACCAATAATTATAACTATGATTATAGGGTTTAATTGTGCTTAATGATTGGGGGCTGATTAATGACCAGACTAAGTCTTTTAGATTCTCTGACTTGAAAAGGGTAGGAGGTGATGGATTCCATTCAATGAAGTTAAAAAGCAATTCACACACCCAAGACAAAGAAAGCTCAGACATAAATGTGTGATTGAAGAAGAAGAGAAGGCCCCATTGTTTATACGATCTTCAGTGTCACCGTGGAAGTTTCCTGTAAGTGGGAAATGGACATCGGATTATCAGATTTCAACATCACTTTCCATAGGTCTGGGGTTACCAACCTTTCTGGGCCAGTGGGAACATTTGTAGCTTTAAGAAAGTGCCCACACAAAATGGCTGCCACCTCTAAAATAGTAGGAAAAGGGACTGGATCACAAAATGGAGCATATGCTTCCTTCCCTATTAATGGGGGAAGTCATTGCCACACTCACTCACTCACAGGGAGGATCTCATCACATTTCCCAGTACGTTCCCAAGCACAATTCAAAGTGTTGGTGCTCACCTTTAAAGTCCTCGTATTTATGGGACTCTACACAAAAGGTTCTATTCCTCTCAGGAGTGTATGTTGGGTCTACACATGTGGTGGACACAGACGTGGGTTCTTGTGTACACTTCGTAAAAGGAGAGTGCTGTTGCATTCAGTTTCTGCTTCCGTGCTTCTTCAGGCATCTGCTTAGCCATTGTGGGAACAGGATGTTGAAAGAGATGGGTCTCTGGCCTGTTTCTTACATACCATTATGTGGCTTAGGGCCCTCGTTTTTATGGGACTGCCTCTCCTGGTAAGTCCCGCAGAGGACCTTAAGGTCCATGAATAATCATAGTTTAGAAGTCCTGAGCCCTAAGGAAGTCTCAGATTATCCTCCACCAGGGTCAGGGCCTTTTCAGTGATGGGTCCGACCTGGTGGAATGCTCTGTCCCATGAGGCCAGGGCCCTCAGGATTTAACTTCCTTCTGCAGGGCCTTCAATTTCTGCCTGGCTTTCAATTTGAACTCGGCCTGATCTTTTATTCCCCTTCCTTCCCTCCCCCTCCCCTTTTTATGAAGATTACCCGCTCTGGGATCCCACAGCTAATTCTCCCCTGGTCTCCTCGCTGGCCCATATAGAACTAATTCAGCTAGCCCTGGTGATCATCTAATGTTTATTGGATGGATTCCCCCCCCCCAAAAAAAATATGATTTTTGAATTCTGAATTCATTGTTATTCATGTTTTATATTGTATTTTATGCTGTTTTTTTGTTGCATCAATTAAGTGTTTTAAATTTGTTGTTAGCCACCCTAAGCCCGGTTTTCTGAACCGGGAAGGGCGGGGCATAAATAAAAAATTATTATTATTATTATTATTATTAACCCCGTGCCTTACTTATTTACCAGGTGCATGCCGGAGACAGTGATCTGGATGGCTGTCAAAAAGGATTCAACAAATTCATGGAAGATAAGGCTATCAACGGCCACTAGGCATGATGGCTATTCTCTTCCTCTACAGCCAGAAGAAGAAATACTTCCCGTTACTGAAAACTGTAGGAGAGGAGAGGGCTATTGTGTCCAGGTTCTGTTTGTGGGTTTCACACAGGCATCCAGTTGGCCACTGTAAGAACAGAATTCTGGATTTGATGTGCCATCGGTCTGATCTTCAAAACGACCTTGACAGATTAGAGAACTGGGCAAAAACAAACAAGATGAATTTTAACAGGGAGAAATGTAAAGTATTGCACTTGGGCAAAAAAAAGGAGAGGCACAAATACAAGGTGGGGGACACCTGGCTTGAGAGCAATACATGTGAAAAGGATCTAGGAGTCTTGGTTGACCACAAACTTGACATGAGCCAGCAGTGTGACGCGGCAGCTAAAAAAGCCAATGCAATTCTGGGCTGCATCAATAGGAGTATAGCATCTAGATCAAGGGAAGTAATAGTGCCACTGTATTCTGCTCTGCTCAGCCCTCACCTGGAGTACTGTGTCCAGTTCTGGGCACCACAGTTCAAGAAGGACACTGACAAACTGGAACGTGTCCAGAGGAGGGCAACTAAAATGGTCAAAGGCCTGGAAACGATGCCTTATGAGGAACGGCTAAGGGAGCTGGGCATGTTTAGCCTGGAGAAGAGGAGGTTAAGGGGTGATATGATAGCCATGTTCAAATATATAAAAGGATGTCACATAGAGGAGGGAGAAAGGTTGTTTTCTGCTGCTCCAGAGAAGTGGACACGGAGCAATGGATCCAAACTACAAGAAAGAAAATTCCACCTAAACAGTAAGAGCTGTTCGACAGTGGAATTTGCTGCCAAGGAGTGTGGTGGAGTCTCCTTCTGTGGAGGTCTTTAAGCAGAGGCTTGACAACCATATGTCAGGAGTGCTCTGATGGTGTTTCCTGCTAGGCAGGGGGTTGGACTCGATGGCCCTTGTGGTCTCTTCCAACTCTATGATTCTATGATCTAATAGGCCATTTGTGTGTGCGTGTGTGTGTGTGTGTGTGTGTGTGTGTGTGTGTGTTTGGAGGCCATGTTTAATTTACTCATTTCAGCCTCTAGTCCTACTGTGTTTTATATTGCTTTCATTGCATTTGCTGCTTTTTAAAATTATATTTATATCTTCTTTTGCAATTCTTCTCCATACTTTCGTTTTGATGGAAACTGCTTCAAGACGGCTGCTTGATGCAAAGAGATGCTCAAGAACGCAAAAATAAATGAAATAAATAAATAGAGGAGTGGAACAGGATATTATTTCCCTGCCTCCGAAGACCACCATATCTTGCCACTTTCACAATGTTATGACCACTAAATTCCCGAAGACAATATTACAGCAAATCACCTCAAATGCGCTCCAGGCGGGAGAATGATTCCATAATCAAAGTGCTAGGTCTTTGAGGACAACTTTAATTACTTTAATCTATACAGCCTGGAAAACATAATGCTTAATGGGGTAATCTATTGAAGAATGTGGAATTTTAAGCAGTATAGACTTGTGCCACTGTGTAAGAACCACTCCCGGCACAGCGCGAAGATGATAAAAAAGGGGGAAAACCATTAAGTAGCATCTGAAGGAAGCCTCAGATGTTCATAAATCAATAATTGATAAAATGTACTCTTGTGTAACCATGTTGGGGTTTTTATGTTGTAGGTGGAATAAACTGATTGCATCAGGCTACAGCCCTTGGTGGAATTATAGAGCATGGCTCTTTTATGTGCTTTAATTGCCGTGTGTTTGTACACAAATGGCTGGAGTGCTGCTCTCTGGTTTTGTGGGCTATAAAGCCACAAGCGTTGCCTGCCCTCTGGGTCCACAGATGAGAGCCATAATATCACCACAGCATGGGGCAATGGAGCTGCTGGAGGTACCACATAGACACTCTTGCTTTGAGATTCATTCACTCAATATTTTCAGCCATTAACAATTTCTATGCGCTACTCCAGAGGGTGAGAGTATTAACCTCTGTGACCTGGCCTTAGTCCAGTTGGGGTAATTATATCTTGTCTCCTTAACATTCTCCAGCTGCCCTGCTTTTTTATTCCTTTTTAAAAAAATACTGCTCTGATTTCCACTGGCGTTCTCCAACTCCTAGCCCTTCCCTAAAGCGGCTTCCTTTCTGCTTCTGTTCTTCGTTTAGTGCTGAGAATTGAACCGGGCTGCAACTCCTTTTATAAAATGAGGACTAGGGCAAGGTTAAATGCTGGGAGAGCCTGGCACTGATACCAATACAAGGAGATGGATAACTCAGTGGCTAAGAGCCAATCAGTGCATGATCAGCATATGAAACTCACTGCCACTGGAAGATTCGTCATCGCAGTACTGTTGACTCATTACTCCATGTGTAGGGCTAATGTGTGGCCAGAGCGGCCCATTTGCAGACATCAGTAGTCAGTGTGTGTGGAAGCACATTTGTGCATATTTCCAAACAACACATTGACTGGAAAACAGCCATCCTTCTTGCGAATCTGAATTTGCAGTACAGTTCTTCAGACAGTAATGTGTATAACAATCCATGTGCTAAGCTAAAGTGTGCATTGAAATGCATATATTTGCAGAAATACCATACCCAAAATGCATTTTTGCAGAAATTATTTGGCTGGGGAACTCCTTTGCAAAATTCAGAGATGGCGGATTTCCAAGAGTGGCTGTGTTTCAGTTCTCAAAGCCTTTTGCCAAAGGAGAATGAGGTAGCCTCACTTTTTAATGCAAGCTGAATCACAGTTTTCTCCCATTGCTACCTGTCACATAGCTTGAGGGGCAGGATCTAAACAAAATCATGAAAGGGGAGTTCAACTGGAAATTTCAGAGTATTTTTCCCCCTCCTTTCTTTTAAGAGATTATAATTGCTCTGGGTAAATCATTTTGTGGTTACTGCATTTTTAAAATGTTGCTTTCCTTCTAAACATTTCCTTTAAAGTGTTTCCTTTCCTTCCTTCTGCTTTTGCCTGCACTCCTAACCCAGTTTACTTGGGAGTAAGCCCAACTGCAATGGAACTTACTTTTGAGTAGATAGGAATAAGATTGCACACGTAGTGATTTATTTCTGCATGCATTTATTGCTGTAGTCGGGTGGTGTTGTTGTTTTTCATGGTTAAGTTATCATTACAGTTTTGTGGCTAGTTACTTAGTCATGTTGAGAAAAGGCAGGATATAAATGTTCTAAATAAAAACATAAATAAATGTTTACATTCCTAAAGCTTCAAAAAGTTAGATGGATCAACTATTTCCTCCCCTCAAAGGCCAGATAACATTTTGAGTGCAGGAACTCTTTCCATAAAACTTGGTCATATGCTTATGAACTTATAATGTTTAATATGCTGTAAATGTTTCATATAAATATTTAAATAATGATAATAATAATTAGCACATCTTGAGAACGGCCTTTATGATGATTATTGTTATTTAAATATTTATATTAAACATTTTCAGTGTACTAAATCCAATAAAAACATTCAACGGGAATAGGAAAGGGAATAAATAGGAACAGAGAGAAAGTAAGGAATATATAAGTAAGGAATAGGGAAAGGGAATAACTAGGAACAGAGAGAAAGTAAGGAATATATAACTACACACAAAAATAAAATAAAATCATGTACTATCATGCTGTACATTAAAGCTACAGTCCTCACCATTATTTTTGGTGGGGATATGGCCAGTTTCTTTAATATTACTTCTAAGGTGGAAGTGTTGACTGACTACTGACTATGATTTCATTATCTATTTCATTATTTCATTATTTTCTCCCTCTACTAGCTTTTGGCGTTGAGAAAATACAAAGTAGGTCTTGCTCAGTTATCTCAGTAGATGGAGGATTCAAATGAAGTGAGGTGCTTTCTAAGAGTCCGTGAAGGTTTTTAAACTAGCAACTGGTTACTAGCTGGTTCCCAACATCCTGCTTGATACAAGAGGGTGTGGTGTATTGCCCTTTGGGAGTGGGAAATGACTCACAAATTAAGACTTGGCAAGAGGAACAAAGCATAAAGATATCTTTGTGGGCGAATGGTGGAGCTTCATTTGATGTTGACCTTTAAAGCCCTAAACGGCCTCGGCCCAGTATACCTGAAGGAGTGTCTCCACCCCCATCGTTCTGCCCGGATGCTGAGATCCAGCGCCGAGGGCCTTCTGACAGTTCCCTCATTGCAAGAAGCAAAGCTACAGGGAACCAGGCAGAGGGCCTTCTCGGTAGTGGCACCCGCCCTGTGGAACGCCCTCCCATCAGGTGTCAAAGCGATAAACTACTACCTGACATTCAGAAGACATCTTAAGGCAGCCCTGTTTAGGGAAGTTTTTAATGTGTGACATTTTAGTGTATTTTTTGTCTCCGTGGAAGCCGCCCAGAGTGGTTGGGGAAACCTGGGTACAAATAAATTATTATTACTATTACTATTACTATTACTATTATTATTATTACTATTATTATTACTATTATTATTATTATTATTATTATTATTATTATTATTATTTCATTTACAAATTCTCCAGAAAACCAAAAGCCAGTTCCTGGTGGTCTGGTGGATCATTTTAATAAAAATGTAGTTTGTAGATGCATACAGTTAAAATTTGTGGTGTATTTACAGGAATACGGGTTTTCATAATATATTTTGGTAGGTCTCCGGGGAAATAAATAAAGGAATAACCCAAACCAAAGGAACTGTGTGGCTCCAGTGAATCCAGAAGCCGACGGTAATGTTTAGCACAGCAAAATATAACATTGCCACCCTCATAGCCAGGCAATGAAAGGTATAATGTGCTTGCATCATATCACACTAGTGATGTATGTAAGTGAGAGCTGGACCATAAAGAAGGCTGATCGCCGAAGAATTGATGCTTTTGAATTATGGTGCTGGAGGAGACTCTTAAGAGTCCCGTGGACTGCAAGAAGTTCAAACCTCTCCATTCTTCAGGAAATCAGCCCTGAGTGCTCACTGGAAGGACAGATCCTGAAGCTGAGGCTCCAATACTTTGGCCGCCTCATGAGAAGAGAAGACTCCCTGGAAAAGACCCTGATGTTGGGAAAGATGGCGGGCACAAGGAGAAGGACAGAGGATGAGATGGTTGGACAGTGTTCTCAAAGCTACCAACATGAGTTTGACCAAACTGCGGGAGGCAGTGGAAGAGAGGAGTGCCTGGCATGCTCTGGTCCATGGGGTCAAAAAGAGTCAGACACGACTAAACGACTAAACAACAACAAATCATATCACACATTTTGCATGATGGAGTTGGACGCAGATTTCGGAGACAGTCACTGGTCAGCCAAAGCAATTCCATCTTGAGAATTCCAAACTTTTGTTGTTGTTGAAGACAAAATGCAGATGCTTCCCCCCCTTTTTTTGCTGTCACTTGTGGCGAGGAAGAACGTCCCAACCTCCCCCACTTTCACACCTTGTAGAAATTTCAATATCATTCCCTTCAGAAGTGGCGTCTTAAACGCCACCGCCAAAAAAACATATGCTTCTGTGTCAGATGTTTCACTTAATTTAGTAGTCTACGGGCAGCCTGAGAGCTCTGACTGCCAAAGTGCCGGCACGAATTGTCTCCTTTGGTTTTTAATTGGAATCATGTTCATTTCCAGGAGGAGGTGGAACAACCAGTCCACGGCACTGCTAATTTCCTCAGCTGTTCGAGCTCACACACTACCCCTTAACTAGCTGGAGGACAATAGCCAAGACTCTCTGCCAAGCTGGCTTTTTTTGTGCACATAGTGTCTTTATACTAACTGTCACCGTATATGTTCAGCGTATGCCAAGAGGGCCATGGTTTACATCACAATTTGGGATGGGCGGTAATGGGGTTTCCAAGCAACAAACATCACTTCTGCTTGCATGGTGCGCTCCCTTAGCACTCTGTCCTGATCCATAGAAATTTTTCAGCTTCTCTGCTTCTCGAGAAAACCTCCCCTCCTAGAATAATAGAACTATAGAGTTGAAAGGAACCCCAGGGATCAATCGTCTAGGCCAACTCTCTGCAATATCTAAAGGACATCAAATGGAAGATGGAGCAAGCTTGCTTTCTCTTGCTCCAGATGTTAGGGCTCAAACCAATGGATTCAAGTAACAAGAAATGAGATTCTGACTAAACACCAGGAAGAACTTTCTTATGGTAAGACGCACCAGACCACAAGACACACCTAGTTTTTAGAGGAGGAAAACAAGAAAAAAAATATTCTGAATCTCAGAAGCCAGAACAGAAAGACGGATCGCTACGCAGTGAAAGCAGCAATCCCTCTTGCTGTTCTGGCTTCTGGTATAGCTGTGCAGCGTGCATTCGCTCCATAAGACGGACACACATTTCCCCTTAATTTTTAGGAGGGAAAAAGTGAGTCTTATAGAGCAAAAACTACGGTACCTTAAGAAGGTGGTCTTTCATTGGAGGTTTCAAAGGAGAAGTTGTGTAGTCATCTGTCAAGGATCCCTTGGTTGAACTTTCTGCATTGCAGGTGGTTGGACTATATGACCCTCGGGATCCCTTTTAACTTCACAGTTCTGTGATTCTATGAACGCAGGAATCACAGCTAAAGAATCCCTGGCAAATGACCAAATAACACCTCCTTTTAAAAATCTGATGAATGAGATTCCACCACTTTCTGAGGTAGTTCATCCCTTTGTTGAATAGCTATTACTGCCAGAAAGTTCTTCCAAATGTTTTGTTGGAATCTCCTTTCTTGTCTTTTGAATCCATTGGTTCAGATCCTACCCACTGGAGCAACCAGATGTTATGCATGCCATGCCATGGCCCCAGATCAGGAACCCCGAGAGACTTCAAGTGACGCTTTCCCTACGGAGCTCACATCTCCTCCCCTGAACTACACATCTGACACCAGGCTCCAACCATCAGTCCAGAGTCCTTGGAGGAGGAAGAGAGCCCTTAGGATATCTCCACAACTTGAGACCCCAGATCCTGGGAGAAGTCCATGGCTGCAGAGGAAGACATTGATCAGATACAGAATTCACAGAGTTAGTCGTTGAATGCCTAGTTCAGACAATAACGTCAGTAGCACCTGCTGAGACAATCTGCATGTTCTGCATGAGCTTTAGGACCACTAGCCGTGGTCCTGAAAGTTATACCTAGGTCTGTCTACAAGGTGCTGATCCTAAGGTACCTTGTCTTCCTGCCTGGAATTCTGTGACCACTGGCCTTCTTTTCACCTGGGCCACCACTTATCCACAACAGTAGGCATCTCCATGGATCAAAGGTTACACTGGTAGAAGTAGCCCCAGGTTTTGTCTTCCTGCTTCCCATTACATTTAGTGGTGTGAGCAATGTGATGTGCCTTAATCACATTCCAAGAACAGCAGGGCCCAGGAACTAAAATTATCATGCAGTCTGAATTAGTAAAGCATAAATGCAGAGGTCTTTAAACAGAAGCCATGCACCAGATTTAAGATGCAGTTCCAGTCTTAGGTTCAGTTATGTCTGGTGCACCAACATGAAGGGATGTGAAAAGGAAACTGTTTCCATGGCTCATAGGGAGAGTTCATAAAGTATGGGCATAAATGTGCAGCCTTCATTAGTGATGGCAGGTGAAATGTTCCACCCATCTTCTGAGCTGCTGAATCCTGAGGCCTGAAAATTGAGCCAATGTTTCTTTCAAGTAAGGATGTGTGTTTTTGCCTTCATCCAGACCTGTGGCAGTTCCTTTAAGGGCCAGGGACAGAAACCAAAACTGCATGCTGTCAAATAAGGGACATCCTTCCATCTTTATAAGAGCCTGAGCTTCATTGCATACCCTGCCTCCATTGGCACAAAATGACACCATCATATAAGGACAGGGGATATTTCCCCCTCAACTGTGGTGGCCCAGTGGTGGATTCAGCCCCTTTGATGCATCTTGAGTGATGTAGACTTTGTCAGTTGCCCAAAATGGCACATTATTCCACACCACCCCAATCTCTGAGCAGTGTGAGATTCCAGGGGTTCCAAGCCACTTAACCAGGGTTCATGCTTTCTTCTGGGAATAAGGCATAGTGGAGACTGGTGTCTTTATGCTATGTGGCTTATTTCCATAAATGGGTCAGTGCATCTGGCTGTTAACCAGAATGTTGGCAATTCGGCCTAACCCAGGGATGGCTGTGGGCATGATTCCTGCCTTGCAAGTGGTTGGAGTAGATGACCTTTGGGATTCTTTCCAACTCTGCATTTCTATGATTCTATGATATAAATCCTGAGATAATGCAGGGGTTCACAGCATTAGCACCCCCAAAGGCTCTTGTTTCTCCCTTAGCCACAGCCTGGAATTCAAGCAAAGATCTGGAATGGCACTCTCTCCAGCTTGCTGCTTTCCCTCTTGGTCACATCACTGCCATAAAAGCTCTACAGTCATACCTCGGATTACAGACACTTCAGGTTGCATTTTTTTGGGTTACGGAATGCCGAAGCCCAGAAGTACCAAAACGGGTTACTTCCGGGTTTCAGCGGCTGTGCATGCGCAGAAGTGGCAAATCGCAACCCGCACGTGCGCAGATGCGCCGCTGTGGGTTGTGAATGCTGCGGGTTGCGAACGTGCATCCTGCATGGATCATGTTCGCAATCTGAGTGTTCACTGTACCCCCAACTCTGGCTTTGTCTGCTGCAGGAGGGGCCCTCGCTCTCTTGTCGCCTCATCAGAGCCCCTTATTCCCCATTTATCACCAAGGCTGTGAACTCAACAGGAGGCTAGCCGGGCTATTGTAAGAATTAGAAGGCTTGATTAAATTCTAACACTTGCTGGATCCGTGGATTAGAGGGGTCGGGCACACAGCTCAAAACCTCATACTCATAACAATTTGATATTGTGCAATGGTTAAAGCAACTGATTCCTTAAGTGCCCAGGTCACATAATTCAGCAGACTTGACGAAGCAAGTCTCTGTGTGCCCACCTCTTTTGTGGAAAGGGCAAGGTTAGCCCAATCCATGCATTACTTGCACATAGAACATAAACATGAAAACTGTGGGTTGAGGCTGGAATGCAGTTAGAATGCTTCCTGCCATTTACACACATAAACACACACTCTGTTTGCTGCCATTGTTACTCCTCACAGCTGCTTTCTGGAAAAGAAAAGGAGATGCGTGGTATGGCATTGAGAGCACTCTGTGAATTTAACACTCTCTTTCAGCTTGTTTAACAGCTTGTGCATTTTGTAACGCATTCTTTCATCACTATGGCAACAGTTAAAAAAAATTAAGGTGGGTTCGAGGACAGAGTTTGGTGTGTGCACTAAAAGGGCCAGCAAAAGGAAACCCGTGGTGTGCGTGTCCCCACTCCACACCTTATCATGGTTGCTGTACTAGCAGACGACCACCAGACTGAACCCAATGAGTACTCATTAATGGTTCCTCGTCATCCTGAAAAAAGTGACAAGTGGGCTGCCACAGGGTTCTGTCCTGGGCCCATTGCTGTTTAATGTCTTCAAAAATGACTTGGATGAAGGAATTGAGGGGATGCTCATCAAATTTGCAGATGACACCAAACTGGGAGGGGTAGGTAATGCCGCAGAAGACTGAATCAGAATTCAAAGTGACCATAACAAATTGGAGAACTCGGCACAAGCTAACAAAATGAATTTAAATAGGGACAAATGTCAGGTTCTGCACTTAGGAAGGAAGAACCAGATGCACAAATATAGGATGGGGGGCACCTGACTTGCTAGCAGTACATGTGAAAAGGATCTAGGGGTCTTGGTGGACCACAAGTTTAACATGAGTCAACAGTGTGATGCAGCCGCAAAAAGAGCTAATGCTATTCTAGGCTGCATCAAGAGAAGTGTAGTATCCAGGTCAAGGGAAGTAATAGTACCACTCTCTTCTGCCTTAGTCAGACCACACCTGGAATATTGTGTCCGATTCTGGGCACCACAATTTAAGAAGGATGTTGACAAGCTGGAATGTGTGCAGAGGAGGGCAACCAAGATGATCAAGGGTCTAGAAACTAAGCCTGATGAGGAGCGCTTGAAGGATCTGGGTAAGTTTAGCCTAGAAAAGAGGAAACTGAGAGGAGATATGATAGTCATCTTCAACTATCCCAAGGACTGTCACATGGAAGATGGCACAAGCTTTGCTTTCTCCTGCTCTGTAGAGTAGGGCTCAAACCAATGGCTTCAAGTTGTAAGAAAGGAGAGTCCGACTAAACATTTGGAAAAACTTTCTGACAGTAGGCGCTGTTCAGCAGTAGAATTGTCTCCCTCAGGACTCTTCTTCCTTGGAGGTTTTTAAGTAGAGGTTGGAAGGTCCTCTATCATGGATGCTTTCTGTACTGTATTTTGCATTTAGCTGAGATTCCTGTGTTGCAGGGGGTTGGACTAGATGACCCTTGGGGTCCCTTCCAAATCTAAGATTTGATGATTCTATGTTGCCATTGGGGGACATGTTCATTTTCCACCTTTTTTGGTGTTTGGCATCTCCAGCTATGTTTATATCATAGTCAAGGGTTTATGGCCTGGGGTTATTGAATCATGGGCCTAGCTGTGCTTTTTAAAGAATGCTTTTTGTCTGTGCCAATTTTTCCTATCTAAACAAACAAACAAACAAAAATCACCCAACACATAAAAAGCAGCCAACTTAAAGTCAGCAAGGTCTTACGCTACACCTACTTACTTTTCTCCCCTGCCCACAGTACATTTAGTTAATAGTCATGTTTGGGCTAGGAACTTTTTAAGGATCGTACAATTAAAAACTGCCTATTTGTGCAAAAAGTGGTGGAAGGTGGCAAAGAGCTGTTTCTGAACAGGACGAGGGTGGTGCAATGCAGATGCAGAAGGAAAGACTGTGTCTGTTTTCCTCTGTTATTTTCCTCTGCATCAATAGGAGTATAGCATCTAGATCAAGGGAAGTAATAGTGTCACTGTATTCTGCTCTGGTCAGACCTCACCTGGAGTACTGTGTCCAGTTCTGGGCACCACAATTCAAGAAGGACACTGACAAACTGGAACGGGTCCAGAGGAGGGCAACCAAAATGGTCAAAGGCCTGGAAACGATACCTTATGAGGAACGGCTAAGGGAGCTGGGCATGTTTAGCCTGGAGAAGAGGAGGTTAAGGGGTGATATGATAGCCATGTCACATAGAGGAGGGAGAAAGGTTGTTTTCTGCTGCTCCAGAGAAGCGGACACGGAGCAATGGATCCAAGCTACAAGAAAGAAGATTCCACCTAAACATTAGGAAGAACTTCTTGACAGTAAGAGCTGTTCGACAGTGGAATTTGCTGCCAAGGAGTGTGGTGGAGTCTCCTACTTTGGAGGTCTTTAAGCAGAGGCTTGACAACCATATGCCAGGAGTGCTCTGATGGTGTTTCCTGCTTGGCAGGGGGTTCGACTCGATGGCCCTTGTGGTCTCTTCCAACTCTATGATTCTATGATATCCTTTGTCTGGAAGAAGATGTTACAGGGGATATGTGGACGCTGTCAAAAAGATCAGCTCTCTGGTTCCTGTTCTATGCCCAGGTCACATCAAGTAATATAAAATGTATGTTGTGATTAGGGGCTGCTTTAGCTGGATGGGGTATTGGGGGGGGGCTATAGCAAGGTGCCCTTGAATGGGCGCTTGGGTGCATGACCCTAGAGAAGTTGCTGTCACCATCTTTATTCCTCCAAAATGCAGTGAACAAGAAGGTCCAGTTTGCTGTATTTTGCATTTTGGTTTCTGTTGTTGTTTAAATGGCTTCCTCAACCTCGGCCCTCCAGATGTTTTGAGACTACAATTCCCACCATCCCTGACCACTGGTCCTGCTAGCTAGGGATCATGGGAGTTGTAGGCCAGAAACATCTGGAGGGCCGAGGTTGAGGAAGCCTGCTCTACCTCTACCAAGAGAGAGAGCGATGTGCCTTTCCTCCAGAGGTTAGGACCAGCAGCTAGAAGTATTGTCAGTGTTGTCTCAGCTACAAGTGTTGTCTCAGGGCAGTGATGGAGGAAGGCGGGTGTGGTAGGGGTGGGTTGACCTGGGTGTCATCCCTGAGGGTGGTGACATTGCCATGCACCCCCTGGGAAGTTAGTCCCGCTCCCGCAGGCGGCCAGCCCCACCCCTTTGGGAGTCTAGCCCCAGGTACACGCCGCTCCGGGTGCCAGAGCAGCTAGCTCCGCCTCTGGGGGTGGGGTTGAACATGACTTTAGACAGAGACAGTCATGGTTTACATCTTATGCCAGTTCATCTACATCAATAAAACTGATGTAAAAATATGTGGCACGCTACTCTCTTGGCCCAGTTCTTGATCCATACAAAATGTGTTCCAATAATCATTTCTTTTCCTCTCTCTTTCTTCTTGCTCTTTATCCAACTCCGCACGTTTCCACACAGAGGTAGCTAACAGGCTTTTGGCCCCACAGCCAGTGACAGGTAAATATCAACTTTGTTCCAAAATGCTAATATGCTATGGTACTTGGAAATTTCATTTCACAACTAGATGGGATGGAGGAAGTTAGAAGGAAGATAAATTTTCAACCGGGATTGGAAATAAAGCAATCAACCAGACTTTGCTATTTCTCATCCCCTCTGATTTTTCTGTCAGCGTAAGTATTTTTCTCTCTTAACTGTCAGTGTAAGTGTAATGCTATTCTTGTGCTATTCTTAATCTATATTATTTTCTAAAGGTGCTATATTACTAAATTGCATTGCTTTAAGCTGCTTAATATTCTTCACATATGATCTTCTATAGGGAGATAATAAAATGCCTTCAACAAAATGTTGTACACCAATATTCCTTAGATGTTTTGACAAAGCAGGAAGTTACGTGTTTTCTTCAAATTTTTACTGTTGAGATTTGGTAGCAAATTAACTTGGATGTGTCAGTTACATGATGGAATTAGCTAACAAAGATTCATTTCTGGCCTTGAGTGTTTGTTTTCGCAGTCATCAGCTGGGGACATGAGTTATACACTATTTTAAAGGAACAAAGACAGACAGCACAATCTTATGTATGTCTACTTATAAGTAAGGCCCCGTTTAAATTTTCTTTTAAATGTTTAATTTCTTACATTTATTTCCCACCTTTATTGCAACATGGAACCCAAGGTGGTTTACACGTGGTTTCCAGGTAGTCATCATTCATCCAGACACTGATTGGACGCAGAGCTGCTTACCTTCAGCCAGGTAGTGTGGCCTTCAGACCATACTCTGAATTTAAAGGGATTGTGTTGAAAGCTGCATCCTTAATTACCAACATTTGCCTTGGTACCAACCAAACTCTTGTAGGAGGGATACTATTATTAAACTTCCAAGTTTTCTAATGAAACTGCAACTTACACCAGCCCTCACTTTCTTGGTATACAGGCTGCAATTATCACTGTGTTATCTTCCTGAAGGGATATTTATCTTCACAGCGTGATCGCAAAGATAAATGGTAAAGTTTAAAATTCAAAAGTGCTTACCACAGGGCATTATGATAAGACGACAAAACAATGAAGTAAAAAAAGAGAGAGCTGTTGAGAGTGGGAGGGGTACAACACGCACACAGAGAGAGAGAGAACACCACCTTTTATCCACAAATCAATGATCGAGCCCTTTAATTGAAATATATTTCATGAAAAGATGGTTGCATTTTCAGATGCTGCTTTCTTAAATAATAATAGCAATAACGATTGTTTTAAGAAGGTGCTTTTCACTCCCTGTAGTCCCCCCCCCCCGAAATATAGATAACATTCTTGAACGGCAGAGGAATACAGCAGTTTGAGCTATAATAGTCAACATAACAATTAGTAGAGTTTGTTACAGTGACGGGAGAGGTGGAGGACAGAACCATGTTCAGAGAATGTGCTGTGCAGAGGACTAAAAAGGAAGGCTTATCTGAGCCTGCTTTTGCTCATCTAAAGGAGAGCAATGCCACACAGCAGCTGCTGCAGGAATAGCATGCTGAAAACTTCAGCCATTATCAGCTACGGAAAAGCAGCAGCTCGAGAAATCTGCTTTTCCTCTCTTTGATTTCTGAACTTTTCTGCGATGGTCTCAAACATGCAGTACCATTTGACTCTTCCGAGGCTGGCCCATTAGGGCATATGAGACACTGCTCTTCCAACCTCAGTCTGCCCTCAGCCAGCCCCCACCTGCCTGCTCCTTATAAACAGCCCAGGGGATGGCACTGACTGTCAGCGTCCACCTCCTTGGTCTCTGTGTTGTCCTTGTGCAACTCAGCAGGGAGGACAAAACAAAATTAGTTGGCTCTGCCTGTCATTGTCTCTAGCTCCACCTTCTGTTGGCATCCTTGTTCTCTGTCCTATCAGTCCCAAAGGTCACTAGCCATCATCAGAGGATCTCCTGGGTGCTGTGGCTTTCCCAATTGCCGAGGCCATGTTAAAAACTAGACTGTGGGACACAGATCGTCAGCAACTAATCTCAGCTGCGGAAAAAAAATGTTTCCCTCTTTATTTTCGACCCTCTTGGGAGCAGGAATTTAACCTTAATTATTTACATTTTTTGTTTAACCCACAAGAAAGAAGGGCTTTTTCGCTGGCTAGGTTCAATTCTAATCCTTCTAACCTCCTTTGGGGTAGGTTTGCGGGTATGTTCAGAAGGAGATAGGATCTGCCCATGTGATGCCCACCTGGTGGAAACTCTAGCTCACATGGCCCTTAAATGTAAAATATATGTTGATCTCCACCAACAATGTCTAGACCATCTATGTATTCCAACATGGAAACTAGAGACAGATGTTATGTGCTTCTTATTACAGGGGAGAGACGAGGAGCTCACCAAGACAGTAGCCAAGTTCCTCTACTTGATTTTCTGCCACCGAAGTACGCTACAGGACCCTGCCCTTGCTGGAGTCCCACAGAAGTGAAATAGATTGCTCGCCTCTTCTTCCCTTTGGCAAATGACTGTACTGTTGAAATGGCAACGAGATTGCATATTTATTCTGAATGTTTGTAAGTGATGCCAATAAAGGTTTGATGATGATGATGATGATGATGAACAAACTGAAATGCAACCACCCTTCAGAATTCACGTTTCTCCAAAACGTGGCAGTGCAGTTCTGCAGCCATGAAAATTGCACAGAAATGGACGTCCCGGAGTAAAGTGTGCATAAGAGAGGGATCCAACCACCCATCAGTGATGCAAAATGCACAGAAGATTCACCACTGAAATAAAAATGTGCATTAACCAACTCCAGCTGATCTCTGTATTATTTTTTTAGTTCCCCTATTTGACTTTTTGTCGCCGAAGTACACTATAGGTTCTGCCCTTGCTGGAGACCCACAGAGATGAAATAGATTGCTTGCCTCTTCTTCCCTTTGGCAAATGACTGTACTGTTGAAATGGCGATAAGATTGCACTGGCTTATTTATTCTGAATGTTTGTAAGTGATGCCAATAAAGGTTCGATGATGATGACTAGCCATCACTGGCATAATGCCTACACTTCTGAAGTTATGTGGATCAACGAGGAATGCTTCTGAAACAATCCTCATACACAGGCCTTCTGGGAAATGATATATAATGAACTGAAAAAGGTATTTAAATATACTTTCCCGAAGAAACCAGAGGCCTTCCTCCTGGGCATAGTGGACCAATCGGTGTTAAAGAAGGATAGAACTTTCTTTATGTATGCTACAGCAGCAGCAAGAATTCTCATCGCAAAGCATTGGAAGACACAAGATCTACGCACCTTGGAAGACTGGCAGATGCAACTAATGGACTACATGGAAATGGCGGAAATGACTGGCAGAATCCGAGACCAGGGAGAAGAGTTGGTGGAAGAAGATTGGAGGAAATTTAAAACTTATTTGCAGAAATATTGTATAATTTTTGAATGTTAAGGACATTGAAATGAATTGCAGGGGCTTTAGCAACAAAGTAAAATGTAAGATTGGATTAACAACAGATAAATTAATAGGATATGAATTTGTTGAAGTAATTTCTAAAAAGGGATACAAGAACAGGAGACGTGAGGAAGTCAGGAAAATAAGTTAATTGAAGATGAGAAATTAAGAAAGAGGGAATTTTTGTTTTTTGTTACTATATGTGTTTTTATCTCTTTTTTCTTTTTCTTTTGATGTGTTCAATGTTTGTATTTTTGTATTGTACTGTTTTTTGTGATGTTGTATTTTCTTTGTTTTTGTATGTTTTTTATTGTGAAAACCTAATAAAATATTAAAAAAAATGAAACAATTCTCATACACTTGTAGCTTGCTGGACCAGGCCAATGGCCCATCTAGCATGCTGTTCTCACAATGGCCAACCAAATGCCTGCAGGAAGCCAGTAACAAGGATCTGAACATAAGAACACTCTCCCCTCCCCTTTCCAGCAGCTGGTATTGCAGTTTCAGGTGGCAGCACATAAATCAATGGGTTCTAATTACAAGAAAGTGGCTCACGACTAAACAAGAAGAATTTCCTGGCGGTACAAGATGTTTGGCAGTGGAACAAACTGCCTTCGAAAGTGGTGGACTACCTGTAATTTGTGGATTTTAAGCAGAGACTTAAAATCATAGGAATTGTAGCAGTGGGTTGCCTACAAGGGCAGTGGGATGGTGGATTAGGTGACCTGTGATGCCACTTTCAACTCTTTGATTGTGTCCATTTCCCTCCTGAATCCTGTGTTCCAAATGGCCCGATCTTGTATCCAAAGTAGAAATTGCGTACAGTGGTACCTCTGGTTGCGAACGGGATCTGTTCCAGAGTCCCGTTTGCAACATGAGCAGAATGCAACACGCAGCCGCGTGTGAGGGGGCCACAATTTGCCGCTTCTGCACATGCACATGACGGCATTTTGAGCATCTGCGCATGCACAAGTGGTGAAATCTGGAAGTAACCCGTTCCCTTACTTCTGGGTCACCTTGGGTTGTATCTTGAAAGAACGTAACCTGAACCAAACATAACAAGAGGTATGACTGTATCAAGAAGCTTGCTCTCTCCATTCTTTTTCCCCTGAATTTAGTATGGTGTGGTTTGCATGTGTGGTTTGGCACGGGTTCCAATGCCTTCAGTTTAAGCATGGATTTCCCCACTCTGCATTACCCATATCCAACCCAAGGTAACCGGTATTTCATTTGTAACAAAGAGAGTTGTGCATCAGTAGAACACCTCAAAAAAAGATTAAGTTGCAATAGCCCATACAATCACTTCAATATTACTTTAAAAAAAAAATGCAGTGTATTATCAATACAGTGGTTTACGAACTTAATCCGTTCTGGAAGTCCGTTCTTAAACCGAAAACCGAAACTGTTCTTAAACTGAGGCACACTTTCCCTAATGAGGCCTCCCGCCACTGGTGCCCTTCCACCGTTCGGATTACATTCTTAGACCGAGGTAAAGTACTCAAACCAAAGCACTATTTCCGGTTTTGCGGAGTTTGTAAACAAAATTCTTCTTAAGCCAGGCTGTTCTTAAACCGAGGTACCACTGTATACACATACTCATCAGCAATGCAGCAGGCAATTATGTCTGCAATGGGTTTAAAAGGGGGGAGTATCCTAGTTACTCCATTCTGAAGGAAATCAGCCCTGAGCGCTCACTGGAAGGACAGATCGTGAAGCTGAGGCTCCAATACTTTGGCCACCTCATGAGAAGAGAAGACTCCCTGGAAAAGACCCTGATGTTGGGAAAGATGGAGGGCACAAGGAGAAGGGGACGACAGAGAATGAGATGGTTGGATGGTGTTCTTGAAGCTACTAGCATGAGTTTGATCAAACTGCGGGAGGCAGTGGAGGACAGAAGTGCCTGGCGTGCTCTGGTCCATGGGGTCACGAAGAGTCGGACACGACTAAACGACTAAACAACAATCCTAGTTACACCACATTTCAGAAGGCACAGCATGCAGGGCAGGGTGAACAAACCAACCAATAAGAGGATGGAATGGAATGGGAGAAATTGCCTTAAATTTCAAAACAAACCAGCAACATTTGCTTCATGCTAATGTGGAGGCTCCTCTTTGAGTGAAACATTCCAAAGTGTAGTTACTGCCACTCTGAAAGGCTAATTCCTTGCAAGTTCAGAACAAACATTATGGTGGCACTTGTAAAAGGGCCAGTTCCTCAGATCAAAGCTGTTGAATAGGGTGAGGCGATGCTTCAGGTAAATGGGTCCCAAGCTGCTGAAGACTTTATATGCTAATAGAAACATGCTGGATTGGTACCAGTGGGAAAAACAGCATCCAGGGCCTTTTCAGTGGTTGGACCTTCCAAAGAAGCTCACCCAGCTCTTCCTTTGGTACAGAAGAAGAAGAAGAAGAAGAAGAAGAAGAAGAAGAAGAAGAAGAAGAAGAAGAAGAAGAAGAAGAAGAATATCCCACCCATCTGGCTGGGTTTACGCAAGCACTCTCGGTGACTTCCAGTACAAATAAAAACATAATAAAATATCAATACAGGGGACAATCAGGTTGCCACATGTGATCCGTGCAGGATGCACCTTTACAACCC
This sequence comes from Podarcis vaucheri, assembly GCF_965113315.1. Classification (NCBI taxonomy): domain Eukaryota; kingdom Metazoa; phylum Chordata; class Lepidosauria; order Squamata; family Lacertidae; genus Podarcis; species Podarcis vaucheri. The sequence continues at coordinate 6,663,684 of NC_138749.1, forward strand.
GCAGCGTTTGCAACCCGCAACAGTGGGTTGCGATTTGGTGCTTCTGCGCATGCACAAAGCGTGATTTAGCACTTCTGTGCATGCACGACCACCGAAACCCGGAAGTAACCGGGTTACTTTATCGTTTATCTGGCCCGCAGCAACCCCCCCCCCGCTGCTGCCACCCGCTCTTACCAGCGCTGCGCAGAACAGAAACACCAGAAATAGCTTGTGCGCATCTACAAGCATTATTTCCGGTGCACATCTGGGTTGGAGGAGGCCCGTGAACATGCCCCCAAGCTATTTCCGGTGCTCCTCCAACCTGGAAATGCATCAGAAATAGTGTGTGCACACACATATGGGCACGTGCTCCCCCGTCCTGCCGTGCAATCGGCGCTGGAGACACCGGCCCGAGGTGTGGTAAGTTTGCTGACCCATGCTCTAAAGGTTCCCAAAGCCAAGGCAATGAAAGGTGACCAAACTGCTCTTAACCCAAGGATGCCTAGACATACCCACCAACATTTCTCCAATGAAAACAGAGACATGCTGTCAGGGGTTCAGAGACAGAGGCACAGGTGAGGGAGGAGACGGAGAGCGACGAGGAAGAATCCCAGGACAGTGAGGAAGAGGATGACAATGACTTGAGATCTTCCATGAGTCTCTCAAGTGAATCGGAGGATTCTCAGGAGGGGGCGCCCCTAGTCAGGACAAGGGGGGTCACAGGGGGGACCTGCCAGGAGCAGGGAAGCAGCAGGGAAACCCCGAGCGGGAGTGGGAGATCGGGGCCGGCTTCCCAGCAGGAACGAAGGGAAGAGAGGGGGGTTCCCAGTGTGACACACGGAGCGGAGCAGGAAAGAGACAGGGGAAGGAGATCTGGGGAGAACGTCCTGCCGGAAGAGGCGGAGAGTAGTACAGGGAGTAGTGTAAGTGTCAAAAGGAAGGTCAGGGGTAGCGAGCGAGCGCCAAGTTCAAATGTGGAGGCGCGCGGAAATGGAGAAAGCCCGGAGGAGGAGCCCAGCCCCAAAGCACGAAGGAGGGGGGAACAGGCATCTCAGGAATCCGCTTCAGGAGAGAGCAGGAGGGAAGGAACCCAGGGGGGCAGAAAGACCCTGCAGAAAAGGAAAGACAGGAAGAGGTGGTCTAGCACAAGCTTCTTAAGTTGGTGCAGGGGCGGGACCGATTCAGAGGGGACTTCAAATGTCTGACGTTAGAGACTCGGGGCTGCGCGCCTCGGTTGTGGAACCAATAATGAACTGCAATAAACATCCTTGTATATAAGAAGAGCTCGGCGTTGGTCTTTTGTGAGCTGAGACCTGAGGCAGCCGCTGACACATGCCCTCCAGCATTTCCCATAATGGAAATAGGCACACCCTAATCCATACCTTCCAACATTTCTCCCATAAAAATAGGGACATTACAGTGGTACCTCGGGTTACAGACGCTTCAGGTTACATACGCTTCAGGTTACAGACTCCGCTAACCCAGAAATAGTGCTTCAGATTAAGAACTTTGCTTCAGGATGAGAACAGGAATCTTGCCCCACAGGCGCGGCAGCAGCAGGAGGCCTCATTAGCTAAAGTAGTGCTTCAGGTTAAGAACAGTTTCAGATTAAGTACAGACATCTGGGACGAATTAAGTACTTAACCCGAGGTACCACTGTACTAGCAAAAGCGGGACATTCCAGGATCAAATCAGAAACCAGGACAGCTTCTGTAAATTTGGGACTGTCCCTGGAATATAAGGACACTTGGAGACAGTGCCTAGATGACCCCTGGGGTCTTTTCCAACTCTACAGCTCTATAGATCTATCATTCTCTGTAGGTCCCCAGTGTGTGCAGAGACAGTCAGAATCTCAGCCTCTTCTTTCCTTTCCTAGGATGGTGGATGTTCAGCAAAGCCGCTCACTCAAATTTAGGCTTCAGACTGACTTAATTGTAGGCCTCTCTGAAGGACAATGGACAGGCCTTGGCACAGTTCTGTGTTTGGCAGAACTGCCAGGGTTTCGGGGCTTTCTGATAGCCTGGCACTGCCTTAGAGAACAGGTTTACTTGATTAGGTTTTTCTGGGACATGAAGGACAAATTCAGCAAGGCACGTTCTAGTGGCATTAGTCAGTATATAAAGATATATGAGGCAATGGCATACCAAATAACTGCAGAATACAGATAGATATCTGAAGGTTTTCCAGCCAAGTGTGAGGGGTTTGAAAGCTATTTAGCTGTTTGTTCCAGCAAACTGAAAACACACACAGGGACACACACAAAAATCCATGGGGGATAAACGTTGCATAGAGAGGGGGGAAATGTGAATGGTAAACAACATTTTTGGAAAAGGCTTCCTTTACAATTTAGAATTTCATTATCGCTTTCTTTATTGGCCAGGCTTTTCTGGAAACAGGGGAAGTGTGTGTTTTGATTTTTAACCATACACTTCCTCTATTGTTCTGCCATCGCTGGGATGAATCACATCCACGCCAGGCTTTTCAAAAAGCAATTTACACTGAAATGAATTTTGGGGCACAATCCAACCCATGTTAAGTATTTTCAAATTCCACTGATATAAGAGGAAGAGAATTAAATCTGCGCTTAATGTTCCCATTGACATTAGTGCACCTTAAGAGTGTTTAACTGTGGTGCATCAATTTCCTTGTCTGCAACCTGACTCCTCTCCAGAAATTGAATTGGATGTGCAAGCATTAAAAACAAAACGGCAGGGCATGCACACATCCCCACCCCGCAATGTCCTCAAATATGGGCTCCTTTCAGAACTTTGCGCATTGACAACTTAACATCTGCCTTTTCTAGCTGGAAGGTCTCATTCCTTTTCTATTCTCCACACGGGAAGAAAGGCAAGAGTCAGCATCAGAGTTCACAGACCTGATCCAGCCAGGCAGAAGTACTTACACAGGTGCTGAGTTGCGCCCAACATTGTGTGTGCGTGTTATATCAGGTGCCTTGTGTGTGTGCATGACGACTCTCGCAACTGAGCCTGCTTCTGATGCGAAATCCGCCTGGGCTAACATCCTGCGAGTTTGTGCTTTGTTGGGGTGGCATCCCACCAGGCCTCCTCTGTCCCCTTGAGATAGGGAGGGGGGCTGAGCCCCATGCCAGTGGACATGGGGCAGGTGAGTTGTAGAGGTGTCAGCCCCATAAACATGGCTAGCTTTTCACTATTAGACCATAAATTCCTTCACTTCATTATAATCAAGGTAAAGGTAAAGGGTAAAGGGTAAAGGGACCCCTGACAGTTAAGTCCAGTCACAAGTGACTCTGGGGTTGCAGCGCTCATCTCGCTTTACAGGGCGAGGGAGCCGGTGTTTGTCCGCAGGCAGTTTTTCCAGGTCATGTGGCCAGCATGGCTAAGCTGCTTCTGGCAAAACCAGAACAGCACACGGAAACGCCGTTTACCTTCCTGCCGGAGTGGTACCTATTTACTTGCACTGTTAATTTACTTGCTTTCAAACTGCTAGGTTGGCAGGAGCTGGGACAGAAAATGGGAGCTCACCCCGTCATGGGGATTCGAACCACCGACCTTTTGATCGGCAAGCCCAAGTGGCACAGTGGTTTAACCCACAGTGCCACCCGCATCCCTCATTATAATCAACTGCATTGTGAATGGAGCACAATTTCAATGAGACGTTCTCCTCTGTTCTGGAAGGAAGTTGAGTAAGGTAAAGGTAAAGGTAAAGGTAAAGGACCTCTGGACAGTTAAGTCCAGTCAAACCTGACTATGGGGTTGTGGCACTCATCTCACTTTCAGGCTAAGGGAGTTGGCGTTTGTCCACAGACAGCTTTCTGTGTCATGTGGGCAGCATGACTAAACTGCTTCTGGTGCAACAAAACACTGTGATGGAAACCAGAGTACACAGAAATGCTGTTTACCTTCCCGCTGCAGCAATATATATATATATCTACTTGCACTGATGTGCTTTTGAACTGCTAGGTTGGCAGGAGCTGGGACAGAGCAACGGGAGCTCACCCCATTGTGGGGAATTGAACCACCAACCTTCTGATCGGGAAGCCCAAGAGGCTCAGTGGTTTAGACCATAGCACCACCCGCATCCCATGGGAATTGAGTAACACAGATCAGCAAGGAGCTTTGGAACTAGCGATAGGCAAATTTCCTTGACTTTGTTTGGAATGCTTTGGTTTCTTGAGGATGCTCAAAATGGGCTGAGTATATGTCCTTGGGCAAGGTGGAAGGCAAGGAAAGAGAGGTGTTAGAGAAGCTTAATTTCAGATTGTGACAGAATGACTTTGCCCGCTGCTAATTGAAACATTAATATATATATATTTTAAGCTGTACAACTGCTTTACAAGTAATAGAGGATTATGCTTTTCATGCAAAAGGTCCCAGGTTCAATATCCAGGTAGGGGTTGGAAGAGTCCCTATCTGAAACTCTAGACCAGTGTTTCTCAGCCTGTGGGTCCCCAGATGTTGTTGGACTACAACTCCCATCATTCCTAGCCAGCATGATCAGTTGTCAGGGATGATGGGAGTTGTAGTCCAACAACATCTGGGGACCCACAGGTTGAGAACCGCTGCTCTAGACAGTCAGTACTAATCCTAGAATCCTACTTTCTGTTTAGGGGGTGAACCATAGTTCAGTCCATGCAGAAGATCTCATGTTCAATCCCTGACATCTTCTGGTAGAACTGGGAAAATCCAATCTTCAAAGCCTTGGAGAGACACTGCCAGTCTGTGTAGACAATAATGAAGTAGGTGGACCCTTGGCCTGACTCAGTATAATGGCAGCTTCCTAGGTTCCTGTTTTGTTAAAGGTCGTAGCTCAGTTGTAGAGCATCTGTTCCCCAGGCAGAAGGTCCCTGCTTTCCTCTCTAGCATCTCCAGGTAGGGCCAGGAATGCCCCCTGCTTGCAACCCTGAGGAACTGCTGCCAATCAATGCAGACAACCCTGATCTAGAGGACCATTAGTCTGACTTTCTATAAAGCAGCTTTGCTATGTTTCTGTTGCGCATATGACATGACATACTCAGTCATCAATCAGCTTTTTCTGCAGGTGCTTCCCCTGCAATTAAAATCAACCTCCGAGGAACACATTTCTCACCACTGGAGGAACTGTTTGCAGGGAGGATATTTGCAAACCAGCCCCACTGTTCTGTAAAAAGTTAGGTCCATTTTTATCATTGCTTTTTAAAAAAAAATAACAAAGAAGAAGACAAAACCATGATCCTCATTGTATGGCCTCCGGTTTGGGACTGACATCCTTTACTGGCATTGGCATAAATTCAAACTTTTAGGTGGAAGACAGTGCATCTGGGAGGGAAAAAAGACTTATTATAACTGATAGCCCTCATTCTTGCCGATGTTTGTGTTTTCTGCTAAATATCCCAGCCAGAGGCAATGGGGCTTAAAGCTGATTTACACCATTCTGGGTCACTTCCACAGCCACTAAAGAATTGCTGCAGTAGGAAGGAAAAAATTACAGTACTCAGCTCTTTATTTTTCTTCTTTGTAATAGATTTTTTCCCCCACTCACTTTGCCAAACTCTTTAGGATTTCCATATAACAAAAACGATTAATTGTGAGTGTTGTTTCTAGGTAACACCAGAAGAAGCACCTAACTGTCAAAAACACTTCTTAGTTTTCCACAGATAAAAAGAACTGATGCTCAAATAAATAAGATACTATTCGTCTTCATGTAGAGACCTTAGAACTCCTCGTTTATTACAGTGGGAGTTAGGACTCATGCGTAAATCTCTCCCACTGAAATCGATAGGACTTTGTTTTTGTTTTTAATGCTGAAAGTCACACGTATCATCTCTGTATTCATTACAACAACCCAGGAAGGCGGGCTAATGTGACTGCCCTCGTGTTGAAAGTGGGAGGAGTGAGGCTGGAAATTGGTGTCTTGCCTGGGTTGAGATGGTGTTTGAATAAGAGACCATATGGCTCATAGCCTCTGTGCACAGCTTCTACAGTGGCTGCTCAAATAATTCCCTAGCCATGATCTCTGTGTCTTATGAAGTAGACCAGTAACATTACTCTTGATATTCAACGTGGCAAGAGACGGAGTAGACAGAAAGGCAAAGATGGCAGGATCTCCAATGAGAATACCTTTATTGTCAATGTGCAACCTATGTACGATGAAATTAACCGAGCCTCCCCCCCAAAAAAAACACTCAATCTCATTGCATTCTGTGTGCTTATCACAAAACACACCACCTCACAAGTCAATTGTACTATGTTATTTTCCATTCAATAGACTAACAGCCCATGGATAGAAGCTATTTTTTAGCCTGTTGGTATGACTGATTATACTTCTATATCTCCTGCCCGAGGGTAGAAGATTAAAGAGGTGCTGGCCGGGGTGTGAGTCATCCATGAGAATTTTTCTCGCTCTCCTAACACAACGATCCCTTGCGATGTCATCTAGCAGACTCAAGGGACAGCCCATGATATCATGGGCTATATTCACCACCCTCTGTAGAGACTTTCTGTCTGTGGCTATCAAGCCAACATACCACACTGTGAAGCAATATGAAAGGACACATTCTATTGTGGACTGGTAAAAGGAGTTCAGGGGACGTGGGTGGTGTTGTGGTCTAAACCACAGAGCCTAGTGCTTGCTGACCAGAAGGTTGGCAGTTTGAATCCCCACAACGGGGTGAGCTACAGTTGCTCAGTACCTGCTCCTGCCCACCTAGCAGTCCGAAAGCACGTCAGAGTGCAAGTAGATAAATAGGAACCGCTCCGGCGGGAAGGTAAACGGTGTTTCCGTGCACTGCTCTGGTTCACCAGAAGCGGCTTAGTCATGCTGGCCACATGACCCAGAAGCTGAATGCCGGCTCCCTCAACCAATAAAGCGAGATGAGTGCCACAACCCCAGAGTCGGCCACGACTGGACCTAATGGTCAGGGGTCCCTTTACCTTTTTTAAAAGGAGTTCATCAGTTGTTGTTCAACATTATTCTTTTGCAAGAACCTGAGGAAATGGAGTCTCTGTTGGGCCTTTCTGACCACCTGAGTTATGTTGATTTTCCAAGTGAGGTCCTTGCTAAGGTAAACTCCCAGGAATTTAAAGGATGTACTTTATGGGGAGCTGGCTGCAGGCACTAGGCCCATTGGCAAACTAACTCTGTGTTACAATGATATCTGCAGATGTGACATGGAGGCAGGCAACATCAGTCCCTCCATCAGTGAATCCCTTGCAGACTACTGCAGCGCCAGGAGACAGACAGTCAGGTCATCCATAGCAGTGACCAGAAAAGGAATGACCACTGGGAGGAGCGCAGAGAGAAGTAATGCCCTGTTGCATCTGCAGCAACACAACCAGAGTCCTTCATCTGCCCCGGCTGCAACAAAACATGTCTCTCCCATATCTGTCTCTACAGCCACAGCAGGTGCTGTAACTTTCCAACAGTTTGACTTCACCTCCAAAGGTGCACTCCTTCATTGGCTCCCGAAACAAATACCTGTCCAGCCCAACCTTTTGTGACTGAAGATAAGGTCACAGGGGTTCACAGCTCAATCTCATAACCACTATCTTCAATATATGCACTCCCTTGTGCTTGGTGGAAAATAGGTTTTCAATGCAGCTCTGCATGCAGCCCCAACCCAATGCATATCCTTCCCTTAACCGGCTGACAGCATGTTTAATCCATGCTTTAAATTCTGATTAGTCATGTGGTTGGGGGTGTGACGGGAAGAAGGAGTCTCTCTTCCCCCTGCCTTGCCGAAAGACCACCACCATCTTTGGACAGCCCTGGATCTCCCCAGATAGACTCCATCTTGACCTTTCCTGAGCCAATCAAGGCTGCATCAATTTGACCTTGTCAAATCCCAGGTCAACCTGAATTGCCCTGATTCAATTCCGAATCTGATCCCACATAACGGTACTATTTTTCAATCTTGCTCTATTTGGTTTCCAACTCTCTCCAAACCTCTTGAATTCCACATTTTTAACACAGGCGTTTACAATGCATCACTAGAATGACCCTAGTGTGTACCAGGAATATTGTCCTATTTGTTTTTACCTACCTTGCAATGAAGTTGCTTTCCTCCATTTCCTACTGTTTTTCTCCTTGCAATATTCTGAATGTTTTATATTTGTTGCCCTCTAGTGGATGGAAAGACAGGACAAAGTTTTGGATGCCATAATCTCACACAATTTCATGCCGAGATCTCGCCCCGCAAAAGTGCATTCCTCCCGATTTCGTGTGGCACCACAAAATGTGCATTCTTGGGTGCCATGTGAGCATGGCCCTGAACAAAAGCATGTCTTTTGGGCTCTGTGATTTCCCGTGGGTTGCATGACTCATGCGGTAGCACAGGCAGGAAGATGTGCTTCCCAGTTTGGGGAATCAAGATCTTGGAGGATGTACTGTTACCAGCAGTGCATGGCCCTGTGCAAGAGACGTGGGTGGCGCTGTGGGTTAAACCACAGAGCCTAGGACTTGCCAATCAGAAGGTCGGTGGTTCGAATCCCATGACAGAAGCGGCTTAGTCATGCTGGCCACATGACCCGGAAGCTGTACGCCGGCTCCCTCGGCCAATAAAGCAAGATGAGCGCAGCAACCCCAGAGTCGGTCACGACTGGACCTAATGGTCAGGGGTCCCTTTACCTTTTTTATGGCCCTGCAGCCAAGCAAAATCATTCACAAAATCCAAAATGGAACAATGAGCACTCACACTTTATAGGTGGGTGCCCTTTGCGGGATCGTGCAGGGGGCTACAGTTCCCAGGGAAGTTACTATAAATAGGGGGCTGGCTTGCTTCTCAGTGTTATTATTTGGAGGTTCATGCCCAGGCTCAGTAATCAAGTTTCTTGCTGGGAGGTGGGGCCAGCCCCATTTATAAATAGGGGGTGGAGCTAACAATAGTCAGGCAGTCGGCTCTGGAGATTCACCCTCCCTACCCTCCCTTTGTTGTTTAATGTTTTCTTTTTTGCAGGTTAACTTTTTCTTCCTGTTTAGCAGGCACTGTTGCGGACTTTGACTGGTTGCTGTTGAAGGACCGGGAAGAAATTTTTCCCCCATTGGCAGGTTTTGTCTTCCCCGTAGCAGTTCATCACCACTTGGGCGGTATGGCCTGTTACAGAAAAGGAGCAATGCGGCAGCGAGCTGCAGCTGGCTGGAAAGCAAAACAGGAAGGGAATGTTTGGGACTGTACCGTGGGAACAAAGGGACAGTCTATTCACTGTGCTGAGCACCGGAATTAGCTCAGAGTGTAATTTGACCTGTACAGGAAGTACAGGAGGTGGAGTTTGTCTCTCTGCTGTTGGAGTTTGAAGAGAGCAGACGCGTTTCTCTGTAATGCTGCAAAGACAGAAATAAAGGCATGTAAATACATTTCTGTCTATCTCTTTCCCCTGCCGGGGGGGGGGGAGTGGTGTGTTCTTCTCATGCTTGAGGAGGATCGCCGATCGTGACCTAACCTGGATCCTGCCGGAGAATGCAGACAGGGAGGTCAACCAGGATTCAAGCTGGGTGCCTGGAGAGTGGCCAGTTTCTCCTGATAAGGCTTGATTTCCTTTAGTATTGTCTTCCATATAATGGGGGGTGGGGTGGGAATGAAGTGGTGACTCACCCCCCTGCGGCGGTAATTCCAAGGTCCCCTCTTAAAGGAGTTATATATATGGGTGTCACTGGCCATACACTGAAAGGTTGTCAGTGAACTACCCTGCGTGCGGGGATATGGACTTGGCTGCCTGCTATACTTACGTCTCTCAGAGCACCCCCATATCCCATTTACCCTGATGTGCCCCAGTTCCCCCGGCTGGGGGGCTAGGAGGAATACACGCCCAAGGCCTAAGCCAAGGTCTTCCTACATTCAGAAGTTTAAATAAAGTTGTGGCTTAATTTTAAATCTATAACATTGTTAGAGTCTTTATTCCTTTCTTGTGATCCCTGGGGCCAGGGCTGTCGCCACCTGCTCCACGCAAGGGCAGCATGGGGTATGTCTTATGGAGGTGAAGGGCCTAGCAAGAGTCCTGAAGCATTGGATTGTTCATTTTTTGACCCTTAGACCTTATCTCCCCTCCCTAAACTGTAAATGCCAGGTTCCCAGCTTGATAACACAGTAAAGGTAAAAGTAAAGGGACCCCTGACCATTAGGTCCAGTCATGGCCGACTGTGGGGTTGCGGTGTTCATCTCGCTTTATTGACCAAGGGAGCTGGCGTACAGCTTCCGGGTCATGTGGCCAGCATGACTAAGCCGCATCTGGCGAACCAGAGCAGCGCACGGAAATGTTGTTTACCTTCCCGCCGGAACGGTACCTAGAATCATAGAATCATAGAATCATAGAGTTGGAAGAGACCACAAGGGCCATCGAGTCCAACCCCCTGCCAAGCAGGAAACACCATCAGAGCACTCCTGACATATGGTTGTCAAGCCTCTGCTTAAAGACCTCCAAAGTAGGAGACTCCACCACACTCCTTGGCAGCAAATTCCACTGTCGAACAGCTCTCACTGTCAGGAAGTTCTTCCTAATGTTTAGGTGGAATCTTCTTTCTTGTAGTTTGGATCCATTGCTCCGTGTCCGCTTCTCCGGAGCAGCAGAAAACAACCTTTCTCCCTCCTCCATGTGACATCCTTTTCTATATTTGAACATGGCTATCATATCACCCCTTAACCTCCTCTTCTCCAGGCTAAACATGCCCAGCTCCCTTAGCCGTTCCTCATAAGGCATCGTTTCCAGGCCTTTGACCATTTTGGTTGCCCTCCTCTGGACACGTTCCAGTTTGTCAGTGTCCTTCTTGAATTGTGGTGCCCAGAACTGGACACAGTACTCCAGGTGTGGTCTGACCAGAGCAGAATACAGTGGCACTATTACTTCCCTTGATCTAGATGCTATACTCCTATTGATGCAGCCCAGAATTGCATTGGCTTTTTTAGCTGCCGCGTCACACTGTTGGCTCATGTCAAGTTTGTGGTCAACCAAGACTCCTAGATCCTTTTCACATGTACTGCTCTCAAGCCAGGTGTCACCCATCTTGTATTTGTGCCTCTCATTTTTTTTGCCCAAGTGCAATACTTTACATTTCTCCCTGTTAAAATTCATCTTGTTTATTTTTGCCCAGTTCTCTAATCTGTCAAGGTCGTTTTGAAGTGTGATCCTGTCCTCTGGGGTGTTAGCCACCCCTCCCAGTTTGGTGTCATCTGCAAATTTGATCAGGATGCCCTTGAGTCCATCATCCAAGTCGTTGATAAAGATGTTGAATAAGACCGGGCCCAAGACAGAACCCTGTGGCACCCCACTAGTCACTCTTCTCCAGGATGAAGAGGAACCATTGATGAGCACCCTTTGGGTTCGGTCAGTCAGCCAGTTACAAATCCACTGAGTGGTAGCATAGTCAAGACCGCATTTTACCAGCTTCTTTACAAGAATATCATGGGGCACCTTGTCAAATGCCTTGCTGAAATCAAGGTAGGCTACATCCACTGCGTTCCCTTCATCTACCAGGCTTGTAATTCTGTCAAAAAACAAGATCAGGTTAGTCTGACATGACTTATTTTTCAGAAATCCATGCTGACTATTGGTGATCAATGCATTCCTTTCTAGGTGCTCACAGACTGTTTGCTTAATGATCTGCTCCAGAATCTTCCCTGCTATTGATGTCAGACTGACTGGGCGGTAATTATTTGGGTCCTCTCTTTTCCCCTTTTTGAAAATAGGGACAACATTTGTCCTCCTCCAGTCTGCCGGGACTTCGCCTGTTCTCCAGGAATTCTCAAAGATGACTGCCAGTGGTTCTGAGATCACATCTGCCAGTTCTTTTAATACTCTTGGATGCAGTTCATCTGGCCCTGGAGACTTGAATACATCTAAACTAGCCAAATATTCTTGTACTATCTCCTTAGTTATTCTGGGCTGTGTTTCCTTTGCTGAATCATTTGCTCCAAATTCTTCAGGTCGGGCATTGTTTTCTTTATCGGAGAAGACTGAGGCAAAGAAGGCATTGAGTAGTTCAGCCCTTTCTGTGTCCCCTGTTTGCATTTCACCATCTTCTCCTCTGAGTGACCCCATTGTTTCTTTGTTCTTCCTTTTGCTACGAACATACCCATAAAAGCCTCTTTTGTTGCTTTTAACCTCTCTAGCAAGCCTGAGTTCATTCTGTGCTTTAGCTTTTCTGACATTGTGTCTACACGTGCTGGCTATTTGTTTGAATTCCTCTTTGGTGGTTTCCCCCCTTTTCCATTTTTTGTACACATCCTTTTTTAATCTTAATTCAGTTAAAAGTTCTTTAGATAGCCACCCTGGCTTCTTTAGGCACCTTCCATGTTTCCGTCTCATTGGTATTGCCTGACGTTGTGCTTTTAGTATCTCCCTCTTAACAAACTCCCAGCCATCATGAACTCCCTTTCCTTTTAGTATTGTTGTCCATGGGATCTCACCCAGCACTTCCCTAAGTTTTATGAAGTCGGCTTTCTTAAAGTCAAGAAATTGAGTCCTAGTATGCTTGGCTGCTCCTTTCCGCTGTATAGTAAACTTCAGAAGAGCATGATCACTCGCGCCTAATGATCCTTCCACTTCTACCCCACTAACCAGGTCATCAACATTGGTTAGGACCAGATCTAAAATGGCTGTTCCTCTTGTTGCTTCTCCCACTTTCTGGACAATGAAGTTGTCTGCAAGGCCAGTGAGGAATCTGTTTGACCTTATGCTCTTGGCTGAGTTTGACGTCCAACAAATGTCCGGGTAATTGAAGTCCCCCATTACTACTATCTCCCTTCCTTTTGCATGCTTGGCCATCTGTTCCAGGAAGGCATCATCCATGTCCTCCGTTTGGCTTGGGGATCTATAGTAAACTCCCACAATGAGGTCTCTGTTATTCTTCTCTCCCTTAATTTTGACCCAAATGCTCTCACTTTGGCTTTGAGGATCTAAATCTTGGATCTCTTCACAGGTATACACATCCCTGACATATAACGCCACTCCTCCTCCTTTCTTGTCTGGTCTGTTTCTCTGAAATAGATTGTATCCCCCCATTATTACATTCCAATCGTGGGACTTATCCCACCAGGTTTCAGTGATGCCTATTATGTCATATTTAGTTTGCTGTACCAAGAGCTCAAGCTCATCTTGTTTATTCCCCATGCTTTGTGCATTAGTGTACAGACATTGAAGTCCATTAATCATTCCCCCGTGTCTCTTATTTAAGGATTTTTTCCTCCCACCACTAGGTCCGCGTGCTGTTTGCTCCATTTGGTCTATGACATTTGGATGATCATCTTCATTAATTGATAGACTCCTACCTTCAGGAGCACTGTCTCCCTCCCCCACATTAGTCAGTTTAAAGCCCTCCTGATGAGGTTTCTGAGATTTTTGGCAAAAACATTTCTCCCAACCGTTGTGAGGTGCAGCCCATCACTTGCCAGAAGTCCATCTTCAAGAAACTGCAGTCCGTGATCTAAGAATCCAAACCGTTCCTGTTTACACCATTTGCGGAGCCAGCTGTTCACTTCCACTATTTTCCCCTCTCTCCCTGGGCCACGTCGTTCAACTGGGAGGACAGATGAGATGACAATTTGTGCATTTAGTTGCTTCAATTTCCTGCCGAGAGCCTCGTAGTCTCTTTTGATCTTCTGGAGGCTATTGCTTGCAGTGTCATTGGTTCCCACATGAACCAAGAGGAAGGGGTATTTGTCAGTGGGTTTTATGATTCCTTGCAGTCGTTCAGTTACATCTTGGATCTTAGCCCCGGGGAGACAGCACACTTCCCGAGACATCTTGTCAGGCCCACAGATCACTGCTTCTGTTCCCCTCAGTAGGGAATCCCCTATCACCACTACACGCCTCCTCTTGGGTTTGGTCGGGGTTCTTCCGTGAGCTGTCCGTTCCAAGGTCGCCTGCACATTCCCTGAGGACTGACTTTGCTGCTCGTCTTCATATACCTGATCGACTGTAATGAGGGAGAGATTCTCAAATGGAGTCTGCTCTTCGTCTTCCATGCTAGGGGAGAGGACCTCAAAGCGATTGTGTATTTCTAAGCAATCAGAGTGAACCCTGGGCCTCCTACTTCTTTGAGTCACGTTTCTCCATATATCTGGCTCCTGTGTTGGTGAACTAGACTCCTTCTCAGGGGAGTCCCCTGTCTCCTCCTATTTATCTACTTGCACTTTGACGTGTTTTCGAAGTGCTAGGTTGGCAGGAGCAGGGACCGAGCACCGGGAGCTCACCCCATCACAGGGATTCAAACCACTGACCTTTTGATCGGCAAGTCCTAGGCTCTGTGGTTTACCCCACAGCACCACCCACTTCCCTTGCTACTCAAATTACACCCAGTGAAATTAGGGGGCATAACTTAGCCATGCCTATTAATTCCAATTTGTCTATCCTGAGCAGGAGAAAGCTGGATACAACCCTCCAGTTCATTGTAGTTTTTTTTTTATTTTATGTGATGGTCCATATAAATCAGAGCTTGTTCTTCAGGATCAGGTCAAGCATTTCTTTTGACAAATAATGTGATTTTTTTAAAAGAGAGAGAGAGAGAGAGAGAGAGAGAGAGAGAGAGGACACTCAGCACACTAAGACAAATTTTACACCTGCCTACTTGCAATCTGAATTGTTATTATGAAATGGAAGAAAACTAGTGATGAAAACAGTTCTTCCTCTTTGCCCGTCACACTTTAGCTCTCAGACTTGAATTATTTTTGGGGGGAGAAGGAGTCTGTTTAAGGATCAAATGGAGTTTTAGAGCATTCGGGTGGCGTATTTTATTTTATTTTTTTAAAAAAATATATTTTGTTGGTCCCCATTGCTTCCTTTTGCATTTAGACACCATATTTATGGTTCACTCAATTTTTCCCTTTGCAGGATTTTTCTGTTAGTATTTTGTCTCTGCTGTTTTATTTTATTTCATCAAGGGGTCAGAAAAATGGCAGGCTATTGCCAATACTTCTCACCTACTGATCGTATCAGTCAAAGGTGCAGATATAAATACGCCACATCCATTCTTTGGATGGCAGCAAGTATATATCCCCCCCACCCACCGGAGTTACCTTGCACAGAGAACTCCTTAATCACATACATCTAAACTGTGTGTGTGTGTGTGTGGCTTCCAGTTAATGAAAGCTATAACAGACCCATGCCACACATTAAAAGCATATCTGGCATACATTTGAAGCATATGACTCCAAACCAGAGAATCTTGGTAAAAGCATTCTGGGGTGGGTGTGGGCTGTGTACCATTCCAAAGTGGGGGTGACAAAATGCTGACCCCTGATTGGCGACACCCCTGGGTGAGCCACGCCCCAGGATGCACACCATGCCCCCCACGGATGGGGTGCCACGCCCCCATGGGCACCATGCCCACTGCGGCGGCAACACTCCAAGTACCGGAGCAGGTTGTTTCGCCTCTGGCTTCGCATATAACTATGGGGGTACACCTGATATGAAGGCAGCAACCATGTCTTGTTCTCTGCACGATCCCAATATCTGTTGCTCAGGCTCTTTTGCATCTGAAATGGAAACTGCCATGTCTGTTAGGAACATAAGGAGTGGTATTACACCACTGGTCCATCTTGTTTTCTTCGGAGTTTCAGGCAGGGACATCCCCAGCCATGCCTTAAGATGCTGAGGACTAAACCTGGGACTTTTTGCATGCCAAGCAGTTGCACTACCACTGCTGTATGGCGCTTCCCCCAGAACAGTAGCACAGGAAATGGCCCCATACTGAGCTAGTGCATTGGTCTCAAGAGTTTGAGGAACAGGACATTCCAGGAATAACCTGGAGATGTCAGGGACAGAGTCTGGGACCTTCTGCAAGCAAAGCAGTTGTTCTACAATGGAGCCAACATCCCTGGTTGTGGAAAAGAGGTTTAATGGCCACTGGTAGAATTTCCCCACCACCACCACCAATTTTACCAATAATTTGACTATAACTGGTTCACAGTTTAGAACAGAAGAATAAGAATAAGAGAAATGTGCTCAGAATAAGAGAAATGCAGACGTATTAGCCCAATTGGTCTCATCTGCAATACAAATTTTGCAAGGCTGAGAGTGTGATTTTTTAAAATTATGATTTACTCTTAGATTTTCGGTAGGGGTTGCTTTGTCACTGCTTGGACATAGAAGAAGAAGAAGAGTTTGGATTTGATATCCCGCCTTTCACTCCCTTTAAGGAGTCTCAAAGCGGCTAACATTCTCCTTTCCTTTCCTCCCCCACAACAAACACTCTGTGGGGTGAGTGGGGCTGAGAGACTTCAAAGAAGTGTGACTGGCCCAAGGTCACCCAGCAGCTGCATGTGGAGGAGCGGAGACACGAACCCGGTTCCCCAGATTACAAGACTACCGCTCTTAACCACTACACCACACTGGCTCTCACATATCAAACACACACACCCCCGGTGCACATTTATTTATTTATTGCTTCAAATAATAATAAACAAATGCTTACTTTCATGAATGTCCTCAGGGGAAATTCATTACAGAGAAGAAGAAAAAAAGGAAAGAAAATGCCAGGAAAGGAATGGATATTACGCCTGTGCTTGTGGTCATATAATATGCAGAATTTAATTTGGCTCGGTAACAGTTTGGACACACGCACACAAAATCACAAGCGAAAACTTGAAAGCCTATCCCATTTGTAACAATATTTCAATTATTATTGTTATAATTATTTTATTGAAGTTGTTTAGCCTCCGTAACCCGGCCTCTTTTTATTTCTTGAGTGCAAATGCGGAATTCGATTTTGATTTTCTCATTTGAGGAAAAAATAAAATGCATTATTTATACTGCAGTCGCAGCTCTTGACTCCTGCTGAGAGCTGGTTAGGGAGAGAATGCAAGACAACAGCAGTCCTGGAAACCTGGATTTCCTACTCGTGATTTGGAAATTCAGGAGCGATCCTTGTCATTCGAGATGAGGGAAAAATTACGACTCAGATCGCCTTTTGGATGTGGATGTACCTAATTCACACTTTTGAAACAATGCATGAGTCAAAAGGCAGCTATTCTTTGAAATTAGATTTTGCAACACAGTTGTCCAACCAAATAATGCATACAAACATGCATAAACTAAGGTAAAGTGTGCATATATACGAACATCTACATTCAAGGGCAGAATACCATTGAATAGCTGCTGGGAAAATGGGAATATGGCCAACAATAATAGCTTCTGGGAAATGGGAAAATGGCCAACAATGGGCAAAAGGTATTGCCTTTGTGCCCTGCTTGCGAGCATGCCAGAAACATCTTGGTGGTTAGTGGCAGAAGATGATAATAATAATAATAATAATAATAATAATAATAATAATAATAATAATAATTTTCCCGCCCATCTGGCTGGGTTTCTCCAGCCACTCTGGAGAAAAGATGAAAAATACATTAAAACATCAGTCATTAAAAACTTCCCTAAACAGGTTCTTCTAATTGTCAGATAGTTGTTTATTTCTTTGGCATCTGATGGGAGGGCGTTCCACAGAGCCGGCACCACCACCGAGAAGGCCCTCTGCCTGGTTCCCTGTAACCACTTCTCATAGTGAGGGAACCACCAGAAGGCCCTCGGAGCTGGACCTCAGTGTCCGGGCTGAACGACGGGGGTGGAGATGCTCCTTCAGGTGTACAGAGTCGAGACCCTTTAGGGCTTTCAAGGTCAGCACCAACACTTTGAATTGTGCTCAGAAATGTACTGGGAGCCAGTGTAGGTGGTCCTCTGATCTTATCCAGAGGAGCATGTCTTACATTCTTTAGTCCAGGGATGGGGAACGTTCATCCCTCCAGATTTTGCTGGTCTAAAGCAGGTCTCACAGCAGGACCCAAGTACAAAATCACTCCCCCTTCCTGTGGTTTTTTGCAGCTGGTATTCTGAAGCTGGGGCACGGGTGGCACTGTGGGTTAAACCACAGAGCCTAGGGCTTGCTGATCAGAAGGTCGGCGGTTCGAATCCCCATGACGGGGTGAGCTCCCGTTGCTCGGTCCCTGCTCCTGCCAACCTAGCAGTTCGAAAGCATGTCAAAGTGCAAACAGATAAATAGGTACCACTCTGGTGGGAAGGTAAACAGCGTTTCCATGCGCTGCTCTGGTTCGCCAGAAGCGGCTTAGTCATGCTGGCCACATGACCCGGAAGTTGTACACCGGCTCCCTCAGCCAATAAAGTGAGATGAGCGCCGCAACCCCAGAGTCGTCTGCGACTGGACCTAATGGTCAGGGGTCCCTTTACCTTTACCTATTCTGAAGCTGGAAACCACAGGAGGAAAGTTCTTCTGTTCTTAGGTTGACTTGGTCACAAGCAATTTGCTCAGCGTGAGAAACCCTGCCCCAGATCCCTACCCCCTTTGCCCTGGAATTGTGGGGAAGGGTTGTGTCACCCCCTCATCCCTCTGGACTCCCAGGGAGGTCAGAAACAGAACGAGGAAGCCATCTGCTGCTCTAACCTTTGCAATCTGTGCCACTTTATTGTTTTTGAGGGCATGAAATAGTCAGCCTTCCCCTTTAAACCTACAGTAAAAAGCAAAGTATTGGCAATCAAATCCAAATTTAATAATCATAAAATAAATGGGGTAATGGTAACATTTGTTCTAATGAGCACATGGTCGGGAGCCAGTAAAATAAAAGGAAGTAATTGCCTATTCTTCAATCCTATTACAAATGGGGAGGGGGGGATGAGAGGGAGAGAAAGAAAGAGGAGAGAGAGAGAGAGAGAGAGAGAACAGAATCTCCTAAGGGAACCATAAACCAGTGCTTTAAACACACACATATTCACACATTATTATTTCTAGGTCCCCCCTTTCTTCTCCCCCCCTTTTTTTTGGTTGTTGTTAACAAATTACAAGGCAAATAAATAAATAAATCCTCCCCACAGCTTGCCGGCACCTCGGCTACATCGATTCCACGGGTTTCGCCCGGTTTCAAGTGCTTTAATCAGACAGATCATTTGAACAAGAACGTCACTGTGCAGGAACAGACAACACACCAGGGAACCAAAAATTGGGAAGAAAGCGCGGGTTGTGGGGGGGGAGCCTCAAGGTTTCGTTCCTCTGCTATATTTGATTTTCTGAGCTATGTTGATTTGAGTTGGATCTGATTTTAATAAGCCAGAAAGTCACTATCGACTAATTATTTTCATTTCATTTATTTGATTAATGGTGAAAACCTGGGCGACTTGCACAGATCTCGAGTCTCAAGTAATTAACCATCTCAAACTTGAAAGAAAGAAAGGAAAGAACCTCAGGGTACCCCTGGATGTGGAATTTCACATGTGACCAAAAGAAAAAGAAAATAAATCGAGGACATGAAAGAGAAGTCATCTGGGGACGTCTTGGGGCAGGAGATGAAATTGTGGCTATTATTGTTATTCTCTCTGAGGCAGATATCAGCCAACTCAGAGGAACGCCAAAATTTGCCAAAGTACAAGGAATGTAAATAAAAGTGAAAAGTGGCAGGCACCCCTCCATCCTTCCAGAAACACTGAGTCCAAAAATGACTGGACACACTTAGTCACCCAAGCCTGTAAGATGGTGCCAGTCAGAAAAGAAAAAATAGAAAACCAAAGAGTGAGTACCCTTGTTTGAACCCCTAACAGCTTATAGTCTCGCAAGGATAGCTAAATCTCAGCAGGCTCACTCTTTTTTTAGAGGTAGGCTACACTTTTAAAAATTGTCCTTTTCTTGTTTTTTAGATGATGATGATGATGATGATGATGATGATGTAAATGAGGCAGACATAGGGAACACCATGGTCTGCTCCAATTGGACTTTCCCAGCCCCAGATTTACATGATATCATTTGTCTTTATTCAATTGTTAAGCACCTTGGGTGGCTTGGCAAGAAGGTGGGATACAAGCACAATGAATAGATGATAAATAATATTATTTTTACAGACCCAGGCAGACACAGCAACCATATCATTGTTGCGTATGTTGGTGAGGAATATAGCAAAATCATACGGAAGTGCCAACCACATTGGCAACGGATGACTAGGTGAGAATGACTGGTGTGTTCCACCCAAAACATTGGCTGATTCTAGTGTTCACAACGGCCAGTTCTGGACTATGAAATCTAGGTCACCCAATCTTCTTTCCAGAGGCACACCAATGCTTTTGTTGTTGTTTAGTCGTTTAGTCGTGTCCGACTCTTCGTGACCCCATGAACCATGGCCAGTCCCTCCTGTCTTCCACTGCCTCCCGCAGTTTGGTCAAACTCATGCTGGTAGCTTTGAAGACACTATCCAACCATCTTGTCCTCTGTCGTTCCCTTCTCCTTGTGCCCTCCATCTTTCCCATCATCAGGGTCTTTTCCAGGGAGGCTTCTCTTCTCATGAGGTGGCCAAAGTATTGGAGCCTCAGCTTCACGTTCTGTCCTTCCAGTGAGCACTCAGGGCTGATTTCCTTAAGCATGGATAGGTTTGATCTTCTTGCAGTCCATGGGACTCTCAAGAGTCTCAATTCTTCGGCGATCAGCCTTCTTTATGGTCCAGCTCTCACTTCCATACATCACTACTGGGAAAACCATAGATTTTACTATACGGACCTTTGTTGGCAAGGTGATGTCTCTACTTTTTAAGATGCTATCTAGGTTTGTCTAGGTTTAGCAATGCTGTAGCAATCTGCATTTATTAGATCTTAGCGCGTAACTTTGCCACTGCCACTGCCCCTCCTCCACTTCATTTCAAAAGACCCTGGGCCCAAGCACACACGGTTTCTCTTCCAGGCAAGGTGCAAAGCCCTTCTTTCACACCCTGTGAAACATAAATGCACAGAGTTTTTTAAAAAACTGGGAAACCCCGCGACTTCCAAGCCTCCCTTGATCAGTCAAAACAAAGGGGGAAGGGGGAAGGCGATTGGGGGAGGCTCGGGAGTCATGGGTGGGTAGCTCACCATTGCCATTTTTTTTTATAAAAAAAACCCTGTGCATTTATGTTTTACAGGGTGTGAAAGAAGGGCTTTGGACCTTTATACAATATGCATGTGTGCTTGGGCCCAGGGTATTTTGCCTCACCATCCCCACTACTGACTTCTGTTGCTACTCCGCTTCAAAGGGGGGGAAAAGTGTCCCCGGATTCACTGAATATGATGTAACCATATTCTAAGCAGAATTTTGATAGTCACCTGTCATGTATGATCCAATTCCTGCAATGCAAGATTGGATAACCCTTGAGGTCCCTTCCAATTCCACAGTTCTATGATTCCCCGGTTCCTGTTTTGCTCTGGCTTAATTACTACGTGTGCACAACCATAACCTGTAACATGAATGGTGGAGGAACATGCCACTCAAATTCACTGGTTCCAAAATGGTAGCCATTTCATAGAATCATAGAGTTGGAATAGACCACAAGGGCCATCGAGTCCAACCCCCTGCCAAGCAGGAAACACCATCAGAGCACTCCTGACATATGGTTGTCAAGCCTCTGCTTAAAGACCTCCAAAGTAGGAGACTCCACCACACTCCTTGGCAGCAAATTCCACTGTCGAACAGCTCTTACTGTCAGGAAGTTCTTCCTAATGTTTAGGTGGAATCTTCTTTCTTGTAGTTTGGATCCATTGCTCCGTGTCCGCTTCTCTGGAGCAGCAGAAAACAACCTTTCTCCCTCCTCTATATGGCATCCTTTTATATATTTGAACATGGCTATCATATCACCCCTTAACCTCCTCTTCTCCAGGCTAAACATGCCCAGCTCACTTATCCGTTCCTCATAAGGCATCGTTTCCAGGCCTTTGACCATTTTGGTTGCCCTCCTCTGGACACGTTCCAGTTTGTCAGTGTCCTTCTTGAACTGTGGTGCCCAGAACTGGACACAGTACTCAGGTGAGGTCTGACCAGAGCAGAATACAGTGGCACTATTACTTCCCTTGATCTAGATGCTATACTCCTATTGATGCAGCCCAGAATTGCATTGGCTTTTTTAGCTGCCGCATCACACTGTTGGCTCATGTCAAGTTTGTGGTCAACCAAGACTCCTAGATCCTTTTCACATGTACTGCTCTCAAGCCAGGTGTCACCCATCTTGTATTTGTGCCTCTCATTTTTTTTTGCCCAAGTGCAATACTTTACATTTCTCCCTGTTAAAGTTCATCTTGTTTGTTTTGGCCCAGTTCTCTAATCTGTCAAGGTCGTTTTGAAGTGTGATCTTTTCCTCTGGGGTGTTAGCCACCCCTCCCAGTTTGGTGTCATCTGCAAATTTGATCAGGATGCCCTTGAGTCCATCATCCAAGTCGTTGATAAAGATGTTGAATAAGACCGGGCCCAAGACAGAACCCTGTGGCACCCCACTAGTCACTCTTCTCCAGGATGAAGAGGAACCATTGATGAGCACCCTTTGGGTTCGGTCAGTCAGCCAATTACAAATCCATTTCGTAAGAGAGCAGATAATTTGTCTTAGAGGGGAGGGAGTTCACTGCACATGTGGTGGAAATGGTGGAGGTTCCTCTTCTTTTCCATTTTTTAAAGTAAACTTTTTATCCCCCCACAGAGGTACAATTATCTCCCCAGGGTGCCACCGTAATAACACTATCCATGGCTACTATTACCGCCCCCCATAGGCCTTTGGAGTGATGCCATATCATGATGTCATCATTCCAGGGAAATTTGAGAGGGGGAGAAAACGGAGTCTGGAGAATTCTGGCCACTGGAAAGAGCATGACCAAAATAAGTAGTGAGTATAAGCTGAAAGAATGAAGGAAATAAATAAATAACATTAAAAGAGGCTGCTGGATCAGATTAATGGCCAGGATCCTGTTCTCACAGTTGCTGAGTAGTTACCTCTGGGAAACCTGCAAGCAGGATTTGAGAAGAAGAAGAGGAGGAGGAGGAGGAGGAGGAGGAGGAGGAGGAGTTTGGATTTAATATCCCGCTTTATCACTACCCGAAGTAGTCTCAAAGTGCCTAACAATCTCCTTTCCCTTCCTTCCCCACAATAAACACTCTGTGAGGTGAGTGGGGCTGAGAGACTTCAGAGAAGTGTGACTAGCCCAAGGTCACCCAGCAGCTGCATGTGGAGGAGCGAGGACGCGAACCCGGTTCACCAGATTACGAGTCCATCTCTCTTAACCACTACACCACACTGGCTCCCCAAGAGCTCCATCCCCTCTTGCAGTTTTGACCAACTGGTATTTAGAAGCATTGCTGCCTACAATTGTGGAGGCAGAGATTAACCATTGTGGGTAATATCCATTGATTGCCCTCCAATCCTCTTGTAATGCCATCAGAAAGAAGGAAGGAAGGAAGGAAGGAAGGAAGGAAGGAAGGAAGGAAGGAAGGAAGGAAGGAAGGAAGGATAAATTTCTCATATATCACCTCTATCTTCCGGACCCTTCATTACTTGCCCATTTCCCTTTCACCCTTTCCCACATGTGCCACAATGTCCAAAAGCTCTGCTGAAATAATGTCTTTTTCATCAGTTCTAGCTCCAGCCGTTCCCAGATGAGCACTTTCCAGACTTCTGCAGCATCGTCCCATGGCTTCATTGGAAGCTTTTTTATTTCTCCAGCCCCAGCCTCGAGTTCCCTTCTCGCTCATGCCACCACCCCTTCTGCTGCGGAATACGAGACCTGCTGTGATGGCACATTTCAGCACCCAACCAGGCCTTGCATCAGCCCCGGCAACGACATAATCACCACCAGCACCCTGGGAGGAGGCAGGGGAGGTAAGCCAGTGGCAATTTCACCTGTCTGAAATAAAGACATCCAAATTGGCCCTTGATGATATGGCTGGATTGGTAGTAGCTAATGGCCATTTGTCATTGATCATTGCAGGTTCTATTATTTAGATGATACGGTACATATCGTCCCAGGCTGGACAGTAATCTCTCACATAATTTCAGCAAAGGAAAGTGAGGGGAGAAAGGGAAGATGTCAGAGTGCCACCTTGACAAATGGCTCCTTTTGTAGAGTCGGTATATTCACGAAGGAGTGGCGGGGAGTGTGGGTGGGGGAAGCTACCTAGAAAGAGAGAGCCGGCAGATAAGCATGAAGTGACAGTAATTACTTGAAGCCGGCCTTGCAGAAATTCTCTGAGATCATACTCCTGGAAGGAAATACACCGGAGGTTTTCTACATGCTGCTGTAATTATTACACCCTTCTCAGCCATGTCCTTTGGCTCACAGCTGAATTACTCACCGGCGGCGAGTGAAAATGACATCCCATCATTTAAACGGGGCGGGAAGGGAAGCACATCAGGCTGGTCCGTGACAGCCTCAATGTGGAGGAGCCACCCTTCCCACCTTTAAGAGATGTGGCCGAGGAAAATGACCTGCTAAGGCCATGTAAAATATAGGCACAACGGCATCCTCTTTCCAGAGGACGGACCGTGTATGTTAGATGGGATTCTGGGGCAGAAAGTCGGAAATAAGCAATGTGGAACTGGGACCTACCAAAAATGCAAGAGCCACAGATAAATTGTCCATGACAGGTGGCCATCCACCCCCTTCAATGACAGGGAGTCCAGCACCTTCTGAGATCACCCGCACTTGCTTTCAGAAAGTTCTTCCCAATGTTGCTGTATATTCTCCAGGGCTATGCAAAGCACCCCAAATTGAGTTACTGGGTCTGATTTGGTGATCCAGTTGGGCTCTGATACAATGCCCCAAATCCAGCTTGCAGCTCGGTGGCGGTAGGCATTGGCCGGGGTATTGTCATGCAGATGAGGTTGGGGGGGAGGAACGCCATCACCTCCCCCAATGCTTGAAGGGTAGTTCGTTAAAGGACTCCGAGGGGCGACGCCTCGTCCGAAACCTACGGAGGCTAGGGCCTAAAGCGCGCCCCCGAGCGGTAACCCCTCGGGGAGCGCCTAGGGATACGCATCTCGGGTGGCTCCCCCTGTTGGTGTTTAACCCTTCCCGGTTAGACCGGATAGTCGGTTAGGGGCCAATGCCTAAAGCCAATACCCTTCTTTCCTGTAATCAATAAAGTTGTGGCCAATTTCGCCCATTAAACCTAAATCGCTGTGTCCGTTGTCTTTATTTATTCCACCTGTGGGGGGGAGGGAATAGCCACGCAATGCCCCTTCCGATCGTCAGGAGGAGGGGGGGTTGCGGGATCACGACACCACCCACACTCGCCCTCGCGAGGCTGGTGCCAGCCTCGCGGGAGGCCGCCGGGATTCCCCCAATTAACATCCCCTTGGCGCCAGCCAATCGGCTGGCGGCAGGGGCGGGCCTTAGAAAGGCCACTTAAGGTCGGGGCAGCCCTCGGCTCGCCCCTTTTCGCCCGGGAGACGACGCGGTTTCCCACCGACCCGCCCTTTAGGTTTTGCCACCGATCTTGCTATGGGCTTCGGCTGGTCGCCGCAAGGGGCCTGGTAGGAGTTTTTCCATTTGGCTAATTGGCTGGTTTTGTGAGCCACTTGGTTTTTTCGCCTACCTCGTAGCAAATCGTCACAACTCCCTTGGTTTTGGCGGTAGGCATTGGCTGGGGTATTGTCATGCAGATGAGGTTGGGGGGGAGGAACGCCATCACCTCCCCCAATGCTTGAAGGGTAGTTCGTTAAAGGACTCCGAGGGGCGACGCCTCGTCCGAAACCTACGGAGGCTAGGGCCTAAAGCGCGCCCCCGAGCGGTAACCCCTCGGGGAGCGCCTAGGGATACGCATCTCGGGTGGCTCCCCCTGTTGGTGTTTAACCCTTCCCGGTTAGACCGGATAGTCGGTTAGGGGCCAATGCCTAAAGCCAATACCCTTCTTTCCTGTAATCAATAAAGTTGTGGCCAATTTCGCCCATTAAACCTAAATCGCTGTGTCCGTTGTCTTTATTTATTCCACCTGTGGGGGGGAGGGAATAGCCACGCAATGCCCCTTCCGATCGTCAGGAGGAGGGGGGGTTGCGGGATCACGACACCACCCACACTCGCCCTCGCGAGGCTGGTGCCAGCCTCGCGGGAGGCCGCCGGGATTCCCCCAATTAACATCCCCTTGGCGCCAGCCAATCGGCTGGCGGCAGGGGCGGGCCTTAGAAAGGCCACTTAAGGTCGGGGCAGCCCTCGGCTCGCCCCTTTTCGCCCGGGAGGCGACGCGGTTTCCCACCGACCCGCCCTTTAGGTTTTGCCACCGATCTTGCTATGGGCTTCGGCTGGTCGCCGCAAGGGGCCTGGTAGGAGTTTTTCCATTTGGCTAATTGGCTGGTTTTGTGAGCCACTTGGTTTTTTCGCCTACCTCGTAGCAAATCGTCACAACTCCCTTGGTTTTGGCGGTAGGCATTGGCTGGGGTATTGTCATGCAGATGAGGTTGGGGGGGAGGAACGCCATCACCTCCCCCAATGCTTGAAGGGTAGTTCGTTAAAGGACTCCGAGGGGCGACGCCTCGTCCGAAACCTACGGAGGCTAGGGCCTAAAGCGCGCCCCCGAGTGGTAACCCCTCGGGGAGCGCCTAGGGATACGCATCTCGGGTGGCTCCCCCTGTTGGTGTTTAACCCTTCCCGGTTAGACCGGATAGTCGGTTAGGGGCCAATGCCTAAAGCCAATACCCTTCTTTCCTGTAATCAATAAAGTTGTGGCCAATTTCGCCCATTAAACCTAAATCGCTGTGTCCGTTGTCTTTATTTATTCCACCTGTGGGGGGGAGGGAATAGCCACGCAATCACCTGTCATCGGAATGACACTGGTGGAATTTTCTTGTTGAGCCTCTTTGAAAGCACTGTGCAAGGCAGCACACCACAACTAGGTGATAGAATCTAACAGGAGTGCTCCTATTCTAGCTGCCCATGCTCTTCTCCATGATACCCTATTGCATCTCCCCCCCCCCAAAAAAAGTTGTCCATCTTTCTTTTTCTATTGATACGCAACCTTCCGTGAGTAATAAGCAAGAACTGTGCCTTTCCTTTGCCTCCAGGAAAAAAATAACAATTCTTCTGAGAACCAAACATCACATTTTCACCCAGAGGCTTTGGTGAAAATGTGCCATTGTGTGATTTATTTATTATTATTTTTTAAAAAAGAGAAAAATAAATTTACGGAGAACAAACAGGCATACAGAAGGGAAAGCGATCAAAGGTATTTCCCTGCCTTATATTGAGTCAAGCCATAGGTTTGTTGAGCTTACGGTTGCCACCTGTTCCCCAGTTCAAGAAATCATTCCTTATTTAGTAGCATAAATGTTAGCATTGGATTAAGAGTCATTCTTTGAAATAAGAAAAAGACAATAAGCTTAAACCAGACTGGTATGGTGTGCTTTCACAGGGAATGGCTCTCTCGTGGTACCTGAAAGCAGCGTGTGGAAGCACTGGTGAAACCAGGGTGGGGAAGCTCTGACAACTACCCAATCCTCTTGATCCAGCCCTTATAACTCGCCTGCAGGCCAGACCCCTTAGTCATTGTTTCACAGCCATCTAAAATGGATTTTTCAAGGTGTCCTGAAATTGTGTCCATGAACTGTGATATTTGCTGTAACAAGTTGCTGTGAGTTACTTCGGTGGGAAAACAACAACAACTAAGAAGTTTAACTAATAATAAATTAATAACAATAACCATGTCCAATTTTGCTTGCTGCAGTGGAGACATGCGTATGGCCAGAAATTCTTGACATTTGGAACGACTCTGTCCACACCTACCTCTGGAGGCTGCCCATAGATGAAGGTGGCCTTCAGACTGAAAAAAGATTCCCATCCTCTTCCTTAAATGAACAAATGTACAGTGACTTAAGCCTCTGTGAGGAGCAGGAGACTCCTGGGGCATCTCAAAGACTCAGCAGTGAAACACCACTGTTGAACCCTGAATTGCAATTGATAGCCAGGTCATATGGTCTGGTCTAGTATTTAGAGGGCTAGAATGCAGGCTGCGGGGGTGGGGAGTTGTTTGTTTGTTTGTATACTGACCTTCATCCACAGATGTCCAGAGGAGGGCAACCAAAATGGTCAAAGGCCTGGAAACGATGCCTTATGAGGAACGGCTAAGGGAGCTGGGCATGTTTAGCCTGGAGAAGAGGAGGTTAAGGGGTGATATGATAGCCATGTTCAAATATATAAAAGGATGTCACATAGAGGAGGGAGAAAGGTTGTTTTCTGCTGCTCCAGAGAAGCGGACATGGAGCAATGGATCCAAACTACAAGAAAGAAGATTCCACCTAAACATTAGGAAGAACTTCCTGACAGTAAGAGCTGTTCGACAGTGGAATTTGCTGCCAAGGAGTGTGGTGGAGTCTCCTCCTTTGGAGGTCTTTAAGCAGAGGCTTGACAACCATATGTCAGGAGTGCTCTGATGGTGTTTCCTGCTTGGCAGGGGGTTGGACTTGATGGCCCTTGTGGTCTCTTCCAACTCTATGATTCTATGATTCTAAGATCCCAGGGTACATCACGACATAAAAATGCAATATAGAAGCACAAAATGCATGATAAAAACAAGAACAACAACCAGTCCTTTTTTTTTTAGAAGAAAAGGTGCTGAAACTCACCATGAACATCTCCCTGAAAGGTGCCAGAACTCAGTTCTGGTGAGTTCCAGCTGGAAAAAAATCCCAGACTCACAAAAATCAACAGCCCCCTTCTTCCCTCCCTCCCACAAACATATTTAAAAGGGATATAAGGGGTTAATCAGCCAAATGCCTGCTTGAAGAGGAACGTTTTTGCCTGGGACCTAAAGGTGTATAATAAAAGCGCCTGGTGAACCTCCCTGAGGTGGGAGCCACCACTGAAAAGGCCCATTTTTGTGTTGGCGTCCTCCAAACCTCATGTGGATGAGGCACGTGAAGAAGGGCCTCAGGTGATGATTGCAGGATCCTACAGGACTGCCTCTCCTGGTATGTCCCACAGAGGAACCTACGGTCTGCAAATTAAAACATCTTGAAGGTCCCAGGCCACAGAGAGCTTAGGCTGGCCTCAACTAGAGCCAGGGCTTTCTCGGCTGTGGCTCCAATCTGGTGGAACGCTCTGTCACAAGAGACTAGGGCCCTGCAGGACCTGACATCTTTCCGCAGGGCCTGCAAGACAGAGCTGTTCCACCAGGCCTTTGGTCAGGGCGCAGCCTGACCCCCTCCTCTGGCAATCTGCGCAGAATTTTGTTTAACGGTTGCCATCAATTTGATTTTAATTAATTTTTATAATTAAATGTTTTTTAGAATGTTGGGTTATTTGACTGTTGTTAGTCGCCCTGAGCCTGGCTTCGGCTGGGGAGGGCGGGATATAAATAAAAATTATTATTATTATTATTATTATTATTATTATTATTATTCAGATAGGTTCATATGGAGAGAGGTATTGCAGTCCTCAGCCATTTAAGACTTTGTATGTCAAAATAAGCACTTTGAACTGGACCCTGAATCTAATTGGCATCAGTGCAATATGTTCAAAACGTCTTGTCCATTGAGCAACCTGGGCCCCAAATTCTGCACCAGCTGAAGCTTCCAAAGCATTTTCAGAGGCAGCCCTATGTTGTCTCCTGCCCATACTGGTTTGCACAGAAGCTGGTACTAAGTCATTTAGAGACTGCTGGTCAGGCTGAAGTTGAACTCTGGGACAGACTACAGATGCCAGGCTGAGTGCTCTTCTTCTGCAAGCAAATGAGAAGCCACAGAGTCCAGTGCTGGCGGTGCAGCCAAAGCTAGACTGGTGATAAATGCTGGAGGGGACTTGCTGGGGAGGGAAGACCTGGCCATCTACACAGCTACATTATGGGATGAGCTGCTGTCACCGAGGAGCTAAAGTAAACACAAGAGCTTAATACACAAGAGTCTGTATTGGTCCATTGAGTCACAAATAATGCTCATGAATGGTTGGTTCTTCATCATCCTGGAAAAAAAGGAGGGTTCCACAGGGTTCTGTCCAAGGCCCATTGTTGTTCAGTGCCTTCATATGGTTGAAGTTGGATGAATTTGGATGAAGGAATTGAAGGGATGCTCTGTCAGAATCGGGAGATTGAAAGGCCAGCTAGCTCAGCCCCAGCTGGTGCATCTCCCCTCAGCCATGCTGCTGTGGAGCTCCATCGACCTCTGCTCCAACGTACATCAGTGACTCAAGATTGCAGACTTGAGGTCACTTTACTTAGCAGTGTAAACTGCACAACAAAAGAGGCTTGAGGCTGTAGACACATTCTAGACTATGCATTTATTATACATAAATCATTGGCAGAAATGACTGGCAGAATTCGAGATCAGGGAGAAGAGGTGGTGGAAGAAGATTGGAAGAAACTTAAAGACTACTTGCAGAAATACTGTAAAATTATTGAATGTTAAAGGGATGTTGGATTGAAAATAAGCGGCATTGGTAAAAAGATTAATAAGAATATGCAAATATGGATTGATAATGGTGGAAAATACATATCTATAATAGGTTAAGATGTTGAGCAAGGACAAATGATAGAGGGTAAGGACTTGCTGAATTTAATATCCTGAGGAGGTCAGGAAACTAGTAAATGAAGTACAAGATATGAAAATATTGGTGTGTTTTTCTTCTTCTTTTTTTGTTAACTGTTTTCTATTTTGCATTTTTTATGTGTTTTGTTTTTGTACCTTTGTAATTCTTTTCTCTTCTATTAGGGTTATTCTTTGTTCCTATTTTTTTATGTTTAAACTTTGAAACTTTTTATTGTCTTTAAAACTTCAATAAATATTACTTTAAAAAAAATATTATACATAAATCAGGACAAAGAAAACATGGCATCTCTCCTTGCCCTCTTCTGTTTCACACTGTCACAAGAGTTGACAGTGTGAGACAGCAGCAAAAAAAAGCTAACGCTCTTCTAGGCTGCATCAACATAAGTCTAGTGTCCTGATAAAGGGAAGTAATAGTACTGTTCTATTTTGCCTTGGTCTGACTACAACTAGAGTCCTGTGCCCAGTTCTGGGCATCACAATTTAAGAAGGATATTGACCGACTGGAATGTGACCAAGATGATCAAGTGTCTGGAAACCAAGCCTTATGAGGAACAGTTGAGGGGATACATGCAGTGGGTCAAAAGCTTTAAATTAATAGCCAAAGACAATGGATGCAGAAAATTATGAGGTTCCTTTGTATAATTCTCTGGGGCCCCATCTGAATTATACTGTTAAAATATCATTATTCCTCTCAAAGAACTGCAATTCTCATTGTTGTTTAACACCCAATACTCAAAGCACTTAAGCTCTGTGAGAGGGGTCTCCCATCAAGTCTCAGCACCCTTAACAAATTATAGTTCCCAGTTTTCTATTGGGACTGTTTAAGCATGGCTGTTTAAGGACGAATAATAGTGTTCTAAATGTATAGTGCAGGGGGTTCTTTGGGGAATGGAGGAGGAGTCATGATGAGTTGGCTGTGACTGACATTGTAAAATTTCCACATTTTTCCATTTTTAATTTATTAAAATTATATACCGCCCTTCATCAAGAGAACCCACAATAAAATACAAGATAAAACGCAAGTAAATAATTAAACCGAAGAAAAACAACCCCTTCTTCCCACAGTTACATTTAGAAGGCTGTAGGCTATTAATCAGCCAAAGTCCTGGTTGAAGTGGAACATGACAACAAATACAAAATTGAGGAAAAGAAGCCCCCCAAGAAACACCCCCCCCAAGAAACCGTCCACAAAAACATAAACTTTGGCTGCTATCAAATTGCAAAGATTTTACAATAGCAACGAATGGTGCATTAATGTTTCATTCCCCTCCCTTATTTCATTCTTAATTGCCTTTTTATTGTACGTATATTTACTATCGTGTAGGGCCTTGGGAGGGGTTCGTCATGAAAGGTGCCACTACAAGAAAGTTGTATTGATCAAATGATAAGCAAAGGAATCAAAGGAGGAAGCTATTTCCTAATCAACGTGCATATTACATGAAGGGCTGAATGATTTTCCTTCTCTCCTTTTATATTCGTATTGGCTGAAAGTTTTGCTGCTTTCCAATTAATACTCCCTGCTGGATCTTTGATTGACAACTTGACTTCCGTCAGCCTTCCTCGGCAAACTCCTGTAGAAAGGTTTAATTGTGTTTGTAATTAATTGGATTTTAATCAGACTGTATGAAAGAAATTTTGTGGAAGGCTTCTCTCTTTTTTGAAAAAAAAAATGCCTCGTGGTAGATTGCTTGCGAGGCAAAATATTAAATGCTACAATATCTTGAATGGCAAATTAAAATGTATTCACAATTCAATACAAAACTCATTAGATTAGTTAACATTTGAAGAACGGCTCCAAATTTTGCAAGGGGAGAAAAGGGGAAACTTGAAGCTCAGTTTATTTGAAACCCGACTTCTGTCTGGCGGAATCGAACTGACAAGATACAGATCTCTCGAGCCTTTTAAATGACTTACACTGAAACGCATAAACATTGGTGAATAATGCACGGTGGGAAATAATTTTCTGCACAACATAGCAGTGTGTGTCAAAATGACATTTGCCTCTATCAGAAAGATACATTCTAAATATGGGAGGCAATTAAAGGCACACAGAGAAACAAACATTTCCTTCCTGTTATCTCCAAGTACCAACTGGTAATGAATTGAATGAAGAAATCTATGTGGGAGTTGGTGGTCTTTTCAGCATCCTGGACACCCCAACAAGTCTCTTGGCCCCAGTTTTCTACATTCACCTGCCACTTCTCTTTCCCAGGTCCACATTCCATCTGAGCCCAGAAAGGGTTTTTTCTTTTTACAATGTCTTCTATAAAGCTGGTCTACAACTCAAACTCATCTGGGGAGGGAGGCTCTCCTCACGTTTTAGCAATCGCTACTTAAATCTCTCTTTTTTAAAAAATTGCAAAATTGCAAGAACTGCACGAGATGCGGAATAGTCAGGCATGCAAAATGCAGAGGTTGAAAATAATTGCATTTCCAGCTATCATGTGGGAATCTTTGCTCCAGCCCATTGAAGGAGGAAGTCTTGAGTGACTTGATCCTGAGTGGAAGAGATGAGTTCACATGGCCAAGATTGGCCAATAGGCCTATAAAAGGTGGCCACTCCTAAGCTCTTTCTCTGCTTTGTTCATCCATATATTGTCTGCTTACCCTTTGAGCAGTGTGGGCTTGGGCCAGTCACCATTTTGGACTGAGTGGGATTTTTTTCCCCCTTCATGGGAAGAGGGTATTTGCTTCTGCCAGACAGCTTGGGTGATGGAGGGATCACTCACATCATCCATTCAAAGCACATAGCTCCCCACAAAGGAATACTGGGAACTGTAGTTTGGCCCTCACAGAGCAACAATTCCCAGCACCCTTAACAAACTACACTTCCCAGGATTCTAAGAAATAAAACCTTGAGGGACAGCAGCAATTTTCATATGAATGGCAGAGTCACAAGTGACGTTCTTGTCACTTTGATAGACAGAATCAAATAGTGCTTGAGTGTGTTTATGGAGAGAGGGGAGGGAAGAAACCTGAATACCTCCAGCTTCATGTCTCTTTGATGTAAGGGAAATTTCCTTGAACACAGGAAAAACTGAACACCAATTTGTTAAAAAGAAGATAAAAAACAGAGTGCATCAGAATCAACTTAAGGTTACTTGTAACCATGGAGCTCAAGTAGAACTGGAGAAGGATCATTAAATACAGGTATGCCTTGTATCTGACCCCCAAGCCAGTCAAATAAACAATAAGAGTTTCCTTAAAATTTACTTTGTTCCTTTCTTCTTCTTTTTAAAGTACAACCAATCACCCCTTACATTTTCCCTCCCCAGACTCTCTTTTGTACATGGATGTATTGAGGATAATAGACCCTCTCACTGTCCCAGCCTTAATTTCTGTCACCATCATCACTTCTGCTGATGCACTGATTTTTTTATATATATTTGGGCGTGTGTGCATGTGTGAATGTTCCTACTGCAGATCCAGCAGTGACAAAAATGAGAGCCAGGAGGATGGGGAGCATGCAAGCATTCCCCTATTAGATCCCTTACATGCATAGGATTTGAGAAGATATTCTCCAGAAAGCAACATTGCCCCAGCAGCCCCCTTTTCAGTGCATAGGGTTAAGATAAGAGGTTGGGTATTATATGAAACTTAATATTGTTGATTCGGTGAATGGTAGAAGTCCAGGTGAAGAAGATTTATGGGTTGCATCTATCTAAGTTCTGGTAAGAGTAAAAGGTAAAGGGACCCCTGACCATTAGGTCCAGTCGTGACTGACTCTGGGGTTGCGGTGCTCATCTCGCTTTATTGGCCGAGGGAGCCAGCGTACAGCTTCCGGGTCATGTGGCCAGCATGACTAAGCCGCTTCTGGAGAACCAGAGCAGCACATGGAAACACTGTTTACCTTCCCGCTGGAGTGGTACCTATTTATCTACTTGCACTTTGACGTGCTTTCGAACTGCTAGGTTGGCAGGAGCAGGGAGTGAGCAACAGGAGCTCACCCCGTCGCGGGGATTCGAACCGCCGACCTTCCGATCAGCAAGTCCTAGGCTCTGTGGTTTAACCCACAGCGCCACCCGCGTCCCCTGCTAAGAGTAGTTGCACTGAAATTAATGGAGCTAAACTAGCCCTGTTAATGGATCTATGCCGAATGGGAACAACCCTAAGTGTCTCAGTTAATCACAAACTGAACATGAACTAGCAGTGTTTTGTGGCTGGTAAAATGGCAATGCAATCTTAGGGTGCAAATACAGACACATCATGCCAGGAACCCAGGAATCTAGAGTTCCACTCTATTCTGTGTTGGTCAAGCGAAGTCTGTCTCCAGTCCTGGGTGTTTGTGTTAAGATGGACCTTGATAAACTGGAGCATATGTCCAAAGGTTGGTGACTGGGATGGTGAGGGGCCCAAAAATCAAATCTTATCAGGGATTTTTATTTTATTTTATTTTATTTTTCTATTTATTTGGTATGTGTTTATCCTAGAGAAGAAAAGATTATGTGGGCCTGAAGGGCTGTCATGCAGAAGATGGAGAGGAATTCACTATGTTGCTCCAGAGAGCCAAACCAGATACAGTGGGTGGAAATTTCAAGGAAGCAAAATTGAGCTAAGCATCAAGAGCTAAACTTCTGAATGGAACAAGACCATGATTGTTTGTGGATTAAAGGTAAAGGTACCCCTGCCCGAACGGGCCAGTCTTGACAGACTGTGGGGTTTGTGCGCCCATCTCACATCTATAGGCCGGGGGCCAGCGCTGTCCGGGGACACTTCCGGGTCACGTGGCCAGCGTGACATCGCTGCTCTTGGCGAGCCAGAGCCGCACACGGAACGCCGTTTACCTTCCCGCTGGTAAGCGGTACCTATTTATCTACTTGCACCCGGGGGTGCTTTCGAACTGCTAGGTGGGCAGGCGCTGGGACCGAACAGCGGGAGCGCACCCCGCCGCGGGGATTCGAACCGCCGACCTTTCGATCGGCAAGCCCTAGGCGTTGAGGCTTTAGCCCACAGCGCCACCCGCGTCCCGCGTTTGTGGATTAGTGGGCTCTTATTTGAGGAACATATTTAAACAGAAGCTACATGACCAATGTTCAGTCGATTAGTTGTGTCCGACTCTTCATGACCCCTGGTGTGCTCTGGTCCATGAGGTCAAGAAGAGTCGGACACAACCAATCGACTAAACAACAACACATGAGCAATTGCCAGAGATACTATAGTTGCATCCTGTGGTGCAGATTCTGTGTTGAGTAGGGAGTTGGACCAGATGATATCCAAGGTCCCTTCCAGCTAGGAAAGTTGTAGAAGTCTGATGAAAATAGAAACAGAAATTGCTGGTGTTCACTTATTCATACCATGCCTGGAACAGAAATCTTTCCATTTGATACAGCTGGTATTTGCTGCTGCTGCTGTTGTTTCAGTCCATAAATGATAGACAATTTCCCCCTGTGGACGTTGTGTTTCCTTTGCACTGAAATGAATGGAATGGAGAAACAATGGCAGTGCAATTAATTCTGTAAATTAGGTAAATTACCATGTTTTTGCCACTGCAGACAGCAAGATGAATAATGGAGTTTT
This sequence comes from Podarcis vaucheri, assembly GCF_965113315.1. Lineage (NCBI taxonomy): Eukaryota > Metazoa > Chordata > Lepidosauria > Squamata > Lacertidae > Podarcis > Podarcis vaucheri. The sequence goes on from NC_138749.1 coordinate 6,699,373, forward strand.
TGGTGGAAGATGATCTGCAGTGGAATGGAAGCAGTACTACAGTTGACAAATATACTGTACAATGGAATGGAAAATGGTGCCCTCTCACACCCGTGCTTCCATCTCTATGATTCTGTCATGAAGCCACCTCTAGTTTGCCATGTTAAAAGTTGGCAACCACCCAGTTGTCAATGCTTCTGAGCATTTCCTCCCAGCAAGTTTGACCAAGTACAAAAGTCCCCCTTGAAGTTTTGATTTGCACAGTCTCTACCGTTCCGTTATCTCTGTCACCTTCACAGAAAAGAAAGAATGACTCTTCGAAGAAGCCTCCCGGGTAGTGTATGATTTAAGGTCACCCAGGAATGAGTTAGCTGTACATTAAGTTATACCAAGCTGATAACAAGATGGATTTAGAAAGTGATGAGAAATGACAGAGTACACATGTACGTTAAAGCAGATGACAGGAAATTGAAAACATTACTGTAACTTATTAAAGATTGATTTTCCAGACATTCCTTGATATCGTTTGACAAAAACAAATGTTAATAGTAACAAAAGCTGAAACAACCTGATGGGTTTGTAGCCAGGGTGTTGCGAACGAAAAGTGGAGGGGATGCAGAATTCTTTTGGCGAATGGTACCACTGCGTGTGACCTTGAACAAAGTCTTCCAAGGTCAAAAGGTACTAAGTGATGCTTCTAACTTTCGTCTCTTACAGTTTCGCAACGTGATCATAAAGTCAAATAACTGGTTTCCCATTTTAGCAAGCGTCCTGAAATTCAGGGATTAGAGAAGTTTACAAACAGTCAACAATTCAACAGCTGATATTAGGAAAAAAGTCACAGAGTTGATGAGCCCCTCATTGTTTGGCCAGCTTCCCTTGTTACCAACATCAGAAAATAATAGCATCCCTGCAAGGCACTATGGTTTCAGAAAATTTGTAACAAGAACAGACAATGTTTCAAGCTAGGGGTTAAAATGGGGTGCTCATTTAGTTTGTAACAATAACCCCCTGGGAAATCTCCACTCTTCTCTACACAATAAGACTCCACCCCCCTTCATTTCATCTGGCGCACTGTCACTCAAGATGGGGACACTCTTCAGATTATAGAAAGAGTACTGCCCATCTAGTCATGCATTCTGATCTCCTATGAAAATAGGGAGATAAGTCTCCAAACTGATTTAAAAAAAGATAGAGAGAAGGAGAAAGTTTAGGTCATTATTGCAAAGGAACTAAATCTCTGGACTGGGTCACAATCATTTGAGAATCACACAAGTTTTGATTGTCACATCCCTATTTAATATTCAGTATTTCAATATCCAAACAAACACAAAGAAAGAAATGTTAACAAACTCATTATTCAAGTATCATAGTGATGAGATGCAGGTACCTTGAAATTTCAAAATATGCATAAAAATGTGGTTCCTTGAAATTTCACAATGTAGGTTAAAATGTCACATTTATTTTATTAGTTTGTTGGTTTCTATTTGTGTTATTTTGGGGAGGAATCGTGAATTTATCATTATCCTACTGCCACACAGCACAATGCAAACCCAAGATCTGTTGCTGTGAACGAGTTTGGATTCAATGGCTCTCAGGCTTTGCTGGAGCTCAGTCAGGGCTTTGACAGTGTAAGTCTCTCCCCTTGGCTGAGCCATAGATTAGTCCCTCACATTGGTTCAGGCAGAGGAACTGGAGCCAGGAGAATTTACAACAGCGTAAGTCCCCCAAAAGGGGCATTCTCAGAGTGTGGTGGGACAGGACAAGGAGAGACTTACACCTATTCGAAACCCCTTTCAGCTTGATCATGTGAGCCAGTGTGGTGTAGTGGTTAAGAGCGATAGACTCGTAATCTGGGGAACCGGGTTCGCTTCTCCGCTCCTCCACATGCAGTTGCTGGGTGACCTTGGGCCAGTCTCTCAGCCCCGCTCACCTCACAGAGTGTTTGTTGTGGGGGAGGAAGGGAAAGGAGAATGTTAGCCGCTTTGAGACTCCTTTGGGTAGTGATAAAGCGGGATATCAAATCCAAATCCAAACCTAGCAACCTGGAAAAACATAGCCAACAAAATGGGTGCTGTGAATCAAATTCTTCCAAATTCCACCTGAACAGAGTTTGAAATAGGGGTAACTTAAGCCAGTATAACTTAATGCCAGCTTTCTGTAGTGAGGCTTGCTCTGTAATGGTTGAGAACTAACTTCTTCATGGAGAATCCAACACAGGATTCACAAGTTTAGTTGTTGTCTTTAGATACAAGTGAGGCACGAAGAAGCAATAAGGTATATTCTGTTGTATCAGAAGTCTGTCATTAATCAGCATAACTAATGAAGACATGAGGCTATTTCTATGCTAATGCAAATGTATTATTAAACTGCAAAACACGTTCTATGCAAAGGAGGACATTTTACATTGATAATTAATATGTCTCAAGTATATTATTTTCACCTCTAGGGAAGAATCTCTTGAGCTCCAGAAAGTTGCAATGAAAGTGTATGCCACTGTCATACATCTTGTGGATACCTCCCTGCAAAAGAGACTGTTGTTTTGTAATTATTGTGCCTTTCATCTACGGCTTTGAAAGAATCCCACCTTGCACCTCTCACCTGCTCACTGGAAGTTCTCTCTACCAGTGATGGGGCCTTTCTCCCATTATTTTCTCAACACTTGGGAAATGAATTTGTTTAGTTAGAGCCCATGTCTGAGTCTAATCAGCCCCCATGGAGCTCCTGATGATGTCACTAGGACAACCACACGAGGTGACCCCACTCTCAATTTTCCAATGACTCTCCAAACACCTTCCCCTTTCCTCACTGTCCAATCTTCTCTAACCTCTCCCTAACAACCTCCCTCTTACTCATTTTTGCTGCCGAAGCATGAGAAAATGCTTTCTTCTCATGTCTTCTGCCTTTGTGAGCCAAGGGTTAGTGAGGGCTAGGAAATACCTTGGGAAAGGTAGGTGGAGGAGATAAAAATACAAAATGGAGAAAAACCTTTGGTGTCATAGAACTTGTTTCCCATTTCAGCCAAGCATTCTATCCACCAACAGTCAAATTCCCTAGCCCATAAACATGAATTTGAGTGACACCATTGGTAATTCGATCTGTATCGGTTTGGCCATTTTATTTTATTTTTTCCATCTAATCTTCTTCTTTGGCAATCCCTCGTAGCCAAGTAAGATTGGCTTCCATAAACACAGTTTTAACAATGAGTCTGTAAGTGATTGTGGAGGCCAGTTCTGGATCCACATGTCCTTCCACAGTGGGGACATTGGTTACTGGGCAGGAGTTGATCACAGTGTGGATTTGCCAAGCGTGCCTTCCTCTTACCACATTTCTCCCTTTCATCCTGCGTTCAAATGTCTTCAAAGACCATGCCACCTTTGGTAAAGGCTGTTCTCCAATTGGAGCGATCACAGGCAAGTGTTTCCCAGTTGTTGGTGTTTATGCTACATTTTTTTTTTTTTTTAGATTTGCCTTGAGACAGTCTTTAAACCTCTTTTGTTGACCACCAGCATTACATTTACCATTTTTAAGTTCGAAATAGAGTAGTTGCTTTGGAAGACGATAATCTGGCATCCAAACAGCATGACCAGTCCAATGAAGTTTATCTATGTCCATACCTTTGTTGCACTCCACCTCTGCCATTATTTCATAATATATCCTTTCCCGTGGTCTTTGTTCCACCAACCACAGCATCCCCCAACTTATATAAAGACACTGACTCTTCCTACCAGCTCTGTCCATTCTCCCTTGTTGCTGATTACACTATGTATGTCCTTCTAGAGCACTGAGAGCAAGGATGGGGAACTGGTGGCCCTCCAGATGATATCAAACTCCAACTCCCATCAGTCCCAGCCAGCAATGCCATGTCTTCGCTCACCCCACATAAAAAGTTCTGTTCTTCTCAGTAGTGTGCATATTGAGCTCATAGGGGTGCTAGACATGCACATGAGTTCAAACATATACCTCATAACCATTTCATTAATTGAGTATTTTCTTATTTTCAATATATTTTTATTAAATTTTACATAACAAATTTAAATCCAAACATTAAACATCCACATCATCATTTAGGATTCCCCAAGTCCTTTGACTCCCCTCCACCCTTCCATGGTTACAGTAATAATAATAGGGGTTGCTCATGCGTAAGTTGCAGCCACTCCTGGCTATGTTGCCTTGTTAAACCTTTTCCGTCTGGGCAGCCCTTCACTTCGTGGCTGCCTCAGTCGCTAGCAGAATCCGTCAGTGGGCGTTTCTTAAACCTTTTCCAGCATAAAAGCTGTTTGACGCCAAGTCTCCTCCTACTCTCCCTGCGCGGAAGTCTTCTGCGCAGGGAGGGTGTGGGTAGCGGAGGACCCGTGCTCTCCCCGCTGGTCTCCGGCGAGGAGTCCTGGAGCCCTCTCGCCGATTCCCCCATCTGCCCCCCTTTATCCCTGGTGTTATGCTGATTTCCTTCCCCCGCTGATGAGCTGCCTCTCTCCCTACTGGGCCCTTCTCCAGCATCACTTGGGAGCCTTGCCTCCGCCTCTGGCTCCGATGTCAGTTCCCTGACAGTTACCATTATCAATATTTTTTTCTCCCAACTGCTTCCCTTATTCTCTCTCTCTCTAATCTATTTTACCATAGTTTTTTTGTACATTACAAGCATTACTCAAATCCTGCCAAAGTTTATTAGTTGTTTACAGTTTTCTCTTAAATACATTATAATTTTTTCCCATTCTTTCTTAAAACTCTTCTCTTCCTGGTTTCTGATTTTCCCAGTCAATTTTGCCATTTCGGCGTAATCCATCATCTTCATCAACTTTTTGTCTCTGTTATAATTTTCACGTGTCAATTAAAGGCACAATTCTTTGTCCAGGCATTTGGAATAAATGCTCTGAGATCCAGCCATTGGTATAGTAAGGTGGCTGTGTTAAATTGCATTTCTTTATTTCAGATATGTAGTTTATAGGCATTTTAACTTGATGTTCTGTGAGGTTGCACTGTAAGACTGCTGTGCTCTTGCCCTGGGGTCCTAGTATATATACAGAAGGTGGAGGAGGAAAAGATAAGCTATAGGATCCCAGCTCCTTTCTCTTCCTTTGTGAAGTCTTCATCCTCAGGAAATCTTCCTGAAGGTGAAGACTCACAGTATGCTAATGATCTCATCTCAAGAATGAACAGCAGAAGTACAAATTAAAGATGGACTTCCTATTTGTCTCTTCCTCAACCCAGGAATTCAGAAATTGAAGAGAGAGAAAAGTCTCCAGAATTCCTAACCACTGAAATTCTCTTAATGTGAAATTTGTGTTAAATTTGGAGGTCCTCATTTGCCAAAACAAGGGTCTTAGAAATCTTGGCTTCCCTCAAAATACCTCTGGCTTTGCTTAACATTTGCCTGAAGAGGAATCCCAAATTTGCTTTGAATGTAGCTGTAGGGTAATATCTCTGTGGCGACTCTCAGCACAGGGCCCCCAAGAATGCTAAGGAATATAATTTAAAAGGTCAGCAACATTTCTCAAAGTGTGAGAGGAGGAGGAGGAGGAGGGGAGGTCTGGCATGTCTAACTTGCCAAGGAATAAAAGAAGAGGAAGAAACTCTAGGTGCTTGGAAAGAGATTTATTCCAGGAATTTTGGAACAAATCCATCTTTTTTTTTGGGGGGGTACTATAAATATATAAATAATATATACATAAGAAATGGGGTAATAAACTTTAGGCTATGATGCATTCTCATAGCCTTTCACTAAATGGATGCAGAACAAAATTAACAAGTTCTGTTTTTGGAGGGTTTTTTAACAACAACAAAACAAAGCACCTTCATAAAATGTTTCAAGTCGAATTCATCTTGCAAAAAAAGAACACTTGAAAATGAGAAGCAATTCCTTAAAAATGTGAACATTTCTATTTATAGCAGCCCTGAAGAAGGATTTGTTCCAAAATGCACAGGGCCGGAAATAACTATCATTTCAAGCATCTAGAGTTTTCTCCTTCTTCTCCCCATCTTCCCTTCCTTGTTTTCTGGTTGGGTTTAATCTCTAGGTTGCCACCATACCTTTTCTCAGGTGACAATTGAGGCAAATGTGGAAGGTGCTGGTTGGTTGGTTTTAGTCAAGCTAAGGTGAAAGCATTTTGAACAAATGAGTGGGATTTCTTTGGGTTTATTTTATTTCCTTGAAAATATTTATTCACCGCTTCAACCCAAAGCTGTCTAAGGAGTGCAGACAGTAACAATATCAGTTGTTGGCTCCTGTCTATCTCAGGAGACAATGGAGGAGTGTGAGTTTGGAGGTGTAGTCAAACCATTGGAGAGTCACAGCCAGTGGCGTAGCGTGGGGGTGCCAGGGGTGCCAGCCGCACCGGGCGCAACATCTGGGGGGGCGCGAGTCCAGAGGGAAGGGACAAGTTCCTTCCTCCGCCGGGCTCCTCGCCGCCACCGCCAGCCTTGCGCTCCACTCACTGCTCGCAGGAGCAGCAGCCGCTACAGCAGCGCCGCCGCCGCCACCGGCGCCTGGCCGGGCACGGGCAGCCTCCGCACCCCGCTGCCGCCGCCATCCCCTCGGCTCAGCCACAGGCGGCAGCTGCTTCTGCCGACAGGGAGGGAGGAGAGCTCTAAGGGGCCTCGCCACGCCCTGCGCTCCCCAAAACCCTCCGAGAGGAAGCCGGCGGGCGGGCGAGGGTCTCCCGGCAGAAGGGGGCGCGGGGGGGGCGAGGACGGAGCACGGCTGGAAGCCCCCGGACCTGGCCGGGAGGAGGAGAGGCGCTCGCCAAGCCCGGATCTGGAGCTCCACCTACAGCCCAAGGAGAGGAGGGGCGGGGGGGCGCTCGAGGGGAGGGGGCTTCGGCTGCCTCGGCCTGCGGGGGCTCCACAAATAATAAATTTAATAAATTCCTGCTGAGCCTTTGGGGGGGGTCCTTGGCTCCTTCGCTCGACCCAGTGGCGTAGCGTGGGGGGGGGTGCAGGGGGGCCAGGCACAACATCTGGGGGGGTGCACTCGTACTCGAGTGCTAAAATCCACGGGTTAGGGGGCGCAAATTACTTGCCTTGCCCCGGGTGCTGACAACCCACGCTACGCCACTGGTCACAGCGGCTGCAGTGGCTGTAGAGACTGATATGAGAAAGGCATGTGTTGCTGCTGCTGGGGCGGAAAGCACAGCTAAAATTCACAAAACTGTTTTTTTATATATAAAAAAAACATCTAGATATAGGTTAGTCATCAATAAAACACAAATATGATCAGGGTACCTCAAGACAACATCATTAAAGCTGCATCGCCATATTTGAAGCAGTCATGGCTTCCCTCAAACAATCCTGGGAACTGTAATTTTTTAAGGATGCTGAGAATTGCCAGGAGACCACTATTTCTGAAACCCTGGCCTGCAAGCGCTCAAGTTGGAGAACAGCCTTTACCAAAGGTGTCATGGGCTTTGAAGACACTCAAACTCAGGACGCAAGGGAGAAACGTGCTAAGAGGAAGGCACCCTTGGCAAATCAGACACCGTGGTCAACTCCTGCCCAGAAACCTATGTCCCCACTGTGGAAGGATATGTGGATCCAGAATTGGCCTCCACAGTCACTTACTGACTCATTGTTCGAACCGTGTTTATGGAAGGCAATCTTACTCGGCTACAAGTGATCACCAAAGAAGAAGAAGAAGATTTCTTTTACAGAGCTACAATTGTATGACTTCTTTGAGAAGGACAGAATGTACATATCAACTTTGCTTACCTCAGCATGAACCAGGTCAATGGCAGGTAAAAGATCATCTACCAAGCTGTAGAGAGCTACAAATGAAACAAAGTCCTCGCAACATCCAGTCCCCCAGTAAACTTTTCCTCATAGTCCTTTGCTGAGATAAAGAACTATTCTCTTCTCCCACGCATAGTACTTGCAGACAAGGGATTTACAGGAGTCATAGAATCATAGAATCATAGATTCTAGTAAACTTTTCCTCATAGTCCTTTGCTGAGATAAAGAACTATTCTCTTCTCCCACGCATAGTACTTGCAGACAAGGGATTTACAGGAGTCACCAGCAGTAATTTGGCATCAACCTGAACAGCCCAACAGTGGTCTCCTGAGTCCCAGGATCCTTAACCAAAAGACCTTAAAGTTGCTGCTCTTGCATGCCTGTTTATCAATTAAGAAGTACAGTCCAACAGGGATGCTCTAAATGAGTTACACATACATTTACTGACTCCTTAATTACTCCAGGAGCTGCTCATGGGGTTGTCCTTCTGAGATCTATCAGTAAGAAGGGCTGCCCTTTCCGAAGCTCTCTTTAAGCTGCTCAGAGTTGTCTAGAACAGGCAGCAGGGTGACATTGAGTCTTATTTGCTGAACAAGTCAGAAGTACAGACACATAACATTTGCCTTGCTGAATCAGGCCAAGGTTCTGCCCGTCTGAGAATGGGAGCCAGGAAATTCCACAAGGAAAGTGGATGCTCTACCATTGAGCTATGGTCCTTTCCCAACCCAGAGAAAGTCAGCCACCCTTAAGCCTTCATGCCTTGGTTCTGGATTTCCCAGAAGAACCCTAGTGGACATTGTCAGAAACAAGACTTTGGACTAGATGACCATTTGGTCTGCCTCAGCAGGGCTTTTCCTTGTGTCCCTGAGTACCAATTAAACCAAGGATACAGGTTAGTTTTTCAAGTTCACTGTATTCCTAAATATACCAAAATGAACAGGGCAATCACAAATATTGGCCATAATTATGTCAATCAATCAGGATTTTACAGCAATATTTCAATGCTGGAGTCTTTTATTATTATTACTATTATTATTGCTGTATACCTAGAAAGAGGATAATAAATTGTGTGGCTTTTTATTGATCTTGGTCATTCAGGTGACCAGAGTTGATAGATTGGCTCTTTGGAAGAAGCAAGTACCATGTTTATAAGATTGTATTCCCTTTGTTGTAAATCTTGCATTCTATAAATTTTGAAGAATATCTGCTAGTGAAATCCCAGCTTGGGGAGAAAACCAGTAATAATGCTTTAAAGGAAACCAAATGTATGAATAAGCCAGTCCTTAAAAAGAAAAAAGAAAATAGCTGTTGAAAGAGGCCAGTGTTGCTTTTCTAGGTTTATTCACACACTCATGATAAAGAAGCACTTGGGTGATTGGTATCAATGGACAGAACGTCCATCTTGCCAGGATTCAGATTCAGTTTATTAGTTTTCATCTAGCTCACCACTGCATCCTCACAAGAACCTTCTCAGTCATTTCTGATATAGAAGTCACAGAGAAACAGAGTTGGGTATCAACAGAGTACTGGCGACACCTTGCTCCAAACCTCCTAATGACCTCTCCCAATGGTTTCATGTAGATGGACAACTACCATATCTCAACTGTGCAAACAAACCATTATGTTGAGTTCCATGCCTGAGTTGCACTATGAACCTGGGTCCCTCGTGTCCAATCCAGACCTTTGAGCTCCTGCACCCCATTGGCTATTGACTTACAGTTCATCCTAAACTAATGAAGGATGCCATCAAAACAGCAGGGAGATTTTAATTAACTTAATGTCCTTGCAGCCCTTTATTGTTTCTCTTCAAGAGCTCTTGAGGGCAGGACACTGGCTATCTGACACATGCTATTGATCTCATAATAGGGGGTGCTTCCTCTTTTCCCATCTGTCAAGGGTGAGAAATGCATGTAATGATGTCTACTTGATTCTGTCAACCAGACTTTCTCAACCTGGTGCCCTAGCCTGCAGTTCCCATCAGCCCCAGCCAGCATGGTCAATGGAAACATCTGGAGGGGTTGGGAAGGATCTAATAGAGCAATGGTTTTTGAACCATCTATAGTTCAAGAAAAGGGACGTGGGTGGCACTGTGGGTTAAACCACAGAGCCTAGGACTTGCCAATCAGAGGGTCGGCGGTTCGAATCTCCGCAATGGAGCAAGCTCCCGTTCCTCAGTCCCTGCTCCTGCCAACCTAGCAGTTTGAAAGCAGGTCAAAGTGCAAATAGATAAATAGGTACCGCTCCAGCGGGAAGGTAAATGGCACTTCCGTGCGCTGCTCTGGTTCGCCAGAAGCGGCTTAGTCATGCTGGCTACATGACCCGGAAGCTGTACGCTGGCTCCCTCGGCCAGTAAAGCAAGATGAGCGCCGCAACCCCAGAGTTGGCCACGACTGGACCTAGTGGTCAAGGGTCCCTTTACCTTTATAGTTCGAGAAACCACTCCTCACTGATTTGTCTGCCAAGAAATCCCTGCACATCTGCCGCATAAACCCTGCACTTGAATTTTAGAACACTTTCTTGCTTTGCAAGAGTGAGCATGTTCAGTCTAGCTCTGCACAAATTGAACCCAAGTGATGCCAAACACACACACACCTCATTGCTGCACACTGCAACAGAAAATTTGAACTGTAATAATGCCTCTTCCTGTCAGGATGTAGAGCTAGGTGTGGGATATATAGATCTGAACTTTGTGTAGCTGAAATGTAGCCAGTTGTGCACAGATAAGTGCCACATATTTCACTCCACCCACTTTAGCCTCAGACCACACCCACTGTTTGCTTTTGGCCCGACACAACTTTGATGGCAGAAAGTGAGGAGGAATTAAAGAACCTCTTAACGAGGGTGAAAGAGGAGAGTGCAAAATATGGTTTGAAGTTCAACATAAAAAAACCTAGGATCATGGCCACTGGTCCCATCACCACTTGGCAAATAGAAGGGGAAGAAATTGAGGCAGTGAGAGATTTTACTTTCTTTGGCTCCATGATCACTGCAGATGGTGACAGCAGCCACGAAATTAAAAGAGGCCTGTTTCTTGGGAGAAAAGTGATGACAAACCTAGACAGCATCTTAAAAAGCAGAGACATCACCTTGCCAACAAAGGTCCGTATAGTTAAAGCTATGGTTTTCCCAATAGTGATGTATGGAAGTGAGAGCTGGACCATAAAGAAGGCTGATTGCTGAAGAATTGATACTTTTGAATTATGATGCATGGACTGCAAGAGGATCAAACCTACCCATTCTGATGGAAATAAGCCCTGAGTGCTCACTGGAAGGACAGATCATGAAGCTGAGGCTCCAATACTTTGGCCACCTCATGAGAAGAGAAGACTCCCTGGAAAACACCCTGATGTTGGGAAAGATGGAGGGCACAAGGAGAAGGGGACGACAGAGATGGTTGTATAGTGTTCTTGAAGCTACCAGCATGAGTTTGACCAAACTGCAGGAGGCAGTGGAAGACAGGAGTGCCTGGCGTGTTCTGGTCCATGAGGTCATGAAGAATCGGACACGACTAAATGACTAAACAACAACGAACAATGAAATGCAGCCATCAGAAGTTTCCCCACAAATGAATGTGACCCTCAAGCCAAGAAAGGATACCCCATTCCTGTGTGTACATGGAAGAGCTTGTGAAAAGACCATTGGATTGACCAATGGGGAGTCACAAACTGTTTTGGCAATCCCAGATCTATAAACCAAACCTGCAGAGTTCCAAGACTGAAGGATTTGCTGTCATATGAAACCAGGGATTCCCTAGAGCTCCTTCAGATATTTCATTTCCTCTATGGCCCTAGCGGACATCTCATCAAAACTGTGAATTTCAGATAACGTGTTATCAAGCTTCCTTTCCAACCTTCTCAGAAATGAGCTGTCATCAGCAAATTTAATCTGTCTCTGGCTGCCTTAATTGCTAGCACCTTCACTGCCAAGTTCTTCACATCTGCCGGAGCATGGGGAAGTTCAGCAAGGAATTGCATTTAGAGAGCAAGATGTTTTGAAGCAAAATTATGGGGATTTTCTCCCTCCCGTTGTCTCTCCACCCTTTCTTGGCTTACAATGGAGATGAGGAAATGCAGAAGGACCTTGAATGAACACTTGAATTATAGGGCCCCAGCTGCCTCAACTGAAGTTAATCCTGTACGAAGAGGGCACAGCTGCAAATACTATGGGAAAACTCGGGAAAATGAGCAAACCTTCCCTTCAATCTCTTTCGTTAACTCTAATGTGCATTGAGGTATATGAATAAATAGAAGGTCATTATCTGAGTTGTATGCCATTGAATTATATTTCTTTCCTTGGAAATGAGGGGACATTAAGATGCACAAGAACATCCATTGTTTGCAGAAGATTCAAGGCTCTGTCCCTTACTTCTCCAGGTAGAGCCGGGAGAGACCCGCTATCTGAAATCTTCGGGACCACAAGTACCCCTCAGTGTAGACAATACAGTGGTTACGATCTTAATTCATTCCAGAGGTCCGTTCTTAATCTGAAACCGTTCTTAACTTGAGGTACCACTTTAGCTAATGGGGCCTCCCGCTGCTGCCGTGCTACCACCATGCAATTTCAGTTCTCATCCTGGGGCAAAGTTCTTAACGCGAGGTACTACTTCCAGCTTAGTGGAGTCTGTGTTTGTAACCCGAGGTACCACTGTACTGAGTTAGATGGACCAATGGCCTGATCAGTGAGCTTCCTATGTTCCTATGAACTCAAGGCTTGAACCTTAAATGATGAACAAGTTCTTGCATGCAGCCAGTAGTGGTAGAACATCTGCCTTGCATGCAGAAGGTCCCAGGTTCAATCTCTGGCATCTCCACATAGGACTGGGGATGTCTTATATCTGAAAACCTGGAGAGCAGTTTCATCTCATAGAATCATAGAATCATAGAATCATAGAATCATAGAATCATAGAATCATAGAGTTGGAAGAGACCACAAGGGCCATCGAGTCCAACCCCCTGCCAAGCAGGAAACACCATCAGAGCACTCCTGACATATGGTTGTCAAGCCTCTGCTTAAAGACCTCCAAAGTAGGAGACTCCACCACACTCCTTGGCAGCAAATTCCACTGTCAAACAGCTCTTACTGTCAGGAAGTTCTTCCTAATGTTTAGGTGGAATCTTCTTTCTTGTAGTTTGGATCCATTGCTCCGTGTCCGCTTCTCTGGAGCAGCAGAAAACAACCTTTCTCCCTCCTCTATGTGACATCCTTTTATATATTTGAACATGGCTATCATATCACCCCTTAACCTCCTCTTCTCCAGGCTAAACATGCCCAGCTCCCTTAGCCGTTCCTCGTAAGGCATCGTTTCCAGGCCTTTGACCATTTTGGTTGCCCTCCTCTGGACACGTTCCAGTTTGTCAGTGTCCTTCTTGAATTGTGGTGCCCAGAACTGGACACAGTACTCCAGGTGTGGTCTGACCAGAGCAGAATACAGTGGCACTATTACCTCCCTTGATCTAGATGCTATACTCCTATTGATGCAGCCCAGATTTCAGCAGATTTCTGTTCATGCACACCCTTCCTCCTGACTCTGAAATTACTTCCACTGGAGTTTCTCATTCTGCACAGGGATGTCTTGCATCTAACAGTTCTTCTCTCTAACATGATGCCCTCCAGATGTTGCTACACTACAGCTGCCATCAACACAAGACCATTGGCCATGCTGGCTGAGGTTCATGGGAGTTGGAGTCCAACAAGATCTTGGGGGCACCATAGGAAGAGCCTCCTGGATCAGGCCAATGTCCCATCTAGTCTACCATCCTCTTTTCACAGTGGCCAACTAGATGCCTGTGAGAAATAAGCAAGCAGGATTCAATCCTGTTAGGGAAAGCTGGCGTAGACAGTACTGAGTTAAATGGGCAAATCTAAGCCCTACCAATTTACCGCAAGTAGATTTTTTTTCCTGCTTTTGCATTGCCAGCCCATAATGAGTATGACTAAGATCCCTCTAGAGTCTAGACATTTCTTATACGGCTTCTCCGATGATTTTGCAAATATTGGCAAGGGAAAAGTGATAGAGACCAATAAAAGCAATTATTTGACACTGTCATTTTTAAATAAAATATTAATCTAAGAACTTCAGCTGTCTCCTTTTATAGACCTGTTGGCTGCCAATGACTTATTCACCATAACAAACGGACCTCGGTGTCTTCATTCTATTCTTCTCTTTTCTGTATCGAGTCCCGTCTTCTGTGGATTTATTTTTGTGTGTGTCTCCCCTCCTCCTTCGCCTCAGATAATGCTGCCGAGAAGTTTTCATGTGTCTCCTTGACAGATACAAACATTATTCCCATTGTGTCCTCACTGAATGAAAAATTTAAAGAGCAACCCTGGTGCCGGAAGATTGACTGGATTCTAAATGAACTTTCTGATACGAAACGTAAAACTAGAGGGAACGGGGGCCTCCCGTAATGAAGCAAAATACAAGGTTAAGTATTGGAAACTCATTAGCGAGTTCATCAGCGACAACTCTTTGATGGGGTGTACTGCTTCTATAAAGATAAGGGTATATTGTTGGGGGGAGGAATAACTATTAAATCCCAACCCATGGGCTCACAGATAATTATTTCTTATTCACATGTAAATGCAGCAGCACTGATACGCTCACAGCCTGATCCACAACAGAAGGGAAAAGCTTGCCTGGTTTTTCTGTGTAGCTTAACTGCTGCTCCTGGAAACCTCATACAGGTTGCTTTAGAGCAGCCTTTCTCAACTTGTGGGTCCCCAGATGTTGTTGAACTACAACTCCCATCACCCCTATCTAGCAAGGCCAGAGCTCAGGGATGATGGGAGTTGTAGTCCAACAACATCTGGGGACCCACAGGTTGAGAATCGCTGCCTTAGAGTGATAGTTCTCTGCACTTAGTTGCTGTACACTTTGACCAGTATGTTTGCGTATTAAAACTTATTACCTAATTACTTAGAATGATGGAATCATCAAATTTAAAGGGACCCTGAGGGTTATCTAGTCCAACCCCGTACACTGTAGGACTCTCAACTAAAGCAGCTCTGACAGATGGCCATCAATAATAATAATAATAATTTATTATTTATACCCCGCCCATCTGGCTGGGTTTCCCCAGCCACTCTGGGCGGCTTCCAAAAGAATATTAAAATACTGTGATACATCAAACATTAAAAGCTTCCCTAAACAGGGCTGCCTTCAGATGTCTTCTAAAAGTCTGGTAGTTGTTGTTCTCTTTGACATCTGGTGGGAGGGCATTCCACAGGGCGGGTGCCACTACCGAGAAGGCCCTCTGCCTGGTTCCCTGTAACTTGGCTTCTCGTAATGAGGGAACTGCCAGAAGGCCCTCGGTGCTGGATCTCAGTGTTTGGGCTGGATGATGGGGGTGGAGATGCTCCTTCAGATATACTGGGCCGAGGCCGTTTAGGGCTTTAAAGGTCAGCACCAACACTTTGAATTGTGCTCGGAAACGTACTGGGAGCCAATCAAACTTCCTGCTTAAAAACCTCCAAGCAAGGAGAGTCCACCTTTCGACAGAATCCATTCCACTGTCAAACAGTTCTTATCCCCAGAAGGTTCTTCCTGATGCTTCGTCAGCATCTCCTTGCCTGTGGATTTCAATTCATTGTTTTGGATCCTACCCTATTGAGGAGCAGAAAACAAGCTTGTTCCATCTTCCATGTGACAGCCCTTTGGACATTTGAATGATGGCTGTCATATCTCAGTCATCTTTTTCCCAGGCTAAACATACCGAAATTCCTCAATGCTTTATTTCCCATCTCTTCCCTCCCCCTCCCCTTTTATGAAGATTACCCGCTCTGAGATCCCACAGCTAATTCTCCCCTGGCCTCCTCGCTGGCCCAAGTAGGACTAATTCAGCCAGCTAGCCCTGGTGATTATCTCATGTTTATTAGATGGATTTCCCCTAAATTGATTTCTGAACTTTGAATTTTATTGTTATTCATGTTTTTATACTGTATTATATGCTGCTTTTACAATTAAGTGTGTTAAATTTGTTGTTAGCTGCCCTGAGCCCAGTTTTTGAACCGGGAAGGGCAGGGTATAAATAAAGAATTATTATTATTATTATTATTATTATTATTATTATTATTATTATTATTATTCCTGATAAGGCTTGGTTTCCAGACCCTTGATGACCTTCATATTTATGTATTTATTTAATATCTAGGAACATAGAACATAGGAAGTTGTCTTATTCTGAGTCAGACAGCTGGTCCATCTATTCCCCCTCTTGTCTATGCTGTTTGAACATAATAAGAGGCTTCCTGGATCAGGCCAATGACCCATCCAGTTCAACAATGTGTGCTTACAGTCGCCAACCAGGTGCCTGTAGGAAACCCACATTCAGGAACTGAGCACAAAAGCACTGTGCCTTTTTGTGATTTCCAGCAACTGGTATTCAGAAGTGTTACTGCCTGCAACCATAGAGACAGAGTGTAGTGACCATGGCTCTTAGAATATCTATTGGGTCTCTTGAGCCAGTGTGGTGTAGTGGTTAAGAGCAGTAGTCTTGTAATCTGGTGAACCGGGTTCGCGTCTCCGCTCCTCCGCATGCAGCTGCTGGGTGACCTTCGGCCAGTCACACTTCTTTGAAGTCTCTCAGCCCCACTCACCTCACAGAGTGTTTGTTGTGGGGGAGGAAGGGAAAGGAGAATGTTAGCTGGTTTGAGACTCCTTAAAGTGAGTGAAAGGCGGGATATCAAATCCAAATTCTTCTTCAAGCAAGGAACATTCTTAGTCCTACCTGGAGACTGAACATAGGACCTTCTGCATGCCAAACAGATGTTAGCTAAGACTCTTCCTGATGGGAAAAGGGTCTTGGGACCATCAATAGGTGTGGTTTGTTTGTTTGTTTTTTTAATCTATCTGTCCAATTTGCTTTTACCTGGTTTACAGCTCAGTCATGACAAAACACTCAGAATAGGAGGAATGCAAGCGTACACTGCACTATGCATTTTGCAAGGCTGAAAATGTGATTTTAAAGATATAATTTATTCTTGGATTTTTAAATGAGAGGTTGCTTCATTACAAGCTTGGGAGCTTCCATGGGGAAAAGCAGATGTTCTGCTACTGAACTAAGGCCCTTTAACTTCCCTGAACTGTGGGATATGTCCTGGTGGAAAGCAAGGAGGCTTTTGAGTTCAGGCCAGTGCTGTAGGCACATTATTGGGCAGATGATACCATGGCAGTAGGGGGCAGAGGTATTGGAGGGGAAGGCAATTGGGACTTTACCAAGATAGCTTCCATTCCACACACAAACACATAGCCTTGATAAACTTGGCCACTTAGTCCCCTCAGGTGTGCAGGTATTGTTACCAAACTTCAGGATGGCTAAGGGTCAGAGGTCAGTTTCTTCCTAACTTCTCAAAGAAGAGCATGCTGAACATCAATGATAAAAACATAATAAAAAGCATACTGACAAACAGCTTAATAATAAAGTAGTCATCATAACAACAGCCCTGCCTAGAAAAGGAAGATTCTCAAAAATCCTTTAGTAAGTTGGAAATCTGTGCTAGCTGCATAGTATCTTACCAAGATCAGGGTCGTCTAAAAAGGTAAAGGTAAAGGACCCTTGACAGTTAAGTCCAGTCACAGACAACTCTGGGGTTGTGGTGCTCATCTCGCTTTATAGGCTGAGGGAGCTGGCGTTTGTCCGCAGACAGTTTTTCCGGGTCATGTGGCCAGCATGACTAAGCTGCTTCTGGCGCAATGGAACACCGAAACCAGAGTAGTGCACGGAAACGCCATTTACCTTCCCGTCGGAGCGGTACCTAT
Source organism: Podarcis vaucheri (assembly GCF_965113315.1). Lineage (NCBI taxonomy): Eukaryota > Metazoa > Chordata > Lepidosauria > Squamata > Lacertidae > Podarcis > Podarcis vaucheri. The sequence goes on from NC_138749.1 coordinate 6,716,834, forward strand.
TTATCTATTTGCACTTTTGGTATGCTTTTGAACTGCTAGGTTGGCAGGAGCTGGGATGGAACAACGGGGATTTGAACTGCTGACCTTCTGATCAACAAGCCTAGGAGGCTCAGTGGTTCAGACCACAGCGCCACCCGCGTCCCCTCAGGGTCGTCTACTAGCATGTAAATGAACAAGCATGAAAAAATGGTTCTGTTTCCAAAAATAAAATTTAAAATCTCCCCCCCCATGAGCATTTGAATAGCAGTTTTTCTTCCAACACATTGGCACCCCTTGGGGTGGCTTAGAACAGCTGAATACAAAAAAAAACAAACTCCCTATCTCATAAAAATAAAGTAACAATATAAGCATATCTGATTATGTACAATAGTGTGACTTTTCTTGCATAGCAAACTTCCTGAAGCCAATATTCCATTAACAGGATGTTCATCCTCCTCTCCCACAACCCAGAATTTTTAATTATGCTTATTTTTGCCACTATCTCGTTATCACTTCCCACATCCCTGAAGCACACATTGTTAAATTCTTATGTCCATTGTTTCATGGATGAGCAACATCAGCTGACACAGCGGTGATTCATAACAAACATGACCTCTTCTTCGGAAGTTTCCTCACACCAATATTGCTCTTCTCTGAAGGTGCAGGGAGACTTTGATTTTGCTATTTAATTATCCAAATATCATGTCACTATTTCTGTCATCTTCCTAGTGCTGCGTTGTTAGTCTTGGTGCTCTGATTGACCCTGTGGCCTCTAACCTTTGTTCTGGCATTGAACCTGTAGCTTTTCTGTAGGTGGCTCACATACTTGCTCAGAGTTATCTAAACTTTCTAGTTTAGTACTGGCATGCTGATCAATAGGCAATCTCTCTCTTTCTCAAAAACACACACACACACACACACACACACACACAACTTTCTAGCTATGTAAGCTTCACAAGGTGAAAAAGTGTCCCTGAATTAATATTTATTTTGCAACATAAAAGAGCCGAGCCCCATCAACAAATAGCCTAATTAATTGGGATTAATTTCATGTGCACTGTTTGGCGCTGCAGGTGTTGATGGAGTCATACATCATAGAGGCTTCACCTCTGAAAAAAATCAATGCTGAAGTAACCTTGATTACTGTCTCCGTTGATGTCCAACCCAGCACTAATCAGTCATGGTTTGTGCTTGAACATTATGATGAGCAAACATTATTTGTTATTTTATCGGCATTTCTCAGAAATTGGGCAGAAGAGCTTCTAAGGGGAGATCTTTGAACCCTCGGGAAATTGCACAATATCTTGAGGAACAGTTTGGGGGAGGGAAATGTGGCAAGACGAAATGCAAATATAAAACTAGGAACACAGGGACAACATAGGGAGCCGTTTCTTCATCTACCTCAGTAATCTCTCCAGGGTTTCAAACATGGATGATCTCCCAGACCCACCTGAAGATGCCAGCGATCTTCTCTGGGGGAGAAATCTGATCCCGTCACATTTTAATGTGAATGTGCCTTATCCACACATCCTGGAAATGCTTCTTGCAGGCCTGGATGGAGGATAGGCATATTGTCAAGCAATATGTGTTCTCTCAAGCTCATTAATAATAATAATAATACAATTTTATTTATATCTCACCCTCCCCAGCCAAAGCCAGGCTCAGAGCAGCTAACAACAGTAAAAATAACACCGTTTACATAAAATCACAATCAATGGATTGAAATGCATTCTAAAATCAATTCATTCTAAAATCAATTCAGAGTCAAATTAATGGCAACCATTGGGCTAGAGTGGAACAGCTCCGTCTTGCAGGCTCTGCAAAAAGATGTCAAGTCCCTCAGGGCCCTAGTCTCTTGTGACAGAGCATTCCACCAGATCGGGACCACGGCTGAAAAAGCCCTGGCTTTGGTTGAGGCCAGCCTAACCTCCCTGTGGCCTGGGATTCTACAAGATGTTTTTATTTGAAGACTGTAAGGAGACCGTAAGAAGACCTTAAGAAGACATTCACAGCATGTTCACACTCCTGTCTCGGTGACATCTTCGTTGACTTGGTCAGGTCCACAGAATGGAAGATGGGAGAATCCTCAAGAACATGCGATGTACATGGGGAACTGGCTTCAGGCACCAGCCCCATTGGCAGACCAAGTATGTGTTACAAAGAGGTCCGCAAGTATGACATGAAGACTAGCAACACCAAACCCCCACCATGTGGGAATCCCTCACAGACTGCAGTGCCTGGTGACAATCAGTCGGGTCATGTATCAACAGCAGTGACTAGAGAAGAAATGACAGCTGGGAGGAGTGCAGAGAGAATAGACACCATGGGGCATCTGCATCAGCATAACTGGATGCTTTCATCTGCCCCAGATCCAACAAAACATTTGTCTCTTGTATAATAATAATAATAATAATAATAATAATAATAATAATAATAATAATTTATTATTGTCAGAGACATGGCTGGCAGAAAGGAATCTGCAGAGGGGGAGGAAGAGGCAGAGGAAAACAGGAACTTGATTCTTTCACACGACGAAAGTGAAATAAGCCCTTCTCGCTCTGCAATGCTGCCTGTAAGTTTTTGCAGCAGCCCAGAGATGCAGGAGCAGGAGGCAGGTGGTAGGAAGGGCTTGGAATGAGCTCCAGGGAAGGAGGAATTGGCTGCACCTGAATCTCCAAGAAGTAGGAGGCAGAGCAAGTCATTAGATCAAATGAAGACCAGCAGGAAGCGGGGGAGGACGTGGCGTATATCTGGCCTCTGAAGGAGCTGGAAGCCAGTTGAGTCAACTGACTTCGATAGTGAGGAATGAGTTGTGGAAGCTCGGACTGCTGAAAGCCTGTTGTTGCTAAATTAACCTCAAGTAGTAAAACTGCCAGCGTTCTGTGTCTTGTGTGAGAGAAGTGCTGAACCTGACAGTTATTTATACTCTGCTCATCTGTTTCCCCAGCCACTGTGGGCAGCTTACAGTACACATTAAAAAGGTAAAGGTACCCCCTGACCATTAGGTCCAGTCGTGGACGACTCTGGGATTGCGTGCTCATCTCGCTCTATAGGCCAAGGGAGCCGGCGTTTGTCCGCAGAAAGCTTCCAGGTCATGTGGCCAGCATGACTAAGCCGCTTCTGGCAAACCAGAGCAGTGCACGAAAATGCCGTTTACCTTCCCGCCGGAGTGGTACCTATTTATCTACTTGCACTTTGACGTGCTTTCGAACTGCTAGGTTGGCAGGAGCAGGGACCGAGCAACGGGAGCTCAACCCGTCGTGTGGAATCGAACCACCGACCTTCTGATCGGCAACCATAGTAAAAACTTCAAACATTAAAAACCTACTGATACAGGGCTGTATCAGTCTCTACAGCCACAGCAGGTACTGTAACTCTCCACCAGTTTAACTTCATACCAAAGGTGTACTCTTCCATTTTCTCCTGAGACAGATGAGAACCAACCAACCAGGTGTAGAATCTAGCTTGCTATTCAAATGTACAATTTATTGATTTATTATTCATTTCATCTGGGTGACAGTTGAGGGAGAGGAGGTCTGATGGAGCTGTCTCTGCTCATTTTTCTCCCCTTCAGGTCTTGCTCACCATTGGCGATGGGTTGCTCTAGCTGCAAAAAGTTGCCTACCTCAGATTTAGTGCACTGGGTCCTACTCCCCCACATAAGCAGTGCTCAGAGGTTAAATAGAGAAGCCCTCCAGCAAACCAACTCACAAGCCCCCTCTGTAATCAAAACAGAATAAATGAAATCTGGGCAGTGCCTTCCTTCCAGTTTCTTGCAAGATTTCACAGCCCTCGGGAACGGCCAACATATCATACCATTAAATGACAGAAGTTAAGTGCCGGCTTCAGGATTCACAGACTTCCTTGTTATACCACAGCAGCAACAGATGGCATCTGAACTCCAGACCTCCTGACCTATAAAATGCATGTGCAGGACAATTTCATCTCTGATGTGCATCCATAAAATCCATAATCCTAGTGGTGGCTCCTCCAACCGCACACGGCTCAGTGCTGAAAACACGTCGGGGGTTGTTTGTAACCGTCTGTTACGTGCAACATCTCCCCGTAATGATAGGCTTTTCAAAACTATCATTAACATGGTTGTTGGTTGTAAAACAATACAATACATAGACTGCACAAAAGCTGATACAACTGCAGTCATTCGGGCTCCTTGGGGACAGGAAAATTGCACAAAATTGCTAGGGTCCCAGATGGGAAGAAAAGTGAAAGTACTGTGGACAAACAAATGTGCTTTGAAGTATAGATTCTACACTGGGCTTTGGTAACCAGATGCCCTCCAGATTTTTTGGACTACGTCTATCGTTAACCCCATGCTGGCTACAGTTGATCAGCAAAGACTGATCTGCATGGACTTAATATCAATACAGCCACCAGCAAAGAACTTGCCTGCTGCAGCATCTTCTGCTCTAACACAATGAGATCACTCTTCTCGAGGTCTCATGTGCCTTTCTGTTTCTTTTGATTCCTACAGCACATGATGGGACTGTCACTTTGTTGGATTGGTCTAGAGCTGTGTACCATGGACACTATCTATTGCCATGTTAGTGTTGACACTTGAAGGCTAGAAGCCCATCATTAGGGACCTATGCTCAACGTAAAACATACCTAATGAAGAGCTGATTGGTTCTGAAAGAGGGTGTTGGGGGTTTCTCCCTCACCAGAGATATTTAAACAGAAGTCAAACAACAATCTTCTGGGGATGTTTTGGATGTGTGCATCATCCATTGCCTAGTTGGACCAAGCAGCAAGTATATAACTATAAATGGTCTGTACAGAAAGGCCCTAAGTTAAGCATGAATGTTAATATATTTGCTTGTATTACATTTAGATAGCGTGTGGACCATGCAATCCTAAAACACTCAGAAGGGAGAGACAATGCAATTCTAAACATGCCAGCTTGGAAGTAAGCTCTATCAAGTTTTACTCCCAGGTCCGATTACAGGCTAAGACCCATTGAGCTCCGTGGGATTAGGATTACAGGCTAAGACCCATTGAGCTCAACAGTACTTTCTTAAATATACTTAAAAATCTAACTTAAAAAATAAATAACGCTTTTAAATTTTGTTTTAACAAAACCCATTTTTCTCTGCTTTGCACTGAGATGAGAAGAAGCTTAGAGTGTGATTACTGGACCTGAGCCCCAAGCATTTCAGCTCCCCATTGCAGGGAAGAGCAGGGATCACATTGCATTTAATAACAGATTTCTTGTTTATGTTAGTTGTTTTCCTTTGCTTTGTTTTGTTTGGATGACAAAGATTGCTGCCAGCGGGACATTAAAATATATGATGAAAACGAGTTAGGCATTCATCATCTTTGTGGCACAGGTCATTTGTATCGTTGACTCAAGACAATGAGTAATAACCTCCTTACCGATCAAGAGATCTTAATGAGACCACCCACTTCCTTCTCCCCTGCTGTGGTCAGTTAGATGTATCAATTATTTGTTTCTTTTTAATGACAGTGTTGCATAATCATCAAGGGAGGACTGTTCGCCGGCTGAGGTTTACCGAAAGAATTCCATATACTGAAAAGGAAGGGAATGAAGTCAAGGACTTTCATTCCTTTTGAGTGCAGGTTGAGAGGCTGGGAGAAGTCACCATGCTACATGCACTGGAGATCCTGCCTCATAGCTGGAACAAATGCTCCATAGGTCATAGGTAGCACTGTGTCGAAGCTATCCTCCAATTTCTTGAAAGTTTGCTTCCCCCATGAAAGAGGCTTCCATTTTTTCAGCTGCTATCTCAAAGTGCTTTAGAATTTATTTAGAATTCTGGGGAATGTGGGATTAGAGGTGGCCATGAAACATTTCCCCAGTGCTTTGCAGCCTCCCCAGCTGCCTGGGCTTCATGGTCTAGTAAATCCCCATGACAGTGGTGGGGCAACTTCAGGCCCATGGGTTTTCAGGGCTTGCAATTTAGCCCCCCAAGCCATATCTGCCTGCCCTAAACCAGATTATATATATACTAGCTGTGGGCTAGTAAAGATAAAGCTGGGGTGAAAGGAGGTTACTGAACTTGTATGAGGATTTTTTTGTCCTATACGGGTCTACCAGGACAGCAATTCATGCACAACTTTGCTTCATTCTGAGTGGTGTAAGCAAAGAACCAAGTGCTTGCAGATCAAATTATGTTGTGCAAAGGATTGTATCCAAAGAGGACTCATAAATGTGTCCTATATTCCAGGGAAAGAAATTCCTGCTGATTTGTTGTCCAACATTGTTACCAAACAACAGGATGTATATGTACATAAATTACAGATGTACTAGATACTGCAACAGTTGTCATGAAATGGGGGAGGATGTCAGTATTTTCATTCTTCCCATTGCAAGGATGACATGATCCCATTGTTTACTTTCTCTTCCGTGGGAAAGGAAGAGGCGGAAGCCAGTCTGTGAGACTTCCATTACTGTTTTTTTTCCATACTCTCTTTGTTCTGTCTTGCGAAGAGACAGGATGTCTATATGAGAGCTGCTCCTCTCGTACATGCTTGTTATGTTCTTAGTAGAAATAAATTAGGTGTGCTACAAAACCTCCAGAGTTTTGCTTCTGCTTTACTGTGCTGAGATTGGGTGCTCACATGGGAGCAGCTGTGAGTCCCAGAAAACCAGGACCCGCTCCTTGGGAATGCTGTGTGGGCGTTTCTGTTACCGGAGGAGGCCATGGGGCCTGAGTCATGCTCTGTCATGCAAGCCCCATCAACCAGAAGATCATCAGGGCTTCCATAATGCTATACACAGGCTTTACAGGTGCCATCAATCAGCTAATTGTTGGGAATGGCAAAGTGCTGTGCATATAACCTGTGAGATGAGTTGCTTTCCCCTGACCTTGAGCTGAAGCTGGGGGTCTGGGGAGCTGACTAGTGATTGCCTGAAACAGGTACATTTACTTATTTTGTTTTTAAGGGAAACCCTACCTTTTACCTTGAAAAACCAACGAACCAGCTATCAACACTGAATTCTTCACAGTTAAATACTTTAAAAATATCAACACACACAATTGCTGTCCAGTAAACTGTAGTCAAACTCCATGCATTCCCAGCACAGCTGAAGACCTCAATATGGTTTTCAGGAAACATGGGCATGGAGCTGAAGAATACAGACCACTCGAGGGCTGATTTGTAGAATGAAACACTGTATTCAGAGGCTGGGAAACCTTCTCCATGTTTTCTTGAACCCAGTGCCCCACAGTGTCTGGACCCTGTTTGAAGTGTAAAAACTAGCCTATTGTAAAATGTGCATGCGTTTCTGCACTCATTTTTGCCTCTGGCTCAGTCCACCTGAAGCATTTGGCCCTCAGGAGGCCATCCAGAAGCGGATCTGGCCCCTGGAATGGAAAAAAGGAGCAAGAGGTTTAAGGATAAGTTAAGCCAAAGCCTTCAGATAAAAAAAAAATATGTGCAGGGTAGAGACTAAGCGAGAGAGAGAGAGAGAGAGAGACTGAAATACACAGTAGTAGAAACAAACCTCACGATCCTGTCTGGAAGTGACATTTGGAGCCTTAGCTGTGAGCATCTTTTGCTTCTGGCAAAAAACTTCTCCCTCCCTCCTTGCCGCAGCGTATCAGTTGGACGCTGACCTCCGGACTCCCAGAAAACTACAGAGACGTGACATTCTAACATGAACAAGCCAGGCGGCTCTCTGGAACAAGCACTGTGTGACAACTCTCTGCCCCAGCCGTTCCCCTTGGCGCGCTGTGCGCAGCACCCCAACAGACACCAGCGCTTAGCAAAGCAAATGTTCTTCAGAGGCGGCTGCAGCAGCAGCAGCCGGCTATCGTTATTTTATTTTTTAATTCACAGCGAAAAGGAAGAAGAAGAAAGAATTATAACTTTGTTACTTGGCAGAGATGAGCATGCCTGCATCATGCAACATGCCTCCCCCGCTATATGTGCTTTTTCCTGGGAGCGGAGGGTTTTACATCTCTGTCTACCTGCAACCTTTGTCTCCCCACCCTCCGTTTTCCATGACCCTCAGCCATTCAAATATCCCTGAGGCTTACACCAGAAATATTATAATGGTTAATCTTATCCATGAGCCAATTCAAATTCCCTTATAAAACAAACAAACAAAAAAAGCTTTCATTTTTCAAAAGAGGACTATCTTTTCTTTCTTTCTTTTTACCATTATATTTTTAAACAGAACATTTTGTTTCCAATTAATGATAGACATGGAGAGAGGTAAAAAAGAAAACACTTCTCTCTGAAAATGAACTCTATTTAAAAGAACAAAATGAAAATTCAAAGATTTTTAAATTATATTCAGAGATTTTTTTTTAAAAAAGTATGTTTTCTTCAACATTTCCTACACACAAAATCATTGGTTAACTTGTCCTAATTTACAACTTGCAATGCAGAAGCTTCGATCACTAAACCTGATGCACTTCTTAAAAGCACTTGAAATATAGCAGAATTCATGTATTTTTAAAATTCTTTTAGGAGCACTGGAACACTTTTTTCACCAGTTTTGTTTGATATATGTAATGTTGAAAACGTTTTTGGAATTGTCTCTGCATTTTGAAATGTGGCTCTCAAACTACCAATAATGAGCTTGTAAGGTGCAGTGGGAGACTTTGATGATATAAAGTCCATTTTCTTGACAAAATGAAGGAAGTGTCACAATTCATCTTCAGAAACAACAGAATCAATGTCCTCTGAGTATATATTCAGTAATTTTTTGGATGCTGTCAGTCTTTGCCTCATCAATGTTCTTTACAAAAAGCACCTGGAATAAGTCCAAAATTGATTTCATATAATCTTTTCCTTTTCCAGTTGTAGAAATAATTCATCACAAATTGTATTAACGGTCTCCACAATTATGTTTGTTTCCCTTCTAAAACTGTTTTGTTGTCTTCAGCTTCATCACTTCCTCTCCTTTTCCTTAAACATTTGTCATCTGAGCCTTCATTTGGATTGACTATATATCCCATTAAAGAAAATGCTTCTATTTCCTCATAAACCTCATTCAAAGCCGGAATGGAACGGGCTCTTGCAGACCACCATGTATCCAATGTTAGTTTTACTCAGAGTTCAGTGCTCAATGAAATAAATGAACATGAGTAACTTGGGTTTATTAATTTCAATGAGTGTACACTGACTAGGGCTAGTGTTGTATACAACCCTTCATTGACAGCCAGCCACTTGAGACATGTAAGCAAAGCTATTCTTTGATCATAATGCCAAGACAAAAAAACACACAACAGAATCAATTGTCTCTAGCACCAACTGATAGTAATCAATGTCATGTTTAAGGAATCCAGTGTGTGTTTTATGTGTTCCGCTTCCAGAGCCTATAGCAGTTCTAGCCCAGGTTTCACCCCAAAAAAGTTTTAAGACATTGCGTGGCTAGGCCCCGAAACCAGCCCCTTGTTAAAATAAATTCACACAGACACAGAATATTTAGTTTAAGGTTACTGGCAAAATTTTAGGCCACATCTTTATTGAATTACAGAAATGTGAGCTGTACTGGCTTAGGCATTGGCATGGACTATATCGGACTCCTGCCCGCTTTGCAGGTAGTCGATAAGGGTAAACCACCTGAAGAGGAAACCACATCGGGGGAACCCGCCTGTAGCTTTCCTTCGCCTGGCATGGCCCTAGCCCCTCAAGCAGACTTCGGACAGAAACCAGGCCCTGGATTCCTTTAACGGAATACCCTTGGTCAATGGAGGGGCAGGCAATGGCTGACCTCCCCTCCCCCACAAATAAATGAGCCAATGTCTAACCACCAAACCTTACAAAGTTGTGGTGATTGCTAAGAGGTAGGCGAAAACCAACTGGCCCATGCCAATTTGCCAAATGGAAAAAATCCTAGCTGGCCCCTGTCCCAAGACAGGTGACCAACCAAGGTCCAAAGCAAGACCAGAGAACACATAAATTACAGGGAGGGTGGGCAGGTGTTTGGCAGCGCGAAGCAGGTGCACAGCCCATGTCACGCCACCGGTTTTAAACCCCCATGATCCCCCCACTCAAAATGATTGGCCAATAGGCCTGGGGTGATCGTGATGCCACCCTGGCATGAAAACGTTACTCCACCCACGCCAGGGTGGTGGAAGGAACCAGACTGAGGACCTGCTCACAACCCGGACCATTCTAAAGATGATCCCAATTGCTGGCCAAAGAAGAAATGCATGTTGCAGCATGTCAAGGAAGGAAGGAAATCTTGTTTTCTCTTCTCTCAACTTAGTATAAGTGTGCTAGCTTTCTTAATTGCACCAGAGAATCAGGGTATGTAAATTTGCTCCCGCTATATGCTGGGAGCAAAATTGGGTGTATTGTTTTTACTAATATACATTATTCTGCTGGAGAACTGCATTGCAGAATTCAGAAAAAGCAAATTTTGAAAGATGATTATGCTTCAGAAAGAGTATTTCAGAAAGAGTGCATTAAATGAATTCTGGATCTAATTTCTTCCCTGTCTCTAAATCAGCCCCACCGGATGCTGGTCTTCTCTCTCTCTCTCTCTCTCTCTCTCTCTCTCTCTCTCTCTCTCTCCCTTTTGCTAAACTTCAAACGTAGGAAGAAATGCAAGTTTTGGCTGGGATCTAGGTAAACACTCACGGGTGTATGCAAAAAGTGAAGTCACCGGGGCTATTCAGAGCCTTAAAGTCACCTATGTGTGTAATTGCTTGCTAGATTATGCTTTTGCAAACTCGGGTGCCGATATAAGAAAATACACAAAGCAAAAAGAAAACCCATCTTAGATGAGATGCAATTACACTTCCAATTTACAAGGTGATTTGGGCTGCTTGAATCTGCATCTTCCAACACTTGCAGAAATGTTACCTTTCAGCGCTGAGCGTTTCCAAGGATATAACACAAGTTTTCATTACTTTGATTCAACACGGGAGGAATTCCACCCCACTTAAAGGCCGTCTTAGCACACCTTCACCGCAGCTGTTGCAGAGGACTCTACGTGAGAGGCTTTCCTTATCATTGTAGGGCTAGCTAAGCACAAATGGGTCAGGGCAGGTTTGTGGCTGCATGGATGCCATTCCTATTGTATGTAGGCAAGCAGACCTATGCTTCTGGAAATCTTCCTGGACTAATATATACCCACAACTAAGAGAGGGGCAAGTTTATTATTATTATTATTATTATTATTATTATTATTATTTCAACAGTTTATGTACTGATTAACATAGCTGAGCACAGATGGACCACCACTCCTCCTAATCAACTTCCAATTGTCCATATTCTATATATCACACATGGTGTACCTCCTGTTCCTTTCCTAAAATTCAACAGTGAATACACAGGGGCTCAGACCAAAGGTTTTCCCTTTGCCACCTAAAGATGCCAGGGACTGATCTTGGGACCTTTTGCATGCAAACCCAATGCTTAAGAATTGAGCCATGGCTGTTCTTTTGACTCAAATCTCTTCCCTCATTGAGAGCATTGCAAAAATCATCAAGAAACTATGAGTGTGATTTCTTTGCAAGCTAGACCTGGAGCACAGTAACCTGTAATGCTTTTTCCCCACTGGTCCCCCCTTTCCCCCCTTTTTAATGTAAGGCCATGTCTGTACATTTAGTAAAAAAGGAGGTTGCTGAATTCAGGTACAGGAGAGTGGGCTACACTAACCCTACTGAATATGGAAGAAATTGCATTTTCAAATGCTACCCTCCATAACATGAGAGGTTTTCACCTGAGTACACAAATGTATATCTGGGAACTGGGGGAATGTAATAATAATGATATTAATGATAATGATGATGATGATGATGATGATAATTTATTTATACCCCACCCATCTGGCTGGGTCTCCCCAACCACTCTGGGTGGCTCCAAACAGAATTTTAATGAAAAAGCGATAAAACATCAAACATTAAATGCTCATCCCCAATCTCCAAATATCCACCATGCCATCCACACTGTCCCCAACCTCTCCCATATTGAGTGTGGAAGTTGTATAGAGGTCTTTTGTTTGTGTTTGCTTAATTGTGAGAATAATGTTAGTAAATCAGGGGCATTCTTTTTTACCACTGACCCACAGAGGATCTGCCTTGCCAGGAGTCACTCAGTTTATTAGCTTACATCTATTCTACTACTGCATCCAGACACTGGTCATGGTCCTTCTCAATTATTCCCAGTTCAGATGTTACAGAGCTATAGAGTTGGGCATCATTAAAGTACTGGTGTTACCTTATTCCAAAATTCCTAATGACTGCTCCCAGTGGCTTATTGTAAGTGATAAATAGCATGAGAGACTCTACAATGCCCTGCAGCACCCCACAGCTATTGGTCAATGGCTCACATTAATAGTTTCTCTAGGTCCCTGGTAAGGAATTGAAGAACTTTCCATAAGGAATGGTTCTGGGTTTTATTGAAACCTCTGTGCTTTCCTTAGAACTTTCTCCTAAGCAGGAATGTCCAAATGCACCTTGAGATTTCACATCAAGACAAAACTCCATGGCAGCCATTCCTTTTGTTTCACATTTCATAATATAACTTCTGTTTCATTAGTTTGATTCCCCACTGCCACCTCTTGGAAGACTGCCAATTTGATGAACATTTTCTATGGGATTATTACCCAATTTTACACCACGGGCATTTCTTCTATCTGAAAACAAAATGACAGCTGGCTCTACAGATGAAAGTAGGAGGCATTCATCAATGTGGTATCCTTGTTGGAAGCGCTGGCAGGAGACTCCTCACAGCTCCTTAAATGGCCACTGCCCATCCTGCCAATTCCATTCAGGAATAATCTGCGGTGTAAAACCACCTTCCTTCCTTTTCTCCTGCTCATTTATTTTCCCACCACCAGCATCTCCCTTCCTCTGATTTGTATGAAGTCCTGCTCTGACACCATTCAGTTTTGCTACCCTGCAATTTGGCAGAAGGTGGCAAGAGAATGGGCCTCTCTGAAGGGTTTCTGAGTGCATACCAGGCAACAGAAAGGCAGCCGTGTTGCCTTTGCGTTGAGAGAAAGAGAGACAGAGAGAGCTGCTGCTCTCCGAACAACAGCAAAAATACGCGCAGTTGGTGGCTCTCTTTATTTTCGTCTTTGTGGACCTCCTTGGCACATAACTGCATTAAAATGATGCCTGACTCATCCCTCTGAGAGATTTGATTGCAACTTGGATTGAGGGATTCTTTCTTTCTCCTAGAATAGGCTTCAAAATGCAGCACTTTTTTTTTTAAAAAAAGGCCTCATTCAGCATTGAGGCATAATTGTTTTTAATATGCAACATTTTGGAGGGAGGGTGTTGTAATCTCTTAGGCACCATTGCAGAAGGAAGGTAATAAAGCTGATGTACTGCTGCTGGGCTGAAGAGGAGAGCTCAGAGCAGGGTTGCATCCCTCTGTTCTTAATTGTGTTATGCATTTGAATCTGAAGGTGTAGTGAGGTTGAGCAGCACACAGCATACATCACACTCCTTCCTTTCGAAATGTTTCACATTGATCTGATCATTTGTGAAGCTGAAGGATGGAAGATCCAGGACAGATTAAAGCAAGCACATATTCACTCAGCACATAGTTAAACTCTGGAACTCACTGTGCTGGGCCCGGGGGCAACCCATGAAACGCAGTCCAGGACCGGTCCAGAATCCGAAGGTTCCTCCGGGGCCCACCAGCTGGGCCAAGGCAGGACACAAGGCAGGAAACCAGGCAAGGCCAGGTACAGGATCTCAGGCAGGACCTAGAATACAGCAATGTTGCTCCCGCAACCTGGGGTGGGGTCCAACAGCCTTTTATCTTTGTCGGGGTAGCTGCCGGTCCTGATCCCCCGGCGACTCACCTCCCTGTCTCGCCTGAAGGCTAGCGCTCCTCCTGCGAGTACTCAGGTCTCTCCTTCTCTCAGACCTTAGTCTCTGCAGCTCGGGAGATGTCGGTGGGTTACTAGACCCAGAGGCCGCCTCAGCCTCCCCTGACCCAACTGGTAGTGGAGCAGCTGTAAGTGATGGCCCAGCTGAAGGCAATGAGGTAATCCCTGCATCTGGAGCCAGGGCAGGTTCAGTCCCCTGTCTTGGCCCAGTTGGTGTTTGTTGCAGGGAACCTGTGCAGACTGGGACTCTTTAGGATCAGGCCTCGGACTTGGTTCAAATGATGCCTGAGGCAAAGGATACGGTGCAGACTGAGTCTCCTCTGGTTCAGAGTTCAAGCCCAAGTCCCAGGCCATCTCACTCACTGCCCCAGAAGGCAGTGACAGCCACCTACTTGGATGGCTTTAAAGGAGGACTGGACAAATGCATGAAGTAGAAGGCTATCAATAACTACTAGCCATGATGGCCATTTTCTGTTTCCAAGCTCAGAAGCAGCAATATTTCTTCTGTAAGCTACCGGAGAGGAGAACGCTCTTGTCCTCAGGTCCTGGTTGTGTGTTTCCCAGAGACATCTGGTTGGCTGCTGTGAAAACAGGTTGCTGAACTAGTTGGGCCATTGGCCTGATCTAGAATGATGACCTTATGATCATGTGGAGGCAAATATTGACCTGGGTTGAAATGCAGATGAACTGGATTGTTCCCAGACTAAATCAGAACTGGATGAAATATTTGTATTCATTGGGGGGGGGGTTAATGTTATTTTTGGTATTTCTCCCGTTTAAAAAAATCTAGTTAGATAATTTCAACAATGCCATACCATCACAATCCATTTCGTCTCCCGATGAGAACAACCCGCATTTATGTCAGGAAAGTTGTGAGGTTGTGGTTGTGGTTGTTTTCGCCCTGAGGTTCATCTGCTCTGCTCCTAACAAGTGACGCTCACAGTTGCTTATTTATTTTTGGCTGACCTGTCGGCAAATGCACCATCTTCCCGAGCTGCTGCTGACAGACCAATTCGCAGGGTATCCATAATGTTCTTATTAAAGAGACAAATGAGTTATTTTTGCTTAAGCAAACAAAGGAAGTATTACCCGCAGGAATGCCCAAGCAGTCTCAATCAATATTGCGGAGCGGATTCCAAGGTTGTTCACTTTGCATTTTGTCTCACTTGAGGAATGGAGCTTTTGCAATTTTGCTTCGTATCAACAGGTTGTCTGGGTAAACTCAAGGCATGGGAGAAAGTCTCTTTCCAGGGTCACTGGAGGGATTTGGCATCCATAGGCAAATGATTCCTCATCTCTCTCTCCCCCCACTACTGACATCTACTGTGGGACTCTCTAAATTCCAGAGAAAGAAAGCACTTCTTCATGCAGTTCTTAATTAAACTATGGAACTTGCTCCCACAGAGGCAGTGATGTCCACCAACTCACATGCTTTAAAAAGGATTAAACAAATTCAGGAAGGTTGAGACTATCAATGGCTAATAGCCATGATCTGCATGTTCTGCCTCCACAGTTGGAGGCAGCGATGCTTCTGAATGCCGGTTGCTGGAAACCACAGAACCAGAGAGTGCTCTTGTTCTCACGTCCTACTTCCCACAAACATATGGTTGGTCACTGTGAGAACAGGATGCTGGTCTTGATGGCCCATTGGCCTAATCGAGCAGGTTCTTCTTCGGTTCTTCATTCTCATTTTTCTCCAAACAGTCCCAGGTGACTTAACCTAGCTACCCTCTTAATTTACCACAATGGCCTGACTTTTCTGAAAGATTGTGGGAATGTTAAACGGGGGCTTGATCCAGCTGCTTAATGCTGCTGTGAGCTCTGGCATCAGAAAAGGATATATCAAGAACTCTGGCCAAAAGTTTCAATATAAGGAATAATTCCTACTCAAGAGTTGAAAAGAAAAATGTGTATATTCTGCTAAGAATAACAGTTTGAAGCTAGTAGTAAATTAAACACACCGTGTAAGTACGATAGTTTTAAAGTAATGGTAAGTTTGGATACAACGTTTAAGTACAGAAAGAATGAGTTTCAAATACACAGTGATATAGTACAAAGGTACATGAAATACCAGTGCACAACAATTGTTTTATACAAGTCTCAATAGCAGTCAAAAAGTGTCCATATTATATAAAATCAGAATAAAGAATAAAGGATCAAATGGGGCCAAAAAGGCGTATCCGGAGTGTGAATCAGATGTATGACTCAGTAGTGGTGACCAGGACAGGGCCCTGTTTCGGAGTACACGCCTTCTTCAGCTCGGTTTTTTGACGACTATAAATCTGTTGGAAGTCTGTATCATTTAATTCTTTTATGTTTCTTTTTCGACATGCGTCTTAGATAATTGCATCCAAGTTTTCTTGCGTTTCTCTGTGTGTGTTTTTTGGCATCAACATCAGGTTAGCCTCCCAGGGCTCACTGCAAAGGGAAAGGCAATGGTAGCAGTTTGCTCCAAGATGGTGGTGTATAGCACAGGTAGGAAAGACCCACCCTGTGGCTCAAACTTGGACTGTTAGGGAGTCCAGTTTGGCCCAAAAGGCCATTTACCCCAACCAAACCCTATTGTGGTTGTTAATATTGTGCATATGGAAGCATAGGCCAACTCGGCCCTCCAGATGTTTTGAGACTACAATTCCCACCATCCCTGACCAATGGTCCTGTTATCTAGGGATAATGGGAGTTGTAGTCCCAAAACATCTGGACGGCTGAGTTTGCCTATGCCTGCATTAGGATAATTAAAAAGTGACTCTTCTTGAAATAAATATGGTCCAGTTCAAAAATATTGTTCCAAAGTTTTACTAACAGAACCCATTCCAAAACAGACCCCAAACCAAACAATGTTACATCCAAATAGTTGCAGCATATAACATGCATAGGTTAAACATCTTAGAAATATGAAATTATTCAGAACAGAAATCAAAGTTCTGCCTTTCTCTCACACTGATTCCATTAGCCTGAGGCTGTGTTCTCCTAGAGAGAGATTAAGCACACATACTTTCTTTTCCGGTGCTTGAGAGAGAACAAAGATCCAGTCACACAAAATGGAGATTTACAACTGAATACTCCCTATATGATCTAAAGTTAAACACCTTGTGACAGAGTAGCTGTCTCTCTGTTACATACCCAGAGAGCTTCAGTGTAGCACTATGGCATTTCCTAATATTAACCCTTAAGCAATACACATGCAGAGTTCTTTTCCATTTCAATGTACAATTAAACAATTACTGTATACTTAACAAGCCCACCTGTCAAATTGTGCTCACAAAGCCAGTTCTGATAAGGGTCTGACCCATGAAGCCCAAAATGTTCCCCACCCCAAGTTCACACTGCATGCTATGGGGTTAGACCAGTGCTGTTTTCCCCTGAAAATATAAAGAAGTCTACATATTTTACTTCTAAAATTAGATACAGCAGCATATCTAAGACATGATCATGACTTCCATGGGCTAATTATAGATTTGTGCTCAAGCTATTCATCCAGACTTGTTGGCTTGCCACTGTGGAAGGACTGTTCAGTAGAAACACTATGGCTATGAAAGAAATTCAACCATTGCAATTCTGCTTTGTAAGAGAGAAAAATATATCTCTATGAAACTTGGGACCCAAGTATCACACCTCCTTATATCAGCTGGCAATGTATGCCCTGTTCCTCTAATAAGTATAGCCTGTTTGGCAGTGATGAAAGATATAGCCTTCTCTGTAGCAGCATTCCAGCTTCAACTTTCTATAAGTCACCAGTTAACACTAGGCTTCCACCCAGAGAAGGCATACAACTTTTTATCTTTTTTTAAAAAAGAATGTAGTGCAATGTAGTGCATCTCACCGGATGACTCATGTCCAAATCTAATCTGTGTCCTATTGATATATATACAGTTTGCAACTCAACCACGTTACGTTATCCATGGGGAGAAGCTGCAAACGTGTGTCAAACTCCTTTGCTGGATCACATTCACTTGTTGCTATCTCCACCAGATTGGGGTGAAAGATCAAAACACATCAGTGTGTGCATCAACCCTTTGTACGCCGTGGAGCCTGGTGCCATTCCATCCAACCTTGGTTCTTTCAATATTAATCTTTTTGGAAAGGGAGAAGGAGGAGGAGAAGGAGGAGAAGGAGGAGAAGGAGGAGAAGGAGGAGAAGGAGGAGAAGGAGGAGAAGGAGGAGAAGGAGGAGAAGGAGAAAGCCAACAAGTGTAATGCCAAGGAAGCTGGTGGTCAACAAAAGAGGTTTAAAGACTGTATAAAGATTGACAACTGGGAAACACTGGTCTGCGAGCACTCCATTTGGAGAACAGCCTTTACCAAAGGTGTCATGGGCTTTGAAGACACTCGAACACAGGATGCAAGGGAGAAACATGCTAAGAGGAATGCATGCTTGGCAAATCCACACCATGATCAGCTCCCACCCAGGAACCAGTGTACCCACTGTGGAAGAATGTGTGGATCCAGAATTGGCCTCCAAAGTCACTTATGGACTCATTATTCAAACCATGTTTATGGAAGACAATCTTACTCGGCTACAAGTGATCGCCAAATAAGAATAAGAAGAATATAGCTGGATATTCAAATGCCATATGTTTAGCTGTAGCTGTTCAGAAATTCAGCCAGGGAGATCAGGGTGGGCTGGGGGACTAGATTACATCCTGAATCAGCATAAGAACAAGGGGGGCAGAGGAGCTCATAATAGATTCCCCCTGGAAGCGGGAATCTGCTATCATTCTGAAGTGTAGACCATGTGATTCAGTGGAAGGTGTAAATAATGCATGCGGCACAAGAGACATCAGATGGAATTTTGTCTCTCTGACTGAAGAGCTTCTAACACAAACTTCTGTTTTGTATCCATTAGATGGAAATCAATCGCATGGTGTGTGTGTGTGTGAGAGAGAGAGAGAGTAGACAATGGGCAGCTACAACACACTTATTAACTAGTGCTGATGCACAGTCTCCACTGTCAAATGAACATCTCTTTTAATATTAACTTAGAACAGATGCAGCTGATGCATTTGGTACTGAGGTATAAAAACATACACATACGTGTACGCCCTAACTGCACATACTTCATGTGAATTGTGTGCATATAAATTGTGGCTCCTTTCAGCAGCATAGGTGGCAAGATGTGGCACTCCCAGTTAAATGACCATCTCCAGACTTACCAGAGCCAACCAGCCCCCAAATAACCACTGGGCAATGCTGTATGGATGACCCATTTGGGAAGAGGGTCAATCTGACTTGTTTGAAGCAAATTTGGGATTGGAGGAAAGGCTGCGGGAGAGAACCTCACTATCTAGCTCCTGGTGGTTCCAGCTGAGGCGATGTTTCCCATCTACTGACATCAACAAAATGGGACTATTTATTTAATTAATTTCATTTAAAAAAATTATGCACCCCTTGATTGTAGAAGCGAACAAAATAAGAGCTCAGTGTGCATTACAAAAAAGCTAAAACAATAAAACCATCAATAGTTAAACAATAATTGAAAACAGTCATGAAGCTAAAATAACAAGACTCCTATCAACTTTCTGAATAGGCTTGTTTTTAGCAGGTGCCTACAAGAGTACAGTGAAAACACGTGATCCTGTAGGTAAACTGGTCCCAAGTTGCTCAGGGCTTTATATACTTGATACACCTTGAACTAGCCCCAGTAGTGAATTGAGAACCAGGGCAGACCTCTGAGCCCAAGTGCTATAAGCTGACAAGGGCTGCAGCGTTCTGCACTAAGTGCAGCCTACAAATCAAATGGAAGGAAATTCCTTCATAGAGTACTTGAATAAAATATTGGGGAGGGGGCAGGCAAGCTCTGCCCTGCATCACATGATGCACAATACCCCATTAGAATGGCAATACACATCAACTTTGTGGGGGCAGTCCCCTCAATTATTTTACGGGGGGGGGGTAATCTCACCCCCTAGGAGTTGGCTCCTATGATTGTGTACAACTTTTCTAATGAGGGAATGAAGATGGCAGAAGCACATGCTGGGTAATCTGTGTGAGCAGAGCGGCATGAAAAAGGAGACAAGAACACACAAACACACACACACACACTTACGTATGTGTGTTAGCCTTGGATTTGGGACATGGGTGTCGCTGTGGTCTAAACCACTGAGCCTCTTGAGCTTGTCGATCAGAAGGTTGGCGGTTCGAATCCCCACGATGGGGTGAGCTCCTGTTGCTGTGTCCCAGATCCTGCCAACCTACCAGTTCAAAAGAATGCCAGTGCGAGTAGATAAATAGGTACCACTGTGGCGGAAAGGTAAATGGCATTTCCATGCACTCTGGTTTCCATCATGGTGTCCCGTTGCTCCAGAAGTGGTTTAGTCATGCTGGCCACATGACCTGGAAAGCTGTCTGTGGACAAATGCCAGCTCCCCCGGCCTGAAAGTGAGATGAGCGCCACAACCCCATAATCACCTTTGACTGGACTTAACTTGTCCAGGTGTCCTTTACCTTTTACCTTTAGCCGTGTAAGAATGCAGGGATTTCTTTTCTGTCCTGTCTTTTTCACCTTTAGCACTGTTGCAAAATTCAGGGTCTACTTATGTTCTTATATTCATGGTCAAGCTAGGAGAGAATGGTAATGTTAAGTGCAGAGGGGCTACTCCCCCCCCCAGCTCTTTATTTTGATACCATTTGAGTTGAAATGAGATTTGAGATTTTATTGGGGATCATTCCACACACACCCTGGGCCCATAATTCCATTTCCTAACCTTCCCCCATTCCCCCCCCTGAAAAAAGACAACAGCTCTCTGTGATGGGATCTGACCCTTTTTTAATCCTGACACCCACCACACCATTTCTCCAATTGGTGATTATTTTCCTACAAGGTGTTCCGGTATTTTGGGCCTTGTCAAAGGGGCATAAGATGTCTCTTCCTTTCACTGTTTCACTTCCCTCTGTCTCCCCAGGATGTACCTCAATGATCATTCCTTTCCATCTCTCCCCCGCCCTTTCATGCACCCCCCCTCTATTTAACAGCTCTATGTCCCCTAAGGGAGATTTGCAGCAGTAAAGCTGTAGCACCATTAAATGCAGTGAAGGAAAATCTAGACTGTTCGATTCTTGGGATAGTGGATTAACATCTGTATACATGGCATGAGCCGAGGGAGGAAAGGGAAGGCGGGGGGGGGGGGGGAACACAGCAACAAATATATACACAATATCTGCTTGTGCATTTTGAATCCATTAAATTAGAAGCCGATTTCCACCCACTGCTGTCAATATCATCACACATTTAAGCAGATGAGTGAAAAGGCATTAACTGATAAAATATGTAAAATGCTTTTCAGCCGTTGACATAGATTTCTAGCAGAATCTTTACTTTTCAAAACAGATGGTATTCAGTTTTGGGGTGGGTTAAAAAAAAAATTGCCAGTGGTGGTACGTGGAAAATTCTGAAAGGGTGTGCAACTGTGTAATTGTGTGTCTTGTCATAATGGTCTATAGATCGCTCGATATTAGCATTGGGTCATGCATGTTGATGCAACCTGCCTTCATCTACACAGATGCACACATTTATCAGCTCATTTATTTAAAAATTGATATCTTGCCTTTTAGGACATGTGCCATCACAAAACAGTGTACAAAAAAGTCACATAAGACATGTAAGTTCAAGAATTTAGAATCCCTTTGATAAATACTGTGGCTTTTACAGCATTTGAAAGATCAAATATGATATGGAAATTAACAATTATGGGAACATTGGAAAAATGGTGTACACAGCCATGTGAATGATACCTAAATCATGCTCAGGGTAGACTCACTAAAGTTTAAATGAATCTGATCTGAGTAGGGGTGTGGGAGATTAGGAGTCAGACTAGGGCTTCAGATAGCTTTGCATTTTAACACAAACTCTCTAATTTGCACTTCCAGAAATGTGTGAACCGAAACACAGTTATTCTTTGAAATTCACACTTCTCTGAATTTTGTGGTGCAGTTTTCCAGTCAGGTTATGTGTACACATAAGTGTAAGATCTTATTATATATTCATATATTAGTGAAAAGTGCAATTGAATTGTGTAAGGGGAAAAAATATGCATGTTAAGGGAAATTCCATGTAAAAATACATATAGTATGATAAACTCACACTAGAATGTTGGTGAATTTCCATGACCAGGTTAAAAAAGAAATAAATATCACAAGCCGATGTAGAGAACTGAACTTAAGAGAAATGAGAAGTGGAGAGAAACCAAAAACTGTTAGTTCATCTTCTGAGGATATCCTCCAGAGACCTATTCCGCAATGTTGTTTGCAGTAGAGAGTTGCCCTGGCAGACAAGCACTATTTGGGTACGTGACTGTGTCTCTGTACCAGATCTTCCCTGACTCAGTGCCCTTCAGATGTTGCAAAACTTCAACCTCAATCAGCCCCAGTCAGCATGGCCAATGGCCAGGGGTGATGAGAACTCCACCAGTGAGCTGTTCACACATTGCACTGAATGCAGTGTAATGCAAGTGTTTGTGTGAAAGAATGCACACTTGCTGATTTGTACAGCTCAGCTAGTTGGTGCTGAGGTATACAGACTATAAGGGATGCAGGGGGCGCTGTGGGTTAAACCACTGAGCCTAGGGCTTGCCAATCAGAAGGTCGGTGGTTTGAATCCCCGTGACAGGGTGAGCTCCCGTTGCTCAGTCCCTGCTCCTGCCAACCTAGCAGTTCAAAAACACGTCAAAGTGCAAGTAGATAAATGGGTACCACTCTAGTGGGAAGGTAAATGGTGTTTCCATGCGCTGCTCTGATTTGCCAGAAGCGGCTTGGTCATGCTGGCCACATGACCCGGAAGCTGTATGCCGGCTCCCTCAGCCAATAAAGCGAGATGAGCGCCGCAACCCCAGAGTCATCCGTGACTGAACCTAATGGTCAGTGGTCCCTTTACCTTTACCTATACAGACTATACACTCACTAAATGGTAAATGCGAACAACTGTAGAAGTGTAAAGCTGAACAATTTGTGGGCCTGGGTGGGCAGATTGTAAACTCATTGAATGCAATATGTGAAACACCCCTGGAGGGCACGAGGTTGTGATTAGGTTGTCCTATTCTTTTTTGCAAAAAATAAAAATAAAAAATGCAACCCCCCCCCCCCATGAGCCAGGTACTCTGCCCTCACAAAGAACCTGACCTTTTCAAGGTCTAACTCTGCAACTTCCTGCCGCTTATGGATGTGAGCAAAAGATGGTCCTTTTGACCTTTAGAGATCAAAATAGCTCTTGCTTCTCCTTTGAAACATCCAAAGCCGCTTTTAAGCTTTTCAAGCTGGAGTGACTTTAAGTTCCAGGCGAATATTCAGTGAAATTATGGACAGTGTGAATACTGAGTGCAAGGCATATTTGAAAGTCGAAGGAAGTCCAGGGAAGCGCACAGACACCCCTCCCTGTGTCAGGGACTCCGCAGCGATCAATGTTAGATCTGCCACTTCTTTTCCAATCTCCCAAGCGTCTCCAAGCACCATTATTTTAAACTAAGAATTTCTGCTGCACGGATGATGCTAAATTGGGAGGAAAGGTCACCCGCGAGAAACAATGCAAGCAGGTAGGGAAGGCTTTCGATCAGTTAAGCGCTGCAGCTAATAGATAGCAAATTCAATGCAGATAAATGTAGAATAATGAGACTCGGAGAATGTAATAAAAGGACATAATATCTGCTTAATGGGAAGTTTCTACCACATATTGACCCAGAGAGAGCAATAGGAAGTTATTTTAATAATGGAAGGACCCCTGTATTAAAGTCTTTGGCTCAGGACTCTTAAAGATACATAAGAAACACCCTAAGCTCCACACTATACATTAAATACGTGCTTGAAGCTGACCATAAAGTTTCCCCCCTCCTCCTGAGTCATCTAATAGTTGTAACATAGAAGAGGTAGAGAGGCGTTTTAGGGAACCTAACTGTCACGCTGTCACTTTATTACATCTAAAGTGAAATTCCAAGGCATTTTTAGGAAACCGATTATATAGAGTTGCACCTTACCAGTAATTTTGCCTGAAGTGAAATTTTGAAGCAAATGCATGGACTACTCCTTCGACAAAGGAGCTGTGCTAGAGGAATCGTTTGCTTGCCTTCATAAAAGCAACGACATTCACCCAGAGACACCAAATTCCACGTGGCATGGGGGGAGGGGCTCGGCACATGCAACACACACATGTGACATCACATGCGTCGGGAAGAGGCCACGAGACACGGGGAGGCCTGCCGCCACCATGGGGAGGCCCACCAAGGCCCTTCACCACCACAGATAAGCCCAGCAGGGCCCTCCACTACTGTGGGGAGGTATGGCACAGCCCGCCACTGCCACCAGGAGGGCTGGCGGGGAGGCCCGATGATGTCATCTACTGTATCAGGGAGTCCTGGCTCAGTCCAGCCCCTCAATGTTGGGGGACCCAGCCCCATACTCACCTACTTCAGCCCCATAGAGTTGGCACATATGAATTCACCTTCTGATGTTGGAAAATGGCATCATTCTTTTGTCCTTGGTTGGTGCTGCTTTGGCTGCAAGAGCAGACAACTTATGGGTTCTGGAAATGGAATTGTTTACGTAGAAATCTTGGCTGAAGGATGAGAGCGTCACTGGAGATGGAATAATACACTTTCAACTCTTTGTGTTCCTTCATATGCCCCCACCCTCACTATTCTTTCCTGGCCATCCATCCTGGCCCTACTGGCCCATTCATATGGCTGTGTGCATTGAACAACCAGCACCATTGAGTGCACCCGTCTCTGCTCTATGTAATGTTATAGCAGTGAGCTCATTCCTTGGGTACACAGCTTAGCAGGGAGGGGGGAAGGAATGCATAACAGAAGGAACTGAAGACTGCGGAGCTGGACTGGGCTAATGCTCTGCAAAAAAAAGCCTGAAATGAAGAGGAAAAAAACCTCCATGGAGAAATTGGGAGAGAGAATTTTATAAGCATCCCTTGTATTTAGACAGTTTTAATAGTCATCCCATCCCCCAGGGCATTCAGAGAACTGTAGACGTGTGAGAGGGGATAAGGAACTCTTAACAAAAATTCATAGCACTTTCACCAAATTACAGTCCTCGCAATTCTTTGGGGAATGTGGTGACACTTAAACTGGTATAAACTGATATATGACAGCAGTGTAGATGCCCTCTGCATCTCCTCCTTTGGGGAGGAAGAATACTGATTCTCTGAGGAAGGGCCAGGTTCCCTCTAGGTCGCTCCAGTTTTCAGAGCCATCCCTTCTGACATTCCAGTGACCTTAAAACCAGTATCTTTGGATGGTCATACATCTATTTTATTGGAACGGGAAAACCATTGCTGAATAGAGTCTGTGGGGGGAGGGAGCCATAAAGCTTTCTGAAGTGTAGTGTTTATAAGTTTTCAAATAGAACCTGAGAAAGCCCAATAAACTTTGGCTTCAGCTCAAATGCACCATCAAGCTCTGTGATTTCCCCCCTCCCTCCTCCTCTTCCCTTTTATGATCCATTTGTCTAGTCCCTGCAAAAGATCTATAGAGAGAACAACGGCCAGGGTGGAATGCAGATCCGATGGTCCATTGTTGGACTAGGTGCGAATGATTCCTGTTCTCATCATTGGGATCGATAATTTGCTAAAGCAGAGTCTGAGGCGGAGAGCTTCACCCACTGAATGGGATTTTCCACTGAATAATGAGCACTTGGGAAAGGGAAGAGCAAGAGGGGAGTAAATCCTTGCAGCCTTCTCCTATTGAGGTACTACATGTGAATCAATACTAGCTATGGTAAGGCGATCCCATAAAGATGCTTTATCAGCCTTGGGAAGAAGCATGGCAGGCAAACTACACAGAGCGTCACATGGCACACACCTCCTTGTTTTCTGAACTCTAAAACACTGTAAAGGACAGGCTCTTCTTTCATTCAGAAGTACTTGGGTAGGTAATATACAGCTCACAGGCTGTATCTGATGGTCTATAGTCTCCAGCCTGCCCAGCCCTTTTCTCTTTTCTTATGCCTGCTGGAGAGTTTGGGGAATTCAAGGAGGCTGTCCTATGTGAGCCCATGGAAGTGTCTGGGTGAGATCTGTGTTATATTCCCCTGCAGAATGTTTGGGGGCATACTTTATTTTATCTTATTTAAGAGCATCTACAAACTGCTCAACAGATTAAACTGTTTAAGCAGTATACAGTATATATTATAAAATATACATTTAAAAATACATAATAAAACAGCAATATGAAAAATATATATGTAAAAGCAAATGAAACAAAAACAATCTTCAAATATCTCAAGGGCTGTCACGTGGGAGATGGAGTAAGCTTGTTTTCTGCTGCTGCAGAAAGCAGGACCTAAAGCAATGGATTCAAGTTGCACGAAAGGGCAGTCCAACTAAACACCAGCTGTTTGACAGTGGAACAGAGTTTCTTGGAAGGTGGTGAACTCTCCTACCTTGGAGATTTTAAAGCAGAGTTTGGACAACTATCTGTTGTGGACACTTTAGTAGAGAATCCTGCATTGCAGGGGTTGCGTCCCTTCCAGCTCTACAATTCTTTGATTCTTTGATTCTAGGTGATTTTTTAGGTGACCTGGTCCCAAGTTGTTCAGAGCTTTGCATTTTAGCAATGAGAATGTCAGAGCATCAGAAAAGCCAGATGGATCAGCCAATAGCCCATTTAGCCTCATGTCCTGTTCTCACACTGGTCAACCTGTGATTCTCCCCTTGTGGCATCCAGCAATTGGTATTCAAATGCATTTTTGCCTCCAGCTGCAGAGGCGGACTAGTAGAATTTGATGGCCCTCTCCTCCATGAAGTTGTCTATTCCTCTTTGAAAGCCATATTTTGTGTTGGTGGCCATCGCTGCCTTGAACATGGCTCTTACCAAGGTAAAGGAAATGGGTCAGCTTGTCACCAAAAATTAAACCAAGCTTCTTCACTAGAGTAACCCACATTTTGTGCCAAGAAAAGGCAACTGTGTGAGCTTTTCAAATATACATGTGTTTGATGCATTTCCATGTGACTGGATGTCACATCACAGATGCACATGCGCCCTCTCAATCTGTTGCTTCAGCTGAAGGATCTACCACAACATGGAAACCAATCGCACCATCCAAATTTAAACATCTGCAATACACCAACTCCACAGGAATCCATCCATGTGGTTCCTATGATTTTTTGAGGGGAAACAACTCCAGAATATATATATTGTCTCTTGGTTAGCTCTGTGTTGATAAAGAGAATCCTAGATACTGATATGGAGGAGAGAGAGAGAATTGGTGCATAAATTGCACTGCAGATTTTGCTCTCCTCTGCCACACTCCCCAAGAGAACAGCTATATTAACAAAACATGTTAATGGAGTAATACAGCTGCTCCAGAGGGGAAAGAAGAGAATTATTTGATTCCCATTTTATCGCAATTTATGTCAGTATAAAAGTCATGGAGATTGCCAGAAACAAAAGGAACATGATGTAGAATCACATGAAAAAGTGTAAAATCAATAGCAGCAGGTTTCTGAGCACTGTGCTTGGCAACCCTTCTCTAATCCATAGTCAACACTATATTTTATGGATATGCAACTGAGGCCGAGATGTTGAAGGAATCTTCCTGAAGCTCCTGCTGAAAGATATAGCAGGAAGGCAGGTGAGGGATCAACCACTCAGCTCCTAGGGAAAAATATAAATTGTGCTCCTTGGGTGATGAAATGTACAGCACAATTCAATCACAAACAAAAACGGAATCGGTGAACCCTTTCATGGTTTTGATAGGGTGCCTGGTGGTGACTCACACATTGCCCCCCCCCCAGTGGGGGAAAAATAGAGGGCATGGAAAAAGTAGGTGGGAGTTAAGGTTGGCGTTCTCTCTCTCTCTCTCTCTCTCTCTCTCTCTCTCTCCTCTCTCTCTCTCTCTCTCTCTCTCTCTCCTCTCTCTCTCTCATGACAATAGAACACATAGACACCCAACAAAGCTGAATGTTGGAAGATTCAAGACAGATAGAAGAAAGTACTCCCTCATAGTTTATGACGGGCATAAACTATGGAATTTGTTCCCAGAGGAGGCAGTGATGACCACTAGCTTGGATGGCTTTAAAAGGAGGATTGGACAAATTCATGGAAGGGAGGAGGAGAAGAAGAAGAAGAAGAAGAAGAAGAAGAAGAAGAAGAAGAAGAAGAAGAAGAAGAAGAGTAGTAGTAGTAGTAGTAGTAGTAGTAGTAGTAGTTTGGATTTGATATCCCACTTTATCACTCCTCTTAAGGAGTCTCAAAGTGGCTAACAATCTCCTTTCCCTTCCTCCCTCACAACAAAGACTTTGTGAGGTGAGTGAGACTGAGACTTCAGAGAAGTATGACTAGCCCTAGGTCACTCAGCAGCTGCATGTGGAGGATGCGATCCCGGTTCACCAGATTATGAGTCCTCCGCTCTTAACCACTACACCACACTGGCTCTCAATAGAAGGCCTATTAATAGCTACCAGCCATGATGACAACACTCTCCATCAACAGTAAGAATCAGCAACACTTCTGAATACCAGGTGCTAGAATCCAGAGGAGTGGGGAGGGCTCTTGTTCTCAGGTCCTGCTTAAGGGTTTTCCACAGGCATTTGTTTGTCCATCGTGAGCACAGACTCCTGGATGTTATGGACCATTGGCTTGATCCAGCATGGTCTTGACCAGGGGTAGCAAATATTCTTGGACTCCAATGGCCTCCCATCACCTCAGCTCCAGCCTACATGGTCAATGATGAGAGATTATGGGAGCTGGAATCTGAAAACATCTGAAGGGCACTACGTTGGCAACATCTGATCTAGAATATGCACTTTTACCCAAGGAAGACTGTTGTGCAGCTAGGCAGAGTGTTAATGTATAAGTCCTAGCAAGAGTGGGGCCAAAGTTGGATGTAGCTCTGAGATTGACCCAGTGCAAGCCAACTCACAGGGAGAGTCAACTGCAAATCAGGGTTTGACTGGAGATGTCTGTCTGAATGAGAAGGTGGAAGGAGAAGGCTAGATCTGTTTATTTCCTCTGGTGGCTAGAATAAATAGAGCTGATGGAAGGAATGGTTTACCAGGGAAAGGCTTCTTATATTTATGAACTTGACTTTTTTTAAAAAAAACGAAGAAGTGAAGAATGTAAGAAACTAGTCCCACGTAAAACAAATTCACAATGAGGAAACTCAGTTGGAATCATTACACAAACTCAATTTGCATAATAGCTCAGTTTGCATAATTACACAGTTTGCATAATTGATTTTGGTTGCAATCTAATAACACTGATATTTCTTTATATATATATTTTCAAACAGAAAGCGCTTGACCTTCCTCATCTGGTTTCTCCTTTACAGGACCTTTAAGTCTCTGTGATTCCCATTTTAAAGGAGGGAAACTGAGTCTGGAAACCCTTGTCTTGCCCAAGGTCTCCTAATATTTCCCTGATTGAATTCAATTTTGACCACCTCTCCAATAGGTTCTGCAGATCAGGTTATAATGCTGTCGATGTTGATGATGGCTTTAATTATTATCACAGCATAGTCAATGTGCATGGTTTCTATAGAGTAATGAAAACAAACTAGATATAGATAAATAATATTTATACTAATGTGATTGCTCCTATTTTGGCCAACTAAAACAAGGAACAGGAATAATAGAAACAGTGTTGGAAAGGAACATGAGGGCCACCTAGTCCAACTCCTTGCAATACAGGAATCTTTTTACCCCACGTGGGACTCAAACCCAGAACTCTGAAACCCTGAAATTAAGAGACTGAGTTATCCCTGAGTTATCTACAGACTGAGTTATCCCAGCTTGGGAGTCAATGCAAATGCAAAACCATAATTGCATGTATTTAGTTCTTATTTGTTAATATCCTTTATTGATTAAAAAAAATTGCATGTCTATACAAACATTATGTGCTATCTCTTAACAGGTAGAAAAAAGAAAATTATATAAAATAGAAAAATTATAAAGAAAGAAAAAAATAAAGAAATAACAAAGATAAGAAACAAAGAAATAAAAAAAGAAGACAAAATTATTTACATAGTAAAAGTACTCATCGACACAATCCTTCCCATCCTTCTCATTATACTGCTTGATATAACATTCTTTTTTACACAGGTTTACATTATATAATATCATTTCTTTCTGCTTTGTATACATTCCTTTGATCTTTTTTCTTTACAAATATCCCTCACTTTCTGCTAATATGGAGTTATTTGTACAATAAAGTTTTACATAATTCATAAATATTATCTATTCTCTAGTTGTTTTTTGTTTCGATGTTCCTCTAACTGCATGTATTTAGTTCTTAACACAACCGAAACAAAGCCTAACACTGCAATCTGTGCATGTCTACTCAGAAGTAGCATGTCTCATTAAGTTCAACAAGGATTATATGTATGTACATGAGTACAGGGTTGCAGAAGAAGTTTGGGTTCCAATGCACTTTACTTGGTAGTGAATCTCATCGAATCCTGTGGAGTTTGCCTCATATAAATGTGCAAGGTTAAGTCGAAGCAGAGATTCGCTTTGAGGAAGGATATGAAAGAAGAAAGTTGTTGTGGACAGGAGGAAGTGATGGTCCCATCGGGCTGCAGGAGAGAAAGAGAATGGAAGCAGGACCAATCCATCGGCTCAACTGAGAGATCAGCAACTGCTGGAATCATTTCAAGGAGTGATGTAGCCATTTCAGGTGGTCATTGTAAGAGTTTAGCAGTTAATGGTTGCTTGAGTTTACTCTTTTTTCCCTGCCTCCCTTGCAATCCAGTTTACTCTTGTGTCATGTTTCTTAGGCTGCAGTGCTGAGGGCAGGGATTGTCTTATTATTCATCCTCACAAGCCACTATGGGAGATGTTTTGGCTGTGTGAAGTGCAATAAAACCACTTTATATAAATAATAAAATTGTTCCCTTGCTTAAAGTGTGGTTCTAATCACTTAAAAGGCAGGCGATGAGCCATCTAAACTCTCTTTTAAAAAAAATAAGTTGATGGACCTATAAACAAGCTATTTCACAGTTTCTTGATTGATCCAAAAAGAGAAACACATCAGTACCCTTACTCATTTATATCCATGTCAACAGTAATTGGGATCAGTTATAAAATTTGGGCTGTGAACCTCAAAGCACTTAAGAAGGCACTCTTTACTCTTAAGCCTATGATTATCAGCACCACTAAACTAATGTTAGTTGCCGACAGGCAGGCTGAAGTGGTTTGTGGGTCACCACGTTAACCTCAAAAATATTTTAACCTTTTCCAAACCCGTCCTAGGAACGAAGACAACCGGTCTGCAACCTCAGCAGCTGGATGTGTTAATGAGAATGTAAAATGAGGTTATACTGCCTGGCGATTTATACCGGAGAGAGATAAACCCATTAATTAAAAGGAAGAAGGTAGATCACGGCGCTGGGCGATTTAAGGTTTTCCTCCCCCACTCCCCACAGCTTCAATTAAATGCTCTTAATTTTCAACCTGGTGTACTTTATTGTTAACATATGTAAATTTGATTCAACCTTGCACAGTTAAGTGCCACAATCAGTAAAACAACATTTGCTGGTAGTTTTCCTTCTCTGCAGCTGGTAAGCACTATGGTGGTGGTCTGGATTATATCAGCTTCATATTAATGCTCTGTATGTGTTCTCACACCATTGGTGAACAAATCCTGAATGCCACATAAAGGGGAAAGTGGCTAGGGACAAGTTTCCCACTCCTCTCGCAAAATATTAGAACTCCAGCTGGTCATTCAACGAAGCTGAACATTGGAATATTCTGGATAGGCAAAAGAAAATACTTCTTCATGCAGCGCAGAGTTAAAAGATGGAATTCACTTCCAGAAACAGTAGTGGTGGCCACCAACTGGCATAGCTTTTAAAAGGAATTAGATTTTTAAAAAATTGGAGTATGTCAATGGGTGCTAACTATGATGGCTATGTTTGACATCCACTGCCATAGGCAATAATGCTTCTGAATACCAGTTACTGGAAATCAAAAGTGAAGAGAGCACTGCTGCAATCAGGTCTTACTTGTGAGCTTTCCAGAGGCATCTGGTTGGCCATTGTGAGAATAGGGCACCCTAGATCCAATATGGGCCTTTTGTTGTTGTTGTTGTTTAGTCGTTTAGTCGTGTCCGACTCTTTGTGACCCCCCTGGACCAGAGCACGCCAGGCACTCCTGTCTCCCACTGCCTCCCGCAGTTTGGTCAAACTCATGCTGGTAGCTTCGAGAACACTGTCCAACCATCTCGTCCTCTGTCGTCCCCTTCTCCTTGTGCCCTCCAACTTTCCCAACATCAGGGTCTTTTCCAGGGAGTCTTCTCTTCTCATGAGGTGGCCAAATATTGGAGTCTCAGCTTCAGGATCTGTCCTTCCAGTGACCACTCAGGGCTGATTTCCTTCAGAATGGATCGGTTTGATCTTCTTGCAGTCCATGGGGCTCTCAAGAGTCTCCTCCAGCACCAGAATTCAAAAGCAGCAATTCTTCGGTGATCAGCCTTCTTTATGGTCCAGCTCTCATTTCCATACATCACTACTGGGAAAACCATAGCTTTAACTATATGAACCTTTGTTGGCAAGGTGATGTCTCTGCTTTGGACAGGTCATAGTGGAGAGTTTTGACCAAACGTGATCCACCTGGAGCAGGAGCCACTCCAGTATCCCTGCCAAGAAAACTCCATGGACAAAGACATCAGGCATATAAAAGTTATGACACTGGAAGATGGACCTTCTTATGTTGTTATTATTATGCACCCATGGACAAGATTCCATGTGTCAGCTTCATAGAGTGAGTGCTGATGCTTATACAGCCCAGATGTCAACATACATGGACAAGAGAACAATTTCATTTTCAAGGAGTGTAATTGCTTATGCCATCAACATAGATTATGCCACAGAGAAAGGGGGGGGAGTATAATCAAACTTTGTGGAATCACAATAAGTTGCAGGGCACCAATTGGTAGACCATGAAACTCTTAATCTCAAGGTTGTGGGTTCAAGCCTCATGTTGGGTAAATGCAATGCTTTTTTTCTGGGGAGACGAAGGGGTACGCATAGCCCTAAACATTTTGTGAATCTTTGTACTTTTGTCCATTTACTGTATTTGTTTTCCCTGATTTGAACTACAAAATGGTGATTTTCTTGAGTTAAAATGAGAGTACCCCTAAACATTTTTTTAACAGATAAAAAAAAAGCACTGGGTAAATGCATTGCAGGGGGTTTGACTAGATGAAACCTATGATTCCTTCCAACTCTTTCATTCTGTGATTCAGAACAAATTCAGTGGTTGTATTACATGGTTTCTACTGATTAAGAGCTTGATATACAGAGGAGGTTTCTTTTGCAAGCTCCACCAAAGTGAATGAAGGATAGATCTTTGCATGTATGGTACCTTAATGCCATAAGTGTACATTTTATCTCAGGAGGAAGCCTTCTTATCTTCAAAATACTCAATAAAGCAGAGTTGCATTTTGATGTCTTGTTTCTCTTACTAATGAGGAAGATCACATGTGCATTGCTTTCCATCCTATAAGTGCAGTCTTTCTGAAGCAGGGAGCTTGCCCTCAACAACTTTGCTTGAACCAAGTATGTTCATTAAAACTGACAGAGCTTTTCGAAAGGAAATCAGGGCGAAGAAGCTCTCCGGTTAATTAGGATTGTGGGAGGCAACCAACAGCTGAGAAGCCTGAATCAAGCCACGTGATTGCTTCATGGCGAGGGGGAAATGAAATATGTCGATGTGGGGGTGTGGGGCTGTGTCATAGGATGGAATTAGATATTGGGGAGAGCTAAAATGAACACAACAAAATTAATAAACAAAACTGGCAGGGAGAAATGATTTCCTTATGGAATGACTAATGTTGAATCATTGCTTGTTTATGCCAGGGTTGGGACTGAGAGCATCAACGCTCCAGTTAAGGCTGGAGTGGTGTGGTCTACAACCCAGGGGCCCTAAAGGACAGAAGTTGAGAACTTCCACTAAGAACTGGGTCTCTGAGGTACAAAGGACAGCTTCACTGTATTGCCCAGGGAAGGGCAGGAGGTGAATCCCTAATATCTGTTTCCCTGGTCCCAGCAGATCCAGAGTCATAGGAGTCACTATTGCAGACTCCTGTTTCCTTCTGACCATGAAGAAGGATCTGAGGCATAAGCACACATCGTCAGGGTTGCTCACTTGACTAATTCCAGTGTCAGACCACAAGTTTCCCAATTCAAGCATCGAAGCCCCCAACAGGTGTGTTGTTTGAAAGTGTTGGGTGTCATTATGGTGAATTTTGTATGAGTCCCTGTAGGGCAGACACCTGATGCTGACAGTTATGGCAATTAAGGATGCACCTTTGTTTGGGGGGAAATGAAACTTTAGCCTTATTAGACTTTACCGACTGGTGGTGTCTGCGTTGCTCCCAGGAGGGAGGGAGGAAGGAAGTCAAATGACACCGAGGTTGATTCAGAGAAAGAGTTTATTCTGCTCTTCGGATAGCAGAAGGCACTTGCATTGTCAGTCCACAGCAAGTCCAAAGAAATGAGAAATTTCATGCAGTATATATATCCTCCAGGCACCCTCTCTCCCCTTCCCTAGGAATCCAACCACATCAGCTCATACACACAAGTTGACATCCATGACCATAAACAGTTGTTCCTGTTCCTATACTCTTATCTTGGGGCAGGAGGTCACCAACTCTGAGAACACTCCTGGCACCATTCCCGGGTCTCTTGTCAGACTTGACAAGGTCTGTGCGTCTTTTTGTGGTCAGGATGTAAGATAAGACCCAGACGTGCCATCCCTGCTCCACGGAACTGGCAAGGTCATCCATTGCCGTCATGGACTGATAAAGGAGAGGGCTTTGAGCACTTATTTATACAGTTGGCTTTCTGTTTCTACATTGACTCAAGAGCTCAAGTTAATGCATTTTAGAAATGCTCCCTTGGAGGAGGAAAAATGTGGATTTTGGGTCCCGTTTCAGACTGACTGCACAGAAACCCATTCCGTCAAAACAACTGTTCCCAATTTATTAAGGGCTTTATATGTAAATAGTAACACCTTGAACTCAGGTAGCAAAGTGACAACCAGTGAAGATCTCTGAGCACCCCTGTCTTCAATTGTGCTGCAGCATTCTGCACTAACAATGGTGTGTTACTTGACAAAATCCACCATAGAAGCCAGGACTGTTCAAAGGATGGTGCTTTCAATGTATGGTGTGAATGTAGCTGAAGGTAAAAGCAGGACAGATTCACAATATAGACTCTTGCCAAATTATTGGCTTTCTCTTAAATAAATAAATAAATAAATAAATAAATAAACCCCTGACAGTTTGTCACACACATACAGAACCACACCTTACATTCTTCTTCGCTCTCCCGCTTAGTTTATTTCCTCTGATTTCCTCTTGACTAGCTGACCACTGATTTGAGCGCCGGGGTAGAGACAAGACAGATTGACATGAGTTTCATTAAAATTCAAGGAACTCAATTCCACCGAGGGAGCAAGTAACTTCCTTACACATGACAAGAATCCCCACAGATGGCTCCTCACCCCTTTTGCTAAAGGAATTAAGTCTACCAAAAGAAAACCCTTGTCTGGAAGCCGGCCCAATTCCCAAAATCAACCGGTTCATCTACAATGAAATTCTTTATACTGTCATTCTTAAGTACCCTGGGGTTCTTTCTGAAAGACAAGCAGGCAAGAGGGATTTGGAGACAGTTGCCTTCACTACCCCTCAAATGTTCTGGCGGCAGTCTCTGCGTCTGTGTGTGTGTGTGAATGATGGGATTATAAAGTAAACATAATAAACACACGGCTCAGGCATTCAGTGGCCACGCTATATTTGCTCCCTTATCTTTCCTTGGGTAAGAGGTAGAGATGAAACCCTTATTACAGCAAGGCATGGAGTCTGTGCACCAAATTGGCAGTTATTAAACTCATTAAGCCGGTCCACGAATGAATATTGAACTGAATTTCCCAAGCAGATCAGCTCATTCTGTTCTGTATTTTCTGCTTCTCCTCTTCAGTTCTCCAAAGATCCTCCTTTCATTGCCGACATTTTAACAGAAACACACACACACACACACACACACACACACACACACACTTAGCTATTTACATTGTAATGCTAAAGACCAGCTAGAAAGGAATTGGGTAGCTAACAGAATCTTTTTCGTGTTTGTTTGCCTTTTTTAACCCCCCCCTTCCTCCTGTCAGTCAAACATTCTGTAATCACAACGAAGGAGAGTGGAGAGGGAACTGTGGTGTTGAGGTGAATGAAAGGAAAAGGCCTCTTGCAAGAGAGCAGTAATTATAATATTTGAAAGACTAAATGAATGAAAACACATCCTTGCAACATGGATAAGTAAAGAGTGTTGTCCGGGTAACCTGCGCCAATATAGCACCATCGTGTAATTATGGGAGCAACCATTTTCCCCCCATCAGCTTTGAAATCTTATGTCAAGCTGGGTTTTCTGAATATATATTGGTAGGAGTGTGTGTGTGTGATTTATTTCACAACATTTATACACTGCTTGATTGTAAAGCCCCTCAAAATGGTTCCCAAAAAGATAAAACAAGAAGATCGGGGGGGGGATCACAACCGTCCTTTAAAACATACAAAATTTAAAATACCAAGCGAATTAAAATTACGTCAACTTTTTATAATTTAAACTCAAATTGATCTGGCCACCAGGCAGTGTTTGGGCAGAGGAAGGATAGGTGCAGAGATAAAGCATTTCTGGTTATAACTAACTCTAAGCTGCATTGAGGGGCTGGGGGAGAGATACAGGGACCTTCATATAATCATCACCATCATCTATTGATTGATTGATTGATTGATTGATTGAATTTATATATCGCCCTTTACCTTTACCCAGGGATCTTATGTCTCCACTTGCAGATGAAAATTGGGGAGGGGGATTCATTGATGGCGAGCTACAATAGGCCTGTCTGTTGCTAGCCATCATTTTGGTCTTAAAAAAGGTAAAGGTGAAGGACCCCTGACAGTTAAGTCCAGTTGTGAATGACTCTGGGGTTGTGGCGCTCATCTCGCTTTATTGGCCGAGGGAGCCGGTGTACAGCTTCCAGTGCATGTGGCCAGCATGACTAAGCTGCTTCTGGCGAAACCAGAGCAGCACACGGAAACGCTGTTTACCTTCCCGCCAGAGCAGTACCTATTTATCTACTTGCACTTTTGCGTGCTTTCGAACTGCTAGGTTGGCAGGAGCTGGGGCAGAGCAACGGGAGCTCACCCCGTCACAGGGATTTGAACTGCCAACCTTCTGATAGGCAAGCCGAAGCCTCAGTGGTTTAACCCACAGCGCCATCTGCATCCCTCATTTTGGTATTACCTGTACTCAATCCAGTTCCATCCTGGTTTATTCTACTGCTTTCCATTGTGTCCCATTCGGTCCCACAGAATCCTGTCCCATCCCATTGCATCCCATTCCATCCTGACCTGGAAGAATATACAAACATAATATGAGCTTTTTGGATCAGGCCAATGACGCAACTAGTCTAGCGTCCTGTTCTCTCAGTGGCCAACCCAATGCCTGTGGGATGCCTGCAAGATAATTCCAGCTCCCCCCTGTAGAATATTCTACAACAAGCCCTCCCCAGCGTTATCGCCTGTGGATTTTAGGTGCCCCAATTTGATATTGGGGAGCAATGGGGTTTGACCACGGTCCTTCTAATTTTCATTTCTTTCCTTCTCATGGCTACCTTCCTCCCACATTTATGTTTTTTTTATTTATAATTTAAATACCACTTAATTGTCCAAGCGGCTTCTAAGCAATTTAAATGTACAAAACCAATTACAAAAATTAAAAATGAAAACGTAAGCATACATAATTAAAATACACAAGAAAATAATTACATCAAAATGTTTAAATAAACATCCACAATTAAGATGCGTGAGTCCATTGCAAACAACACAATTAGAAAAGTTACAACAGGAGGTTCAGGTCAGGAGACCAGGAAAATGTTTGCCTAAACAGAGATAACCAGAGTTTTGCTCAATGTGAAGTATTTTCAATGTGAAAAGTTTTCTGAATTTCCCCTCAAGAATATTTGTCAAATATCCTCCCTCGTTTTTTACTCCAAAAAAATCGCACATTTTGGGGGAAGGATCCTATTATACTTCAGTCTTAAATGAAAGAAGGAAGGAAAGGAAAAGAATCACCCAGCTACTGCCAATGTGAAGTTAGTTGGGTCTCAGTCATCACTTCCTTTCTGTGAAATGGACATAATAGTGGGTTCCCCCATAAAATTGGCAGGAATATAGAAGAGTTAAAATAAAATCTCATTGTTCTCCTCGTAGAATACAGTGGGTTTTCCAGCTGAAATAAATTCATCTTTCTCCTTTCTCTTTGCCCTGGAAATATTCTGTCATTAGCCAAAGTCTAGTCCGGTTTGGTGTAGAAGGATGAGGTGATACATGGCAAGGGAGGGTGGGGAAAAATGCTCAGAGACATTTAAAATTTCAATTACCTGGGTGACTGGGATGGTTTTCTGAAAATATAGTCTGAGAAGGGGAGCTATTGGAGGTGTCTTGTTTAATATGCATTCCTGGAAATATAAGCACCACATAATAATTTTCAGAGTGGTACAAATGTTCTGCCTTGTATTGGAGATGTTCCTGAGTGCATAATGACAGAAGCTTTTGTCATCTGTGCATTACCACTTCAGTCCAGGTAGGAATTAATGCCTCTGGAAAAAGACTATTATAATGTAACATGATACAGAGCAATCTCTCAGCAAATTGTGGGGAATATGACAGTACATCACGGCACAGGGGAAGGAGCTCAGCACAACGAAATGCAAAACGATGGTTAATACACCTTCTCTTTCCCTTTGTATTAAACTCAGGGAAATGGGACCCAGCGGGGTGTCCACTTGGCACCAGATCTATTTGCAACACTTTGTGTCTCTTGCTGGGGCAATTGCTGCGGCTGTTTTTGAGGCTGGAGAGCAGGAGTTTGGAGGAGTGGGCCAAATCTTTGCAAGCAGTAAGAGCATGAGGAAAGTTTGCTGGATGAAGTCATTGGTCTATCTAGTACAGCATCCCATTCTCGCAGTGGCCAACTAGATGCCCACAAGCAGGATTTGAAGACAAGAGCCTTCTCCCCTCTTGTGGTTTCCAGCAGTTGGTATTCAGAAGCATCAATACATCTTATCAGCGGATGAAGAATGTAGTCACTGGGGTGACTAACTATTTGATAAGCTTATCCTCCATGACTTTACCTAATCCTCCTCTAAAACTATCCAAGTTGGTGGCCATCATTGCCTCTTGTAGCAGATAGTATTGTGGTTTAAACATAAGAACACAAGGACTGTTAAGAGGGCCTGCTGAATCAGCCCATTTAATCCAGAATCTTGTTCTCACAGTGGCCAACCTGATGTGTGTGTGGAAACCTTAGTGCAGGATTAGAGCATAAGAGCACTCTCCCCTAATGTGACTTCCAGGAAATTGTATTAGGAAGTATTAGTGCCGCCATCTGTGCAGAGAGAGCACAGTCATTATGCCCGATCTTCTTTTAAAGCCATCTAAATTGCACCACAGAAATTTTGCTGGAGGTCAGGTGAGTGTCACCACCACACTGTCTGATGTCCACTACAGCTTGCAAGTATTCTAGTAAAATGTATTCTAGTAAAAAGTATTCTAGTAAAATGCAAGTATTCTAGTAAAACCTTGGGACAACAGGGCTCTGCTTAGGTTGTTACATAAAAAGGTAAAGGGACCCCTGACCATTAGGTCCAGTCACGTACGACTCTGGGGTTGCGGCACTCATCTCACTTTATTGGCCAAGGGAGCCGACGTACAGCTTCCAGGTCATGTGGCCAGCAGAACCAGAGCAGTGCACGGAAAAGCCGTTTACCTTCCTGCCAGAGCAGTACCTATTTATCTACTTGCACTTTGATGTGCTTTCGAACTGCTAGGTTGGCAGGAGCAGGGACCAAGCAATGGGGGATTCGAACCACCAACCTTTTGATTGGCAAGTCCTAGGCTTTGTGGTTTAACCCACAGTGCCATCCGCGTTCCAGGTTGATACATACCTCTGCATAATTGTAAAGGCTGCTATTCCTGTTTGAGTTCATGGGATCTATAGTTCCCTATGCCTCCTGATTCAGTTTGTTACTATTAATTATAATCTGCCTTGGTAAAACATAACCTTTCCCCATTCATTGTTGTGCTTCCTGAGCTTTCTTTGAGAAACCTTAGAAAACCCAGCTAAAGTGTGCTGGGAGGAGATTGCCCATCGCAGTCCACCAACACAATCCCTAACACCGAATCCTGTGCATGGGCAAGGAGATAAGATGCAAAGAGCTGCACGCTGTGTGTTTGAACCTCCGAAACTGCAAACATCCAGCTGCCCAAGCCAATGCGAGCCTCTGCCCACTGTAACCTCCCTTGGGTTCTTAAGCCTGACTGCTTAAAATTTACTCTGCATTTTAATGGGCTGTTGTTTAGAATCGAATCTGGCAGTGTTCATTAAATTGCTCTGCCATGTTTCCCCCTGACTCTGTTGCCATGCAGCAGCCGCGCAATGTTTTGTTTTAGTAGTGGTGGCTAGGAAGAAGACAGTGGCATGAGGGATGTGGCCCTGGGGCCGTCAGCAGGAGAACTAGGCTGTGTTCATGGATGGGAACGCTGAGCTCATGCCTGGGGCAGCAGAGAAGGATGAAGAATATGGAGGAGCACACCAGCTCCCAGCCCCTCCAAGCTCCTGAATCAGAACTCCATCCTGTTCGTGCAACAATCCTCTGTATAACCTTGCTGTTGTTATTTCTATGCTTGCAGTGGAATATAAAATTTTCTGAAAGCACCGCTATCAATGTGGACCTCTCTGCCTCACCTTCTAGACATCTTCTCCATAGCTGTTGGCTCAGGGCACCTATGCATTCCTCATTCCTCATTAGTGTGCTTAAAAAAGATGCGTTCTGTTCTGGCGCATTATGGAGGCTAATTGTAAAGGGGAGGGAGGGAGAAAATGACTTCTCTGTACTCTTTTCCCCCCTCCACCAACTAGCGGCTCTCCTAGCAAGGAAGGGAACAAAGACGCAGTGTAAATGTGGCTTTATTGACTTGTTAGTTCTAAACTGCTGGTGCATTCTACTCTTATTTCTCTCCAAGGTGTTAGCAAGCTCAAGAAGGGAATGCATTAAGCACCAGGGGGGCGTTAAAAGGAAACTGCAGAGTGATTTAGTTCCATCTTGCATGATGACCGTGGAGGAGGAGATCATGCCAGAATTGCGTAAGTTAGGGGAGAATCAGAACGCTGCAAAACACCCCTTGGCATTAAAGTATTAAGGAAACTGCAGTCCCTGGTGGCTTGCATTTCTTAAAGTTAACATTACAGAAAATGACAGAGCATTTCTCCTAAAGCTGGGAGAGCCAACTGATGGTCAGTTACAATGGTCTCCCAGCATTTCCTGGTCCATCTGCTTGCTATTTTGAGCATGGAAGAGTCTGCTTGTGTGCCTTCAGTGGGAAATGGGAAGCAAATGGGCAGGAAATGAGGGCAGAAGAATGGAATGCATCTCTGTTGTCCAGTGGGTGCCCCCTGGAAGAAGAATAAATTGGTGGGAGGAAATGGAATGTGTTCCATTTTCAGTTCCACTTCTCTATTGGGAATAAATGCTTTCTATGGGCAGCATGTCTGCTTATTTCCATATAAGCACATTCTGAATGTTCTATACCCTAATCATGGGCGGGAAATGAGCATGCTACCCAAAATGTTATGAAGAAAGGTTCCAACTTGTGGGTTTCCCATGAACATCTAGTTGGGCACTTTGGGAAAGGATGCTGGACTAAGTGGGCAATATCATAGACATGTAGAGTTGGAAGGGTCATCAACCCCAAGGGTCATCAAGTTCAATGCCCTGCAATGCAGGAATCTCTGCTAAAGCTTCCATGACAGATGGCCACCCAACCTCTGCTTTAAAACCTCCAAGGAAGGAGAATTGATGAAGGGAGCCCATTCAACAGCTCTTACTATCAGAAAGGTTTTCCTGATGTTTACTTGGAATATTATTGTAACTTGAAGCTGTTGGTTTGAGTCCTTCTCTCCAGAGCAGGACTATGTTCTTATGTCCTTATTTGGGGGGATTAGTTTAGGGGGAGAGATGAACAAGTGGGGAACACACAATAGGGACGTGTGAATTTATGCATGATGTGTAAAAAGTGGATAGAGAGAATTTTGTTCTCCCCTTCTAGAAGTTGGGGCCATCCAGTGAGGTGAAAAGTTGGAAGATTTAGGAGGAACTTCAACATAGTACATAAATCAAAATCAGCTTTCACAAGATGTAGTGATGGCCACCAAACTGGATGTCTTTAAAAGGGTTTAGAAAAAATCACAGAGGATGAGGCCATTATGGCTACAATTCAAGGTAGCTTTTTACTAACTCCAGGATCAGAGGAGTTATACCTCTGAATAGCAGTCATTGGTTAACAACAGGGGAAGAGGGCTGTTGAACTGATGTTCTATTTGTGAGTTTCCCAGAAGCCACTGTTGGAATCTGGTTCCTGGACTAGACAGACCTTTGCTCTGACCCAGCAGGGCTCATTAAGGGCAATGAAAGAGGAGCCACGAAGATGGTGGCGAAGATGGGGTACCAGGCAACTTGTAAGAAGAGCCCATGCTGGCAACTAAAGCAGCTTTGGACAACGTTGCCGTTGATGCTTGTGCATCTCTGATGATGCGGTGAGCAAAACAGAGGGAGAGGAAAAGGGGAGAGCATCTAGGTTTCTTTCCTGAGCAAGTATTGATTTCCACCATAGAATTCATTTCATACTGTGGCCCAAAAATTAAATGATCTATTTAGTTCCAATACAGCCCAGGATTCTAATTGGATTTTTGAGCTTGTAATTTATGTAATATTAATGGATACTTTCAGAAAGCCACTAATTAACGGCTGACCTTTATTTTTCCCTATGTTTTTTTTATATATATAAAGAATGAACCCGTGCAGTATAATAAAGAAGGAGAAAGAAACAACCTTTATCTCCCCACCCTCTCCTTTCACTAAGAATAGTGTGATTTTAATTAGCAGAAACTGGAACACATCAGGGCTGTTTCGGAGAGTGCCAGCGCTACATTATCTATCTGATCACCTTCTGCCTATAAAAAGACTAAATAATTTAAAATGCAATTCGAGAAAAAATGTATTTTCAATGAGAAAGGCAAGGCTGTAGGTGATGGATTAAAAGCTTCATATAAACTCCCAGTTTTTATAAGCTATCACTGAACGAATCCAAAGTAAAAGATTACATTTTGTTTCTCTTTTTTTATGTGGCAAGATTTCTTCATTTTGTGCTGTTTTCTTAACAACCTGAGAAATAAATATATACAACATCATTTAAATGCTTTATGAAAAGCCAAAGGAAGATACAGGGCTATCATCTAAGTGCTTCATAAGGGGGAAACAATCAACAACTTGGAAAGTATGCTATTTCTTCCTCTGGTTTCAATGTCACTCCCCTAGCTCAGAACTTCTTTGTTTTTAAGGCCAGAATCTGAGAGGAGCCCCCAGGCAGCGGTTTTGTGTGGGTTGCAGTATTTGTGGGAAATTCAGATCCCAACAGGCAGGAGGCAGCATGGCATATACAACTCAAAGAACCTGGAGGCTGTTTCCACAAGGTTTTAGTACCATGGACAGAGAAGAGGAGATCTGGGCTAAGCTCAGCAACCAGGTAGTTTGAGTTATTGTTTCAGGGCCACTTGAGCTTTAAAATAAGAACCTGTGGAGGAAGTTTTGCCTTTCTGAGAAAGGTCTACTTACAATTATAATTTCTCTCTATGCTTCAGTTAAAGGTAAAGGAACCCCTGACCGTTGGGTCCAGTCGTGGCCGACTCTGGGGTTGCGGCGCTCATCTCACTTTACTGGCAGAGGGAGCTGGCATACAGCTTCCAGCTC
This sequence comes from Podarcis vaucheri, assembly GCF_965113315.1. Classification (NCBI taxonomy): domain Eukaryota; kingdom Metazoa; phylum Chordata; class Lepidosauria; order Squamata; family Lacertidae; genus Podarcis; species Podarcis vaucheri. The sequence continues at coordinate 6,760,398 of NC_138749.1, forward strand.
ATGTGGCCAGCATGACTAAGCCGCTTCTGGCGAACCAGAGCAGTGCACGGAAATGCCGTTTACCTTCCCGCCGGAGTGGTACCTATTTATCTACTTGCACTTTGAGGTGCTTTCAAACTGCTAGGTTGGCAGGAGCTGGGACCGAGCACCAGGAGCTCACACTGTCACAGGGATTCGAACCGCTGACCTTCTGACTGGCAAGCCCTAGGCTCTGTGGTTTAGACCACAGTGCCACCCGCATCCCATCCTTCAGTTAGGGGCAGGCAAAACAATCTAAAACTCTTTTACACCATTTTTGCAAGTGTTCATAAGAGGGGGGGGGTCTGTTCACGTTAAAACTGTGGCCCTCTCCACAAAAGAATAACCACTCCACAAAAGATTCTCATTTTTAAAATGTTTCATTTAAGGCTTGTATGTTATAGTATTTCTATACCACCTCATTTCCTCCAGTGATGCGTGGACCATGTAGTTCTTCTTCACATCTTATTCTCCAACAACCCTTTGAGGTAGCATTGGGCTGAGAGACTATGACTGGCCTTAGCTCACCCAGAAAGCTTCATAGTCAAGTGAAGATTTGAAACCCGGTCTCCCAGGTCCTAGTCCAGCACTCAAAATGCTATAACACACTGCCTCCCCAGTGTGTAGTCAATTATGAAGTAGCCGAAAGGCTCCCTTTCAAACCATTTCATCTTATTATTTTTTTACATCTGATAACCGCTCCAAGCAGCTAAAAAACCAGGAAGCTGGTGAAGTTTCCCCCTCGTTTGGGACCTACTGTGGAATGTCTGTCAATTTCTCTTGACACATGCTAACAAGCAAGCAAACCTTGTGACCAGGATGAGGGCCTAACAAATTGAGCAAAGTGAAGTCTACTTGGTTGTGAATTCGTTGCAGAACCTCCCTCCTTTAAAAAACAAAAAAACAAACAAAAAAACACCCCTTAAGAAAATTGACTGATGGACTTCTATGATGAAAGCTTTTAATTCTAATGGCACCTTGGGTAAGATTTGGTAATCCAAAAATTGCCTCCAAGGTTCAGGAATTAATGCCTCAGAATACCTATTCAAAGGAGCCAGGTGGGCTGTAGAGACCCAGGATTAGTCCCTAAGCACTTTTATTCTGGCTTTGAGGAGGTTCTATCAGTGCCTAGTTACACATCAGATTGATTGGGAAGCTTTATTGTTTTATAAGCCTTTGCTTGGTCTGTTACCAAGTCACATTAACAATCTGTTAATGCCTTTCATTATTCCCAAAGCATGCACAATAGGTGTGTACGACCTGGAAACGTTCCTTAGAGGAATGAAGAAGAATGGGGATAATTGTGTTGATCTGTTCCCCCAGTGACATTTCCCGATGACAACAGCCTACCCAGACACTCAGAACGATTTCTGAGCATCAGCTTCCAATCTGGGGACCCTGACTAGCTCATAAACAAAGGAGAGATGTTGGGGGAAATGTCACTGCACCCAGCAACAGATTGTGGCAGCACAGAGAGCCAATTCATTCCTAGCAACCTTTTTAAGCTTTGATATGTAAAGAGAGGAAGGAGAAAAATGGATGTGAGTTTTGAACAGAGGGCGGTTATCACAGGGCAAAATCAAGCCAGATGCAGGCTGTCAAATGTATCTTATGACCTGTCAGCTGCTCGACAATTCCCACCTGTTTTTTGGGGGAGGGAGGGGGGCAGGGGAAGATTGCAGGTAGTAAAACCAGAAGATTTTCTCAAGCCACTGCCTAGTTGCATTCAGCTTGGATTGCAAGTTGTGCAATTCTGCCCCAAGGCAAAAAAAGCAAGATTCAGAGGTTGCTATCCGATGGCTGTTAGTAGAGATGGATGAGAATTTTGTTCAGTTTGCATCTTACAACAAACCCGGCCCCACACATTTATGCTGATCAGAATACAGCTATGGATGAAAACACACTCTCCTACAGATTTTACAATGCTTTTTAGGTTTTAAAAGATATGCACAGACAGGGGTGCAAGGGGTGCGAGGCACCTGGGCATTGAATTCTGGGCGGCTCCAGGTGCCCGCCGCTAAGCTCTTAACTACCTATCTGTTATGAAATAATAAATCATTTTGATTAAGCTAGAAAAGCAAAATACATATATACCTAGGAATTGCCAAAATGTATACCTACTGTTTCACTAAAGGATTTTCGACTTTGTGCGCTCATTTACCAGAGATGCACCACACTTGTCATTCACAATGGCGGCGCTTGTCATATGTAACAGTAGGTATACAAAATGTATACCTACTGTTTCACTAAAGGATTTTCGACTTTGTGCGCTCATTTACCAGAGATGCACCACACTTGTCATTCACAATGGCGGCGCTTGTCATACTCAACGATGCTTGTCATTCACAACAAAAGATAAGGTGCAAGTGGGGTGTCTGACATAAGCATAATCAAAGATAATTTGGGGGCTAAACTAAATTTGGGGGCACTGGGCAGATATTTGCACCCCAGCGGTGCATATGCTAAAGACAGGGCTGTGCACAGGAATGTCATTGTCCCCCTTCAAGGGGTAGGGTTGTTTTCCCCCGCCTGCTCCTTTTCAGAAAAGTCTCAGGAGATTTGCTGTAGATTGAAAGACATCAGATGGGGCCTGAGGACCAATTGGCAAGGGGCAGGAGCCTGGCTTTATAGACTACTCCCTCTCTTCACCTTTTTGCTGTGACTTCCCTCTCTATATGCATGTTGGCTGTGACCTAATCATTCCTTGAAGGAGCTGAGTAGGAATTCCCCCACCCTTCTGAGGGTGCAAGCTTTCTTTGCCTACTGTAAACTGCTGGAAGTAACTGGGTTGCCAGTTGGGGGAGTGGCAGGGATTTATTGCTCAGCTCAAAAAGGATATCGTAGAGTTGGAAAAGATTCAGAAAAGAACAACCAAAATGATCAAGGGGGTGGAGTGCCCCTCCATGAAGAAGGATTGCAATATTTGTGACTTTTTAGAGAAGAACTGGTGAGGAACATGAGACAAACACTCATTCCTAACCCTGTTGCTCTATGTTCTGTCATGCACCAATGGTATTTGCATGCTGAGCTGCTGTTCTTCTTCTCTCTCTCTCTTTCTCTCTCTCTTTTTAAAAATGACTGATTTTCATACATTAATTATATTTTGGGGGGGAGGAGGGGGGTTGTTCCGATTACCTACAAATCAGAGCAGAAGTGGGTGTTAACCCACCTCTAATTGCCTTCTAAAAGACTCACAGGTTTGAAGAACGTTCAAGCAGCATTACTGCTTCCAGTGCCTATCCGAGACAGACTTCCGTGTCTCCCGAGGTTTGTCTAATAAGCCATTTAATTGCTGCTTCTTGCTGTAGAGATGTTGGACAAAATGCACCTGCCGTGCCACCAACTGTTCCCCGTGCATAAAAACCCAAATAGGCACCACGGTTGCCTCCTATTGCATGGCTGCAATCAACAAGAAAAGGAAGAGTCTGGCGAGGCATTGGAGCAGCGGGAGAGGGGTGGCACTTCCACTGCAGATGTTGGGGGGAGAAAATTGCAAGTCTCCCTTTCCACCTCCTTCCTCAGGTGTTTTAATGCTACATGTCACCTTGAACTGGCTTTTAACATCCCACTTGAAAGAAAGAAAAATACCCCATGCAGGGCCGTAGCAGGGGTGGTGGGGAGGAAGGCCCCCGACAAGGGTGCAGCTAAATCAGCTAAAAAATATGTCCATAAATATGTATATGAATAAAAATATTGATTAGTGTGTGTGGAATTGAAGTGTGTGAAGAATTGAATGGGTGGAGTTGGAAGAGAGGTGGAAAGAAGAGCCAATTTGTCCATTGCTAGGGTGGGCTAAAGCCTCAGCGCCTAGGGCTTGCCGATCGAAAGGTCGGCGGTTCGAATCCCCGCGGCGGGGTGCGCTCCCGCTGCTCGGTCCCAGCGCCTGCCAACCTAGCAGTTCGAAAGCACCCTCGGGGGCAAGTAGATAAATAGGTACCGCTTACCAGCGGGAAGGTAAACGGCGTTCCGTGTGTGGCTCTGGCTCGCCAGAGCAGCGTTGTCACGCTGGCCACGTGACCCGGAAGTGTCTCCGGACAGCGCTGGCCCCCGGCCAATAGATGTGAGATGGGCGCACAAACCCCACAGTCTGTCAAGACTGGCCCGTTCGGGCAGGGGTACCTTTACCTTTAGGGTTAAACAAGTATTTTCAAAGACTGTTGAGATGAGGAGATGGTGGAGTGCTGGGGTGCTGGGGTGGCAGGAGATGCTAGGCTAGAAGATGAAACAGCCAAGATGATGTATCTTTCCCATATAGGGTGTGTGTTAATGGAGCTGCTCTCACAGACACTTTTGGACACTTTTCTGTAATGCATTACTGAATAAAAGCCTGACTAATGGGGAATCTGGTTTGAGTCTCCAAATTGAACCCCCAGAGGGAATTTTCTCCCACAGTGTACAGAAGATCCATGGACCCATCAACATGCACATATGGACTCGGCTCAGGATTTCTGCCTTTGGGGCATGAACAAAGTTTGCTTTCTTCCTGACAGTGTGTGGACTGTTTTCTAGCTTGGCTTCCATGCTTCTGAATATCATGCTCCACCCCCCACCCGCTTCTTCTTCAGCTAGACTCTCATTAGCGCCAGTGGACAAAGGCAGGCCATTTCAATTTGTTCTGAAGCCAGGAAGAAGGATTTTGGCAAAGGCACAAGTGTCATTGCTACAGTAAATGATCCCACGCTGCAAAGCCAAGAGACTGTGGCAGGTCTGCCGCGGCTGTCTGTTTTGCTGCAGGGTTGATATTCTCCATCTGCATTTGATATGTGGTGAGCTGTTTGGGGATGGCGAGGGAAGAAGGGAGCAAGCTGGTGCCCTTGCTTTTGATAGAAGAGAGAGATGAAGTTGATGCCGAGGCTGCTATGTGGGTAACGGTTACAGACTTGTGCGTTCAGCCATGATCACAGGGAGACCTAATCAGGAAACTTTGGAGAGAGGGAGAAAAGAAACTCAGATTAATTATTGTCCAGGCAGGGTAATTTTTAATGAGAAATCTTAACACAGAGAAAGGTGCAGGGACATTTCAAAATGGCACTTCCCTGGAGTACAGCGGACATGGAGGGGTAAGGAAGTTTCTGAGCACAATTCAAAGCATTGATGCTGACCTTTAAAGCCCTAAACGGCCTCAGCCTAGCATACCTGAAGGAACATCTCCACCCCTGTTGTTCAGCCCAGACACTTAGATCTACCTCTGAGGGCCTTCTGGCTGTTCCCTTACTGCAAGAAATGAGGTTACAGGGAGCCAGGCAGAAGTCCTTCTCAGTAGTGGAATCCCCTCCCAACAGATGTCAATGAAATAAGTAACTACACAACCTTTAGAAGACATCTGAAGGCAGTACAGTGGTACCTCGCAAGACGAACGCCTCGCAAGACGGAAAACCCGCTAGACGAAAGGGTTTTCCGTTTTGGAGGCGCTTCGCAAGATGAATTTCCCTATGGGCTTGCTTCGCAAGACGACAGCCCATAGGGAAATATCCGGGACAGCAGGGAAGCACAGCGCGTCTTCCCCACTGTCCTCGGACCTCCTCCGAAGCCGGGCGGTGGGGCGGGAACGCCTCCTCCCGCCGCCGCCGGGCTTTGGAATGCTGCTCAGAAGCCGGGCGGCGGGGCGGGAACACCTTCTGAAGGCGGGCGGGGGGCGAAAGTCTTTGTCCCCCCTGCCTGCCTTCCCAGGGGCTTTTAAATCACCCCGGACAGCGGAGAAGTCCTCCGCTGTCCCGGGGCGATTTTAAAATGCCGCCCGCCAGCATTTTAAGATCGCCCCGATAGTGCCGGGGGCAGTACACTCCCCTCGCCCTCCGTTCCTCTGCCAGTGCTTGTTAGCATTTTCAGGATTGTTCAACTCCCTGACATAAAAAAAAATATAGGCCACAAAAACATAAACCACATGAAGTCACTAAGTTGACCCAAAGCACTTGGCTTCCTATTCCAGCTATGGGTGAGGACGGCTATCTTTGTGGAACTGACAAATCCAGGGCATTTGAATTTTGAGTGCAACCTAACTTGGTTGAAAGCGTTAATGAATTTAAAAAAGCTGACCTGAATTTCTGAATTTTGAAATTCCATTTCCCAGAAGTGGGTGGGGGGCCAAAGTGGAAATGTTAGCAAATGTCAAGGATCTGCAGCAGAGACAGTCCAGCTACAGCCTTGACTTAATGCAGAACCTTAGACGGAAAACTCTCTCTCTCTTGCCCATGCTCCTTTGGGCTCCCAGTCATCTCCACAAGGAAAGTCTCTCTCTTTCATCCTTGTTATATTGGAAAATAAATTAGTTGGACTCGCACTATCAGGGAGTCTGTCATTAGGGGAATATTTGTCTTTTTCTGTCTCCCCTGCAGTTTCTATCAAGGGCTTGAGTATGAGGGGTTATATCTCTTTTTTATCTCTCTTATGTGTTAACTTGGAAGAGAAGGAAAACAGAGCAGATATTTTATCTGAGTGTGTGCTCTGGAAGGATTGTTGTCATTGCTGTGGTGTCCATATATATTATCTCCTTCTCTCTTTCTCTCTGACCTCCTCTCTCCAATAAAATGGCTTGAGATATTTCCACTAACAAAAAAGAGGAAGGAGAAAGTGGGTGCGATTTCAGATGAGGTTTTTCAGTCTAGTTATTAAAGTTGTAGAAATTTATATAAAAGTCACTCCTCTCACCTCCTCCTCCTCCTCTCTCTTCATATCTCTCTGACCTTCTTCCCACCCCATCAAGGCCTGGTCCTTTTGAAAGTTTAAAAGTCTCTGAAGCTTTTTCATCTGCTTTGTGTATGTTCAGGACCCATCATGTGACATGCATAAGGATGGATGAATGGATACACGTCCACAGAGGGATTTGCATGCAAACCCTTCTCCCAGTGTCCCCATCAGCAGCTGCATTCACATGACAGCTTATTCCATTTCCCCAAAATTTCCCTAAATGTTAATTTCTGCATTATATTTAAGCTTTCACATAACATAAAAAACCACTGGTGAAACACTGTGAACATTTGGTGTGCTCATATCTGTGTTATTTGCTGAGGGGGGGGGGGACACACCATTTGCAGCCCCCTTAACTCAGAAAATTTGCAGGACTAAAGTCACTTTAACCTTTAAAACCCTATATGGCCTAGGATCCTCGTGCTTATAGGACCGCCTCTCCTGGTATGCCCCGCAGAGGACCTTATGGTCTGCAAATAATAATATCTTGGAGGTCCCGGGCCTCAAGGAGGTTAAACTGGCCTCAACCAGGGCCAAGGCCAAGGATTTGCAAGCCTGGTGGAATGCTCTATCATAGGAGACCAGGGCCCTACAGGACTTGACATCCTTCCGCAGGGCCTACAAGAGGGAACTGTTCCACCTGGCCTTTGGTCTGGGCCCAGTTTGACCCCCCTCTATGGGACCCTGAAAGTTAACTCTTTGGCCCTTTTATCGGCTCATGTGGGGCCAACATGGATAGCTGGCCCTGATGAATACTTGAGGTTCCCAACCCTTATGGTTGTAATTTGTGGCTATTCATTTAATTTTATCCTGATTCTAATTTTTAAGCTGTATTTTAATCAATTGTTTGATTGTTGTCAGATGTGGATGGTGGTTGCTCATGAGTAACCAGACAGGACTCTGACCTGCCTTTTACAGGTTTTCTTGTGCAAACTATTTACAGTGAAGATCTACAGAGTTCATGTCCGTCTTAGTCACTTGCAGAATCCGGGAGTGGCCCCTTCCGGCTTCTCCCCCAACATAAGAACTTCAGCACCCCAAGCCTCCGCCTCCCCTCCTTGCGTTTCACCCCTCTGCGCAAGCTGGGCTACGGAAGTGGCGTGTGTCCCTCCTGGCCAGACTGGCATGGTCTCTTCTCCACTGGAGATGTGGCTTTACCCACCACTGGAAGAGGAGCTGCTCCTCAGGAGTTTCAGAGGCTCTCTGTATCCCAAGACCCCCCTGCCTCCCTCCCCTGTTCCGATGGCAGTCCCCTGACAATCCTGTTTTAATATATTTGATATTTGATGTTAGGCACCCTGAGCCCGGTCTTGGCTGGGGAGGGCGGGGTATAAATAACAATTTACTTACTTACTTACTTACTTAGTCACCTTTGATAGCCTTATTCTCCATGAATTTTCAATCCACATTTGAAGGGTGACCATCACTGCCTCCTATGGAAGCACACCACTAATTGATGGACAGCAGCAGGATATAGCTCTTGATTGTGTGCTTCCTAGAAACACCTGTTTGGTCACTGTGGGGAAGAGGAAGACAGTCCAAATAGGCTTTTGGTCTGATAAGACAAGGCTTAATGTATGTTCCTATATTGTTACGGGGTGCACAACGTGTTAGGGGAGGTATAGTACATCTGGTGGGGGACACGTCATGCTCCTTCTGGGGTAGTTTGCCCACCTTTGGTCTCCACTGTGCAATCAGTTCTCACATGAGGCTCCTATAAGCTGTCAACATGTGACAGTGACCACACCCTGGGAATGGCCTCGACTGGCCGACTAAATCAGGTGAGGGTAGCTGATGGGACTTAAACCTTTGGTGAGTTAGGGACTTCCCCTGCATGCAAAGACTGGCAGATTGAGTGGGCAAGACCAAGAGTGGGTCCAATAGTCAAGAAGGTGGTTTCTGCATGCACTGTGTGGAGAAGTGAAGGGCAGATGGGGCTCAAGCCCACCTAGGAGAAGGAAAGCTCTGATCCTAAATCTCTCCTGCCTTGTGAGATATCTTTAGGAGAAGAAAAGGCTAAGGAGTAAACCCTACACAAATACGCAGTGGAGTCCCCGAGGTGGATGGATGGTGCCTTGTACACATCCTTCCGGCAACTCCTGCAGCCAAGCTGGCCTGTTTTGCTTTGGACCACATCATTGTGCTCTAACAGCAAGAAGACAGGTCCCTCTGCTACCATAGTAGAAGCAAGAGGAGAGGATGAGGGAAGTGTAGCAAAGGGGCTATGCCTTGCCAATGACAATCTTGGTTCCTCCACATCCCCCTTCTTTCTTACAACCAGTCTAGGGAGTGGACTCAGTTGTCACCTTCCCTTTCGTCAGCCTCACTTTTGCCCTTGTAGAACTCGGCTGGGAAGGGATGGGGACAAAAGGAGAATGAGTTGTTCCTGCTTGTCAGTGACTCTGGATCCTCCTACTATTGGGCACCCTGACGTCTATCCTACAAGCCCCAGTGGACACCAGCCACCACTGGGTAAACAGCAGAATAGCCTGTTATCTGTTCAGTGTGCTTCAGGGCACATGTAATTAGATGTCATTCAGGAAGCAGATGAGGGCTTAGGGGTGAAGCCAGTGGCTTTATGGTGAAGAGGAGAGCATGGTGGCATTATAGCATGATCACATCTTAACACACATTTATCTCCCATGATCTCAACCATACGCTGGTTCTGCAAATTCTGCAAGTTAAATGCAAGCAAGGCAGGGATCTTAAAAGGCTCGTTTTGCGACTGGTACGCTTGGGGTACCTGACATGAAAAGAGCTTTAAAGCTTTCTACCTTAGTGGGGAGGGGGGGTAAAGCCTGCTCAACATGGCAGTTCCAGAAGACTAGGGGTGCTTGTATGGGGGCGGTTACAAGTGGGCAATTTGAGGATACGTGGAATCCTTGGAACCGAACTCATGTGTAAGGTGCAGTTATACTGTGTGTGGATGTTAAGGGATGTAGTTGGGAGATATAAAGGAACCAGAAGAGAGAGAGGAAGGAAGCAGACAGCTTTTCAGGCCTAAGGCATACTGATACTTCCTGCAAAGACTGCTGGAGTCACTATACATTATTGTTCAGTGAGTGTCAAACTCCCTTACGTTGGCTTTGTTAATCGCACAAATGCTTTTCCCCTCCTTGTTCTTGAGTCTGCATTGCAAAGGTATCAACCTTCATCATCTCCCTAGCAATCACCCCCCCGCCACTTTCTCTCCCCTCCCTGGCCCTGCTTCCCTTTGGCCTTGTAAGGGAACATTTTACAAATGGGCGAATATGAGAGCAGAATAGAGAAAGTTGTGGTCATACATATTTAAAAGTGAAGTTTGCAAGAGGCTGCGGAGATAACGGCATATATTTATTTATCTCTGGAAAGCTTTGTTGTAGTTCCTAGAGTTCTCCTTGACACCTTATCTATCACAGCCGTTTCCACTGCATATTCTAACATTGTGCTTCCTTTAATCTTTGGATGTAAACAAAAGCTTTCTCTACCCCCTCCTTTTCCCTCCCTTTCTCATGACACAATCCCATCCTGACAAAAGGAGAGGCTGACTATTGATTCATCTGCTCCAAACAAACTCTCCAAAGATAATTTAAAAACCCACCCAATCTAGTAAATTCCTATTATATGATAGATTTCTCTTCTCCCCATCCCCTTTTCTATTAGAATTCTCATAGACTGCTTTTTGAAGTGTACATACATTTAGATCTGAAGGATGAAATTCTCCTGTAGCGTTTTGATTCAAATGGAAGCAAACAAGAATGCACAGAATAGACCCTCTTTACCCCCTTTGGAAAGGTTGTGTTGAAACAGCTCTCAGTTCAGCTTCCTTTGCAAAACCACCATCGATTTGGTTGTCATTTCGCAATGAGCAACACACATACCTTTACTTCTTACTGGTATTTCTGCTTTCTCCCTACATCCTGCCAAGTTCCAAGCAGTTGTAGGATCACAAGAGCAGATAACACAGTTTCTCTGATGCAGATACAAGACATTGTGGTTACAAGTGGGGTGCCATGGGGTTCTGTCCTGGGCCCATTGTTGTTCAATGTCTTTATAAATGACTTGGATGAAGGAATTGAGCCAGATGCTCACCAAATTTCCAGGTGACGCCGAACTCAGAGGGGTAGCTAATGCTGCAGAAGACAGAATCAAAATTCAAAATGACCTTAACAGATTGGAGACCAGGGCCCAAACTAACAAGATTAGTTTTAATAGGGGTGAATGTAAGGTTCAGCACTTAGGCAGGAAGAACCAGATGCACAAATATAAGGCTGGGGACACCTGGCTTACTAGCAGTACTTGCGAAAAGGATCTAGGGGTCTTGGTGGACCACAAGCTTAACATGAGTCAGCAGTGTGATGCAACAGCAAAAAAAGTGGATGTTATTCTAGGCTGTCTCAACGGAACAATACTGTCCAGATCCAGGGAAGTAATAGAGAGCAGAGAGGAACCAGAGGCAGAAAGCACTGCAGAAGCACAGAAAGCAGCTGAAAAGGTGAAGGTTGAGGCTGCAACAGATTCACAAGAGGCTGCCAGTCCTACTGTATACAGCTCCCCTCCTCCCTTGTCTCAAGGGGTTTTTCATGCTGTGGAACAAAGAGTGCAGAGAGGACAGCCCACCCCAACGAAGTTTAAGACTGAAGGAAAAGCCTCCAGATGGGGAAGAGGCTTAGGGAGAAGTGAGAGGTCCAGTTAGTCAATTCTGGCAACTGCTTTACTGGGGCCAGTCTCACCATGGTTTTCCTGTTTGTATTCTGTTTCCTATAATAAAGAATCAACTCTACTGCTTGCCTCTGAGTCTCCGTGCTGACCTGCTGCTGAACCAGCCCTGACAGCGGAGAAGGCCCTTGAGAACCACTTCCAGTCATGGTGGGCAATAGTGAAGAATTAATGTTCTCACTTGGTATAAGGCAGTTCCCTCTGTTCCCAAAATGAATACTTACTTGGAAGGCTTATTCGAATCTGCAATAATTAGTATGTAGGCTTCTCAGCCAAAATCACTTCTGGGGTTGTTGGATTCAGGGAGGTGCCAAAATCATTTAAGCTCACCCCCCCTATAAAATAACACTCCTTCCATTGGTCACACTAATGGGGGGGGCAAGATATGCTTATGTAAGGATGTGAACTGGAAGACTGTACTCTTTCCAAAAGTGCAGATCTTTATTTGCAAACGAGTGTCCCAAGCATAGAACCCCACAGTTTGGAAAAGATCAAATACCCGTGGAAATTACAGAGAGGAGTTCACATATATCTACTCCTGTCTCCATAGCCACCCCGCACCAGGAAACAAATGAATGTACTAGAAAAGCTTGCAGACAACGTTATTTTGCAAAGGGAGGGGGGAAAGGCAGGGGGGTTGTACTTAGCAGCCTACCCAAAAGGGAAGAGGAGAGAATTAATCAAATTCCAAACGTTGCATTTTGTTACCCCCCTCCACATTGCTGGATCCGTACCTATGGAACAAGTTCTGTGTGATTTGCTGCGCATTCTTTTCCAGCCCAGACTTCGTAGGGTTGGGCTGAATTATTGTGTGTCTTCTGTTCAACAGTCTGTTTCCCGGCAGGTACCAAAGGCTTTATTTAGTCAACCGACTCAGCCATTTCCCTAGCTTCGCTCTGGGATCCGGGAGGCTGCTGCCCACTTGAAGCAGAGCCCAGCGCTCAAAATAGTCTCCCATATGCTGGTTTTTCCCCTCACCAGCTTAGGGTGGATGCACCTCATTATTTTTAATTCTTCCTGTGCCTGCTTCGTTATTATCACTTTGGAGGTGATGCTGACCCAAATAGAAATGGGTGTGGGTGGCTGTGGAGTTCTAGGTGCTGCTAAAAAGAAAAAGAAAAGCCTGCCTGTGCTTCCACCTGAAAATCAAGGCTGAAATTCAGAAGGGGGGGGTTAGAGGCTAGAAAAAGACAGATATGCATGCTCTTGTGGCCCTAGCGTGTGCCAAAACTAACAAAAGGCATAAGCAGGATGATTCGATTTGTGCTTGTAAAATCCTATGTGCAGCATCAGCCAACTCCTAGGGGCCATGGGGTTTGGGGACCCCCACAATAAAATATTTGAGGGGGCAGCGCCCCACAAAGTTGATGGACATTCCCATTCAAATGGTGTGTGTGCACTGGATCATGTGACCGATTATGCAGGGCGGGGTGGGGCTTACCTGCCCCCCCCCACAATATTTTATTCAAGTTGGCAGCCCTGGGATCAGCTCTCTATGGAAACATCATTTATCTCTTTTTGAACTGCTTCCATGAATGAAAGAGTTAGTCAGAAGGTGGGAGTGAGGGGCAGAGGGCAAAATTCAGGATCAGGAATATGGACAGTTCTGACCTGACCAGAATTGCCTTGAAACCAACTGAGTTTTTAGTTCCTCAATCAGAGTGAACCTGGACGTTTCAGTTAAGCATTGTAGCTGATAGCAGTTGGTGGACCTATCTTTCATAAATGTCACACACACACACACTCCTTGAACTATCTAAGCCAGTAGCCATCAATACATACTGCACCAGCTAATTCTGTCCATCACAGCTGACACCAGATTTCAGGGGGTTCTCGCATGATGACAACTATGCCCTCCCAATCACATCACAGCACAGCCCTACCTGTGGCAGATCAATCCCCACATGCTTTCTGTGTCACTGCTTTGGGAGTGGCAGCAACACTCACCCAACTGGACCTGTCCCCCAAACATGCTTTGGCAATGGATGGGCAGCGGCACTTTTGAATGGGAGCTCAGCTCAGCTCCCATTTGTCATGTACACCTGACATCTTAAGTTACCCAGAGAGTAATTCCCTGCCCCATGAAACCTGACTGAAGATCTATGGAACCCATACATTTCATAGATCTGTGAGGCAGGGCACTAGATTTTGGGTAATTTGAAGTGATGGGTCGACACCACAGATGGAAGCTCACCTTGGCTCCCATTCAAAAGGGTGCACCAACACTGAAAACCATCTGTGTGCTCAATGTGGGAGAGTGGGGAATGGTAGTGTGGCCAGGTTAAGCTAAGGATGGTTCCTTCTAAGCCGTTGGAGGCCAGTGCCTGACCTGGCTGAGCACTGCCACCAGCCCTACCTCGATAACCTTGTTGTGGAAGCTTCCTAGAATACTATACTTTCAGAACCAAGAGTAGAGGGAGGAGAAAAAATGGAGTGCTTCTTTTCCTGAATTCTTAGCCTGTTCTCCTCCTTCTAAAGGTTTCCATGATCTGTCACGTTCTCCACCTTTCCTCTGCTGAATGCAGCTCTCCACTGGCATCTTTTATCTTCCAGCAAGCGTGAGATTTTGCTGCTCCATTCCTCTCCCCCGAATTCCATCATCGATCATTAATGCAGGCCAGACTGCAAAGGCGGCTTTCTATTGAGTAAATTCGGCAGCCAACGGGGAAAGAGATTGATGTCTCTGCACCAGGAAATTTTTGGCCAGCTGAGCGCTTCAGCAATATGATAAGCCCAAAGTAGCAGCTGGTCTCATCGCTTAGTAGAAAGCCTCATTTTCTGCAAACATTTTGGGTATGATAATGGGCTCCCTTTATTACTGTGATAAGGCAGCAAGTTATTCCATTTAAATGGAGTGGATGGTAATAATAATAATAATAATAATAATAATAATAATAATAATAATAATAATATCATCTACTGAGTGCCAACAAGGGGACCTTCTGCTTTGAGTATAAAAATGAAATTATTATACAATAATATAGGGAGGCAAAGGGAGTTGGCAAAGACCAGTTCAAAATGTTTAGAAGAGTAGGTTAAGGTCTGAAGGAGGAATGATAGCATAGTACTTGAGAACAGTGAGGAGCTACTCTAAGAATTATGCAAATCACAAATGATGGAATTTGCATGGGAAGGAATCAAAGTTTTAGAAGGTATAAGAATGAATAGGAGAAAGAGGAAGTTTCATTCTCTTGAAGAGAATTTAAAAAAAAATCAGTTCAAAATTGAATTTATTTTAAAAGTAACTCTGCAAATCTGATCTTATTCTTTTTGCAGAGGTGAGAGTACAGAGTAAGGTGTTGTGGTGGTGATGGAGGACAAAGAACTGGTATTATACCTGGTCCATCCCATTGTAAAGTATACAATTGTCTTGGATAGGTTCCTTTGATTTACTCATTGAAGAGGGCAAGGAATGGTCAGAATATATGGTTTGCTTCCTATCCAGCCCCTACACAAGGACACAGCAGCAATATCTATGCTACAGTGCCAGACAGTCATCAAGTTCCCAGCCTTGCTCTCTAACTATTGTACTCTAACTGCCCTTCATTTTATTCACACCTGTCGCCTTGCTACGACATCGCTCCTTCTTGACGAATTTCAAATTCTTCAACAACTCTAATATTGACTTAGGGATTTATTGAGCAATTGAGTTGTTTGATGTATTGATTTCCATCACTTCTTGTGACTACAGGTTTTGAGTGTTCTGGGAACAGGATTTGGCAATGAGGGGCACAGAGGTTATCAATGGCAAGGTGTTTTACAAGCTTTATCTTCCTTGTCCTCACAGCAAACAGGATAATCCTATGAGGAAGGTTAGAGTAATCTCTTCTTCCTCCTAAAATTGGGAAATTGAACTGAGAGAGAAATGGTCTGACCAATGCAGAATGAAGTCACCAACTTGGCATCCCAAGTTACAAGCAAAGTACTCTGTTTTCCATCCTGAAAGTAGGGGCTGATGTACATAGCTCTTTCCCAGAGGATATTTTCTTCAAACATAGACTGGAATAAAGTCATGCTGTTCTCTTGTACCAGGGAAATATAACCAATAATTTTCCAGATGTTGTTGGACTATAGTGGACCATTGTCCACACTGTCTGGGGTTCATAGGAGTTTGAATCCAACAACATCTGGCTTTTCACACATTTTTTATCACTGCCCAATAGAAACAAAGAGAATGCCTTCTTTCTAGGCTGTGATGTAATCTCACTGTTGGTGGGTATTAGGACATGCTGGTGCTCAGAACCCAATCCCAATGAGCTACCTCCCAAAAGGATTTGGGATCAAGCAGTAGAACCAGTCACTGTTCCCTAAGGATTGGTCAAGGACATTGGGTACTTGGATGTTTTTGGATAGTGTTCCTGGCTCAGAAATCCCTCCCAAGTGTCATGTGTTACCTCCTCAACTGTTGGAAATAGGCAATAGAGGCAATAAAGAAAAGATTGTCTGTCACAATAAACTGATGGTTCCTTGTATCTTGATTCTTAACTAAAAAGGTAAAGGTAAAGGACCCCTGACAATTAAGTCCAGTCGTGAACAACTCTGGGGTTGCGGCGCTTTACTGGTCGAGGGAGCTGTTTGTCCACAGACAGTTTTTCTGGGTCATGTGGCCAGCATGACTAAGCCACTTCTGGCGAAACCAGAGCAGTGCACAGAAACGCCGATTATCTTCCCACCGGAACGGTACCTATTTATCTACTTGCACTTTGACGTGCTTTCAAACTGCTAGGTTGGCAGGAGCTGAGACCGAGCAATGGGAGCTCACCCCGTTGTGGGGATTCGAACTACTGACCTTCCAATCGGCAAGCCGATCGGTTTAGACCACAGCACCACCCACATCCCTACAGATGTTTGAACTACAGATGTTCAAATCAACAACAAAAATCCAAATCAACTGAAATTACTGTTGTTTCTTTCAAAACCCCTACACATGACCCTCAAAATTTGTAAAGAAAAGAAAAAGAAATAAATATTTGTTATTACCCTTGAGTTGGGTGAGCCCCTTCTACTGATAGAGTTCACAACTCTTCGCTTCCATTCTCTGCCCACCACTTTCCTACCCCCTGCAGGATCCCTGACCTGTGTTTGTGAAGTGGAGTTCTAGAAACCCGCCGATGGCAAGAGGAGTTTTGCAAAGTTTCTGGGGATAATCCACAGGAGGAAGAGTTTAGCACTCCAAATACTCCATGATGAAGATAGTTCCACAGGCAGAGTGGGCCACTGAGTCAAAGTTTCTACAATAAGTAATTATGGTCACCATCTCAGATAGCTTGAAAAGAAGATTAAGCAATTTCATGGAGGGTTAGAACATTGATGGCTACTAGTCATGAAGGCTATGTTCTGTCTCCACTTTTCATAGGCAGTATGCCTCTTGAAAGCAGCTGTTGGGAATTACTGAACAATATAAGATGAGCCTACTGGATCAGGCCTATGGCTTGTCTGGTCCATCATTCTGTTCTCACGGTGGCCAATCAGATTCTTGTGAGAAACTTGCAAGCAGGATGTGAGAGCAGAACAGCACTCTGCCCCTCTGAAGAAGAGGAGTTTGGATTTGATATCCCACTTTATCACTACCCTAAGGAGTCTCAAAGCGGGTAACAAACTCCTTTCCCTTCCTCCCCCACAACAAACACTCTGTGAGGTGAGAGAGACTTCAGAGAAGTGTGACTAGCCCAAGGTCACCCAGTGGGGGGAAAAATAGAGGGCATGGAAAAAGTAGGTGGGAGTTAAGGTTGGCGTGCTCTCTCTCTCTCTCTCTCTCTCTCTCTCTCTCTCTCTCTCATGACAATAGAACACATAGACACCCAACAAAGCTGAATGTTGGAAGATTCAGGACAGATAGAAGAAAGTACTCCCTCATAGTTTATGACGTGCATAAACTATGGAATTTGTTCCCAGAGGAGGCA
The DNA here is from genome assembly GCF_965113315.1 of Podarcis vaucheri. Classification (NCBI taxonomy): domain Eukaryota; kingdom Metazoa; phylum Chordata; class Lepidosauria; order Squamata; family Lacertidae; genus Podarcis; species Podarcis vaucheri. The sequence continues at coordinate 6,777,704 of NC_138749.1, forward strand.
GTGATGACCACTAACTTGGATGGCTTTAAAGGAGGATTGGACAAATTCATGGAAGGGAGAAGAAGAAGAGGAGGAGGAGGAGGAGGAGGAGGAGGAGGAGGAGGAGGAGGAGAAGGAGGAGTTTGGATTTGATATCCCGCTTTATCACTACCCTAAGGAGTCTCAAAACGGCTAACATTCTCCTTTCCCTTCCTCCCCCACAACAAACACTCTGTGAGGTGAGAGAGACTTCAGAGAAGTGTGACTAGCCCAAGGCCACCCAGCAGCTGCATGTGGAAGAGCGGGGAATTGAGCCTTGGTTCACCAGATTATGAGTCCATTGCTCTTAACCACTACACCACACTGGCTCTGAGGTTCCCAGAACCTGATAACAGAAGCACACTGCCCCTGAGTGAAGGTAAAACATAGTCATCATAGCTAGTGCTTGCTGATGTCCTTATCTGTCATTAATTTATCCAACCCCCTTTTAAAATCATCCAGGCTGGTGGTCACCACTTCCTCCTCTGGGATTGAATTCCATAGTTTGACTCTGTGCTGTGCAGAGAAGTTCTGAATCTTCCAAAACTCAGCTTCATGGGATGTTCATGAAGTAGGGATGTCACAAATGTTAAAATTGCTCTTGTGGTCAACTCCTGCTTGCAGGCTCCCGCAGTTGACCACTGTGAAAACCGGATGCTGGACTAAACGGGCCATCGGTCTTCTCCAACAAGGCTCTTCTTTTGTTCATGTGGCTACTTCCCAGCAGGTAATTTGACTTAAACATATGAAACCACAAGCCAAGTTGAATAGCCTTTAACGTGAAGCAGGATTCTTCTTTTATTCCGGTTTGCAACATAATACTGTCAGGTATCTACATCTGGAGACTGAACTTCTAAAAATGACTTTGGACTTCCCATTGCTCCCTGGGGAAAGGAGAAGTACATGGAAGTCCCTTTCATACTCTTTCCACATCTTCTCAAAGTCTCTTCCCATTTGTACATTTTATATATAAAATATGTGATTGTGTTGTATGTAGCAGTCTTGTGAATACATCTTTCATTTTGCCAGAAAATCCATATGCCATATATATATATATATATATATATATATATATATATATATGCATGCTTGCAATCTTGGAAAACTTACAGGCTTTGATTGAGTTGCCCTGGGTCAAACTGAACATCTGGGGGGAAAGCATCGGATTTATTTTTGCATCCTTGAATACTCAAGTGACTGATCTGTTGGAAATGGTTTAGTTGAGAGTGTAACTGGGTGCACAGGAGGGGGAGAAATGGACCAGGCTTCCTTCAGAGCTGGATTCAAGAATGTGGAGAGCTTTATGCTGTATGTGTTCTGGAATCTCACCAAACACGTAGCTATATGGGAAGATTCAGGCTGAGGCTGTGATACTAGAAGAGCACCCATCCCTTTATCAGTTTCACTAGATGCCAAAATCCCTCAGGTGAAGCTTTCCATGGCACAGAAAACAGTGAAGAGAGAGAACTTTAACTTTTAAATTGTTGGGAAAACACCAGTGCCTATGGAAAACACCGTGCTGTTATCACTAGGGATGGGGGCAGGAAATAGAGTCCATTCACATTTACCAGCCTGATTTGTACTTTCCAAAACGTTATCTAAACCAAAGCACAACCAACCTTTGAAATTTGCACTACTTTGAATTTTGTAATACGGTTCTCCAATCAAGAAACTTGTCCAAATGCATACATTAGGCTAAAAGTGACCATACTTTAGATTAGGGGGAAATGTTGTGCAAATTCACCCATCCTTAGTCATACCTCAGCACTTGATGATCAAACTAGGACTAACTCCAATGCAACTCCAATGCAACAGTTTTCTCTTTCGTACCAAATTCATCTAAACAAGAATGTGGAGAAAAGTTTTAGCTGATTATCAATACATGACTTTCACCTCCAATGTTCCTGGGCATGTAAATCTCTCTTCTTTGCCCATCCTCTCTTTCATTTATCCTTCCCCTCTTTTTTATTTTTATTTTTCAAGGGACATGCTCCTTTAAATCAGTTTCTTTATTTCTGTGGCATGCCCTCCTTTTACCAATCTATGTTGGAAAATATTTAAATCATATAGTGTATTTAGGAGCTCTTTCCTTTTAGGAAAAGCACACAGATTGAATCAGTTTCTGAATGCAGACAGTCAGAAAAACCATCTTTCAAAGAGAGAGAGAGACAGAGAGAGAGAGAGAACTGTCTTCTCTCTCTTCTTTAAAAAATGGACTAATGTTAGCACAGTTATGACTATATAGACAGTGACTGCTCCCTTGAATTAGAAACATTTTTTTCATAAATTAGTGAAAGGACAATAATGTCCATTGGAAGGACACTATGTTATAAAGACACCTAACAGAGGTACGCAGGTGGCGCTGTGGGTAAAAGCCTCAGCGCCTAGGGCTTGCCGATCGAAAGGTCGGCGGTTCGAATCCCCGCGGCGGGGTGCGCTCCCGCTGCTCGGTCCCAGCGCCTGCCAACCTAGCAGTTCGAAAGCACCCCTGGGTGCAAGTAGATAAATAGGTACCGCTTACCAGCGGGAAGGTAAAAGGCATTCCGTGTGCTGCGCTGGCTCGCCAGATGCAGCTTTGTCACGCTGGCCACGTGACCCAGAAGTGTCTCCGGACAGCGCTGGCCCCCGGCCTCTTGAGTGAGATGGGCGCACAAACCCCAGAGTCTGTCAAGACTGGCCCGTTCGGGCAGGGGTACCTTTACCTTTACCTTTAACAGAGGTAGATCCATGAAAAAATCGCTGGGTAGTGGCAGTTGCAGGAAGAGATTAAATCCTGATTTCCTGACAACTAAGTAAACTCAAATTTAGGTAAAGTTTGATGGTGTTTAATTTTATTCCAGTATCCCTCTGATTTCAGCTTGTGGGGAAAATGAGACCTTTTTGCTAAAGTGCTCATTAATTCCCTCCTCCTTCCAGCCCCCGTTCAGCTTGGATTGTCCCTTGGTCTTTAAAACCTCTCATTGATTTTACATCTTACTTTCCCGATATAAAATCATCCCACCACTGATTTTACATCTGTCCTTATGTTGTTGCTTCTGCTGAGCTAGTCTAGACTCCTGACATGCTGTTCCAAACGGAGGCCTCTCCTGTGAATGCAGCTGGTAACAGAATAATGGCAGCCCCAGATGACAAGTCCAAATTACTTACATCAAGCGCCATCACCGGGGAAGGAGGGGAGGAACTGAATCAAACTTTGATTCAAAAGCAACCCAGAGGTAGCAATCAAGAAAGGTGGATGCAGTGGGTGCTAAAGCTGGAACACGTATTCTCCAGATCCAATTCATACCTCAGAACTAGAGATTTCAAGGGGAACCCTACATACACACACACACACACACACAAAAATATCCTGGCTCTTGACAACTATCCAGAGCTGCCATTTCCCACTTTCAAGGGGACGTCATGTGTTTTTCTACACATTGCTCCTCCTCAAGTGGTCTTTGCCAATCAGGGATCCTGCGATTATTATATCACTGCAGTGTGAAACTTATTTACATGATGGGGTCACTAGGAGCAATTTATGTGCTGAGGTTACTAAGGGAAATTAGAATGAAGGAGATGTTGCCTGTTCTGGTCAAATGGGTGATGCTAGCCAATCAGGGATCACTTTAAGAATCAAACATCCCACCCACCTCCGTTGTCTTAGGTAACTGCCAAAAGAGCACAGGTAAACTTCTTTGGAATCAGATGGAAATTTTGCATGATATCCTCCACACTTTTGATTCATTAGGTACCCATGTATTATTATTTTTTAATAAAAAAACTATGTATTTATTTTCCAAATCCCCAAAGCCCAACTCATCTTTACATAGCCTCACAAGAAATATAGGCAAAATAATCAACGGGAAATGAGAGAATTGATTATGACTTCAGCTGATAGTTGTGTTATTGCTACTGCAATACAGATTAAGTGTGGGATAGAAATGTGTCTGGATCCCAGTTTAATGCAAACTTTCCTGATTTGCAATTCGCAAATCATGAAACTGAAACTCACACTTTTAGCTTTGAAAACGCACACTTTTCTGAAATTTGTGGTGTGCTTTCTTTCTTTCTTTCCTATTATTTTACTCAGTTATTTCCTGAAAACTCATATATCTGTGTAGTGTGCAAAATCTCAGATAGAAGCCAAGCAACACAGCAAAGCAAAATACAATAAAGGAACAGAAATATAAAATGGATCATCAGACAAGAAGTTTATGAAAACAATTAAGCTTAACACAAAAGGTTTGCCTGCCTAAGGGCTAAATAAAGCAACCATCTTCTGTCCAGTATGGTTTAATTTTATTCAATTTACATTGGGACAGGAGGTGTTTCGAAAAGCCCTAGCACAATATTCAGTCTTATGGATGGATAGTAGAGTGAGTTTTTATTTGATTTGTGTGTGTGTGTTCCACAGGACTATTTGAAGCTTCTTTCTACCATCTATTAAAGCAAAGCTGCCAAGTATCTGGTCCAAAAGCTGCAGCTAATGCAGAATGCAGGGGCCAGACTACTCACAGGAGAAGGTTACTGACAAAATGTCACTCTGCTGCTGAAAGAGCTACACTCACTGCTTTTTTTCAAGAAAAATAGGTGCTGGAACTCACCTTGAAGTTGTTGCAGTAAGTCACCAGGCGACTGGGGCAGCCCTGAACAGATGCCTGTTTGACAACAGTCACATTCACTGCCTGCAGAGGTGCTGAAAGCTACGGCAAGCTGTCTCCATAGCTGGTTTGGGTGTCGCCCCTGGTTCTGGTGTAGGTCAGTTTTGCACCACAGCCTCTCTTGTTCTCTTAGATTCTGGTGGATGGCTAAGACAGCTAGGAAGGGCCCTCGTACAAACGCTTGTATGTGTGTGTGCAATGGTGGAGGCCTGACTGGAAAGCTTAAAGCCTGCCCCGTTACATGGGAGACAGATTGAAGAAATGGAAATATGAATTGGCCTTGCCCCGTAGCTTGACTAGTCGTGGCCAGGAGCGGCTCGGAGGCAGGTAGAGTCATAGATCTAAGTGAGTGTAGACTCACATACGCTGGCCAGGTTTTGTTTTGACTTGAAATGTTCATTCTGGGCTTCTTGGAAGTAGGTGAAGACAAGAAGTGGGTGCGGGGAGCACTGGCCAGCAATGGCACCCACCTGAGAGGTGCCAGAACTGTGCTCCGGCTATTAAAAAGCACTGGCTGCCAATTTGCTACCAGGCTGGGTTCAAGGGTCTTGTGTTGATTCGCAAAGTGCTAAACAACTTGGGCACAAGGTCAATTAAGGACCATCTGGTCCCTTGTATCATGATCCTCTGATGGGGCACTCTTGGTGGTTCCCCATGCTCCTGAGGTTTGGTTGGCATTCACTGGGGACTGAGTGTTTAGCATCATAGGCCATGCCGCATGGAATGCCCTTCTATGGGAAGTTCAGCAGAAAATGGTCCTGCTTTAGCCTCTGTGGGTCAGGCAGACAGCGTGGAAACCTTCATTTTGCGTCGGCTTTCAGAATGAATCAATAATTCCTCCCCTCTTCCACGCAGACGTGTTTAAAGATGGAAAACACATGATCAGTGGCATGTGCTAACTGACTTTGACACTTGGATATCCAAGGCAGCTGTCAAGGAATGCCACTTTCTTCTGTTTACTCTTTTCTGAATCAATTAGTGGGAAGAACATCCTGCCAGTTGCCAAGAAGAACTTGGAAGCCATTCTATGCTTCCCCTCTTGCCTCATCACACCTCTAGAGAGGATACCCCGTCTCTTCCTGCCTTCCAAACACCGATTAGCAGTTATCATTCATGGTTCAAGAAAGGCACCGTGCTTAAACAGAGAAAGGAAAAGAGCCCAGCTTAGAACTGACTGGATTTAGCTCCTGTATAATTAAATGCCATTTTCTGATTTGCATGAATAATGGATCCAATTTGCACCAGGCCTCAATGAGGCCTACACATCTTCATTAAAGTCTAGAGCACTTTTAAGTCTTCCTTGAGATTTGATAAAGGTCTGTACTCTTACCTTTTCTGTCTGGGGTGAGGAACCTTGAAAGCAATAGTATGGTGGTACCTCTGGATGCGAACGGGATGCGTTCCGGAGCCCCGTTCACATCCTGAAGCAAATGTAACCCACATACGTGCATCTACACATGGGTGGGTCACAATTTGCCGCTTCCGCACATGCGCGTGACGTCATTTTGACCATGCACGAGCGGCGAAACCCGGAAGTAACGCACTCCATTACTTCCGGGTCACTGCGGAGCACAACCCAAAAATACTCATCCCGAAGCTACTTCAACCCGAGGTAGGACTGTATATGAAAACTTATTTTCAATACAAACACATAAGAGAGTTCTTCACATGGGATGCCGAGTTCCTGTTCACGGAGGAACAATAGAATCACCAAATCATAGAACAGTAGTGTTTGAAGGGATACTGAGGTTCATCTATTCCACCCCCTCAATACAGAATCATAGATAAAGCATTCATGATAGGTTAAGGCTATCAATGGCTACCAGCCATGATAGCCATGCTCTGCTTCAATTGTAGGAAGCTTCTGAATGCCAGTTGCTGGAGACCCCAGGAGGGGCTGAGTGCTCTTGTCCTTTGGTCCTGCCTGTGGGTTCCCCATGGGCATCTGGTTGGACATTGTGAGATGAGAATGTTGGACTAGATGGGCCCTTGGTCTGATCCAGCAGGCTCTGCTTACGTTTTTATATATGGGGGGTGGGGGTGACAGGATTGTATATGGCATAATCAATGAAAAGGACTATAGACATATGAACTGCAGATGCATAGAGCTTGTTTGTGTGATGATGGACTCTTGAGAGGCTTCTCACATAACCTCCAGTTATGGAACTGGCCACTCTCTGAGGTGCATCTGGTCCCGCCAATGTACATCTTCCATCAATAGGTCAAGACATGCCTTCTTTTGCCCAGGCCTTTGCATGGTCAACACAGTTTACAAGAGGAAAAGGTCTCCATCAAATAGCATCAGTCTAGATGATATCTAAAGTAGATTTATGCACAGTAAATAACTACGCAAGTGTTGTTCCAGCTAAACAAATCTGCCTCTTGTCCAACCCATTTCTCATTGTCTTGCCTTTTTATTACCTGCTTCCATGTGCAATCAGGATCACACAGTTAGTTTCTGTGCTGAAGACGCAGACCTGCTTTCCTCCTGGTAAATGCCTATGAACATCATTCAGCTCTTTGTCCATTCATCCACTGTTTATTTCAGCCTTTCATGGAACAGATCTGTTTGTCTGCACGTTTTCGCTCTACATCATTAATGTTGATCACCCAATTACAAGTCCTTTTAACCTTTACTATTTTGCAAGGCAAACGGTAATATTTTTGATAGCCCCTCCTGTCTTGATCACTCTTCATGAGCTAGTTGCAAATCCCAAGCCCTAAATGGGCACGCTAAGGAGATGATCTCCCATTTCATCCTGCTGGGTGAAAAGGCCTCTGCCTTAGGCCTCTGTTTTGTATTTTAAAGCAATCATCAGATGTTTCTGTACTGCTTTTTAAAAATCTATTTTAATAGGTATGGTTGCAAATTTCCTTTGGATGCATGTAAAACACACACCACAAGTTCAACATCACCACCACCACCACCTACCATCTACCCATGGCCTCTGAAAAACAAAGGAAAAACAACAGAAAAGGTCCAGTGAGCCTATGCCAGCTTCCCTTGGACATCTGGTTAATCACTGTAAGAATGTGCTGGTCCCGTGGGTTACTCGAGAGGCAAGGTCCAAGTCCGGTCTGTGGTCAAAAGTGCAACGTGAAGGCAGTCCGTAGTACCTCAAGCTGGGTGCAGGGCAGGGAGTCAGGTGAAGTCAGGGACAGGCAAGCAAGTAGGGAGCCAGGGCGGGTCAGGAGCTCAGGCAGGTAAAGAGGACAGGGTTCAGGCAGGAACTAGCAGCCAGCAATGTTGCTCCCACAACTTGGGACTGGGGCTGGCCAGCTTTTATCTGCCCCGAGCCTCTGGTAACTCGCCTCTCCTGGCCTGGAGGTGAGCCCTCCTCCTGCGGGAACTTAGTTCTCTCTGCCTTTCTGCCCTGAGCCTCTGCAGCTCAGGAGAGGCTGGAGGGTTACCGGACCCAGAGGCAACCTCAGTTTCCTCTGATGGGGCTGAGAGTGGAGCACCTGCAGGCAATGGGTCCTCCATCACCTCAGGAGCCAGAGCAGACTCAGCTGATGCCTGCACCTGAGGATCCAGCACAGGTGAGGACCCTTCAGGCTTATTCCCCAGCCCCGGCTCAGCTGGTTCTGGAGGCGGGGACTCCTGTGCAGGCTGGGATCCATCAGGTTCCGAATCCGAATCTGAATCCCAGGCCATCGCAAAGAACAGGATGCTGGACTAACCCAGCTGGCCTCTTCCTTTGCCCCCCCCCATACACCATCTGTGTCTCTTTCATAATCCCCCAAATCCTTTGTCCAGGAGGAATCCCCAAATTCACTCCCACCTACCCATCAGCCGAAACACCAGCTTCTCCTCCCTCCCTTTCCACCCCTTGTTTCACCTGAGCCAGACCCGCAAGATTCACCTTGAACTTGACTTTAAGCAAAAGAACCAGGCAGCGATTCTGTTTTATTTTTTAGCTGGCCCTTCCTCTCCTTCGTGGCTCCCCAGACCCTTTCTCCGAGCCTCCCCTTCAATAGAACAACACCACGCACTGAGCGAACTTCATCGCAAAGGTCTGTGTGGAGCTAATGGTGCCCTTCTCTCATATTCCTGCGCTCTGGCCCCGGCGCTTTCAAATGTAGTCCTCAACGCAATCGTGTCAGAAAAGGGGAAGCCTACAATCAACAACCCACGGCCCTTAGGATTTGGAAATGTCACAAATGCTGAGTTGCCGCTTTTAACTGCCCTTCTGTCTCTGTCCTGATCTGCAACCCCTCCATGCCACACCCCATACATCACCACTCCTCTTCCTTATGTGTGGGTACCAAAGACTACTTAGCTCCCGATTTTGCTATCCTCAATTTCCATGCCTAATGAGCCCTGAGCTGAGTTAATAATGGATGTAATAAGTAATGACTTGTGTGTGCCTTTTTTCTGGGGGAGGGGGGGTGTCCGTGTGTCTCAGCTCGAGATGAAGAGGAAGCCTGGGCTCTGATGCTATTTGTTCTGCCGTGTCACTCCCCGCCAAACAGTGCCACTCATCAATAAAAGGCAAGATGACGGATGAGTTCATTTAATGGAATTCCTCTGAGTAAGCTCGAGCCAGTTCTCTTTGAAAAGGTTTGGCTTTGCAACACACACACACACACACACACACACACACACACTTAAAATCAGGATATTTGGAAAGCGTGGCTGGCCTTGGATTCAGCAACAGGTTCCAAGAGTGCCGTCTGCTCTTAACAACTGCGATGCTAAATCAAATCACTGTCTCGGTACTGAGAGATTAAAACAACACCTGATGGGAGCATCTCATGCCTTGTGTTGGTGTCAAACCTTCTCCTCTCCCCCCTTCCCCAGTCTCATCACCACAAACAACCTCCCTGCAAATCTTGTTTATTTCTGTATTTATATCACATTGGTGGCACTCTCTCCTTCCCTCCCTCCCTCCCTCCCTCCCTCTCTCTCTCTCTCTCTCTGTGTGTGTGTAACCAGGGGAGGTGAAAGTGTTGGACAAAGGCAGGTTATTAACAGGCTGCAATATGGCTGAGGGCATGTGGTATCGCTAAAACAAGCCTGCTTCCTGGGAAGAACTCCAGGCTGTGCCTTTGCATCGCACAGAGTATTTGCTTCCATTTCTTCATTCCACAATTTTATCCATGTGTCCAAGGTATGAAATTTACAGCATGTATGGCTCTGAAAGGAAATGTAATGAAGATGATCTATAGATGGCATTTGACACCGGTAAAGTTAGCAAAAATGTATAGAATGAGGGATAAAGCATGCTGGAAATGTAAAGATTTAGATGGAGATTTTTTTCATATGTGGTGGACTTGTGATAAAGTAAAAGCATTTTGGGAATTGATTTACAATGAAGTAAAGAAGATGTTTAGATATACTTTTCCAAAAAAAGCCGGAAGCATTTTTGCTAGGCTTGATGGGAAATGAGATCACGAAGGCAGATCAAAGATTATTCATGTACGCCACAGTTGCAGTGAGGACTTTGTTGGCCCCAAAATGGAAATTACAAGAAGTTCCTACCACTGGGGAGTGGCAGGCGAAGATGATAGATTTTGCTGAGTTGGCCAAATTGACCTGCAGGATCCGAGACCAGGACGATCATAAATTCCAGAGAGACTGCAATAAATTTATTGTTTATTTGAATAATAATTATAAAAACTTGAAGACACTAACAGGATTGAAGTAAATCCTACAATGCAGATATTTAGTAAAGAGTCAGATTGCACAATTGGATTTGATATGGGATACCAGTTGAACAGAAGGAGGGAGGTCGTAAGCTCAGCAGAACAAAAAAGGTTTTTATGTTTGTTATTGTATTGTTGGAAAAGTTGTTTAAAGGAATTATGAATATATATATATATATACAGTATATATATATATGTATGTATGCTTCCAAGGCAAATAAGTGATTTGCTATATCCTTTGTGCACATGTGTGTATATGTTTGTGTGTGCACAAACCAGAAGCCTTTCTATTAGGTGTTATAGGAAGAGAAATGCATAAGCAGGGTAAAACATTGTTTTTATATGCAACAACTGCAGTGAGAACATAATTAGCCCAAAGATGGAAGCAGGAAGAATTAACAATGAAAGAAGAGTGGCAGATGAAATTATTGGACTATGCCGCATTGACAAAATTGACTGGGAAAATTTGGAACCAGCAGGATCAGATTTCTCTGAAAGACTGGAACAAATTTATGTTTTATTTATAATTTATTCATAAAAGGATTTGATTCAATAATAATAAAATATAATATAATCAAATGCAAGATTAGAGAATAAGTTTGAAAACCATCAGCAGAGGGGGAGGGAAGTCTCAGGTTTATATAGCCAAATGTCTTTTAATATACTAATGAAGTTATGCTCAAAAAAATTGTAAAAACCAATATAACAATTATATTAAAAGAAGAGAAAGTCTGTTATAAAGTTACCAGTCTGCACCATTGGTGCTTGATGAATGGGTGAATTATCTCCATTGGAAAACAGAGTGCATACAATCATCAACATCATCATCATCTAATACACACTATCCCAATCTTGTAGCAGTGCAAGATTCCAGGGGTTCCAGACCCTCTTGGAAATAAGGCACAGTGGAAACTATGATCTTTATGATATATGGTTTATTTACACACACATACAATCTAAGCCTGCAATGGAGGGGTCTAGAAAATGTTGTTAAGCTTTTTAGTTTTGGAGCTACAGTGGTGCCTCGCAAGACGAAAAGAATCCGTTCTGTGATTCTCTTTGTCTAGCGGTTTTTTCGTCTTGCGAAGCAAGCCCATTGATGGATTAGCGGATTAGCGCTATTAGCGGCTTTTAGCGGCTTATCTGCTGATCAGATCAGCTGATAAGCGGCTTAGCGGCTTAGCAAAAGGGGGGGGGGAGAAAAAAACCTCGCAGGAACTCGCAAGACATTGTCGTCTTGTGAAGCAAGCCCATAGGAGATTCGTTTTGCGAAGCACCTCCAAAACGGAAAACTCTTTCGTCTAGCGAGTTTTCCGTCTTGCGAGGCATTCGTCTTGCGGGGCACCACTGTATTTTTAATGAAATTCGCCAAAATCTACACTTCTGACATGGGTTGCCATACGTCTGGATTTTCCTAGTTATTAAAAAAAAGGAAAAAGGTAAAGGACCCCTGAACGGTTAAATCCAGTCAAAGGCGACTATGGGGTTGCAGTGCTCATCTCGCTTTCAGGCTGAGGGAGCCAGTGTTTGTCCACAGACAGCTTTCTGCGTCATGGGGCCAGCATGACTAAATTGCTTCTGGCACAACAGAACACCGTGACGGAAGCCAGAGCACATAGAAACACCATTTACCTTCCCGCCAGAGTGGTACCTATTTATCTACTTGCACTGGTGTGCTTTCTAACTGCTAGGTTGGCAGGAGCTCAGACAGAGCAACAGGAGCTCACTCCGTAACATGGATTCGAACCGCTGACCTTCTGATCAGCCAGCCCAAGAGGCTCAGTGGTTTAGACCACAGCACCACCTTTTCCTGGTTATTAAACTGTTTCCGACAGCCAAATCCTGGCTATGTCCGGGAAATTCCAGACACATGTCAACCCTAGCACGCTAAGCAGCCTTTGCTTTCCCCATAGTCTCAGCCTTGGATTCCAGCAGAAATAAACTCTCTGTCTTTCCAGTCTCAGTTTTTGCATCCAGCTTCTTGCTCACATCACTCAACTCTCAACTGTGGCCTTTTGTCTTTCTGTGTAACCTCGGAGAGACACCCACCCATTTGTCCTATGGCACAAAGCCACTCCCTTTATTCCCTTAGCATCTCATATTTAGTGATCCATTACCACACTGACTATCCCAGCATTTGAATGTGTGCTGAATCCAGGAATTAGATATCGCACAAAGCCAACTTTCTCCCCCCCCCCCAATCTCACACATAAGAAGTGCGAGAAACCCCCTCATATCAATATTTAGATTTGAAGTTCTCATATTCCCTTCACCATAAGATCCTGTTTAACAGGCATTTGTTCCTGGTAGACCTGAAATAGTTGGCTGTGGAACATGATTATTTTAATGCTGTTTTTAGAATGGTGTTAATGCTATTGTTTTAATGATATGCTTGCTGCCTTGGGCTCTCTCTGTATATATATATATATATATATATATATATATATATATATATATATATATATATTGGTTTTGGTGTCTTCGGGTGTCTTCCCGTGTAAGAGTTGGGGTGTCTGGGCGACGTTTCGACGAGGTCTCACTCGTCATCTTCAGGCTGGTGCTTTCGGCTTCTTGTTACTGGAACAGAGCAGGGTCTTAGTGTTTGAGTTCCTATAAATACTGTTGAGGGGTGTGGTGTATAGCCTCCAACGTTCTGGGCAGAGAGGAAGTTCCTAGATTAGTGTGCCTTTTCTTCTTTTGTTCCTTAATTACTTGAGGGATATCTTGAGTGATTTCATGAGTGATATTCTGAATACCACTTAGGTGGGTCATTAAGTGTGGATTAGTTGCTAAAGCTTTCGTGTCTTGACCTCTTGAGCTTGTGAAGAGTTTTTCGAAGATGGCTGTGCTGCATTTAGTTGTGCTCTGGCTTGGCTTCGTGTATAGGGGCGAGCTGTGGTTTTGTGCCCTGTGCCAGCCAGATCTGTGTAGGGATTGCAGGGGGGTGCAGCATCCGGAGGTGCCACTATAGTTTGGCTACTGGATGGAGTTTGTAATTTATCTGTGGAGAGGGTCTGGGTTTGGGTCTGGTGTGGTTGATTGGTGACGGCGTTCTGTGTGCCTCTGGTTCTGGTGTCGGTTTTTGTGGGGAGGGCTAATTTCCAGATGTCTGGCAGGCGGGACGTGTCGTCACGCTTGTTCATGTTGTGAGGGTGTTTCTCTATCTCGATGGCTTCCATGATTATTCTCTTGTGGTGATGTTCCATGTTAAAGAGCAATTTGGAATCTGCAAAATTAATTTCGTGTCCTGTTTCTTTCATGTGTTGGAAAAGAGAGGAAGTTTTTTCTTCTTTTTTGACGGCATTCTTGTGTTCTGCGATACGTGCATTTATTCGTCTGTTTGTTTGTCCAATGTACGTGGCTGGGCAGACTTTGCAGGGTATTTCATAGACCCCTTGGTTTTCCAACTGGATTTTGTCTTTGGGGTTTCTGAGGATATTGGCTATTTTTTGGTTGGTGCAGAAGGCTGTTTTGATATTGTGTTTATGGAGGATTTTGCTAATTTTATCTGTAGTGCCCTTGATATAAGGAAGGAGGGCCATGCCATTGTTTTCTTCTGTGTCTTGGTTTTTTGGGGGTGTTTCTTTTTGGATTAGCTTGGTAACCCTGTTTTGCTGGTATCCATTGGCGATTAACACATTAGAGAGATTTTGTAACTCAGTTGTCAAGTGGTCTTTGTCAGCCAGGCGTTTGGTTCTGGAGATGAGAGTCTTGGCTACGGAGTTTATTTGTGCAGGGTGGTGGTGTGATTGTGCATGTAAGTAGCGGTTGGTGTGTGTTTTTTTCCGGTAGATAGTGTGTCCTAGGGAGCCATCAGGTTTTTTGTAGATTAGGACGTCAAGGAAGGGGAGTTGGTTGTTGTCTTCTATTTCCATAGTGAATTGTATTTTGGGGTGTAGGCTGTTGAGATGTGTGAGGAAGCTATCTAGTTTTTCTTTCCCGTGTGGCCAAATTACAAAGGTGTCGTCAACATATCTGAGCCAAAGTTTGGGTTTGTGTTCTGACTTATCTAAAGCATTGGTTTCAAAGTGTTCCATGTACAAATTTGCGATGACCGGTGAGAGGGGTGATCCCATAGGTGCTCCTTCTATCTGTTTGTATCTGTTTGGCTAAAAAATAGCCAATATCCTCAGAAACCCCAAAGACAAAATCCAGTTGGAAAACCAAGGGGTCTATGAAATACCCTGCAAAGTCTGCCCAGCCACGTACATTGGACAAACAAACAGACGAATAAATGCACGTATCGCAGAACACAAGAATGCCGTCAAAAAAGAAGAAAAAACTTCCTCTCTTTTCCAACACATGAAAGAAACAGGACACGAAATTAATTTTGCAGATTCCAAATTGCTCTTTAACATGGAACATCACCACAAGAGAATAATCATGGAAGCCATCGAGATAGAGAAACACCCTCACAACATGAACAAGCGTGACGACACGTCCCGCCTGCCAGACATCTGGAAATTAGCCCTCCCCACAAAAACCGACACCAGAACCAGAGGCACACAGAACGCCGTCACCAATCAACCACACCAGACCCAAACCCAGACCCTCTCCACAGATAAATTACAAACTCCATCCAGTAGCCAAACTATAGTGGCACCTCCGGATGCTGCACCCCCCTGCAATCCCTACACAGATCTGGCTGGCACAGGGCACAAAACCACAGCTCGCCCCTATACACGAAGCCAAGCCAGAGCACAACTAAATGCAGCACAGCCATCTTCGAAAAACTCTTCACAAGCTCAAGAGGTCAAGACACGAAAGCTTTAGCAACTAATCCACACTTAATGACCCACCTAAGTGGTATTCAGAATATCACTCATGAAATCACTCAAGATATCCCTCAAGTAATTAAGGAACAAAAGAAGAAAAGGCACACTAATCTAGGAACTTCCTCTCTGCCCAGAACGTTGGAGGCTATACACCACACCCCCTCAACAGTATTTATAGGAACTCAAACACTAAGACCCTGCTCTGTTCCAGTAACAAGAAGCCGAAAGCACCAGCCTGAAGATGACGAGTGAGACCTCGTCGAAACGTCGCCCAGACACCCCAACTCTTACACGGGAAGACACCCGAAGACACCAAAACCTGCATTCCTGTACCCGTGAAAATCTACGAAAGCATATATATATATATATATATATATGGAGGTTTTGGTGTCTTCGGGTGTCTTCCCGTGTAAGAGTCGGGGTGTCTGTGCGACGTTTCGACGAGGTCTCACTCGTCATCTTCAGGCTGGTGCTTTCGGCTTCTTGTTACTGGAACAGAGCAGAGTCTGGTGTTTGAGTTCCTATAAATACACCCCGACTCTTACACGGGAAGACACCCGAAGACACCAAAACCTGCATTCCTGTACCCGTGAAAATCTACGAAAGCATATATATATATATATATATATGGAGGTTTTGGTGTCTTCGGGTGTCTTCCCGTGTAAGAGTCGGGGTGTCTGTGCGACGTTTCGACGAGGTCTCACTCGTCATCTTCAGGCTGGTGCTTTCGGCTTCTTGTTACTGGAACAGAGCAGAGTCTGGTGTTTGAGTTCCTATAAATACACCCCGACTCTTACACGGGAAGACACCCGAAGACACCAAAACCTGCATTCCTGTACCCGTGAAAATCTACGAAAGCATATATATATATATATATATATATATATATATGGAGGTTTGGGTGTCTTCGGGTGTCTTCCCGTGTAAGAGTCGGGGTGTCTGTGCGACGTTTCGACGAGGTCTCACTCGTCATCTTCAGGCTGGTGCTTTCGGCTTCTTGTTACTGGAACAGAGCAGAGTCTGGTGTTTGAGTTCCTATAAATACACCCCGACTCTTACACGGGAAGACACCCGAAGACACCAAAACCTGCATTCCTGTACCCGTGAAAATCTACGAAAGCATATATATATATATATATATATATGGAGGTTTTGGTGTCTTCGGGTGTCTTCCCGTGTAAGAGTCGGGGTGTCTGTGCGACGTTTCGACGAGGTCTCACTCGTCATCTTCAGGCTGGTGCTTTCGGCTTCTTGTTACTGGAACAGAGCAGAGTCTGGTGTTTGAGTTCCTATAAATACACCCCGACTCTTACACGGGAAGACACCCGAAGACACCAAAACCTGCATTCTTGTACCCGTGAAAATCTACGAAAGCATATATATATATATATATATATATATATATATATATATATATGAGTGTGTGTCTGTGAATATAAATCGAATAAATCATCATCACCCTCGTCATCCCTGGATGGGTTGCGGCAATGTAAAAACATTATATTAAGATCACTTTCAAAACATTACAATGAAAAGAATAGGTTGCATCCTAAAAAATCAACAACATATACCTCAGCTGTAAACAGGGACGTCTTACCCATAGAGGCTAGTGGCGCATGTGCCAAGTTGCCAAGGGTGCCAAGTTCTGGAGGGCACTAGGGAAGAGGCAGAGGCTGGACGCAGCACCTCCCGGCATCAGTTCGCCGCCCTTGCCCACCTCCGCCGTGCTGTGCCAAAGCAGCGCAGTGCCCGGAGCCTCCTCCTGCCATGGCTACCATGGCACAAAGCGGCCAGCTGAGCCAGGAGCCACCGCGGCCAGCCGCCGCCTCTTCCCCACCAGAGGAGCTGCCCTCCAGCCGCTGCCCGCTTCCTCCAGCCCCGCAAAGCTGGGCACATCGGCAGCAAACCATCCTCCCTAAAAAAAGGTCAGCAACTCTGGAAAATGGGGGGCAGAGGAGCGGCACCAGAGGGATCTTTGCACCACAGCAGCGGATATGCTTAAGACGGCCCTGGGTGTAAAAGCTCAGGGTTAAATAAAGGCATATTCAGAATATAATTAAAAATATGATACAATATTGGGAGGGCATTCCATTGCTTAGGAGCTCCCACAACCTATCACAGGCCACCCCCCCCCAAAAAAAAATCTGAGGGTGATGGATCTACCAAGAGGTCCCAATTTGCCAGTCCTAATTCTTTACCTACAGATCCTCCCAGGTGTTAAGAATAGCAGAAGGGGTCTTCTTGGTAGGTTGCCCCTGTATACCTGAAGGAGCCTCTCCACCCCATTGTTCAGCCCAGACACTGAGGTCCAGCTCCAAGGGCCTTCTGGTGATTCCCCCACTGAGAGAAGTGAAGTAACAGGGAACCAGGCAGAGGGCTTCCTCTGTAGTGGCACTCACCCTGTGGAACACCATCCTTTCAGATGTCAAAGAGATAAATAATCCTTATATCAGGAAACTTTTAATGTGTGATTTGACGTTCTGTTGCATTTTTGTATATTCTGTTGCAAGCTGCCCAGAGTGGCTGAGGCAACCCAGTCAGATAGGCGGAATACAAATTATTATTATTATTATTATTATTATTATTATTATTATTATTATTCCACCACCCTCAGAAGTCCAGGAGCTGGTGGCTTGGGACAAGGGATTCTCTCTGGCAGCTCCTAAATTGTGAACCTTCCTCCCACGATGGGCACTTGATTTCTCCAGTGATTTCTTCAATGAATGCTGAAGATATACCAGTTCACTGCAGCTGTTGACAACTGAGATGTCCATTTTCAGGATTTGCCATATTCCTGTGACCACAATCTGTTTTAAATGTTGAGTTCTTGGGACCTGCTGGTGAAGAAGAAGAGGAAGAGGAAGAGGAAGAAGGAGGAGGAGGAGGAGGAGGTCTTTCAGGTTTTCTTCCCGGGGCTGCTCAGCCTTGCATCATCTAGAAACACAACATGAGCAGGAGGCTGAACACAGCAAAGTGAAGAGAGGGGTGGGAAGGAGGCAAGCAGGTGGGTGAGGAAGGGGTCAGTGGCAGGAAGGGGGCGAGTGATGGAGATGTGGGATGGGGGGCTGTCCCAAATTTTCCTCACAAAATGTTGGAGAGTATGTCATTTTCATTTCTAATTGTCATTATTAAATATTCCAAAATACCTGCAAAGACACTATTACTACTATAACCTTCCTCCACCCATCCCCTCTGGCCCACCTATAAATGTGTCCTCTTTTTAGCTCTTCGGAATATGGCAACGCTATGATATGAATGATACTGGTAATTTGTTTGGTCAGTGTGGCCCTCCTGGAGGAGCTAAAATGCAGATTGTTTTGGGAAAACAAGAAAGCTACAATCAGCGCAATCTAGAACAAAGGCTTTTTTTAAAAAAAGAAAAGAAAAGCAAATAAACTGAAAGAAAAGAAGTGGATGGGAGTTGGGTGGGTCTTGTGTCTGGAAGAACTCTTTAAGGGTTTTAAACAACTCACTGAATGAAAATCTATATTAAATAACCTATAGCGCCATATAAAAAAGTATATTAGAATGCTGGTAAAGACAGCCAAAAACAGATTAGCAGAGCATTACATTTTATAGTTGAGTACAAATGTTCCGTTGCTTTCTCAGAGCCTCCTAATCAGCATTTTCCATTATTTCCTTTCCCTTGGATTTGGCACCCATGCTTCGATGCTCTGAGCAGCACCTCCAGCCCTGTTAAAAACCCAAAGCTCCAACAGCCTTTCCAGGCAGAAATGTGTGCCAACGCCTTCCATTTGATCCAAAAAGGAGCACATGCCCGCTCAAAGCTACAAGGTCATAATAATAATTCTCCCTTCAGGGGCAAACAGGCTTACGAGTGATCCCCCGCCATTCTCTCCTGCTGCCTTGGCTCGTTTTGATCTCCGTTGTTATTAAGCTCATTTTATGCTGCAACTGAAGTTAGCTGCTTGTTTACTTACAGGGATGGATGGATGTAGATATATATATACAGTGGTACCTCGGGTTACAGGCGCTTCAGGTTACAGACTCCGTTAACTCAGAAATAGTACCTCGGGTTAAGAACTTTGCTTCAGGATGAGAATAGAAATCGTGTGGCGGCAGTGGGAGGCCCCATTAGCTCAGGTGGGGTACCTCAGGTTAAGAACAGTTTCAGGTTAAGAATGGACCTCCGGAATGAATTAAGTTCTTAACCCGAGGTACCACTGTGTGTGTATATATGTCATATATATATATGACATAAAAATATCAGTTTGAGTGGCCTATGTCATATTAGATAGAGACAAGTGGTTGTGTCTAAATCAAATTAATTTAGCAGATGCCCATTGGATGCTCCACGTTAAATCTGATTTAAAACCAGATCCATTCCTAGCAGGTGAGACTTCCAGAGCCCATCATGTTCCCAATGTTGTCATCAAGGAAGGACCACCATTCAGTGCTAGAACATGCGATTTCCATACAGGGGACCCCCATCTCCAGGCAAGGCTGGGAAAGTCCCATCTGAAACCCTGGAGAGCTACTGTCAATCAGTGAAGGCAACACTTAACACCCTTTAAAGCTAAAGGTAAAGGTACCCCTGCCCCTACGGGCCACTCTTGACAGACTCTAGGGTTGTGCGCTCATCTCACTCTAGAGGCCGGAAGCCAGCGCTGTCCGCAGACACTTCCGGGTCACGTGGCCAGCGTGACGAAGCTGCTCCGGCGAACCGGCACCAGAGCAGCACACGGAAACGCCGTTTACCTTCCTGCTAGAAAGAGGTACCTATTTATCTACTTGCACTTAATTGTGCTTTCGAACTGCTAGGTGGGCAGGAGCTGGGACCGAATGATGGGAGCTCACCCCGCCACGGGGATTCTAACCGCCGACCATGCGATCGGCAAGTCCTAGGCACTGAGGTTTTACCCACAGCGCCACCCACGTCCCTAACACCCTTTGTCATCCCCATTAGAAAGGGTTCCAGACAGGCTGGACTGAGAAAATACAGCCTGAAGTCTTGGGGAGTCAATACTAGATGATCTTTTGACTAGATGGTAACTTTCTGACGGTCAGAGCTGTTCGGCAGTGGAACCATCTCCCTCAGGAGGTTGTGGGCTCTTCTCCTTCTCAACGACTTGGATGATGGACTCAAGGGCATCCTGATCAAATTTGCAGATGACACCAAACTGGGAGGGGTGGCTAACACCCCAGAGGACAGGACCACACTTCAAAACGACCTTGACAGATTAGAGAACTGGGCAAAAATAAACAAGATGAATTTTAACAGGGAGAAATGTAAAGTATTGCACTTGGGCAAAAAAAATGAGAGGCACAAATACAAGATGGGTGACACCTGGCTTGAGAGCAGTACATGTGAAAAGGATCTAGGAGTCTTGGTTGACCACAAACTTGACATGAGCCAACAGTGTGACGTGGCAGCTAAAAAAGCCAATGCAATTCTGGGCTGCATCAATAGGAGTATAGCATCTAGATCAAGGGAAGTAATAGTGCCACTGTATTCTGCTCTGGTCAGACCACACCTGGAGTACTGTGTCCAGTTCTGGGCACCACAATTCAAGAAGGACACTGACAAACTGGAACGTGTCCAGAGGAGGGCAACCAAAATGGTCAAAGGCCTGGAAACGATGCCTTATGAGGAACGGCTAAGGGAGCTGGGCATGTTTAGCCTGGAGAAGAGGAGGTTAAGGGGTGATATGATAGCCATGTTCAAATATATAAAAGGATGTCACATAGAGGAGGGAGAAAGGTTGTTTTCTGCTGCTCCGGAGAAGCGGACACGGAGCAATGGATCCAAACTACAAGAAAGAAGATTCCACCTAAACATTAGGAAGAACTTCCTGACAGTAAGAGCTGTTCGACAGTGGAATTTGCTGCCAAGGAGTGTGGTGGAGTCTCCTCCTTTGGAGGTCTTTAAGCAGAGGCTTGACAACCATATGTCAGGAGTGCTCTGATGGTGTTTCCTGCTTGGCAGGGGGTTGGACTCGATGGCCCTTGTGGTCTCTTCCAACTCTATGATTCTATGATTCTCCCTTGGAGGTTTTCAAGCAGAGGTTGGATGTCCATTGGTCATGGATGCTTGAGCTGAGATTCCTGGATTGAAAGGGGTTGGACTAGATGACCCTCGGTTCCCTTCCAACTCTAGGATTCTGTGATACTATTAGAGCATATCTAACGCTGAAAATGGCACAAATGGCCCTCCAGGATGTTGTTCTAAGTCTATTATGAGTTAGGACCAGAGTGTAAAGCCAGCTATCCTTGAAGCTTCCGGGGGGGGGGAGAAGGGAGGGAAGTGAGATGAAGCAAGGAATGTCAACAGCCTGCCAGGGCAACAGTGACAGAAGTGTAACATTTGAACCCCAGCCAGTGTCAGGAGTTCAGCCTACACTCGAGTAGGACCCTGGCAGAGACACATGCCCGGCTGGCATGTTCCCTCCCTCCTGGCCGATCGTTCGGGAGCTTCATAAGCTTTCTTCAGCCCGAACATCACAGCGACCGATGCCAACCGACACCAGCACACTTAGGGATCTGCAGAGTCTTCACAGTTTGCGTAACAGACCTCAGCAACTCAGCATTTTGGCTAATCTACTTTATTTACATATAAACACACATGGAGCACTGCAACATGGCTCCCTCTCTCTCTAGCCTCAGACAGCAAAGAGAAAAAGCACAAAGGACAATAGTACCACTTCACGGAACACAGTAACACAAACATCCTGTCTCCCTCACTTCCCACTCTGTGGAGTCAAAACAGACCACATCATGTGATAGACAACAATCCCATGACTGCAGTCATGGAGCAGGAATTCTAACAGCCAGATGGGCGGGGTATAAATAACAAAGTAGTAGTAGGAGGAGGAGGAGGAGGAGTTTTGTGACACCTCAAGGAAGTAACTTTTCTTGATTTATGTAGAAGGTTGTTTAAAGACCTTTAGATGACTCTTTGTGTGCTGTGTGCAAGTAGCATACATAAGCTTTGTTCTGACTTACCTTGGGGCAGTCCTTCTAGCTAGCAGCTGAGCAGCTGGTTGGTAAGGCTGTGGTTCCTGCAGGACACTGAAACTGGGTTCCTGCAGGACACTGAGATTGCTGTGATTCTCTTGGTTCCCTGATTTATTTAAAGGTGTCCCCTCACCTAGGTAGCAAACAGAGTGGTGTAGAAATTAATTCTTATCACAATTACTACAACTGCTATTACTACAGCGACTGCTTGTAGCTGTGAGAACACTAAGAATAGCTATTGTTTGTCATGATTCCTGAAACAAATTTAAGTATAGCTAAGTCCCACTGAATTCAATGAGAAAGAGATAAGATTATGAATCCGAATACCTGCTTATTTATTCATCATAAATTCACCCCATTCATACTTTTTTTTCTTTTTGCCTTCTGTGTCATTCTTCGGGATTGATTAACCCAGACTGAGAGGTTGTGATCTTTTGTACATGACATTTGTGATTAGCCAAAAAAATGGCATGATATTTTTTCTTCCCCTCCCTTGCAGACCGAATCTCGCCTGCATTCACATTTATGTGTCCAAACATTCATCAACCGACATCAGGAAAATAAAGATAAGGCAGTTAGGAGTAAATGCACAGCCCCTCTTAAAAATTTTACCGAGCTAAAGATTGGCAAGAAATATGTATTTAATCACAGGGTAAACAGGAGATCGTGATTTGCCAGGAATTTTATGCACACATTTCCCTTTCCCCTTTTTCCGAATTAAAAATAAATAAAGTGACAAAGATGAAACCTTTTAAATCTATTGGCAGAAAATCCCCACCTTTTCTTCCCTTCCTTACTCTGCTTTATGGGATCCACTGTTCATTTCCTATTACCTCTTTATAGCTGTTTTGTTAAAGTTCATACCACAAAGACCTGTAAAAGAAATTTACAGCTCCTGGAGTTTCAGCAAATTCTAAATAACCATCACATGAACCTGAAGCATTAATTAAAGACACAGGATTCCTGCTTCTAGCGGAGATGAATACATTTAAGCAACCCCATGCCATGTATTATTTTATTTCTTTAATGACATGACAAAGGGTGTGTAATTTCACAATCAGACCTTTCTAACGGATACCTTTATATTTTGGTCATGAAAAACCAGCTGTCCTTGGTTTAACCTGGGCAGGCAAAGCAGGAACGCTTTTCTAACTATATTTGTAATAATTCACAGAGAAGACATGGGGATTTGCTTGCAAATGCTGTATATTGCAATTTGTGGGGTGGCATGGGGATGGTGACACATATGGGGACTGTTAAGTGCCAGTGTGGTTGCTTGAGAGCGAACAGGCAAGACTCCCACCAGTCTTTTCCAGGCTTTATTATCTGTACAAAAACATTTACAGTGAGGAGCGTCTCAAGTCCATGTCTGCTCAGCCGCTAGCAGAATCTGAGAGTGGGCGGTCCTTAAACTTTCCCCAGCATAGCAGTCTTTTGACCCCCATCCTACGCCTCCCCTCTCTGTGCATAAACCGACTGCGCAGAAAGGGTGTGGGCAAAGGGGGACCTGCATCCCCCTCGCTTTGCTCAGGCTCGGTGTTGCAGCTCTGTCTAGAATCTTCCGAGCCCTGCATCCCTTCCCCACTGGAGGCGGGGCTTCCCTCCTCTCCGGAGGAAGAGCTGCTTCGCATGATCTTCAGAGGCTCCCTGTAACACAACTGCTCTTCCACCTCTTGTCTCTGAGCTGATGATAGTTCCCTGACAGGACGTTAAGACAAAAACAAGTAAGAAATTGCTATTACGGAGTGAACAAGATGAATCATACAGAATGTGAGCGTCATCCTCTTTCAGTGGCCCTGGTGAGGATGGTGAGTCCATTGCTGAACAAACACACAATGAACTTCAATACACATTGGTATTGCCCATTTAACTCTAGTGCACATTGTTGAATGGCCTCTCTAGGTGATGTCAGAAATCAAGCCTTTATCAGGAGAAACTGGCAACTCTCCCAGGCACCCGGCTTGGTCTCCTGTTGACCTCCCTGTCTGCTTTCCCGGCAAGATCCAGGCAGAGGTCGCGATAGGCGATCCTTCTCAGCATGAGAAGAAAACACCACTCTTTCCTGCCCCCCCCCGGCAGGGGAAAGAGATAGACAGAAACGTATTTACATGCCTTTATTTCTGTCTTTGCAGTGTTACAGAAAACATGACTGCTCTCTTCATACTCCTGCAGTCGAGAGAGTAAAAACACTTCCTGTTCAGCTCATATTACACTCTGAGCTAATTCCGGTGCCCTCTGCACTGTGAACTGACTGTCCCTCTGTTTCCCACGGAACAGTCCCAACATTCCCATTATGTTTTGCTTTCAAGCTACCAGCAGCTCGCGGTTGCATTGCTTCAATATCGTAACAGGTGATACATTCAGCTGGCCTGCGAGTAAGTGAGGAGCCTAGGTAGCACATGGGAAGGAAGAGAAGGGGGTTAGATGGTTGAAATTTGCTGGGTTTGGGAAGATATATATCCTACCACATGCCTGATGCTGTTGTGGTAGTGAACCAGGAATCTGCTTTTGCTTGGGATTGTGCTCTGACTAAATCAATATTTTTCCCAGTTTTGGAAGAGGGGGGTAGCACTTTTTTGAGCCCAGTTCTTGAGGAGCATTCCCTGTTGAAACAACTACAGTAACTTCCACATTTTGGAGAGAACTAATACTATGTCTTTTATTCCTACAAAACCAATTGCCTTTTAAAACATCTGGTATATGTAGAAGACACCACCCCACCAGAGAGAGAGAGGGAGAGAGAGAAAGAGATCTGAACAGAAAAATTGACCAACTCTATTATGCCTACTATGGGAAAAGCATCGTATATTGAAGCATCACGTGTAAATTATTGTCAGGACATGACCCTGAGAAATATTGTGATTCCCTTATTCGTGGCTTTCAAAAGTTGATTGTGTTAGATCAGGCTTCCTCAACCTCAGCCCTCCAGATGCTTTGAGACTACAATTCCCATCATCCCTGACCACTGGTCCTGCTAGCTAGGAATCATGGGAGTTGTAGGCCATAAACATCTGGAGGGCCAAGCTTGAGGAAGCTTGTCATGGACACAGTGAGATGTTTCTATACTATACTGCAAAAATATATTAGGATCACTCTAGTCTAACTGTAAGAACATAAGTAGATATGCATCCAGTCAAGCACTTCATTCTCACAGTGGCCAGACAGATGCCTATGGGTAGACCACAGCAAGGTATGTTACAGCTTCTTCCTAAGAACTCTGGGGACTGTGGCATGGTGTGGAGGGCAATGGTGTTATGTTTCAATGTGTAGTCCCTACCCGCAGGACATCAGTACTTGAGGTTCTCTGGAGGGAGAGGGAATGATTCTTAAACGACAGTCATACCTCATGTTGCATTTGCTTCATGTTACGTTCTTTCAGGTTACGTCTCACGGCGACCTGGAAGTACTGGAAAGGGTTTCGGCACTCACGCATGCACAGAAGCGCAAAATGGCATCGCATGCATGTGCAGAAGCGGCAAATCACAACCCACGTGTGTGCAGATGCGCCACTGCGGCTTGCGCTCTTTTCATGTTACGAACAGGCCTCCAGAACGGATCCTGTTCGCAACTAGAGGTAGCACTGTACTTTTCAGTCTGCAGTGTAAATTAGTGAGGCTTCCAAAACCCAGCAGCATTATGCAGCAAGTGGTATCTGCCCTGTTAATTCTTCTCCAGCTCAGGTTGTAAGTTAGCTGGAGTGAATGGACATCCCTGATAACATATCCTCCAAAATTTCTCTGATGAAAATAGGGATGCCCTATTCCATCATCATCATCATCATCATCATCATCATCATCATCCCCCACCCTTCTGACTGGGTTGCCTCAGCCACCCTGGGCAGCTTCCAACATATATTAAAACATAATAAAACATTAAACATTATAAAAACTTCCCTATACAGGGCTGCCTTCAGATGTCTTCTAAAGGTTGTATAGTTACTTATCTCCTTGGCTCGGGGGTTGCATAATCCTATACCCTCCAACATTTGTCCAATGAAAATAGGGACTCCCTAAAGAAAAGTGGGACATTCTGGGATCAAATCAGAAATTGGGATGGCTTCTGTAAAACAACAACAACAACAACAACAACAACTTGTTTGTTTGTTTGTTTGTTTGTACCCCGCCACTCTGGGCAGCTTCCAGCAAAATATTAAAAATACAATAAAAAATCAAACATTAAAAACTTCCCCAAACAGGGCTACCTTCTATAAAACCCATCATCCCTGACCACTGGTCCTGCTAGCTAGGGATGATAGGAACTGTAGTCAAAAAGACAGCTGGAGACCCAAGTTTGAGAAACACTGATGTAAGCAGAAAAAGAATGTGGTTCACTGGTGGTGGTGAGTCTTCACAATTCTGTTTTTTGGGGGAAGCATTCCTTGCCTCTGCCCTTCTCTTGAAGATGTCACGGGGAGTGCATTCAGAACGGAGCTCGAAAAACAATGGAAAGTAATAGCTGAGTTTGTCAGGCCCAAAGTTTCCCTCCACTACGTGACTGAAGCAGTGGAAGCAGGAGGGGCACAAAGTTATCTTGACTCCTTTCTCAGAGTTCTTCACCTTTGTGTTAGATCTGTTTTCTCCACGTTGTTTTATATACCTTTCCTCCTCTCCGCCACGCTTTAATATCCTGCTGGTTGGGCGCTTTCAGCTCCCCAATTGAATGAGACATTCCCTCCAGTGGAAACCTAGCCTTGACAAATAGCCAAGGAGTAATTATTATTCCGTTCAAGAGGCTGAGCTATGGAATAAGGGCTGTAATTTCCTAGGCTTGAGTGCTGAGAAATTTATGCTGTGCTTTTCCCCTGGTTGGAGTTTTCATCTGAGATTGTATTTCAGGCCTTTTCCCTTTGATGATATGATTAAGATAATTCCTTTATGAAGCCAGAGTCTCGGCAAAAGTATCCAGGAAACCTGTTTCATTTTCTTTCCTTCCTGAATGCCAGCTGCAGATGAAAAAGAGAAAGGAAAGAAACTGTTATTGTTTTCTGACCTGCTCAGCCTGACAGAGGCACACAGAGCATTACGAAACCAGATGATACTGCACTGGCAAATGAGCCTACAGCTAATTTATTTATTTACTTATTAACGAGAGGCACATGGGTAGGGCTGGTTGAGTCTGTCCATTGTGGTTCCCCTCAACTTCCGCAGTATGCCACTGAATACTAGTACATGGGACTGCCCTTGAAGACGTCTTGGAAACTTCAATTGGTACAAAATGCAGGAGCCAGATTACTCACTGGAGTTCTGCTTAGATCTCAAACATCCTGTATATTAAGACAGCTGCACTGGTTTCCAGTTGGTTTCCAAACCCTATTCAATATGCTCATGTTGGTGACTGAAGATCTAAACAACACATGCCTCAAATATCTGAAAGACATCCTCCTTCTCTAAAGATGCTTTTGGGTGTTAAGATCAGCAGAGGAGGCCCTCTTGGTGGTTTCGCTGTTAGCATTTCACTCATCCGTTGCTGGATGTGTGGTTGTAACATCACATGTCAGCATTTACTTTCTAGGTTTGGAAAGTGTGAGAACAGAAGTCAGTCTTATCTCTCTTCTGCTGTACTGTACTTTTGTACTTCTCTCTCTCTCTCTTGGAGAAGAAGTGAGAGGACGCCATGATTGCTTTGTCCTGTATATATTGCTTAATAAATCACTTAGAATGCTACACTCATGCTCCACAATTGTTTCTGCTATACTCTGCTGAGTGAGTGTGCACATGTCTTTTGATATGTGTCACTGGTGCGCACTGGGACTGATTTATGAACGTCCTGGGCAGCGCTTCATCAGGAAGACGTGCGGAGAGGTCTGTCTCATCCCGGGGGCTGCATGTACCCCCCAGGCGTGTTCCAACATTTGCTGCCCTCAAAAGCTTGGGGAGGTGGTGGCAGCCCCTAAATTGTGGGTTTCCAAACCACAGAGGCGTGTTTGGCGCCATCATTATACAGCTCTTGGAGAATGCTGGAGTCAAATCTCTTTAGCCTGGACTTTGGCCTCTCAGATGTATTGTTGCCTGCCACCCAAATCTCCGGTCAGTGTGAGATTCCAGGGCTTCCAGGCATGCTTATCCAGGGTTGGGGTTTCCTTTCAGGAATAAGGCACAACAAAGACTGTGATGACTATGTGATATATTACCAGAAGTCCAGGTTCCCAGCTTGATAACACAGTAAGGGTAGCTAATTAAAAAGGTGGATTTATTGCAAAAACAAACAGATCGCTCCGGACAGCTCTAACAAAGCCTCTGGCACCATTACTTAAGATGACCCTTCTTAAGACTCCTTCTGGCGCCAACAGAAGATACTGAACTTACGAACCTTATGTATCTTGTTTTGATTCCTATCTATTAGCCCTCCCATTCACCGACTCGTCAGACTTAGTGGATCAGCTCCCACCTCTTCCTTTTCTGAGAGGCTGTTTCTGAATTCTTTCGTGCCTGTTTGTGTTTCCGGCAAGCTTTGACTGCATTCTAGCCTGTTCTCAGCTACTGCCTTATCAGCCTGCCCGTCAAGGTCAGAAAGAGCCAAAGTCTGCAGCTGCCAAATCTCTCCTGTCTGGCTATCATCAAAGCCTCTCTGTTCCTGACTGCTTTCTGCAGTTGGCTGCAAACCTTCACTTGGAGCTGGCTCATTCCTGACATATATGGTCTATTTACACCTACAATGGAGGGGTTCACAGCATTGCCACCCCAAAAGGGTCTTGCTTCTCCCATGGCTACAGCTGTGGATGCAAACAGAAATCACCCATTGTGCTCTGACCTTCTCTCCAGCTTGCTGCCTTTAACAGCCTGCATCTATCTATCATCTAGCTAGCTAGCTAGCTAGCTAGCTATCTAATCTATCACAACATGGACAACCCTCAAACTCTCCTTCAAACTCCAACTTTGTCTTCTAACCAACTCTGAGTTGAGGGAGGAGCCACTGCCATTTGCCATTTGGCACTCAGCCCCCCTCTTAGGTATACCTAATGACTCATTTCCTTCCTTTTGTTCTCCTAATGGCTCATCTCGCAGGCAATTACCTAATCAGGAAACTGGCCTGGCTTAATCCAGAGGTTCAGTGTCAGGCACCCAAAAACTCATAACAGTACCCCACTCCTTGGTCAAATGCCTGGCCCTGGGCATTAAGAAAGCATAGCAGCACACTCAAACTCGTCAAAACTTCAATTAGGTCATGATGGGCTCGGGTGCTAAGAGGAGACCTAATATGTGAATTAAACATTTACTAAATCCTACGCTTGATGAGATTATAGCTTGTGATATACTATCGGCTTGTGCAGGTAAATAGTCTGAACGTGGGATATCAATGTTGGCAAGGAAGATGTATCCCCAGAAACAACAGGCAAGGTTTTTCACTTCCCTAATATCAACAGCAGTACCCTCGTCCCACTTGACTTAGACCCATTTTGCTCATAATGATTACAGCTGAATCAGATTTGGTTTAATTTGAAGTTAAACAGTGAAATTACTCTTTCTATCCCCAAAGAGGTTGGCATTAAAATGCAAACAAACAAACAACTGGGCTTGTATATGAATTGATTATCTGGATAGATTTTCCACTCCGTTGCAATTTTTGAACACTACGAAGCTGCTGGTAAGGATGGAGAAATCTGTCTATTTTCAGTCTCAAAGATTCATATGCTGAGAATGGCATGGCTTTGTGCCCTGGCTTCCAGCTCTCACACAGCAACAACTCTGATTATTGTCCTTCTGCCTACAGCTAGGTGAGGAAGGAGGGGAAAGGACCACACATTTGTTCCTATGGCATAAGGGCAACTATTTGGATATGCCAAATTGTGCCATTGCCTTGACAAAGGAACTGGTTTGGCAACCTTCCCTATAAACATTCCATCCCCACAGATACAGGATCTCAGGGTCTCATCCAGACGGAGAGCCCTCTAACTCATAACAATAGCATATCTCTCAACTGCCCAAGGTTGAAAAAGTGACATCCTTTTTTTCTCGTGAGAGGACAGCAGCCAAAATGGCCACCACAATCTTGCATAATTTCAGTGCATTTGGGGGGGGGGGCAGCGATCTTGTATGGCACCCCAAAACACAATTTTTTGTGTCCCAAAAAGCACTTTGGAGAGGCGTGGCAATCTTGTGCAGGTTATGTGACTTGTGCAGGAACACGGCCCCAGAAGATGGCACCCATAGTTTGGCACTGCTTCATGCTGGAGTATATGAAATTAGGGTTGCCATATTTTGAAGAGCAAAAAAGAGAACGCTATGACAACTCTCATTTTGAATACCTCTACTATATGTAGGCTATAGAAGCTGTGCTATGTTGCTGAGGGAGGCAGGAGAGGAAAGCAAATCTTCAACCACCATAAAAAAATAATAAATTGTCCAGTAGCACCTTAGAGACCAACTAAGTTTGTTCTGGGTATAAGCTTTTGTGTGCATGCACACTTCACGAAAGCTTATACCCAGAACAAACGTAGTTGGTCTCTAAAGTGCTACTGGACAATTTTATTTATTTATTTATTTATTTATTTCAACTGCATCAGACCAACACAGCTACCTACCTGAACCTTCAACCACCAGTTATGTCTATGTCTCCAAAAAGCATAGCCAGAGACATTTTGGCAAATTTTAAAAAGTCCACCCGGACAGAAATTTTACCCCTGAAAAAGAGGACATGTCCTGGAAAAAGAGGACACATGGCAACCCTAAAAATAGACTGCTACTTACAGCTCCCTCTCAGGCTTTTTGCCATTGAATCAGAGCAAATGTTAATCAAGGGAAAATCCAATTGCCATTTGGTCCGATTCAGCAGTAAAGAGTGAGGTTTCCTGGTGAAAACATTGGAGGAAAAAACAACAACCCACCCTCCATTTGTCTTCCCCCCATGCTAAGTTAATATTGCATTTTTAACCCCA
Organism: Podarcis vaucheri; assembly: GCF_965113315.1. Classification (NCBI taxonomy): domain Eukaryota; kingdom Metazoa; phylum Chordata; class Lepidosauria; order Squamata; family Lacertidae; genus Podarcis; species Podarcis vaucheri. The sequence goes on from NC_138749.1 coordinate 6,808,636, forward strand.
CGTACCTGGTACAAAATGGGACACGGGTGGCGCTGTGGGTAAAACCGCAGTGCCTAGGACTTGCTGATCGTAAGGTCGGCGGTTCAAATCCCCATGGCGGGGTGAGCTCCCGTCGTTTGGTCCCAGCTCCTGCCCACCTAGCAGTTCGAAAGCACGTCAAAGTGCAAGTAGATAAATAGGTACTGCTTTATAGCGGGAAGGTAAACGGCGTTTCCGTGTGCGGCACTGGTGCTGGCTTGCCAGTTGCAGCTTTGTCACGCTGGCCACGTGACCCGGAAGTGTCTTCGGACGGCGCTGGCTCTTGGCCTCTTGAGCGAGATGAGTGCACAACCCTAGAGTCGGTCATGACCGGCCCGTACTGGCAGGGGTACCTTTACCTTTACCTGGTACAAAGCCTTACTATAGTCAGTAAGATTTACTTCTGCATAAACATAATTAGGACTGTGTTGTAAGTAGTTCAAAAAAAGATGGGAGACAGACAGACAGCAGATGAGTGAGAGATGTGATTAACATTACCTTTGCTGCGGTTACCTTACCAGTGTTGCATGTGGAGAGATGTATGAATCTTGCATACTCTATGGATTCCTTATCTATAGACTCTGCCTGTGAAATATGACTGGTTTTCCCGTCTATAACTTTTATTGTTTTTATCTTTGACAAACTCTGAAATAGTACACTGCTGACATTTTTTATATATATAAAAAAATTAGCCTTCTGCGCTTAAAGACCACTCATCATATTCATCTATCATTGTTTTTGAAATGTCACATTGATTTTATCCCTTTTGCAATAAATGGTTACATCCAAAAAAAAGAGAGAAAGAAAGAAATAATGGCCTGACACTTCAAAATCAGCTGCCACTCTCTGCTGGAGCAAAAATAAATAAAAGGACAATTTTCTTGAAGGACAGGGGAAGAGGGGAGGGGGGGAAATAGAACCGGGTGAAAAATAAAGAAAACCTTTATATCCTTTTCAGCAACCCAGATAACTTTTCAGAGTTAGCAGAAATCACCGGTATAACTTTCTTGTAATCCTTGCAATACTCGTTGTTGTTTGAATAATAGTCAGAGAAGCCATGTTGTGGTTAAATTACAAACAAGCCACATATAAACGCTGTGAAAAATTAATAACTAAAAATAGTTTAGTATGCTGCAGAAACAGATGCTACATTCTGGACGGCAGATCGAGTCTTCTGGCAGCATTTCCTCAACAAAATTCCCTGGAATGGCGTGATGGATGGAGTATTCTGGGAAAAGCAAATATCAGATAACCTGGGCAGTTATTTTTCCACAAGGGCCGACATTGATGCCAAAATCCAGCATCACCTGAGCTCTGTGAGTGCGGCTTTCTCCCAATTGAAGCGCAGAGTGTTTGAGGACCTGGACATTCACAGGGAAACCAAAATGCTTGTTTACAAAGTTATGGTACAGTGGTGCCCCGCAAGACGAATGCCTCGCAAGACGGAAAACTCGCTAGACGAAAGAGTTTTCCGTTTTAGAGGTGCTTCGCAAAACGAATCTCCTATGGGCTTGCTTCACAAGACGAAAATGTCTTGCGAGTTCCTGCGGGTCCCCCCCCTTTTCTAAGCCACTAAACCACTTATCAGCTGATCCAATAAGCTGATAAGCCGCTAAAAGCCGCTAAAAGCCGCTAATAGCGCTAATAGCGCCAATCCTCTAATCCGTCAATGGGCTTGCTTCGCAAGACAAAAAAACCGCTAGACAAAGAGAATCACAGAACGGATTCTTTTCGTCTTGCGAGGCACCACTGTACTACCAACCTTACTGTATGCTTGTGAAACACTGACCACTTATAAACACTTATAAACATTGACCACTTATAAATATCAACGGTGTCTCTGAAATTTTTTTACACATCACTTGGGAAGACAGGCGAACTAATATCAGTGTATTGGAAGAAGCAAAGATCACCAGTGTTGAAGCAATGATTATTCAACATCAACTTTGTTGGACTGGTCATGTTGTGCAGATGCCTGATGATCATCTTCCAAAACAACTACTCCATTCTGAACTTTGAAATGGAAAGTGCAATGCTGGTGGTCAACAAAAGAGGTTTAAAGACTGTCTCAAGGCAAATCTTTTTTTGTTTTTTTGTTGTTTTTTAAATGTAGTATAAACAACAATTGGGAAACACTTGCCTGCAAGCATTCCAATTGGAGAACAGCATTTACCAAAGGTGTCATGGGCTTTGAAGACACTTGAACTCAGGACTCAAGGGAGAAACGTGCTAAGAGGAAGGCACATTTGGCAAACCCTCACCGTGATTAACTCCTGCCCAGAAACCAATGTCCCCACTGTGGAAGGACGTGTGGATCCAGAAGTGGCCTCCACAGTCACTTGAGGACACATTGTTAAAACCGTGTTTATGGAAGACAATCTTACTTGGCTACAAGGGATCGCCAAAGAAGAAGAATAATTCTGGGAAAAGCAAATGTCAGCCACCAAGTTAGGAGTGGAGGGGAAATTTGATTCAGTTCACATTGTATGTTCATTTTATCATGTTGTATGTCAATTCTGCTCACTGGAGGGGGGGCACCAAAGACTGACAATTGTATGCCCAGCTGGCACATTTTGAAGCAATGTGAAAACTGAAACATATTCATCCACTGAAATTTGCACTTTTCTGCATTTTTCCTTGGCAGCTTTCCAGCCAAGTAATGTCTGCAGAAATGCGAGTCCCAGGGCAAAGTCAGCATACAAATGTATATATTAGTGAAAATAATATATGGAAGTGCTTTCTATTAATGAAAACAATTTTGTGAAAATGTCTATAGGAGGTAAAAGAAATCATGCAAAAATGTGTATATTTGGGGGGTAAGGTATTAAAATGATTTAACAAAAATAATTCTGATAATTATAATGCAAACATGCAGAAATGTGGAGAACTAAGCTTAAGCTTGGGAACATGAGAAACTGACAGAAACTGAAATTGACAGATTTCTCCAGCCCTGCTGGGAAGTAGCCTTTGAGAAGACCTCCTGCTGCCTTCGGTGAAGCATAAACCCCATGAGTTATAAATGGGTACAAATTGAATATTGAAAACAACAGACCCCATTAGCACCCATTCATTACCCGTGCCATTTATTTCTGTTACAAGGAAACGTTGAAGTTAATGGGCCCCATTTGTTTTCAATTCGTCATCCGTTATGAAATGAATGCACACCTCTTAGCTACCCACCTGCAGTCTGTCCCCTTCCTCTCAACTTCCTGACAACGGCACTTCCTCCATTGCTGCCTTAGCAGTTCATCAAGAAAAGGAAGAAGGGGGGGATTGCAGATGAACAGGACAGTGTTCTGCATCCTAAAAAGAAGACAGTATCTTAAAAAGCAGAGACATCACCTTGCCAACAAAGGTCCGTATAGTTAAAGCCATGGTTTTCCCAGTAGTGATGTATGGAAGTGAGAGCTGGACAATAAAGAAAGCTGATTGCCGAAGAATCGATGCTTTTGAATTATGGTGCTGGAGGAGACTCTTGAGAGTCCCATGGACTGCAAGAAGATCAAACCTATCCATTCTTAAGGAAATCAGCCTCCAGTGCTCACTGGAAGGACAGATCCTGAACCTGAGGCTCCAATACTTTGGCCACCTCATGAGAAGAGAAGACTCCCTGGAGAAGACCCTGATATTGGGAAAGATGGAGGGCACAAGGAGAAGGGGACAACAGAGGACAATATAGTTGGACAGTGTTCTCAAAGCTACCAGCATGAATTTGACCAAACTGTGGGAGGCAATGGAAGACAGGAGTGCCTGGTGTGCTTTGGTCCATGGGGTTATGAAGAGTCGGACACGACTAAATGACTAAATGACAACAAAAATCACAGTGTTGTGGGGAAATTGCATCCTTGACATCTCAGGAAAGCTGTGTTTTCACTAATCGGTTTGTAATACAAAACCAAACTTTTCCTAATCCAAAATCACCTATGTTCATCTTCAACCAGCTGCTTTCCATCTAGATTGACCCTAGATTCTTCCATCTAAAAGGGTAGGTGTGCTTACTTGACATACTTTTGAAGCCCTCCCCTTGATTAGGACTCGAACCAATGATTTCAAGTTACAAGAAAGGAGATTCTGACTAAACATTGGGGGGAACTTTCTGACAGTAACAGCTGTTTGGCAGTGGAACAGTCTCCCATTAGATGTGGTGGACTCTCCTTCCTTGGAGGTTGGATGGCCATCTGTCATGGGCACTTTAGCTGAGATTCCTACATTGCAGGGGGTTGAATTAGATTATCCTTGGGTCCCTTCTAACTCTAAGATTCTATGATTCTATGATTAGGTCATCCACATATTTTCCCCTGCTTATGTCCCAGGTGGGTGCAGAAGGGTGTGACTGTGATCTTGACATATACCCACCCACAACATCATTGGGCACGTGTGGGGACACACACACACACGGAGACCCTTATGCCTGTTTTTCAAATGGATACACTGTGGGGTAATGCAGAATCAATCCACAATGATTGTAGATTGAAACCAGATTATGAAATCAAAATGAAACCAGTTTCTCAAGAAGTGCTTTTCAGGGGCAAGGAATATGAACTAGATCTAGATATTGGCCACGTTCACACCACACCATTAAAACTCTATGATGTCACTTTAAACACCCTAAAGAATTATGGGGTGTGTTGTTTGTTAACACTGCTGATAATCGTTAGGAGGGCCCCTATTCCTCCTCAAGGAGCTTCAGTTTCCAGAGTGCTTTACCCTGTCAAACGTTTGTTTTTTCTCAAGGAGCTTTGGACATTGACAACGTGAGCTGGGGCTGATGGGAGTTGTATTCCAAAAATCTGGAGGTGCACCACGTTAGCTACACTTGCATTAGTGTACGCTTAATAAGCCTAATGTTGCTGGGACCACCTACATCTCCTTTGCATAATCAGTCTGCAACGAGGTTTCATTTTCAGAATGCGCTAAGTTTCTCCAGAAATGTTTTTCAGAGGCAAAAATATATGCAATAGATTGTGTGTGGACCACATAGGTAGGAAAAACCCAAATGCTCAGTTTCCATTGATTCTAGAATAAAGTGCCATGTGTAAGCAGATGCAGAATCCATTCCCTTTATCCAATTCCCTCATATTTTAGGCAGGCTCCTCTGCTTCCCCATCAACTCCCCTTTCTCTGGGAGCCATGGAAGCCTTTTGCCACTTCTCTCTGCCTTACCAAACCTTGGGTCTTTTCTGAATCTGTAGCATAAACACCTCTTTTCCTAGTGTCACTCAACATCATGTTGCACATGATTGAGAGGGCAAGCTGCAGTCACTGCACACCTCCCAACGATGTGGGGAAAATGTTAACTTGATAGATAATAGTTTTATTTTGGGCTGTCTTAATCACCCCACACCTGGTTGGCGCTTGATATGAACAGATAAGTAGCAACAAGAGACAGATAGAACATGATGGATCCCATTCCTTTTCATTTGCTTTGTTTATAATATTTAGGGTATGCGTTCTCTTCCTATGTACTGCTTCCCAGTCAATCTGCTGTCAAAGTCATTGGCTGCATGGAACAAATAGGAAATTCAGTTAATTTAGTGGTACTCGCATTAAAAAAAATGTTGAAAAAAAAGAACAAAGCAATTTCCCAAGGAATATCCAGAGTTTGACCTCAAGGATGTGTCCTCTTCGTAGGGGGAAAAGGTAAATTACATTTGCAAGGGAACCAATATCCTTGCAAATGATGCATAATTGCCCTGTGATTATATGGCCATTGCTGCACATTGTCAACAAAACAATTACTCTGCTGGCCAATCACCTCTCACTTGCAGGACACAATGATTAGCGGAGGAAGGTCCTGGAGCCAGGGGACTTAGATGGAGCTCCTTCATTGCATCCGAAGGACAATTAGCTTGTGTGATGGCAGCAACATGGTGACAGAGAGAATTAAAATGGTGAGAAAGGAGTGGTAAGTGGTACTTAATTGCAAAGTCTGGTTCTCAACAAAAGTTAAAGCATTGCTCAGAGGGTTTTGCAATTCTATGCTTGCTTATCTTAGACCAGGAGTGGGGGAACTTGGTCACCCCAAGGGCAACGTTCCCTTCTGGACCACCTTACGAGGGTCGCATGCCTGTAATGTGGGGGACCAGAGGCAGAACTGGCCATAAGAACATCAGAAGAGTCTGCTGTATGAGACCAGTGCCCCATCTAGTCCAGCATCCTGTTCTCAAGTGTCCAACCAGATGCTTGTGGTAAACCTGCAAGCAGGAACTCAGCACAAGAGCTGAGAACAGAAGAGATTCAGAAGCACTGCCATCCCAACTGTGGAGGCAGAGCATAGTTATCATGCCCAACAGGCATCAATAGCCCTCACCTCCATGAATTGGTCCAATCGTCCAAGTTGGTGGGAATGAGTTTTATAGTTCCATATATTCCGTAGCTCACAATTTCATTAAAAAAGCCCTACACCATAGGTACAAATAACCTGAAATTAGTAATTAATTAAAATCATAGTCCATTTCAGAACTTGCTGTATCTAAGGGCTCTTCCAGACAGCGGCCTTATATTGCAAATATACTTTAAAACTGGAAATTCATGGATGATAAGGCAATCAATGGCTACTTGTCGTACTGCTGCTGGATATCAGTTGCAGAAACCACAGGTGCGGAGATCGCTCTTGCCCTCGGACCCTGCTTGCCAGTTTCCCACTGAGCCATCTGGTTGTGAGAAGAGGATATTTTAGTCCTTTAAAATTGTAAACTGCCTTGGGTGCCTTGGGCAGAAAGGGGATGTAGAAACACAATGGTTGAGGGAGCCAACTGTGTTTTGTTGTTGTTGTTGTTTAGTCGTGTCCAACTCTTTGTGACCCCATTGACTAAGGTTACCAGGCATCCCCGTTTCCCGGGGACAATCCCTGGATTTACAAATCAGCCCCCATACAAAATCCATTGAAGTTGAAAAGTGTCCCCAGATTCATTGAAAAAAATCTGGTAACCTTACCATGGACCAGAGCAAACCAGGCACTCCTGTCTTCCACTACCTCCCACAGTTTGGTCAAACTCATGCTGGTAGCTTTGAGAACACTGCCCAGGCATCTCGTCCTCTGTTGTCCCCTTCTCCTTGTGCCCTCCATCTTTCCCAACATCAGGGTCTTTTCCAGGGAGTCTTCTCTTCTCATGAGGTGGCCAAAGTACTGGAGCCTCAGCTTCAGGATCTGTCCTTCCAGTGAGCACTCAGAGCTCACTCCTTAAGAATGGATAGGTTTGATATTCTTGCAGTCCATGTGTTTTAGCTACTCCTTAAGCCAACCATCTGGCTAACCACCAAATGGGAGAACTAGCCCAAGAAATCAGACTCACACTTTCTTCTCATTGATCCTCTCCTCTTTTCTTCCATTTCAGAAGACAGATTGATTTAATACATGAGGCCCTCCATGCAATCTCTGGTCCCTTTTCCCCCCTTTCTCTTTCAAATGACCAGGACAATAACCATGAAATCTTTATCTCATGCATTTGGGAGTGTGAAAGTTCCTTCCTGAGCCTTCATGGCTTTTCTTTTATTGATCAAAAGTATGCAGACATCCACCTCCCTGCCCCCCATCACCGGTACCCTTGTCAGACTGTATGAAAGCCATTTCCTAAGTATGAAGGCTGTTTCCTAAGGCACTTTTTTGTTTTATTGGAAGGAGAGTGCAAACCGTAAAATCATAATCAAAATGATAATTCGCATATCAAAGCCTTATGAAATATAGGCGGCTGGGATTTCACTCTTTGATACAAGCGGAGCATTAACTGCTTATCTTCTGGGCATCAGCTGAAATGTGAACTACAAGGTCTTTTCAGAAGATGACATTTTAAAAATGTCAGAGATCTTGACCTATACGCTGAAAATATACTATCATAGAATGGGGTGGGGGTGGGGGTAAGCAAGCAGCTGGCAAGCCAGGGGGTCAGTCCAACTCCTGAGGGCTTCCCATCAACGTAACTCCAGATACAAAGGACACCTCCCCTTATCACACACCTCTGCAGCTCATTCAGAGACACCAGCAAAGGGTGAAGGTTTTGCTCGTGGTGAAATACTGGCTTCTAAATTTGCTCAGCAGACACACATGGCAATAGAATGATACTATGTATATCATCCTGCTGTGATTTAAATGTGAAATGTTCTAAGGTTTTATATTGTTTTCCTTTTGTAAGATATCCTAGGCTCCTTCGTGGAGGAAAAGGTGAAGTACAAATATGACAAATAAAAAAGAAGATACATGCAACTATATATATAATTTCCCCTCAGTGTTCATGCAGGTGGCACTCTGGTCTAAACCACTGAACTTCTTGGGCTTGCCAATCAGAAGGTCGGCAGTTCGAATCCATACAACGGGGTGAGCTCCCATTGCTCTGTCTCAGCTCCTGCCAACCTAGCATTTTGAAAGCATGCCAGTGCAAGTAAATAAATAGGTACCACTGTGGTGGGAAGGTAAAAAGCATTTCCGTGTACTCTGGTTTCCATCACAGTGTCCCATTGTGCCAGAAGCAGTTTAGTCCTGCTGGCCACATGACCTGGAAAGCTGTCTGTGGGCAAACACTGGCTCCCTTGGCCTGGAAGCGAGATGAGCGCCACAACCCCATAGTTGCCTTTGACTGGACTTAACCGTCCAGGGGTCCTTTACCTTTTACTTTACCTTTTACCTTCATGAAAGAGGCCCGGTTTCTTTGTTTGTTTGTTTGTTTGTTTGTTTGTTTGTTTGTTTGCTATGGACCACAAACATCTTGAGGGACAACATAACTGCAAATATACAAGCACGTTATTTGTTCATGCATTGTTCCTTTCACCTGTTCCCCCCACTTCAAACTTTAAAAAGCCTATAGAAGACCTGTTGCAAAACTGTTGCAGGTGTTGCTGATGCCCCAGTCACTAGGCAATCACTGTTTTCCCATTCCTTCAGTTTCTTATAGCTCACCCTGGTTGAGAAGAAGAAGAAGCCACATCTATAGTACTGAGTGGGATGAGGAAAGGCCATGACTCAGGGACAAAGCACTCGGTCTGTCTGTTAACCAGAAGGTTGGAGGTTCGAGCCCACTCAGGGTGGCTGTGGGCAGGATTCCTGTAATGCATAGCTTTGGACTAGATGGTGCTTGGGGTCCCTTCCATTTCTATAGTTCTACAAGTCTTGGGTTCTATGATTCAGTCCCTGGCATCTTAAGGTAGGTCTAGCAAAGAATTCTGGAGATTTGCTGCCAATCAGTGTAGACAGTGCTGAAGTAGATGGACCAATGATCTATCTCAGTAAAATCCAGCTTCCTAAGTTGCTAAGAGATTGATTCTAACCTACCTTATACTTTATATCTGTTTGCACTCTGAGTTTCTAGACACTGGTTGGACAAAAATAATGAGTGGCAGTGAAGCAGCATCCCTGGGCTTGTCTTTTTTTGCCTCATTGATTCTTCATCCCATTTCAAAAAAATCCCCCTCGTTCCTCCCCCCCCTTTAAAGCAGCCATATATCTTTTAATTTCCCTATACTATCATTTCCTTATTAATCTCTGTAATGGGTGATGCTTAACTCAGGGATGCAAGCCGGGCAGATGCTGCATGCAAGAAAAATGTCCAAGTAAATAAAGCTGTATTGTGCTGCTATATAAGGGATGCGAGGAAAAAGATTTACAATGAGCCATTTTTGGAAAAGGGAGAGAGGAAGAGAGAGAGAAGGGCCTCCGTTTCCAAACAGAGGGGAGAAAACAATCGTTTGGCTTAACGGCTGCCTGGAACGGGGTTTTATTTGAACTTTTCCTCACAGGCGGACAAAGGGATCATTTGCATGAAGCGCTCAGTGCGTGGGCCCTCGTGAGAAGGCCCCACTCCCGCCTTGCCAAAGCGGTCGCTCCCGGGTGAGGTGCCAGTGACGCCGTTAATCACCATCCCAGCCTTAAGAAGGGAAGTGGAGAGGCATAAAACGTGCCCGTGGAGTTTTTATTGTTGTGACCCTGACGCCAGGCGCAAATTGTACAACGTTTTGTGCCAGAAACCGCCGTGATTTACATATATTTCCCCCCCTTCTGAACAGGGTGGACAGCTGGTGAATCCTCTTGCCTATTAATCTTTTAGTGCGCAATCATTTTCTGGTATGTAACAACTATTTTTCAATCTTTGGGGCATCAAGTGAGGTAATGAATAATTCCATTATGTTCTTACTGGACAAATGGGTATTGCTGAATGACACATTAGGTTTGGAGCAGAGAAAAGAAGGGGTGGCAGAGAAGCTGTTTATTACCTTTCCGTCATGGGGAACGACAAGAAATCTTTCTAATCTTCTCCTGAGGGGGATCACTATAAAATGGAGAGGCCATATACAATTTGGGTATTGTGTGCAAGCATATTTGTGTGACTGTGAGTTCAACTTTCTGTCAATATTTTCCCCACTCCCTTTGCAGTCTCAGAGCTCTCTGAATCTGAAGTTTGGATCTAACTTGGGCTGGATATGAAAAGCCCGCAGATAAGCAGATGTTGTCTGGAAGAGACCACAGTTCACGGTCCCAGTGGTGGCTGGTGCCCATTGGAACTGGTAGGGCAGAAGGTAGAGAGAACAACAGGAAGAGGAGCCAAAGTCATTGTCAGGCAGAGTCAGCTAAAGCTAGTTTAGTCCCCAACCTGAGTTCTACAAAGTCAACCAAGATGATCAAGGGTTTGGAAACCAAGCAGTATGATGAACAGTTGAGGGAGCTGGGTATGATTTGCCTGGAGAAGAGGAGACTGGGAGGAGATATAATAGCCACCTTCAAATATCTCAAGGGCTGTCAAATGGAAGAGGGAACAAGCTTGTTTTCTTCTGCTCTGGAGGGCAGGACTTGAACCAATGGCTTCAAGTTACAGGCAAGGAGGTTCCGACTCAACATCAGGAAGAACTTTCTGACAGTAAGAACTGTTAGGCAGTGGAAAGGACTCCTTTGGATGTTTTTAAGCAAAGGTTAGATGGTCATCCATCTTGGTTGCTTTTGTTGAGATTCCTGGATCGCAGGGGGTTGGTCTCTACAATTCTATGATTCTGTGATTCTATTAACACTGAGACTAAGAAGGAGGAAGCTGACACTGCCACTTTTTGTACTGGTTGTAAGTAGTAAGAGAGGCAGGCAATGGCAGGCTGTTGCTGCAGCAGTGTCCCATTCACTCTGATGGAAAGAGAAACGCTTTTCTGCCTCTCTCACAACGCTAGAACTCATAGACTTCCACTGAAACCGAATGTTGGAAGATTCAGGACAGATAGAAGTATATTCCTGCAGCATTTACTTAAACTATGGAACTCATTTCCATGGGAGGCAGCGTTGGCAAACAACCTAGATGGCTTTGAAAGAGGATTAGACAAATTAATGAAGGAAAGAATTATTGATTGATGGTAGCCATAGTCACACGTGGGTGACGCTGTGGCCTAAACCACTGAGCCTCTTGGGCTTGCTGATCAAAAGGTTGGCGGTTTGAATCCCTGAGACGGGGTGAGCTCCCGTTGCTTGGTCCCTGCTCCTGCCAATCTAGCAGTTTGAAAGCACACCAAAAAGTGCAAGTAGATTAATAGGTACCGCTCCGGCGGGAAGGTAAACGGCATTTCCGTGTGCTGCTCTGGTGTCAGTGTTCCATTGCACCTGAAGCAGCTTAGTCATGCTGGCCACATGACCCGGAAAAACTGTCTGCGGCCAAACGTCGGGTCCCTCGGCTTGTAAAGCGAGATGAGCACCGCAACCCTAGAGTCATTCGTGACTGGACTTAACTGTCAGGGGTCCTTTACCTTTACCTAGCCATAGTCAGAGGCACTGGCAGAGGAAGAGGAGTGTGGGGGGAGCGCATCACCCCCAGCAGCGCGCTCCCGGTAGGGTGCCATCACAGCTGCCCAGCCCACCCCCGCCCACGCTGGGTGTCCTGTCAGGATTCACAGAATGCTGTGTGAGATAGTAAGTCTGCAGGCTTGAGTTGGCTAGCTGATGCAACTGGCTGTTGCAATCAGCCTGCAATACTTTCTGTGGAGGTGCTGGGTCAGAATGACTCAGCAGTAAGGTGCTGACAGTTGATTGGCTGTCATCGGTTTAAAAGGGAAACCTGTCCAGCAGTAAGGGGGTGGTGTAGAGGAGTGTGGTCAGAGAGAGAGAGAGAGAGAGTTAAATGTCTTCCTATTTGCCTTAAGGTGCAGCCAGGTACTCTATTTGACTCTATGAACTGCTCGTGTATTATAGCCTGAAAAAAGGTAAAGGGACCCCTGACCATTAGGTCCAGTCGTGACCGACTCTGGGGTTGCAGCGCTCATCTCACATTATTGGCCAAGGGAGCCAGCGTACAGCTTCCAGGTCATGTGACCAGCATGACTAAGCCGCTTCTGGCAAACCAGAGTAGCACACAGAAACGCCGTTTACCTTCCCGCAGGAGCGGTCCCTATTTATCTACTTGCACTTTGACGTGCTTTCGAACTGTTAGGTGGGCAGGAGCTGGGACCGAGCAACAGGAGCTCACCCTGTCGCGGGGATTCGAACCGCCGACCTTCTGATTGGCAAATCTTAGGCTCTGTGGTTTAACCTACAGCGCCACCCACGTCCATTTTATTATAGCCTGTAGATATTTGTATATATAGCTCACGATGAATATACTGCACTGAAGAACCTGGAACTCTGAGCATTTCTGCTAAAGCGCCATGAACAATTCGCAACATGCCCCGGCCTGCAGATGGCACACCCTGTCCGCTCTGCCACTGGTCAGAGGCAGCAGTGATTCTGAATACCAGTTGCTGGAAACCGCAGGTGGGGAGAGTGGTCTGTGCTGATGTCCTGGTTGTAGGTTTCCCACAGGCATCTGGCTGGCCATTGTAAGAATAGAATTCAGGCTTTGATGCGCCATTGGCCTAATGTTTCTACTATTCGATTGAGGAACAGCAGATACACAATGATCTTTTACTCTCTCTTATTTTGTCACACAGATGCACCAACAAGAGAGTACATTTGGTGGTGGTGGTCTAACCGGTAGACATAGAATCATAGAATCATAGAGTTGGAAGAGACCACAAGGGCCATCGAGTCCAACCCCCTGCCAAGCAGGAAACACCATCAGAGCACTCCTGACATATGGTTGTCAAGCCTCTGCTTAAAGACCTCCAAAGCAGGAGACTCCACCACACTCCTTGGCAGCAAATTCCAGTGTCAAACAGCTCTTACTGTCAGGAAGTTCTTCCTAATGTTTAGGTCGACTCTTCTTTCTTGTAGTTTGGATCCATTGCTCCGTGTCCGCTTCTCTGGAGCAGCAGAAAACAACCTTTCTCCCTCTTCTTGGTGACATCCTTTTATATATTTGAACATGGCTATCATATCACCCCTTAACCTCCTCTTCTCCAGGCTAAACATGCCCAGTTCCCTTAACTCTTCCTCAAAAGGCATTGTTTCCAGGCCTTTGACCATTTTGGTTGCCCTCCTCTGGACACGTTCCAGTTTGCCAGTGTCCTTCTTGAACTGTGGTGCCCAGAACTGGACACAGTACTCCAGGTGAGGTCTGAGCAGAGCAGAATACAGTGGCACTAATACTTCCCTTGATCTAGATGCTATACTCCTATTGATGCAGCCCAGAATTGCATTGGCTTTTTTAGCTGCTGTTGGCTCATGTCAAGTTTGTGGTCAACCAAGACTCCTAGATCCTATCCACATGTACTGCTCTCAAGCCATGCATGGCTTCAACCTCACTGATGTTCCCTCCTTCCCACTCCATCATGGTAGCAGCATAGACAGCAGTGTCTGCAGGGCAGCTGTACCCCACCACACATTGCTACTACTGGAGATGCATATCTCCAATCGCAAGTATGCAGTTACACTTTAGGAAGAAGGAAACCACCAATATCCTTGCTGTCTGGAACATGGAGCCTGTTTTTGCTTAACAGGTTGTTCAGTGCAGTTGGCTTTAGCTTGTGATGCACTACAGTCTGATCAAGTGGGTCCATCTGTGGACACTGTTAAGCTGGCCTTTCGGTCCATTTTTTTTGGAAGAAAAATAATCCTCATAGATTCTGTGAACTGAATGAAGAATTGGTGGACCATCCAGCTGAAAATGAAGTCACTGGGCCCAGACTTGAGAACCAGCCAATTAAAAAAAAAAATCCCCCCACATCTTCCCCAAGTCTGTCTGCAACTGCCTTATCTCCCCACTCTCTATGATACTTGTCAATCAGGACAATGGGAAAGGGAGTGAATGGACTAAGTCTCTGTTTATCTGAGGTGTGCAGGACTGCATTTCTGCTCAACTCCTCCCCCCTTCCCCCAGATGCTATTACATTTCCTATTGGTACCTGACAAAGAGCCTTATGATTCACAGCGATACATACCAATGTGGCACATGTACTGTGGAAAAGAAAGAGGACCAGGAGAGACTATAGCTGGATAAACTTTGTACTCCCAACAATGAAAAGTGATTGCCATCTTAGCTCTGCTTCCATGCAGGAGAACAGCTGTGAATGTTCACCCCAGGTTTTGAGCACATCCAATGTTGTGGGTTTTCCCCCCCGCTTCAGGATGGAGCATGTAAAAGGCATGTTGCTAAAATCACCTCTTGCAGGCATTCAACAGTCTGGACTAGCCTTCCTTGACCTTGTGCCCACAATGCCCATCAGCTCCAGTCAGCATGGCCAGGGATGATGGGAGTTGTAGTTGAAAACATCTGGACAGCAGCAGGTTGGGGAAAGCTAGTCTAGAATGTAGTAATCTCTGTATGTAGGGCAGAACTGATTAGAAGCTAAAGCAGGCCCAGAATACTGATGATGAGTATCCCCCGCCCATTGTTTTAGAATTGTTTTTTTCCTAATATTATAAAAATTCATTTGGCTCTTCCAGAAATTAGAGGAACTGCTCCTTTCCACTCCAAAGAGAATGAAATGACATCATTACACACTAAAATAAAAAAGAAAAAAGGGGGGGAAAGGACCCTTGGATGGTGAAGTCCAGTCAAAGGCAACTATGGGGTTGTGGCACTCATGAATTGTGGCTACAAATTGGTTTCCACCACCCTCTGAACATATATAAAGAGCTCAAACATGATTTATGGCCATGCATTTACTCCCACTAGAAGTTGTGGTGGCCCCCAACACGTACAATTTTAATAATTTTAATGATGATGATGATGATGATGATGATGATGATGATGATAATACACCACCCATCTGACTGGGTTGCCCCAGTCACTCTGGGAGGCTCCCAACAAAATAGAAAAACACAGTGAGATAGCAAACATTAAAACTTCCCTATACAGGGAAAAGGGAAGCGCTTGCAGGTTTCCCTTCAGCATCTGATTGGCCACTGTGAGAATCAGTCTACGCAGGGTCCAGCCTAGAAATATTTCTACCTCTGCCCCCAAACCAGAATGTGACTTCCTTTTTCATGTTTCACATAGTTCCCCAAAACACGCACTGGACACTATGGAAATTCAAAATGCGCCACACATCAATTGAATACCTTAACCAGGAAAAGCCTGGGTGAACAGTTCAGCTTTATGCCAGGACCTAAGTGCCAAAACATTCATTTGGGAGAAAGAGTGGAATATCTAATGTGGTTTAATAGAAGCACATTTCAAAGGGTGGTGGCTATCAGACTAAATGCTGTGGTCTAGTATAAGATGACCCTTTGGAGGAGACAGTACAGTCAAACCTCAATTCCCGAATGCCTCTGTCTTCGTACGTTTTGGCTCCCGTTTGCCAAAAATCCAAAAGTAACTGCTCCGGTTTTTGAACAATTTTTGGAAGCCGAACGTGCTATACAGCTTCCGTTTTGAGTTTCCCTATTGTATTGAGGCTTCAGCTTTCAGTTTTTGGTTGTCGAATGTTTCAGAAGTCGAAGAGTCTTCCAGAATGGATTACATTTGACAACCGAGGTTTGACTGTACCATGAAAAGTGTGACCTGAAAATTAAACGATTTAATGTGAGCATCTGAGAGATGTGTGGCAAATTAACACATGTCACCCATGACCATTCTGAATCAGGCCAGAAGGAGTTGGCAGCCCACTCTCCCTGATGGGCCACTGCCTGTACGTGGCTAGTGATGTTGACAGTCCACATACAGTGGTGCCCCGCAAGACGAATGCCTCGCAAGACGAAAAACCCGCTAGACGAAAGGGTTTTCCATTTTTGAGCTGCTTCGCAAGATGAATTTCCCTATGGGCTTGCTTCGCAAGACAGAAAAATCTTGTGAGTCTTGCCAATTTTTTTCGCTTCCCCCCCTTTTCTAAGCCGCTAAGCCACTAATAGCCTTTTAGCCGCTAAGCCGCTAAGCCACTAATAGCCGCTATACCGCTAAACCGCTAATAGCGCTAATCCGCTAATAGGGTTGCTTCGCAAGACGAAAAAACCGCTAGACAAAGAGACTCGCTTAACGGATTATTTTCGTCTTGCGAGGCACCACTGTATTCAGGTGTCCCATCATGTGCCAGTGGTGAGTTTAATTGTAAACTGTGTGAAGAAGTACTCTGTTCTGGTTTCCTTCCCCTCTGTCCGTGTTACTAGTCCATGTCATCCCTGTATGGAGCCCTCCTCTCTACAGTCTTGAAAACCTTGTCTGGCATGTTCTTCTCTGGCCCCAAAGGCTTGTTATACTATTTGATAAATTTGGGGCATTAGTGCAGCTCACACCGCCATCCAAGGAAGCCTGCAAATGGGGATTGGCACCAAGTGAGTGATTGGCAGTGGTGATGAATTCTTATTGTGTCAAGAATTTTTCGGCATGACATTTATTGGTAAACCCGTCCAAAATAATCCCCGTTCAGACCTGCCAGATTTGCTGCAAAGTGATGTGCTCCCGTTGCACATTGCCAGAAGAATAATGATTGATGCCCACTGCCAATCAGTGTGAAGAATCAGTCAACTCCTTCCTGTCATTTCAAACTAAGACCGTATGGCTAGTTTTTACAAATTTCAGAGGGGGTGGGGAAGAGTAAATGCTGAGTTTTAATGCGTGTATGAGCTACCTGGGCTGGGTACCCAATGTCAGCAATAATTATAATTATTGCTACAAGTGAAAAGGTGCTAAACCTAAATGTTCTAATGGTAACCAATGTACAGCAGGAGAAAAGATGGACTCTTCCATTGCTGAAGACGTTTATGCAAAGAAACGACCATTGTTGAGGAGTTCTGTAGTTGCAAAATCCCTGCACTGAGCAGGTTGGTATCTTATATGGCCCCTAGGGTACCTTCCATCTATACAAATTGTATGATTCCAAATTGGAGATAGAATGGAAGAGAAATGGAGAGCTCCAAGGGAGGACCAGGACAGATGGGGGAGTAATTTGGGGGATCCACTTCCTGAAGTGAAATCATCTCATCTCCTGGACCAAGGAACAGATCAGATTGTGGCCTGCTACTAAAATCTGCATCTCACTGAATCCGCCATGAAGTGATCTGAGGTATTTACTTTTTTTCTTTAGCTGCCTGGAATGGCTTGTAAGTGTGATGGCTGCCACACAGGCTGAATATGGAGTTTGATGGCAGCCCCCCACTGCATACAGAATGGATGCCATCATCTCCTGATCTGGCCCTGTTTTTCAGCCCAAGGGAAGAGTGTCATTTGTGATTTAGTCCAAGTGTAGGTGATACTCCTCTGATAATCTCTGAGCATTCTGGTCAGCACTCCAGAAATTCTCACATGAATATATTTTATTAACACTTCAGTTAAGCTTCCCAAGTCCACTTAGGAGGTCTTCATTTTACTGCCAATGGATAGAGCCTTGTTTGCTGTAACTTCTGAAACTCTGAGTAAAAACCTTCACTTATTTGCAAAGCCAAGTGTCTGTGATTTATTCTAGCCTAAGTATTTTCACGGGGATCTAGCCAAGTTTTAATGTGCTTGGAGCAATCACAATTGTTCTTAAGTCTGCTATGAAAAAGTAAGGATCTGTCTACCAAACTCTCTCCAACAGTTTCTAGGGGGGAAGCATGTTCCCTATTATTGAGCAATGGTCTCTTTTTCTTTTGAAGGAAGAGGCTCTCTGTAAGACGTAGTTAGAAGCAGACCATGGTAATTTCTCTCTTCGCAACTGGTCATCTGCATTCAATCCCCATCCCCAACTATATGCTGGTTGTACTTTGCCCTCCTACTCTACTCACAACTGCAGTTTCTTAGCTATGCTGAAAATGCTTCTGTGGATCTGCATACATATTCTACAAGGCCAGTTGCATATTAAATTCCACATTCAATTCATCTATTATAGGTCAATAGTGTTTTCCTTCTCCTTACACCGCCAAAAATAATAATCGTCTGTAAACCATGTTGATGCTGTCCGGCTCTTTTTTATTTTTATTTTTTATTTTACAAAACAAAGAACATCCTGTTAGACGAAGGCTAATCTGCAGTAACCAGAAGTTGATCTTCTTTCGTCCAATATGAAAAGATTTATTTTTCCATTGTTGAGCTATGCTTTGACTGAGTTCACATGGCTAACTCCTGCATTATAATGGTGGCTATTTTGTTAGCACACAGTGTGCCAATTAAAACATCTGAAGGTCCCAGCCATCATGTTTGTGGAGGTGTGGGGAGAAAACGCTGCATTGATTTATTATCAATGACATGGAAATTGTTGTCATTCTGCTTCTTGTCACCCCCTTCCAGACTCCTTCCACTGTCATGGTTGTTGTTTTTTAAGAGCCTAAATGGAAATAGATGACGTGAAAAGAATGGATTGGCATTTAAATTAAACATTTCTAAATGCCAACAGCTCTGACTTTCCTCATATGAAACAAGTTTAAACATAAAAAAGTCATGGATTTGTGAAATGCAAGTTTGTCCCCAAATCGTCACAAAACAAAATCTATTTACTGGTTCTTTTTAGGGTAAGGTGAAGGGAAGGGCTAGAGCTCAGAGGAATCAGAGGTTGGCACAACCAGTGTGGTGGCACTATGAGACATGCTACAGGGGACACCACAACAATGCTGTAGAATGGAGCATGAGAGACAGGGGGCGCCAAATTGTAATGTCACACAGGGTGCTGCTGAAATTTGAGAGGCCCAAGTCTGCCGCTGGAGACTTCTGTGTTCAGAAGGTCCCAAGTTTGATTCTCCATGTAACCCAGAGGGAGACCCCTGTCTGAAACCCTGGAGAGCCACAGTGAGCCACGTCATGTAGTACGATGGATCAGTGTGTTTGGCTGTTAACCAGAAGGTTGGTTGTTTGACCCCCACCTAGGGATGGCTGTGGGCAGGATTCCTGCAATGCAGGTGGTTGGACTAAATTACCCTTTGAGTTCCTTCCAACTCTACCACTCCATGATTCTAAGTCTATGTAGAGAATATTGAGCCATATCATTCACTGGCCTGACTCTGTGTGAAGCAGTTTCCAATGTTTCTATGCTAGATCGAGATCAAAACCTGGAATATAATTACCAGCTGAGGGTCCTTGAGATGTTGAGTAGGCAAAGCCAGATGGTCAAAATCTCAAAGTTGTTAGTTTAACTCAGGCCTCAGTAAATTAATGGGACAAGTAGGGATGCCAGCAAATTCAGCCAGAAACGAGAGGAGGAGGAGGAATTTCTGCAATTTGCATGCTCATCCGACATCGGGAACAGAAATCAAGAAAGCAAATGTGAGCAGTATTTACTATCGTTCTTTGCTTGCTTGTTTACTCCACAAACATTATGTAAATAACTATGTTGTTTTCTGCATTGCTTTGACATTTCCCTTCCAAAGAAAAGAACTGAAATTAATCCTGCAATTAATGATGTAATTATGTTAGTTTTGGCCATAGCAAAAAGTGAGATGAATAATGCAGCTTTGAACAGAAGCAGAACTGTAGCAGAACAGAAGCAGCACTGATTGCAATGTACATGGGACTTGATAGAAATTCTTGCCTCCTTACATCCCTAGGCATGACTAAGTACAGGAAGTCATAATGAATTCCCAGTATTTCAAACTGGTGATGCTGCCAGCTGAACTAGAAGGTGAGTGTGGGCCCAACATTTGAGGACTGGGGCCCAAGTCACATGACTGAGCAAAACTGAACATCTCTGTACCCCTTCCACACATACACACCATGTTCCCTTTTTGGACTTTGTCATAAATTCTGCTGCTTTAAATTCTGCTGGCTGTGCCCCAGGCTGGGGGACTTGCACCATCATAGCTCTGGATCATGGGTAGGCAAACCAAGGCTGGGGGCCAGATCCAGCCCAATCGCCTTTTAAATCCAGCCTGCGGACGGTCCAGGAATCAGCATGCTTTTACATGAGTAGAATGTGTGCTTTTTATTTAAAATGCATCTCTTGGTTATTTGTGGGGCATAGGAATTCATTCTTTTTTTTTTCTTTCAAATTATAGTCCGGCCCTCCACAAGGTCTGAGGGACAGTGGACCGGCCCCCTGCTGAAAAAGTTTGCTGACCCCTGCTCTGGATCACCCAGGAAAGCCCATACACACCTTTCATCCCAGTGGACCTTGAATTGTCATTAGTGAACTCCTGTTAATTCCAATAGGTACACAGTTCAATTAATATAGTTTGTAAGACCCAACCCCTTGTGTTCACGCCTTAGTTTGGATCCAAACCTCAATTTTACTGGACTTAACCAATCCAGAGTTTCAGACTGCCTTGTGATCACAGTGGTCAGCTTTTTATGTCCCCACTCCTTGGTGTGCTTGAAGAAATATGTGGTAGCTCACATGGCCAGGTTCCAGCCTCAGACCCTGACGTTTTTTGTTCAAGCTCTGGGTACCCAAGAATTCTACAAATTGAAAACTCCACCATTTTACTAGTTACTTTGATTGCAGGGGCTTCTCTGTTCACTAAAGCGGAGAGCTTCACATCCACAGAGCTGCCCTTACATTGAAGTGACAAGCCTTGTATGCCAGGGCATAGGTGGTCGTTGGTTGACTGTATTAGTTTGTTGCAAAGTGGATTGTTTTTCATCGGTGAACTAACAACAAACAAAGCAGACCCCCAAATTATCAAGTTTCACTCTATGAGTTTTCAATAGCAACCAATCTCGAGAACTGCATATATCTGCCCCTAGACAGCTGCATTATGGAGCTAAAGAAACTGCATCTAAATTCATGAGCCGATAAAATGTAATCTGGCTGAAGGCTTACGCGTGTGCACACACACACACACACACACACACATGCAATCACACCCCCTTGATTTACAAATGTTCCATAGCCTCTCAAACTGCTTCTGAGTTACTGGCATTATTTGAAATAATGACACAATAAAACACACTTTAAAAGACAAACCCATCACTTACTTACTTCTCGTCCAAAGAAATGTCTCAGAAATGTTTTAAGAACATAATTGATGGGAGACTAGATTTCATAGACCATCAAAAACCTGGAAAGGCTTTAATAAACTAGGAAAATTAAACTCACTCCGGCTTACTAGCAGGTCTACAGCTTGCTTTCTTAGGGAACACAATTTTGTAATTACATGCGGTGCATTAGCAAAGACCTGGTTCCTTTTGAGGTGATGTGGTGGCCTTGGAACTTAACTCAGTGCTAGAGTGTGTGTTTTGCATTGGGAAAGTCTGTGGTTCAATTGGTGGCATCTTCATCCAGTTAAAAGATCTCAGTACCTAGAAATCTCTAGAAATTGTCTACCAACCGAAGCTGATGATGCTGAACCAATAATCTAATCAATATAATGGAGGTTGCATCTATGGAAACAATTACACTAAACTTAATCTTCCATTTGCTTTGGCAACCTTAGCAGGGTGCAGTGGTGCTGTGGCAAGCCTTGGAACGAGGCAAGTAATGCAATGCCAATGTCATGATGCACATTGCATCTGTGTAAGAACTTAAGAGCCCTGCTGTATCAGTTGAAAGGCCTATCCAATCCAGCGTTCTGTTCACACAGTGGCCAAACCAAAACCTATATGAGGCCCGCAAACAGGATCTGAGCATAGCAGCACTCTCATCACTTGCAACTTACATCAACTGTTGTTTAAAAGCATATCTTCTCCAACAGTGGAGGGAGTTCATAGCCTTCATGGTTAGTAATCTTTGATAGCCTCGTCCTTTGTGAATCTCTCTAATCTTATGTTAAAGCCATCCACATTGGTGGCCATTGCTAAGAGAGGGGTGAATTGAAAGTTTAACAATGTGTGACAAGAAAAAGTGTTTTCTTTTGTCTGTCCTGAAAGTTCCAGCATTAATCCTCAATGTGTAGCAAATATTCCAATTTCTGCACATTTTTTTTTGGCTGGTTTAATTGGACCTGGCTCCATAGCTAATTCTTTTATTCATGATTTACATTGTCACAATGCCACCCAGTTAAACTTATTAAATTGGGAATAAAAGACATGTTTTTGCTTTTGTGAGCTGAGGCTCCAAGACTTTGGCCACCTCATGAGAAGAGAAGACTCCCTGGAAAAGACCCTGATGTTGGAAACAATGGAGGGCACAAGGAGAAGGGGACGACAGAGGACAAGATGGTTGGATAGTGTTGTCGAAGCTACCAACATGAGTTTGACCAGACTGCAGGAGGCAGTGGAAGACAGGAGTGCCTGGCGTGCTCTGGTCCAGGGGGTCACGAAGAGGCGGACATGACTAAATGACTAAACAACAACAATGAAGACTATGCACACTACCACATCATTTAAATCAGAAAGGATGTTTGGCCATTCTAGTAAAAATGTACCTTTCATCCATGGAGTCTACTTGTGCTGTGCTATTGAAGATGCTCTGGAATGACAATCAAGCTTTTCATGAGATTCTGATGAAGTCCAACTTCACAGATGGCGGGACAGAGCCTTAGGATTCAAGGTACCAGAAGCCTTTTTCTTAATTTCAGTAACACAAAGACTTTGAACAAAACATGACATCTTTGCCACTCGAGTTAACATTTCTTTAAAAAAGATAATAATGTGACATTGAAGGCAACACTACACAGCTGTGTGGTACCTACATAATTGAGGCTTTGAAACATCAAAGAGACGGCATCTTCAAACACTTGAATAGCTTTATTTGAAAGATTCCTTTTCACAACAAAATATGGACTCTGCCGTTGCAGATCAATGGATCTCTCAGAAACACAGTGTCCCCACTTTAAGCTGAAACACTTGGGATGTTTACATGATATTGACCGTTTGCTTCTGGACTACAAAGCAGGATTTTATTAAATGCATGATCCCATCGCTCTTTACAGAATTAATCATGATATTCCAGGCAATGAAGAAGAGGTTATTGTCACCGTGATGACAATTTCCCTAAGATTACAATGAATGCTTAAAAAAAAAACAACTTTGCTTCAAACTATTTGGTTGGAATGAAACAATCAGCAGTACCTTACCTGATTACAGTTCCCAGGGTTTCTTTGGGAAGAAGGATTGATTGTTAAACCGCCCAGGGAATTGTAGCCCTGGGCAGAGAATAAGGGTCTCCTAACAACTCCTGGCCTCCTTAAAAAAACTGCCATTCCCAGGATTCTTTGGGGGAAGCCATGAATGTTTAAAGCGCCATGATACTACTTTACATGTATAGTGCAGATACAGCCTAAGATCTATGCCTCTGTCGTGAGTTTACTAGCTTGATTTGGGCAAGTCATTCGGAACTTAAGTCCCTATCTGTAATAAGAGGAGAAAAATACAGCCGTACCTTGGAAGTCGAACGGAATCCGTTCCAGAAGTCGACTTCCAAAATGTTTGGAAACCAAAGCACGGCTTCTGATTGCCTGCAGGAAGCTCCTGCAGCCAATCAGAAGCCACAGAAGCCTCATCAGATGTTCGGCTTCCAAAAACAGTTCACAAACCGGAACAGTCACTTCCGAGTCTGCAGCGTTCAGGAGCCAAAATATTCAAGAACTATGCTGTTCAAAAACCAAGGTACGACTGTACTGGATTGGTTCCAGACAGGATGCAATCCTCAGCACACCTGCAGCCTAGTGAGTTTAAACCAGGCTTCCTCAATCTTGGCCCTCCAGATGTTTTGAGACTACAATTCCCATCATCCCTGACCACTGGTACTGCTAGCTAGGGAGTTATAGGCCAAAAACATCTGGAGGGCTGAGAATTAGGAAACCTGGTCTAAACAGAAAAGCAGAGCCATTTTGAAAACTGCAGCTCTGCCACACATACTGACTGGAACAGAAATTGGGTGGGGAAGGCCAATAATAACAATAATTTGTATACTGCCCTTCATTTGAGGATCACAAGGTAGTTCACAACATAAAAATACAAAATCTTGGCCCTAAAAAAAGGTACAAAAATGTATTACCAAACATATATTTTACAATATGATTAGAAATGCTTTTATTGAGATAAAATACATATTTATGTATTCTGTGGCGGAACACCCAACTAAGTATGCATTTAAATGCAGCAAATTATACAATGGTTAAAAAAAGAAAGCATGTGAAATTGACCAGAGATATCCATGCCTACGCATGAGTAAGACCTCAATCCTAACCCTCTTACCTGAGAGTAAGGTCCACTGCATTCAATAGTAGACATGGTTAGCATTGTGCTATGAGCCCAAATTCCACCCAATGGCTTAACATACATGGTTGTTGTTAAGGATGACAACTAGATAATGTGTGTGATTTTTGTTATAATGCTTCACAGGAAAAATAGAAATGTTAAGTATTAAAAACAGGTCAGAGAGCAGACTACAGATTAAAGGCTGTAATGTTGTTATTGACTTTAGTCACCCAGTCTGTAGCTAACTGACCTCGGGTCAGCAACAGCTACAACTCAATGCATCAGTCTGCTTCCCCAGCAGATATAACAAAATTGGTCTTTGAAATTTGCTGGATTACCAGTAAAGACCACTGCCAATTCACACCTTGTCTCTACCCAGTGCATCCCAATTTTTGAAGAAGTCTTATATCTGCTAAAAACAAGTGAACACCCTCATATCTGAACATCTCTAACATTTTGAGATCATGGGAGCTTGGGGGTGAGATTGTCTACTTTTGTCTTTATTTGGAGCAGATAGGAGATGGTTGAAAAATGGTCTCATAACCTTCAGCCAAAAGTATCATAACTTTCTGCCTGCACCTCTGTTGCACCAGTTGTTCAGGCACTAGGAAAAATATGACCTCAATATTGCCATCTCACCACTGCCTCATCCCAGAATTGATACCTTTGTGCCCTGAACTGCAGTGATGTGCCATTAAAATCCAACTCCAATACCATTATGTCGCTATTAGAAAAGACTGCCACGGAGCTCAGTTTTTCAAATAAATATAAATTGTGAAGGGTTGAAGAGTGAAGTGGCCTCGGGTGACCTCGAGAAGGAGATTCAAGCATCCGTTCAGAATGTTCAAGCTCCTCACTCTGCAACCAATTTTGAGAAACGTATTGGCTGAAAGAGCCATAGAGCATGTCATGTGGACCTGGCCCCAAATGCAGTCACAATAGGATGGTGCGGTTTTCATAGAGGAGTTGTAGAACTTCAAAATGTCTCAGTGATGTGCTCTGACTCCTCGCAATAGCAGCATGAGTGCACTACCCTGAAATCTGTGGATGAAGGGCAATATACAATTTTAATAAATATTATTGATAATAATGGCACCAATTTCAAGAATATTTGGTGCTGAGCTTCCAAAACTTGCTCCACTGAGACCCTGAGAAGACAGAGAAAGAAGATGCTATTCTAGGCTGCATCAACAGATGTCTAGTGTCCAGATCAAGGGAAATAATAGTATCACCATATCCTGCCTTGGTCAGGCTACACCTGGAGTACTGTGCCTTGTTCTGGGCACCACAATTTAAGAAGCATATTGAGAAGATGGAACATGCGCAGGGGAGAGTGACCAAGATGATCAAAGGTCTGAAAACCAGGCCTTATGAGGAATGGTCGAGGGAGTTGGATATGTTTAACATGGGGGAAAAGGAGACTGAGAGGAGATATGATAGTCATCTTCAAGTAGCTAAAAGACTTTCCTATGGGAGCTTTTCTTCTCCTGCTCCAGATGTAGGACAACAAACAAAGTTACAGGAAAGGAGATTCCGACTAAACATTTGGAAGAACTTTCTGATGGTAAGAGCTGTTCGACAGTGGAATGGACTCCCTCAGGAGGTGGTGGACTTCTCCTTCCTTGGAGGTTTTTAAGCAGAGGCTGGGTGGCCATCCCTTATGGATGCTTTAGTTGAGATTCCTGCATTACAAAGAGTTGGACTAGATGACCAGATTCCCCATTCCCATCCTTTTAAATACAGTGGTACCTCAGGTTAAGTACTTAATTTGTTCCGGAGGTCCGTTCTTAACCTGAAACTGTTCTTAACCTGAAGCACCACTTTAGCTAATGGAGCCTCCAGCTGCCACTGCGCCGCCAGAGCACAATTTCTGTTCTCATCCTGAAGCAAAGTTCTTAACCCGAGGTACTATTTCTGGGTTAGCGGAGTCCGTAACCTGAAGCGTATGTAATCTGAAGTGTATGTAACCTGAGGTACCACTGTAATGATGTCAGGAACATGGGGAAGTGCCTTATACCAAGTCAGAACGTTGCAGAACTTCAATAAAATATTGGGGGATAATCAGTCACATGACACAGCACACACAACATCCGAATGGCAACACCCATCATCTTTGGGAGTGGGGCACCCCCTCAAACATTTTATTGGGGGGGTGAAGGGACCTTGGGCCCCTAGGAATTGGCACCTATGGACCACTGGCAAATCTAAATGATTATTGTTTACACTAAGGAAACCTGTGATGCTGTTGGACCTAACAACCACATCTTACATTGAAAGCATATTTAAAGGAGATGGCTTGACCAAAAAGATCCTGGGAAGAAAGGAGATTCTGATGGAACATTAGGAATAGCTTTCTGACAGTAAGAGCTGCATGACAAAATAGCTTTCTGAGAAAATAGAACTGGAACACCTTTGAAATCAACACCTATATGAATTTTGTTATGCAGTTCTCTATTCAACCGGTGTTTACAAAAACACATACCTATATTGGGGAAAAGTATGCATAAAAATGAATGTATTAGTAATAATTGCATACAAAATGCATTGCAACAGGGAAAACTGCTTGCAAAAATGTGTTAATTGAGACATATTCAAACTAAAATGCTGGTTTTAAAAAAATCACTGCAGAAATGTGGGGACTGGAATGTAAGACTGTGGGAAAAATGGGGGGACGGATCAAAATTGACATACCATTCCATGCCTACTTCCAGATTATGGACCGACAACATGTCTCCCATTGTTGACCCAGCTGCAGACGTTGGAGCTCATGTATTTCTCAGAGAAAGCAAGCAGAATATTAAAAACCCAGAAGCTTGCAAGAAAAGCGTAAGGCACATGCAAACCCTTTGTTTTGCCTTTAAATTAAAATAAAAATTAAACCCAAATAGCATGTAATTGATTTTAATGTAGCTTTTTAAAAAATGGGTGATGGGGAAAAGAAGGTCTTTTTCAGCAAATATACTATTGATTAACTGATATTTAGACTCTGGAGGCATCACTTTTCATAGTGCACCATAAGCATTTAAAAATACTACAAGGAATTAATTGCATGAACCCCCCTCCCTTTTTTCTGGCACTGTGCTCTGAGATGGCTTATCAGGTTTTTTTTTATTAATATTAATGAGCAGAATTAGCACCAAAGATCAGGGATCCGTGATAGCTCGAAGAACCTGCAAGGACCCCATGGCCTCCTACGGTTTATTATTTTTTAATCAAAATAGCTGACTTGAAGGCAGGGAAATGAAAGAACTGAGTCTTTTTATGATTCTACAACGATTCAAATTAAAATGATCTATACTTGCATAATTCCAACAAACCATTTTGTGCTAGTTAAAAACAGTTAAAATGGCATAAAGGCATGATTTAAGGGCTGTCGTGCTTGCTTCTTAATGAATGGTTTATTTTATGTGGCATTCTCCGCTCTCCTGTACAGACAAGCAGAGGCATGAGCACAGATCACGATGATCACAGAATCATAGGATTGTAGAGTTGGAAGTGAACTCAAGGATCATCTAGTGCAACCCACCACAGTGTAGGAATTACAGCTGAAGAAATATACTTGAAGATAGCTACGTTCTGCAACCATTGTCTATGTCCTACCTCCTCTGTTGGAGGCAGTATGCCTCTGAATGCCAGTAGTTCGGAAAGACAAGTGGAGAGAGCGCTGTTCAACTCAGGTTGTGCTTGTGTGTTTCCCATTTGAGGACGTGAGATGACAAAAGCAGGAACTGGGTTCAACAGCACTCTCTCCACTGGTCATTCACAGAAACTGGCATTCAGAGGCATATTGTTTCCAGCAGAGGAGGCAGAACATAGCTATCTTGGAGAAGAGGAGGTTAAGGGGTGATATGACAGCCATGTTCAAATATATAAAAGGATGTCATATAGAGGAGGGAGAAAGGTTGTTTTCTGCTGCTCCAGAGAAGCGGACACGGAACAATGGATCCAAACTACAAGAAAGAAGATTCCACCTAAACATTAGGAAGAACTTCCTGACAGTAAGAGCTGTTCAACAGTGGAATTTGCTGCCAAGGAGTGTGGTGGAGTCTCCTACTTTGGAGGTCTTTAAGCAGAGGCTTGACAACCATATGTCAGGAGTGCTCTGATGGTGTTTCCTGCTTGGCAGGGGGTTGGACTCGATGGCCCTTGTGGTCTATTCCAACTCTATGATTCTATTCTATGATTCTATGATCTTCTACAAGCATTGTCTATAGCCACTGGGGCATCCGATTGGCCACTGTGAAAATAGGATGCCAGACATGATGGACCATTGGCCTGACCCAGCTTCAGTGTACTTCTTGTGGGAAGTGAAACACAAGAGCAGTCAAGTACAACAGTCCTAGAATGACCATGTTTACACATGGGGAGGAATGTTTGTCCAGCCAGCAGGTAAATTTCCTGTTTCCTTCTGAGCTGGGACACACTTCCTCTGCATGTGATCAGAGGTGGGTGTGGCCTCAGGTAATGACAAAAGCACAGGGCAGGGCAGGCATTTCTCTTTCTCTGACTACATGCATCAGAGAATCAACATCTGCTTAGCCAAAGATGCTCTCTTAGCCTCCAGCCAAGAAAGGACAAAGGGACTGTCTCCTTATGAGATAGTTTCCAGATGTATGTAACTTTTCTAAGCTAAGTCTGCCTTCTGGGATCCGATTGTGAACTAAATGTGAGTAAACTCTTTTTATACTTTTATAGAAGACTGTGTCGTGTCTTATCTTTTATGAGGGAATAAGGGTAAAATACCAGATCAGTTATTATAGAGGCTTTAGCAAGCCTGAGCAAACGCATTCGCTGCAAGTTTATAAAGGGGAATGTTACTCCGCTAAATTGTGAACTTGTTTACACAAGTTGGAAAGGCTATAACCAAACAATATATCCTCTCCTGCATCCCTGAACATTCCCACACTTCTTATGTTCTTAAATTTGGGTGGTGGAGCAGGTAGTGAACCCAGATAGGGATTTGAACCCTGGTCTCCCAGGTCCTAGCCCAACACTCTAACCACTACATCACACTGCCTTAAACTCTTATTTTGGGGATGGGGAACCTCAGGCTATTTCATCCCTCAGTATTATGTTACCACCTGAGGACTGGGTGCCCAATGTGGCCCTTGAGGCTTCTCTAGTTGGCCCTTGGAGCCCTCCATAGGGCACTTGAGTATTTTTTGCATGGTTGAAAAGTCCCCTTGAACTCTAATGCCTTTTGCTTCTCTGAATGAAGGATTGAAGAGTGTGCGTAGAAACCAGTCTACTATACAGTGATACAATTTCAATTTGATGTTTTGCCCACTTTTGCCTCTAGCCCCACTAACTACTGGACTATGGCCCTCAGAAGAGAATGTAGCCCTCAGGTTGAAGGATGCTGTTCCCCCCTGCTTCACAATCCTAATAAGTGCAAACCTGGAAGTGTTGCCTAGATCCCATATATGGATAATTGTGTGTGTGTGTGTGTGTGTGTGTGTGTGTGTGTGTTACAGCATCTTTTATCTTACTTTTCCCCTTGTCCAGACAGACTTTTTTGATATGCAGATTCTCAGCTCCCCATTTGAGGTATGTCAAAGTACATCAATCTTTATCGCTTTTCGACAAATCCTGAAAGAACACCAGCCATGGATTGCAAAGTGTGGTTCAAACACATACAACTGACCCATAATCCCCTCAACGTTGAAATACACTGCCATTGTGTTTTCAGAAGCTCTAAATCCATGGATCATCAATGAGGTGGATGGCACCATTTCTTCAAAGAGTTTGCAATCCATTGTATCACAGGAGGCATTTGAAGAAACAATGGATTTTTCCACACGATGCAGCTTCAATTGCATACTAAACACCTTGGTGAGAGGTGTTCACACACACAAAAAAGATGAACAAATGCTAAGAATAGGGCTGTGCCATTTTTTAACAGGGTTCAGTGTTGGGTATGATGTGGCTTATATAGACTTTTTTTAAAAAAAATGAAGGCTTATCATTCCATTTCATATGAGCATTTGTTATTGTGAAAATGAAATTGCAATAAATAAATAAATTTTTGCTTTACAGATTATTGCTATTTATTAATTTAAACACCACTACACGCCAAAAAGGTTTTTAAGCACTTTTGGGGAGGGAGAGGTATAAAAACCAGTTTGGCAAACTTTAAAATATAATGCATAATTAAAAATAGTAAAACAATCTCATCAAAATGTTAAAATATTAACATCCATAATTGAAATATGCAATAAAACTGTTAATCATTTAAAACTGGAGATTCAGATAAAGGGAAAGTCTTTATAAACCAACAGAATGCCAATATAGATGGGGGTCTCTCGTATTTCAGTGTCATCAGTGGAAAAGTCTGCCTCTGCATCACCAGAAGCTGATAATCATCTGGCTGCAGTAAGACTAATTAATTCCCTATAGCACTCCAGTATTTTGGTATCTCATGTCCTGTCTGTTCTGAATTCCAATTAGGGTCCCACGAGTCTTTGTGGACAGTCCAAACCCAATACCCACCAGCTTGAGAGAGTTAGGAAAGCTGCTTGCTCCACATCCCAGCTCAGCAGAAGATGCACCGGCATAAATCTCTTACCCTGGCTCAGTCAGGGTTCGGCTGATGCCCAGGGCTCAGTCAACCAGCTGAGCTGAAAGCAGAAGGTTTTACATTGGTATAAGCCCTGAAAAACGAGTATTCTGGGGGAGTGGTAGGGGCTGAAATGAGCAGGAGGACTTGCAATGCATCTTAAGTAGGCGTAGGTTCTATCAGTTTCCTACAATTGGGATTGCTCCATAAATACAGCATCTCACACAGCCCATGTAGAAGGTCCATGAGGTTGAAGATTGAAGGTGACGTGGAACATAGGAAGCTGTTTTCTAGTTGCCAGTCAGCAGATCTCCAAGATTTCAGACAGAAAGACCTTCCTAGTCCTACATGTTTTGCCTCCCCTGCCCCTAATAATATCGTCGTCATCATCATCATAATTAGTTAGGGGGGGAATTCTTTTCTCATTATTTGATTAAGAATGGTTAGGGGTAGGTATGAAAAGAGGATAAATGTTCAGCAAAACACTAATTAATGTTACTAGGACTGAATATTGTTAACTGACCTATTGGTATGTTTCACGGTCATATAAACTGTTGATGCATCTTAAATGAATTGCAGCTGCTGAAACCTCAGTGGTATAACGGAAGTGTATTTATATTTGATCTGGCTGTTGTACAATTGCACCTGTATTGTCTTCTGTAACTGCTTTTGGTACCATAAATTAATGGGAAATGCAGACAATTACTCAATAATCACATAATCGTACCTACGGGACCGCCTCTCCTGGTATGTCCCACAGAGGAACTTACGATCTTCAAATAAAAACATATTGGAGATCCCGGGCCACAGAGAGGTTAGGCTGGCCTCAACCAAAGCCAGGGCTTTTTCGGCTGTGGCTACGATCTGGTGGAACACTCTGCCACAAGAGACTAGGGCCCTGCGGGACTTGACATCTTTCCGCAGGGCTTGCAAGACAGAGCTGTTCCACCAAGCCTTTGGCCAGGGCACAGCCTGACTCCCTCCTTTGGCAATCTTCACAGAACTCTAGCCCAATGGTTGCCATAAATTTGATTTGAATTAATTTTATAATGAAATGATTTTAGAATGTTGTATTAATTTATTGTTGTTAACCGCCCTGAGCCCAGCTTCAGGAGGGCGGGATATAAATAAAATTATTATTATTATTATTATTATTATTATTATTATTATTATTATTATTATTATTATTATTGCTATTAGACACCCTCTCTCTTTTTTTGGAGGGTGCTGTAGTTTCTTCTGCCTGACACCCCATCCACTGTGCAATCCTTCCCTCTACCCTCTTGCTAGTGTTAGTTGCAAAGTAATAATAAAAAGGAGCCCAGCCAATCAGGAATCACATTGTGAGCATCAAAATGCTACATTTAACTTGTCCCACACTGCAATTTAAATGAGATATGCAAACTTAT
Source organism: Podarcis vaucheri (assembly GCF_965113315.1). NCBI lineage: Eukaryota > Metazoa > Chordata > Lepidosauria > Squamata > Lacertidae > Podarcis > Podarcis vaucheri. The sequence goes on from NC_138749.1 coordinate 6,840,939, forward strand.
TTGTATTTTATTTTTTTTGCAAAAAGTAGTGTGGAGGTTGGGGACAGAGAAGAGCTTTGTTTGTGGGGAGGGGAGGGGGAGCTGACAAAAATGTTGAGGAATACAGTTTGTAGTTTCGCCTCAAGCCAAGTCGCTTAATATGTTCACAGCAAGCTCGCAGTCTTCAGGGATTAGTGGACAGAATGCACCCCAGCCCCTTTCTCTTTTCAGAAATTAACCACTGCCTCAGCTATTTCGGAGAAATCGGGCTTGCCTTTAAACTTTTCTAAACTGAAATAACGTAGCAGCAGCAGCAAGCAGCATGCATTCAGGAGCCGGGAGTATTATTTTAATTCTCAAAGGCATTACTACTTCCCATTATGGACTGTAATGGCAAGCAATTTTGTGTGTGTTATGTCAGATTGCTAGGCAGTGCAATTTGGGTAGTTTCATAGACTGATGGATTCGAAAGCCAAAAGGGACCATTATCAACATCTCGGGTGACCTCCCTTGTAACACAGGTCATAAAAATTCACCTAGTAATTTCTGGGTCAAGCCCAGACTGACCTTGAGGTTAAACTTTAGTAAAGCTGATTTTTTTTTTAAAGTTCCCTTTCCGAATTACAATAAAGGATTGTTTGGCTGCCGCTGTATAGCTGTTGTGTTTGCCTTTGCAAAATGGCCTCGGTGAACTGCCTTTTTTTTAAAAAAAAAAAATCTGCAAAAGAAATTTGCTGTGGGACTGTGAGCATGATTGGAAAGCCTGAAGAGATTCCCCCCCCCCTTTTTTCTTTTTGTCTCAGCTGGTGGATTTTTTGGCTGACCTACAATAGACATCCTCCCCACCCCCCGAATATATGAGTTTATAATGGAAACGCTGACATCTCCAGAAATGGCCCCAGTGGCCAATCCTCCGATACAGTCACATTATGCCAAGTTTGCAAAAATACATATTATTTAAAGGCTGGATTTACTGTTTGGCAGCCCACGAGCCCGGTAATACCTTGCATAAATGATTGTCTTTGGGTAACATTTGCATGCCTGTGTAACAATATGTAAATGCGACACTTTCCCTCTTGGAAAACTCTGAACTCCCTAATGAGCCAAAGGGCCAAACATGCAAATCGAGTCCATGATTCACGCCCCTGCCTCTCGTTTAATTTCTCCAAATGCATTTTGCATTCTGATTATGCTACCCAAAGAAAAAGAAAAAATACAGGCAGAGTGGAGGGGGGGAAATAGAAGGGCGCAGGGAACCGATTTCTCATATGAAAGAGTGTGATTTAGTTTAATCATCTGGGAATGGCAAACAATGGCGAACATAGGCTTCTGATGTCTCCCAGGTATGCAAAAGCTGTTTGTAAAAGAAAGTACGCTTCCAGTAATGGCAGTGCTTAGGCAAGGGAGGATTATCCATGATGCTGCTAGGTAAAATAAAAAGTAAAGGTTCCATGGACGGTTAAGTCCAGTCAAATGAAGCTGTGGGGCTGCAGCGCTCATCTCGCTTTCAGGCCGAGGGAGCCGGGGTTTTCCACAGACAGCTTTCCGGGTCATGTGGCCAGCAGGACTAAACCACTTTTGGCACAACTGGACACTGTGATGGAAACCAGAGTGCACGAAAACACCATTTTCCTTCCTGCTGCAGCAGTACCTATTTATCTACTTGCACTGGCGTGCTTTCAAACTGCAAGGTGGGCAGGAGCTTAGACAGAGTTATGGGAGCTCACTCCATTGTGGGGAATTGAACTACCAGCCTTCCGATTGGCAAGCCCAAGAGGCTCAGTGGTTTAGACCACAGCGCCACCCGTGTCCCTATGGTGCAACTAAAACAATTGCACAAGAGCGCACACCTGCAAAAGGGTCCAGTGTCTGAGCTTTTATTGTATTTATTATTTTTTTTTTAAGTAAATCTCTAGCCGTCACGGAAGGAAGGATTTAATGCAAAATATGCAGTGTGCCAACCTGACCACAGATACAATTTTCCTGAAGTTAAGGGGCACAAATTCCTTCTTGCAGAGCACATTCAGAAGTCAGAAATGCCCCTCTACTTCCACTCTGTCTATGAGAGTTGGTGCAGAAGGGAGTGGGGTTTGCAGCCAAAGGGTTGCAGATTACACCAAACTGGTTTAAGAAGGGTATTGACAAGTTGGAGTGTGTGTAGAGGAGAGCAACATACGTGTCTGGAAACCAAGACTCATGGGGAATCCTTGAAGGAGTTGGGCGTGTTTAGTTTGGAGAAGAGAAGGCTGAGAGGTGATACAATCTCCATCTTCAAATATCTAAAGGGTTGATGCATGGATGATGGAGAAAGCTTGTTTTCTGCTACTCCAAAGATTAGGACCCCAACCAATGGTTTCAAATACAGGCAAGGAGACTCTGACTAAGCATTAGGAAGTTCTTACAGTAAGAGTTGTTCAACAGTGGAACGGACTCCCTCGGAAGGTGGTGGACCCTCCTCCATTGGAGATATTTAAGCAGACGATGGATAGCCATATGCCAGGGATTGTTTAGCTGTGATTGCTGCATTAGAGGACTGGACTAGTTGACCCTTGGGAGGTTCTATGATTCTATGTACCAAACTCTTCTGTTTCTCCTTACCTGGCTGCAGGTATCTTGCAAATGCCACCAGATCAGGAGGTCCTCTTTGCGTGAGGTAGGAATCGAGCCTTTAGCATAGCAGCACCTAACCTTTGGAACTCCCTGCTGTTACATATTAGACCCGTGTCATCTCTACTGCCTTTTTGGTGCAAGTGGAATACCGTATTTTTCGCCCTATAGGACGCACTTTTTCCCCTCCAAAAATGAAGGGAAAATCTGGGTGCGTCCTATGGGGTGAATGCAGGCTTTCGCTGAAGCCTGGAGAGCGAGAGGGGTCAGTGCGCACTGACCCCTCTCGCTCTCCAGGCTTCAGGAAGCTCTGCACAACCCTCGGGAGACCGGCTCCGAGGGTTGCGCAGAGCTGCCTGCCGTCCCGGGATCAGCGCAGCTCTGCGCGGCCACCGGTAGCCGGGGGCGAAGCCCTCCCCGCTCCAGATGGCGGCGCAGAGCTGCCTGCCCTCCCGGGACTGGTGCACTTCTCCCCATCGCCAGCCCCACAAGCTCGGGGGACAGCGGGGAGGCAGAGCGTGCCTTCCCACTGTTCCCCGACCTGGTTCTTCCAGCCCCACACCTGGGGGGGAAATAAATTTTTTTTTATTTCCCCCCAAAAAAACTAGGTGCGTCCTATGGGCCGGAGCGTCCTATGGGGCGCAAAATACGGTACTTTCTTCTTTCAACAGCATGCCTATTAAGTCCTCCCCCCTCCCTTTCACCTGCATTGGATTAGAAATTGGATTTATATGTGGTTTTTATTGCTGGCATTTTGTTTGTTAATTGCTTCTGGTTGTTTCATGGGAAGCAGCTCATAAGTGGAAACAATAGCAACAACAGTTGTTGATACAACAAGAACAACAACATCAAATACAGTGTTTGTTTCATTCTCTCCAATAGATGAGCAACTTGAAAACAATAAAGTCTGTCTCTTATTTCTTCCACTCAAAAGGCATTGAATGTTTATAGCGACATAGTATGACAATCACAAGGGACGCGGGTGGCGCTGTGGGTTAAACCACAGAGCCTAGGGCTTGCCAATCCGAAGTTCAGCAGTTCAAATCCCCGCGACAGGGTGAGTTCCCGTTGCTTGGTCCCTGCTCCTGCCAACCTAGCAGTTTGAAAGCACCTCAAAGTGCAAGTAGATAAATAGGTACCGCTCCAGCGGGAAGGTAAATGGTGTTTCCGTGCGCTGCTCTGGTTTGCCAGAAGTGGCTTAGTAGTGCTGGCCACATGACCCGGAAGCTGTATGCCGGCTCCCTCGGCCAATAAAGCGAGATGAGCACCGCAACACCAGAGTCGGTCACAACTGGACCTAATGGTCAGGGGTCCCTTTACCTTTACCTTAATGACAATCACAACCCCTTCCTTGTCTACTCTGAGCAGGGCCATCTTAGCCATAGGCGCAAGGGGTGTGGGGCACCCGGGCGCCAGGCTCTCAGGGATGCCAGGCCGGCAGTCCGGGGCCTGAGAGTTGAGTCCGGGGAAGAGTCCGCCCATCAGTTGGAGCACTGCGACGTGTGTTCTGCTGTGCCGTAAGTTGGGGGGCAACTGAGTCAGCTGAGGCAGGTGGCTGGCTCTGCTGTCCTGTGCGCCTGGGACTGGGCAACATGGGGGGGGGCACCGGGAGGATCTTTGCACACCGGCGCAGCATATGCTTAAGACAGCCCTGACTCTGAGAAGCAGGATGCACCAGCAGTCTGAATATTAGCTCACATCCCTTCCTGTCCTGAACATTGGTATGTGTTTCATGCAGGCATCCTGACCTCCCATCTCACTCTCTCCAGCAATCCTTAGTCTTCCTCCTCAGCAACAAGCTTTAGTATTTGCGTTTGTGCACGTATTTGTGTATTTATGTGTGCATTTTTAAACATTCTGTGACATCATCGCAGCTTAGCAAATGATGGAACAGGAGGGTTTGGGAGAGGTGATCAGCGAAAGGCAGACTTAGCTTGTTTCAGATATAAGGTTGTTGCAGATTCAAGCAGAAAGCCACAGAAAGATGGAACACTAAACTGCTTATCCTCTTCCGCTATCACAAACCTTGTGCAAAGTGAGCTAGCTCCTTGAGGATGCTATTATAGCCTCTTTACGTGAAAATCGGGCAGGTTTTCTTGTAATTCTTACAATCAAAAATGCTACATCTTTAGGTTTTCATTTTATCATAGGTTTGGAAAATATTACCAATATTTGCGTATGTGTGCATGGGAAGGTGGATTTTGGGGGGGTGAGGAGGGATTAGGGTGGGTGGAAAGAATTTAATTGACAGATAAAAAGGATGTAGAAAGCGTAATTTCATTTTCCATCAGAAGAAGTGAGGTTTTATGTTAGGAATTAAATTAACAGCACATGAAATTGGCTTTTTTGTAAGTTCATATATATTTTTTAAACTCCCCCCCTTTCAATGAAAATAGAAAAAACGGGGCAGGAGAGAGACCCCAAACGAAGGTAGAATCATAAAATGGTGACGGCAAGGAACAAAGACAATGAAATGACTGTAAAACTTCTACGGCACTGAGTTTCTTTGCTGGTTTCCATTTGCTCTGCACTTTCCACTGGCAAAATAGTAAAAAAGTTATGCTTATAAATGTTCCTTGATTTTGTTGTGTGATGTTCAGTTTTTCAATCCCAGCTGCTTCTCAGCTTCTCCCCCCCCCCTCCCCACAAAACACTTCCTCTCTTCCTAGTTTGTTTATAGCTTGTTGCCTGCAGGCTGTGATTTATTATTCCCATTGCTCTGTCTATACAGTAGAGATGCAAGGAGGCAGCAGTTTATGTCCTGTCCTGCGTTCATCACAATCAGCCGCTGTTTTGTTCTGCTGCAATTTGGCTTCCGCTAAAAACTCTGTTCATCTCATTATTTGCTATGGTCAAAGCTAAAGGAATCAATTGCAGAATCAATTTCAATGCATTTCAGCAGAAGGGAGATGCTAAAAATACATAAATAACAATAATACAGCGACTTGCTTAATGGTTGCAGACTAAACCAACAACTATGAGAGCAGATACTGCAATTCACCCGCATGATTTCTGTTCTTGACCTTCACTGAACAAGCAGATTGTGGAAATTTTCACTTCTGTTTCCATTTATGGTTCAATTCTCCAACATCCCTACTATAGAGAACGAAATATAAAGCCCACAGAAACTTCATTTCTTGGGCATATATGTTGGAATGTCAATATGCATATATTTTCACTCTGTCATCAGTGCTTAACATTTATTTTCTGCATTGTTCAGTTTGTAAACTACCCTTCAGCAGTTACGATCCCAGGGTGGTTTACAAAATAAATTAAAAACAATACAATAAAATGCCAAGCCTCTTTGTTTCCTGTAACACAAGGGCTCTATCTACCTTCTATCTCTATTCAGGTGGTTAGAGGACCATACAGTGGTGCCCCGCAAGATGAATGCCTCGCAAGACGGAAAACCCGCTAGACGAAAGGGTTTTCCATTTTGGAGGTGCTTCACAAAACAAATTTCCTATGGGCTTGCTTCGCAAGACGACAATGTCTTGCGAGTTCCTGCTGGTTTTTTCCCTCCCCCCCCCCTGTTTCTAAGCCGCTAAGCCGCTTATCAGCTGATCCGATCAGCAGATAAGCCGCTAAAAGCCGCTAATAGCGCTAATCCGCTAATCGGTCAATGGGCTTGCTTCGCAAGACGAAAAAACCGCTAGACGAAGAGAATCACAGAACGGATTCTTTTCGTCTTGCGAGGCACCACTGTACTCTGTATGAATGCATTACAGGGCAAGGGTGTACAGCCAAGCCCGAACTCACGGTCTGTGGACAAATATATTCAGGTCTTTACGTATCTAACATGAGAGTCTAAAGAGTTACCCTCACCAAATTCATAGAATCATAGAATTGTGGAATTGGAAGGGACCCTGAGCATCATCCGCACCCCCTTGCAATGCAAGAATCTCAACTAAAGCATCCATGACATCCAAGCTCTATTGGAAAACCACCAGTGAAGGAGAATCCACCATCTTCTGTTCCATTGTCAAATATTTATACCCCACCCATCTGGCTTGGTTTCCCCAGCCACTCTGGGTGGCTTCCAATAGAACAATAAAATACAATAACCTATTAAACATTAAAAGCTTCCCTAAACAGGGCTGCCTTCAGATGTCTTCTAAAAGTCTGGTAGTTATTTTTCTCTTTGACATCTGGTGAGAGGGCGTTCCACAAGGCGGGTGCCACTACCGAGAAGGCCCTCTGGCTGGTTCCCTGTAACTTGGCTTCTCGTAGCGAGGGAACCGTCAGAAGGCCCTCAGCGCTGGACCTCAGTGTCCGGGCAGAACGATGGAGGTGGAGACACTCCTTCAAGTATACTGGGCTGAGGCCGTTTAGGGCTTACCGTCAGAAAGTTCTTCCTGATGTTGAGTCGTAAACTCCTTTCTTGTAACTTGAATCCATTGGTTCAAGTTCTACCCTCCAGAGCAGGAGAAAACAAGCTTGTTCCATCTTCCATGTGACAGCCCTTGAGATATTTGAAGATGACTATCATATGTCTTTTCAGTCTCTTCTTATTCAGTGGAAATTGATTGAATGTGTTTAGAAACTACTCACATTTACATTCCAGTCTTTAGGAGGTTCCTCAGTCCATTCAAGCCAATGCACTTAGAACCCCCATCAGACCTTCATGTTATTTCATAGAATCATAGAATCATAGAGTTGGAAGAGACCACAAGGGCCATCAAGACCAACCCCCTGCCAAGCAGGAAACACCATCAGAGCACTCCTGACATATGGTTGTCAAGCCTCTGCTTAAAGACCTCCAAAGAAGGAGACTCCACCACACTCCTTGGCAGCAAATCCCACTGTCGAACAGCTCTTACTGTCAGGAAGTTCTTCCTAATGTTTAGGTGGAATCTTCTTTCTTGTAGTTTGTAGTTTGGATCCATTGCTCCGTGTCCGCTTCTCTGGAGCAGCAGAAAACAACCTTTCTCCCTCCTGTATGTGACATCCTTTTATATATTTGAACATGGCTATCATATCACCCCTTAACCTCCTCTTCTCCAGGCTAAACATGCCCAGCTCCCTTAGCCGTTCCTCATAAGGCATCGTTTCCAGGCCTTTGACCATTTTGGTTGCCCTCCTCTGGACACGTTCCAGTTTGTCAGTGTCCTTCTTGAACTGTGGTGCCCAGAACTAGACACAGTACTCCAGGTGAGGTCTGACCAGAGCAGAATACAGTGGCACTATTACTTCCCTTGATCTAGATGCTATACTCCTATTGATGCAGCCCAGAATTGCATTGGCTTTTTTAGCTGCCGCGTCACACTGTTGCCTCATGTCAAGTTTGTGGTCAACCAAGACTCCTAGATCCTTTTCACATGTACTGCTCTCAAGCCAGGTGTCCCCCATCTTGTATTTGTGCCATTTTCCCTCTCTGACATAAATGCATTAGGAAGATGCAGCATAATTCATTAAAATGTATTAAAGGAACAAAGGATGGGATTAATTTTCTTCTTCTCTTTTAATTCCAGGGGCACCAGTGGGGTATTTAATATGGGTTAAACCACGTTCAAAGCTCTTTTCATTAGACATTTAACATCAATGATGCAGAGCTTAATCAGCACATACTATTTCGGGGCTCTGGGTGGAAGAATTTGGACTGTGCATTATAATTTAAGGAATTTTTATTTATTTTTCACTGCAGGAGGAATATTCATTTTATGCTTTTAGTTTGTGTGTCCACACCAAAAGTACATCATCTTCATCATTATTATTATTCAGTTTGGTGGCATTTCTGGGAGTTGTTATAAGAATTCTAAGGTCTCAGATACAGAATAAATATTTATAAAGACACACATATCTAAATATATAAACCATATGTCTGAAATAGTACAGGAGAGCAATCCCAAAGCCATTTTGACTCTCCCAATGACCTTAAATATCTCTCTGCAGTAAAGGAGGCATATGGGGAAAGCCTTCCAATTGTCTTTTCACTTACAAATCCTGTCTTAAGGGCGTATTTGTGTATGAATAGGGTGAGCCTGTACCTGGATCCAGGAACTAAAGTATTAACCATCACAAAAGAATGGCCAGGCCACCCAGGTAATGCAATCAGCGACCAATATCAGGTGCCCTGGCAGACAGGATTTCTGCTGTAGACAGCCTCCTATGATGTATGTATGGTGGTTTTGGGATGGTCTTTGGCTAAGGGGGTTGGGCAATGTCAAAAGTCTTTAAATGTTCCTGCACACTTTTGTTTAGGGTCTCTCCCTCCTTGGAAAGCAACAGACAATTAAAGATCTGCCTTGCTTTCCACTGGATCCAGTCTCCATCCATTTTTCTCTGACCGATCATGGACTTAGGGGACTCAGAGTCCCATTGGGGAGTTGGGCAGCAAAAGCCAAACCCCATTTTTTACATCGGAGTCAATGGAGTAGGAAAAAGAAATCCTCAAATTCTTGACGTTTCTATTTTCCATTCTTATTTTTGTAAGTTTTTAAAAAGTACCTTTCTTCAGTGTCTTAGTGAATGTAGCTTCAGTCTTTCAAGCTACTTTGTTTTCGGTGGTGGGGAGGAGGGAAGGTTGATTTTGTTTCTTTGAATGACCATTTCCTTCCACATTCAGCCACATCTTCATCTCACAAATTCACCTAGATTCAGTTTAAATGGGAATGGAAAGAGGATGTTATCTTGTGGCAAGCTCAGAGCGGAAAAGCTGAAGCATCTCGCAAAATGGTCTATTTTTGTACCGTTTAACAGTCGTCTAAGAGTAATTCAGTCACCACTTAAACAGTACCTGGGGTAACTGCACACACTTCTGCTGTTCCGTCAGAGATGATTACAGCAAATTAAACGGCTGTCGAGGCAAATGGAGATTCCATTTTAAGGATCTTTATCAAAATGTTAAAGAATGATAATATTCAAAAGAGCCTGCATTCCCATTTATGTTTGCCGTTAGCATCACGGGCGATTGCTCGCTGTTGCAAAATAAAACACACATTGCTTTCCCTCCCACCCAAACACCTTTACCTCTTGCTTCTATCTGTGCACAAAGCAGTATCTTTTCCCTTAGCCTGAAACACGCTTATCGGAAGAAAGGGAAGACAAGGAAGTATCTAGCAACAACATTTGTTTGGTACTGAGGTAGGAAAACATTTAGGTCAGCAGAAGGAGATAACCCCATTATATAAGATCCTAGACCTTGTTGTTCAGGGAGAAATTTGAAAGACAGTATGAGCATATCTTGAAAGCAACCTCGGGGTCCTCCAGTTTGGGAAACGGAAAAAAAATTGTATGAAGGACGTGTCACCTTACAAGTTGGAAACTGTGCATCAAAAGTGATCCCATTTTGCAATGCCAACTCAGAAAAGCATCCATTTTGTCTTACAAATGTTCACGAATGAGAAGACCAAGACTGGAGCCTTGCCTCAGTTGACCTGACAATCTGAATGTCTTTATACTCCATCCAGTCTTGGAGTTGAGAAAATTCAGGAAAGAAGAGTAGGCTAGAGATTGTGGTAGAAAACCTTAGTGACCAACCACGAGCATGATGCAAGGGTGAGCAACTTGCACCCCATGGACTATAAGTGTCTCTTAGAGGAACCAGAGATCAAATGGCAAACATGTGCTGGATTATGGAGAAAGCTAGAGAGTTCCAGAAAAACATCTACTTCTGTTTCATTTGATACACAAAAGCATTTGACTGTGTTGATCACAGCAAACTATGGAAAGTTCTTAAATAAATGGGAGTGCTGATCACCTCATCTGTCTCCTGAGAAATCTCTATGTGGGACAAGAAGCTACAGTTAGAACTGGATATGGAACAACTGATTGGTTCAAAATTGGGAAAGGAGTATGACATGGCTGTATATTGTCTCCCTGCTTATTTAACTTATATGCAGACTTCATCATGCGGAAGGCTGGACTGGATGAATCCCAAACCAGAATTAAGATTAAGAAATATCAACAACCTCAGATATGCAGATGACACAACCTTGTTGGCAGAAAGTGAGGAGGAATTAAAGAGCCTTTTAATGAAGGTGAAAGAGGAGAGTGCAAAATATGGTCTGAAGCTCATCATGAAAAAACTAAGATCATTGCCACTGGACCCATTACCTCCTGGCAGAAGGGGAAGAAATTGAGGCAATGAGAGATTTTATTTTCTAGGGTTCCATGATCACTGCAGATGGTGACAGCAGTCACGAAATTAAAAGATGCCTGCTTCTTGGGAGAAAAGCAATGACAAACCTAGACAGCATCTTAAAAAGCAGAGACATCACCTTGCCGACAAAGGTCCGTATAGTTAAAGCTATGGTTTTCCCAGTAGTGATGTATAGAAGTGAGAGCTGGACCATAAAGAAGGCTGATCACCGAAGAATGGATGCTTTGGAATTATGGTGCTGGAGGAGACTCTTGAGAGTCCCATGGACTACAAGAAGATCAAGCCTATCCATTCTGAAGGAAATCAGCCCTGAGTGCTCACTGGAAGGACAGATCCTGAAGCTGAGGCTCCAAGACTCTGGCCACCTCATGAGAAGAGAAGACTCACTGGAAAAGACCCTGATGTTGGGAAAGATGGAGGGCACAAGGAGAAGGGGACAACAGAGGACGAGATGGTTGGACAGTGTTCTCGAAGCTACTGACATGAGTTTGACCAAACTGCAGGAGGCAGTGGAAGTGCCTGGCGTGCTCTGGTCTATGGGGTCACGAAGAGTCGGATACGACAAAACGACTAAACAATAACAAGTGTAATTTAAGCAAGTGGCAAAGTGGGGAAAATGGTGGGAGGGAGAGAAAGAGAGACCTCTATTTTTAGTTCTTCATATGCCCACCATGGAACCCCCAACAGATTAACCCCAAGGGATATCTGGGGTCAATTCCTGGAGTATGCCACAGAGAAAAGTTCAATGTGTATATATGTGCGCGCGCACACACACACACACACACACACCTGTATATGTAGATTTAAGCCTTGTAATCTCAGTCCCCCGACAAAAGTGCCTACCAGGCTATGTCTTATTTATCCGTCTTCCTTCACTGCCACTTGTTTTGTAGACTTGTAGATCTGTTTGCTTTATGTATATGGAACATAGGAAGTCACCTTTCACCAAGACATACCATTGGTCCATCTGGCTTAGTACTGTCAAGAATTTCTCAGGGTTCCAGGAATGGGGCATTCCTGTTCCCACCTGCATAGAACATGCATAGTACAGAGCTGCAGATCTCCTGCAAGAAGGACTCAAGTTAAGGACGTAGCAAATGAGCAGCCAACCTGGCAGGTAGCCTGTAAAATAGCAGAGAAATGAGTGAGCTCTCGGCAGACGAGGGGCAGTCCTTTCTGCTGCGACAGATCTGCAGGTGACAGATCTGCACCATACAGAGCCCATATTTCTTCAGTGTGATGAAGGTATTGGTCCTATAGAGGAGCAGCTGACCGGTGTGGCAGAGGCGATGGCTTCTTCATCAAATATCTGAACGTTTGCCAGTCTTGTTTGAATTTTATTGCTTTCCAAAATTGGAAGATTAGGTTGTAATTAGCTGTTTCCCCATCAGTCTCCATTCTACCTCTCTAAGCAATCTTTGGGTAATGATCCTAGCCCTCCCTCCTACAACTTTGGGGACATTTCAGAGCCAAATATTAAGCCAGCAGTTATGAAAGTGTGCTCAACCACCTGTTCTCTTGACCCAGGGCTGACCCAGTTAACAAAAGGCCGCATATCTCAATTAGTCCGACGGAACCCATCGATTGCCACCGCCTAATGAAGGCAGGCTGGCCATTTCTCTTTCCCCTGAAATCTAGACAGCACAAGATGGCAGTCAGACGCTACCCTGTTTAAAAATTTGGACACGTCCGGAGAGTCATAATCGAGGGCTGATTCGGACACTGCAGCATAAGCAAGGATGGTATATTGGAAAAGGCCATCATCTACCTTTGCTTAGCCACTAAGAATGCCACACCACTCTCAGACAAACAGTGAGATACAGACTCATAAATGAGCTCTTGGAGGATGGAGAAATCAGTTTCGTGGTCCTCCTTCCCCAAGTAGAGGGAGGTTCAGGGGATTATTTGCAAAATGGAAGAGATGAGACTTAAGATTCTTTAGTAATCATTTCTTTGTTGTCTTTGGCTCCGTTCTAAGTCTTCCTTTATTGCCTTTGGATGTTACAGACTTTACAGACTTCAAAGTTTTTCCCCCTCTCTCTCCTAACACCAGAACTCATCGACATCCAATGAAGCTGAATGTTGGAAGATTCAGGACAAATAATATTCTTCTTCTTCATGCAGCACGTTTGTTTGTTTGTTTGTTTGTTTCATAACATTTATACAGTGCTTGATTGTAAAAAAGAAAAAGAAAAACCCTCAAACGATTTCGCCAAAAGGTAAAACAATAAAATGGAGAGAAAACCGTAACTGTACTTTAAAACGTACAGAAGTTAAAATACTAAAAGAGATTAAAATTATCTCAACTTTCTAAGCAACGATGTTTTTTAGCAGGTACAGCAAAGGCACCTGCTTCATCTCAGTAGGCAAGGAGTTCCAAAGAGTTTAGGTGTTGCCACACTAAATGATCAAGTTCTTAGAAATGTGGAATGGGTATTATGCACTCTACGTTGGGCTACCTTTGCAGGTGACCCAGAAACTACAACTAATCCAGAATGTGGCAGCTAGTCTAGTGACTGGGAGTGGCCACCAAGATCATATAGCACAGGTGCTCAAAGACCTTCATTGGATCCCAGTACGTTTCCAAGCACAATTCAAAGTGTTGGTGCTGATCTTTAAAGCCCTAAACAGGTTCAGTCCTGTATACCTGAAGGAGCGTCTCCACCCCCCTCACTGAGGCCCATCTCAAGGCCTTCTGGCACTTCCCTCACTGCGAGAAGTGAGGTTACAGGGGACCAGGCAGAGGGCCTTCTTGGTAGTGGTGCCCGCCCTGTGGAACTCCCTCCCATCAGAAGTCAAGGAAATAAGCAACTATTTGACTTTTAGAAGACATCTGAAGGCAGCCCTGTTTCGGGAAGTTTTTAATGTTTGATTTTTTATCACATTAATTATTATTATTATTATTATTATTATTATTATTATTATTATTATTATGTTGGGAGCCAGCCAGAGTTGCTGGGGGAACCCAGCCAGATGGGCAGGATATAAATTTGTTGTTGTTGTTCATCATAGTGACAATTCTGCTGATCATAACTGTCAAGTGGGCAGATGTGGGGTAAGGCAGTCTCATAGGTAAACTGGTCTCAAGTTGCTAAGGACCTTATATGCTAATAGTAACACTTTGGACTTGGCTCAGTAGTAAATTGGCAAACAGTGCAGATCTCTGAACACGTGCAGCCCTCTCTGTGTTCCATCCAGACAAGCAAGAAGCCTTATCAGAATTCAAGGACACATTCCACCCTGCCAAAATAATTCGGGATTTGAAGCAGGGCCAGAAATGGGTCTGAACTGGAGGAGGGTTCTGTGGGCCAAAGAGAAAATCTTAGACGGCCCCCATCCCTGCTTCAGAGGCACACCTGTCGCTCCCACTATGATTTTGCCATAGTTTAAACAATCAAACACATTTCAGTTCTCAGACCATTGCTGGCCATTAATACCAGTTAACTGCAATTATTATTTTGATGTCTGCCCCAACCTGTAGGCTGCTTTTTTCAGCCTTCACTGTGTTTTCAATAGGCACTGCCTTGTGATGTCCAGCTGAAAAAAAAAGTCTTCAACCCCTCCCCCACTATTTCTGGATCATATTGCCGTCTCATTACACCCGATAGCCCCATACACTGGACAGAGCTTTCTGGGAGGTTATGGAACCGTTTCCTTGGGGGAATCCTGCTTTGTCAAATCAATATTAGCACCCCCTCCTTGCCATATATCCATACTATATTTGATACTAATATTAAAGGTCTGTGATCTCCTGACTTGGATGGTCTCCGTGGGCGTCAAGAGCTAGCACAAGCCTATCAAAAAAGGATTACAGGATTCTGGAGTTAGGGTTTGCATCAGGCAGACAAACCCCCTTTGCCTATGGTATCAACATTTACTTTAGCCAGGGATATTGTTTGCTAGATGACTCTGGCTTTTCTTCCTGAAGTGCTTGTGGAGGAAAGGAAAACAGCCTTCCCAAACACAGTTTTTTCCTTCAAGTCTCACACTACTCTGAAATAGATATTTGTGCCTGCAGCCCAGATAGAGAGATAAGACACATGAATTTGGGTAAGAAGGGCCACAATGTCATATGACATTAGAATAGTGATTAGAAGCTCCTCTAGTGGACAGACTACATACTTCACATGCAGTCCCAGGATCAATCCCCAGCGTCACCAGATAGGACTGTGAGAGACCCCTGTCTGAACCCCCTGGAGAGCCACTGCAGGTCACTATAGACAATACTGAACTAGACAGACCAAGGGTCTGTCTCAGTACAGGGTGTCCCGGTCCAGTTCATGGGTGATCAAAGTCCCGGCTGGGGACGTCGGGACCGGGTGCAAGATGGCGGGGTGGGAGCAGGAACGGGAGTCCAGACGGCAGGAGTTAGGAAGCCAAGAGTCCGAGGGTCAGAGAGCCGGGAGTCAAGAAGCCAAGGGTCTGAGGATTAAGAAGCAAGGAGTCACGAAGTCAGGGGTCTGAGGATCAAGAAGCAAGAAGTCAAGGAGCCAAACACAGCAGGGCAGGGAGCGTGTTGCTGTGGCAAAGAGCCAAAGGGAAATGCTGACCTTATATCCCTTCCCGGTTCTTGCCACCATGTGCTGTGAGTTACCAATCAGCCTTACCTGTGTTACGGAAGGGGGGGCATATGCCCCCCCTTCCGTAACACCTGTGTGGCTACACCTTGCCTCTTCAGAACAAACTTAGGAAGGCCCCAGTCCTGCAAAGGCCTACTGGTCGCAGGGCCTGGCTCCTGTATGCACATCTGACACAGGGCAACTTCCTATGCTCCTATATAGGAACAGCTGGCTGAAGCAAGAACCAAATGATACTCCCTCTTTGCCCAGTGTCATAGAATTATTGAACTGTAGTGTTGGAAGGGACCCTGGGGGTCATCCAATCCCCTGCAATGCAGAAATTGCAACTAAAGCATCAATGATGGATGGCCACCCAACCTCTGCTTAACCCCACCCCACCCCCAACGAAGAAGAGTCCATCACCTTCCAAGGGAGTCCATTCCACTGTTCAACAGCTCTTACCATCAAAATGTACTTCCAGGTGTTCAGTTAGAGTCTCATTTCTTGTAACTTATAGCCATTGGTTTGGGTCCTACCATCTGGAGCAAGAGAAAGCAGTCTTATTCAATTTTTCATGTGACATCCCTTTAGATATTTAAAGATGACTATCAGATCTCCTCCCAGTCTCCTGGGAGCCAGTGTGGTGTAGTGGTTAAGAGCGGTAGGAGGAGTTTGGATTTGATATCCCGCCTTTCACTCCCTTTAAGGAGTCTCAAAGCGGCTAACATTCTCCTTTCCCTTCCTCCCCCACAACAAACACTACCGCTCTTAACCACTACACCACACCGGTAGTCTCATAATCTGGTGAACCGGGTTCGTGTCTCCGCTCCTCCACATGCAGCTGCTGGGTGACCTTGGGCCAGTCACACTTCTCTGAAGTCTCTCAGCCCCACTCACCTCACAGAGTGTTTGTTGTGGGGGAGGAAGAGAAAGAAGAATGTTAGCCGCTTTGAGACTCCTAAGGGTAGTGATAAAGTGGGATATCAAATCTGAACTGCCCCTCCTCCTCCTCCTCCTCCTCCTCCTCCTCCTCCTCTTCTTCTTCTCCTCCTCCTCCTCCTCTTGTCCAGGCTAAACATACACAACTCCTTCAACCATTTCTCATAATGCTTGGTTCCAGACCCTTGATCATCTTGGTTGCCCTCCTTTGCAACCAACTTTCCAGCTTGTCAATATCCTTCGTAAATTGTAGTGCCCAGAATTGGACAAAGTACTCCAGGTGTGATCTGACCAAGGCAAACTAGGGGGAAGGTGCCGAGCTAACAGGGTGAGATTGCCATGCAGTAAGCTTACTTACACCATCCCAGCATTGAACCTGGGATCTTGTGCATGCAATATGTATTCTCTGCCATGGAGCTATAACCCTGTACCATGCAAAAGAGTGTTGGGAAAGAAAGAAAGAAAGAAAGAAAGAAAGAAAGAAAGAAAGAAAGAAAGAAAGAAAGAAAGAAAGAAAGAAAGAAAGAAAGAAAGAAAGAAAGAAAGAACCACCCCGTGTCATTCATAAGTACAACTTGTGTTATTCAGTTTTGCTTTATGGTGACTGCGATGGCACCCCCCCCCTCTCCTTTGGGTTGCAGGAAAGAGGTGACGGGGGAGGGGGAAGGAAACAACACAAAAACTAGCCTATTGTGTCAAAACCCAATTCTTTCAGTTAGATAAAAATCTGTGGACTCCTCCAGTGCATCCTTAAGTTAACGTGTAAATAAGCTGGTCAGCAGAAAGCATTGTTCAGCCTCCTTCTTGTTCAGGAATGTGCTCCTTCCTTGTTATTTGCAAATTATTGTGCTTTGAGCTGATTGTTTGTTGATTGTGCGTTGATAGTTTGTTTCCTCCAAGCCCAAGAACATTATTTGAATATGTAATTGGGAAACTGACAGCATGTTCCGCACTACAACAATTGTGTGTTTTGTTCCTCTGCAATGAAATGCTTTGAATAAAGCCAGCCAAGATTTATCGGAACCACCAAAGGTATCTTGCTTTTTACATCTGTCTGCACATGGCCCTTTCTGTAAGCAGGGGGTGTGTCTTTTTTTTCTGAGGACTGGGCAGCCTGAAAAACCCACAAAGCAGGAGAAAATTCTGGTACTTTCTTTCTATCAAATCCCCTTGTTTATTATACAGAACTGTTGGACTGGATGGATAAATGGCTTTTAAATTATTTTAGTCATTTATCTTTGTCTTTCATGATGTTGTTGTTGTTTTTTTTTAAAAAAACTCACTGATGTTTTCACTATTTCTTTCTATGTGATTTTAATGTCTTCCTATTTGGAAGGTACCCAGAGGGCCCCACATTGTGGGATGGGAATTATGATTAAAAAATAAACAAACACAGCTACAGTTTCCTAATAAAGCAAATGCAGTGCTCTAAAATTTGGTGCTGTGCCAAAACCTGTCCTCCAAATTTTGCAAGTTTTCTTTCTCTGCAAAATAAGCGCTTTAGAATTTAATTTAGTGTGGGGGGTACAGCTTTCTTTACCTTTGTGAGGTAGCCAACAGCAGAATGTATGTTTTTCCATTAAACATTTATTCAGCACTCTGCAGCCTGCCCAGCTGCTCACAGTTCCAGTTATGAAAAAAATACCCATGTGAGGAATAACTTCATGGTCTCTCCCTCTGGTCTCAAGTATAGGAGACTGGGGAGGCTGACACCAAGCCCCTGGCTCTTTCTTATTTTGTTTTTCAGGAAGGCCATTCCTTTTAACTTAAAGATACCCCAGATTTTTTTTTTTAAAAAAAAGGAAAATGAGGCTTAACATAAAAAAAGGAATGCTGTTAAGAACGTGGTAGTCAGCCCCTCCAGGCAAGAACACCATGAAGATAGCCTACTTAAGAGTGTCACAGGATATTTAGAAAGCAAAGGCCCCTGGGACATCTGCAGAATGGAGGTCACCTTGAAATATAGCCACAAGATTCCACCCACGCACCCACCCCTCTCTCTTTCTCTCTCTCCCCTTTCTCTCTCCACACACACGTGGGTGTGCATTTATATACGCTTTCTGAAAATATTTGGGTTGGAGATCTGCTGAATGCAGAGTGTCAGTTTTGAAGGCTAGCTACATTTCAGTTTCTACATTGTTTCCAGAAGTGCAAATCTGGTGTGTTTGCACCCCATGTGAGATCATTGGATTTTTCAACTCAGGAGATGCTCCACAATCCTTCGCTGAGATGACACCCTGCCCTGCTACACTTTTAAACTGGGCAATGACCCTGGGGCCTTCACATCCAGTGCCCTACCATGGAAATATACCTGTTCTTTCAACACAGATGCCATTTAAAACAATTTCCATGAGTCGGTTAGTGAGGTGCAAACATCTCACTAGAATTGATTTCTTTCATAGCATATTATCTCCTTCGTAACATTCTATTCTGCACCAGCTGATTCCACAGCCTCTTCCATCTTTCCAGACAAACCCATCACCACACCATCAAGAGGCAGTTTTCTTTTGTCTTCTTCCAGCCCCCACAGTCTTCTCTGTGTCAAGTGCCAACTGAGGTGGCCATAAATCATTTGCTGACCTGAAGCATTTGAAGGAAATTGCTGAATCACACCACTTAATTAAGTAAACAGGGCAACCTAACCAAAATAGCTCAGCTGGTTCTCTCTAGCTGGATTCTGAGCGGTGGCAAATATAAGAAGTTTTGTTGTTGTTTAGTCGTTTAGTCGTCTCTCACTCTTCGTGACCCCATGGACCAGAGCACGCCAGGCACTTCTGTCTTCCACTGCCTCCCACAGTTTGGTCAAACTCATGCTGGTAGCTTCGAGAACACTATCCAACCATCTTGCCCTCTGTTGTCCCCTTCTCCTTGTGCCCTCCATCTTTCCCAGCATCAGGGTCTTTTCCAGGGAGTCTTCTCTTCTCATGAGATGGCCAAAGTATTGAAGCCTCAGCTTCAGGATCTGTCCTTCCAGTGAGCACTCAGGGCTGATTTCCTTAAGAATGGATAGGTTTGATCTTCTTGCAGTCCATGGGACTCTCGAGAGTCTCCTCCAGCACCATAATTCAAAAGCATCAGTTCTTCGGTGATCAGCCTTTTTTTTGTGGTCCAGCTCTCACTTCCATACATCTCTACTGGGAAAACCATAGCTTTTACTATACGGAGCTTTGTTGGCAAGGTGATGTCTCTACTTTTTAAGAAGCTACCTTTTTCTTAATCAGATTCCCAGCCCATCTACCCCAGCGTTCCCTGCTCTGACTTGCAGCTGCTCTCCTCTCTCTCAGAGGTCTTTTTTTCCTAGTCTTTCTACCTGTGGGTCTCTAAGTGGATACCCAAGATCTGAATCTGGGACCTTCTGCATGCAAAGCAAGGAATTGACCCTTGAGGTATGGCCCCTTCCCAGCAATTGCTGAGCTGTTCTCTATTCTCAAATAATGCTCTCTGAATCAGCCCATTGAAATGCTTCTGCCATTCCTGGTGAACTTGCTTCTTATTATTTTCCCTTATCTCTTTCTCTCTTTCAGAAAAAGCATTTCAATACCAGCTCAGATGATGAATATTAAAGGTCTTCTAAAACACACACACAAATATTAAATGCTGTTCAATGCACACGATCCAGCATGCTAAAATATCATCAGCATAGCTCACCTATTCTGGAGAATCCAGTCAAGAGGTTGCATTAAAAAGAAAAAAAAAGAAAGAAAGAAATCAAATGCAAGAAGACGGATGGATTGAGACTAATACTGGCACTCACCAGCTCCATATGAGACTCTCCTAACTCTTAGCTATGACAGTGTGAAAGAGAGAAACTGCATTGCAAACCAGCAGAGGGCATGAAATCTACAGAGGATGCTAAAGTGTTGAGTTAAGCCAGGTGTGGAGAACCTTTGATCCTCCAGATGTTGTTGAACTAAACTCCCATCAGCCTCAACAAACATGGCCAATTGCAAGGGCTGGTGGGAGTTGTAGTTCAGCAACATCTGGAGTGCCAAAGCTTCCCCACATCGGAGTTAGATGAAAGACATTGCTTTGTTCATGGGTGGAATGGCATATGGAGGGGAGGAGAGTAGAGAGGGGAAGCTCTGATGCACAAGTGTAATTTTTTGTGCTGACAGGATGCATTAGTTAGATACCAGCCCAATCTCTTACATTTAGCTTATCTTTTGATGATCAGATCTTTCTAATGGAGATGGGCTAGGCTACAATGAGCTTCTGAGATCTTAAATATAGCATTTTGAAAGCCCGAGGTTACATAGAAAACACCCACGTTGATCTGACACTTGTCAATGCCTCCCCTTCTCCTTGCTGTTCAAGCAGTGCCTCCCATCCCTTCACCAATCGCTCTGTTCTAATAGTTGACATTCTCTAAGTCTTACTCTTCTGCCAATCACTTCTGGCAGTCAAGGTGTTGTAGCCTGGAAAATTACAACAATGGCACCATGCCCTCTTCCAAACCGAAGAGGATGCTATTCAAAGTTCTTGGCAGGTGAACAAGCTTCAGCCACCTGCTTGGAGGAGATCTCTTTCCCTGAACAATATCATCCATGCAGTCATATTTCACACTTCTTTCCCCCCTAAATTCATCATGGTTGGCATGAAAGGCACACTGGAAGATATTGTGAAATTCTAAAAAAGTGCTTTGATAAGAACAGCAAGAATTTCCCTGGAGTTTCTCATATCTGGCACTTGTGCATTGGTAGTCAAGTGGTGTTGAGCATGCAATTCTCTGCTTCTCCCCAGTATGGTATGTTCAATCTGGACCTAGTCAGCTTTTTCCATTCCGTTGTAAAAATTGATAAGATTCCTGGTTCCCTTTCATCCTGGGGGGGAAAGTGATAAGTGGGGTGCTGCAGGGTTCTGTCCTGGGCCTGGTGTTCTTCAATATCTTTATAAATGACATGGTGTCAGGAATGAGCCAGCTCCGAGCGAAGGTTTGCAGCCAACTGCAGAAAGCAGCCAGGAACATAGAGGCTTTGATGATAGTCAGACAGGGGAGAGTCAGCAGCTGCAGACTTCGGCTCTTCCTGACCTTGACAGAGAGGCTGATAAGGCAGTAGCTGAGAGCAGGCTAGAACACAGCCAAAGCTCGTAGGAAGCACAAATAGGAGCGAATAGATTCAGAGACAGCCTCTCAGACCAGGAAGAGATTGGAGCTGATCCACTAAGTCTGAAGAGTCGGTGAATGGGAGGGCTGCTAGATAGGAAGCAAAACAAGAGATGTAAGGGTCATAAGTTCAATATCTTCTGTCGACGCCGGAAGCAGTCTTCAGAAGGGTCATCTTGAGTAATGATGCTGGAGGCTTTGTCAGAGCCATCTGGAGCTATCTGTTTGTTTTTGCAATAAATTCTCCTTTTTAATTACCTACGCTTACTGTATTATCAAGCCGGGAACCTGGACTCCTGACACATGGATAAAGGAATAGAGTGGGTGCTCACCAAATCTGTAGGTGAGATCAAACTCTGAGGGTTTGCTAATAAGTTAGAAGATAGAATCGGGATTCAAGGTGACCTTAACATGTTGGAGAACTGGACCAAAACTAACAAAATTGAGTTCATTGGGGGGGGGGGTGTAAGGTTGTTCATGTAGGCAGGAATAACCAGATGTAAAAATGTAAGATGGGTTCGACAGCAGTAAACATAAGAAGGATCTTGGTGTTTTACTAGACCATAGGCTTAACATGTCTCAACAGTGTGTTGCAGCAGCTTTCTAGGCAGCACCAGCAAAACTATAGTGTCCAGATAATAGGGATTAATATTTCTGCACTTGGTCAAACCTCACCTGGAGGACTGTTTCCAGTTCTGGGAACCACAGTTTAAAAGGATGTTGACAAGCTTGAATGTGTGTAGAGGAATGAGATCAAGATGATCACAGGTCTAGAAACAAAGACTTTTGAGGAACAGTTGAGGAGCGGGCATGTTTAGCCTGGAGAAGACAAGGCTGCTCAGTTTCCTAGCTTCTGTATTCTGAACCGCTTGAAGTTTCTAAACACTTTGCAAATAATTCCTGATAGTAATCAAGCATGGATGTCACTAATTAGCAAAGTACTGTCCTTAATAAGGAGGTTCTGGTTTCAATTTCCTTGACTACTGGTCATGCACAGACCAGCCCTCCATGGATCTGTCTAAATTTCATTCATTTACAACATGGATTACCTCTAACATCTATATCCTTTTTAGACTTTAGAAGGGCAGAGCCTTTTGACAGATGTATTTATTTGCACTTGTTCCTTATGTGTCCCAGCTGGCTTGGCAATCTGTTTTCTGCTCATCAGCTTAATATTAATACATAAAAATATCTAAAATATTGGTATTATTTTATCTGTGATTTCTCTTCCGATCTGCATGTTTTCCCTGACTCTCTCCCCCCTCCCCCTTTCTTTTGAAAACCCTAATGAAGAGAATCAACTCAAATGTCAACATTTGCAATTCTGGAGCTCCGTTTAAGTAATAAAAATAATAATTAAAAGGGTAAAACCTTAGAGAGATTTCTTCATTTTATATGGTTTGCAAGATATGATACACATTCAAAAAAAAAAAAGCCAGTAAAAGAATTAATTAGAAACAGCTAAAGCCCAACAAGCTATGCAAGTTAATGAAGCAGGGAAAGGAATGTCATTGTAGAGACCCAGAGCTACGGTTTGCTTGGATAATATATACTCCTGCCTTACTCTTCTAACTAAACCTCTTTTAATCCATCCCTTTTTTGAAAAATAAAATCAATGCTAATAACGCTGATCTACTGAGGAATGACAGACAACGAATGTTAGAGGGCAGTTGAGCTTACTTAATGGTGACACATTGTTTTCCCACCTTCCATGACCACCCTGAACACAGGAACACAGGAAGTTGCCTTATAAAAAGTTGGACTAGTGGTCTATGTAGCTCCTCCCTGGGGCTTCAGATGGGGGTCTCCCAGACCTCTCTTAGACCAGGAGATACAGGGGACTGAACCCAGGATCTTCTCCATGCAAAACAGATGCTCTACCACTGAGTTACAGCCCTTCCTCTGAAAGGCAACACATTTTGACTGAGATGTTGCATCTTGCAGGATGCTTCAGTTGTGTTCTCCTGTTAACCTCAGAATGGAGGGTCCATTGATATAACTGGCTGAATCAATGTCATGGACTGGCTGGAGGCAGAGGAGTGACAAGGGGCGCCAGCTGGGGAACCCCCAAGGGAACCCCCAGGAAAAAGGCTCAGAGTCACGAGATTGCTGGTAGGGTGACAATGAGTGGTCGGAGAGAGAAGATGTGAAATGGATTAGTTCCCCAACCTTATGCCATGTTGCATGCATGGGGTGGGTTGGACAGTTGTATGTGTCAATGTCTCTTTGTGAGAAACTGACAGCAAGCAGGCAAGAATAAATATTCATTGCATATCATTTATTAGACTTATTAGTCACTTGTCACCTGAAGGTCTCCAAGCAACTTACAGAAAAACAACAACAACAACAGAAAACACAATACAGTCATACCTCAGGTTACAGAGGCTACAGGTTGTGTTTTTTGGGGTTATGGACTGCCGAAACCCAGAAGTACCAGAACGGGTTACTTCCAGGTTTCGGTGGTCACGCATGCGCAGAAGCGCTAAATCATGCTTTGCGCATGCACACTGAATTGCAACCTGTGCATGCGCAGACGCGCTGCTGCAAGTTGTGAATGCTGTGGGTTACAAATGTGCATTCTGCTCAGATCACGTTCATAACCTGAGCATCCACTGTACCATAATACCATGGGGAGGAAAGGGGGGAAATAATATAACACATTAATATTTCATATAACATAACATCCACAGCTGGGGGGGGAGCATACCAGCTGAACAAACAGTAGTGACCAACACTCAAGTAATAAACCAAGCAATACTCTGACCCACTAATTAGCAAACAAACAAAACCTCAACCTCCTCCTAGTCCAAAAATCATTCACATCAAACCAACAGTTTTGTTCCCATTTAACTTCCCCACCCAGAAGTCTGGTGTCAAGGCCAGCTGTTGCAAATCAGTGGTGGGTGGGGTCCAATATCTTCCAGAGATGGTCCGGTGTCTCTCCTCTCCCTTCAGGAGGGAGCAGGAACAAAGTCATGCAGGAAGATGGCAAAATAAAGTCTTACCTGCTCCTCACTTGCATCTGAAAAAATAGCATCTCAAGGGCATTCTCCTTGGCATGCACTTTGGTCCCTATCGAAATTCTTTTTGTTAGTTTGGGCCCAGTTCTCCAATCTGTTTAGGTCATTTTGACTCTTGATTCTGTCTTCTGTGGCATTGGCTTCTCCTCCCAATTTGGCATCATCTGCAAATTTGATGAGCATCCCCTCAATTCATCCATCCAAGTCATTTATAAAGACATTGAACAACACTGAGCCCAGGACAGAACCTTGAGGCACTTGCAACTTTCCCCCATGATGATGAAGAGCATCTATGAATTTTTGCAAGAATTTAGAAAAAAAACCTTTATCAAACTTTTTGAAAGGATTGTTGAGCCATTGGGGGAGGGGACTAAGTAAGATGGAGGGAAAGCATTTTAGAGGGGTGACACCCCCCCCCCCGCTGCCTTGAACACTTCCTGGCCGCCATTTTAAATTATCCAGTTCTTCCAGGAGCAGTCTTCATCGCTTGTGGAAGTAGCTCCATAAAATATTGGAAAGAGGCCATAGCTCATTGGTAGAGCATCTGACTTGCATGCATAAGATCCCAGGTTCCATCCCTGACATCTCTAGGTAGGACTGAAATAGATTCTGCAACTGAAATCTTGAGGAGCAGCTGCTTGATGAACCAATGGTCTGACTCAATATCCAACAGCTGGCTATGCTCCTAAATTTATACCCATTGACCCCTGTTGTTTGACATGGCTTGAGATGACAGCAGAAGTTTTTGCTCATCAAAGACGATGTCCTGGCTTTTCGCAACTGTTTCTTCAAATCTCACTTTAGGTGAAATTTCAGTAGCAGCTCTACTCTAGAACGGACATGGTCCGATTGGGAGTGCATGGTTCAACATGCTAGCCTAGAGATCTCCTCCCTTATCTAGAGTAAGCAGCTTCAAGTCAGCCCACTTTGCTCCACCAGAGCAGAACAAAAGTGACTCGGGAGGGGCCTTATATATCTTTCAGGATAATAAATAATCAGCAGCACTTGGTACTTCCGAGATTATCCTTTTCATTTTCAAAGCCACTGTGCAAACATTAACTAATTAATCCTCATGGCTCCCATATGAGGCCATCATAGTATTAATAATGCTTGGCATTTATACAGCCCCTTTGAGCGAAGGATCTGAGAGGCATTTGAAATGTTAATTTGTATTATTATCTATTTGTTCCACATACGCCCTAGTGGTATCAGAAGAACTCACATAGTCCCTGGATCAATGTAGCGTGTAAGCAGCCATTTATCCCCATTTTATAGGTGACAGTACTGAGGCATGAAAAGAACCAAGCTCTGAGACCCGCTGGAGACAAATTATTGGTTTTCTATTATGATTTCAAAGAGCTGATGGTAGTACGATAGAGGTAGAATTGGATAAAACTATCTTATTTCCATTCCACCCAACTCTTCCATGTTTCATTCCACTGCTCTTCTGTGTTAATTTGTAGATTTTTTTTAAAAAAGTCTCAAAACACATATTTTAACACATATTTTATTTTTTCTCAATAATCATATTTAAATAATGTGCATTTTCTCTCCAAAACATCTTTTGATTAGGGATAGAATTTTCTGATAATATTGATGTCCAAATGGATTTCCCCTCCCCTAATTTTTATCTTGTTTTATGATTTCAATGAGAAGGGACCTTTTTTCTAGTTTCACTAAAACTAAAAAGACTTTTTGCAAATTACATGCATTCTTAGGGTAAAGGTAAAGGGACCCCTGACCCTTTAGGTCCAGTCGTGGACAACTCTGGGTTTGCGGTGCTCATCTCTCTTTACTGTCTGAGGGAGCCGGCATACAGCTTCCGGGTCATGTGGCCAGCATGACCAAGCCACTTCCAGCAAACCAGAGCAGCACATGGAAATGCTGTTTACCTTCCCGCTGGAGTGGTACCTATTTATCTACTTGCACTGTGTGCTTTTGAACTGCTAGGTTGGCAGGAGCTGGGACAGAGCAACTGGAGCTCACCCCGTCATGGGGATTCGAACCGCCGACCTTCTGATCAGCAGGCCCTAGGCTCTGTGGTTTAACCCACGTCCCACATGCATTCTTAAGCACATAATAATATACACACATACTAAGGACTTCTGGGGCATATGGAGTGTCAGGGAAGAGTTAGAGTTAGGAGATTCCAGTCCTGACATGGAGTGTTAGAGGAGGGGTAGTACCTCTGGTGTGGAACACGTCATGCTCCTTCTTTGGTAGTTTGTCCACCATTGGTAATTGGTCCCCATTCGGCACTCAGCTCTCACCTGTGGATCCTAGATGCTGTCAGCACGCAACAGTGTCCACACCCTGGGAAACGGTTTTGACTGGACAGCTAAATCAGCTGAGGGTATCCAATGGGTCTCATACCCTCAGTGAATTAGGGACTTCCCCTGCATGCAAAGAGAGGCTCCGGCAGATTAAATGGATAGACCAAGATTGGGTCCAATGGTCAAGAAAGCGGTTCCTAAATGTGCTGTAGAGGCAAGCAAGGGGCAGATCAGGCTCATCAATCTGGGAAGGGAGCCCGTCTAGGAGAAGGAAGACTCAGATCTTAACTTCCTCTGCCTTGCAGGAGAAGAAAAGGCTAAGGAGTGAATGTTACACAAATCTGGAGTCCTCAAAATAGCTGGGTGGCTTTTTTTATGCCTTCTTCTGGCAGCTCCTGCAGCCAAGCTGGTGCCAAATGTATTATTCTGTGTTGTTGTTGTTGTTGTTGTTGTTGTTGTTGTTAATGCACAGCTACTGGCAAGAGGCGAATCTTGAGGCTCTGAACCCCTCTACCATATACATTCCAGGTTTCCAAACTGCATAAATAGATACATGCAACAACATATATAACTGTCTAAAATACATATTAATATTTATGAAATTATGCTGCAGAAATATAGTACTGTGTGACTCTTTTATTAGACATATAATATACATTTTTAAAGATATGATTTAGTCTGTAATCTTGCATAACATTAGTCAGCCTCTTTTTTAAAAAAAGAAGAAAGAAAATGTGCAAGCAGCGTAGACTTTTGATGCAAGTGACTGAGCTTAAGAGTGACTTAGAAGCCAAGATTAGATTTAGTGGTTGTAGATGGCCTGGTGAAAACCAGTGTTCTGCCTCCTGCATTGTTTTGCAAAGTGCAAGTTATGTAGGGTTGCCATATTTCAAAAAGTGAAAATCCAGACAGCCCATTGCTAGCTATATCTGGGCAATTCCAGATGTATGGCAACCCTAAAGTTAGGTGGCTTTGACTATAAGTGTGAACAGAATCAAATCCATCTGTCGTGGACACTTTACATATGCAGTTCAGAGTGTTGGACTGGGTGGTCTTTGGGGTCCCTTCCAGCTCCACAGTGCTATGGTTCTATGAATCCCACCACCACCACCACCACCACCCATAGCTGAAAACCGTCCTTATGGTGTTTAGTCCCCAGTGTGGAGGAAATTCCACTCATGTGAGCCCTCGCATGTTGGTCTATCCCAGCCTTTCTCAACCTGTGGGTCCCCAGATGTTGTTGGACTACAATTCCCATCACCCCTAGCTAGCAAGGCCAGAGCTCAGGGATGATGGGAGTTGTAGTCCAACAACATCTGCGGACCCACAGGTTGAGAACCGCTGGATTCAGACCGTACCTTTATGGAACTATGATTCTTTTTTTACCTATCACCTAAATTTCATTCAAACTAGTGGGCATGATGAGACACAACAGAGGACATCCACCCTACCCGCCTTCTGCGCATGCACACTTCTGTTCCCTCATGATTCACCTATGAAAATGCCGGGAGAGAATGGTGTGGCGCCCTATATTTCATCTAGTGATTTTGCAGGTGGCAAATAGATTTCCCCCCCTGGAAGCAATTAACATGGAAGTGGGAGCTAAATAGGGGTGCCAGCTCCTGGGGGACGAGCCCTTTTGGGCCACCTCAATATTTTGGGGGGTTGGGCCCCCACAATGTCACCAAAGCGCAGAGGCAAAGAGCAGACCACCAGTGGCTGACTCCTTCTCTTCCTCAATTTGCCAAGGAGGGGAAGGAAGGTTGAAGCTGCCTTCCATCTGTGGCAGCTGGTGGCAGGGCCAGGAGGAAGAGGTGGAGCTGCTGGCCATGAAAGCCATGAAGCCATCACATTCACCTCCGCTCCCTCCTCCACCCAACGTCCTGACATCACATGCACAATATTGGGATGTCACACATGCACTATTGGCCCCTCACAAGTGTGGGAATGTTAAGGATGGTAGGGAAGGATACCATATTTTTCGCCCTATAAGATGCACCAGCCCATAGGACACACCTAGATTTGGGGGGGGGAATAAAGGGAAAAAAAATATTCCCCCCCAGGCACG
This sequence comes from Podarcis vaucheri, assembly GCF_965113315.1. Lineage (NCBI taxonomy): Eukaryota > Metazoa > Chordata > Lepidosauria > Squamata > Lacertidae > Podarcis > Podarcis vaucheri. Next base: position 6,869,589 of record NC_138749.1, read on the forward strand.
GGGCTGGGGCAGGGGAAGTCTGAGCATCCCCCACCCCAGCCCCCAGAACAGGCAGCTCTCCGCAAGCCGTTGGAGGCCAGTTCAAAGTCGCGCTGGGCTCCCACAGCTTGCGGAGAGCTTCGCGATCGCTCTGGGAACTTGCGGGGCTTGGGGAGGGGGAAGCCCGAGTAAGTGATGTCCCCAGCCCCCAGAATGGGTCCCAGAGCGATCCCGAAGCCGCGCGCAGCTGCGCGATCGCTCTGGCAGCTTGCGGGGCTGGGGGAGGGGGTTCCCCCATCCCCAGCCTCCAGAACGGGTCCCAGAGCGATCCCAAAGCTGCGTGCAGCTTTGGCATCGCTCTGGGAGCTTGCGGAGCTGGGCGAGGGGGAAGCCTGCCGCCAGCCTCCAAACCACGTCGGGAGACAGCAGGATGGCGTGCTGCGCCTCCCCGCTGTCCCCCGAGTTTGTGGGGCTGGCGGCAGAGGCCGACCCCTCTCGCTCTCCAGGCTTCAGCGAAAGCCTGCATTCGCCCCATAGGATGCACACACATTCCCCCTTTATTTTTGGAGGGGAAAAAGTGCATCCTATAGGGCGAAAAATACGGTATATTGAATAAATATTATCCTCCCTTCCTTCACGCTAGTAAGTGATGTAGCAGAGCAAAATCCTCTTAATATAGCTGTAAGCTAGTTTGCAGGTTCATCTGAATCTCTTAGTTAAGATTATTTCCTGGTGTCCCCTTTGATCCCTCTTAAAGGAATAAAGACACAAGAGTCTTTCTGAGTAAAGTAACAAAAAGTTTACTCATATTTCAGATCACCCGATATGATCTCTGGAAGGCAGGCTTTACTTGGTAATTACATAAACAAACAGTGAGGTCATCTCACTCAGGTCCAGCTCTGAGGGCCTTCTGGCGTTTCCCTCACTGCGAAAATTGAGATTACAGGGAAGCAGGCGGAGGGCCTTCTCAGTAGTGGCACCCTCCTTGTGGAACGCCCTCCTATCAGATGTCAAATAAATAAACAACTACCTGACATTTAGAAGACATCTGAAGGCAGCACTGTTTAGGGAAGTTTTTAATGACTGATGTTTTAATGTATTTTTGTTGTTGTCGTTGTTGGAAGCTGCCCAGAGTGGCTGGGGAAACCCAGCCAGATGGGAGGGGTTATAAATAAATTATTATTATTACAGCCATACCTCGGGTTACAGACACTTCGGGTTGCGTTTTTTCCGGGTTGCTGACTGCTGAAACCCAGAAGTACCGGAACGGGTTATTTCCGGGTTTCAGCAGTTGCGCATGCGCAGAATCGCTAAATAGTGCTTTGTGCATGTGCAGATGCACCGAATCGCAACCTGCGCATCCACAGACGTGCTGCTGTGGGTTGCGGACACTGTGGGTTGCGAACGTGCATCCTGCACGGATCACATTCGCAACCAGAGCGTCCACTGTATTATTATTATTATTATTATTATTATTATTATTATTATTAGGAGACTGAACTCATGTGCTGCTGGTTGAGAGCCAGCAGACAGCAAAATTACAGTGAGATAACAAAATGGCTGCAAGAGAGCAGCATGGCAGCAAAAGATCAGCAAGCAAGAGCAGTATGAAGGCAAACTGAGAAGATGGCTGTGTGACTCAGCTCTTTTGTGGAGTCGGCCAGGGCCAGGCGCATCTCCCAGGTCACATGCAAGGGGAGGATGCTCCTGACCAGTGGAACAGGAAGTTGCACAGACTGGATGTCCCTGGACCAGTGTCCACTCTAGAGAAATAAGGAATGTTGCATTTGACTGCACCAATGGATTACGCCCCACAGGAAGCTGGCTGGCGCCTCTGCTGTTGAGCATCCACTAGTGCCTGCTAGATTTTCAGAAGCAGCTTATTCGTCGTGTGAGAGACTATGCAAAATGAAGGCAGGAAAATCAAGCGCTGGGAAAAAATGGAACAAGGTGCTGTCTGAATACAACATGTGACTCTAAACTGCACAGTTCAGATACACTTTGAACGCCTCGGTGAGAGTTAGGCCTTGCTTGAACAGAGGCTGGAAGAATGGGACAACTGTACTTATCACAAAACCGACAACTATCTGAAAAGTAGAAGTTCTTTTTTTCCCCTCCCCTGGCTTTTCTTTTCAGTTTTCCGCCTTCTCTCTCTCCACCCCCCCTCCGCACCCCGCTTACCGCCGACTCTGAACACAGGTCTTCAGCAACGGTTTTGACAAATAATATACCCTTTTGGAAATAACGGTCATGAAACTAATCTACAAAGGACTAAGATAAGTATTACGGATAGCAGGCAGTGTGGATTGCAGACTCCCGCAGGTTCAAAGGAAACTTACAGTAAATATTTACCTTGGTTTGTCTGCCATGGAATTACTTTGTGAAACTTACCATGAAGAAGATGGCTTTTTTCCTTCCAGTTATTTGCAGTATCATTTCTCAGAGTAATCTGTGCTTTTCTGTTATTGGTTTACTTATTTTCTTCCTCTCTCTCCCTCTCCCCCTTTCTTTGCCTCCCCTTCACACTGTAAACTTAGATTGGAAATGCTTAAGCTGTGCCCACAGAGTGTGGCAAATTCCAAAAAGTAGTTATTCTGGAGAACAAACAACTCTCTCTCCCCCCCAAAAAAATAACCCACACACACATATTCCACTTTATTATTATCATTATTGTGGTTGCTGTCAGGCCATTACTTGGGGTACAGACAAATTGTTCCTTTAGATAGGTGGGTTTTTTTCTTTTCCTTTTTTGCTGAAAGATGTAAAATACAAAGGTAAACAATTGGGTCTTGCTGATATCTCTATTGTGGTCTTTTCTCTCTCCCTCTTTTAAAATCCCTACTTGTTTCCTGTTATATTCCTCTACTCAGTTTCAATTTGTAATGCTATTTTCTCCTCCTAATAATAGATGCTATTATAGCTGCCAATGTGAAAAGAACAACCTAGCATATACACAAACCCACACACAATGCAGCCTCATAAAGTGGTTTTTCCCCCACCCGAAATGACTCAGGTCTTTCTGAAGGAAAGCAAGTTATAACAGTTCAGACCATTCCTCCATTTCATCTAGCCCAGAGTCTGTCTGGCCTCATTTTGTCTATTCTAGACTTCGCCAACCTGATGCCCTCCATATGTTCTGGACTAGAACTTCCATCAGGAATAGTCAGTTGTCAGGATCTGTTATGCACTAACCTTGGATCCTAGAACAACAGGCAAGTAGTATCCTAGAACAGTGTTTCCCAACCACTGTTCCGCGGCACACTAGTGTGCCGCGAGATGTTGCCTGGTGTGCCGTGGGAAAAATTAAAAAATTTGAAAGATTTTTTTTTTAAAAAAATCAAATTTTCGATTGGGGCACCGTCACTAGATGACCCCTGGGGTTCCCTCCCTCCCTCCCGCTCTGCGCCTCCCTCCTCCTCCTCCGGTGAGGCCCTTCCTGGCTCTCGTCCAAGGCTTGGCGGCTGCCACTCACTCACTCGCTCGCCCACCCGTCCCTCCATCCCTGCACCCGGCCTCTCCCCCTCCGTCCCCGGTGCGGGGGCTGCCGGGATCCGTAGTCCCCTCGCCCTTGGGCTCTGCGCCCGCGCGGGGTTCGCAAACTACGTTTCCCATCGTGGCCTGGCGGGCCGGGCGTTTTGTTTGAAGCGCTCTTCTCCCGGCCATGGAATGAGCGCAGCAGCGGCGGCCGGGCGGGCAGGGACTCTTCCGCGCAGACCCCGCGCAGCCTGCCTGCGCCCCCGCGGAGATCGGGCGGCAGGATGGAGCCCGGGGATCCCCGCGGAGGCGGAGCGGCGGAGGCGGAGGCTGCCCCCCAGGTAGGGCTGCGTCGGGGTGGGTGGGTTTATTTTTGCAATGCTGCATCCGCGCCGGAGGGGACGCATCGGACCGCGGGGAGACCCCTTGGCGGGCGTGCAAGGCAATGCATGCGTGCAGGCGTTGCATGGAGTGCAGTGCAATGCAATGGCAACGCGGCGCCCTGCATGCATGCATGCAACTTCCACCGGCGCTCCGGACTTGGCAGGTGAGGGGGGTCCCCAGTGGGCGGCAGAGAGAGCCGGGAGGGCGAAGGGGAGCCGGGGGGGAGCAGCGCTGCTCCCCGAGCCGAGCCCAGGGGGAAACATCGGCGTCGTTGTGCCGGGTGTTGGAAGCGGAGGCTGGCGGGGCCCCCTCACCTGCAAAACCTGGTCGCCTCTCATATATTTTGTGCATTGCATTCATCGCCCGCTTTCTCCTCCAAGGAGCTCCCGGGGGCGCGCGTGGTTCTCCCCGTGTTATCCTCGCAACAACAGCCCTGCGAGGTGGGTCAGGTGAGTGGCCCAAGGGAGCACCCAGGGATTGTCCTGGCCAGGTGGGGTGATTTGAACCCTGCTCTCTGCCCGGTCTTCATCCTCATTTAGCCCCCACATGTGCATGACTGTGCATGACTGAGGTTTTCCCCCCTCGTCTTGGCTATGGTGTGAGTCTGTGCTGTTAATTAATGGGGTTCTGCCTTCGGAGAAGATGAGCCAGCCCTCAAGGAGGTGATTATGTAATTTGCTAGCAATTCATGTCCCTCCCGGCGTGGCGCTGCGCGCTGACGTCACGGGGCTGTAATGGTGGTGTGCCTCGAGATTTTTTTCATGAAACAAGTGTGCCTTTGCCCAAAAAAGGTTGGGAAACACTGTCCTAGAATGCAACAACTATTGGCCTGCAGGAGAAGACCAATCAGGCTCCAGGAGGGAAGCAGAATCAGCCAATCAGACAGAACTCATTGTGTAAATAATGTATATAAAAGCCTGAGGTTTGGGGGGAAATTCTATCACTGTTTTACAAGCTGCAATAAAGAGCATGAAATCACTGCAGTATATTTCAGGAATAAAGGGAGTTATAGGTCAAAACTTCTGGAGGTCAGCAGGTTGGGGAAAAACTGATCTACTTTGGTTCTCCAAGTTCGTAGGTCACATCTATGTCACACATTTAAAGCACAAGCCATCTCTGAAAGAAGCCTGGGAACTGTAAATGGCTAATGGTGCTGAGAACAGTAGTTTTGTGCATGGTAAACTATAGCTCCCAAGATTCTTTGAGGCAAAGTCATGTGTGTGTTAAATGTCCTTTCTAGGTATAGTATGGCAAGGGACGCGGGTGGCGCTGTGGGTTAAACCACAGAGCCTGGGACTTGCCGATCAGAAGGTCGGCAGTTCGAATCCCCATGATGGGGTGAGCTCCCGTTGCTTGGTCCCTGCTCCTGCCAACCTAGCAGTTCAAAAGCACATCAAAGTGCAAGTAGATAAATAGGTACCACTCCAGTGGGAAGGTAAACGGTGTTTCCATGCACTGCTCTGGTTCACCAGAAGCGGCTTAGTCATGCTGGCCACATGACCCGGAAGCTGTCTGCGGACAAACACCAGCTCCCTCGGCCCATAGAGCGAGATGAGCGCCACAAACCCAGAGTCGGTCACGACCGGACCTAATGGTCAGCGGTAACTTTACCTTTTACCTTTAGGTATAGTATGAATGTGACCTCAGACAGAAATGTTTCCCATTGCCTGATCCATTCACTTGAGGTACTCAGGGCTGAACCTGTGACTTTTGGGATCAGAAATATGTGCTTACTACATAACTTTGTGCATTTTATGCAAAATGGCACACAAAGCTATGTATATTGGGAATAATTCTTGCTGAAGATGAATTTTTATGAAGATTTTTTTAAAAAAATACAAACTGATGCGGATATGTGCAGAAAACAAGAAACTAAGTTGGATGAGATTCTGCCATCCCTAAGGGAGATTCCATGTTATGTATGTGTAGTCACCCAATATTTTGGGGAGAAAGACGGATAGGATTAATCAGATTAATTCTCCCTCTTCAGTCACATCAAGAAGACTTTAATGCCTTTATTTAAGCACCCCTGCTTTAACTCTTGTGCTTGATGAAAGAAGTCGTTTAAGCTTGAGAGAGTACAAATATGTTCGCATTCTCTGCCAGGAATTTATTGAGGAAAAAAAAGGTATAAGGTCTGCATTTCCTTCAAATTAACTAGGTTCCTGCAGTTAATTTTCTGTGAAAGGTAATTCTCACCTCAAACCGCTCCTCTGGCAACATCAGCATTTGACACAGTAAATAAATTTCCACGTTATCATCAAGTTCTTCCACGATCGAGTCCTGTCCCACCTCCTGATATGATCGGAGATTAAAAACTCCTGAGAACTAAATGATCCAAACTCAGAAGCATTTGATTCCCCTGATAAATTATACAAACGAGGCACTTGGAAGAGTTTCTTAACCAATTTTGCCACTCAAGATCACCTCCATTTCAATTAGAGGTAACCAAGATGCGTGGCATAGGCGAGCACAACTAATAATTCTCGCTGGTGTCAAGGAAGATTGTGGAAAGCAAGGGGGGGAAGTGGGGGCCCAGAGGAAAATGGGGCCTAGTTGCTGTTGCGTGAAGACAAAGACATTGCTGAGTTTTTATTATTATTAAGAACTGTGTGGCTGTAGATAATGCACTCATCATTGCCCATCCTTATAAGTGATCATTGGACAGCTAACTCCCCCTCACCCCTTTTTATAGGCAGATCATATTTTGGGAGCTCACATAATGTGTTAGATCGCAGGTCACCAACTTTTGGGGGCCCGTGGGCACATTTACAAAGTGAAGGAACTGGCATGGGTGTCACTCAACTGAGCTGACAACCCAAACCTGTCCTCTTGACTACAACAGAATGCTTCTTTTGAGCCTGATTTCAACAGGAATTGTTGGCCATCATGGTGTGTGGGTGCATTTTATGAAACCTATACTTCTCATGAGGCCACCTCATGAGAAGAGAAGACTCCCTGGAAAAGACCCTGATGTTGGGAAAGATGGAGGGCACAAGGAGAAGGGGACGACAGAAGATGAGATGGCTGGACAGTGTCCTCGAAGCTACCAACATGAGTTTGACCAAACTGCGGGAGGCAGTGGAAGACAGGAGTGCCTGGCATGCTTTGGTAGATAGGTAGCCGTGTTGGTCTGCCATAGTCAAAATAAAAAAATTCCTTCCAGTAGCACCTTAAAGACCAACTAAGTTAGTTCTGAAGTATCTGAAGAAGTGTGCATGCACACGAAAGCTCATACCAAGAACTAACTTAGTTGGTCTTTAAGGTGCTACTGGAAGGAATTTTTTTATTTTGGCATGCTTTGGTCCATGGGGTCACGAAGAGTCAGACACGACTAAACTACTAAACAACAAGAACAACATCTATTCATGCATTGTTTTCTGCTTCCCTATGCTGTCACAAATTCATGGAATGTGCTTGTGGTGTCATTCCTTTAAAACAGGAATTTGTCACACTGATGCACAGTGTAGCAGCGTTCACAGCTTGTGCATGTTATGTCAGCAAGCTTGTGCACGCTGCTTGCAGATTAAAATGCACTTTCAGATATGCATGGCAATGCAGATCCCACTGAGATCAGCCAGCTGTGCTCAGACGCACAACCTACTGCACATTCAGTGGTTCAAATGCACACCAGCGATTTCCTCCATCCTCTTCACCAAGTTTGGGTGAGGGCTTGTGTCATCAAATCCCCACCCCCCAACTTGCAAAAAAGGAAGGAAAGAAAAATCAGATATCATTGAATCTTGTGGGAAATTTAATATTATTATCTGCATGAATGGAACCTCAATATCTATATATCAAAAACCAAACCTGGTAGACTACTGTGAATATCCTTAAGAAAAGAAGAAGAAGAAACATTTTGCTAATTATAGACCAAAAATGTTCTTATTTTCTGGAAGGGAATAATAGTATGTATTGTGTGCTGATGCTTCTAGTTGTTGTTTGTGGGTTTTGTTTCTTTCTAATATTGACTGAAAACCAAAGGTTGAAGCAGGCAGCAACAAGTAACAGCAGGTGTCTATTTGTTAACAACAACAACAACATCAACAACAACAAGAAGAAGCAGCTAACAAGGGTGTATTGTTCTTTAAAAGTACAAAGCATTATTTTGTTTGCCATCATTTTGTGTGTGGGATGATTGGAGTCTATATTGGCCAACAAGCGAAAATGACCTATCATTCAACTATACAGTTACAGCTTTCATTGGGGAAGATGCACAACAGCATGCAGAAGGCTCCCAGGTTCAGTCCCAGGTATCTCCAGGTAGGACTAGGAGTGTCCAGAATCTGAAGTCCCGGAGAGACCTTGCCAGTGTAGATAATTTTGAGCAAAATAGACCAATGGTCTGACTTTGTAAAAGGCTCGCACATGTATATTCCACTGTGATGCTGCCATGGCGACCATGTGGCAACAATCACAGAAATAATTTGCATGGATGGCAACTTGATGGCTGACCACAGGACTCTCTCATGTAGGTGGAAGGGTTGGAGAAATCAATGCTCCAGTCAAAAGGACGGAGGATGGACAATCTCCATAGCTGATCCTGGTGTAGTAAGGGAAATCCAGCATGAGTAGTGATGCAGCAAGCAACCGATCTGCATGTCTGCCAATAGAGATGTCCTACGGTCTGCTTAACTGGTTGCCCTTTCCCTGATCATCCTGAACAAACTTTACATTCTCCACTCAAGGCATCCCCCAAAATCCCATTGAAATTAGATGAGCAGCAGCCAAGGAGAAAGGTTTTGGCAATCCATATAGGAACTCTGAGGGACACGGGTGGCGCTGTGGGTTAAACCACAGAGCCTAGGACTTGCCGATCAGAAGGTCGGCAGTTCGAATCCCCACGACAGGGTGAGCTCCCATTGCTCGGTCCCTGCTCCTGCCAACCTAGCAGTTCGAAAGCACGTCAAAGTGCAAGTAGATAAATAGGTACCGCTCCAGCAGGAAGGTAAACGGCGTTTCCGTGTGCTGCTCTGGTTCTCCAGAAGCGGCTTAGTCATGCTGGCCACATGACCCGGAAGCTGTATGCCAGCTCCCTCGGCCAATAAAGCAAGATGAGCGCCGCAATACCAGAGTCGGTCACGACTGGACCTAATGATCGGGGTCCCTTTACCTATACCTTTATAGGAACTCTGGAAGCTGCCTTATCCCAAGTCGGACCAACACTGACATTAGTATTGTCCACACACTGCTGAGTATTGGTCAATCAACCTCAGAGTTTCCCGAACTCAGGTTTCCAACTGTTTTTGGACTAGTTTCCATCATCACTGAACATTGGTTCTGCTAGCTAGGGATGATGGGAGTTGTAGTCCAAAAAACAGCTGGAGACCCAAGTTTGGGAAAGCCAGCTTGTCATAGTGGGAACTACCTTGAGATGCCAGCAGTTGAATCTCACACCATCTCTATGCCATTCTGATACTCTTCCACTGAGCTAAAGATTCCCTTTCCTAGATAAGCTGGCCTGGAACCACTCTTGATATTGTTCCAGCATCAGGCAAAGGCTTTTCATCATTTGCTCAGGAATTTCAGCATGTTTGGGAGCCAGTTTCAGGTGCTACTGTACGGTTTCTACAAGGTTTCATTGATTTGCTGTTCTTTAGATAATTTGGAAGCCCCATGGAAGCAGACACACCGTCCTCAGTCACCCACACTAATAGCAAGAGCCATCCATCTGGATACGGGTCTATTTAAAAATAATAATAATAAAAACCCTTTGCATCCCCCCAGTTCTGGTGACTAGCCAAGAGGATACAATTCTGTTCCATCCCAGGAAATCCTTAACTGGCTGGCAACTCAGCTGCCTCCACATCTTAATCTGTGTTCTTCCACACAGGTTAATTCACCCTGGGCCTTGAAACCTGAGAAATTGTACTTCATCTTTACCCTTGTGTTCCTTATGATGGGTCTTTCTTTTTCAATCTTTTGCTTATTTGCTCAACATTCACTCTTGATTTCAAAAGCCTGACTCACACATTAAGGTCCTGGAGGGCCGAGAGCAAAAACAATTAGCCACCTGTTGTGAAGTCTTGTATCAAATTATAGACTTCTCTTTTTTAAAACAAAAAACAAAAACCCACGGCACCTAGGAAATATATTGGAGGGAGCAAACCAGCAATGACGGCTTGCCTGTAGCACATACAGGATAAATCTGAAATGGAAAAGTGCATAAGATTAAAAGGAAATGCAGAAAAAGAATGTTAGTAAAGAGGGTGAGTATATTTGTCTAAAACTGGACTGATACTATTTACAGCAGCCTAGACTCTTAGGTTCCTCTGGACATGTGGTCTCCAAACATTCCAGGAGTAAGAAGAACCATCTTGAACCGGACCAAACCCTAATCTAATTCGGACTTCTTTAAATGAGTGTGACCCCCTAGAAACCTCTGAGAAGGACAGAAGAATGACAAGGAAATGGCGTCCTCCTACCCCATGGCTTGTCCCCAGTTTCTAGTATCCATAGATACTGCCTCTGACCATGGAAGTTTTATATCGCAATCATGGCATTTAGATTTTAACACATTAGTAAATTATGTGTTTCATGGAGTCTTCAACCTGGTCTCCTCAACTTCTAGCATTGTATTGATGTGAAGACACATTTCTTTATTCTCACCACAACATAGAAACATAGGAAGATGTCTCCTAACTCTTTGGTTAATTTGCCTGAAAATAAGGAAAGTGTAATCAGCTGGGAACTATACAAGGCAGTCTGCTTGTTTGGGGTCTGTTCAAAAGAACTAAGAAGCTGTTCAGTTCTTCAAGTGATCCTTGATTGGCTAGGGTCACCCATGTGACAAGTACAGGAAGCCTTGCCCTCACTCGAATGGCCATCATTTGCCCGAAGCAACATCAGCACAGAGCTACAATCCGATGAGCATTATGACATCATTATCTCCAGCCCTTGATACCTGATTGGCTGGGATCACCAAAAGTGTAATGAAATTGATAAAATATGGCGTAAGGCACACAAGATGACTACTGAAGCGGCCACAAAAAGAACAAACAGGACTAAGCAGAAATGAACAGTCATACACAACAATCCAAAAGGCTAGGGCAAGAGCAGAGCCAGTGTGGTGTAGTGGTTAAGAGCGGTAGACTCGTAATCTGGGGATTACCCAGTTGGGTTCGCATCTCCGCTCCTCCACATGCAGCTGCTGGGTGACCTTGGGCTAGTCACACTTCTCTGAAGTCTCTCAGAGTGTTTGTTGTGGGGGAGGAAGGGAAAGGAGAATGTTAGCCACTTTGAGACTACTTCGGGTAGTGATAAAGCGGGATATCAAATCCAAATCCAAATTCTTCTTTCCAAACTTTCCACGTCCGTGACACACTGTTTAGACATGCATCATTAGGCGACACAGTAATTCAGTTTTACTAGCAAACCAGAAGTTAAACTAACCCCTTATAAGAGCTGTTGCGTGACGCACCTATATTTGCGTGACACACTAATGTGACACGACACACATCTTGGACAGCTCTGCACTGCTCTCCAAGTGAGAATCAAAACTAGAGAACATAGCATTACCAAGCAAACATAAGGTAAAGGTAAAGGTAAAGGTACCCCTGCCCGTACTGGCCAGTCTTGACAGACTCTGGGGTTGTGCGCCCATCTCACTCAAGAGGCCGGGGGCCAGCGCTGTCCGGAGACACTTCCGGGTCACGTGGCCAGCGTGACATCGCTGCTCTGGCGAGCTAGAGCCGCACACGGAACGCCGTTTACCTTCCCGCTAGTAAGCGGTCCCTATTTATCTACTTGCCCCCGGGGGTGCTTTCGAACTGCTAGGTTGGCAGGCGCTGGGACCGAGCAATGGGAGCGCACCCCGCCGCGGGGATTCGAACCGCCGACCTTTCGATCGGCAAGCCCTAGGCGCTGAGGCTTTTACCCACAGCGCCACCTGCGTCCCCACCAAGCAAACATAAGTCCACATAATTCAATGCATCCCTTTCAAAGCTCAGATTCTAAATCTTATGACTAGAGCCATGCAGTTTTTCATGAGGGATCTCATTTTGCTGTTAAGAGCAAATTGCATAGGAAATACTTTAAATTATTATTAATTATTATTATTATTATTATTATTAAAAATTATATATAAAACGATTACTTGTGATTCCACCCACGCCCCTCAGTTCTTCCCAGTTCCTTTCCCTTTTTGTCCTCTTCTTCTCCTGGACAGCTCTGCTTGATTTGCAACACGCCTAAAGGGCATTTCTGATTCAGAGTCTTTGACCTTGGCAGCAACTTTGCCGTCAAACTTTGCTGAGAGCTAAGTGGGCTCCTGTGCCTAAGCTATCAAGCACTTACCCAAATAGCATCGCTTACATGGAAAGAATAATAATAATAATAATTTAAAAGTCAAGGGTGGTTTTCTTTTTCTTTTTTCTTTTTGAAAGCACGCCTTGCCATAAGTCGATGGCATGCTTTCTTGAATCTGGGCCCCACTCAAATGCTCTGCTCTCCGATCAGTGCCACATGCTTCTGGGCCATCAAATCTCCCTTTCGCGCAACTCCTGCAAATGGTATCATTTGGCAACTAATTTACTCGCTTAGTTTTGGCCATTAGTCATTCCCAGTCTCCTCAATCTGCAGGCAATTTTCCACATTATTAGTTACCCACCTGTCTTATTAAAGTGGACTTTCAGAAACCTTGTGCGTCTCCATTTTCGGCACCTTTTTAGATCAAGCAAATAATTGGCTTTACTTGGATGGAAGGATTTAATAGGAAGATGACAGTTGATTCCAAAAGTTAATAGCGACGGCATCTGGTTTCCTTTTTTAACGCTGGGGAATATATATATACCCAGTGGTACCCAGTGGTACTCAGAATATCACTCATGAAATCACTCAAGATATCCCTCAAGTAATTAAGGAACAAAAGAAGAAGAGGCACACTAATCTAGGAACTTCCTCTCTGCCCAGAACGTTGGAGGCTATACACCACACCCCTCAACAGTATTTATAGGAACTCAAACACCAGATTCTGCTCTGTTCCAGTAACAAGAAGCCGAAAGCACCAGCCTGAAGATGACGAGTGAGACCTCGTCGAAACGTCGCACAGACACCCCGACTCTTACACGGGAAGACACCCGAAGACACCAAAACCTGCATATATATATATATATATATATATATATATATGTTAAATTTAGTACTCGTGAAATGGAGGGTGGGGAGGGAAGGAAGGACGGAAGAAACAATAGGTGAACCAAACCTGTTTATCATTTGTAGGCCAGATTCAAAACAGATGAGCAGGAGAGAGCTTTAACCCACTCACTTTAATGTACCTCAATTGTAACCCTATGGGGTCAGTTTATATATGTCCATGAAAGTTAGAGATTGGCTTCTATTTCCAGTCTGAGCTACATTAAGTGAAGCCTTAGGTAACTTTGGTCACTTGTTCTATTTGCAGAGTCAGCTCCTTTTCTACACTTTAATCATTAGAACCAGCAGGTATCACTTTCTTGTGATGCCCATAGCTACATGGGAAGCAAGTCATTCTGTTGGTCTATCTAGATCAGTAGTGTCCATGCTGGCTGGTTGCAGCTCTCCAGGGTTTTCCATCCTGCTTGCAGCTTTCCCACAGACATCTGATTGACTACAGTGAGAACAGGATACTGGACTAGGTGAGTTATTGGCCTGATCCGACAGTCTCTTTTTATGTTCTTACAGGAGACCTTCCCATCCACATCTGAAGGTACTGGGAATTGAACCTGGAACCTTCTGCACCCACAAAACTGATGCTGTATCGCTGAGCTTATTGAACCTCTTTAGCCTTCCCTTAAAACTCCTTGGATGTTTCACCTGATGATGAATCTACAATTCTGTTTATAAGGTGGCTTTGTGTGGAATCTGGCAACAAGCTGTATGTTGGTGCCCTTGAAGGTTTGCAAGAAGACAGAGGGTTCCCCCGCAGCATGAAATCAGCAGCCTTCACTCAAGTGCATCATCACTCAATGACCCTAACCTTCTGGTACTGGAGAAGATTGGATTCCCAAGAGGGAAAGGAAATATGACTTGGAAGTGAAAGAGATGTGCTCACTTATTCCACATAGCCTAAACTTCTTATCCCTCCCCATCCCATAGCTGGATCAGACACTATCAGCTCAAACTTCACTGAATAATTGTTATATCCATTACAAGTGATACTCAGAATAGTCCCATTGAAATTAATACATGTGGCTAATGTAGGCCCATTAATTTTTATGGGCCTACTCTGAGTAGAGGTTGCTGGGATGCAACCCAATGGTTTGTTCAGATTAATAACAGATGCAAGAGTCAGGAATGATACAGTGCCAAAAAAAAGTATCATATTGACTACCTGAGATCATCTGAACCTGCTAGACTGCAGTATGAAGCACCCCAACTGGGCATACTGCACAGTGAGACTGTAAAGAAACTAGTCACACTCACAGTCCCTGTTCCAAGGGGCCTACAGTCACCCACAGCTTCTAATCCATAACTACTTGAAGCTACATGAGTAGGGATGTCAGAGACTTGTGACAAAAACAAAAGTGGATAGTGGGGTATTGACAGTGTTTGCTTATTTGTCCCATGTCCAGAACAGAAATCAATCCAGCAAATACCATTGGTATTTGCTGTTGCTGTCAGTCTGCAAATGATACATAATTGATTGCATTACATTACAACTCCCCATTTGCATTGTATTTCCTTTCCATTGAATCAAACGGGGTGGAATAAAATAACGACAATATAACCTACAGTATTAATTATGTAAGTGGCATATGTTACATAATTTCACAAGAGCCAACGGCAAGACAAATAACATGTTCTTGTTTTTTGGGCAGAAACAAACTGTGGTATTACAGAAACAGTGCTGCATGCTACAAATACAGTGTGGGGTGGGAAACAATGCCTTCGTGACACAGAAGCACTCACATTTTGAGTCACTGGAACGCAAAAAAAATGTCTTGAGTTGGCCAGGCCAGGAAATGACATCCTTTCTTGTCTATGAGGCTACCAGCTTCATTCCTCTTTTTCCAAACCTTTTGCCCGTTTCCAGGAGAAAGTGAGAGGGGGTGTTTCTTCTCAGTAAGGAGATGTTCACTTCTACTGAAGTGTTTACTGCTTCGTTGTTGTTGTTGTTTAGTTGTTTAGTCGTGTCCAACTCTTCGTGACCCCATGGACCAGAGCACGTCAGGCTCTTCTGTCTTCTACAGCCTCCCACAGTTTGGTCAAACTCATGCTGCTGGCTTCGAGAACACTGTCCAACCATCTCATCCTCTGTCGTCCCCTTCTCCTTGTGCCCTCCATCTTTCCCAACATCAGGGTCTTTTCCAGGGAGTCTTCTCTTCTCATGAGGTGGCCAAAGTCTTGGAGCCTCAGCTTCAGGATCTGTCCTTCCAGTGAGCACTCAGGGCTGATTTCCTTCAGAATGGATAGGTTTGATCTAATTGCAGTCCATGGGACTCTCAAGAGTCTCCTCCAGCACCATAATTCAAAAGCATCAATTTTTCGGTGATCAGCCTTCTTGATGGTCCAGCTCTCACTTCCATACATCACTACTGGGAAAACCATAGCTTTCACTATACGGACCTTAGTTGGCAAGGTGATGTCTCTGCTTTTTAAGATGCTGTCTAGGTTTGTCATTGCTTTTCTCCCAAGAAGCAGGCGTCTTTTAATTCCGTGGCTACTGTCACCATCTGCAGTGATCATGGAGCCCAAGAAAGTAAAATCTCTCACTGCCTCCATTTCTTCCCCTTCTATTTGCCAGGAGGTGATGGGACCAGTGTCCATGATCTTCGTTTTTTTGATGTTCAGTTTCAAACCATACTTTGCGCTCTCCTCTTTCACCCTCATTAAAAGGTTCTTTAATTCCTCCTCACTTTCTGCCATCAAGGTTGTGTCATCTGCATATCTCAGGTTGTTGATATTTCTTCCGGCAATCTTAAGGACAAACCTTTATTGCAGGAGGAGCCAAGATGGTGGTGTCCAGATGTTGTTGGAGTCCAGCACTGTGAATTCATGACCATTGGCCATGCTGGCTGGGGCTGATGGTTGCTGGAGTCCATCAACATCTGGAGGGTCTCAGCTCCCCATCCTTGGCCTACAGGGATCTTCTACAAGAGCCACTAGGTCAGTAGTGGGGAACATGTAGCCCTCCTCATGATGTTAGACTCTCGCTACCATGCTTCCTCCCTATTGACCACACTGGCAGAAGTTAATGGGAGCTGGAGTTCGACAACATCTGGAGGGTACCACAGCATTCACACCACTCTTTAATGAATCCATACATATATGCATGAAAAACATTTGCAAAACATTGCTGGGTATGTACATGAACGTCGCATTCTCCACTCCTCTCGCCAGTCATTTTTGAGGAAAATGTTCCCAAATGTGGCTGCCATCCAAGTCTTCAGATATCAGAGGCCACACCGACAGCTTGCTAGAGGTCTGAGAGCTGAACCTACTTTGCATATAAATTGGAAAGGCCTTTATTGAAATCATCAAGAAGAAATCCGCACAATCGTGGAACAGCTGCATTTTCCTTGTTGGGCAAATAAAAACAAGGGTGGTGCTTAAACTCACCTGCAATGAAAACAAAGCCCACAAGCTGTTACCTAGGAACAACAGACTTGATCGCTGGTCTGCAAGATTCATTAGTCTTTATAGATTTCACATCCAAATGTAATTAGTCTCATCCCTCCTGCAGTACCGCCACAAAGGGCTGAGGCTGGTGGACATTCCTTTTCCGTGAAGGAATTCATTCCTGGGTTGTTATAGGGCTGTAGGAAAGGGCAGCTGCAGAAGCAAAGGAATTCTTTCTCCTCTTGTTTCATTGATTTTCAGGGCAAAGAAAACACCTGTTCCCCAACTGCTCACTCGAGAAGAGACAGCCGTGATGAAGCCCAGGTGGCCATCAGCAATGTTTACTGAAGGACATCAAATGTGACTGCATGGGGAGGATTCAGAAGGATATGAAGTATCCGGGGTGGAAATATGCGTGCATGACCCCAAAGGGTGATGGCTGTCAGATGTGTCGGTGGTTGGGTCTGACTATACAGTGGGTGGCGGTCTGTAGGCAGGAGTTAACCTTCCTAGGGGAGAGATGGGGGAAAGGGTGGAAATGAGTGGCTTGTGTTTGTGTGTGAACTGCTGTTGGCTTGGTTTTTATTCTGTAGGCCTATTGTACTGTAATTGATTGTTATGCTATTATTGATTAGTTGCAAATTGGGTGTTTTAATGATGTGAGAATTGAGGGAATGGAGTGATGTGGTTTGTGTAAGGAGAATGTGATTGTTGAGTGCTTGGTTTTGTGCTTAGATTAGTTTTGTGTAGTTTGGAGGTGCATGCGAATGGTTATCTCTCTGTGTTGGTGGGGGGTTTGCTAGATACGGTGGTACCTTGGTTTAACAGCTTAGTTTATGAACAATTTGGATTAAGAATGCTGCAAAACCGTAAGTAGGTGGCTTGGTTTGTGAACTTTGCCTTGGAAGCAGAATATGTTCCGCTTCCTGCTGAGTGTGTTCCATTTGTAAGTTGAGTCCCCCTCTGCTATGGGAAAGCACGCCTTGGTTAAAGAATGCTTTGGTTTAAGAACGGACTTCCGGAACAGATTAGGTTCATAAACCAAGGTATACACTTTGATTTTGATGCTGCATTATGATACTATATTTTGAATTTGTGTATATCATTTTCTTTTGTGGTTCTTAATTATTTTGCATATGTACATTGTTTGGGGATATTCAATAGTTTAATTTAGCAGAGTATGTCATGGACCTTGGGACTCACCTTAAGCAGCTATGGCTTTGACATCAGAGTAGTTGAGCTAATGTCAGTCAGAGAGGTGTGCCTCCTGAGATTTGCTGCAGGTCCCAAATAGGAACTTTTAAGTCAAGGTCTAAACATATGAATCTATGAAGCTGCTTTATATTGAGTCAGACTGTTGGTCCATCTGTCCTGCTACAGACACTTCTGATTGGCATTTGTGAAGGGGATGACAGAAGACGAGATGGCTGGGCAGTGTTCTCGAAGCTACCAGCATGAGTTTGACCAAACTGTGGGAGGCAGTGGAAGACAGGGGTGCCTGGCGTGCTCTGGTCCATGGGGTCATGAAGAGTCAGACACGCCTAAATGACTCAACAACAACAACTTTCCCATTCCTACACAAGAAAGGAAACCAGGAGAGGACAGGACTTTCTGCCTGCCTTGCTACTGAGAACTGCACCCTTTCTAGCATGCTATGCTCTGCCATGAAGCTATGCTCCACCCCCAGAGAGCAGACTCATTAGCAAAAGTAACCCATATTAGACTATGACATCACAGAAATAAACCCAGATGCCAACTTTGCTGCCACATACACCTGGACAACACCATTACTGGCCCCAACAACATCAAACATACCATCAAACATACCATCTCAGGCCTATTTAATTGCTCATCTTCTAATACTGTGTATGCTATCAAATGCCAACAGTGCCCTTCAGCTCTCTATATTGGACAAACAGGCCAAACCATACGCCAAAGGATAAACTGAGATAAATCTGACATCAGAAATCACAAGACAGAGAAACCAGTAGGAGAACATTTCAATCTCCCAGGACATTCTATACAAGATCTCAAAGTAGCTGTCATATTACAAAAGAATTTCAAAAATAGACTGGAAAGAGAAGTTGCTGAATTACAACTTCTTACCAAACTTAAAAACATGGAGGGACATGGTCTGAATAAAGACATTGGATTCTTATCTCATTATACATGATAAAGCTATTTTTGGCCGTCTCATCCCTCACTTTTTCCTGTTAGACTAATTGCAGTCGTTAACAGTAGTGTTACCACACCTATCAGCCAATCACCCATTCCCACCACCCTTCTGAATAATACCCCACCCCACCCTCCCACTATATATAAAGGTCTGGCGACTTCTGTTTCAGTGTATCTGAAGTAGTGTGCATGCACATGAAAGCTCGTACCAATAACAAACTTAGTTGGTTTCTAAGGTGCTACTGGAAGGAATTTTTATACAGCTAGTCCTTAGCTTTCCATCCTTCTGGAGACTTCACCTGTAATTGTCTAAACTTATTCTGCTTCTACGACAGCATGTGGTTTTTACTCTTAGAGGCTCAAAACGTGCACATTCTCAACTTATACAAATTCTGACATTATAAGCATCCTATCTTGTCTACAATCTGTATTTTTGAAGCCCAGCCCTCCACAATGAAACCACCATTCTTAATAACTGTACTCAGGAAGCTATTTCTCCCCAGCTTATATTGAGTGTGAGAGATAATAATTATGCACAAATTAATAAGTGCCTTATCCTGCTGAACAGAGGATATGAGGTTATTTGAGTAGAGCATTCTCCCTGACTCACACAAAATATTTCTATTTTAAAGTGTCAACAAAATAGTGCCCCCACCACCACCATCCCGTCTCTCACAAGGCAAAAATGGAAAGTTACCTTTTATTTACGAGTGATCGTTTTTTCTCTCTCCCTGTCTATATTTTGACAGATAACGTGGCAGCAAATGATTAAGGGTCTCATTTTGCAATGTGACTCGTATGTTATTTATTATCAAAATAAAAGTCACTTTGTGAATTGAAGTTTTTAATCATTTGTACCCCCCCCCCCTTCTTTTGCCTGCTTTCAGAAAATGGTTTTGTCAAAAAAGCATGATGGAATCGGTCAGCTCTGAAATGCCTATCAATTGGAAGGTGGGGAGCCCTAATTATGACTTTCAACACTAATTGTTTCACATAAAAGAACAAAATGCATTTATTGTAGAAACTGTCGCAACAATGAACCATGTCAGTCCTAGCTAAAATGGAAATAGCCTGGACCCTCTCGCCAAGGGGTAAAAAAATAGGTTGCATAAGAATAAGCTCAAAAATCATTCTTGTCATATTCTATGGGGTCACAATTCAGTGGCTAGACAATTTCCAGCACAAGCCTGTTAATTTGGAAATAACTCTGATGGTGTTCAATGGGGCTTACTCCCAGGAAAGTGTGCTTAGAATTGCATCCTTGCAGTATAATCATAAACAGGTGTGCTGAAAAGTAAGTCCCACGGAAGTACTAAAAGCAATGAATAGTTAAGCTATAGCAGGCAGGTCCAGCTTTCAAGAGACTGTGATCTACTCCCACTATAAAAAAAAAAAAACTGGCAGTGATCTACCCATTGGATTTGCCAAAGGGAGCAAGAGTTGTTGAGGGGTGTTTTTTTTGCGGGGGGGGGGGATGTCATGATCCCATGACCGACCACGGACACCCCATTATCGGCAAATAGATCTCAATCAACCTATTAGACACCCCTGAGCTACAGGATACTGACCCACAAGAAATAGTGATGGCAAGTGTGAATGGTTTTAAAAGATTGTTAGCAGTGCTATTTTTCTAGAAAAAGAGATTCTGGAGCTCACCATGAACTTCTCCCTTGTTCTCGTAGAATGGCAATGGCACCCACCTGAGAGATGCTGGAGCTGAGCTCAATGTGGATGGGTGCTTCATCAGGCTGCCCACAGCTGTATCCCATCCAGCTGCTCTTTACACACACCCAGTTCCAGGTACAAATGGTTTTTTGAGTTTCTCAGGGGTCCAAAGGATGGGGAAAGGACCTTCCGTCTACTCACAGCTCTTTCCTCACCCTCTTTCTGCTCCTTTTCCTCCTCCAAGGCCTTATACTGTACATTGCTATGATATTCTCTAATGTTACGGGCCTAGAAGTTTTCTAAATAAATGAATAAAATGCTTCTAAGTCTTATGGCTTTCAGGTGTGGGTGTATTAAGCATATGTGTCCTTCTCGCATTGGAAAGGCTAAGCCTCAGACGATCCAAATTTAGACAGTCAGGTTGTAGGACCTGCTCAACATGTTACCCACCAAGCCAAATATGACCCTGTCAGTCATTGGCTTGATGACTTTCCTCTTCTTGGACACTGCCCAGGACTACAAGGCAGTGGGTGAGTGGAAGATGCCAAGCCCTTTGCAAGCCACAAAGCATGGCTGATTGGTTGTACTCTACATGGCAGGCTTAATTGGAAATTGTGAGCATCCTGTTTCCCTCCCTGTATATTAATTTGCACTCTTAAGAAAGCCAAGAATGTTCCCTTTCTTTCTAGGATCTCTCTGGGTGGGAGGCTGGGGGAAGAGGGGGAAGCTCCGAGGTGGAAGCTTGGAGGGTTCGCTTTTCTGTGCATGGCATGGAATAAGGGTTAAGATATAATTGTGATAAGGCACTTGGCATTCATATACAGTTGTACCTCAAAAGTCAAACGGAATCTGTTCCAGAAGTCCGATCAACTTCCAAAACATTTGGGAACCAAGGCACAGCCAATCGGAAGCTACGGAAGTCGCACCAGACATTTGGGTTCCAAAGAATGTCTGGAAACCGGAACGCTCACTTCCGGGATTGCGGCATTTGGGAGCCAAAACATTCAACTCGCAAGGCGTTTGACTTCCAAGGTATGACTATATTTGTTCATTCCTGTCTTCTCTTCTCTTCTATTTCTTATTTCTCTTCCTTAGATTATTTTGGCCTTTGTTGCATTTTGTGTTGAATTTTTTAAAATAAAAATTGATTATAGGAAAGAAATAAAAAAGAATGTTCTCTTTCTTTCTTAAGACACTCCTTTGGACCAAGCTGCTGGGGCAGCAAGCTGATTCACACTCATTCGAAATGGGCAGCTGTGCTGTCAGACCAGCAGCCATGTTAGCCCCAGGGGGATGTAGTTTATGTGTGTACCTCTCAACTACTTCAGTAAAACCAGGGCATCCCATTTTTTGCACGACAGCTCGTTGGCCATTTTGGGCACTGCACTCTCACCCTGTCATCTTGCCCTGAAAAAGGTTTCTTTCTTTCTTCAGGACTGAAATCTTGTGCAGGTTGCATGACTCACACAGTAGCATGGCCCTGGAAGATGCAAATCCTGTTTCTTTTGCCTCAACAAGTTGGGTGTGTGTGTTGTGTGTGTTTAGGAGGTTACCAGGAAAAAGAATATGGGCAGCAGCAGTATCTGAGGAGTAGAATCCCAGAGCAAGAGTTTGTGAGAATCCTCAGCATTGAAATCTCTGAGCCAAGAGATTCCGAGCAGCAGAATCTCAGAGCTGAAAAACTAAGCCAGAGCTGTATATAATCAAGTTCTCGATCCCCAATTGCTGCTTGTTAGTCAGGCTGCCTTGCAGGTGTTGGTTATTTTCATACTTGCGCACCTGACACAAATAGCACCAAGAAGCCCTCAAACCTGTCAATCAGACGGACTTGACAAAAGTAGGTTCTTTACACATGCACACCCCACGGTAACATTATTTTTTCATGTGCTAAGGGCTGTTTGAGAGGAGGGTGAGTAGACTACATCTCTGCTTCAAAATTTCCTCCTTCCTTTTCAAATCGGAATAATTTCACCTCTTGGGTCAGGCACGCAAGTTTCGACTCCTAAACTGAAAACTTTTAAGACAGAGAGTCATGGGAGTTGGAGAAGGTGAAAACAGATGTGAAATGACTAGATACGTAGAAGAGGTAATGAAATGTGCAGTACTTCTCTAGGTTCATTTCATTAGAGTATATATTGGTTACATATTTGAAGTGAATGGAATAAAAGTACATTGATATGTTAGATGCATCAATGTGTTCAAAGCACAAACTTATCAATGCAAGGATGGTTAGGATTATCGCTAATGTGTTTGTTTCTTTTGCTATTTGCTCATGACATTTCTGCAGTGGATGCATTTTTGCTGATTCACTCAAGGCGACTTAAAATGTATGTTCTGCAGCAGCCTTCCTCAACCTGGTGCCCCCATATTCATCTCTCACCATTGGCACACTGATGGGAGCTGTGGGTCAAAACATATTGGTATGAGTTTGGGTAGCGGTTAGGCTGAATGCCTGGGCCTCTTTTATTTTTTTTATTTCTATACACCGCTTGATTGGGAGGGGGGCACCTCAAAGCAGTTGTACTCTTTTTGGCACCTGCTAAAACATTCTTTATATGCCTGTTGTCTTTGTCCATGGACTTTTCTTGGCAGGGATACTGGAGTGGCTTGCCGGTTCCTCCTCCAGGTATGGTTTTCCCAGTAGTGATGTATGGAAGTGAAAGCTGGACCATAAAGAAGGCTGATTGCCGAAGAATTGATGCTTTTGAATTATGGTGCTGGAGGAGACTCCTGAGAGTCCCATGGACTGCAAGAAGATCAAACCGGTCCATTCTGAAGGAAATCAGCCCTGAGTGCTCACTGGAAGGACAGATCCTGAAGCTGAGGCTCCAATACTTCGGCCACCTTATGAGAAGAGAAGACTCCCTGGAAATGACCCTGATGTTGGGAAAGATGGAGGGCACAAGGAGAAGGGGACGACAGAGGACGAGATGGTTGGAGTGTGTTCTCAAAGCTACCAGCATGAGTTTGACCAAACTGCAGGAGGCAGTGGAAGACAGAAGTGCCTGGCGTGCTCTGGTCCATGGGATCACAAAGAGTCGGACGCGACTAAACAACTAAACAACAACAAAAACAAAACATTCTTTTTTAGATAAGTCTACCTAGATGCTTAGAAAGTTGAAGTAATTATAATTTGCTTTAGTGTTTTAACTTTTGTGTGTTTTAAAGTATAATTGTATTTTTCCCTTGATTTAAAATACAATTGTCATACAAAAGTTAAAATACTAAGGCAAATTATAATTTCTTCAACTTTCTAAGCATCTGGGTAAACTTGTCTGAAAAAAGAATGTTTTAGCGGGTGCCAAAAAGAGTATAACGAAGGTGCCGACTTCATCTCAATAGACAGGGACTTCCAAAAGTATAGACGCTGCCATACTACATTATTTAGTTCTTACAAATGTGGTATGGATATTATGTGGCAACTGTTACATGCAACGCAATCTAAACTGCCTCTTTTTTTAAAAAAAAAAAAGGTGACCCATATTCATTCATTATATCAGATGTTCTTTAAGAAAGACAAGAGATGAGTCCTTTAATTTCATGTATTTATTTTACATAAAACACAGAAGCAAGGCCATTTCCTCCCCTTTTTTCTTCAGCTGCCAACAGAGAGAAGGCCAATTCTGTTCAGTTTTCTGAAGCAGGGCTGGGAAACCTTTGGCAATCACAGAGGCACAATTGATTTCCTTGACCGTTTGTAATTAACTTCTCCCACATGAACTGCAGCTGACCTTGCCTCACCACTGCTGTCCAAACCTTCTGAGCCCTGCACAGTATACAGACATAATATGTTGCTTGACACATGGAAGTATCTGGATTTGACTTCGAACGTGATGGCTAGAAGGGGCAGAGGGATCAGCTGAAATGAATAAATTCTTCCCACCCATCCCAGGCCCAGAACATTCCATATTTCATCACGCATAGTGCCTTCTAATAAGGTGTACAGGTAGCGAGTGCCAAAATAATTGTTGCCAAATGCTCTTATGAGACAAAGAAATGAGGAGGCACCAGCATATCCCAATGAGGATTGTGCATGATCCATAGCCAGGAAATTTAGGATGACAATTGGGAAATAAAAGGGACACTCTTACAAAGAGTGGCTGTCAGGGAACCCATCATAGGAATTCCCATTTTGTGAGGGAAAATGCAGCATGTTGTTGTAGGTCCCACTTTTTTCTGAAATATTTCAGCCTTTTTTATTATTTAATTGTCATCATTTATTTATTTCGCAATACATTGCTAGATTGTAATGAAAGCAGTTTACCTTAAAGTGAGCAAGACTTTGTAGTAGAGAAACTAGGTTGGAGTGCTGTTGTTTTAATCTCACAGGTCAGGTCACTGGTGTGGGTAGAATAAAATGAAATATTTATTGCTGATGAAGAGATGTCCTTTTGCTTTATTGCATCTTATTTCTTTTGCTGTGTTGGCTTTGTTATGTTGGCTGCAGCTCCTAAATCAGCCTCTCTCAACCTGTGGGTCCCCAGATGGTGTTGAACTACAACTCCCATCACCCCTAGCTAGCAAGGGCAGAGCTCTGGGATGATGGGAGTTGTAGTCCAGCAACATCTGGGGACCCCCAGGTTGAGAACCACTATCCTAAATGAACCCCATGTCTTGTCCCATCTGTGGGAAATGTGCAAGGATGATTCATCCACCAGAGCCCTCTCTCCCTCCTGTAGTTTCCTGCAACTTGTATTCAGATGCACTGCTGCCTTCGGAAGACACAAGATCTACCCACCTTGGAAGAATGGCAGATGAAAGCGATAGACTACATGGGACTGGCAGAAATGACCGGCAGAATCCGAAACCAGGGAAGAGAGACGGCGGAAAAAGATTGGAAGAAATTTAAGGACTATCTTGGGAAATATTATAAAATTAGTGAATGTTAAATTAATGTTGGATAGAATTTAAGTGGTTATCAGCTGTAATGATTAAGACAATGGGGGGGAGAAAGAAAGGTGTAAAATTAAGTGAAGATTAAGGGTGAGGATTTGCTGAATGAATAATTTGAATTGGAATACAAAAAGGGGAGGTATGAGGAGGTCCGAGAAATAAGTTAAACGAAAATAAGTGAATGAAATTATATGTGTATTTTTGTATTTTTGTATTTTGTCTTTTTTGTATAATTTTTGAAAAGTTAATAAATATATATATTTTAAAAAAAACAACCAGAAGCCCTGCTGCCTTCGATCGTGGGGGTAGAGCATAGCCATCATGGCTAGTAGCCATCAATAGCCCTCTCATTCATAAATCTGAGATTTGGGGCAACTGTGCAGAGCACAAAAAGGGGGGAGTGCCTTGTTTAATTCTCAAGTTTTGTTCATTCTATTCAAGAAATGCTAGAGAACAGGCACCTTTCATCCTATGTGGTGGAACTGTAAGGTAGTAAAAGGATTTTGGGAAATGATATATAATGAGTTGGAGGGGGAATGTTTAAAACAACCTTTGTTAAAAAGCCTGAAACCTTCCTTTTAGGAATTCTAGGTGCTGAAATCTCAAAGGAACAGAAAAGACTATTTATGTATGCGACCACAGCTGCACGGATGTTACTGGCCCAGAGATGGAAAGAAAATAAAGTCCATACCAGAGAAGAATGGCAGATGAAACTATTGGACTATGCTGAAATGGTTAAAATGACCAGAAGAGTTAGAAATCAGGAAGAACAAAATTTTAATAAGGAATGGGGGGAAATTATAACTTATCTTAAAGACCACTGTAGACTGTTAAAATACTTAGCAGAATTGGAATATCACTTATAGTTTAAGGTTGAATTCTGGACATAATGGAAGAGGTATAGAATTTGGAGTATTATAAAAGATGTTGGAGGAAATGATTAATAACAGAACCCACAAAGAGGAGGATGGAAATCCCAAGATTCCTAGGAATCTTGTTTTTATGATTTACGTATGTTTGATATATCGCTGTAAAAATTTAATTTGAAAAACCAAATAAATTTGTAAAAAATAATTTTAAAATGTTAGGGGGGAGGGGGAGAGAGAGAGAGTGTGTGTGTGTGATCTGCCTGCATTTATTGTGTTTTCTCCCTGGGGCATAGGAATTATATATTTGTGTTGTTCAGTATCCCATTAAAGAAGGAGGTACTGACAGAACTCTAATAGAGAGGCTAACTCTCTCCAACCAGCTAATTAATCAAATTATGCAAAAGCTTCACCGTGGTGTTGAGTGAACTCTTCTGATCATGGAATTTGTTCGGGACATGGAAGACCCAAGCTCACCCTCAATTTGCCTGGTAGGTTGGATCTGGACATGGCGACTCCCGTCCAGTTTTCATTTGAGCACATTTCATTTGCTGCAATCACCACAGCCATGTGGAACATGGGGATCCGCAAAGCAAATTTGCTCTGTTGCAAAATTCATCGGAGGATGTCTTCCGGTGGGACACTTGCTCCTGCTAAATTCCAACACATCAGGTTCTAAAAAGCTGACATCAAACTGTTATAAAAATTCCGTAGGGGGCTGGTTCATTGGTGAAAATACAGTCTGCCCTCAGCCAGCCACCACTAGCCTGAATTATTTCTTACAAGCAGCCCAGGGAGTGGGACAGCTTCCTTCTCCTTGTAGAACAAACAGGGAAGAAGTTGAGGACCAAACCAGAATTGGTTGGCTCTGCTGGTAACTGGCTTAGGTTGGGCTTCCCTGCCTTCCTCCCCATCAGTCCTAATGGGTACCAGCCGTCACTGAAAACTCCTGAAGCTCTGACAAAGCATAACCACAGTGCTATTGTTGTCGCCATGCAGAGGGCCAGGAGGCCACCTGACTAACCCCAGCTGGGCCGTCTCCTTCCAGTCTTCCTGCTGCAAAGACCATCAACATCTGCTCCAACGTAAATCAGTGACCCGGGCTTCAAAGCCAGGGCACACTATCAGCAGAGCGAACTGCGCACACAGAATAGGCGTGAGGTTTGTGGAAGCATACTACAACTACAGATTTATCAATCATAAATCAGGACAAGAAACATGTCATCTCTCACTCTCGTCGTCCCAGAGAGAACAGGAAAAAGCAAAAGCTATATACAACGGAAGTTCCCAGCAAGCTGTGCTGGAAAGTAAACAGACATGTGACATGTAACAGTTCCACATGTCTGCTCCTTAAGGTGGAATGGAAATGTCAACAATACTGAACAGGACAGGCTTCAAATGTGGCCAGATGAGATATCCTCTGTAGGGCCTCCTCTTCCTTGACTAGAGAATCAAGGCTGCTACTGGATTATAGTCGGAGAAGCATGAGGTGTGGAGGTTTGGACTGCTAGCTTTAGACAGGGAGGGGGACCTTTGTTCAAGTCTTCACTCAGCCATGACGTTCATTAGATGACCTTGGGCCATTTGCTATCAATCAGACTAACTTGGTCATTATGAGGATAAAACTGCCTTCAGTTGCTTGGTAGACAAGATGGATAGCAATGTACTGTTATTATTTATAAAGGACTTTAAATGGCTAGGTGCTGTACAAAAATTAAAAATAATACAGGCTGAGCAGGGATTTGGAGACTTGGTCTCCTCCATCAGTTTCTGGAAGTCTAGCCAGTAATAAAACTTGGTTCTCAGTCTCACATATCACCAGACAGAATTTTGGGCAGTGGAACATTTGAAGCAGTCTCTGCAAATTTGAAGCTCCCGGTTTTGAAGGGTGGTAGATTGGCAGTGGCACCAATGAATAGGACTGGGAGACAAATTCAATTCAGTTCTAATTTAAAGGCGATCCTAACTGATTCGTGCTTTCCAGAACGATACATGAGCCGAAATGCAGCCTGCTTCAAAATTGACACTTCTCCAAATTTTGCAGTGTGATTTTCTAGACAACCAATGTGCAGAAAAATGTGCATCCTATTTATATACGTATTATACAAATGCATATGCTAGTGAAAATACTGTACGATAGTGTTTTACAGTACAGTGGTACCTTGGGTTAAGTACTTAATTTGTTCCGGAGGTCTGTTCTTAACCTGAAACTGTTCTTAACCTGAAGCACCACTTTAGCTAATGGGGCCTCCTGCTGCCGCTGTGCCGCCAGAGCACGATTTCTGTTCTCATCCTGAAGCAAAGTTCTTAACCTGAGGAACTATTTCTGGGTTAGCGGAGTCTGTAACCTGAAGCATCTGTAACCTGAAGCGTCTGTAACCCGAGGTACCACTGTAGGGGGAATTGTTTGCAAAAGTGTGTATATTAAGCAAAATTGCATATGAAAACTAACATATTATGAGAAATCAGCTAATGGGTTTTCATGAAAAATCACAAATGGAAATGGGGTGAGTCAAATTTAAGACTGGGAAAATGAGGATCTGACGGAAACCAGCATTCCCCGAAAACCCCCCAAAGAAGATTCATGAGACAAAACACAGGTAAAATTGTTTCCTTCCTTCCTTCCTTCCTTCCTTCCTTCCTTCCTTCCTTCCTTCCTTCCTTCCTTCCTTCCTTTGAGGTTGCTGGCATCTGTCTGTCTTGAGAGACACTGGAGTGAGCATCAGGAGGTGAAATCAAATTGCTGGAGAATCACAGCACCTGCAGAGACTGGTGACTCGTACCTGCCCCTTCCAACATTGTTTTGGCTGCATTAGCAGCGCCAAAGCCCGGGCAGTGTGTCTGGAGGTCCTGTGCTGCTCAGACAACAAGACCCCCCTCTCGACCTCACTGTTGTGGTCCAAGGGAAAGCAGAACAATACCTTTGGCACCAGCTGGGCTGCAGGAGTTGCCAGAAGGAGGCGTGCAAGGCACCATTGAGCCATCTTAAGGACTCCACTGTGGATTTGTGTAGGGTTTACTCCTTAGCTTTTCCTTCTCCTGAAGATTTCCTGCAATACAGCAAGCACTTTTAAAAGTATGTCTTTATATTTGTGGTAGGGGAGGATTGCAGTGAAATGGCAGCCAGTAATGTATATGTACAAGCTATGTGAGAGCTTTGGCAGCTAGGAAGATACCTGGACATGCGGTATATTTCTAGTATCTTCCCCCCCGCCCCATTTACCCAGCCCTTTATATATATATATATATATATATATATATATATATATATATATATATATATGCAGGTTTTGGTGTCTTCGGGTGTCTTCCCGTGTAAGAGTCGGGGTGTCTGTGCGACGTTTCGACGAGGTCTCACTCGTCATCTTCAGGCTGGTGCTTTCGGCTTCTTGTTACTGGAACAGAGCAGAGTCTGGTGTTTGAGTTCCTATAAATACTGTTGAGGGGTGTGGTGTATAGCCTCCAACGTTCTGGGCAAAGAGGAAGTTCCTAGATTAGTGTGCCTTTTCTTCTTTTGTTCCTTAATTACTTGAGGGATATCTTGGGTGATTTCATGAGTGATATTCAGAATATCACTGGGTGGGTCATTAAGTGTAGATTAGTTGCTAAAGCTTTCGTGTCTTGACCTCTTGAGCTTGTGAAGAGTTTTTCTGAGAAGATGGCTGTGCTGCATTTAGTTGTGCTCTGGCTTGGCTTCGTGTATAGGGGCGAGCTATGGTTTTGTGCCTTGTGCCAGCCAGATCTGTGTAGGGATTGCAGGGGGGTGCAGCATCCGGAGGTGCCACTATAGTTTGGCTACTGGATGGAGTCTGTAATATGTCTGTGGAGAGGGTCTGGGTTTGGGTCTGGTGTGGTTGATTGGTGACGGCGTTCTGTGTGCCTCTGGTTCTGGTGTCGGTTTTTGTGGGGAGGGCTAATTTCCAGATGTCTGGCAGGCGGGACGTGTCGTCACGCTTGTTCATGTTGTGAGGGTGTTTCTCTATCTCGATGGCTTCCATGATTATTCTTCAGAACAAACTATATATATATAAATAGGCAGTGATAACAATCCAATCAAGTATAAAAACACACAATTATTTCACCAGGTCTGTACTAGGTGACCCCAATTAATCAGGGGGTTTGAACACAAGATGTTTCCGATTGCACTTATCTACAAAAACGACGGTACTGAGGAGGAGACAGCTTGTTTTATCGGAAACAGACAAACCCTCTTGGAAAATGGCAGGTTCTAAATTTAGAACAAACTGCTGGAGCCTGTGTTCCATTTGGCTCTGACAAAATGCAATTTATGGGCTGTTGCTGGCTCTTCGGTAAAAATGTTCCCCAGATCATCCTGGGCGGAGGGTGGAAATGAACTTTCCACAAGAGTCACACACACACACAAACATGTTTGCAGAGCACACACCATCCATATTGGGACAAGAGAGCCTTTGTTCTGTCAGATGGCAGCAATGGCATCCGAATTAAGCAACTCCCCTATGAGGGAAGCTCACAGTATTGGGGTTATTTTGCTTACGAAAGAAAAACCCAAATAAAGGGAGAATGCTAAAAGCATGTCCAATTATGCGTGAGATGGGGGGAATGAACAGAGATATCTTTTCCCCTCTGCCACTCATAATAACACAACTGGACACCAAATAATGTCTGCAATAACATTGATAAGTATATGCAGCACCTGGAATCATCTCTCCCATGTGGCAATGATGGTCACCAATTTTAGAACATAAGAAGAGCCTGCTAGATCAGGCCAAAGACCCATCTACTCCAGCATCCTGTTCTCACAATGGCCAACCAGACTGGACAAAACCAGCAAGCAGGATTCAAGCACAAGAGAACTCACCCCTCCTGTCGTTTTCAGCAGCTGGTATTTGGGAACATCACTGCCTCCGACTGTGGAAGCAGAGCACAGTCACAGCTGGGAGCCTTTGATATTGTCAGGAGTGCATGCAGGAGCCAGGCCCTGTGACCAGAAGGGCTTCGCAGGACTGGGGCTTTCCTAAGTTTGTTCTGAAGAGGCAAGGCGTGGCCGCACAGGTGAGGCCGACTGGTAACTCACAGCACCTGGTGGAAAGAGCCAGGAAGGGATATAAGGTCAGCGTTTCCCTTTGGCTCTTTGCCACAGCAACACGCTTCCTGCCCTGCTGTGTTTGGCTTCTTGACTCCATGTTTCCTGATCCTCGGACCCTTGGCTTCTGGACTCCTGGCTTCCAGACTCTCGTTCCTGTTTCCACCCCGCCGCCTTGACCCTGGTCTTGACGTCCTCCGCCAGGACTTTGACCGCCCATAAACCGGACCGTGACAGATATCCCTCTCGCCCATGAATTTATCCAATTCTCCTTTAAAGCAATCTAGGTTGATGGCCATCGCTGCCTGCTGTGGGAATGAGTTCCACAGTTTAACTATGTACTGTGAGTGGCTTTAAAGCTGATTAGACAAATTAATGAAGAATAAGGCTGATAGGAATCACAAATGGAGTGAGCGCTGTTGTGCTCCTGCCCTGCTTGGGGGCTTCCTAGAGACCTTTGGTTGGCTACTGGTAGAAAAGGATGGTGGACTAGGAGGGCCACTGGTCTGATCTAGTATCCTTATGTTCTTATGCTGTCCCTCACATTTCCCAAAACAAAGCACAGCCTTCTTTGAAATTTGCAATTGTCTGAATTTTGCAATTCAACTCTCCAGCCAAGTCCTCTGTACAAAATATGCATATAATAGGATAGTGTGTGCATCGAAATACATGTCGTTGATAGAACATACACAATTTCATTCTATTGGGGAATATTACTTCATGATTATATGCATATTGTGCAAAATTACAAAAATATAAGCATTGCTTTTCCACGAAAATTCACACTAAAATGCTAATAGGTTGTCATGAGAACAAGTGTCATGAGGACACTTGCACACTGATGTCTGAACTCTTTTTTTAAAAAAAAGTATGTAAATTTTGGACAATTGTTATTGTAGTGCACAACAAATATATAAGAAATACATGAAAACAATACAGGAAAAACGAAAAAGTAAAATAGTTTTTGTTGCTGTTATTAATACAAATAATAATTTAGTACCCATCCTTACCACAATTTAAAATACAGTTTAAAAACTCCCAATTAAAATAACAGAAAATAGGCAGATTCACCATTCACTTCATATATAGGCTTCAGATGGTTGGACTCGGCATCTAAACACTGCAGATAGAGTTCGCCACATCGGCTGAAAAACTCATCCCACTCAGCTTACCTGGAAGAAACCCCCACCGCAGCCCCATTAATTTCATGGGGCTTACTTCTGACTAAGCACATGGTGATCACAGTAAAAGCCATTGGATCAGGTCCTCTGGTGACATTTGCTCTCCTCTTCTCTCTTCAATAACAGCTATCATGTGCAATTCCCATTTAAACGCCTTTCAGGAGGGAGCAGTTAACCGGCAGGTGAGCCGTAATGGGGATAGCCGGCCGGTCTAGTGACAGCACTTTAGATGTGGCAGCTGTGAGTAGGCCTGAAGCAGATGGCAAAGACGTCGCTCAAATGGTGATGGTTAGCCTTTTGTTGCAGAAACCTGAACCTGGGATTTTATTTTTTATTTTTTATTTTACACTGTCACCAGCACTATTATGGCCTATTTCTCTCCTACAGCATATTTCCTCTCCACTTCAAAACTAGCAAAGTGGCCATCATGATCACGGGTGGGATGTCTTTGCGTAGTCGGGTTGGACATTGCAGGGGCCAACAAAGGCCCATATAGTTAAAGCTATGGTTTCCCCAGTAGTGATGTATGGAAGTGAGAGCTGGACCATAAAGAAGGCTGATCGCCGAAGAATGGATGCTTTTGAATTATGGTGCTGGAGGAGACTCTTGCGAGTCCCATGGACTGCAAGAAGATCAAACTTGTCCATTCTTAAGGAAATCAGCCCTGAGTGCTCACTGGAAGGACAGATCCTGAAGCTGAGGCTCCAGTACTTTGGCCACCTCATGAAAAGAGAAGACTCCCCACCCTGATGCTGGGGAAGATTGAGGGCACAAGGAGAAGGGAACGGCAGAAGATGAGATGGTTGAACAGTGTTCTCGAAGCTACCAGCATGAGTTTGACCAAACTGCGGGAGGCAGTGAATGACAGGAGTGGCTGGCGTGCTCTGGTCCATGGGGTCACAAAGAGTTGGACACGACTAAACAACTAAACACCCCTTCATGGATCACTGCCTTGCCGTGGCGAAGGGGCTTGAAGAACTCAGAGAAGCTATGAGCTATGCTGTGCAGGACCACCCAAGATGGACAGGTCATAGTGGAGAGTTTTGACCAAACGTGATCCACCTGGAGTAGGAATCGGCAAGCCACTCCAGTATCCCTGCCAAGAAAACTCCATGGACAAAGACAACAGGCATATAAAAGTTATGACACTGGAAGATGAGCCCCTCAGGTCGGAAGGTGTCCAACATGCTACTGGGGAAGAGCGGAGGACAAGTACAAGTAGATCCAGAGCTGATGAAGCGGCTGGGCCAAAGCCGAAAGGACGCTCAGTTGTGGATATGCATGGAAGCGAAAGGAAAGTCCAATGCTGTAAAGAAAAATATTGCATAGGAACCTGGAATGTAAGAACCATGAACCTGGGTAAGTTGGATGTGGTCAAAAATGAGATGGCAAGAATAAATATTGACATCCTGGGCATCAGTGAGCTAAAATGGACGGGAATGGGCGAATTCAGTTCGGATGACTACCATATCTACTACTGTGGGCAAGAAACCCGTAAGAGAAATGGAGTGGCCCTCATAGTCAACAAAAGAGTGGCGAAAGCTGTACTGGGATGCAGTCTCAAAAATGATAGAATGATCTCGATACGAATCCAAGGCAGACCTTTTAACATCACAGTAATCCAAGTTTATGCACCAACTACTGGTGCTGAAGAAACTGAAATTGACCAGTTCTATGAAGACTTACAAAACCTTATCGAAGTGACACCAAAGAAGGATGTTCTGCTCATTATAGGGGATTGGAATGCTAAAGTAGGGAATCAAGAGATAAAAGGAACAACTGGCAAGTTTGGCCTTGGAGATCAAAACGAAGCAGGGCAAAGGCTAATAGAGTTCTGTCAAGAGAACAAGCTGGTCATCACAAACACGCTTTTCCAACAACACAAGAGACGACTCTACACATGGACATCCCCAGATGGGCAACATCAAAATCAGATTGATTATATTCTCTGCAGCCAAAGATGGAGAAGCTCTATACAGTCAGCAAAAACAAGACCTGGAGCTGACTGTGGCTCAGATCATCAGCTCCTTATAGCAAAATTCAAGCTTAAACTGAAGAAAGTAGGAAAAACCACTGGACAGGTAAGATACAATCTAAACCAAATCCCTTATGAATACACAGTGGAAGTGAGGAACAGGTTTAAGGATTTAGATTTGCTGGACAGAGTGCCTGAAGAACTATGGATGGAGGCTCGCAACATTATACAGGAGGCAGCAACTAAAACCATCCCAATGAAAAAGAAATGCAAGAAAGCAAAGTGGCTGTCCAACGAGGCCTTACAAATAGCGGAGGAGAGAAGGCAAGCAAAATGCGAGGGAGATAGTGAAAGATACAGGAAATTGAATGCAGATTTCCAAAGAACAGCAAGGAGAGACAAGAAGGCCTTCTTAAACGAGCAATGCAAAGAAATAGAGGAAAGCAACAGAATGGGAAGAACCAGAGATCTGTTCAAGAAAATCGGAAATATGAAAGGAACATTTCGTACAAAGATTACCATAATAAAGGACAAAAGTGGTAAAGATCTAACTGAAGCAGAAGACATCAAGAAGAGGTGGCAAGAATACACAGAGGAATTATACCAGAAAGATATGGATGTCTCGTACACCCCAGGTAGTGTGGTTGCTGACCTTGAGCCAGACATCCTGGAGAGTGAAGTCAAATGGGCCTTAGAAAGCACTGCAAATAACAAGGCCAGTGGAAGTGATGGTATTCCAGCTGAACTGTTTAAAATTTTAAAAGATGATGCTGTTAAGGTGCTACACTCAATATGCCAGCAAGTTTGGAAAACTCAGCAGTGGCCAGAGGATTGGAGAAGATCAGTCTACATTCCAATCCCAAAGAAAGGCAGTGCCAAAGAATGCTCCAACTACCGCACAATTTCACTCATTTCACATGCTAGCAAGGTTATGCTTAAAATTCTACAAGGAAGGCTCAAGCAGTATGTGGACCGAGAACTCCCAGAAGTGCAAGCTGGATTTAGAAGAGGCAGAGGAACCAGAGACCAAATTGCAAACATGCGCTGGATTATGGAGAAAGCCAGAGAGTTCCAGAAAGACATCTACTTCTGCTTCATTGACTATGCAAAAGCCTTTGACTGTGTTGACCACAGCAAACTATGGCAAGTTCTTAAAGAAATGGGAGTGCCTGATCACCTCATCTGTCTCCTGCGAAATCTCTATGTGGGACAAGAAGCTACAGTTAGAACTGGATATGGAACAACTGATTGGTTCCAAATTGGGAAAGGAGTACGGCAAGGCTGTATATTGTCTCCCTGCTTATTTAACTTATATGCAGAATTCATCATGCGAAAGGCTGGGCTGGATGAATCCCAAGCCGGAATTAAGATTGCCGGAAGAAATATCAACAACCTCAGATATGCAGATGACACAACCTTGATGGCAGAAAGTGAAGAGGAATTAAAGAACCTTTTAATGAGGGTGAAAGAGGAG
Source organism: Podarcis vaucheri (assembly GCF_965113315.1). NCBI lineage: Eukaryota > Metazoa > Chordata > Lepidosauria > Squamata > Lacertidae > Podarcis > Podarcis vaucheri. The sequence goes on from NC_138749.1 coordinate 6,905,257, forward strand.
AGCGCAAAATATGGTCTGAAGCTCAACATCAAAAAAACGAAGATCATGGCCACTGGGCCCATCACCTCCTGGCAAATAGATGGGGAAGAAATGGAGGCAGTGAGAGATTTTACTTTCTTGGGCTCCATGATCACTGCAGATGGTGACAGCAGTTACGAAATTAAAAGACGCCTGCTCCTTGGGAGAAAGGCGATGGCAAACCTAGACAACATCTTAAAAAGCAGAGACATCACCTTGCCAACAAAGGTCCGTATAGTAAAAGCCATGGCTTTCCCAGTAGTGATGTATGGAAGTGAGAGCTGGACCATAAAGAAGGCTGATCGCCGAAGAATTGATGCTTTTGAATTATGGTGCTGGAGGAGACTCTTGAGAGTCCCATGGACTGCAAGAAGATCAAACCTCTCCATTCTTAAGGAAATCAGCCCTGAGTGCTCACTGGAAGGACAGATCGTGAAGCTGAGGCTCCAATACTTTGGCCACCTCATGAGAAGAGAGGACTCCCTGGAAAAGACCCTGATGTTGGGAAAGATGGAGGGCACAAGGAGAAGGGGACGACAGAGAATGAGATGGTTGGATGGTGTTCTTGAAGCTACTAGCATGAGTTTGATCAAACTGCGGGAGGCAGTGGAGGACAGAAGTGCCTGGCGTGCTCTGGTCCATGGGGTCACGAAGAGTCGGACACGACTAAACGACTAAACAACAACAACAACAAACAACTAAACAGCAACAATAACAAAGAAGGTAGATTTGGGGTCCAATGTGTATCTGTGCACAGAGATAGATCACACCCTGTTGTAAGATGCATGCCTTTGAGGAACTGGCTGCCAAGGAGCAACTGGTCTTACCACAAAGGAGTGTCCAAGGCAATGTTTTCTCTATGTGGATAAGCATCAGAACATCAGGAGATCCTTGCTGTGCCATCTAGTCCAGCACCCTGTTATCTCAATGGCCAACCAGATGAAGGGATGGAGAAATCACCATCTCCATTGACGGGAAGCAGCACAGCGGTTTGACTTCTCTGTTCCCAGTTCTTCCAGTGATGCTGATCTTGAGGCTCCATCAATCAACCTCCTTGCAGGCCAATTTCCAACACCGGTCCTGCTTTTGGGCTCCTCCAGCTGACTCTAATGAAAGGAGCAAAGAATCTTTCCCAGCTCAAGGGCCACATTCCCTTCTATGCAATCTTCACAGGATGTGGTGTCTGTGAGACACACCACACGGTGGTGGGTGGAGCTAGAGGCAGAAGTGGACCAATTTTTACCTTTTTACAGGTGACTAGTTTCTACACACATACTTTTCTGTCTTTTGTAGAGGAAATACATTGGCTCCACCTTGGCTGAGTAGATCCAGCCACTGCTGCACTTAAAATGGGGGTTGAGAGAACACCATATCATGCCCATTTCTATGATTATTATTTTTTCATCTGTACCTAAAATAATAAACAATATTTGCATAATAAATAGAAAAATCCAAAGGCAAGAAACAGCAGATAGGAATGCTCATGAATTGCTCTGTGGATTGTTTACCCCAGTTTCAAGCATCTACTCTGATGTTTATTTTATTCCTTCTTTTACATCAACATAAAATGCAGCAACCCTTACAATTTCACCGGGAGGAAGCAGATGAATGGAAGATGAGAATGCAAACCAGAGCGCCAGTTCATGGGTTGGTGTTTTGCTTTTTTGGTGTTGGATACAGAGGACCAAATGCCTAGCTTTGAAAAGGAACATAAAGTACCTGTGACAGAGATTTAACAATCCAGACATTATTGTTGGATGAAAGAAGCGCCTCTGCTTGTGTTGATTGGAATATTTACATGCCGTTGCTCCTTGCTCCGTATCCTTTATTGCCCGGACAATTTTTCAATTACATGCTAAAAACATTTGGCTCGCTTGCTTTGTTTTATGAAAACTGTTTTTATAAAGTCGCATCCACCACTCTCCTTCCAAGCTTAGCTATGCCCCTCTCACTCACTGGCATGTCATTATAGTTTGCAATGCATGCATACCAGAAATCAGTATGGGCAAATTCACCCACCCCAGATGAAATCTACCAACAGCCCCTGCTGCTTACAGCCAGGTGTCCCTACCTTTGAGTGCTTGGAAATGCAAAGTTGCTTGGGGAAGGAGAACTTGCAGGAAGGGCTAACTGACAGCAAGCCTGTAATAAACTGGACCCAAGAATTGGCAGAGTTGTGTGTTGAACTCATAATGGGATCAAAGAGAAGAATTGAGTTTACCAGGACAAGCTCTGCATGCACAGATTCCAGAGTCTGGCTGCATGACTATCCGTCTTGTGAAATTTATGGCTGGTATCTGGGTTTCTGATTCTTGTTGAAGGTTTGTTTCCCCTGTACTGATAGTTCAGTCTACAGGCTGTGTTCATCATTTCTGACCAGTGTGCAGACCCTCTAACTGTGAAATTCATTGTGTTGCAAAGTTGCTGGCAGACCTTGCAAAGTCAGTGCAGTTTTCAGGGGGATCTGAAAATTACTGCAGACGGCAGGGACATTTTCATGTCCCTTTAGCAAAGGAGTTCAAATCGCTTCATCTTTTTGGAGCAGATTCACAAGAGCCGAAGCCAGGAATTGACAACCCTTTTGGCTCAAGACCCATGTTCCCTTTTAGACAACCTTCCACCTGTCCGTGGTGGGTTGCGTCAGAAGCCAAAGTGGGCACAGCAATGAATGTAATTTTTGCCCTTGTACAGTAGACTGGTTTTCTAACACTGATGAATTCCTCTCTGCCCTCCATCCAAGCAGGCAAGAAGCATTATTAGAGTTCAAGGGCACATTTCAGCCAGCAAAGAACCACCAAAGAAAGGGACTACCGTAACACATTCTATGTGGGGGTGCCTTTGAAAAGTGCTCAGAAACTTCAGCTGGCCTAAAGAGTTGCAGAGAGACTATTGAGAGACTACTGGTTATACGACTACCATCCTCCATTGACTACCTGTTTGATTCTGGGCATAATTCCTATAAAGCCCTATATGGCTATAAAGGGCTATAAAGCCCTATATGGCATAGGCCCAAGGCTATCTGAGGGTATGGATTCACCCATTTTGTAAAAATTGTAAAGGACCTCTGGACGGTTAAGTCCACTCAAAGGCGACTATGGATTTGTGGCACTCATCTTGCTTTCAGGCTGAGGGAGCCAGCATTTGGCCACAGACAGCTTTCTGGGTCATGTGGCTAGCATGATTAAATCACTTCTGGTGCAATGGGACACGGTGATGGAAACCAGAGCTCACAGAAATGCCGTTTACCTTCCCATTGCGGCAGTACCTATTTATCTTGCACTGGCCTGCTTTTGAACTGCTAGGTTGGCAGGAGTTGGGACAGAGCAACGGGAGCTCACCCCATCACAGGGATTCAAACCGCCAACCTTCTGATCAGCAAGCCCAAGAGGCTCAGTGGTTTAGACCACAGTGCCACCCACATCCCTATGGATTCACCCATACAAATCTGCCCAACCTCTGAGACTTTGGTGGAGGCCCTTCTCTCAGTCCTGCCACCCTTACAGGCACACTTGGTGGGGAAATAAGAGAGGGCCTTCTCGGTGGCTGCTCCCAGACTATGGAACTCCTCTCCTAGAAAAGCCAGACTGGCTCCCTCCTTGTGGTCCTTCTGCTGGCAAGTGAAGATTGTTTCATTCTGAAAGACCTTTGGGAACATTTTCTTTAAGGGACAGTGTTATGTTGTTTTTATTATCTGCATTTTAGTAGATTATTATTATTATTATTATTATTATTATTATTATTATTATTATTATTAACATTGTGTTAATCCTATTAGAGTTTAATTATTTTTAACAAAGATCTCTTATATGTTAAAACTTAGGGAACAAGCTGTGCTATCATAATGACTAAGGTTTTAAATGATAATTTTAGGTTATATGTTAGTGACTAAGTTTTAATTTATATATATTTTTAACGATTGTTATATCTGTATTGTCCCTGTTATACCTAACTGCAAATTCAAATGTATCCCTATTGTGTTTTATGACTTCCTTGATATTGTATGTGGTCTGGAACTGGTCTGTGACCGAAATAATAAATTCATTCATTCATTCTTATATGTTTCTAGCTTTTTATATTTCATCTGTGTTGTTTTAATTTGTGTAAGATGTCCGAGTCCTGGTCTGGGGAAAAGGTGGGAAGGGAGGAGGGAGGAGGGAGGAGGAGAAGGAGAAAGAAGGAGAAAGAAGGAAAAGGAGCTCAGGAGAGTGTGTGTACTGGGACCAGACAGAGAAGAATGGAGGCTCACATCTCCATCCCTGGGCTGGAGGCTTCCATCCCTGGCCCAAGCCAATTCTCTTAGAAATCAGATAAACAAATACCATCACATTGTTTTCCTTTTTAACAAGGGTAGCATGTGGATACCCATCAAACTTTATATTTTTAGCAGATGAGGCAAACAAAGTTCAGCACAGGTGTTTCAGTAATTGTGATAAATAGGGAAAAATCCCAGGGTTCAATAGCCCTCAAAAGTAGCACCTGGATGACATAGTGGGAAATGCTGCAAGGTAACGCGGGTGGCGCTGTGGGTAAAACCTCAGCGCCTAGGACTTGCCGATCGAAAGGTCGGTGGTTCGAATCCCCGTGGTGGGGTGCGCTCCCACTGCTCGGTCCCAGCGCCTGCCAACCTAGCAGTTCAAAAGCACCCCTGGGTGCAAGTAGATAAATAGGGACCGCTTACCTAGCGGGAAGGTAAACAGCGTTTCCGTGTGCTGTGCTGGCTCGCCAGAGCAGCTTCGTCACGCTGGCCACATGACCCGGAAGTGTCTGCGGACAGCGCTGGCTCCCGGCCTATAGAGTGAGATGAGCGCACAACCCTAGAGTCCGTCAAGACTGGCCCGTACGGGCAGGGGTGCCTTTACCTTTTTAACAGGCAGGATTCCTAGCCATTTCATGATTTTTATTTCATCTGATATACATTGAATTGTCACCCCGAGGAGCCCACAATATTTTTTAATCCTCTGGACATATTCATGAACCCCATCATTGCTCATGATGGCACCACTCAGACCACAGGTGGCCTTGGTGCTTGGGCACCCAAAATAATATAATTGTGGGGGCCAGGCACCCACAATGTCAATGAGAAAAGCCATCAGGCGGCAGTGGTGCTGACTCCAAGAGAGAGGCAGTTCAGTTTCGCCCTCTGCAGCCAGCGAGCAAGGCAGGGGAGGGGCTTGGATTCGGAGGCAGAGTCTTTCTGCCTCTGAATCCAAGCCCCTCCCTGAAGAAAAGGGTGCCTTGCTGGCTGTGGATAGGAGGAGAAGGAGGCATCACTAGCTTCCGGCTACCGCAATGGGCACGTGTGACGACACACACACATACCTGAAAAACCCAACATTCTTGTTCTATTGTTTAAAGATTTGGATACATTGGGGCTTACTTCTGAGTAGATATGGTTAGGAGTGCAGCCCAAGTGAGTGAGTATTTTGCGCCACTGCCTCCATATTATATCATGCTTCCACATTAGGAAGCATGGCGGCCACCAAACTTGACCTGGAGTGAGCAGGTTGCCAACCCTAATGGCTATGCTCTGCATCTGAATTTTATTTGTTTGTTTGTTTGTTTGTCCCTCTGACTAGGTGGGCGCTGCCACTCTGGGAAAAACTCCCAACAAAAAATAGTAAAAACACAATACAATATCAAACACTAAAAACTTCACTGAGCCTTCAGATGTCTGTTAAAAAACACATAGCTATTCATCTGTTTGACATCTGCTTGGAGGGCTTTTCACAGGGCGGGTGTGACTACCAAGAAGGCCCTCTGCCTGGTTTCCGGTAACATCACTTCTCACAGTGAGGGAACCACTAGAAGGCCCTTGGAGGTGAATCTCTGGGCTGGATGATGGGGATGGAGATACTCCTTCAGGTACACAGGGCCAAAGCCCTATTGATAGAAACCACAGGAATAATAATAATAATAATAATAATAATAATAATAATAATAATAATATATTTATTGTCATTGCCCCCTCTCGGGGACAACGAAATTACTTGGCTGCTCCATCCACCCAGGTAGGGCACTCCACACAAAATCAAAACAACCATAAAAACACTAATTAAAACAATACAGTATAAAACAGCAAGGAAGATTAGATGACTTTCAAAGTCCAGGCTTCCCATTCAGGGCCGAGATCGCTCTGGGGAAGAAGCTGTTCTTAAGACGACTCGTTCTTGTCTTCACCGTCCTGTATCTCCGTCCCGACGGCAGGAGCTCGAAGGGAGAGTGATCTTGTACTCAGGTCCTGCTTGTGGGCTTCCTAGAGGCATCTGGTTGGCCATTGTGTACAGAATCCTGGACTAGATGGCCCACTAGCCTGTTCCAGCTCTTCTTATATTCCTAACTTGCAAGTTCCTTCTTGGGCAAAACATCTGAAAATTTTTGTAGGATGCTAAAGGAATTCTCTTAAGGGCACCCACCTGGAGCTCTCTGGGCTGATGTGAGCTGAAGACCAGAACTTCTGGAGGGCAGCAGGGTGCTAAAGGTGGCATTAAGGCTATTTGAATGCAAGTTTCCATTCTTGTTTTGCATATCTCTAATTTGAAGTCAGTGGAGATTAACAAATCTGTACCATGTTCTTTAAAAAAGGAAAGAAAGAAAGAAAGCAGGCAAAGAGAGACAGATCAAAATCATCAAACTCATTAGCCGCTGAAAAGAGAGCAGCTGTCTGTTAGCACACAACTTGACCACAATCAAACAAATGAGACAGCCAGGCTGCCTGGAGGGCAGGAGGCTCAGAGAAGCACAGGGAACATCAGCAGAGTCTGCAGCCAAAAGGCTGCCATTCTTCTGAGGTCATCAGCAAGCCTTTGGCCATTCTCTGGAATTGGTGGCGAAGCTTCTCTGTGCATTCTCAAGGTGAAGCTTAGCCCCAATGTACACACATAAACACTTGATTGGCCATGAGCCACAAGAATTAACTTGTGCCCTTCTCCCACTGAAATGAATGGAACTTATGTTCATGTTTCATACCAGGGGTGAGAACCGCAGGCTGGGGAACTGAATGTGGTCCTCTGGATATCTCTGTCGGGCTCTCAGGACTCTGCCCAAATGACACATCCAGGCCATTCATCTCATTGGCTCTGCTGTTTGCCCCGCCTTCACAACTTTACCTGGTTAGAACTGTGATAACAGCACATGCTCACCTGGATGGAGAGTCATAGAATCATAGAGTTGGAAGAGACCACAAGGGCCATCGAGTCCAACCCCCTGCCAAGCAGGAAACACCGTCAGAGCACTCCTGACATATGGTTGTCAAGCCTCTGCTTAAAGACCTCCAAAGTAGGAGACTCCACCACACTCCTTGGCAGCAAATTCCACTGTCAAACAGCTCTTACTGTCAAGAAGTTCTTCCTAATGTTTAGGTGGAATCTTCTTTCTTGTAGTTTGGATCCATTGCTCCGTGTCCGCTTCTCTGGATACGGAGTCATCTGTGGGTGCATTCAGACAGGGGAAATGTTGAGTTAGTTTTCCTGGAAATGATGCTAGTGCTTCTGTCTTTTTTTCTAGTGTTCCTTTCACACTGCAGTACCTGTGTCGTTTTGTGCTAAGTTTCATTCATACCAATGGATGTGAAGTGGCATGACAACGAATGTTACCAGACAATGTTGCCAACCACCACCACCCCTTTCCACACTTGCAGACTTCTGTTTCCCCATGATTGCCCCATGAAACCACAGGAGAGAACTGCATGCTGGTATATTCCTCCAAATTTCTACACTCTACAAATTTCTGGGTCAAGGGGGCTGCCAATGGTTTTCTTTTTCTTTTTCTGGAATGAAACAATCCAGAAATGAGCACTAGACATATGCCATATTCGATTAGATTTATGGAAGTGGCTTCCACATCACGTGAATGATCAAACATAATGCAGAAATTAACATTAGGGAAATGTCAGGGCAATGGAATAAACTGCCATGTAGATGCAACTTGGGTTTGGTCATGCCCACTTTTGCCATGTTCCACCCTTGTATGCGGTCCCTGGAAAGTCATGTCCTTAACAGAATGCAACCCTCAGGCTGAAACAGTTTCCTCAACCCTGTTCTACGCAAAATAAGAGTTCAAACAGAGGTAATCGGTTGAAGAGGATGATCTCATTTGAAATGTGTTGTTGTTAATGACGATGGTTAATCAGTGGTAATTGTGGTTTGTTCCTTGGTTTTGTGCTTTGACAAAAAGAGAAAGAAAAAACAAGTCCCTTGCATGCTGGGGATGCGTAAGGTAAAAAAGAAAAAAGGTAAAGGACACTTGGATGGTTAAATCCAGCAGAATTCGACTATGGGGTGCGGCGCTCATTTCTGCTTTCAGGCCGAGGGAGCCAGCGTTTGTCTGCAGACAGCTTTTTGGGTCATGTGGCCAGCATGACTAAACCACTTCTGGTACAACGGGACACCGTGATGGAAACCAGAGTGCACAGAAATGCTGTTTACCTTCCCACTGCAACAGTACCTATTTATCTACTTGTGCTGGTATGTTTTTAAACTCCTAAGTTGGCAGGAGCTGGGACAAAGCAACGGGAGCTCACTCCATTATGTGGATTCAAACTGCTGACCTTCTGATTCGCAATCCCAAGAGGCCCAGTGGTTTAGACCACAGTGTGCAGTGAAATAATTATGTGAGGATCTAGATAGTGAGTCAGCAAGGGGTTCCCTTTTTCATAGGGGAAGTCACACAAATTCTTGCATCTTCAGAAATGGATCCTCAATGGAAAATCCATGAAGCACTTTGTGTTAAGGTAGTTATGAACCACACTGACTTCTGAGAGTCAGGAAGAAGAGCACACACTGGTCTGGTAGGTATGTGAGCTGGTCCTATGATCCTGTAATTCTAGACTCCTACCAAGATCCAAAATATAAGAGGGTCAAAAGATTTCAATGATATTTATCATAGCTATGATCATCAATTCAGGATTCAAATGTTGGAAGAGTTTTGTGTGCCCAGAAATAAACATGACCAGATCGCTAATAATGCTAACAGCTAACACAGGCCTCGTGAGCTCATAAGTAGTTAATGTCTCTCCACAGAGCTATGCGTAAAAATCAATTTCAGTTATTCACAACTTCTCTCCCTTCCTTTCTTCACTCAATTACCTTATTGACCTGCAAATGCATGCACTTATTTACAAAGAGAGGTGGGTGGGTGGGGGGAAGATGTTTCGCGAATGTGTATGATTTTCCTTTTGTGTATGATTTGGAAGCAAGTTGCAGAACAAGACAAAAACGAAAGCCAGAGATCCAATCTCCTTAAAGGAGTATTCACTCCACCAAAGAATTCTACAAAATGTTGCAGCCTGCCACCTAGTCACAGTAGGGCAGCACAGCAAGAACATATAACCTCGGCTGCATGCCATTTTTGCTGTCCATTAGATTCTGGGCCCAATTCAAGATTGTGGAACATGTTGCCAAGACTGGGGAAATGTTGCATGCATCGAAGTTATAGTCAATTTGGTTGTGTTCTTTTTGATGTGTATTGTTTACGACTACCTTTGCTATGTTTGCAATTAGGTAAATCTTTTCATGCTGTAAGCCACCTTGAGCGTAGTTTTCAGTGAACTGTGGAAAGGTATCATTCAAATAAAATGATGGTAGTGAAGAACATTGGGGTCCTGTGGTCAAGAGGACCCTCCTATTTGTGATCCCCAGCAGCCATTTTGGGGGCAGGGATAAGATATGAACCCCTTGTGATGGCCTGGGACTCGGGCTCGGAACCAGAGGAGACTCAGTCTGCAGTGGATCCTTTGCCTCAGGCATCATCTGAACCAAGTCTGGGGCCTGACCCTGAAGAGTCCCAGTCTGCACAGGTTCCCTTGCAGCAAACACCAGCTGGGCCGAATCAGGGGCTTGAGCCTGCCCTGGCTCCAGATGCAGGGATGACCTCATTGCCTTCAGCTGGGCCATCACTTACAGCTGCTCCACTACCGGTTGGGTCAGGGGAGGCTGAGGCGGTCCCTGGGTCTAGTAGCCCACCGACGTCTCCCGAGCTGCAGAGACTCAGGTCTGAGAGAAGGAGAGACCTGAGTACACGCAAGAGGAGTGCTTGTCTTTGGGCGAAACAGGGAGGTGAGTCACCAGGGGATCAGGACTGCCAGTTACCCCGACAAAGATAAAAGGCTGTTGGACCCCACCCCAGGTTGTGGGAGTAACATTGCTCTATGCTAGATCCTGCCTGAGATCTATGCTAGATCTATACCTGTTCTTGTCTGGTTTCCTGCCTCGCCTCCTGCCTTGGCCCCGTCGGACTGACTCCTAGCAGAACCTTTGGATTTTGGACCGGACCTGGACCACATTTCTCAGGTTATCCCCGAGGCCAGCACACCCCTGTTCTGGGAAAAGGACACCTGAAAGTTCATCTCACTCCTTATATACCCACTTGATCACTGCAGCAGCGGAGCAAGTTGATTGGGTGCCTGGGGTGGTGTGTGTGCCCTGCACCCGGGGGTGGGGCCAGCTGGGGCCAGCTGGGGCAGGATGCTCTGCGGGGCCTCTGAAGAGTCTGTCTACCTCCTCCCATTCAGCCACCCTACAGCTGGGGGGGGGGAGGCGGCTGGCGGACCGTTTGGGGCAGCGCAAAGCCTGCGCATGCCCAAGCCACCACATCACTCCCAGGAGAGACGTGTGGCTTGGGCGCATTGCAGGCCCTGCGGTGAATACCACCCAACATTTGCCAACCACTCCCTTCAGTGGTGACACCCGGGGTGGACCACCCCCACCAACCACCCCTTCCTCTGCCCCTAGATCACTGGACTCACTGCCATCTCATCAGGAGTTCCATTCCATACAATTTAATAGCAGGGCCTTCAGTATGGTGGCACCTAACCTTTCAAATTCCCTTCGCCCCAGGGGAAGGCGTCATCTTGATTGTCTTTTTTGAGCCTAAGGAAGACCTTGATTTTTCAGCAAGCCTTTTAAGTGGGTATGTTTAACGCACTCTGTATCTGTGCCATGGTTGGAAGAAATTGTTTCTACATATGAGGGTTTTTATTTATTTATTTATTTATTTTTAAAAGTTTTTTATATATGAAATGGTGCTGTTATTTTCATGGCTGGCATTTTCCTTGTGAATTCACTTCAAGCTATATTTTTTAAAATGGAGATCTCTCAGAAATCACAGTTGCGTTCTGAAAGAAAACAAGAATTCTGCTGAAGTTTTTCAAAAATGAAAGAAAGCTTTAAAATACAGCATATTATTTCAGCTATAGCAAAATGCCTAGCTTCTATCAATCAGCTGCAACTCTTCCCCTACCCACATGCCTCATCCCTAACCAATAGTCTCCAAGGATTCCTTCTTTAAAACCTTAGCACCAGGATATGAATATATATCAGAATATTGTTTCTGATATGAAATTTTTATGAAGCACATTTGACAATGACAGAAGGATTTCCAGCATCAAAGCTTGACAGTACTCTTCCCCATGATCTGAGCGTTCAAAAAACCTCAATGCCTCTCTTCTTAATACAGCACCAGTTCTGAAAAACCACAAAGGATGCCCAAGAGATGAAGTTGCTGGCATCCCATAACTTTTCCTTGTGTGTGCCTGGGTCTCTGTTGAAAGTTGCACGGGGCAGATCTTGCGCTGCGAAGAATCTGGCAGAGTTGATGTGTCAAGGAACCATCAAGCGAAGCTGTGATGGGACATAAGTTAAGAATAAAATAATCATGAAAATGATCATAAATAAGTTAAGATTGATTTTTGGAGTTGTTTTAAGAAAGCAGATAAGCCAAAACTTCAAAGGGCTTCTGGTGTCATGAAGACTGGGCTTGAAAGACTATTTAAAATAAATAAATAAATAAATAAACCAGGTATGTACATTTCCCTAATTCATTACAAAGCCTGAAGCATAGTCTGACACTTGATACCAAGTGTTCTCCTCACTGCTTCTCTGCACAGACTTTAGTGGCAAAATACGGAGAAGTGCCTTGCATGCAAATTGTGCGAATTAATTCTGAATGTTTATGCCGCAGAGCAGGTATCACCGAAGAGGTAAAGGGTAAAGGGACCCCTGACAGTTAAAGTCCAGCCGCAAATGACTCTGGGGTTGCGGCACTCATCTCGCTTTACTGGCCTAGGGATCTGATGTTTGTCTGCAGACAGTTTTTCCGGGTTATGTGGCCAGCATGGGAGCTCACCCCATCATGGGGATTTGAACCGCTGACGTTCCAATCGGCAAGCCCTGGGCCCAGTGGTTTAAACTACAGGTCACTTTCCTTCACCTGCCTGCCTTCTTACTTGGGGGTGTCCCTGTCTGTCACCTTCCTCCCAGTCCTTAATCTCAGTGCTGTAAAGGTAAAGGGACCCCTGACCATTAGGTCCAGCCGTGGCCGACTCTGGGGTTGCGGCGCTCATCTCGCTTTATTGGCCGAGGGAGCCAGCGTACAGCTTCCGGGTCATGTGGCCAGCAGGACTAAGCTGCTTTTGGCGAAACCCAAGCAGCGCACGGAAACGCTGTTTACCTTCCTGCCGGAGCGGTACCTACCGTATTTTTCGCTCCATAAGACACACTTTTTTCCTTTTAAAAACTAAGGGGAAATGTCTGTGCGTCTTATGGAGCAAATGTGTGGTCCCTGGGGCTGGGGCTGGGGTGGGGGGGACCTGAGCAGCTCTGGGGTAGCCCACGAAGCCTCCGCAGGGCAGCGGGGAGCCTTCATCCCACTGCCCTGCGGAGGCTTCGCACGGCTACCCCTTTCTTTTGTGGGAGGTGGGGGAAGGTTCAGAGCGTAGCTACCCTAGGGAGCGCGCGGCTCTTGCGAGAGGTGGGGGAAGTGACAGAGCGAGGCTCCCTCACTTCCCCCACCTCCCACAAAAAAGCCCCCAAGAGCTGCGCTCCCTTTAAAGAGCCACACAGAGTGTGTGTGTGGCTCTTGGGGGCTTTTCCCCGAGGAGGGAAAAGTCAGTGACGGGCTGCCCTTCTCCCTCCTCGGGGAAAAGCCTGCAAGCGCCGCACACGCGCTCCATGTGGCTCGCGAAAGGGAGCGCTGAGCAGAGCCTGGGATGCATACAGGCTCTGCTCAGCACTCCCTTTAAATAATATTTTTTCCCTTAAATTCCCCCTCTAAAAACTAGGTGCGCCTTATGGTCAGGTGCACCTTATGGAGCGAAAAATACCATATTTACGTATCTACTTGCACTTTTTGGGTGTGCTTTCGAACTGCTAGGTTGGCAGGAGCTGGGACTGAACAACGGGAGCTCACCCCGTTGCGGGGATTCGAACCGTCGACCTTCCAACTGGCAAGCCCAAGAGGCTCAGTGGTTTAGACCACAGCACCACCCACGTCCCGACCATTTTGGTATGCTATTTTAAATGCTTGCACATCCGGGTGTGGGAGAGGAACAGAAAGAGCAGTTATGGCTGAGGACCTTTATGCATTCTGGGAAAAGGTCGTAGCTCAGCAGTCGAGCATCAGCATTGCATGCAAAAAGTTCCCCGGTTCAATCCACGACATTTGCCAGTGAAACTGGGAGAGATTCCTACCTACCAGCCAATGTAGACAGTACTGAGCTAGGGGGACCAATTCTTCAACTTTATATACAGTGGATTCCTACGCTCCCCTTTTGGAAGACGAAGCGCTGTGCTTCCCTAGGTTAGTCTATTGCTCTTGATTACTGATTATTTAATTTCTATAATGCTTAATATATTAAAAATATCTCTAAGCAGTGTACCCAAAAAAAAAGAAATGAAGCAGCAGCAGGCAACTTAAACGAATCATTACAAAAATATGGAGTTACATGTAAGAATATTACAGTAATACAAAGTTACTAATATATAAAAATCACAATGAATTCATTTTCCTTCTGGCACTGCATCCCTCTCTGCCTCTGGGTTCTCACCCAGGATCCAAATGAACTCTAAGCCCAGCCACAAAAGTCTCACAACAAGAAGAGTTCATGGAAACAGCAGACACCCAAATTTCTCATTCTAGACTTGCTTTTTTATGAACAGGCCCAAGGTGGGTGGTATTTCCTCAGGCTGCCCACAGCTGTGCTCCATTCAGCTCCACTTTCCACTTCCAGGTACAGCAGGGGTGGGTATCAATCTGTAGAGAAGTCCTGAGATGCTCACTTGTCAGTGGAGGTTGTACGTCTATGGAAATAAGTCGGGTTCTTTGCCCAGGCAGGCGCATTATGTGACCCATGAGAGCAGCAAAATAACCATGGTGATGGGATAAAATCAGGCCAAATCTTTAGTGGGTGTGGTGTGTAGTTCTCCCATCATGAGAGTTGAAGTACGATTCACCTACCAGTCTAGTTGGCTTCTGTACATGGGACGAGGGGTGGGAGAATCTTATTCTTCATTTCAGAAAGCAAAACACCCTGAGCTGGCCTTGTGTAGTCCATGTCTTGTAGCCTGTGTTCTGGAGTCACATTCTTTTTCTTTATCTTTTTAGTAGATGAAAATTTGATTGCCTATTTTTATTCACCATATTTACAATAACAAATGAGGAAGGAACACTTAGAATCATAGAATAGAATCATAGAATCATAGAGTTGGAAGAGACCAAAAGGGCCATCGAGTCCAACCCCCTGCCAAGCAGGAAACACCATCAGAGCACTCCTGACATATGGTTGTCAAGCCTCTGCTTAAAGACCTCCAAAGTAGGAGACTCCACCACACTCCTTGGCAGCAAATTCCACTGTCAAACAGCTCTTACTGTCAGGAAGTTCTTCCTAATGTTTAGGTGGAATCTTCTTTCTTGTAGTTTGGATCCATTGCTCCGTGTCCGCTTCTCTGGAGCAGCAGAAAACAACCTTTCTCCCTCCTCTATGTGACATCCTTTTATATATTTGAACATGGCTATCATATCACCCCTTAACCTCCTCTTCTCCAGGCTAAACATGCCCAGCTCCCTTAGCCGTTCCTCATAAGGCATTGTTTCCAGGCCTTTGACCATTTTGGTTGCCCTCCTCTGGACACGTTCCAGTTTGTCAGTGTCCTTCTTGAACTGTGGTGCCCAGAACTGGACACAGTACTCCAGGTGTGGTCTGACCAGAGCAGAATACAGTGGCACTATTACCTCCCTTGATCTAGATGCTATACTCCTATTGATGCAGCCCAGAATTGCATTGGCTTTTTTAGCTGCCGCGTCACACTGTTGGCTCATGTCAAGTTTGTGGTCAACCAAGACTCCTAGATCCTTTTCACATGTACTGATCTCAAGCCAGGTGTCACCCATCTTGTATTTGTGCCTCTCATTTTTTTTGCCCAAGTGCAATACTTTACATTTCTCCCTGTTAAAATTCATCTTGTTTGTTTTTGCCCAGTTCTCTAATCTGTCAAGGTCGTTTTGAAGTGTGATCCTGTCCTCTGGGGTGTTAGCCACCCCTCCCAGTTTGGTGTCATCTGCAAATTTGATCAGGATGCCCTTGAGTCCATCATCCAAGTCGTTGATAAAGATGTTGAATAAGACCGGGCCCAAGACAGAACCCTGTGGCACCCCACTAGTCACTCTTCTCCAGGATGAAGAGGAACCATTGATGAGCACCCTTTGGGTTCGGTCAGTCAGCCAGTTACAAATCCACTGAGTGGTAGCATAGTCAAGACCGCATTTTACCAGCTTCTTTACAAGAATATCATGGGGCACCTTGTCAAATGCCTTGCTGAAATCAAGGTAGGCTACATCCACTGCGTTCCCTTCATCTACCAGGCTTGTAATTCTGTCAAAAAACGAGATCAGGTTAGTCTGACACTTGAGCTTGCACAATATATACAGCCGTCGCCAACTCCTAAAAACAGATTCCAAATCAAATTTAATTTGCATCTCAAATCTGCAAATCCTTCTTCTAAAGTGGCACATGGGAAATGTAAAGTTGAATATTATCCTGCACCATGTTACACTAAAACCCGTTGTTCTTTTGGGCATCTATCTGAAGTTGTGTTTTAGTTGGTTTTTCCACTCAATGTATAGTCTAGATCAGGCATGTCCAACAGGTCAATCGTGATCTACTGGTAGATCCCCGTGAGGTTTTCGTAGATCGTGGGTCAATCTCTCACTCCCTTTCCTCAGCGTTGTTGAAACTGACTCCTGCCCCGCCCCTCGCCCCGCCCCCTATTGTTGTCTGATCAGTGGAAGGGAAGATGGAGCTTTCTCTTTGTGGCAGTTTTCATTCAAACTGATATTATTGTGAGTGACTTTTTCCCTTTGACCCTTGCCTTTAATTCTCCCCCCCAATGGTTCTTCCCTCTTAAGAAAGTGTTTGTATAAAAACAGGGCTTTCCTTCCTCCTCCCTAAAAAAAGCTTAACAACTTTGACCCGAGCTCCCCCCAAATGGGGGGTAGATCATTGCCAGATTTTAATTCTGAAAGTAGATCACAGTCTCTCGGGAGTTGGCCCCCTCTGGTCTAGATTGTCTTGACTCTGTCTACCAGGCCTATCCAGGGATGTCCCTATTTTCATTGTGTAATGTTAAAAGTGGATGCAACAGTCTTGTGTATGCTTACCTTGAAGTAAGACTTAGTGAACATAAAAAAACCTGCCAACCAGATGCCTATAGGAAACCGGCATTCCTGAATTTTATCTGGATTTTCCTGGGCATTACCAGGATTCCTAGGGTGGAACTGACATCCCAGGAAAATTTCCAAATGGCGGTGCTTTGTCCTGGATCTTAGTCAATAAAAAAAATTGCTCCTTCTTTTTTGGCATTTTTGTAAAAAAGATGAAGAAAAATGCTCAACAGCCTCATCCTGGCAACCCAAGCTTAAATCTGCACAGCCTCTCTTGATTTAGATGGATTCAACATACCTACACACCAATATCCATGAGCAGCGCAAGATTCCAGGCGTTTCAGGCGTGCTTTACCTGTGTTTCCTTTTGCACAATGAGGCACAGCAGAGACTGTAGTGTCTTTATTATATATGGTTTATTTACACACATATATGCAATCTGTGTCTAGATGGAAGGAGAGCAGATGATTCACATTCCAAGAATGCTTCTTCCATAGGCGCAACAGCATTTGAGTCTAAAACACAGGAATCAGCCATGTTCTCTGTTCATAGAATCATAGAACTGTAGAGTTGGGAGAGTTCTCAAGGCTCATCTGGAGAGCCAGTGTGGTGTAGTGGTTAAGAGCGGTAGTCTCGTAATCTGGGTAACCAGGTTCGCGTCTCCGCTCCTCCACATGCAGCTGCTGGGTGACCTTGGGCCAGTCACACTTCTTTGAAGTCTCTCAGCCCCACTCACCTCACAGAGTGTTTGTTGTGGGGGAGGAAGGGAAAGGAGAATGTTAGCCGCTTTGAGACTCCTGAAGGGGAGTGAAAGGCGGGATATCAAATCCAAACTCCTCCTCCTCCTCATCTAGGGTAGGACCTGAAGCAATAGATTCAAATTACAGGAAAGGATATTCTGGCCAAACAACAGGAAGAAGTTCTGATGGTTGGAGCTGTTGAACAGTGGAATGGATTCCCATGAGAGATGATGGGCTCTCCTTCCTTGGAGGTTTTTAAGCAGAGGTTGGTTGGCCATCAGCTGAGATACCTGCCTTGCTGGTACTCGATGACCCTTGGGTTCCTTACAGTTCTGCAATTCTATGGTTCTACAGTATGATTCATTACATTTCAAATTCAACTTTTGTTTTCATCAGTAGCACCTTTGTTTATTACTCCTGAGGCACTATTAAGCACCCCTCTCTTCAATTTGAGCTTTGTCAATTTCTTAATGGATGCCACCATATTAAATGATGGATTGCCTTAAAGGGGAATGCCGAGGAACAAATGAACGGATTGGTTGGAAGTCACCTGGGATGATCAGCAGGGTAAATTTTTAATAAGCAGATGAAGTGCTGAGTGATTTACTGATAATCCCAGCGTGGGGAGCCAGAGGAGGCTAAAAGAACAAAGGTTTATGGTCCCTTTGGACATTTGTTTCATCTGCACATCAAACTACAATTAATGGCCATTTGACTGTTGTTCTCCTGCTGGACTTTGGTGGATTAATTCAGTAAATAAAAGTGACAGAGCCCTATCCCATGGGGGCTTAATGGAAAATGGCTGCACCTGTTATTTGCAAATCATTGCTTGCCAGGGCATTGACCTTTTCTATCCCGGCTAAAGCTAATAAGAGAAATTATGGGGCTGATCACTTAAATTTTATTATGAGCCCTGCAATGACAGTTTCTCCAGGATCTGCTGCGCACCACATCGACTGCGTCAACGGGACTTCTGGTGTCTGCAAACCAGCTGGCTGTTGCTAGAGGGGAACGGCTAGTTTTTTGTAAAGTTAAGGCTCATTCAGCCACTGTTGATAATTACCTAACAGCAGGCCTCTTTGCACAATCAGTTGTTCTGATTGTCAGGGCTATCTAGATGTAATGGGAATCTGTTTTCTGTGTTTTGAACATAGATCTGCCATCCTCAATGCACACACAGAGAGAGAGAGAGAGAGAGAGAGAGAGAGAACATGAGTAAGTATTTAAAGGCAAAGGAACAGGTAGGTAAAGAAGAAGAGGAAGAGGAAGAGGAAGAGGAAGAGGAAGAGGAAGAAGAAGAAGAAGAAGAAGAAGAAGAAGAAGAAGAGTAGTAGTAGTAGTAGTAGTAGTAGTAGTAGTAGTTTGGATTTGATATCCCACTTTAACACTACCCTAAGGAGTCTCAAAGCGGCTAACATTCTCCTTTCCCTTCCTCCCCCACAACAAACACTCTGTGAGGTGAGTGAGGCTGAGAGACTTCAAAGTGTGATTGGCCCAAGGTCACCCAACAGCTGCATGTGGAGGAGCGGAGACGCGAACCCAGTTCCCCAAATTGCGAATCTACTGCTCTTAACCACGACACCACACTGGTGTGTTCAGAAGCCTCATAATGCCTGATCTACTATTTACATTGAGGTGGAATTTTTGTTAGACCCATTATTAAATGAGGCCTAACCACAAGACTGGTGAGAACTAGTTAAAGAGGAACTTAATGGCTGAATGCAACAGTGGAAAAGAACCTTATAAAAGGTAGAAGGAGGGTTCTGCATGTACAGTAAAAAGAAAATGAATCGAGTAAGCTGCACTTTAATTACTATGGTTGGATGAGAGAAATGCTTAGGTACCAGAAGGTGGTTGGGTAAAGGATGCTGCTAAGATGACATACATTTGTCTATATCGTGTGCATTCTAATGGAGATACTTTCATACTTCCCTGACTTTTCTCATGTGTCTTTGGACCTTGACTTGAAGATATAAGAATCTATGAAGAACCCTGTTGGATGAGTCCAAGTTGGGTCCTCCATCATGGAGGGCACGTGTTGTGGTGAGATCACCAGAAACTGCCTCCCTGTTGTGGGGCGGGACCATTTGGATGGCCACAACACCCCATTGGTTTCCCCTCTGATGCTGGAGCAGAAATTTAGACAGTTGGGTTGGCTACTGGCTGCTGAGGGGCTACTTAAGCTGCTGCACATCGCTGGAGAGTTTCACTTTCTTGCGACGTGCAGCGGATCACCCACCCTCCTCTCCCTATATTTAGGGTTGTTCTTATGGCCTTTCTATGCCTATCTAAGGGTCATCTGTTTTGGAGCAGGGGACCAGTAGGAATTTTGCCATCTGGCTGATTGGCTGATGCCACTTGGTTTTTGCCTACCCTGTAGCAAATCATCACAACTTTGTAAGGTTGGCGGTTAGGCATTAGGTTCAATGTTTTGGGGAGGGGATGTGGTTGGCTGTGCCTGCCCCTCCATTGCTGCTGCTAGGGAATTCCATTAAAGGAATCCAGGGGCTCGCCTTGCTTTTGTCCGAACCCTGTCAAGGGGCTAGGGCCATGCCAGAGCCCCTGGGACCATCTGGGGTGAGCTGTGAGATCAAAAGAGTTCTCGCTCCCCCAGGACGCTTTCCCTTACTGACATATGGTGGTGCCCAGTGTCAGTCCTGTTCCTGCCACTGTGCACATTCAGGTAGTCTGGAACCAATGCCTAAGCAACTACTCATATGCTGTAATCAATAAAGTTGTGACCAAAATTTAATGGAAAAATCTTAAAAAAAATCTGTGTCTATTGTGTCTTCATTTGAGGGTGGTTTGGGGAGTCTTCACAAACAAAGACTCATCCAATCTAACACTCTCTCACACAGTGGCCAAGCAGCTGCCTTTGAGAAGCCTGCAATCTTGAGGATTTGGAGGGAGGGGCAGGGCGAAGTTGGATATAAGTGCAACAAATAAATAATAATAAATGACACAGAATTAGAGGAACTATTGGCTAAGACAGCCAAGTACCTGTGTATGCCCATTCATAAAAAAAACTGCGATTATCATTTATCTCTACTAGGCCGTCTCAATTGTTTACAAAGATGGAAAAATGGGTTTTTCAAAATGTCTTTTACAGGGGGTGGCGAAGAGGAATGGGGCTGTTTGGAGGATGACCCACAGAGCCCCACCTCAGGAGGTTATTCAGAAAGTCTTTGTAAATATAATCTAGTGCAATTTTTTTTTTATCATCACTTGTGTTTCCCAGCCTTCCCCCTCCCTTCCCCTCCAACTTTCTCAAAAAGTTGTATTTAGCATCTTCCACGCAACGCCCCGTGGGGGAGCCAAGGCTGGAAAATCCTTAATTAAATTAATCAAAGGCAGGGACAAAATCTGTGGGGAGTATCGGAAAAGCCTTGAGCTTAATTAATCAGACATGGCCAAGTAGTTGAGACCCAAAATTTCACTGTTGTGCCGTTCCTTTTCGCTCCTTCCCTTTTTTAAAAAAAGAAGAGGAATCCTGATATGAATTGAAATTATTTTCCCCCCATTTTATATATTCAAAAGTCTGCAACAGCAGGTTTTTCTTCATGCCAAAACACTCAAAAGAATGTCTCCTGTCTACTCCGAATCGTGAATTTTGTTCTCAGATATACCCTCCTTCTCCTTCTAGGTCACCGCTTGACACAATAGTCTCGTAATCTGGTGAACCGGGTTCGCGTCCCCGCTCCTCCACATGCAGCTGCTGGGTGACCTTGGGCCAGTCACACTTCTCTGAAGTCTCTCAGGCCCACTCACCTCACAGAGTGTTTGTTGTGGGGGAGGAAGGGAAAGGAGATGGTTAGCCGCTTTGAGACTCCTTCGGGTAGTGATAAAGCAGGATATCAAATCCAAACTCCTCTTCTTCTTCTGACCCATGGGCGGACTCTTCCCTGGACTCAACTCTCAGACCCCGGACTCTTGGCCTGGCGCCCCTGAGAGCCCGGCACCCAGGTGCCCCACACCCCTAGCGCCTATGGGTAAGAAAGGCCTGCTTATGAGGCAGCTTCCTGTGTAGTCAGAATAGTTATGGGCTTCATGCCTTCCTGTTAAGAAGGCAATCTCTGTTGATATTCAGAACCGCAGTTTAGAGAAAAAGCCAGAGCAGATAATAAGCAAACAAAGTTACTTAAGACTTCACAGTTCACTTAGCATTCAGGATGGAAACAGAAGCCGAGCGCCTACCTTTGCAGAGAAATGCAATGAAGTCTGATCCCATAACGTCACACAAGTGAGGTACATCAAATGGAGTGAGTTAATTTTCTTTTCTCATCTGCATTGAACGTGGCTCATTCGATGTTCCAAGGAACATCCAAAAAACCATCCTTAATTCTTGTTTCAACTCTGAGATAAGGTCGTGCCATCCCTTCCATGAACACTCAGCATGGCACTGCCCAAGTCATTGCCCATCTAGATCTGTTAAATGGGCAACCTGCTGCAGAGCCTGTCGAGGGGACGCAGCAGGTCCAAGGCCACCATTTCTCCCCCTCAAATGGACCATATAGGACGTCCACCAGCCAAAATGCCATGATGATTCCAGCTCTGGGCTTTAAATTGACACTTGTGGCTCGGATAGAATTTAAGCTGGAGCCTCCCCAGCTGACAAGAAGCTGAGATAACAAATTTATCTGTTGAGCCATTAAAAGGCAAGCCTTGTGTCTCTCTCGGTCCCTTCTTCCTTTTAATTCCCCTCTAATCTCTCTGACTCTTTCCTCTATCTGATGCTTTATAGCGCACACATGCCTCTTTCTTCCCCTTGATTGCTTCCCCCCCCCCCTGCCAGCCTGTATTCATCCAAATTACCTTTAAGAAAAGGTGGGGGGGGAGGTCCAGAATATTTATTGCTAGTTGGCACGAATAACCCTTTGGGTATAAATTAATTTATGTTTGAATACTTTCAATTTCCACTTTAATTCATATGTTTCAGTGGAGCCCCTGATGTTAAGGAGGGGAAAAAATATCTCAAAGGAGAAATGGGTGGCTCTGGGGACAGGTAATCAGCTTTGGAGAGTTTTCCTAAGAGAACTTTGGTTCAATAATAACAATAATAAAAGTTGGTCATGCCTGGGAAGAAAGATCTTGAAAAAAACAACTTCATCTCTTTTTCTTTTTTTAAAGTCCTTTGGGATAATTTACACTTGGTGAACATGGCCCCCGCATTAGGAAGAGGGTGTTTAAAGATGAATCTAATTATTTGCTTTGCGTCAAATCTTAAGACTTAATTATTATACAAGTATATTAGGAGTCGCACATCTGAAGAAACTATGTATTGGTGCAAGCATAAGTCCCCATCAATTCACCCTCTCTCCCTCTCTCACACTGTGTGCGTTCTGTTCTGAAACACCTGAACCATGCTTTTGAGAAGCCTCTAGCTTTTCTTCTGTGAATCAGGAACCAGTAGAGCAGGGGTAGGGAAACTCTGGGGTCAAATGTGGCTCTTCAGAACTCTATCTGACCCTTGGGCTGCTATATCCTTCCCAGATCACATCCCTCACTGGTATCGCTTCACATATCTGGAGTGACTTGTCTGCCTGGAATGAATTCTGATCACAGACCCTCCAAGTATTCCTGTTTTCCACGGACAGTCCCAGAGTTACAGAAGCCATCCTGGTTTCTGATTTGATCCCAGAATGCCCCACTTTTCATTGGAGAAATGTTGGGGGGTATGGTAGGATATCTCTATATTCACCAGAGTTATCCAAGCCCCAAGCCATCTGAAGGCAACCCTGTATAGGGAAGTTTTATTATATTTTCATAGAAGTTGGAAGCCACCCAGAGCGGCTGGGGCAACTGAGTCAGCTGGGCAGGGTATAAAAAGAAGAGGAGGAGGAGGAGGAGGAGGAGGAGGAGGAGGAGGAGGAGGAAGAAGAAGAAGAAGAAGAAGAAGAAGAAGCAGAAGAAGAAGAAGAAGAAGAAGAAGAAGAAGAAGAAGAAGAAGAAGAAGAGTGGAATAGGACATCCTTGTTTTTATCAGAGAAATGTTGAGCGGTATGTGATAATGAATGACCCTTGTTTTTGTTTTCCTGGAGGGGAGGATAGAGAGGGGCATACAAGAGCAGAGGGTGGGCAGAGGAGAAGAAGTGGTGGATTCTGACCCTTCCAGGGAGGAGGAAGAGGAAGACAGTATAGAGTTACATCAGGGGTTTGTGGGAGGTCACAGCTCAGAGGCAAATGAGGCAGTGGCGGAGCAAGGTGGGGGCAGTGGAGGCGTCTCACCCCGGGTGTCATTCCTGAGGGGGGTGACATTTGGCGCACTGCCCACCCGCGACTCCTAAGCCATTGGGGAAGTGGGGGAGCTGTGAAGCTTTGCCATCAGCAATCCCCCCTTCCCCCTTTGTTTTGACAGTTGGGGGAGGCTGGGGAGTCGCAGACACGCAGCACAACGAATATCCGCCAATGGCAGCCCGCTCCATCCTGTGCACCCGAGCAACTATTCTACGCCTGGGAGGGCACCCTCCGTGCCCCACCCCCCTCGGGAGTGCATCAGCCCTGGGCAGCACGGGCATATGATCGGCTGCAGAGATGAGGGGGAAAGCAGAGCAGCAGCTGACTGACACATTGCCACTAGATAGCATTCCAGACCCTCCATCTCCCAGAACCCCGTGAGCCTTAAAAGTAGGAGAGAAAAGAGCTCAAAGACAGAGGGCACATAGCAGCACCCACAGAGGAGGTGACAATGATGACAATTGAGGAAGTGGGAGGGAGGTGGAGATTCACTTGGGACGACACCATTATCCAAGAGGCTGGGTTCTATAGATGGGTTCTCTCTGTAAAGTTTGAAATAAAAAAAAGACGGTAAGAAACTTTTCCTTGTTTTTATACTTTCCTGGGCAACCAGCCGAGAGCCGCTGACAGCACCCTGACAGCATGTAGAAACTAGCCTACGGTAAAATGGTAAGATTTATATTAATTGCTCCACCCACTTTTGACTCTGGCCCCACCCACTGGTGGCATGTGGTCTCTGCAAGAAGGAAATGGAAAAAGTTCACACACACACCCCCGGCAGCACAAGAAAATATGAATGGGGCATGCATATAGAAAATAATTGAGATTAAGAGGGGTGTAAGGAGATTTAAAGGGCTTAAGGAAGAAAGTTAAGTTTCTGTTTGTTGGAACTATGAGCTCCACTTGACCATAATTTGACAATCCATATATATATATATATATATATATATATATATATATATATATCTCAATCATAAGCAATTAATGTGAAGGACTTTCATTACACTGATTATTAGCATCTGATTTGACTATTATTCAGAGTGAAGCCTCATTAAAACGTACCTTTGAGATGTCATTATGGCTGCTTTCTTAAATGTTTATATAAAGCAAAACCAGCAGTCCAAACGATCGAGAGCCAAACTATTCCAACCCTTCCTCCCTGGAGTCAAATGCCCCTTTACAAAAAGACTATTTCTGAAGTATTAAATAAATCACTCCAGCTCTTTTACTCTGGAAGCACCTCTCCTTTTCCAGGGGTCCTGAAGGCCAGACTGACAGGCCTGCTGGGCCACATTTGGCCCCTGGGTCTGAGGTTCCACACCCCTGACATAGGTGATGGCAAACATTCTGAAATTTGGGAGCCAACCCTATTGGGGGACCTCCATCTCCCTCCACCTGCTGGACCTGTGGCCACTTGGAGGACTTCCAGACCAGGACATGATTGCTGTTGTGCAAGGACCCTTCTTCTTCTTCTTCTTCTTAGACCGGCAGCACTGGAAACAGCCGTTGCCCCAGCTAGACACACACCAGTTGCTGGGGCAGCTCCATAACACCTGTTTGCCCTGGGGGGTTGGACCACTCCCAAAGAGACAACACCAAAGGAACGATACCAAAAGGGAATTCCCTTTGAGTGCAGCACTTTGTGGTTTGGAAAAGGGTGTATGCTAAAATTGTGCTAAAATTATGGTTTTAATGGGGATGGGGCTTTAACTTGGGTGGGTGTTGTTTTATTTGGGTGGGAGGGGTATTTTTAAATTGTTTTTAAATGCTATATGTTAATTTGGAATTTGTGTGCTGGGGTATGGTTTGGAGAATGTATTTTTGCTAGTTTGTATGCATTAGTATTGTCAACTTTTTATTTATTTATATCATGTATTTTGTATTTTGTATCATGTAACTTTATGTTGTGAACAGTCCTGAGACCTATGGGTATAGGGTAGTATACAAAATAACTATATTAATAAGTGTGTGTGTACCTAGGGAAAGGACA
Organism: Podarcis vaucheri; assembly: GCF_965113315.1. Taxonomy (NCBI): domain Eukaryota; kingdom Metazoa; phylum Chordata; class Lepidosauria; order Squamata; family Lacertidae; genus Podarcis; species Podarcis vaucheri. The sequence continues at coordinate 6,930,670 of NC_138749.1, forward strand.
GATCTGTCCATTCTCGTTTCTTTCAGACTGCATCCAGACCAAACATTTAAAGCACTATGACACCACTTTAAAACATTGCGGAATTCTGGAAGCTGTAGTTTGTTAAAGGTGCTGAGAGTTGTAAGGAGACCCCTGTTCCCCTCCCAGAATTACAATTCCCAAAGTTTTGTGGGGAAAGGGGTTGATTGTTACGCAGCTCTGGAAACTGAAGCTCAGTGATGGGAACTGTCAACACCTTTAACAAATTATTGCTGCTAGGATTTGGGGTGGGGGAAGCTATGACTGTCTAAAGTGGCATGGTACTATTTTAAATGTATGGCACAGATGTGTACTCAGTTTCTCTTTTTTCCCCCAGTCACAAGTTCAACTCAACACAGTTCTACACCATTTTGCACTTTCTTTGCTTTTCGTAAAAGTGCACATTTTCCCCGATATACTGATACTTGTATTTAGTTTTGCCTAACATCCCTAAGGGGACGACAGAGGACGAGATGGTTGGACAGTGTTCTCGAAGCTACTAACATGAGTTTGACCAAGCTGCGGGAGGCAGTGGAAGACAGAAGTGCCTGGCGTGCTCTGGTCCATGGGGTCACGAAGAGTCGGACACGACTAAATGACTAAACAACAAAACAAACATACATATTTTTGCAAGCAATCTCCACTAAGATAATTTTTGCATGTCACTTTCACTAACATATGGACCATTTCTATTACTATGTTAACTGTGTTTCAGCTTGCATATTATTTTGGGAAGTGTGTGTTGGGCCAGTTTGCATTCAAATATTAACTGGACCAAATTTGCTCTCCCTATCCCTTCTCAATTTAAAGGACAATTTATATACCAGCATTCTCAGCCAAGATCTTTCCTGACAGTACACAGAGGACCATGAGGGACGACAACAACCTTTGGCCATATGTCTTCAGCAATATATATTATCATGGAATTGTAGGATTGGAAGGGACCTCAAGAATCATCTACTCCAAAGCGTGGAGAGCACATGTTGCAGTGGGGTCTGCTGAGCCACCCCTCTGTTACCAGGCAGGGTCTCTAAAGATGGCCTGGGGCAGTGATTGGTTCACTGGGTTGCTGGGGTAAAAGTTATGTTGCAATTTTGGTGGGAGGGGTAAAATGTTTAAATACTCTGCACGCAGCCTGGAGCTTTCTCTTTGCTGCGTGCAACGGATCACCCACCCACCCGCCCTTGAGTAAGGGGTTGTTGCATTGACCTTGTTATGCCTGTCATGGGGTTGTCTGCCATTGGGGCAGGGGCCTGGTAGGAATTTTGTCCATCTGGCTGATTCGGTTTTTGCCTACTGCGTAGCAAATCGTCACAACTTGTAAGGTTGTGGTTAGGCATTGGTTATAAATTGGTGGAGGAGGGGTTAGGATAGGCTGGGCCTGCCCCTCCATGGTTGCTGTGGAAAGGGAATTCCGTTAAAGGAATCCTGGGGCTTGCCATCTTTTCGTCCAATCCCTGGAATGGGACTAGGGCCGGCAAGCCTTCGGGGAGCATGCGGGTGAGAGTTGAGGGCCTGTGACTCAGCTCCATTTCTCCCCGACTTGCTTTCCCCCGCACTGTCTTTCGGTGGTGCCCGGAAGTCAGTTCTGTCCCCAGGCGGGGGGACAGATAGTCTTAACCAATGCCTAAACAACCACTCACGGTTTTGTATTTAAATAAAGTTGTGGCCAAAATTATGCCAAAAACCTTAAACAAAAATTAAGTGTGCGTTGTGAGTTATTTGGGGGGTGGCTTGGCGACCTCGACACGCAACCCCCTGCAATGCAGCAGTTACAACTATTCAGAGTACAGGAGTTCTGTATTAAAAGATAATTGTGATGGCCTGGGATTCCGATTCGGAGGATGAAACAGAGGAATCCCAGCCTGCACAGGAGTCCCCGCCTCCAGGGCCGGCTGAACTGGGGCAAGGCCTAGATGCTGAGGAGCCTGCACCTGTGGCAGTGCATCAGGAGCTGGCCCCAGGTGAAGCCCTTCTGGCCCCAGAGGGGCTTGATGACTCAGTGGCCTCAGGTGAGCCTCCTCCAGGGCCCAGTAACCCTTCGGCCTCTCCTGATCTGCAGAGGCTTAGGGCAGAGAGGCGAAGGGAACTGGTTGCCCCCAGGAGGAGTGCTCGCCTTAAGGCCAGGAGAGGCGGGTCTCCTGGGGGCCGGGACCACCCCTGACCTTGGAAGAGGATAAAAGCCCAGTCAGGCCGGCCCCAGGTTGCGGGAGCAACGTCGTTGTTGGCTTCGGACCTTCCTGTGTTCTTGATCTCTGCTCGGCCTCCTGTTCCTGACTATCCGGTACACCTGTCTCCTGCTCGGCTTCCTGTTCCTGACTATCCAGTACTCCTGTTCCCTGCTCGGCCTCCTGTTCCCGACCATCCGGCATTCCTGTTACCTGCTCAGCCTTCTGTTCCAGCGTTCCTGTTCCCCGCCCGGCTCTCTGCATCGGACCTCGCCCCTCTTCGTGTGGACTCTGCTACACTCACGGTACCTTACCCCCGGGGCCAGCACAATAATGCTTAGCTATCACAGTGAACAGTCACTGTCAGACCTAGGACTAGTGGTCTTCACCACACTGGTAGCAGATTCGATAAGTTGATGAAGGATTGTCTGCTATTTTTGTCCACTCTGACTCTCAGATGTTCATTTGGCCAATGATCTTGTGTTATGCAAAAGGAGAACATTCCTCACCTATTTACAATACCGCCATAACTTCACAAACTTTTATTCTGAACATAGAAGCCAAGTAATTGATATAGAAGTCCATTTCCAGTATGCATCACTCATCAATCCATCCCAGGGCCGGATTTAGGTTTGATGAGGCCCTAAGCTGTTGAAAGTAATGGGGCCCTTTATAAGTCCAGTTGTCCTTTGTCAACAACAAATTGTCACTGTTTTTTTGCATTGAATATATGCTATATGGTAATTTATGGACCTAAGAGGTATCTAACTAGTGGTATTTTAGGGAGCAGGCTAGCAGGTGGGGCCCATTACTTACATCATAGGAGCCTACACAATACAAAACACTGTTGTTGAATGTAGCTTTTATTTTATTTGTTTTTTTATCTTATATTTTGGAAATGTACATCCAGGGCTTTTTCCCTTTAAATTTTTTGGGGCACCCCCAAGAGAGTGGGGCCCTAAGGAATTTGCATTGTGATACATATATTCCCTCCAAAACACACATTTCTACACATATTATAGAATATATGTATTTCTGCATTCATTTTCTCCCAAAATGTGTGTCCTTACATGAAGTTCGATACATTCATTGAGCCACAAAGAATTCTGGGGAAAGAGCAAGTGGCTGCATTGTGATCTACACATTTCTCCAGTAGATCTGGATCAGGCCAGTTTCATTTTGGATTTCACCAGGATCAAATTCTTCAAGCACTTGCTTCTACATCTGAACTTTAAAGGCCATACAGTTTCAGTCTCTCTAGTCCTGATGGCTCTTCCCCCAGAACCCCACTCACGCTGCAACATTTCTTCCTCTCCAAGATAAATCGTAAGGACACTGACAACTATTTTTAACACATTTCCCCCGATGTTGCATAAATCCAAGAACATCTCTATGCTAATCGAATCAAAAGAGACATGATTAGTGACTCGAGTGCGCCAACATGTCTGTTGTCTCGTCATCGCGCTAAGATAACGTACTGCCAATGCGGAATTTAAGAACTGAATATTGTATATACTGGGAAAGGTTATGGGATATGACAGACTCCGATAACAGTAAAACCAGAGAAATCATACCCTTCACTGTCTGTATTTCTTATGCATTATAAATCGTTAATATTTTTAAGGATGTGTTTTGGGAAGAGAAGCAGCAAAATAAAATACAGTAGAGAAAATGCCTTATGAAATTATTCATGATATACGCAGAAACACACAAATCAGACTCACTCATCAAATAAAATGAAGGTTAATGCATGCAGTGGAATACAAGAAGCACCTAGTGTTTTGAAGTAATGTGTTATGTCCTTCCTATAGCCAATCCTGGAAGGTAAGTGTTGTGACCTTTCTTTTAAGGGGAGGGGCTATTAAGAGTAGAATAATTTGGTGACAATCAGAAGGAAAGAAATTCTTACTAGCTATGGTCCAAATTTTGCAGAGGCTTTGTCCATCGAGCGCTTTGCAAAATCAAAGCACCCTCTGACTTATAGAGCAATCCTAAGTGTAGGAACTTCTGCTGGCTTCTTAAACAGTATAAATTGTGCCTATTTCTAACTCATAAGATTAAAAAAAAAAAAAACAGCATACAAACAGCCTACTGGATCAGGCCAATAGCCCATCTTGTACAGCATCCTGTTCTTACAGTGGTCACCCAGATACCTGGCTAAAAAGGTAAAGGTAAAGGTAAAGGGACCCCTGACCATTAGGTCCAGTCATGGCCGACTCTGGGGTTGCAGCGTTCATCTCGCTTTATTGGCCGAGGGAGCCAGCGTACAGCTTCTGGGTCATGTGGCCAGCATGGCAAACCAGAGCAGCACACGGAAACGCCGTTTACCTTCCCACCGGAGCAGTACCTATTTATCTACTTGCACTTTGACGTGCTTTCGAACTGCTAGGTTGGCAGGAGCAGGGACCGAGCAACGGGAGCTCACCCCATCGCGGGGATTCAAACCGCCGAACTTCTGATCAGCAAGCCCTAAGCTCTGTGGCTTAACCCACAGCGCCCTGCTATAAGTCATCAATAACTCTCTGCTCCGTGAAATGCAGTTCAGGAGCAGGGCTACTGCCAGCTGGGCTAGCCTGAGCCTGACAGGTGTAAATAGATTGGAATCAAGGAGCCACTCCCAGATCCATCCTAACAAGGAGGCAGTGGGATTTCTCCTGCTATATTACCCATGTTATAGTGCTTGTTTTAGCCTTGTGTCTTCATTCATGGTGGGAATTTATATCTGGTGGCAGCCCGTGTGGCCTAGTGGATAGAGTGTCAAACTAGGATCTGGGAAACCCAGGTTCAAATCATGAAGCTCACCAGGACACCTTGAGGGCCAGTCACTGGCTCTCAGCCTAACCTACCTCAGAGGGTTGTTGTAGGGATTCAATTGTCAGTTTACATTTCTTCGTGCAGAAAGTACTGATCTGATGTGTAGAGATCTTTCCTATTCTAAATAATTCAAAAGGGTTCTGGAAGCTTCTCTGTGTGAAAGAAACAAGCAGAAGGTTCCTGGTGTTTGGGTTATTCCTTCAGAGAAGCTGAGTACAGCTGGTTTAAACTAGTTCTCTTATCTCTTTCTGGGTTTCACTTTCTATTTTTCTCTCTCTTCCTTCTGGTGTGGTGTTCTGTCCATAGTAAGCTTAGTGTGAAGGTTTAGACTTACTGTAAGTTATTGTAAGTTTAAGTTAAGTCTACTGCAGCCGGATTTCTTATGGACAGTGCCAATCCTGAATGTATTGGATTTGTGACCATTATGCTCATTTGCCTTCAGTAGCAGTAAAGATCTGTTGGATGAAATATGAATTGCCTCTGGTCTATTTTGGGGGGAATCTTGCAACGTGTTTAACTCTGCTAAACATACATTGGAATCTACTCTGGATCAATATTGAGTAGAATTCAATGACATAAGTAATGATGATGATGATGATAATTTTATTTGGGCTGGGCTCAGAACAGCTAACATCATATTAATAACACAATGTACAGTCGTGCCTCGGTTTACAGACGCTTCAGGTTACAGACTCCGCTGACCCAGAAATAGTAACTTGGGTTAAGAACTTTGCTTCAGGATGAGAACAGAATTTGTGTGGCAGCAGCAGGAGGCCCCATTAGCTAAAGTGGTGACTCAGGTTAAGAACAGTTTCAGGTTAAGAAAAGTCCACCAGAATGAATTAGGTTCTTAAGCTGAGGTACCACTGGACATAAAAACAAGCAATCAATTGATTAAATTGCATCCCAAAATTAATTCAAATAAATTAAAATTAAAATTAAACTAAACAAATGGCAGTCCTCACGTTAAATTGAAAGAGGTTAATACTCGCCAGGACCAACTGTTTCCACTGATATTATAAGGACCTGTGCGCGGGCTGGGAAACCTCCTTCGTGCTTGTTCTTATACAAAGAGAAAATGAGAAAATAAGGAGGGGAAGAACCATGCATGCCACTGTGAGCTCCATGAAGCAAATGTTGGGATATAAGTGTTAAACAGTTACAGATAGGTAGCCGTGTTGGTCTGCCATAGTCAAAATAAAATAATTCCTTCCAATAGCACCTTAAAGACCAACTAAGTTAGTTCTTGGTATGAGCTTTCGTGTGCATGCACACTTCTTCAGATACACTGAAACAGAAGTTGCCAGATCCTTCTATCTTAGGCTTCCATTCATTGCTATACTCAGAGAAGACCCATTAAAATCCATAAACATGGGAAATTTAGGTCTCCCAATTTCAATGGATCTACTCTGAGTAGAGTTTAGTTGGATATGATGACTCACTGATTCTTTTGCCTCCGGCGAACGCACCTTTGCGGAGAGGCGAAGACCTGCAAATAATTACTTTACCATTGTTTTCTGAAAGTATCTGATGGGAGAGGGACCTAAAGAGCCAAACATTTATCACAATCCCTACCCTTGGTGTCATCGCATGTTGAACCTCTGGATCCTGATGAGTAATTGCTCTCTCCTTGTCTTTCCCAGTTCCTTATTTTATTTTTTCCTCCCTCCCCCTTTGGAGGAAAGGGACGTCAAACCTCCGAAGAACAGGCTCAGTGGCAGAATGTCATTAAAATTAAGAAATACTGATGGAAAGAAGGCGCCGTAATAAACAATGAACAATTTACAGACTAAAAACAGTGACATAAGGTGGAGAATAATGGAATATGAGAGTGAGGGGAAAGCACGAGACAATGATGACTGGTTGACAGATTGTTGTCATTCAACTCTCCGGGGCTTTCTCACAACCTTCCAATAGCGAGGCAGGATGGAACATCTGGTAGACAACCAGTGCGGAACCTCAATGCTGCTTCCCAGAGACAACAGAACTGGAGAGTCCTGAGGCGTATAACCCCCTGCCTCCTTCTCTGCACCATCTCTCTAGCGAAGACGAAGTTTTCTTTTATGCCTTCCTTTTGCAGGGAGTTTTGTTTGTTTGCTGGGAAACACATGTTCAGCTGGGTCGCAAAGCACAGACATACCCACAATCCCTTTGGCTGTCTTCTCCTAGGACAACGGGGGAAGGCTGGAATAGGATCGGGATGAAATTACCACGCACACACACACACACCAAAAGAAAAAAGAAAGAAGAAAAAAAGATACAACAATAGCGTCAGATTGTCATCGTCGTCATCGTCCCCCTCCCCCCCAAAAAACCCCCAACAACACTGGGATTTTTCCCTATTTGTCACAATTACTGAAGCACCTGTGCTGAACTCTGTTTGCTTCATCTGCTGAAAATATTGAGCTTGACAGGCCTCCCTATGCTCCCCTTGTTAAAAATAAAACCAAAGTGATGGTATTTATTTCTCTGACTTCTAATAGAATTACCGTATTTTTTGCACCATCATAGAATCATAGAGTTGGAAGAGACCACAAGGGCCATCGAGTCCAACCCCCTGCCAAGCAGGAAACACCATCAGAGCACTCCTGACATATGGTTGTCAAGCCTCTGCTTAAAGACCTCCAAAGTAGGAGACTCCACCACACTCCTTGGCAGCAAATTCCACTGTCGAACAGCTCTTACTGTCAGGAAGTTCTTCCTAATGTTTAGGTGGAATCTTCTTTCTTGTAGTTTGGATCCATTGCTCCGTGTCCGCTTCTCTGGAGCAGCAGAAAACAACCTTTCTCCCTCCTCTATGTGGCATCCTTTTATATATTTGGACATGCCTATCATATCGCCCCTTAACCTCCTCTTCTCCAGGCTAAACATGCCCAGCTCCCTTAGCCGTTCCTCATAAGGCATCATTTCCAGGCCTTTGACCATTTTGGTTGCCCTCCTCTGGACACGTTCCAGTTTGTCAGTGTCCTTCTTGAATTGTGGTGCCCAGAACTGGACACAGTACTCCAGGTGAGGTCTGACCAGAGCAGAATACAGTGGCACTATTACTTCCATTGATCTAGATGCTATACTCCTATTGATGCAGCCCAGAATTGCATTGGCTTTTTTAGCTGCCGCGTCACACTGTTGGCTCATGTCAAGTTTGTGGTCAACCAAGACTCCTAGATCCTTTTCAGATGTACTGCTCTCAAGCCAGGTGTCACCCATAACACTCACTTTTTTCCTCCTAGAAAGTAAGGGGAAATGTCTGTGCGTGTTATGGAGGGAATGCCTACGGGTGGTGGTGGGGATCTGCTGCAGTCGTGAGCAGAGGATCCATGGTTCCCCTTCCTTCCCTCCTCCATGGCTCACTTTGAAACAGCAAAACAGGAGAAGTGCCGCTGAGTGGGGAGGAGAGAGGGGCAGAGAGCCTGCTTGCTTTAAAGGAGCAAAGCGGGAGAGGAGAGGAGCCACTTACACAAGTGTAAGCGGCTCCTGTCTGGTTGGTTCCTTTAAAGCAAGCAGGCTCTCTGTCCCTCTCTCCTCCCCACTCAGCTCGCTAAATAGCAGCAAAGTTTTTCAGCTCGCTAAGCCGGGGATGAGCGGGGAGGAGGGAGAAAAGCAGAGCCTACTTGCTTTAAAGGAGCAAAGTGGGAGAGGAGAGGAGCCTTCTCCCCTTATACCCCTCTTCTTCGTTATTAGCAGAATCCTTCTCCTTGTCTTTTTTGCTCTTCAAAATAAGGCAAACCTTCACCCCCTCCTAGATGTTGATATGTTTAAATCTCTTTTTAGTTTACCCCTGGTTTTAATTTTTTTAAACGTTTTAATTATTTTAACTGTTTTGTTGTTAATTTTAATATTCCATTAAAACTGCTTAGAGGTTTTGTTGCAATCAATTTTTGTTTAATAATAATAATAATAAATTAATAAATGAAACATAACCAGATTTAGGCATGTGATAGCATCACAAAACTGAGTCAGAGTGAGAGATTCAATTCCTAGCAACTTCCTTCTTCATAAGTGTCAAAGCCGAGCCCCTTCTGTTATTGAAAACGGATCCTACATGGGATCTCAGCAAAAATACATTTTTTATATATATATATATATATATATAAAGATTCTCTTGGGCTAAAGCCTTGTGGATCCTGTATTCAACGAATAAAGCCCAGTACATAAATGAGTGTACTGTTTGGCTTTAAAAAATAATTGGAAGTCGCCTGGATGCTTCTAGCTTAGGGGGATGGTTTAATTGCATTACATTGTATCTTATTTACTTAAATTATACCTCTGTTTGATCCAAAGCACCAGGGAAGGATTACAGAAGAACAGAAATAAATACTATCTGACAGGACAGAGAAGTCAGTTCCGTAACTGCAGCACAATTTATCCATCTAAAATAGCTCACTGGAAGAATGTGACTCCAGATCCAGTGAAGTCCAGATCAGTTTTTCCCTAATTTCCCCACCCCATGGGCCCCTTGAAAGTTGCTCAGTGCCAGGTGGCACTGCATGATTTTTCGGCCTCTTGTAGCAATTTTAATGTGCTGTGCTAGACGCTGTACGATTTCCCCCCTTGCATTTTTACAGACACTCCATAGACCACTGATAGTCTGCAGTCTGCAGTTTGGGAACTCCTGGTCCAGCTGATGATGGCTAAAAATCTTAAAGAATCTTAAACGACCTTGACAGATTAGAGAACTGGGCAAAAACAAACAAGATGAATTTTAACAGGGAGAAATGTAAAGTATTGCACTTGGGCAAAAAAAATGAGAGGCACAAATACAAGATGGGGGACACCTGGATTGAGAGCAGTACATGTGAAAAGGATCTAGGAGTCTTGGTTGACCACAAACTTGACATGAGCCAACAGTGTGACGCAGCAGCTAAAAAAGCCAATGCAATTCTGGGCTTCATCAATAGGAGTATAGCATGTAGATCAAGGGAAGTAATAGTGCCACTGTATTCTGCTCTGATCAGACCTCACCTGGAGTACTGTGTCCAGTTCTGGGCACCACAGTTCAAGAAGGACACTGACAAACTGGAACGTGTCCAGAGGAGGGCAACCAAAATGGTCAAAGGCCTGGAAACGATGCCTTATGAGGAATGGCTAAGGGAGCTGGGCATGTTTAGCCTGGAGAAGAGGAGGTTAAGGGGTGATATGATAGCCATGTTCAAATATATAAAAGGATGTCATATAGAGGAGGGAGAAAGGTTCTTTTCTGCTGCTCCAGAGAAGCGGACACGGAGCAATGGATCCAAACTACAAGAAAGAAGATTCCACCTAAACATTAGGAAGAACTTCCTGACAGTAAGAGCTGTTCGACAGTGGAATTTGCTGCCAAGGAGTGTGGTGGAGTCTCCTACTTTGGAGGTCTTTAAGCAGAGGCTTGACAGCCATATGTCAGGAGTGCTCTGATGGTGTTTCCTGCTTGGCAGGGGGTTGGACTCGATGGCCCTTGTGGTCTCTTCCAACTCTATGATTCTATGATTCTATGAATATGGGTTGTACCCAATGTTAGTCTTGCTCAGAGCATACCCAGTGGAAAAAAATGCCTGAATTGGTATCCTGCCTGCAGACTGTCTGGCCAGAGTGGTGCATGCTCTAGTTATCTCCCACTTGGACTACTGCAATGCGCTCTATGTGGGGCTACCTTTGAAGGTGACCCGGAAACTGCAATTAATCCAGAATGTGGCAGCAAGACTGGTGACTGGGAGTGGCCGCCGGGACCACATAACACCGGTCCTGAGAGATCTGCATTGGCTCCCAGTACGTTTCCGAGCACAATTCAAAGTGTTGGTGCTGACCTTTAAAGCCCTAAACGGCCTCGGTCCTGTATACCTGAAGGAGCGTCTCCACCCCCATCGTTCAGCCTGGACACTGAGATCCAGCACCGAGGGCCTTCTGGTGGTTCCCTCATTGCAAGAAGTGAGGTTGCATGGAACCAGACAGAGGGCCTTCTCGATAGTGGTAACCACCCTGTGGAATGCCCTCCCTTCATATGTGAAGAAAATAAGCAGCTATCTTCTATTTAAAAGACATCTGAAGGCAGCCCTGTTTAGGGAAGTTTTTAACACTTAATGCTGTATTATTTTTAACACTTGATTGGAAGCCGCCCAGAGTGGCTGGGGAAACTCAGCCAGATGGGTGGTGTATAAATAATAAATTTATTATTATTATTATTATTATTATTATTATTATTATTATCCAAACAAAGTTTATAGGAAGTAAGTTCAAATCTAGGAAGGGCATCAATGTCTTCAGACCTTATCCCCAACATCTGCCCATTGCCCAGCCCTGACACAGGGTCAGTGGAGTTGCATGTGGAGCAATGGTGAGGCCCAACAGCTCTGGTCTACATGAACTGGGCATGACCTAGAAGTCATCCCAGATACTATGCCAGAGGTGCTGGGGTTCTCAGCAGTTCAGCTAAAGTGGAGAAGATCCCCCTGTAGCTAGAAAGCTTAAAAGCATTGTTATGTATTCAGTGGTCTGTGTTTGCCTGAGCTCGAGTCTAGTCTAAGGATTCTGAACCCCTCTGTTCTGATTCTGTACATGCTATCCAATCACAGAACATTTCAGGATTTGGACCACTGCCACTGGCCCTTAAGCTCTGAGGTCTGATTCGCAGCTTGGGAGTTTAGACAGCCAATCACGCTGAGAGTGGGAATGGCCCAGGCCTTCAGAAATGCATAAAGTAAGCAGTTGTTGTCCAGTTCTGTTAGTTCAATAAAGGTTCTTGCTGTTAAGAAGAAGAAGAAGAAGAAGAAGAAGAAGAAGAAGAAGAAGAAGAAGAAGAAGAAGAGGAAGAGTAGTAGTAGTAGTAGTAGTAGTAGTAGTAGTAGTTTGGATTTGATATCCCACTTTATCACTACCCGAAGGAGTCTCAAAGTGGCTAACAATCTCCTTTCCCTTCCTCCCCCACAACAAACACTCCGTGAGGTGAGTGGGGCTGAGAGACTTCAGAGAAGTGTGACTAGCCCAAGGTCACCCAGCAGCTGCATGTGGAGGAGCGGAGACGCGAACCCGGTTCCCCAGATTACGAATCTATCGCTCTTAACCACTACACCATACTGGCTCTTGTCTTGCTTTGTGGAAACCCACCTACTCACACAGGGCAATAGGGTCGCTTCATCTTCCAAATTCCCTTAACTCAAATTCCCTTGACATCCATTAAATAGCATTCCACCCTGACCTATATTTGTTGCATGCAGCATTGCTTCCATTGCACTGCAGCCCATCTCCTACCAGAAACTATGCTCTTCCTCTTGTTGCCCACAATCTATGTAATTAATTACTTAAATTCTGCAATTCCCTTCGTGTTACATTTTCTATGCTTCAATGCAGAGAACACACAGCGCGAATTGTGTGTGTGTATGTGTGTGTGTGTAATCAATCATGTAACATTTGAAGACTGAATATAGCCAATAGTGATCATCTTTACTAGACTGATTTATGTTCTGGACATGGGACAAATGGGAACTTCCACTCCCACTTCTCTTTTCATTGGCTTTCTCCAACACCTCTACCAATAGTTTTGAAATTCTGATCTGCTTAGCCCATATGCTGTATCTCCCTAAATCTGAAGAGATTAACAAGACTCTGAGTTTAACATTTCCACAACTGGCATTCTGTGTTTCAGAGATTGGTGCTGGTATCTGACTGATTGAGGCCTGTGTCATTTATCTCCAGCCTCATTCCCTTCTGGTGCCGCCACCCTCTATCTCTGCACCTGTTGATAACGCCACATGGTTTTTTTATTATTATTTTTGCCTTTTCATATCTGACCCCCTGATTTCAAGCAAGCATCTCCTCCCTTTCTGCGCTAACCACATTTTTTCATTCATCCGTATCAAATTCAGTCATAGACGACATCGCCAAGATGTAGATAATTTCCCTTTTAATCACTGCCTGCATAATGCTCAACAGTTTGGAGAGTAAATATATACATACAAAGATCCTCTATATCATTTGACACCCAGTCGATCTCTTTTGGGGGATTCCTGGAGTGGACTAGACCCTGAGCATGTTTTGATCTTTTCTAACGCTTTTCTACAGCAGATGAATTTGTCTTATTACTATAGGGGAGTGGGAAGGATGCAAGCCCTGTTTAGATGATAACATTGTACATTTTCTATCTCCTTGAGCATTGTGATGATATTTTAAAATATTTTGTTAAAGGAAGGGGGGGGGGGACACAACAACCTTGCCATCAATTTCCCAGACTCTTTGGTTATGCGAGTCTATTATCTCCAGAAACATTTCTTGATCTGGTTTCTCAGAGGGTCCATATTAATTTGCTATGATCATTTCATTTTTTAAAGGCTATCTTTTACCTTATATTAGTTTCTTCTGAGGCAGGCTAGTGACACATGCCCACTCTTCCTGCAAGCAGAAAATGTCTTTTTTGCCCCTTACTGGAACGTTTGTTCTCTCTCTCTCTCTCTCTCTCTCTCTCTCTCTCTCTCTCTCTCACACACACACACACACACACACACACACACACACATTGTTTATACCAGCCTTTTAATGTGCCATTCTGTTTCCTTTCATGTGGTCAAGAACATTAAAAAAAAGTAAGTGAAGCTTTGCTGGGTCCTAGCAAAGTGGCAGAGCGTCTGCTTGGCATGCAGAAGGTTGCAGGTTCAATCCCCAAGGATGCCTTCAGGTAGGGCTGGGAGAGCCCAGAGCCTGAAACCGCTGAGAGACCAGAGCCTGAAACTGCTGAGACCCATTGCTCCTCTCTGGTAAGGACATAAGAGCATGATAATTGCCTGCTGTATTGGGCCAATGACCCATGTAGTCCAACATCCTGTTGTCAAATTGGCCAACCAGATGTCTGTGAGTAACAAGCAAGGGGAACATGAGCCCAAGGGCACTCTCTGCACCTGTGGCTTCCGGCAACTGGTACCCAGAAGCATTGCTTCTTCCATTTGCATAGTCACCATAACTAACAACCATTGATAGCCTTTCCCTCCTTGAATTTGTCAGATTCTCTTCTAAATCCATCTAGGGCAGTGGCCAACACTGCCCCCTGAAGAAGTGCACTGTATGAAGAAGTGCTTTCTTTTATCTGTCCTGAATGTCCTCTAACATTCAGCTTCGTTGGCTGTGCATGAGTTCTAGTGTTATGAGAGTGGAAGAAACACTTTTCTTGATCCACTTTCTCCACTGCCTTGTGGGATATCTTTGGGAGAGGACAAGGCTAAGGAGTGAACCCCACACATATCAGGAGTGGAGTCCCTAGGACATTTGCACGACATCTTGTACACATCCTTCTAGCAACTCCTGCAGCCACAGCTGGAGCCAAAAATATTGTTCTGCTTTCCTTTGGGCCACATCAGGCAAGGCTGAGGTGGGGGGGGGTCTTGTCATCTGGGCAGCCCAGGATCTCCATACCAGCCCAGGCTTTCACCCTGGGGAGGTCACTTCAGCACTACTAATGCAGCAGTTTAACTTCACCCTCAGAGGCATACTCCATTGTCTCTCCAAACAGACGAATGCTAAACAATAACAACAACAACGAAAGGCAATCTAACTCACCTGGAGGTTCAAGCTCTCCACCTGGTAAATCTGGAGACTTCAGGTGAGATCTGACAATGCTACTGAAGGCGTATCTCCAGCCTCTGGGGCTGAGGTTCCCGTCCTCTCCCTTAGTCCCTTAGAACTCATCTCCTACTGAAGCTAAGCCTAATTATATGCAACTGCAACTGCAATTGCATTTCGCCTTTTGATACCCTCACCTCTCCATTCTTCTCTTTCAGAATCCTTCCTCTGAATAATTTCGACTTTCTAGAAAGCATGCTGTCGTAAGCAGAGGTGACACTTGGAACTTCTTGATTTGGAGCGTGAAATCCAAAGTCACTTTCAGACTTGCAAATGACATGATTTAGAACAATAATGAAGAGAAATCTTGCCAACGTGTCTCCTTGTAAGTAGCCTGGCTGTGGTTGTACAGAGCCCCAGAGACATGTAGTCATCTGCACATGCCGGGTGTATAGCCATAAATTCAGGTGGTGCATTAATATCATTAACCACTTCGCTTCCTGGAAAGTCTAGGATTCCCCCCCCCCCCAATCCCTGAGAGATGAATAGTTTTGCTTGCAAGAAACAAAGTGTTTAGAGGTGACGAAGATGAATTGTTATATATTTGCACAAGTAATGTCCGTATGGGTATTCCCATGGGAGAGTGAAGACATTTACACACCTGGAACCTTTAATTTTAATCACATGAGGACAGTATCACAGCTCAAGAAGCCACTACAATCCTGAAACCAAAAGTCTCCAACTGTCACATCTGTTGTGTGTATGATGTCAGAACATCACTTCAGCACCCCTCAAACATCTTGAGAAGATGGCACCTCTAGGTCTGGACATTAATTGTGACCTTCCAAGCTTCTCCATCTGCCCCCAGGATTCTTCCCAGGAGACACCTCCTTCCCAGCTTACTTCAGTGCTTTTGCATGTATGCTTGGAGTCTGGTGCTCTTTCTTATTTCCTTGGATGGAGGACAGAGAGGGGTATGCAAGCATCTGGAGAAACCAGCCTATTGTACAAAGGTTAAAAACTGCATTCATTGTGTTGCTCATCTTTGCCCCTTGCATGCAGACACAGAAAGGTCTCCCAGATAGGAATGTGGCCTTTGGACTAGAAAATGTTCCCCACCCCTACTTTAGGGCATTGTGGGGCATTAATATGGAGGCTCCTAGCCACAGCTACCTGGTGCTAACAAGAGCATGGAGGGGGACTAAAAATCTCACTTGATGGAGTTACCGTATTTTTTGCTCTATAAGACTCACTTTTTCCCTCCTAAAAAGTAAGGGAAAATGTGTGTGCATCTTATGGAGTGAATGCAGGCTGCGCAGCTATCCCAGAAGCCAGAACAGCAAGAGGGATTGCTGCTTTCACTGCACAGCGATCCCTCTTGCTGTTCTGGCTTCTGAGATTCAGAATATTTTTTTTCTTGTTTTCCTCCCCCAAAAACTAGGTGCGTCTTATAGAGTGAAAAATATGGTACATCAGCAAAGACAAGTTTCAGGACACTTTTCTTTTAACTCACACCCTGGGGAGGCCTGCCCAAGCACTTCTTTCAAGGTCTTGAGAAATGTGTCCAAATAAGTTTCATTCTTTTCTTTTCCAGAGCACCTTTTAGCAATGAAGTGCTTAATTTGTCCTTTGCTTTATTTTGGAGAGCATTTGATGGTACGATTCTATAGGGCCAACTGAACAGTTTGCTCATCTACTAACTTGGAGGAAACTCAGTTCCACTGTTGTACCTTTAGAGTGACCCTTCCCCCTCCTTTTTTTTTTTCTTTTTGCCAGGGGGGAGGGAAATACCGACCTTGGAATTTTTCATGAGTTGAGGAAATTTAGATTTGTAATTTAATGGCCTCAGAGTTTTGTTTTAATTACGGGAAAATAATTTGAGGGAGATTGGTAATAGGCAAAACTTGGAGACCTTTTTGTTCTTCTGTGCAGTGAAGGAAACCTCATTAGAGAGGATTTTCTTAGTTAGCAGGGCTTCGGGGTTAATGAGCTGTGAGTGATAATATATAGTAGTAATCCCTCATGGCTGTAACAAGTTGTATTTTATAAACTCCTTAATCTCCATGGCGAAAGAGGTGTGGAATATTGGAGAAGAGGAGAAACTCATTTGCTAAGCTCTGGGAACTTCTAATGCTTTTTGAGTCTTGAAACTTGTATTTAAAAGAAGAAGAGGAAGGGGTTCAGGAAGGCCATGGCCGATTTTCCACAAACAGCGGCAAAGGTGGTAATTTTCTGTTTTTGTTTTTTTGCATTATGTATGCTTTTATAATTGCAAATTGCTTTGAGGCATCTCTGTGGTAAGCAACAAAACAACAACAATAGCCAATGTGATGTAGTAGTCAAAGCAAGTGATGAGAAAGGTTTAGAAGAGGGGAATACAAAAAAGATGATGATAATAATATAATTGTTAAGTGTTCACAGAATCATAAAATCATAGAGTTGTAGATCTGAAAGCCATCCAACCTCTGCTCAAAAACTTCCAACAAATGAGAGTCTACCACCTTCTGA
The DNA here is from genome assembly GCF_965113315.1 of Podarcis vaucheri. Taxonomy (NCBI): domain Eukaryota; kingdom Metazoa; phylum Chordata; class Lepidosauria; order Squamata; family Lacertidae; genus Podarcis; species Podarcis vaucheri. The sequence continues at coordinate 6,947,700 of NC_138749.1, forward strand.
GGTCGTCAGTTTCACTGTCAAAGAGTTGTTACTTTCATGAAGTTCTTCCTAATGTTTAGCTGGAATCTCATTTATTGTAACTTGAAGTCATTGGCTTGGTCCTAGAATCATAGAATCATAGAAACATAGAGTTGGAAGAGACCACAAGGGCCATCGAGTCCAACCCCCTGCCAAGCAGGAAACACCATCAGAGCATTCCTGACATATGGTTGTCAAGCCTCTGCTTAAAGACCTCCAAAGTAGGAGACTCCACCACACTCCTTGGCAGCAAATTCCACTGTCAAACAGCTCTTACTGTCAGGAAGTTCTTCCTAATGTTTAGGTGGAATCTTCTTTCTTGTAGTTTGGATCCATTGCTCCGTGTCCGCTTCTCTGGAGCAGCAGAAAACAACCTTTCTCCCTCCTCTATGTGGCATCCTTTTATATATTTGAACATGGCTATCATATCACCCCTTAACCTCCTCTTCTCCAGGCTAAACATGCCCAGCTCCCCTAGCCGTTCCTCATAAGGCATCGTTTCCAGGCCTTTGACCATTTTGGTTGCCCTCCTCTGGTTCTCCAGAGCAGAAGAAAACAAGTTTATGACAGCCCTTTCGATATTTGAAGATGGCTATCACATCTCCTCTCTGTCTCCTCTTTTCCGTGATAAACACAACCAACTCCCTCCACCATGCCTCATAAGGCTTGGTTTCCATTCCCTTGATCATCTTGGTTGCCCTTCTCTGCACACATTCCAGCTTGTCAAATTTCTAAATTGTGGCATCCAGAACAGGACGCAGTACTCCAGGTGTGGTCTGACCAAAGGCAGAAGAGAGTGGTCCTATGACTTCCTTTGATCTGGACGCTAGACTTCTGCTGATATTGAAATTAACTATTCTTATAATTGATCACCAGGATATTTCATTCAACACAGACAAAACAACAAGCAAGGGCACTGTGGGCAGGGGTAAACAGAAAAGTTATGCATTTTTTTCCAGCTACTTCTATTTAGGCTTAATTAGAGCAGAATAGAAATATATTTTATATTCCAATTTTGTACCCCGTTCAGGTATTCTCTGAATATAGAGTGGTTCAGACATTGAGAAATAAGTAAACAGATAAAATACAAATGAGGGTTGATGCCAAAAGTTTTGTTTTCCATAAATCTGGAGCATACCTCCATAGTCAAGTAGATCTGTAGTCCTTCCATATAATCATCAAATCTTGAGACTGGGGTGTCTGTGTGTGTGTGAACTAGCATTGCAGACTAAATTATGCAAGTAGGAAGATTTGCATCTATTCTCTCAATTTGTGTAATGGAGGCAGGTTGCAGAATTCTGCTTTTCTTGTCATTTGCATAATTTGGATTATCATGTCACATCTATCTCTTTGTTATCATAATTATTATTTTTAGCGGGGATGCAGAATAGCTCCACAGCCCTGCACATTTTTTGAAAGAGAGGCCGAGGGAAAGAAAGAGCAAGAGAGTGGGAAGGAAATAATTGACTGGTAATATTTTAAAAGGTAACCAATGCTCAATAGCAGCTGCAGTAAGACATTAAGTAATAGAACACACTAATGTTAACAGCTCTCTTGGTAAGAGTGGTGAATGAAATAAACCACAGCATCCAGCGTATCATTAATCTATAGTGAATAATGGCTCGGGTAGTGTAAGGAGATTAAAAAGGGCATTGTAAACATTTGTGGCTGTATAATATACAAATTAAAAATGTGTGAACGCTCGCTGCTGCATAATCTCCAAATTAAAAAGTGTAATAGCGTAGCATTAATTACTGGCTGATCAATTCCCCCATAATTGCCGGCTTGTAGATGAACAATTATAGGTCTGAAATGTTATTTGAGAAAGAGACATTGACCTTGGTACCATAAGAAATGCTAATATGTTTGAAGGTAATATGGGTATGCATCAAACTATTCTATCAGGATTTGCTGAAGGAGGCCGTGCTAATATCGCTTTTTTGTAGTGGGTGTTTAGATGATGGTACACAAAATGGAGCTTTATGTATGCCGATGCTTGAATCATGATTATCTAGGTCTATATAGTATTTACTGTAATCACTGTGGATCAGTGCTGTTCAATTTTTCAGTGGGCCAATAGAAAATACTAATAGTAATAAAATATCTCTATGGGCCAGATCTAGCTGAGGCTGTACCCCTGGCCAGTTACTTGCAGAGGTCTTCTACTACAGGAGAGGATCATAGAATAATAATAAACTGTGACATGAAGAGGTGACATGATAGTTTATAACATTATGCATGGCATGGAGGAAGGGGATAGAAAAAGTAAAAATTTGGAAGTTGCTTCCACAGCAGGCAGAGGTGACTACAAACCTAGACGGCTTTAGGCAAATTCATGGAAGAGCTACTAACCATGATGGCTATGCTCAGCCTTGACCACAATTGAAGGCAGCAATTCTTCAGAACCATCGGATAGGCGTCTGGTTGGCCACTGTGAAAACAGGAAGCTGGACTAGATGGGTCACTGGTTGGATCCACCAATCTCTTCTTCTGTTCTTCAGCAGGCTCTCAAATCTCCTAAGCCTGCAACATTGCCTTGCTGATGAAGGTAACAGGGGGAGTTGTCTCACTTATCTTTCAGTCTCTGGTCTCACTGTATCTTCCCCCTCCTCGTCTAATTTTTGTACAAGCACCTAGAAATATTCTAGCGAGATGCTATATGTACATAAAAAGCACACAGGTCCAAGTTTGCAAGTTCATAAGCTCCCATCAGCCCCACCCAACATGGTCAATGGTCAGGGATGATGGGATCTGCATCTTCTCCAGGAACAGCTGGGGAAATCTCTTGCCTTAAATCCCAGATAGCCACTGCCAGTCAGAGTAGACAATATTGAGTTGGGAAAGCCTATTGGGAGAGCAAAATCCACCTCTGCAATCCCAAAACTCATCATCCTATATATTCCTGGATGCTGTCATGAAGATAGACTGACTGTGAGTTCCTTTCATGTAGCCAAGATCTTCTGACGTGAATGAACAACTGGATACTGCAGTTGGTACACCATGAGACTCTTAATCTCTGGTTCATGGGTTTGAGTCCCATGTTGGGCAAAAGATTCCTGCATTGCTGGGGGTTGGACTAAATGACCCTTGCGGTCCTTTCCAACTCTATGATTCTATAAGTGACATGAGTGGGGGAAGCAATGAATTGCAGGCTTTAAGAGTGTGCCCATGGACCAATGGTGTGACCCACCCACCCAAGCTCTTATAAAATGCCCATTCTCAAAATAATCCAAACATCCCAGTTATCTACATCCACAGCATGTTGGCTGTATTAGCCCTATGTAAATGTAGCCCTATGAAAATTACCCTTATGGTTCCCAAATGCCTTATTATCCCAATGTGCTGGCCGTCTTCCAAAGCCATTCAGATAAATGATGCTGTACTGTATATGCAATTAAGAACAGATGTGTAACCAAGCTAATATATATGGGCCCTGATTCTTTCTAAGTTTATGTACAGTCCCATTAATTTAATGTCAAGCAAGTAACTGAAGGATCGGAACCTTGAACAGGTATATTTTTGCTTGGTAGCAGCCTCCAGCTACAAAGCCTCCTAATTCCTAAACATACTGGTCTTAAGCAAATGCCTAAAGCTGGTTTCAGCAACACGGTCACTTTGGAAGGCTTCCGTGCTGAGATATAAACAGGTGGTAAATCCTGGGTGAAAATATATTGAGCAAAAATGAGTAGTTTTAATTTAAAGTAGAGATGCATAAAATCCCCAGAGAACTGTCACAACTCTTCTTGAAGCACTATTTTTCCTTCCCATTGAAATTCTTCTCTTCATTCGCCCAAAGAGAGTAGACTAACTTCCTTCTAAATTTCATTTTAAATGCAGTTCAGAGGAGCCCCACCCCACCTTTGAGAATTTTTGGTACCCTTATCAAAGCTCTTTTGGCTTTCCTTGAAATAATAATAATAATAATAATTTATTATTTGTACCCCACCCATCTGGCTGGGCTTCCCCAGCCACTCTGGGCGGCTTCCACAGAAACCAAAAAACACTAAAATATCATACATTAAAAGCTTCCCTGAATAGGGCCGCCTTAAGATGTCTTCTGAATGTCAGGTAGTTGTCCATCACCTTGACATCCGATGGGAGGGCATTCCACAGGGCGGGCGCCACTACTGAGAAGGCCCTCTGCCTGGTTCCCTGTAACTTAGCTCCTCGCAGTGAGGGAGCCACCAGAAAGCCCTCGGCACTGGACCTCAGTGTCCGGGCAGAACGATGGGGGTGGAGACACTCCTTCAGGTATACTGGACCGAGGCCGTTTAGGGCTTTAAAGGTCAGCACCAACACCTTGAATTGTGCTTGGAAACGTACTGGGAGCCAATGTAGGTCTTTCAAGACCGGTGTTATGTGGTCTCGGCGGCTGCCCCCAGTCACCAGTCTAGCTGCCGCATTCTGGATTAGCTGTAGTTTCCGAGTCACCTTCAAAGGTAGCCCCACGTAGAGTGCATTGCAGTAGTCCAAGCAAGAGATAACTAGAGCAATCTTCATTCCCCCACCCCCGCCCCGGGCTGGAATCTCCAAATCTGCAGCAAATTCCATGAGACTGATTTTGTAATTCTAGTTTCAAGAAAAGAAGATAAAATCAATAAAGGGGTGTCAAAATTAAAATGGGTATCAGGTGTTTGTTAGGGGTTCCATGACGGCTGTCCCTGTTCTGTGGAACATCATTCCTTCTGGGATGCGACAAATGCCCTTTATCTCCACTTTCTGGAAAGATTTGAAGATATTTCTGATCCAGCAAGTATTCCCAGTTGGATGACACGGTCTCTGCTGTTCGTGTCTATTTTTGCATTGTTTTTAAATTTATCTGATGTCACTTCCTGTATTGTTTTTAATTGTTTTCTAGCTGCTTGTATTAAACTATGTACATCACTTAGAGTCATGTGCACGGAAGGAGGTAAACAAACAAACAAATAATAGATCCATGAATGTTCTTGAGTTATGGGGATCAAGTTTCCACTGAACAAAGTACTTGTGTTTTCGGAATGAATAAGTTTTGTTTCTGTGCTGCTATTGTATCTGTTTATTCATAAGTCTATTATGCCACATTTCCATATTAATCTGCATTTTAAAAGAATCTGGAAGGAAATTCACATTTATAAATACATTTCCCTTCTCAAAATATGCAGCTCTAAATGTATTTTGTCTCTGTATGTACATTTTAACATAAATTGTGATCCACTGTTTTAACTGAGTTGGATGTTTGATCTACATTCTTATCTGCACAGGAGTTTGGGAGGTATGGATCAGGTCAGTTTGTATTGGAATTGACAAAGACTAAATTCCTCAAGCTTTCCCCTTAGAATTAATTGTAGAATGCCTGAATTGTAAGCAGCTAGCGTGAGATGAAACATTGCAGCAAGTTCTTAGCTGTATCATTGTTATTTAGCAAATGTATTAGTCATTTTTCTATATAAAATGCAACTCAGAAGAAAAATGTAAAACATCAAGTACAAAGCTAATTGACCATGACACTAACAAATCTCAAACAATAAAGCAATTAAAACAATTAAAACAATAGCACCCAACACTGTACTCCTGTCGCAAACAAATTAGGAGGTTGATGGGAATGCTTTTACATACAAAGAGGCTCTCACCTATGGAAACCAAAAAAACTCATGGAAAATCTTCCAAAATGGGCCATTCCATAGTGCATGTACCACCACTAAAAAGACCAAACCCAAGAGGAGGCGTGTAGTGGTGATAGGGGATTCCCTACTGAGGGGAACAGAAGCAGTGATCTGTGGGCCTGACAAGATGTCTCGGGAAGTGTGCTGTCTCCCCGGGGCTAAGATCCAAGATGTAACTGAACGACTGCAAGGAATCATAAAACCCACTGACGAATACCCCTTCCTCTTGGTTCATGTGGGAACCAATGACACTGCAAGCAATAGCCTCCAGAAGATCAAAAGAGACTACGAGGCTCTCGGCAGGAAATTGAAGCAACTAAATGCACAAATTGTCATCTCGTCTGTCCTCCCAGTTGAACGACGTGGCCCAGGGAGAGAGGGGAAAATAGTGGAAGTGAACAGCTGGCTTCGCAAATGGTGTAAACAGGAACGGTTTGGATTCTTAGATCACGGACTGCAGTTTCTTGAAGATGGACTTCTGGCAAGCGATGGGCTGCACCTCACAACGGTTGGGAGAAATGTTTTTGCCAAAAATCTCAGAAACCTCATCAGGAGGGCTTTAAACTGACTAATGTGGGGGAGGGAGACAATGCTCCTGAAGGTAGGAGTCTATCAATTAATGAAGATGATCATCCAAATGTCATAGACCAAATGGAGCAAACAGCACGCGGACCTAGTGGTGGGAGGAAAAAATCCTTAAATAAGAGACACGGGGGAATGATTAATGGACTTCAATGTCTGTACACTAATGCGCAAAGCATGGGAAATAAACAAGATGAGCTTGAGCTCTTGGTACAGCAAACTAAATATGACATAATAGGCATCACTGAAACCTGGTGGGATAAGTCCCACGATTGGAATGTAATAATGGGGGGATACAATCTATTTCAGAGAAACAGACCAGACAAGAAAGCAGGAGGAGTGGCGTTATATGTCAGGGATGTGTATACCTGTGAAGAGATCCAAGATTTAGAACCTCAAAGCCAAAGTGAGAGCATTTGGGTCAAAATTAAGGGAGAGAAGAATAACAGAGACCTCATTGTGGGAGTTTACTATAGATCCCCAAGCCAAACGGAGGACATAGATGATGCCTTCCTGGAACAGATGGCCAAGCATGCAAAAGGAAGGGAGATAGTAGTAATGGGGGACTTCAATTACCCGGATATTTGTTGGACGTCAAACTCAGCCAAGAGCATAAGGTCAAACAGATTCCTCACTGGCCTTGCAGACAACTTCATTGTCCAGAAAGTGGGAGAAGCAACAAGAGGAACAGCCATTTTAGATCTGGTCCTAACCAATGTTGATGACCTGGTTAGTGGGGTAGATGTGGAAGGATCATTAGGCGCGAGTGATCATGCTCTTCTGAAGTTTACTATACAGCGGAAAGGAGCAGCCAAGCATACTAGGACTCAATTTCTTGACTTTAAGAAAGCCGACTTCATAAAACATAGGGAAGTGCTGGGTGAGATCCCATGGACAGCAATACTTAAAGGAAAGGGAGTTCATGATGGCTGGGAGTTTGTTAAGAGGGAGATAGTAAAAGCACAACGACAGGCAATACCAATGAGACGGAAACATGGAAGGTGCCTAAAGAAGCCAGGGTGGCTATCTAAAGAACTTTTAACTGAATTAAGATTAAAAAAGGATGTGTACAAAAAATGGAAAAGGGGGGAAACCACCAAAGAGGAATTCAAACAAATAGCCAGCACGTGTAGACACAAAGTCAGAAAAGCTAAAGCACAGAATGAACTCAGGCTTGCTAGAGAGGTTAAAAGCAACAAAAAAGGCTTTTATGGGTATGTTCGTAGCAAAAGGAAGAACAAAGAAACTGTGGGGTCACTCAGAGGAGAATATGGTGAAATGCAAACAGGGGACACAGAAAGGGCTGAACTACTCAATGCCTTCTTTGCCTCAGTCTTCTCCGATAAAGAAAACAATGCCCGACCTGAAGAATTTGGAGCAAATGATTCAGCAAAGGAAACACAGCCCAGAATAACTAAGGAGATAGTACAAGAATATTTGGCTAGTTTAGATGTATTCAAGTCTCCAGGGCCAGATGAACTGCATCCAAGAGTATTAAAAGAACTGGCAGATGTGATCTCAGAACCACTGGCAGTCATCTTTGAGAATTCCTGGAGAACAGGCGAAGTCCCGGCAGACTGGAGGAGGGCAAATGTTGTCCCTATTTTCAAAAAGGGGAAAAGAGAGGACCCAAATAATTACCGCCCAGTCAGTCTGACATCAATAGCAGGGAAGATTCTGGAGCAGATCATTAAGCAAACAGTCTGTGAGCACCTAGAAAGGAATGCTGTGATCACCAATAGTCAGCATGGATTTCTGAAAAATAAGTCATGTCAGACTAACCTGATCTCGTTTTTTGACAGAATTACAAGCCTGGTAGATGAAGGGAACGCAGTGGATGTAGCCTACCTTGATTTCAGCAAGGCATTTGACAAGGTGCCCCATGATATTCTTGTAAAGAAGCTGGTAAAATGCGGTCTTGACTATGCTACCACTCAGTGGATTTGTAACTGGCTGACTGACCGAACCCAAAGGGTGCTCATCAATGGTTCCTCTTCATCCTGGAGAAGAGTGACTAGTGGGGTGCCACAGGGTTCTGTCTTGGGCCCGGTCTTATTCAACATCTTTATCAATGACTTGGATGATGGACTCAAGGGCATCCTGATCAAATTTGCAGATGACACCAAACTGGGAGGGGTGGCTAACACCCCAGAGGACAGGATCACACTTCAAAACGACCTTGACAGATTAGAGAACTGGGCAAAAACAAACAAGATGAATTTTAACAGGGAGAAATGTAAAGTATTGCACTTGGGCAAAAAAAATGAGAGGCACAAATACAAGATGGGTGACACCTGGCTTGAGAGCAGTACATGTGAAAAGGATCTAGGAGTCTTGGTTGACCACAAACTTGACATGAGCCAACAGTGTGACGCGGCAGCTAAAAAAGCCAATGCAATTCTGGGCTGCATCAATAGGAGTATAGCATCTAGATCAAGGGAAGTAATAGTGCCACTGTATTCTGCTCTGGTCAGACCACACCTGGAGTACTGTGTCCAGTTCTGGGCACCACAATTCAAGAGGGACACTGACAAACTGGAACGTGTCCAGAGGAGGGCAACCAAAATGGTCAAAGGCCTGGAAACGATGCCTTATGAGGAACGGCTAAGGGAGCTGGGCATGTTTAGCCTGCAGAAGAGGAGGTTAAGGGGTGATATGATAGCTATGTTCAAATATATAAAAGGATGTCACATAGAGGAGGGAGAAAGGTTGTTTTCTGCTGCTCCAGAGAAGCGGACACGGAGCAATGGATCCAAACTACAAGAAAAAAGATTCCACCTAAACATTAGGAAGAACTTCCTGACAGTAAGAGCTGTTCGACAGTGGAATTTGCTGCCAAGGAGTGTGGTGGAGTCTCCTTCTTTAGAGGTCTTTAAGCAGAGGCTTGACAACCATATGTCAGGAGTGCTCTGATGGTGTTTCCTGCTTGGCAGGGGGTTGGACTCGATGGCCCTTGTGGTCTCTTCCAACTCTATGATTCTATGATTCTATGATTCTAAGACCCTACTGCATATCTGCATGGACTGAGGCCTCTATCCATTCATTATAATCTTCAGGTAGATCAGGAGTTGGTGGTCTGTAGCCTTCCAGGTGTTTTTGGACTAAAGTCCCCATCCCTGATCATTGACCATCCTGATGGGAATTGGGTTCCAACATCTGGAGTGCCACAAGTTAATCATCCCTGAGAAAGATGAACCCCTGGTGTTTTTTGCAGTCCCTAGCTGTGTGCCTTAAAGCCTGACTCTGTGCATGCTTACTTAAAGTAAATCCACTGATCTCAATCAGGCTTACTCATGTCACTGTGCACAGGCGAGCACAGATAGCAGGCTACATTCAGCTTGGAGAAACCAGACAATGTAGTTCCTCTGCCCTACGCCAGGCTTGCATTGCTATTAATTCAGCATAGGGGGAAAATATGGAAGAAGATCACATTCATTGAACTAAAGGGGATTTCTTCAATATGTGGAACTGGCACTTTTACAAGAAACACATAATGTTGTGCTTAAGCAAGCCCACCCACATATGTGAAGCTGACATGCATTTCAATATGGAATTTCATTTTATAATGTGTATGCTTAACAGCTGATTTTATTTACAGTTTGAAAGTTTTAGGCCAACTTGCTAACGTCTAGTTTTTATTGAGAGCTAGTAGTGGTGCCTTGGTTAGATTACCAGACTATGACCTTGGAGGTAAAGGTAAAGGTAAAGAGAACCCTGACCATTAGGTCCAGTCGTGACTGACTCTGGGATTGCGGCGCTCATCTCGCTTTATTGGCCAAGGGAGCCGGCGTACAGTTCATGTGGCCAGCATGACTAAGCCACTTCTGGCGAACCAGAGCAGCGCACAGAAACACCATTTACCTTCCCGCCAGAGCAGTACCTATTTATCTACTTGCACTTTGATGTGCTTTTGAACTGCCAGGTTGGCAGAAGCAGGGACCGAGCAACAGGAGCTCACCCCGTCACGGGGATTCGAACCGCCGACCTTCTGATCAGCAAGTCCTAGGCTCTGTGGTTTAACCCACAGCGCCACCCACGTCCAGGACCTGGGAGACTCGGGTTCAAATCCCCATTGGGCCACGAAGCTCACTGGGTGACCTTGGGCCAGTTCCTGCCTCTCACTGCTTCAAAGGGTTGTCATGGGGATTAAATGAGGAGAGGGAGAACCCTTTACACCACCTTGAGCTGGGATATAAATGCAATATATTTTACGTAAACCACTTATAGGTCTTAAAGGTAGGCAGAATCTGTGAAACAAATAAATATAAATAAAATGAATGGGGTCAGGAGCAACCCAGCAATAAATCACATGGAGTAAGTAAAGTTTTATTACAAGAAACAAGGTCTGCTCAGGAGTGCCATACCTAATGAGCACAACAACTCTTCTCAGTAGGTCTTTTCCCTTGTGGAGGCTGAATTTCCCTGCCTTTCCACAGTCTATGCTTCCTAATTATCTCCCTCTTCTCCCTCTGACCACTCATCATTGTCCCACCACCAGTCAGAAATCCCTGACCAAGATCCAAAGAACTTCTCCGGAGGTTGCGTGGCGAGTTCCCGCCCCCCACTCAGAAATAAAGACACAAGACACCAGAGTTTTAGGTTAATGGGTAAAATTAGGCCACAACTTTATTGATTACAGGAATTGAGTGGTATTGGCTTAGGCATTGGTCCTATCAACTAACCGGCTTCAGCCTGCTTGCTTGAAGACCGGCAAGGGTTAACCACCAGTAGGGGGAGTCCTGCTGATGCACATCAATTAGGAGCTCCCCCGGGGTCACTGCTCGGGGGCGTGCCTTAGGCCCACACCTCCAGAGGCTTAGGACAGGGCAACGCCCCCCGGAATCCTTTACCGGACTACCCTTCAATGTGGGGAAACGTGATGGCACTTCCTCCCCCCACTCATTTGCATAACAATACCCTTACCAATGCCGAAGTTGTGATGATTTGCTACAAGGTAGGTGAAAAACCAAATGGCTGGTGCCAATTTGCCAAGTGGAAAAAATTGGCTGGCCAGGGAGATGACACCTCTAAGGATTCCCCCCAGTATCGCGGGGGCTCCGAGCCAGCCCCCGCGAGTGTGGGGAGGGGCGTGAAGCCCGCAACCCCATTTCCTCTCCAGCTTGGAAGTAGCTTTCTGATGTGCTTGCCCCCACTGGAATGGTCTGATTTTGTTCCCCCATGGGATATGGGCCATGGGCCACTTGCAATTTCCTGAGGGTGTTGGCAGGTCATTTAATATTTTGGTTTTGTTTTTGCCTCTTACAGCAGTTGTAATTGTATTTATATTGTTCCTATTATTTCTTATATCAGATAGATGTGTCGATGTAGTATTTAATTGGATTGCAATTTGAAATCTATAGAATTCGAGCTGCAATACAATATAAGAAATGAAAGAACCAATAAGCGTACATTAAATATCAATATGAATATTTCATATGATGACCCCTGCCTTGAGCCAGAGACATGCCCTGGGTGGCCTGATTGAAGCTTGTAGACCACTGATGGTCCACATAGCACAGCTTGGGAACTGATGGCATAGTGTATTGTTGAAGCAGTCACATTCACTCTCGCAAGATGTGCATATGCAAGATGGCTCTAAAAAGAAATTAGGGTTTCATGGGGGATAGATCCATCACTGGCTTTCAGCCATGATGGCTACATGGAGCTTTGGGCATCAGAGACACCATGCCAGTAGTTGTCAGGGGCTGGACTGAGGAGGAATGGGAGGCCACCCCCCTTCTCCTGATCCTTCCTGAGAACAGGAAGGCAGTATGGATTTAGAAGTGGTTTGCAGAAGGGCATAGTTCAGGGCTGCAGAGGGCAGGAGCTGGGAAATGCTGGAAGAGGAACAGCAAGAAGAAGGAGAAGCACCAAGGGAGAGACTGCTGACAGACTCATTTAAAGCCCTATATGGCCTAGGACCCTTGTACCTATGGGACCACCTCTCCTGGTATGTCCCATGGAGGACCTTATGGTCTTCAAACAAAAACATCTTGGAGGTCCTGGGCCACAGGGAGGTTAGGCTGGCCTCAACCAGAGCCAGGGCTTTTTTCAGCTGTGGCCCCGATCTGGTGGAACGCTCTGTCACAAGAGACTAGGGCTCTGTGGGACTTGACATCTTTCCGCAGGGCCTGCAAGACGGAGCTGTTCCACCAGGCCTTTGGCCAAGGCACAGTCTGACCCCCTCCTTTGGTAATCCTCATAGAACTCTAGCCCAATGGTTGCCATTAATTTTATTCTGAATTGATTTTAGAATGAACTGATTTTAGAATGTATTTCAATTAATAGATTGTGATTTTATGTAAACTGTGTTAGTTTTACTGTTGTTAGCCACTCTGAGCCTGGCTTCGGCTGGGGAGGGTGGGATATAAATAATTATTATTATTATTATTATTATTATTATTATTATTATTATTATTATTATCATCATCCTTGGAAAGCATTCCTGACCACCACCACCCCTCTCTCCCAAGACCAGATGGGCATTGAGAGTATTAGTACAGAGAGCTCAGAGACAGAAAGCTCAGATTAACCAACACAGGAGTGATGTCAAATAAGGGGAACATAGGAGGGTGGGACTTTACTTAGAACAATGCCATTATTAGGGAAAACTTTGTTCCTTTGTTGTTCTTTGTGAATTATTGAATAAATTTCTTGGTAAGAACTTTTATCGTTTCTCTGCTTCTGGGCTGCCCCCATGGTAAGGATCTGATTCCCCAAAGCCTGACAGTTGTTGGGAACAACAATGGGAGAGGACCTTTGCTTCCATGCTCAGCTTATGATCATAGGTTGATGGTATATGACCAGAGGTCTATGAATGACCACTGTGGAAAGTCAGTTGTGAGACTAGATGAAGCTTTGGTTCCGTTCTGCAGGGTTCCTATTTTCTTACATTCTTAACTCAGCTCCATGTGATATTTGGTGTGTTGCCGATAGTACTGGGAAGCCCCTTTGGATGTATACAACTAACCACATTTGGATGTAGGCCATGAACTAAGTCTTTTGAAATTAGCTGGTGTTTAGTTGAATTCTGGGTTGGCTTTGTGGGGAAGAGGGTTGGAGAAAGGAGACTGTGGTGGGGAAAAGATTTGAAGTTTGGCTAAATCACAATCAAATGAATAAAATATACTCTCATTCACAATTCCCCAGAGGGCTCCTTGCCTGTTAATTGAAACTTTTGTCTACTTTATTGAACTATAAAAGTGACAGGAAGTACTCCCAGGTGCCCTTCAGTATTAAAAAAGCGGATTAAGGGTTCCCTGCAAAGGTGACAGAAATTAATGCGGTGAGCCCAGCTATCAAACATTTTGATATGTGAATTGCCTGATATTTCTATAATGCCTTCTTATGATTGGAAATGTTATCGCCTCTATTGAATCAATAGAAAATGTTAAAGCTCGGCGGAACCCCAATTACAAAATAAAGCTCGAAGGTTAACATCTGGGACTGGCAGAGATAGAAACAATTTCTATTGTCATAGCTTTCTGACAAGTAAATGTCAGAAACATAACACCTTCCACCGGGCTCAGCAGAGAGCACATGTAAAAGAGTGATTGCCAAGCAGCCTCAAGTCAAATCACCTGTCAGCCTAGCTTTGACACGGAATTACTTTTGTTTTATGCATCTATTAACCTTGAACTATCAGCATTTGTTTTAATGTTCTGCTCTGAAGTGACCTAAATATACTTCTTTAATGCACTTACCGCTGCAGCAGCCAGGAAGTGAAGGGAAAGCAGCCGGCAAAGGCGAGGCAGACCGCTTTTCGGTTCTGCTGTACAACCCAGAACCTTGTCCAACCTGCAATATGCAGAGTGTGTGGCATTTGCGTTGGAGTTTGCATCAGCTGGTCTTTCTTTTAAAGAGCACCATCTCGCCAAATGATAATCGAGTCAGAAAAAGCAGGAAATCTTCTCTTGGCTGTTTGTTTTGGCAGTGCAGGGGAAAGTAGTGAGCCACTAGTGATGGGGAAGAAATTTGATTCAGTTTAAATGCCAGCTTTGCACTCTCCAAAATGATGCTAACTAAACTAAATGAAGCTCCTTTTTTTGGGCCACTCCCTGGGCTACCATAAAAAAGATACTACTCAGTGGTATAGCCCAGAAAAGGAGTGGGCAGTGACAGACAGGTCCTGTTGGGAATTAGCTGAGCAAATTAGTTTGCTCAGAATCAAATTAACTTCCAGAGTTAATGCTAAATCGTGTCCTCCTCACAGAGGGCACGTGTCGCGGTGAAATCAATGTGTCTGAAGCTCTAAGGTTGTGGGTGGGTCGTTTGGATAGCCACAACACCCGATTGGAGGTTCCTCATTGCTGGGTGCAATCTGGCCAATGGGAAGAAGGCAAGGGCTTCGAGGGACCTATTTAAGCCCATGCACGCACCGGTAAGCATCCTCTTTTTGCTCGTGCATCGGAACACCCACCCACCTCTCCCTATATTTAGGGTTTTTTCAGCGATTGACCTTGCTATGCCGTCGTTTGTAGTCTGTCATCGGAACAGGGGTATGGTAGGAATTTCCCCACTTGGCTGATTGGCTGTTGCCATTAGGGTTTCGCCTGCTGTGTAGCAAATCACCACAACTTGTAAGGTTGCAGATAGGCACTGGGTCAAGGTGGTTAGGGATGCAGAGCTGTGCCAATCCCTATGTGAAGGGTATTCCGTTAAAGGAATCCAAGGATTGTAATTGGTTTGGTCAACCCCCAGTAGGGGCTTCTGCCCATGCCTGAGTCCCAGGGAACATCTGGGGAGCGAACAGAGTCTGTTCCCAGGCTCTTGACCTCCTCCAGATGTTCACCCTTGGCTGACCTATGGTGCGCCCTGGGTCAGCGCTACCTACTGTGGGCATAGGGAGCTAGCCAAACCAAAGCCTATGCAACCACTCACTTATCTGTAATCAATAAAGTTGTGGCCTAAATTTTGCCAAAAAATCCAAATCCAAAATTTGAGTCAAATGTGTTTTTATTTATGGGGGAGGTCTCGGGATCTGAACACACAAATATATTACTTCTGGTAAAGGAGCCACCATAGCTGCTAGAGGACTGTGAAAATTTGTGTCCCAGGCTTTTTAGACTCGTCGACCCATGTACTATCTAACATCGAAGAGGCACATTGGTAGACAAATGTGGTTGTTGTTTTCAGGTCTCCTACCCCACTAACCAGAATGTTCTTCCCAGCATTTAGTTGGAATCTCCCTTCTTGCAAGTGGAATCCATTGGTTTAGACCCTGCAACCTCACAATGAAGCACAAAAGGCAATGTAGGATGTTTGTGTGAGAGGCAGATTGGGGTGTGTGTGTATGTTTGTATTTGTGTGTTGTTCCTGCCCATTTTGAGTTTGGCCTTGCTCATTTCCTCCTGGCAGAGGGGGTGTGGCGCTTGGGGAGGGACCTCAGTTTTACACTGTAAAGCATCATAGAATCATGGAATTGAAGAGCTGAAAGGGGGTCCCATCTAGATGAGCCAAGGGTCACCTAGTCCAAACACTAGGGGCCAGTGTGGTGTGGTGGTTAAGAGTGGTAGTCACGTAATCTGGGGAACCGGGTTCGTGTCTCCGCTCCTCCACATGCAGCTGCTGGGTGACCTTGGGCCAGTCACACTTCTCTGAAGTCTCTCAGCCCCACTCACCTCACAGAGTGTTTGTTGTGGGGGAGGAAGGGAAAGAAGAAGAGTTTGGATTTGATATCCCGCTTTATCACTACCCGAAGGAGTCTCAAAGCGGCTAACATTCTCCTTTCCCTTCCTCCCCCACAACAAACACTCTGTGAGGTGAGTGGGGCTGAAAGACTTCAAAGAAGTGTGACTAGCCCAAGGTCACCCAGCAGCTGCATGTGGAGGAGTGGAGACGCGAACCCGGTTCCCCAGATTACGAGACTACCACTCTTAACCACTACACCACGCTGGCTCTCAAAGGAGAATGTTAGCCACTTTGAGACTCCTGAAGGGGAGTGAAAGGCGGGATATTAAATCCAAACTCCTCTTCCTCCTCCTCTTCTTCTTCTTCTTCTTCTTCTTCGTACATCATGTACGTCAATGACATTTGCAGATTCTGGAGCAGGTGTCCACTTGTGACATTTGATGGTCCAAACACCACCACAGGAGTTGTTCCACATAGGGGTGCAACTGAAATATACATTTTGCAAGTCATAATAATAATTACAACAGGCTGTGAGATGACAGCACATCCACACACATCCATCAGTCGTTAGTTTTACCACCTCGCAGTTCATTTGAATCCATGCTGGCTGTGAATCATATTTGCTCTGAATTAACCGTGATCAGAATATGGGCCAATAGATTCCAAGAAATATGGCAGGATAATATAAAAGAGCTTAAAAAATGGTCCTCTCTGACAAAATGAACAATAATTCTGTGATGGAAACGAACTGAGTATTATTGCGACTTTAAGGGCTATTAAACCAGTTCCTATGTGAATCTGGAGTGCAGATTGTATAAGCATTTGGAATGTGCTGATGATAAAGGGATTCATAAAAGTTGTTATGCTGATTTTATGTTGATGGATGCTGGAATATAAGGTGAATTATTAACCACAAGCAAGTGAGACTAATGGTTAAGGACTGTGATCTATGTGTAATTGAAAGCGATTTTGGTCTATAGAATGAAGAGTGTGTAAGCATAAGTGAAACAAAGTGTTACTTTGACTAAAGATATGGGAGGCATTGCAGCAGTGGTGAGATCCGAAAAGGTAATTCATGAAGGAAAATAAACGTTGCAGTGCAGATAAAAAATAACCATCCTAATAAATGGCTTGCATTTATTTGGAGTGTTGCAACCTTGGAAAGATATCACGAGAAGTTAATACAGCTGGTTAAAATTTCAAACAACTGTTAGCTTCTCTGAAACAAACACATTTCCTTATCAGAAAATTGTCACAGAAGCCAAATAGACCTTTGGCTGGGAAATAAAACCCATTTCCAAAACTTGATTTTGTTAAAAAAAAAAGTCCTGTGTTTATTATTAGTGTTAGGGATGTTTCACACATTACATTGGACAAACCCAGGTTTGTCATGATTGTACACTTGACAAGGGACTACAGCCACTTTCTGTCTTGCATAATGTCTAATACCTTTGTTTGTTGCCTTAATAAATTATAGTTTTGGCTGCACACTCCAAAAATATTTGCATTGCCAATGCACCATGGAAGAAAACTCAAGAGACGGAGTAATAATGGAGAGGTCATATTCATTCAAATATAACAGTAAGACATCTACCAAACAATGCCTGATGTTATGAAAGTATGGGCAGGTGAGTTTGAATTGGCACACATGAGGGAAGCATGTAAAATTCCAGGGCATGTAAATTGCCACATTCCATGGCTCCCTAGCCAAGAATTGCAGAAAATTATCTCTCTCTGCTAAAGCAGCCTTGGATATGTGAACCCAACACACCCAACCACCCAAAGGCCCTGCTGTCCAGTGCTCAACAAGGTATTCATTTCTGGCCTTTGGGGCAGCCCCAATGACTCTTCAACCGCGGGTGGAGCTGTGGGTTAAACCACGGTGCCTAGGACTTGCTGATCGGAAGGTCGGAGGTTCGAATCCCCACGACGGGGTGAGCTCCCGTTGTTCGGTCCCAGCTCCTGTCAACCTAGCAGTTCGAAAGCACCTCAAAGTGCGAGTAGATAAATAGGGACCACTCTCCGGCGGGGAGTGGGAAGGTAACGGCGTTTCCGTGTGCTGCTCTGGTCCGCCAGAAGCTGCTTAGTCACGCTGGCCACGCTGTCTGCGGACAAGCGCCGGCTCCCAGCCTCTTGAGCGAGATGAGCACGCAACCCCAGAGTTGGTCACGACTGGACCTGATGGTCAGGGGTACCTTTACCTTTAATGACTCTTCAAAGCACATAATGCCAAAGGTGACTTCCTTCTCTACTTCATCAGGAAGCGGGGAGCCACCATCCTAACCTCCTACGATGCCTTGGAGCAATCCTCCAGGGTCAGGTCCTGGGAATTGTAAGGATTTTGTCCTGGATTCCCTCAACATGTAGCCAGCATTGTGTGACACAGCCAGCTGATCCAGAAGTCTCAGGTGACAAAGCTCATTATTGGTTGGTTTATTTTTTAAAATATGATTTAGCCACCCTTCTAGGCTTCATCAACTTTAGAGACCTAAAAGTTAAACTCTTACACACACACACACAAAGCACACATACAGCTGATAGATGACTAGTTTAACATTTAAATATTCCATTTTATAGGAATTCACCAGACCCAAAGTAGACTAAGGGGTGAATCGAAAATAAAATGAATAGAAACCCTGTTTTGCTAGAGGCAAATGGTCAGTTGCACTGGCATCAACACCTTACAAGATATCAAGAGGGGGATCTGCAGTAGCAACAATTAGGAGATTTTTATCCCAGCAACTAGTGGAATTGCATTTTACACCCCAGCAATATCCCGGCCTCCATGACTTAAAGACTTAAGCACCACCACAAAATGAGTAATGCGGTCATCACAAATTCATGCCAATAAATACTTTATAGGCTCCCATCATATATATTCATGTGTACTATTTCTGTCTCCAAATATATGATCCAGATCTATGGCTGATGTAAATTAACACAGATCTGTAGAAGTCAACCCTGAGTGTAGGGCATAAATTTGGAGTTGCATGTCAGAAGGCAGCCGAGACTTTCCAATTGTTGTTTGTGGGGAGTGGAAGCTGCAGATTACTGATGTATTACATTAATTGCTAGCTAGAACATCTGTGGGGAAACTAGTTTTGTGTCATTTCCAGGGCATCTTACGGGGCTAAAATGCCTCAACCTCAACACCTGAGGTTGCCCTGTACTTGATGCGATCCATCAAGCCAACTGCAGGTCACATGACAGTTCCCTTAATCCCCAAATGCCTGAAAACACAATGCTTTTGTAGTCCCAAACAGGCATTGAAAGATGGGGTTGGAAGGTGGGTGTGTTTTTTAAGGGCTGGCAAGTCAGTTCTGGAACATTGAGAGCTACACCTATAAGATGTGTACAAAGAAATTAGCACTTCTCTGATTTTTTTTTCTCCTGTGTAACAAATAATGTGTAAAAAAATGTGCATACTGAAGCAAAGTACAGTCATTGTTGTTGTTATTGTTTAGTCGTTTAGTCGTGTCCGACTCTTTGTGACCCCATGGACCAGAGCACGCCAGGCACTCCTGTCGTTCACTGCCTCCCACAGTTTGGTCAAACTCATGCTAGTAGCTTTGAGAACACTGTCCAACCATCTCGTCCTCTGTCTTCCCCTTCTCCTTGTGCCCTCCATCTTTCCCAACATCACTTCTCATGAGGTGGCCAAAGTATTGGAGCCTCAGCTTCAGGATCTGTCCTTCCAGAGAGCACTCAGGGCTGATTTCCTTCAGAATGGATTGGTTTGATCTTCTTGCAGTCCATGGGACTCTCAAGAGTCTCCTCCAGCACCAGAATTCAAAAGCATCAATTCTTTGGCGATCAGCCTTCTTTATGGTCCAGCTCTCACTTCCATACATCACTATTGGGAAAACCATAGCTTTAACTATACGGACCTTTGTTGGCAAGGTGATGTCTCTGCTTTTTAAGATGCTGTCTAGGTTTGTCAAGCTTCAGGTTGAGCGTTTTCAGGTTGCGCTCTACGCCGACCCGGAAGTAATGGAATGGGTTACTTCCGGGTATCACCGCTCGTGCATGCACAGATGCTCAAAATGACATCACGCGCATGCGCAGAAGGAGCGAATCGCGACCCATGCAAGCGCAGACGTGTTTTGTGTTCTGCTCAGGATGTGAACGGGGCTCTGGAATGGATCCTGTTCGCATCCAGAGGTACCACTGTATACATAAAAATTCATGCTAGACGGGTAGATGGTGGCTAAGAAGCACCAGCGAGAGGGAAGGAAGGAGGGGGCAAAGGAGGGAGAGGAAGCCGCTCCTTCCCCCTCCTCTCTATTGTCACTCATGCTGGGCTGAGCTCCTTGTCAGCTGCACCAATAGTGACACAACCACCATTTTGGGCTGGCCAAGCTCAAATATGTGTCCCATTTCAAGAACAAATGGGTTAGGAGACACTTTTGTCCAAACCTATTTTTCTAGGGATGGGTAGCAACCCTAGCCAATGCATAATGTTCCCAACTTCTATCATGTCATTTCTTGATCTCCCTGTCTTTGAACCAAAAAGTGACCAACGCTGCAACTTTTCTTCATAGGAGAATCACCCCATTTAGGTTGCTTTTTTTCTGAACCTTTCCCAACTCTTTTTTTCTTAATCTTTTCAAGGGTGTGGCAAAGAAAAAGGAAAGGGCTGTAGCTCAGTGGTAGAGTGTCTGTTTTGCATGCAGGAGTTTGCAGGTTCAATCCTTGGCTTCTTCAAGCAGGACTGAGAAAGATTTCCTTTCTGAAATCCTGGGGAGCCCTTGCTCCCAGTGTAGACAATGTGACTGAGCTAGATGGGTCGATGGTCTGACTCAGTATAAGGTGACTTCCTGTGTTCCTCACAAACAAATATTTGAAATGGTTTAAAAAAAATGCCATCTGAGAAATCTCAGCTCTGGTTTCAACCCATGTCAGCATACTCCAGAAACAGGTATTAGAAAGTATTTAAGGTGAGAGCAGAGCCAGCTCCTCTTACAATGAACCCCCTCCCCCAAAACAATTGCTTTCTCTCTATACTTAGAACATATGAAAAGGATAGTTTTTATCTGAAAAAGGGTTAAATATGTAACACACACACAGTCCTTGGTCATGGTTTGGCAAGCTAAGTTCTCCTAAATGTACTCAAGCCTACAGTAACTGCTTTGATATCAGGACTTCTCGTGCCATTATTTAGCAATGAATAATATTTAGCACTCTATAAATGGTACTGGGTGAATCCTCAGAACCCCCTTGTTTAATTTATAAGCCTTTCTGTGTATCAATACTCGGATTTTTCTGCTATGGAGGCATCTTGATGACATGCAATAAACTATTTCTGGTGCTGACTTCAGCAGAGCTGGGAACACTCTGACAGCCCCTCGACTCTCCCAGAGCAGTCTTCTCTTAATTGTCATTCATTTTAAGGGATAGCATGGTGTGCGGGGGAGCGGGGGGCGAATCTCATATACTTACGGCTGATGTGGAATTTAAACTGGGCACCTTCCCTCCTTGCATTTCTTAGCCTCTCCCTCTCTCTGTAGTATCCTACCGCCAAGTTCACAATGGACTCGAGGCATCAGCACAACTTTCGTTCAGCCACCACATCCAATGTGTGAACGGTGCTGTGAATGATGACATATAATGGAACTCTGATGTCATTCCATTCCCTGGGCTCAGAGATATCTGTGTAGGATATCTACATTTGCTACAGGGGTGCCAAGTTGAATAAAATATTGGGGGGGCCACAAGGAAGCCCCTCCTGCATAATTGATCAGGACATGCATACCATTTGAATCAACTTTGACCCCCCTCAAATATTTTATTCGGGGGAGCATGAATGGACCTTGGCTCTAGGAGTTGGTTCCTATGCATGTCAGCGTTGGAGAGGAGCCAACAGGGTACGTCAGATACCTTGGGTTAAGAACTTAATTTGTTCCGGAGGTCTGTTCTTAACCTGAGACACCACTTTAGCTAATGGGGCCTCCCGCTGCCACCGCACTGCCAGAGCATGATTTCTGTTCTCATCCTGAAGCAAAGTTCTTAACCCGAGGTACTATTTCTGGGTTAGCAGGGTCTGTAACCTGAAACGTCTGTAACCTGAAGCGTCTGTAACCCCAGGTACCACTGTATCCCTGCGCACATCCTTCCCTCTTCAGCTTCTGACTCGCACCCTGTACACAGTTTGGGTTTAGCTGGACACCGTTCAGGTGTATTTTTGGTCCTCTTCTTGGAGTGCCTTGTAGAAGTGAAGGGAGAGCACAGCCATAATGGCTTATGCTGTAACAATGGCAAAGGGCTGATACTTTGCATAGTCAGTCCTGAACCTGAGATATTTTATTGTGTGGACAGGCGGAGTCCCCAGATCCTGCACGGTCCCCCCCCCCCGTCATGTGGAATAACGACTCAAGACAACGTGCTATGGGATTAAATTGGCCACAACTTTATTAAATGTGGGTAGACCTTGGCTCAGGCATTGGGCGTTCTCCCTCCCCGGTCCCCAGCCGGAGACCTAGGGAGCATCAGGGTTATCCAGTGTGTGTGGGGGGGGGATGGGCCGGCTCTGGAGAACATATGTTCAAGCAGAGATGGCCGCCCCCGTAACACCACCGCCGCAGGAGAGAGCAATGACGACCTTTCGGTGTACGGCCAAAGCCTCCCTTCAGAAACCCCTTTAACGGGGAACCCTGATATCACCGCCACAAAGAGGAAGATGGACTAAACGATTCCACCCAAGGCCTGATACTGCCAAAGTTGTGACGTTTTGCTACGGGAAAGGCGAAACCTGCCAATGCAGGGAAATTCCTTTCCGGCCCTTTAACAGCGACCTTAACGTAGCAGCGCCCGCATACCTGTGAAGAAAAGTTAACCTGCAAAACCTGTGAAGACAAGTTAACCTGCAACATAAGACATTAACTGAGGGTGGGTAGGGTGGGAGAAGCTCTGGAGCCAAGTGAGGATTCCCAGGTAAGATCCTCCCTCTATTGTGTGGGCAGGTAGTCCCTCCCCTACCTGGCCTGGTCTCCTTGGCAACGCTTCCCCCAGGTGGGATTGGACAACTGACTGAGGTAGGCGGAGACCTCCAGGTATCCCACCTGAGGGAAGGCAAAGCCAAGCCTATGCTGATGGGGCCACTCCAGATCTAGGGGCTGCACGCGTCCACACAAAGGGCGCCCCCCGTTTTAAGCGGGGAGCAGTCATTATCATATAGTGTGCTGAAGCCATAAGAAGAGTCTTTTGGATCAGGCCCACCTAGCTCATCACCCTTGTTGTATCACGGCCAACAGGGAAAGCTGCAAGCAGGATCTGACCACAAGAATACCCTCTCCTCTTGTGGTTTCCAGCAACTGGTATTCACAAGAACCAATGTCTCCAGCTATGGAAGCAGAGAATAGCCATCATGGCTAGTGACCTTGTCCTCCATGAATTTGCACACTTCTCTCTCAAAGTCATTATTGTTGGTGGCCATCACTGCCTCCTGTCAAAGTAAAAGGGACACGGGTGGCACTGTGGTCTAAACCACTGAGCCTCTTTGGCTTGCCCGTGGGCAATTTGAATCCGCATGGCGGGGTGAGCTCCCGTTGCTCTGTCCCAGCTTCTGCCAACAAAAGCATACCAGCGCAAGTAGATGAATAGGTACTGCTGCGGTGGGAAGGTAAATGGTATTCCCATGCACCTTGGCTTCCATCACAGTGTTCTGTTGCACCATAAGTGGTTTAGTCATGCTGGCCACATGACCTGGAAAGCTGTCTGTGGACAAATGCCTGAAATGTGAGATGAGCACCACAACCCCGTAGTTGCCTTTGACTGGACTTAACTGTCCAGGGGTCCTTTACTTTTACAGTTACCCTGTCAAGGTGAGTTCCATAGTTTAAGTATGTGTTGCTTAAATAAGGACTTTCTCTCTCTCTTCACTTTCTTCCCTATTAACAGCCCCCCCCCCCTGTGAGCTAGGTCTACTGTTCACAATAGCCTAGTTCCATGAAACTTTAGCCAGTGGGGGTAAATTTAGGAATGTTGCAACCTTCCTGATCCTGAATCGGACCACTAGTCCATCCAGCAGCTGCTCACCACCATTTTATAAGAGGAGAGCTTGCTGGATCAGGCCACTGGTCCATCTCCTCCAGCATTCTGTTCTCACAGTGCCCAACCAGATGCCCGTGGGAAACCAGCAAGTAGGATTTGAACACAAGAACATTCTCCCGTCCTGTGGTTTCCAACAACTGAGATTCAGAAGCACTGCTGCCTCCAACTTGGGATGCAAAGCATAGCCATCACTGCTACTAGCCACTGATAACCCTCCATGAATTGGTCCAATCTTCTGTTAAAACCACCCTTGTTGGTGGCCGTCACTGTATCTTGTGAAAGCAATTTCTATAGCTTAATGATGTGCTGCACAAAGAAGGTTGTTTCTACAGAAGTACAGTCATACCTCGGGTTGAAGTAGCTTTGGGTTGAGCATTTTCGGTTGCGCTCTGCGCGACCCAGAAGTAACAAAGTGTGTTACTTCCAGGTTTCGCCGCTCGCGCATGTGCAGACGCTCAAAATGACGTCACGATCATGCGCGGAAGCAGCGAATTGCGGCACAGGCAGACGCGGGTTGTGTTCGCTTCAGGATGCGAACGGGGCTCTGGAACAGATCCCGCTCGCATCCAGAGGTACCACTGTACTGAATTGACTCCTGCCAGGTGACAGTTAAGGGAGGGAAGGCCCAGTGGAGATGGTTTTCCAGCAGAGCCAACGGAGTAGCTCAGCCTCTCGTTTCTCTCTTTCCCTCTTCAGTTTCCTCCCCATTAAGAGTTTCTTGTTCTTCTTCTGTGAGTTTTTCTCGGAAACCTCACAGAACCACAGCCAGTTAGTGTTGACAACATTGGGCTCAATGGACCTCAGTATAAGGCAGCCTTCCTATGTGAGCAACAGATACGATGCAGCAATCTAGGGGGGTGTTTGCAGATTGTTGGATATGATGGCTCCACCTTCCATTATGGCTCTCAGGAGCTCACAGTGAATCACACCTCCCGCGAATCCATCATAAATCATGGGGTGGATGGCTTTGAAGGCTCAACGTAATGAGTATAGATGCTTTAATCCCCATTGCCTATCTACACGAGAGAGAGAGAAAGAGGTGCTTTTTTGCTGTTGTTTTTGTTTTTTATGGGTCTTGGGTGAAATGAAAGATGCCTCAAGAAATGGTGTGGAAAATAGAAAGTGCCCTCTTTATAGCCAGCTCAAGGCAAGTTAAAGTCCTCTCTAACAGGAGACTTCCCTCCTCTCCCAGCTTCCCAGGTATAAAATGCTTTTGTACAGATTGTTTTCCTCTCCCTTCACAATCCTCCTCCCCTATCTATATATCTATATATAACACATATAGCTCAAACCCCCACAGACTGCTGCATTCTGGGCCGAGGACAAAGAGAAAGAGCATTGGTTAAATCCTCTGGAGGACAAAGGGTAAGCCAACAACCAAGGGAACTTTTAAGGGGGAGTCACTCAAGACATGCCTTAAACCATGGGAAACTTGTTTTAATCTGAAGGCTACACAGATAACCTCCTGCAGGATGCATGCCAGTGGTGGGAGAAGTGGGCATTTCTCAACCTCTAGCCAATCAGGGCTGTGGCCTGGGCAGAGTCCAGACAGCCAAATGGAGAAGCCTGGGGGTGTCTACATTCACCTTTTGGGCCTGAGGATCCTCACACAGTGCGCCATAAAAACCCTGCATTCTTAAGTTCAGGTAGACTTGCTACATTGTCTCTATAAGGTCTGGACAGCTCATGCAGGGCTCAAGCCTTTTGTAATAGCTGAGACATTTTCTGAGCTGCCACGGAATCTGCAGCCCTCCTTCATACCTGAAGGAGCGTCTCCACCCCCATCGTTCTGCCCGGACACTGAGGTCCAGCTCCGAGGGCCTTCTGGTGGTTCCCTCGCTGCGAGAAACCAAGTTACAGGGAACCAGGCAGAGGGCCTTCTCGGTGGTGGCACCCGCCATGTGGAACACCCTCACACCAGATGACAAAGAGAAAAACAACTACCAGACTTTTAGAAGACATCTGAAGGCAGCCCTGTTTAGGGAAGCTTTTAATGTTTAATAGATTATTGTATTTTAATATTCTGTTGAAAGCTGCCCAGAGTGGCTGGAGAAACCCAGCCAGATGGGTGGGGTATAAATAATAATAATAATATGATGTTGTTGTTGTTGTTGTTGTTGTTGTTATTCACTGACCATAGGTGATTGTCTCCTCCCTTGCTCCTCTGTGAACTTCTTCCAGCCAGCAGACGTTATTCGTGCAATGAAGCCTATCACATAATGTGCAGTGAAGCATGCCAGCCAAAGTGGAAGGTTACAGATGCCCTGCTTTGACTTATGCTCTGCCCCTGCTTCCAAAAAACTGTGGTCAGATGGTTTATCAGAAAACTCGGGCAAAATGCCCATTAGCCAAAGCTCTTCAAGGGATGTTCGCAGGTTCTCCTGGATCCTCTGTTACACTTGAGTTCACCTGTTGGTACCCATGCCTCTTTCTCAGTCTACTCTCCTGGAAATCAAGGTTGGGTCGGAACCTCATTTAACTCAAACTGGTCAGTGGCTCGCCTGAGTACTTCCCATTATCTGATAATGCAGTCAATTTCACTTGAAATACCAGGGATTGAACTTGAATGCATGTAAAATGTGTGTGCTGTGTCAGGGTAATGGACCCTCTTTTCTAGAGACATACCAAAGGATTAATGAAACCGGTCCCTGTCAGGGGCACAGGTCCAATGGGGCACAAAAAAATCACCCCAGAAACCTGTCTCCAGTTATCTGTGTAAACTTGTGAGATTAGACAAGAACTGGGAGCTGAGCCATAGGAGAAATGACAAGATGATGGGGCATGTGATGTATATGTGGCTATTGTGGTAAACTATTTCTTTCCCCATTGGGAGACAGGTGCCAATACAGATCCTTGCGAAGGGTGCAAGGCACCCTGGATACGCCTCTGGTTGAGCCAACATATCTCAGGGGGATTTTTCTCTTCTGAGAAAGTGCCTGGGATTCTTGTTCTCCCCTTGCAGAATTTGTGCAGAATGCTTCCCTCCATTTTCAGTGACCACCATTCCTATCCCTACCCCACCAATGCCCTGGACCCACAACAGGTCATTGGTGGATTCAAAATGGAGGTCAGGTTGCCATTGTAGCTGCTGGCGCATCGGTGGCAGTGGGGGATAGGAATAAAAGAAGATGTCATGCTCTTCCCACTGCTAATGGTCCATTCCATCCCGACTGAAATGGTTTGATAATTCTTCCCCACTGTGGAGATAATTTGTGGAAATGGTCCTCTCAAAGACAACTGAGACCATTTGCACACATAACTCTAGTTTTGAACACTTCTCTCTGGAACATGTGGATCTGCCTTATACTACCTGTTTCCCACCCTCCCGCCCTTTAAGGTTTTCTTTCCTTGACCTTGCTATGGACCTTGGTTGGTCGCCGTTGAGGGGTCTGGTAGGAATTTTTCCATTTGTCAAATTGGCACCAGCCACTTGGTTTTTTTCTACCTCGTAGCAAATCGTCACAACTTTCTTGCTATTGGTGGTTTGGCATTGGTATTGGTATTTTTTGTAGATGGAAGAGGGGAGGAAGCGCCATTGCCTATTGAAGGGTAGTGCGATAAAGGATTCTGGGGGGCATGGCCCTGTCCGAAGCCTATGGAGGTGAAGGCCTAAGGCAGACCCCCAAGCGGTGAACCTGGGGGAGTTCCTAGTTGATGTGCATCAGCAGGACTGCCCCAACTGGTTGTTAACCCTTCCTGGACTTCAAGCGGACGTGCTAAAGCCAGATATAGTCTGTTATGACCAATGCCTAAGCTAATATGGCTCATCACCTGTAACCAATAAAGTTGTGGCCTTATTTAGCCCATTAACCTTAATAATTGTGTCATGAGTCTTTATTTCCACTTGGGGGGGGGGGGACTTGCCACACAACATGTGGATCTGCCTTATACTGACTGAGACCATTAAGAACACAAAAATCTAAGAACAGAATTAGGCCAATGGTCCACCTAGCCAAGGATTCTGTTCTCACAATGTCCAACCAGATGCCTGTGGGAAAACCAGCAAGCAAAAACCAAGCACAAAACCACTCTTTCCTCCTATGGTTTCCAGCATATGGTATTTGGAAGCACTGCTTGCCCCGACTATGGAGACACAGCATAGCCACTGTGGCTAGTAGCCATTAGTCCTTCCAGCTCAGTATTCTGGACACTGATGGGCAACAGCTAGTCAGGATTTTCCGAGGGTCCCTCCCAGCAGTGGTGTAGCATGGGTTACCAGTGCCTGGGGCCGTGCAAAAGGGGTTGGTGCAAGAGAGGAAAACGGGTGGAGTATGCATGCACATTCAACTGCCTAAAGGCATCCACGTCACCCAGGAATTCGCAGGCACAGAGATGAAAAGAAGAGTCGTTCCATTGTCTGGCGAGGTCACTTCCTGTTTCGCATGGGGAAGCCATTTCTAATGGAACTCAGCAACAGAAGCATGCAGCTGTATTGATGCAGCAGGTGTTGAAATTTTGCGCCGCTAATACTTTTGCACCCGGGAAAATTGCCCCTGTGCCTCCCCACGCTATGTCACTGCCTCCCCAGTCCTTCCTGAAAATGTCAGGAATTAAACCAGGGTCCTTTTGCATACAAAGCACAGCCCTGCTCTGTCATAGGGCTACGGCCCTTGGTCTCAGCTCCTCAGCCATATACCCGTCTTGTACTCGCTCAGATTATACGCTTCAGCTCTGTGTTGCTGCTAGAGGCCCTGATTCTTCAGGCAGATGATGGACCCCTGTAAGGAATGACAATTCCTTGCAGGGATAACAGGAAATTAAAGATTTCACATGTTTGGCGTGCAAGGGGGACATTTATCTCTGTCACATAACCAGATTTATGCTGATTTATGCCGGTGCCATGCAGTGGAGTCGTCCAAGTTTCTCTTCAAATATACCCCAGAGGCGAAATCGCCCCCTTTGCCCGCACAATGACTTTGCATGGCTAATAGAGCTGTCCCATGCTACGTTGGCATTTGCTTTAATTGTGCAGCAATATCCGTCCGTTGTCAATCACACACCCAGACCACATCTCAGATCCCTCAACCATTCCATACTATATGGAGGAACTGTGTGCAGACAGCACACCCAACTGGCCCCATCAGGAAACTGCAGGACCGTAATATATGATGCACATGTAAATGAATGGAGAACCAAGGATTTCACATTTGATGCTAACCTCCCGCATCAAAACCCTGACAGGCATTAAAAAGAAGAGAAAGAAGTCCAGTCTCACGGGCCTCAAAATATTGCTGGTATTAGTAACTTGGCATGGGGACTTCTGTTTATGAGATCAACCTGACAACCTGTGCTAAACTGATAATTTTATCATGCACTGCTGCTTAAGGTGTGGAATTTCCTAGGCCACAAACAGAAATCTAACTTCATAGCAGGCAGGTACATCAATGCCTATTAGACATGAGAGATAAATGGAACCTCCCTATGTAGAGATGCTATACACCACAAGAACCTAAGAATATCTTTGCTGGATCAAGCCAGTGACCCGTCTAGTCATAAACTCATAGGACTGTAGAGTTGGAGGGACACCAAGAGTCATCTAGTCCAACCCTCTGCAATGCAGGAATCTCAGCTAAAGCACCCATGATGGATGGCCACCCAGTATCTTGTTTTCACAGTGGCCAACCAGCTGCTAAAGTCCTGTATACCTGAAGGAGCGTCTCCACCCCCATCAAAATAAAAAAATTCCTTCCAGTAGCACCTTAAAGACCAACTAAGTTAGTATCTGAAGAAGTGTGCATGCACACGAAAGCTCATACCAAGAACTAACTTAGTTGGTCTTTAAGGTGCTACTGGAAGGAATTTTTTTATTTTGACTATGGCAGACCAACACGGCTACCTATCTGTAACTCCACCCCCATCGTTCAGCCCAGACACTGAGATCCAGCGCCGAGGGCCTTCTGGCGGTTCCCTCATTGCGAGAAGTGAGGCTAGAGGGAACCAGACAGAGGACCTTCTCGGTAGTGGTGCCCGCCCTGTGGAATGCCCTCCCATCCGATGTCAAAGAGATAAACAATTACCTGACATTCAGAAGACATCATAAGGCAGCCCTGTTCAGGGAAGTTTTTAATATGTAACACTGTACTGTTTTTAACACTTCATTGGGAGCCGCCCAGAGTGGCTGGGGAAACTCAGCCAGATGTGGGCGGGGTATAAATAAATTATTATTATTATTATTATTATTATTATTATTATTATTATTATTATCATCATCATTATTATTATCATCATCATTATTATTATCATTATTACAAGCAAGAGCCGACTGCAACAGCCCTGCCTGTGATTCCCAGTGAGCGGAATTCTGAGGAAAACTGTGACAGCAGAGGGAGAACACAGCCATCATGGTCAGTAGCCATGTATAACCTTCTAAAGCCAACCAAGTTGGTGGCCATCTTAAGGGAGCAAATTACAGGACTTAACTACACACATACGTGCAAAACCATGAAGCAGAGCAGAGGGCTGCAGTGTTGCGTGTGTGACATTGCATGCATGCCAAGTGATGTGTGTTTTGAGCAAAGTCTGCCGAGTGCCCAGCACACCGGCTTCTCCTGCTACTACTGCGGCTGCTGGCGGAAGAGACCCCGGCTCCTGCTGATGTTGTTCCATGCACCCCAAGCGCTGTGTGCAGCACACTGTGCCGAGTGCCTTGAGCACCATAAGCCATGTGCACAACATCGCAAGGAGCCAGGGCCTCTGTCTCTGGCAGCTGCAGCAGCAGGAGAAGCCAACCACAGAAACCACAGTGCCTCAACCTCCCCCATCCACCCACCCACTATGAAATTTGTAAGGAAATACTTTTCTTTGTCTAGCCTGAATCTTCCAACAAACAAACAAGACGTAACTGGCTGTAAAGGTAAAGGGTAAAGGGACCCCTGACCATTAGGTCCAGTCGTGACCGACTCTGGGGTTGCGACACTCATCTCGCTTTATTGGCTGAGGGAGCCGGCGTACAGCTTCCGGGTCATGTGGCCAGCATGACTAAGCCTCTTCTGGCAAACTAGAGCAGCACATGGAAATGCCGTTTACCTTCCCGCCCAAGCGGTACCTATTTATCTACTTGCACTTTGACGTGCTTTCAAACTGCTAAGTTGGCAGGAGCAGGGACCGAGCAACGGGAGCTCACCCCGTCGCGGGAATTCGAACCGCTGACCTTCTGATCGGCAAGCCCTAGGCTCTGTGGTTTAACCCACAGCGCCACCCGCGTACTTTTGAATAAATAAGGTATACTATTCATTGTATCAAATTGTAGATTTCAATGGAAGTCTCATAAAGTTCAACGGAAAAAAACAGAAGACCCAGCAGATCAGTTCATTCTCTAGTCAGTTCATGCCTTGTTTTGCCATCCTAGGCTTCATCATCCTAGGTGAAACAAGGCTAATATTCTGGAAATCCTTGTCTTAGACTCTGTGAAAGGATTCTGTGGAACTATAACAACCCTTCATGTGGATTATTGGACTCTTTGAACAGGCAGGTGGAATAGACACTTATACATGTATGGACCTTATGCATGAACTGACTAGAGAATGAACTGATCCACTGGGTCTTTTGCTTTTTTCATTGAACTTTATGAGACTTCTGTTGAAATCTACAATTTGATACAATGAATAATATACCTTATTTATTCAAAAGTACAGCCGGTTACGTCTTTTGTGTTTATTGAGTATGTTTCACATAACCATAGGTTTGTTGTTGTTGTTTTGAATCTTCCAACATGCAGCATCATTGAATGGCCTGTTGAGTTCATTGCATTAGCCCAGGACACCAGTTGCTGTAGAACAACAGTGGGAGACAGCAGTGGAGGTTAAGAAGAGGAGGTTAAGGGGTGATATGATAGCCATGTTCAAATATGTAAAAGGATGTCACATAGAGGAGGGAGAAAGGTTGTTTTCTGCTGCTCCAGAGAAGCGGACACGGAGCAATGGATCCAAACTACAAGAAAGAAGATTCCACCTAAACATTAGGAAGAACTTCCTGACAGTAAGAGCTGTTTGACAGTGGAATTTGCTGCCAAGGAGTGTGGTGGAGTCTCCTCCTTTGGAGGTCTTTAAGCAGAGGCTTGACAACCATATGTCAGGAGTGCTCTGATGGTGTTTCCTGCTTGGCAGGGGGTTGGACTCGATGGCCCTTGTGGTCTCTTCCAACTCTATGATTCTATGATTCTATGATTCTATGATTCTATGATTCTATGGTGTAGCGTGGGTTGTCAGCACCCGGGGCAAGGCAAGTAATTTGTGCCCCCTAACCCATGGATTTGCGCCCCCTAACCCGTGGATTTGCGCCCCCTAACCCTAACCCCCAGATGTTGCGCCCGGTGCGGCCGGGCCCCCCCTGCACCCCCCACGCTACGCCACTGGGAGACAGCCATTACTTTCATAACCTGCTTGCGAGCTTCTTGGAAGTATCTGTTTGGCCAGGATTCTGGACTGATTGTGCCTGTTATCTGATTCAGAAGGACTCTGCTAACATTCTTTCCTGAGTTTCAGAAGACTTTTTCCATGAGGCATGAGGGAGACTAGTCCTGGGGAAAACGAAGCCAGCTTAATTTCATATTACTCTGTGACCTACTGGTGCTGCCATTTTATTTTCTAAGGTTATCCCAGAGATAACCATGTTATTACATAGCATTCTGGGTGATTACCACAAAAAATGGTGGCACCTCTTGATGCTCCCCGCCCCCCCCCATTACCCCAAATGAGTCCACAAACAGGGCTTTACGTGAAAACAAAATGGCAGATGCCAATAGGCAGCCTTAGGAATCAGATTTGCTGAGGCACAAGAAGGCAATTCTCTTTACCCTATCCCCGAACTGAGTGATGAACAGGATAAGGAGTGGATGGGCCCTATTTATAACATTCATTGCTTCCAGCATTCATTTCATAATAAATGCAAGTTGAATCAAGGAAACCTCTTGTTTTTTCCTTTTCATTTTAATGGTATTAATTCACTGTCTACTCAGCAGTGATTCTTTCTTTCTGATTAAATAAATAACCATGTCTCCTCTTAGGACAGAGCTTGTGTTCCAGGGAACATATATTCTATTTTATTTTTTTTTCATAATCCTGAGAAACAGCATTGAGTGTTACTGTTACAGATCTGAAAACAGACATTTAGAGCTCAATACATTGCCTATTCTGAGGTATGTCCAAAGGGACTTACTCCTGGGTAAATAGGTTTAAGATTATAGTGAGAGTTGTTTTCTTTAATATACATTTCAGTATATTAGGACCCATTTGTTGTAGTTGTTAGCTTTCAGATATGCTGTTGTGCGTGTGTGTGTGTGTGTGTGTGGTTTTTCCCCAGTGATACCAAACTTAAATATGGCAAAATGGACTTAATAATGCTCAGTTTATGACAAGAGGCTATCATTTTCATAGGAGTCTTCAGTCTCAACATTTCTCTCTTTCAAAGATAATAACCACTGATGACTCCGGAGTCAGCTCTATCAAACTCTATGATACATTCATAGCATTGCCAACTCTTCTCCGCCGACATACCTGGGGTGAACATTTCTCTTGAGTTCAGTGGAAAGGAAAATATGGGCAGAAAACTCAAGATTTCCCCCCTTCATTTTCGCTGTTTGGTTTCTACATCCCTTAAAAGAACATCACTTTGAGCGATCGGTCCGACGCCGACATGAAGAATATGCACTAAAAAACCCTTTTAGAAAGATTTATAATATTAACCTCAGGCTATTTTTAAGTCACCGTCAATCTTTATGGAAGCTGAGTTGAAATGCATTTGTTTCCAGAAAGGCATCAAGTTTCCGTTACCTTTCATAAACCGGGATTGAACAAATGGCTTTGGGTGAGACGGGCTTAATGATTTGCTTGGTCCTGGAACGTCACGTTGCCATTCTCAAATGGTCCATTGCTTGCCTACTGCACCAAGGAGGACTTTTGGGTGTTGGGATAGCATGAGGCTTTTAATTAAGACTGAAATGTGTGTGTGTGTGTGTGTGTGTGAGAGAGAGAGAGAGAGAGAGAGAGAGAGAAAGAGAGAGAGAGAGAGAGAGAGAGAGAGAGAGAGAGAGAGAGAGATAACTTGATAGGCTTTACAACAGGATTATAGAAATTCATGACGGAGAAGGCAATCAGTGATGACTAGTCATGCTGACTATGCTCTCTACCTCCGCAGTTGGAAGCAACAATGCTTCAGGATGCCAGAGGAAATCATAGATTCTTAGAACTGTAGAGTTGGAAAGCCCTGAACACATATTTTTTAGATGTCCCTTTTACGATGAGGCACGTAGAGAAACCATTGATTGTGAACAGCTCAAATATGATATCTCCAGATTGGTTAAATGGGCAGCAAAATGGCTAATGCAATTCAAAGTAGGCAAGTGTCAAGTGATGCAGACTGGGGCAAATAAATAAATAAATCTAAATTTCACAGACACACTCATGGGGTCTGAACAGTCAGTGACTGACCAGGAGCAAGACTTGTCGTAGAGAGAGATGTCAACTCGGTGTGGGAATAGGTGAATCCTGTATTAGCGATTATTAGGGTAGGTCTTGAAAATAAAACTGTCAATATCCATTATACTTGCAAAATTGTACTGTTCTGGTCCCCTCCCCTCAAAAGGGTTATTGTAGAAGGTTCAGAAAGTGGCAACCAAATTGATCTAGGGTCTGGAGTAGCTCCCCATGAAGGGGGGGGGAAGCAACTTTGGGGTTTGGGTTATTTTTTAATTTTGGAAAAAGGCAAGTAAGCAGGGCAAGACAAGGGTATATGAGATTATGAAACGTGAAGATCTTTCATAAAACTAGAAAATGGTCCTAGGTCTGTCCTGAATGTTAGTTACCGTATTTTTCGCACTATAAGATGCACCTTTCCCCTCCTAAAAAGTAAAGGGAAATGTGTGTGCGTCTTATGGAGCAAATGCAGGCTGCGCAGCTATCGCTGAAGCCAGGAAAGTGAGAGGGATCAGTGCCCACTGATCCCTCTAGCTCTCCTGGCTTCAGGGATAGCCACACGAAGTCTCTTCAGGACAATGGGAGGAACATTCCCACTGCCCTGAAAAGGCTTGGCACGGCTATCCCAGAAGCCAGAACAGCAAGAGGGATTGCTGCTTTCACTGCGCAGCGATCCCTCTTGCTGTTCTGACTTCACTTCACTGGAGAGGCGCTGTGCAGAGAGGGAAAGCTGCGCAGTGCCCCTTCAGCGAAGCGGGAGGAGAAATGGAAGGGGCTCTGTTTCTCCTGCCGCTTCGCTGAAGGGTCGCTGCGCAGAGAGGGAGAGAATATTTTTTCCCCTTGTTCTCCTCCTCTAAAACCAGGTGCATCTTATGGCCGGGTGCATCTTATAGATCGAAAAAGACAGTAAACTATGGAGCTCATTCCCACAAGAGGTAGAATATCACTAATTGTATAATAAAATAGTTGAAAATTGTATAATAAAAATAGTTGAAAATGTAATCACGTTAAAGTAAACCTTTTGGACATTTTTTGCCGAATAATTATGTGTGATGGACAAAAGTATTAAATATATAATGCAGGATATCTTTCTGTTGACCTTGTCCCAATCCTTTGATTAGGCATGCTTACCTGTACAAAAGATGCTCATTTTACTTATCATTGTAAAAAGAGACACCTGCCCACACTGGAATTTAGTCCTTCCTGTCTCCAGGTTTTGGATAAATTTTAGATGCTGAACAAATGACTTCAGGTTAGATAAGAGAAGCTAGTCAACATGACAATCAATCCATGCAGAATTAGCTTTTGTTTACTTCTTCCTGGAATGACAGATTTAATGATAGTGTAATGTGATGTTTTCTTTATTATAATTGTAACTGTTATGTTCATTGATTTATAATAAAAAAGATGATTAAAAACACCCCCCAAATCACCTCCGAGAAATGCCCAGTTGTAATGTTCATCAATGCAACTGTCACACATAAATTGTCATGTAAACAGAATATATCATATTGGTAGCTATTCTGCTACTGCTCTTTCCTATTGAAAAGAGATCACTTTTCTCTATAATTACTTGTGGGGGGGGAGGGTTACCTCTTGCTCTTTTTTACCTTAAAATAATTAAGAGGTGGACAAGTGGTAGATATTATTGATTCCAATTTCTTTAAAAGAGAGAGAGAGAGAGAGAGAGACTTTGTAATCATCATCATCATCATCATCATCATCATCATCATCATCATTTATTATTTATACCCCCGCCCATCTGGTTGGGTTTCCCCAGCCACTCTGGGCAGCTCCCAACAGAATATTAAAAACACGATAAAACATCAAACATTAAAAAATTCCCTAAACAGGGCTGCCTTCAAATGTCTTCTAAAAGTCAGATAGTTTATTTCTTTGACATATGATGGGAGGGTGTTCCACAGGGCAGGTGCCACCACCAAGAAGGCCCTCTGCCTGGTTCCCTGCAACCTCACTTCTCGCAGGGAGTGAACCGCCAGAAGGCCCTCAGACCTGAACCTCAGGGTCCGGGCTGAGCGATGGGAGTGAAGATGCTCCTTCAGGTATACTGGGCCAAGGTCATTTAGGGCTTTAAAGGCCAGCACCAACACTTTGAATTGTGCTTGGAAACATACTGGGAGCCAATGTAGGTCTTTCAGGACCGGTGTGATATGGTCTCGCTGCCACTCTCAGTGACCAGTAACTTTGTAGTTTCACATTGGCATTTCACACTGGCCTTTGATAGACCCTCCACAGCCCTCCAACCGCCTGTCCAAAATGTTCCCTTTGGAGTACAGAACGGCACTTGTTTGCTTTTTTAAAAAAAACACAGAGGAATGAAGGGTGTGTTTTTTTAATAAACAAAATGGAAGCTTATAACTTACAACATCAATGCTGAGCTTTGACTGCAACCACAAATCTTGAACTCTCTAGTGCAGGTTGCACTTGGGACAGCCTGATTTCTTACAAAGCTCAGCGGAGATATAGAAATGCCACAAGGAGCAATGCAAAAACAGAGTGACAGAACAGCACAAAGGTTTGTTGTGGTACTGATCTGACCTTTTTCAGGAGTGGGGAAGCCCCTAACCAACTCAATTGACCTGGTTATTTGGCCTGTAGAGAGAGCAAATGCAAACCCCAAATTCCTACAACAATAACAGAAGAAGTCTGCTAATACATTATGTTGATTAGGTAAGTGCCATGATATTTACAGCCTCCCAAATACTACCAAACATGATCTAAAGTAAAATCTAACAAATGAACTTATGCTGTGGGTATCATCACTTGTGGATGCCAAGTAGTCCCTCAAAATAAGTGGGGCTTTTTTTTGGTGCAGTCCACTACTTATTTGCAAATTCCTCCCTTTATGAAGAGGCATACAAATTTACTTGGTTTCAGGAAGTTATTTTTGTTGGGATTCCGTTGTTGATTTGCACATTCTCATACTCAGTTTTGATTCTACTCGTGCCGCTGCTATTGGATTGTGCTTATTTAATTACTGATTTTCTTTTTCAAGATTACTTAATTGATTTTATGAATATGGTATGTGTGCATGTACGAACACGTTATACTAGTATGTGCATTTTGGTCATATTCTTGGATGGAGAATTGTTTTGCAAAATTCAGAGAACTATTTTGAAGTATGGCTGTGTTTTAGTTCACATGTTATTTCAGCAAGTATGAATTAGGTACACTAACTTTTCAATATAAAAAAATTCCTTCTAGTAGCACCTTAAAGACCAACTAAGTTAGTTCTTGGTATGAGCTTTCGTGTGCATGCACACTTCTTCAGATACACTGTAGTAGTATATCTGAAGAAGTGTATCTGAAGAAGTGTATCTGAAGAAGTGTGCATGCACATGAAAGCTCATACCAAGAACTAACTTAGTTGGTCTTTAAGGTGCTACTGGAAGGAATTTTTTTTATTTTGACTATGGCAGACCAACACGGCTACCTATCTGTAACTTTTCAATGTGTACTTGATCAAGTTTTCCACAATCTAATAAGTATAGGGCTGCATTTAATCAATGGATTGAAGACACTTGCAACCAATGAATGAAATGATACGGTAGCTTCAAAATACAGTAGCTTCAAAATAAACATATATGTATTTGGATAATAATAATAATACTTATGTATTAGTTACGTATATATGGAGCTGTATTTCTCGCTCTCTTACTTTTTTATTTTTATTTTATGTTCTTCAATTAAACTGTTAATAATAATAATAAATAATGTTTCTCTTCGATCCGTGCCAGACAGGATTACACTGTGACTGTAAATTGTAACATGACTAAAAGGTAGAATATAACTATAAATATAGTAAATAAACAATTCACATCGAATCCTCTTAACTAACTGTGTTTGCTTACTGTGAAGAAATAGGACTTTCAACCATTTTGTGTTTGGTTTTTTGGTAGTAAAACTTGGGCTGTAAAATAGCTGTTTTGCTGGAAGGTCTCTCCTGCATAGATGGATCAAAATGTGAGAGGGAAGTCAAAGGTAAAGCAGGATATTTTCTTCCAGAAGCTCTGCACAGTTGGAACAAAGTTTCAGTGTACAAAGTTGGAAACTGGGGGGTAATAGAAACATCTCTCAGAAGGATATACCTGTATTGGTTCAGAGTTTGAGAGTGGGGATAAAAATAGTCTATATAAGTTGAATTTGAAAAAAAGAAAAAACAACACAACATAGTGTTGTTAGTTGTAGCTTTGAAGGAGGAAAGGGTTACAGTGGAGTCAGAGAGAAAACTTGAATAGTTAGAAGACAGATTTGGTTTTGCTGGCTGGCTCCCCCCCCCTTTCCTCTTTTGGTGAAGGCAGGGGCGACAACTATAGAGGGCTCTGGGTGCCCATGCACCCACAAAATGTTTGTTGTGGGTGCTCAGCACCCACAACGCAGGGCCCCGGATGCAACATTCGGAAGTTCTGAAGCACCAGAAGTCACATCCAAGGCCTTGCGAAGCCTTGGAACCTGATTTCCAGTGGCACCAGAAGTCAGGTTTTCGAGGTCAGGGAGAGTGCGTGACATCACGATGACACATCACAATATGACAACATGACATCACGCGCACTGCGCACCCATCAACTGGGGCCCAAATCAGCTCCCCGGGGTGCAGCTGACAGCCCATGCTGCTCCGGTGTCCTTTCTTTAATTCAAATATTATTCCTGGCTTGACTATGCCATCTTAATTCGGAGCTTTTGTACTCCAACATGCAACTTTGCCTTGAGCAAAACAGGATGGGAGCAGCAGCATGCCTCTCTGTAATCCGAAAGGAAAAAGCTCTTTTTGAGTACTTACATGATGAATACCAGCTGAGTCAGTTCAAGGTGATGAACCCCAGCATCCATGGTGGGAAATGCCCACTTATTATTAAGGCTGAACAGCTGGAACAAGATTGCAGACCAACATCACATCAAGTTAAATCATTGGACCCAAGTTAGGTTACTCAAGACACGACCCTTCATTTAACTGAGTAAAGTCATTCGAGACTTAGAGAAAAGCTGTTGAAGAGTATTCATTACACTTGAACCAAGCAGAGATATTCAGGAGGGCTATTTGGAAATATCACATGTAAAAACACTTACCTATGTGTAAGTGTGTAATGGTTTGGGAGCTGGGGTGATGGTTGACTGGTGGATATACCTGTATCGGAGGCAACTGCCCTTTGGTTCTCCTGTAGATATCTTTTCTTTTTCTCGCCCCGGCATCCCAAGAAAATGAGATGTGTGTAGGCTGCAATTTCTATGACCTTAAAACAGTCTTTACTGTCCTGGAACTGTGAGCTAATCAGCACATCTTTGCAACTGGGCTGCTCTTTCGACGCTCCAATGATGCCACAAATGCCCAATCAGCTAGTTCTTGCTGAATTTCTTTTCTTTCTTCCTCCCTCCCTCTCCCCCCCCCCTCTTTTTGGCTGACTACAAACACACTCTAGTTTAGTTTCCCTTCTGAAGACTCTGAAATGACTAATTCCTTCAACATATTTCAACACATCCTTAACTGCTAATTGAAGTCTGTATGCAAGGCGGGGAATGGTACGCACCGATGAGATCTCCTCTTGCAATAATGTGCCAAATCCGCTCTTTATCTTATTCATTGCCGGAGCCTCATCTGTTGCAAGTCCAATCAATTTTTGTAGCTTTGAAAAGATATGTCCTCTTTTAACTTTCTCTGTGCCGAAGAAACGAAGGCGGGAGAGAGGAAGGGGGGGGTGCAAGAGAATTAAGCATTACCTTTTTTGTGGCAGTGAAATTTGATTGCTTTCAGAAGACTCGGGGAAGAAATGTTGTTGACATTTTTTTTCTCCCCTAGTCTCTGCATGGCAATAAGGTATGATGGCTGATTTATCAAAGGGAGCGTTCTCATCAAGAGCGAGAGAGAAACAGAGAGAGAGAGAGAAGGAGAGAGAGAGAAAGTTCACGTCGCACAAAATGAGCTACTAATTTCTTTGTCATTTCACTGACAATATGGTCTTGGAGCAGCTGTGATTAGAACAATGGATGTTTCCCTGCGTTCCACTTAACTTTTGGAACTCCACAAGGTCATTATGTTGGGGCAAAAAGGTGGGGAAGGACTTCCCACAAAAAAAGAGAGTGGGGAGAGGGAGTGGGGAGAGCCAGAGGATGAAATGGGAAGTCGATAAGTTGTCTCAAGGAATTATTTAGTTTCATCCATGATTAGGCCTTGAATAAAAAATGGTAAACAAAGAATGAGCTTTCAATTATTGAACTAAGAGGCCACTCACCAGATTGAGACCTCGGTGTAATTAAATGGGACTGCTTTTGTTGGTTTGAATAAGTTTAGCTTTAGGCTGAAAAGACAAAGACTGCAGACAAGCAACAGTGTTTTAAGAGAGTTAAGGAAAGCATCATTTCCTCTGGTTTACAAAATGAGAAGTCATTCTTCTCTCTCTCCCCCATCCTGAGTCCCCATCTATCTTTTGTCTCATGGTTACCTCTGATCAAACAAACTTTGCAGGCTTTTTTTTTGGAACAAGACAAAAGGCAACCAAACCTGTCCATCGGATGTCAAAAGAAGAAGAAAAATCAACTCCCAGAACAAACATTGTCTCCAACCAGCATTTCAACCCCCCCCCAAGATAGAATTAACAGTACAATGGAATTTTAAGACAGGAATGGGAACCTCTAACCTTCCAGATGTCTAACAGCCAGCATGGGCGATGGTTAGGGATGAAGGAAGTAATGTAGCAACATCTGGAATAATAATAAAAAAATCCTTCCAATAGCACTTTAGAGACCAACTAAGTTTGTTATTGGTATGAGCTTTTGTGTACATGCACACTTCTCCAGATACATGCATGCACATGAAAGCTCATACCAATAACAAACTTAGTTGGTCTCTAAGGTGCTACTGGAAGGAATTTTTTAAAATTTTGTTTCGACTACGGCAGACCAACATGGCTACCTATCTGTAACATCTG
The DNA here is from genome assembly GCF_965113315.1 of Podarcis vaucheri. NCBI lineage: Eukaryota > Metazoa > Chordata > Lepidosauria > Squamata > Lacertidae > Podarcis > Podarcis vaucheri. The sequence goes on from NC_138749.1 coordinate 6,988,977, forward strand.
GAATGTGAGAGGTTCCTCGTCTCCTAAGGGATTCCCAGGTTGTTAGGGAGGCATCACAGAGGAGAAATATGATCACTCTAAGTACCATAGCCATTGGGTCAAACTCCTGAGGCCAAGTGAAAGTGTGAAACTAACAGCAGAAGGTAAAGTTATATCATATGATCAGGGTTGTTTTTTTAGCTGGAAGAAGAAGAAGAGTTTGGATTTGATATCCCGCTTTATCACTACCCGAAGGAGTCTCAAAGAGGCTAACATTCTCCTTTCCCTTCCTTCCCCACAACAAACACTCTGTGAGGTGAGTGAGGCTGAGAGACTTCAGAGAAGTGTGACTAGCCCAAGGTCACCCAGCAGCTGCATGTGGAGGAGCAAGGAATTGAACCCGGTTCACCAGATTACGAGTCCACCGCTCTTAACCACTACACCATAGAGTTCCAACATCTCTTTTGTGCATTCCAGCACCTGTGGAGCATTGTGCTGGTGGAGCTGAACAACTTTGACTGTTCCCCCTAAAAAAAAGCTCCCCCTAAGTTCCCCAAGCTCCCCTGTTCCCTCTTTTTCTAGAAAAAAAACGCTGCATGTGATTATCTCTACAAATATCTTATACGGTTCCTTCCACCAATCATCATCATCATATATATATTTTCCTTGACAGGACTCAACATGGCTTACGGATAAAAACAATGATCACTATAAACATGGGGGGGGGAACAATAATTAAAAATGATTAAACATCAATAGAATTAAAACTAGATGCATATATAAAATCTGTTCCAAACATACACACAATTACAATAAAAAGAGCTGAGATGAAGACATTGATAGTAACATTGATGGCAAGTGGGATGACTAGACTCTTCAATTCCCTTTCCTCCCTGCTGGAATCTGAAGAAGAGACAGTCTAGCCGTGGGGTGGATAAAACCTCTGGAACATGTGGTGACTGTTAACAGAAGATTTCTTACTTATCCTGCTTTCCCCTGGCTCCTGTGTTTCCAGCCACATCCTCACAGGCCACCATGAAGAATACATGACTGCACTCTACTGCTAAATTATGGACCTTCCCCCCCACACCCCCAAGAGGTATGGAGGGACACCATAAGGGACTGGATAGCAAAAAGACAAAAGAGGAAAGAAAGCTCTTGCTGAAGTCAGGAGCTGTCCATGTACAAATGTCCATGCCATCCTAAATGTGCACACAGACAAAACTGTAGCATGAAATTCTTAGCAAAGGAAAGTAGTGCAAAGAGGTCAAGTTGGAGAGCTGTTCTTCTCAATCTGCCTATGGGCAAGGCAAGGACAGGCAATAAAAGGAAAATGTAAAGCAGGGGATGGATCCTCATGTAAGCTTAACCCTACTAAGATGGACTTTGTTTGAGAGGAGAGGAGAATAAGTTTCAGTGACTGGGAGTCACTTGGCCAGGAAGCCAGATTAGCAGGGTGGATCTGAATTTCACTTATCGTGATCTGGGGTGGTGATGGTAAGAGTGATGACCATTGAGAGCTCATGCCTCCCTCTCTCCTCTCTCTGTTTCTTTCCATGCTTCTGAATCCTCTACTGCATATTAGCAGAAAGTCCTCAAGAAAGCCAATCAGCATTTTAGTGCAGATTTCACCCAATATACATTTTCTTTTGCATGCCATTTTACACAATAATCAAAATCTGAAGAAGTGCACCTCTATGGGTATGCTTTGGCTCGTGTATTGTTTGAGAAAGTCTGGATGTCAGGATTACAGGTGTCCCTTTCACACCAAGAATGTGGCAAGCTGGTGGTTTCATTGCACTTAGATTTATTAGTATTTACACAGTAGTTTTAGTCCGAGCCCACAGCTCAACCATCTGCCGAAGATGACATTGAGTTCACTAAAGAGCGGGTCCTCCTCTGACAGGATATCCTTTCAATGGCCTGTTGGATAAAAGCAGCAATGCAAAAGCCAGCAGCAGGTGGCTGGAATGCAAAACAGGATGTTGTTGTCTGGATCTGTACCAGTGGAAAAAGGGGGCAGTCTATTCTCTGTACTGAGCACCGGATGTTAGCTCAGAGTGTCATCTGACCTGTACTGGAAGTACAGGGGTGGAGTTGTGACTCTACTGCTGGAGTCTGGAGAGTGCAGTCACGTTTCTCTGTACTGCTGAAATGACAGGAATAAAGAAATGTAAATAGGCTCCTGTCTGTCTCTTTTCCCCTCCCTGGGGGAATGCAGGGAGGAGGGAGGATGGTGTGTTCTTCTCACGTCTGAGGAGGATCGCCGATTTATGACCTTGCCTGGATCCTGCCGGGAGACGCAGATCGGAAGGTCAACAAGTATCTCAGTCGGTTGCCCGGGGGGGGGGCAGTTACCTCTGACTGAGAGCTGAGATACTGACATGGCCACCCCTCCTCCTGTTGGACTGACACCAAGCCTGGACACCAAGCCTTCACTGTATCTGTGGGGATTCGGGGGCAGTTTGCCTATCCCCCTCCACCCCCCTCAGAGTGATGTCTAAAGGCTGCAGTTCCTCTGAACCTGTCTCTGTCTGCTCTCTGCTATCTTGGGAATTTACAGCCTGCGTTCCAGGATGGGAGGAGCTTGCATCACTCTCAGTATGGGAAGGAAGGAAGCCTCTGTTTCCCCCAGCCTGCCACCCCTCCTCTTCGGAGTCCTTGCTGTCACTCTGGGAAGGGACATTCCTGACATTGGACTGAAGAGAAATGGAAGCCCTCTCCCTGTCCTGAACCTTCTCGAGAAGAGGAGGACAGTATAGATTTACAACGGTGGTTTACGGAAGGTCATGACTCTGAGACAGAAGAAGGACAGAGCTGGGAGATAATGGAAGGGGAGGAAGGGGAAGCAGCAGAGCCAGAACAGCTGGATGACACGTTATCACTAGAAAGCATTCCCGATCCCCCTTCTCCTAGAACCAGGAGGGCTGTGAAAGTGGAAGAGAAGAAAGTGAGCTGACAAAGGGGCTTACACAGCCACCGTTGAAGGGGTGACACTGCAACAACAAGCAGATTACTTGCAACAACGCCATTAATTAATAGGGACTATATTCCTTTGTCCCTCTCTGTAAATCCTGAATCAATTACGTGGTAAGGACTCTTCTTGTTACCTGCTTTTCTTTTTGCTGCCACTGGGGAAAGGAAAGGATTCCCTGAACCTTGACACATTTAAACACTAATACGATACGATAAGATAATCTTTATTGTCCTTGTCCCATACAGAACAACGAAATTGAAAAGGAAAAAAAAAAAAAAAACTACATAAGACATTCAAAACCAACAAGCCTACTATCCTAGCTATCCCAACCTGGTTAACCCCCTAAAAACTCTGATACCCCATTTTTTAAAATACAATATACTCCCACAGAGACGCCTTACACTGCGTTTAAAACCAAAATTGCATTTGGTTAGAAACTGCTTCTCAGGCGGCTACTCCTAGTCTTTATAACCCTGTACCTTCTTCCAGAAGGCAGAAGCTGAAAGAGATCATTTCTGGGGTGTGCACTATCCTGCACTATCTAAATACAATTTCTCCTCCAATGCTAATGGCACTGTGGGTTCCATTCATGTCCTTTACAGAATCCCTCCAAGGTCTGATTGTATTCCAGTAAAATTTGGGTGCATTCCCCCCCCACTATGATTCATCCACGTAATTCACAGTATAGTTCTAGCTAAGCAGTAAGAGCATGAGAAGCGCCTGCAGGATGAGGGTAGTGGCCGTTCTAATCCAGGATCCTGCACACACACACACACGCAAGTGTCCCTCTTTTCCAGGGACAGTGTTGGCATTACAAAAGCCACCCCAGCTTCTGCTTTGATCCTGGAATGTCCCTATTTCCCTTGCTGGTGCTGCCGCTTGGAGCTCAGGGAGAAGAAGAAGAAGAGTTTGGATTTGATATCCCGCTTTATCACTACCCTAAGGAGTCTCAAAGCGGCTAACATTCTCCTTTCCCTTCCTCCCCCACAACAAACACTCTGTGAGGTGAGTGGGAGAGAGACTTCAAAGAAGTGTGACTGGCCCAAGGTCACCCAGCAGCTGCATGTGGAGGAGCAAGGAATTGAACCTGGTTCACCAGATTACGAGTCTTCCACTCTTCACCACTAAATCACAGGGACTTTTCCTGAGCAATGACAGCAATGGTGGCTGCAAAGAGCCATCCTGTTGCCTCTCCATAGTCTCTCCATAGCCGCCACTGCCAGCATCCTCCCTTGGGCAGCTCCTAGTGGCTGCTAGAAAGCAGGTGAGGAGAAGGAGGGGTGTCTGCTGCCTGTGATGGCCTGGGACTCGGGCTCGGACTCAGAGCCAGAGAAGTATCAGTCCGCACTGGATCCTCTGCCTCAGGCGGCATCTGCACCGAGTCTGGGGCCTGATTCTGAAGAGCTTTTCTGTGTCATGTGGCCAGCATGACTAAATCGTTCTGGCATACGGAGGACTGTAATAAGTGCCAGAGCGCATGGAAATGCCGTTTACCTTCCTGCCACAGCAGTACCTATTTATCTGCTTGCATTTATATGTTTTTGGACTGCTAGGTTGGCAGGAGCTGGGACAGAGCAACGGGAGCTCACCCTGTAGCAGGGAATCGAACCTCCGGCTTTCTGATCAGCAAGCCCAGGAGGCTCACTGGTTTAGACCACAGTGCCACCCGCATCCCTCTAAAAGCAAGCAAGCTCTATCTGAAGGAGCGTCTCCACCTCCATCGTTCTACCCGGACACTGAGGTCCAGCACCGAGGGCCTTCTGGCAGTTTCCTCACTGCGAGAAGCCAAGTTACAGGGAACCAGGCAGAGGGCCTTCTTGGTAGTGGCGCCTTCCCTGTGGAACACCCTCCCACCAGATGTCAAAGAGAACAACAACTACCAGGCTTTTAGAAGACATCTGAAGGCAGCCCTGTTTTGGGAAGCTTTTAATGTTTGATGTATTATAGTATTTTAATATTCTTTTGGAAGCCGCCCAGAGTGGCTGGGGAAGCCCAGCCAGATGGGCGGGGTATAAATAATAAATTATTATTATTATTATTATTATTATTATTATTATTATTATTATTACTGAATTCAGTGGGGTTTACCTTCACATAGGGATTAGGATCACAGCCTTATACATATAAACTCTCTCAGGAGCGACAGAGCTTCTTCTGTGGCAATTTTGCTCCCTAAGAAAGCATCATTATCCAGTTCTTAGAAATGGCATGCATACTTCAGCATGTCAAACAAAACCAGGGTTATAGATCCAGGTTTAGCAAACGTCTGTCTCCATTTGTATCCCTCCCTGAAGTATGGGGAGAACAGAGTAGGGCCTGTCTATCTGATCCGTTGCATCGTAGGGTTGCTCAGTGACACAAGTTGCATTAATCAACGCAGATGAAATATGTATTCCAAATGATTTATCGCACTCTGACTTTTCTTTTTCCTGGTGGTACAGAACCTGCATTCCAAAAAACCCTCTCCTTTGCAATTAACAATGGCCAGTGAAGCTTTTTCCTTCATTATGCAGCACTACAAACTCAGACACCAGGAAGGAAAGAGGAGAAAAAAGCCAGAGAGTCCTCGGGGATATATATTTCATTTTCATCTGTTTTGATGGATTTCCCAGCTCCTCACTGATCTGCATCGTGTAAGTTGGGATCTCAATTAGCATTGGTTTGGGGCACTTTGGTGGTTGGGCTGCAGAGATATTGATCTGTCATAATCCAAGGAGCTTCCTTCTCGAAGCAACTATTTGCCACCGGGGGGAGAAAATGTGACCGCTGCAGTTAATTTGGAGGAGAGGTGAAAAAGAGAGACTCCATTAGGAAATTAGTAGAAGGCAGAGCTGAAGTTATTTTTTTTTTTGGGGGGGGGTATACAAATGGAAAAAAGTATAAGGCTCGGCTAAGGAAAGAGAATTTTGAATTATGGTGCTGGAGGAGACTCTTGAGAGTCCCATGGACTGCAAGAAGATCAAACCTTTCCATTCTGAAGGAAATCAGCCCTGAGTGCTCACTGGAAAGACAGATCCTGAAGCTGAGGCTCCAATATTTGGCCACCTCATGAGAAGAGAAGACTCCCTGGAAAAGACCCTGATGTTGGGAAAGATGGAGGGCACAAGGAGAAGGGGACGACAGAGGATGAGATGGTTGGACAGTGTTCTCGAAGCTACCAGCATGAGTTTGACCAAACTGCGGGAGGCAGTTGAAGACAGGAGTGCCTGGCGTGCTCTGGTCCATGGGGTCACGAAGAGTCGGACACGACTAAACGACTATACAACAACAAGGGAAAGAGAAAGAGCTAACCTATAATTGTCTCAACCTGTGGCACAATGGGCCAATGCATCTGTTTGTTAACCAGAAGGTTGGTGGTTCAAGCCCACCCTGGGGCAGCTGTGGCCAGGATTCCTGCACTGGTTGAACTAGATGATTCTCAAGGTCCCTTCCAACTCTACATTTCCATGATGCATCACTGGTGTCTGAAACTGGGTTCGGAGGTAAGCCCTGAAGTATTGTCCATGATAAAATCATAGAGTTAGAAGGGGTTATGAGGGTCATCTTGACCAACCCCCTGCAATGCCCAATGTGGGGATCAAACTCATGACCCTAAGATTGAGAGTCTTATGGTCTACTGAGCTATCCCAGCTATCCCAGCTGCCACCTTAAAGAAGAGGGTTATTTCAAGCAGCTTCAATTGCACCCAGCCATACTCTCAAGGGACATGATAAAAAATGCTCCCACAGGAAGCTGTCTTGGCCACCAATCTGGATGGCTTTAAAGGAGGATTAGACAAATTCTCTGCATCTGGAGTAGCAATGCTTCTGAATTCCAGTTGGTGGAAACAACAGGAAGGTAGACTGCTCTTGTACTCAGATCCTGCTTAAGGATCTATGTGCATCTGGTCAGACCCCACCTGGAGTACTGTGTCCAGTTCTGGGCACCACAATTCAAGAAGGACACTGACAAACTGGAATGTGTCCAGAGGAGGGCAACCAAAATGGTCAAAGGCCTGGAAACGATGCCTTATGAGGAACGGCTAAGGGAGCTGGGCATGTTTAGCCTGGAGAAGTGGAGGTTAAGGGGTGATATGATAGCCATGTTCAAATATATACAAGGATATATACAAGGGAGAAAGGTTGTTTTCTGCTGCTCCAGAGAAGTGGACACGGAGCAATGGATCCAAACTACAAGAAAGAAGATTCCACCTAAACATTAGGAAGAACTTCCTGACAGTAAGAGCTGTTTGACAGTGGAATTTGCTGCCAAGGAGTGTGGTGGAGTCTCCTACTTTGGAGGTCTTTAAGCAGAGGCTTGACAACCATACGCCAGGAGTGCTCTGATGGTGTTTCCTGCTTGGCAGGGGGTTGGACTCGATGGCCCTTGTGGTCTCTTCCAACTCTATGATTCTATGATTCTATCTGGTTGGCCACTGTGAAAACAGGATACTGGACTGGATGGGCCACTGTCTTGATTCAGCAGGCTCTTGTTATGTTCTTATAGGGTTGCAATACAAAAACACCAAAACCCCCAAGATTTTCCGATCGACTTGCCTAAGCATCGCCTTTCAAAAATTCCCCGGACGTCAATTTTGCATGGCAGCCCTATTAAATATCAACCTTTCTACACACTGAGAACCAGTGTAGTATTGTACTGGTTAGAACAGACTCCCCCAGCCTGGTGTCTTCTAGTTGTTTCAGGCTGTTTAAGGCCCATCAGCCTTAAAGGTAAAGGTAAAGGGACCCCTGACCATTAGGTCCAGTCGTGACTGACTCTGGGGTTGCGGCGCTCATCTCGCTTTATTGGCCGAGGGAGCCGGCGTACAGCTTCTGGGTCATGTGGCCAGCAGGACTAAGCCACTTCTGGCAAACCAGAGCTGTGCATGGAAATGTCATTTACCTTCCCGCCGGAGTGGTACCTATTTATCTACTTGCACTTTGACGTGCTTTCGAACTGCTAGGTAGGCAGGAGCAGGGACCGAGCAACGGGAGCTCACTCTGTCGTGGGGATTCAAACCGCCGACCTTCTGATTGGCAAGTCCTAGCCACCCGCGTCCCCCCATTAGCCTTAGCTGAGGCTATTTCTATTGGTCTTCATGGTTAACCAGATGGGACACAATAAGAAATAGATTGCTTTACTTTGCCATCAAGAGCCATGGCACAGCCATAGTGCTTTGTGTGAATCGTAGGGTTGCCATAAGTCTGGAATTTCCCAGACATATCCAGAATACTGCTGTCTGCATCAGGATCTGGGCGAAAATGTCTGAGAGAATCCGGATGTATGGCAACCCATTTTGGCAGAGCTGTTTTTGCCAATTTCTCATGAAAAATAGCTCTAAACCAACATTTTTGTGTGTGTGATTTCACCAAGAAAAGCTCAAAAAAAAAAATGGGCAAAGCTAAAAAATACCTCAACAACTTGGCAAGCCTATGAGAGTGAGAAAAGGCAAAGGGGGAGAGAAGGAGGAAAGCTCCATTGTGCTGCTTGGGAGTCCTGCCACTGGCTTCTGCTAGTGCACTAGGTTAGCTAAATCCAGCCCTTTATTTTTGTTTCTTTTTAATTGGTGGAGGCAAAGGTGGGGGCCCAACAGAGTGCAGGTGGAGATGTTTTCGAAGCTCCGTTTTGAGTCTGACCCACTTTGAGGGAAATGTTTAGAGTGGGGAGATTAGAGCTCGATCCCCTTTTGGAATCTTGTATCACCCTTCCTAAATATCCACCAAGTCTACTTGCTCATTCCACAGCAACCTATGTGGTTCTTAGGTCTTTCTTTCTTTCTTTCTTTCTTTCTTTTTTGGTGAATCAATTCTGGGTTTGCAGGCCTCTGTTGAGCAACTGTCCTGCATGTCCCAGTTTGGACAATTCCAGACCCTCTCTTGCTTTCTGAATGGGTTAAAGCTCTTTGAATTAAATACAGAAAAAAGAGGATGAAAGCATGAAACTGCAAAAGGAACAAATCAAGGGTAAAGCCAGGATTCCAGTTTTAATGAAGCAAGCAACCTTTTCTTACAAAGGCAAACTCACCCCGAGTCCTTGACAACCTCTGTTCAAACAAGCATTTAATGCCTTCTTTAATATAATTACTTCCATGCTCAAGTTAAGCACTTTCTGTTGTCACCTGGGATACAGCTTAGAGGATCCGAGCCTCTTCTTCCCTTTCCAGCACCCCATTCTTTCTGCAAGCTTTCAGGAGGCAACGTTGTCACCAAGTAAAGATGTGATTTAGCAACCACTTGATTCTTTTAATATTTAGAGGTTAGCGTGATAAACCATGGCTATTCTTTATAATGCTTAGCTAATCAGAGTCCCGTCAAACTTACTGTCACCATAGGTGCCCTCTAAATGTTACTGTGGTGCTGTGGGGGTGCTCCTTTGACATGTTCATGCTACAGCACTGTTGAGCTGCGTAAAGGCAGACAGGCTGACTAGGGCCGATCAGCTGTACCACTGCTCTCACGCTGGTGAAAGCAGAAGATTGAGCTGGTGGGACTTCCCTCTCTGTGACAGAGCTGGTGTTGCTCACCTTAGTTAACATGTCAACTGTGCATCAACCTGATTTGCTATTTCCATACTGTGTCATCACAACCAGACCACACCTATATAATAACACATACCATCCCATATTTCTCCAAGGAAAATAGGGACATCCTATTCCATATCCTCCAACATTTTTCCAAGTAAAATAGAGACGTCCCCTCCAACATTTCTCTCATGAAAATAGAGGCGTCCTATTCCATGTTGTTGTTTAGTCATTTAGTCATCTCTGACTCTTTGTGACCCAATCTTTCCCAGCAACAGGGTCTTTTCCAGGGAGTCTTCTCTTCTCATGAGGTGGACAAAGTATTGAAGCCTCAGCTTCAGGATCTGTCCTTCCAGTGAGCACTCATACCCACCAACATTTCTCTCATGAAAATGGGGACATCCTATTCCATACTCTCCAACATTTTTCTGATGAAAATAGAGATGTCCCCTCCAACATTTCTCTCATGGAAATAGGGGTATCCTATTCCATACCCTCCAACATTTCTCTGATGAAAATAGAGGAATCCCATTCCATACCATCCAACATTTCTCTGATGAAAATAGAGATGTCCTAAGGAAAAGGGGGGCATTTTGGGATCAAATCAGAAACCAGGATGGCTTCTGTAAATCCAGGATCACCCCTGAAAAATAGGGACACTTGGAAGGTCTGATAACACGATCCATTAAATGCCCGTGGCACCTCTAGACAATATAGATCCCATGGTATACTGCTAAAAGGACGCAACAACCCGGAGATGAGAATAAATTTATTCCATCCAAACTGACCTGATTTTCACCTCCTGAACTAATATTGGGGGCGGGTGTTCTTGCAGTCAAGTCCTGCTCACAGGCTTCCTTGGCTGACGACTGCTTGGGCACTCATATGAGAACAGAATGCTGGTATGTATGGGATGTTTCAGCAGGGTTCATTATATATATATATTAAAGATATTTATTGAAAGTTTTTAAGATATAACAAAAAAAGAAAAATAAACATACAAAATAAAAAAACAGTTAAAAACACACATTGATTTTCAATAACATAACTTCCATACACTTATTTCCTCGGACCTCCTCATACCTCCCTTCTTTGTATTCCAGTTCAATTTGTTAGTTCAGCAAATCCTTACCATTAAACTTTTACCCATTTATGAAACCTTTTTTGTTTCCATATCTCTTAAAACATTACAGCTGGAAACCGCTTAGATTCTATCCAACATCCTTCTAACATTCATTAATTTTACAATGTTTCTGTAAGTAGTCTTTGAATTTCTTCCAGTCTTCTTTCACTGACTCTTCTCCCTGTTCTCGGATTCTACCAGTCATTTCTGCCAACTCCATGTAGTCAATCACCTTCATCTGCCATTCTTCCAGGGTGGGTAGATCTTGTGTCTTCCAATACATAAGGATTCTTGCTGCTGTTGTTGCATACATAAAAAAAGTTCTGTCCTTCTTTGGCACCAATTGGCCGACAATGCCCAGGAGAAAGGCCTCTGGTTTCTTCAGGAAGGTATACTTAAATACCTTTTTCAATTCATTATATATCATTTCCCAGAAGGCCTTAATCTTTGGGCATGTCCACCAAAGGTGAAAAAATGTACCTTCAGTTTCAGCAGGGTTCATTATAGGTCCTTATGTGGATCAATATGATTTTCTGTAATTTCTTTTCTTTATTTCATAAAATGCATACAGTGGTACCTCGGGTTACATACACTTCAGGTTACATACGCTTCAGGTTACAGACTCCACTAACCCAGAAATAGTACCTCGTGTTAAAAACTTTGCTTCAGGATGAGAACAGAAATCGTGCTCCGGCGGCATGGCGGCAGCGGGAGGCCCTATTAGCTAAAGTGGTGCTTCAGGTTAAGAACAGTTTCAGGTTAAGAACGGAACAAATTAAGTACTTAACCCGAGGTACCACTGTACACTGCTTGATTGTAATAATCATCATCACCAAAAGCAGTTTGCCAAAAAGGTAATATGAAAAATTTGAGAAAAAAATCACAGCCATACTTTGAAATATACGAAAGCTAAAATGTTAAAACATTAAAAGTACATCGGTTTAACTTTTAACTTCCCAAATATCTGGGATGCTCCTCTGCTTTTCTATACCCTTCCCCCAAATGTGTACATCTATATAAAGGCAGAATCTCAATCTTGGCATGCTTTGACAAGGCAGGACATCCAAATTCATTTTCGACAACGAGCGTTAGCCATTCTGTTTTATTCCTAACATAGTTTCCTTCCTTCCTTTCTCTGTAGCCAATTTCCCATCACAATGTTAGGGACCTCTTTTTGTCAAGACTTCAAATGCAGAAGCATCCTTTGACTCTGTTCTGTGTTTAGGTAGCTCTTTCTCTCTTCCTCTCTCTTTTAATTGGAACCCATGGTTGTTGGTCTCTGATAGCGATTCTGTGCACAGGAGCCAAAGGAAACTTTAAATGACCTTTATGAGCAAAGCCGGGTCTGTGTAAAACCTTTCATATGATCTCTAGGATTGCAGTTGACTGATAGAGCCTGATTGACTGAAAATCAATGTGATCAGATGTTTTTTATGGATTATAGTGGCCTTAGCTAATTACAAAAGATTGTCTTCTTAGATCTGAGCGTTTTCGATGTAAAAGCCAGGCAGATACATGCAGGGCTTAATCTGCAGATTTGACAGTTTTCCCTAATTATCTTTTGTGAGAGCAGAAACTGGATCATCTGTGATGTCTTGGTGTTGAGATGGCAAATAGGGAGTGTCCTTGTTCAGCTTCTGTGCATCTCAATGGGGCATTTGCTAGTTTTATTCCATGGATTTCTCTCTCGCACATACTTTGCAATCCCTAACAGTGCTCAAAAACTACCTGCCTTGCTTTGCTTCATAGTAGGACCATCTCTAAGCTGAAAAAACCCAAAAACCTTGGGCCTAGATCCAGACAGTGCCCACTAGATTTGCATGACTTATTTGGGCCTTGTTCTCAGTCAAGTGGCTGTGCTCCCAGTACGTTTCCGAGCACGATTCAAAGTGTTGGTGCTGACCTTGAAAGCCCTAAACGGCCTCGGTCCTGTATACCTGAAGGAGCGTCTCCACCCCCATCGTTCAGCCCGGACACTGAGATCCAGCGCCGAGGGCCTTCTGGCGGTTCCTTCATTGCGAGAAGTGAGGCTACAGGGAACCAGACAGAGGGCCTTCTTGGTAGTGGCGCCCGCCCTGTGGAACGCCCTCCCATCAGATGTCAAAGAGATAAATAATTACCTGACATTCAGAAGACATCTTAAGGCAGCCCTGTTCAGGGAAGTTTTTAATATGTAACGCTGTACTGTTTTTAACACTGATTGGGAGCCGCCCAGAGTGGCTGGGGAAACTCAGCCAGATGGGCGGGGTATAAATAATAAATTATTATTATTATTATTATTATTATTACACTACAAGCAGCTGCTCAGCCTTTTTGAAATAATACATTCTCTAACTTTCTTTTTTTCAATCATAGAATTGTACAGTTGGAAGGGCCCCTGAATGTCATCTGGTCCAACACCCTGAAATGCAGGAATCTTGCCCACAGCCATCCCTGGGGGGCATAACCACCAAACGTTTGCTTAACAGCCAGACACACTGATCCATTGAGCCACAGAGCATGTCAGAGTTCAACTGCACAGAATCTCTCTCTCTCTCTCTCTCTCTCTCTCTCTCTCTCTCTCTTTCTTTTCTTTTCTTTTCTTTTCTTGCACCACAGTCAGGATCTGGTCTTTCCTTCCTCCCCACCCTCCCCGATTTATCATTTTTACCACACTTCGCTCTGCGAGAGTTTCATGGCAATTTATGTCATTACACAAATTATACAAATTGCCATTAACTGATGTAATGTACTATAAAGAATTGGAAGCATGAAGAAAAAAATTATTTGAATTTTTCTTCTGCATGTTTGCATTGCTTTATGGCTTCATTTATCAATTCTGTTAATTGAAATTTATATCATTAGGACGCCATGCAGTGGGGTGCCTTTCCCTGCTTTTGTTGCCCTCGTTTTCTAAATCCTTTCTTCCCTTCACTGAGCCATAATTTCCAGACCTGTCCCCTGTCTTCAGAGAGATGAATGATGAGTTTCCTTCTCACCTTATCTCTCACCTTTGCATTTGGCTATGGGCACATCAGTTAGAAAAACTGAGGCTGGTTTAACATTTATTGTAACATTTCATAAACTTGGTTGAAAACTGGCTAAGATGAACCTTCACAGCATTTGCTGCTGGTCTGATCTGTGATCGAATGATTAATCATTACTGATCATTAATCAATTACTGAACTAATATTAATTGATAAACTATATATTTTGGGAAACGGTTTGTCTGTTTGTTCCTTTCTCTCTGTGTTTGTACAAATCTTGATACATTGTCACCAAAGCTTTTTCTTTTTAAAATATATATCTAATTTGGCATGAGAGTTGCCAAGGTGGGAGTGACAGTCTTCAACAATATCTGGATCGCAGGTTTCATTTTGATTCAAGATGGTGGACCAAAATGTGACTTTGGCATGACTTCACTCAAATTTTGGCATCCAAAATCCAAGCTCACAAACAGCACTTATAATTAACCCCCCCCCCCACTGTATTCCTTGGTCTCTAAAAATTCCTGGGCAGTGCTGGGCACTCCCAACTAGTAATAATAATATTTTAAAAAAATCTCTCTTTCTTGTATTGCTTTTACTAGAAAACAACATGTGTGTCTAGCAAAATCCCAGATACGAAGCCAGGAGAATTCATGTGGACTGGGATTCTAAGCAAACCTTATGGTGTGTGCCAGCAGTCAATAATGTCTTTGGCATTATTTAGTTTTGTCTGACAGAACCCTTCTATAACAGCACAGAACCCCATGGACTGTATCCATGACAGCAGTTCCACTCATGCAAAAGACTTACTATTGGGCACCACAGAACGTCCCCTTCCCTTCCCCTACATCCCCTTCACTTACCCTTAGAATTGATCTAGAGTGTTGAGGGACACTTGAGAGCATCTATTTTTGGCGGGGGTGTCTTCAAAGGACACAACCAAAAAGAACAGTGAAAAAGTAGAGGAGAGGGATTATTCTTCAAGGCTAGAATGGCATGATGAGCAGGCATTTAGAGGTCTAATACAATCAATTTCCATTTTAAGGCATATTTGTCTTTCCATTCCACTGCAATCTGGCTTCCAACAAAAACTACGGTACATTATTCGCATCACTGTCCATGGTGGAATTCTAAATAATGGCTAAGCTCTACCACCACTGTTGGAGCAACGTCCTGCTGAAAATCACAAGTGCAGAGTGTATTGTTCTCCGGTTGCTCACAGGCTTTCCATAGGCTTCTGGTTAGCCACTGGGAGAAAAAGGTACTGGACTGAATGGACCACTGGCACGATCGAAATGGACTCTTATGTTATATCCATTTATAATTGTTCTTCGCTGTACCTTCCTAAGCTGTGTGATATCGATGTTGAGATATCTAGTTTTGACATCCAGAATTCGAAACATTCCTACATCATAAATGCCACAAATGGGGAGGGGTATACAAGGGTTAGGGACACGGGTGGTGCTGTGGTCTAAACCACTGAGCCTCTTAGGCTTGCCGATCAGAAGGTTGGCGGTTTGAATCCCGGCAACAGAGTGAGCTCCCATTGCTCTGTCCTAGTTCCTGCCAACTTAGCAGTTCAAAAGCATGCCAAAAGTGCAAGTAGATAAATAGGTACCACTCTGGTGGGAAGGTAAACAGTGTTTCCATGCGCTGCTCTGGTTTCGCCAAAAGCGGCTTAGTCATGGTGGCCACATGACCCGGCCTGTAAAGCGAGATGAGCACTGCAACCCAAGTGCCATCTGCGACTGGACTTAACTCTCAGGGGTCCTTTAGCTTTAACTTTTTATACAATGGTTGCACAAGCTCAACATTAGGTCACTTTATCAGACACCTTTTCCAACACCTCTTAACACATCACCGAAAGAACAATAAAACTATTTACATATCTTTGCCCTCAGGACTTGTCTGGAGATGGGCTTTCAGAACACCTGACTTGCTAAACTGCCTCTGCGGATGTCTGTTGTTGACACCTTAGTCATTCCCTGAGTGTGCTCTCATGTTTGGGGAATTATGGTGGGATGCCCTGTTCGTGCTGCCTACGTGACTTCCTGCTTCTTGGTTCATGGAGGGAGTTGGGGCCCAAATTCACCTTTCTTTGAGGGTTAAAATGGAGAGTTATTTAAGGTATGGATTTTCCATTAATTTATAAGGCTAGGTATCTTCCCTGAGATGTCAATTCAAAGGGATACATTCTGGCATGAGTTTTTTAAAAAACAATTGAGATATATACATACACCCGTACAACTGATATTTGAGCTACCATAAAAAATTGATCCTGAGGCACCCCAAAGGGTGACTTCAGCACTTTCCTAGTAAACTATTTTATTCTAGAGGATGATCTGTGCCTACAAATCTGGGCGCAGAATCTGGCTACCAGCCAGGTTGTCTTGTGATCTTTGCCTAAGAGGAGAGAATTAAGTTTAGACTTGTCTGAAAGATCGGTGAGCCTCTTCAGCAAAGGATCAATGGTGTCTCTACAGATCTCAGCATAAAAAGGACAACTTAAAAATATACGTTCAGGGCTTCCTGTTTCCCCTAATGGGCAGGCGCAAAGTCTCTGTGTGTACGGGACCCTTCTATAGGAACCTTCCAGAACCGGTGAGGGCAAGGCCAAGCTTGTGGCAAGAGTAAAAGCCCTTCTTGCGTTTCTGGATGTGAGGAAATAGAGGTACAGTGGTGCCTCGCAAGACGAAAAGAATCCGTTCTGTGATTCTCTTCGTCTAGCGGTTTTTTCGTCTTGCGAAGCAAGCCCATTGACGGATTAGCGGATTAGCGCTATTAGCGGCTTTTAGTGGCTTATCTGCTGATCGGATCAGCTGATAAGCGGATTAGCGGCTCAGAAAAAGGGGGGGAAAGGGGGAAAAAACAGCAGGAACTCGCAAGACATTGTCGTCTTGCGAAGAAAGCCCATAGGAAATTCGTTTTGCGAAGCACCTCCAAAATGGAAAACTCTTTCGTCTAGCGAGTTTTCCGTCTTGCGAGGCATTCGTCTTGCGGGGCACCACTGTATGTTGCATTCAGGCATAATATTTGTAACACTGAAACAACAACTGAAACAACGGGGGGAGATTCTCATAGATAAAGCACAAAGCAGAATGTTTGGGTTTGTGCAAGATCCACAGGGGAAGGAGGTGGCCTAGCAAGACTCAGATGGAATTGCCTGTGCCTGTGGAGATAACCACAGCTCCGATTTCTGCATTTTGAGACTTCCTTGAGAGACCGCCGGTTCCCTGGAGGGTAGTCACTTATGTGGGTTTGCTGAGCTTTCCTGTGAGCTTAAGGCACCGGGAGAGGAACATATGGCTGCAGGTTCAGCAGCTGCTCTCTTCACTCCACATTAATGCTGCAGTTTGTGAGGTATTAATGTGGAATGAGAAAAATGCATTTCGTTTAATTTAGAATTGATGACAGGGAGAGAATGGAAATGGGGGAGGGGGCTTCAGCAGAGCCGGCTTGCCAAGCAGGTGAGTGGGCAGGCTTGAGAAAAGGCAGCAAAGCTCATGAGGTCAGTGGAAGAATTCCCATAGACCCTCCAAGTGTCCCTATTTTCCAGGGGTGTCCCTAATTTACAGAACCCATCCCAGAAATGTTGGAGGGTATGGGGAGTTAGCTGACCCCCGAGCCATCTGAAGGCCATTCTGTATAGGGAAGTGTAATGGGAATTGTAGTTGCTTGTGTGTAAGTCACCAACCTCCCTAAACTGCTTGTTTGTTTAAACCTTTCCCTAACTGAAGCGCACCCCTGTACATCTGCTTCAGTTGCTGGCAGAATCCGTTAGTGGGTGTTTCCTAAACTTTTTCCAACATAAGAATTCCTTGACAGCCGGTCTCCGCCTAGCCTCTCTGCGCGGAAGCCTTCTGCGCAGAGTAGGCGTGCCCAGTGGTGGTCCGGCACTCTCCCCGCTGATCTCACTGGAAGAGTCCCTGAGCCTTCCCTCCAAAGTGCTCTCATTCCCTCCTTCCTTCTTGGTGTCCCCTTGATTCCCTTCCCCCTCGGAAACCCTCTCTCTCTCCTTGCTGGTTCCCTCTCCTGCACTATCGGGGCGACTTCTCTCTCTGCGGGTCTCCGATGTCAGTTCCATGACAGGAAGTTTATGATTTTTATGTTTTTTATATATGTTGGAAGCTGCCCAGAGTGGCTGGGGCAACCCAGTCAGATGGTGGGGCATGGATGTAGCAGGATTTTTGTTGGGGGGTTGGGACTTCTGTTGAGGGGCAGAACCTCAGTTGACTATTTTTTGTTGATTTTTAATTATTTAGCGGGGGGCAGCTGCCCCTCTCTGCCCCCCCCATGGCTACGTAAAGAGTAAAGGACCCCTGAGTGGTCAAAGTCCAGTCAAAGGCGACTATGGGGTTGTGGCACTCATCTGTCTTCAGGCCAAGGGAGCTGGCGTTTGTCCACAGACAGCTTTCCAGGTCTTGTGGCCTGCATGACTAAACCACTTCTAGCACAATGGAACACCGTGACGGAAGCCAGAGCGCACAGAAACACCATTTACCTTCCCGTCTTATCTACTTGCACAGGTGTGCTTTCAAACTGCTAGGTCAGCAGGAGCTGGGATAGAGCAACGGGAGCTCACTCCATTGCAGGGATTCGAACCGCTGACCTTCCGATCAGCAAGTCCAAGAGACTCAGTGGTTTAGACCACAGCGCCTCCCACATCCCCAAAATTATCATTATGGAATGGGCTATCCCTATTTTCATCTGAGAAATGTTGGAGGGTATGCAAGGCCTGAACCAAATCTGGGCATATGTTGCTGAACCTATGTTTCATTGAGGAAAAGATTCCACCCTGAAATGAGTTTCACTCTCAAGTGGAGAACCTCAGACTCAGGGGCCAAATGAGGACTCTCTGTGTGGCCTCTGGGACCGTCCTTGACTTATGACTCCTCTGCCTCAGCCACACACCTTCTCCACAGGCCATATCCCTCCCCTGTGCGACTCCACACTCTCCTTGATGGTTTTGACTGGCTGGAGAGTGTCCTTGAGCTCTGTTGGTTTTTATTTTAGTCTATTCTTAAATTTATATCCCACCCTTCTTTCCAAAGGAGCCCATGGTGGCAACCAGCAATAACCAGCACATGTTAAAAACGTATCTACATAATAAAATAAAATAAAAATCCAGCCATTGAAAAATTGGGAAAGGATGGATGGTAAAACCACTCAGGCTTTCTCCATAAATTCTCTTCTTGGGAAATTTCAGTGCTGAATGAAACTCTTATGTTAACTCGTATCGCTGGATGAAGGAACGGAAGGTGTGGAGACAAGTCCATTGCTTCTTTCAACAATATATAAACAATAGCAAACATTACTTATTTATCTATTTATCAGTTGCTTCCCCTGAGGCATGACAAAGCAATTTACAACACAATAAAGCAAATAAATAAACTGTGGATAGTAATTTGTGTGGGACCGCCAACAGTTGCGTGCTGAGGTCCCCCAAAACCCCTACCCCAATAACTCACACATCACACATAATTTTTGTTTAAGGTTTTTGGCATACTTTTGGCCACAACTTTATTTTCATACAAATTGAGAGTGGTTGCTTAGGCATTGGTTATGACTATCTGTCACCCCCCGCCTTGGGGGACAGCACTGACTCCCTAGTCAGTCCCGGAGGAACAAGGGACAGAGTCAGCTGGAGCTGCGACACAGGCCCTCAGCTACTCCGCGCATGTTCCTTGAAGCTTACGCGGCCCACACCCTGCTCCAAGGGTTTGGACGAAGGGGATGGTAAGCTTCAGAATTCCTTTAACGGAATACCTGTCTGCAGCAGCATTGGAGGGGCAGGCACAGCCAATCCATACCCCTCCACCAACCAATTTAACCAATGCCTAACCGCCACAGAGCCTTAGCTCACCGCCAAACCACTCACAAATGCAACCCTTCCTTCAATCCCAAAGCAACCATAGCCAACCAGGTGTCGTTCCCTATAGGGGAAATATTCACCCTAAAGCTGGCAGCAGCCTTGAAGGTAATCACAGGGTGCAAAATCACGGAACCACCTGAAGCAAAGCCTATTTTACTTTATTATTTTTATTTTATTTTATTATTATTTTATTTTATTTTATTTTACACTTCCTTATTAACATGCTTCCCGGCCTCTTTGGTGGTAGTTTGTCTAGGCACTGGTTCCTGACTAGCTGCACCTGACCTCAGCAGGGCAGCACTGACGACAGGGCCCCACCATATCGTCAGTACCAGCAACATTGTGGGGGAGCAATGAATCCCAAGGCAATCGCATCCCGCCAGGTGTCGTTCCCCATAGGGGAAAGATGCACTCCCCATCTGCCCCAAAGAGGGGAACAGTCTTGAAGAAAATAGCAGGGTGCAATATCACAGAACCACCTAAAGCAATGACCTATTTTATTTTATTTGTTATTTTATTTTATATGTTATTTTATTTTATTTTATTTTATTTACTTTATTTATTTTATTTTCCACCGCCATATTAACATGCTTTCTGGCCTGCTCGGTGGTAGTTTGTCTAGGCATTGGTTCCCGACTAGCTGCACCTGACCTCAGCAGGGCAGCACTGACGACTGGGCCCCACCATATCGTCAGTACAAATAAACAGCGTGGGGGAGCAATGAACCAGGATCAGACTCAAGCTCACCCCAAATGCTCCCAGGGACTCCTGCGTGGCCCTACCCCTCGAAAGGGGTTGACAAAGCATGGCAAATCCTTGGTTTCCTTTAATGGAATATCTTTGCGCATTGGAGGGGACAGGTGCTCCAACCCCCCCTCCAGACCACCTTGAACCAAATGCCTTAAATTATTTTGAGACCAGGGAGAGCTGCCATCAACTCAATCCAAGCCCTCTTGCATGCAGGAATGCAGACTTATGCTGGAGGAAGACAGCAAATGATTCTCGCCCAGCTGTACCACCAGCCCTGCGGGAGGACCTGCACAGGTCACACTCGACCGCACCAAAGGAAGGACCTCCTCCCAAAGCATTCCCCATCTGGACATCCAGTATATGTCCACATGGGCAGGAAGACTGAGATGGCGCCCCAGTCCAGACTTGTCAGCGCGCTTGCCAGCCCAGTGTACAATGCTGTGGCCCAAATGTGCACCGCTGCTCCTATGAGAAAAGGAAATAACAGACAAGCATCAGCACAGACATCATTGTGACACTTCCTGATATAACCCTTGTCAGTGTCAGACTTCCAATGACCCGTATTCGCAATCCTGTCTACAGACAGGCCCCCAGTGTGCAGCCGTTGCAGCAGCCCTATTCGGAAGGAATGAGGCGTGTCCAGCGGTAGGCAAGCCGCAGGCCGTAATAACTGGTGCACGACGTAAGCACATTAATGCCTGGCTAACGGGAACCCATTTTCATGCACTAGGAGCGGGCCAGCCCCCAGGGGAATGAAAAGCCAAATTTTTCTGGTATCCATAACCGTGCAAGGGCCCTCCTCATCTGTAATGGGAAGCCTGATTGTGGAACTCCTGCCCACTAACTCTGTTTTAGAGTTCCCAACTCTAATGACAAGCTCCAAAGCAGATAAGGAAAAGTCCTGAAGCAATAAGCCTCCAGACTCTCAGCCCTGTGCTGGCTCCAACAACCATTTCCCCAACCCTCAGTGCCCAAAATGCAATGGAATACTGAAAGGAGTCTCGCCTTGATCTTTTACCAGCAGACAAGTTTTAACTTGTTGCAGATCCTGCATAGGTAAAATTGACCGACTTCCTGCCCACTGTCCTATGAGGTTGGAGCCTATTCCAACCTTCCAAGGCCCTGCGCATTACAAACTTTATGCAAGGGTCTCTGAAAAATAAAGCTTCAGTATAACAGACATTGCAGCGGACTGAATTCTTATAGTTATAACAGCACGCCCAATCTGCGGCAGGTGGACCAAATACTGCAGGATCTGCTCAGAGGATGGGGGCCAGTTCATCTGAATGGCCGAGGACTGCCAGCTTAAGGCTAAGAAATCCATCCAGGCCTTCCCATAAGAGCTAAAAGCAGAAGGGGAAATGGAAGCTGCTGCTCTCTGTAATTACTAATTGTTGTCAAAATGCCACAGGTGGTCTGGAAAAGTCTGGCAATAGCTGAGTCTGGAGCCCAGGATCTGAAGCGCTCCATCTGAAAATGGGATAGAGTGTCAGAGACATCATTAGAGGATCCCGTAATCAGGAGAGCAGAAAGCACAATATTAAACCTTAAGCGGTGCAGCTCAAAAGCGTGAGCGGAGGGGCGGAGACTCTGCTGGAGCGTGAGGACTGTTTAGCCAAGACGCTCACCACTACCTGGTTATCAGACCAAAAGCAGATCCGATGGTCACTGAACTCCTCGGGCCACATGTGAACTGCTACTACAATGGGGAAAACTCAAAAGTTAGGTCACATGATTGCCTCACCATACCGGGCTTGAGGCCATGGCTTTGCACACCAGCAGCCCCTGAAATAAAAAAAAACCAAAGGGCAAAGATCCAGCAGCATCAGCATGAACCTGAAAAAATCCCTGTGCAAGTATCCTGCCATGGCCAACTACTATTGCATACATTTATGAATTGCAACCATTGTATGAGATCCCATTGCATGAGAAAGGTAAGGGGACCTCAACATTTAGGAATTGCAACCATTGCATGAGAAAGGTAAGGGGACCTCAGGCCGCAGGCAGCCTGGCCTAGTGGGAAGGGAAGGGGCGGCCTGGGGCAACCCCTCTGTATGCAAGATTAATTAAGTGACCCAGCAAGATCGGATCTGATGAAGCATCACTTGCTACAGAGGAAGTATTACAAAATAACTTCCTTCAAGGCAGACAGCTTCTCCATAGGCAAGTGGTATGTTTTAGCAACGATATCCAACTGGATCCCTAAATAAAATGGGAATATGGGCAATAAGTATTGAGGTATTGCTTGCCAGCTTTCAGCCCCGCTTGGGCAGGGGGCATCTTGTGCTGCCATCATAATACGTAAATTTACAGGGCCGACGCTGGCCAGAACCGCTAAAAAAGTCCCGACAAAACTGCTGCCGAGCCAGCTTCCTTTTCAGACACACACTGTGCAATGCAAAAACACACTCCGTGCAGTGCTCACACAATCCATGCAATGCAACTATACTCCGTGCGATGCAGCTACACACTCCGTTCAATGCAACTACACACTCAGTGCAAAAACACACTCCGTGCAATGCAAAAATGCACTCCATGCAATGCAACTACCCTCCATGCAATGCAACTACCCACTCTGTGCAATGCAACTACACACTCCATGCAATGCAACTACACACTCCGTGCAATGCAAAAACGCACTCCGTGCAATGCAAAAACGCACTCCGTGCAATGCAAAAACGCACTCCATGCAATGCAACTACCCTCCATGCAATGCAACTACACACTCCGTTCAATGCAACTACACACTTCATGCAATGCAACTACACACTGCGTTCAATGCAACTACACACTCCGTGCAATGCAAAAACGCACTCCGTGCAATGCAACTACCCTCCATGCAATGCAACTACACACTCTGTGCACTGCACACACCCTCTGTTCAATGCAACTACACACTCCGTGCAATGCACTCTCTGTGCAATGCAAAAAACAAACAAACACCAAACCACACACACTCTGTGCAATGCCACTACACCCTCCGTGCAATGCACACACACTCTGTGCAATACACACACACTCTGTGCAATGCACACACACCCTCTGTGCAATGCACTCACACCCTCTGTGCAATGCACACAACCTCTGTGCAATGCAAATGCAAATCTCTCACGCAATGCAATGCAGCCCGTGCAGCGCTGTGCCCTGCAACGCACAGAGCAAACTGCAGTGCGGGCACACAAAGGTGCTTTCTCCCGCTTGCATATTGCAAACGTGGCGCCTGTTACATCCCTCGCAGTGAGGGAACCACCAAAAGGCCCTCGACACTGGACCTAAGTGTCCAGGTAGAGCAATGGGGGAGCATGCAGCTGTCCCATATAGGGACCAATCCTGCAACCTAGGCATTACCGGCACTATGCGCTGACCAGCTGAGCTATCCAGGATGATCCCTAAAGACTCAGGACAGCCTCACCCTGACCCCTGTAGAGGTCCAAGGTGATGTCTGAATCATGATCCCTGCTCCTCTTTGCCCTCCTCCTGGATTGCAGCCTTCAAAGATGCTTCCTTCTGGAAGAAGACACCTGGGGCGTCCACAAGTCATCCCCTGCAGGAGAGGCAAGCTCTTGAGGCATCTGCAAAAGCCCAGTCATAGTCCGCAAAAACTAAACAATGTAAGGAACCGGTGAAACCAATGCTTCATGGACCACATGGGGACACTATTCAGGCCGGAAACGCTTCCAGGCCATCGAATTCTAGGGCAAAGCCCTAGGATCACCTGCTAGGCCAGGCATAAATGTTTCCAGTGAAATAGCAGAGTTGAGGCAGCCCACAGCTTGTCCAGGTACCCCTGCTTGCCCTTTTAGAGGGAAGCACCCCTTCAAGAAACCCAAAGTTCTTTTATCACAAATGGGCCGAACTACCCAGCAACAGAATAGCCCAAAAGGAGCAGTTTGTTTTGTTTTGTTATAACAATGGCTAAGAGGGGGATATGAACCCTGTCTCCCAGGTCCTAGTCCTACACTTTAGCCACTAAACCACAATGGCTCGCCTCAAAAATGGCAGTCGCCACAATCAGGGCAAAACAAACTTAAAGAAAATAAACTTGTTCAGAAACAGCATAGTTCAAGAGCATATAGAGAGTGCTCATAGTCATTGGAGGCACAGAGAGCCTCTGCCGCCCTCTGTCTGCCTCAGATATACATTAGCAGCAACTGAGCCTGCAAGCAGGTACATTCTTATAGAGAGGTCAGAGACTTAACAATTAACTGCTACCTGTAGCATACTTAGGCTCGGAAGTTATGCACAGGCTGAATAGGGCTCCATGCCTCTGCTCTTGAGAATCTTAGTCTCATAGCAATATTAAAGGAACTCAAAATAGTGCTCCCGCCCAAGGCTAGATTAAAATTTGGCCAACAGCGCTGCACACACTCAAATAAAGCCAACCTTCGGGGGTGCTATAAACAAAAGTGATTCCAGCTAAGCTGGGAACAGCCCTGACTAGCCCCACAATTTACAACAGGAGAAATGGGGGAAACCTTTTTGCGAAAGAAAGGCAAGCCACAGATACAGGGAGAATCTTCCCACAGGGCAGGGTAAGGGGTGGGGTGGGAAATTGAACAGGAAAAAGGGAATTAAATTATTTAAGGGACTAAAGAGGATTAAAAGAAGGGGGAAATAAAGAAATGTAACCAGACAATGAGAAGTTTGCATCACTGTCCTCCAGACAGTCCAAGTGCTCCATGAGATCCGATGTCCACAGCGAAAGAGAAAGAGAAAGCTGTGGACCTTGCTTAAATAACCACTGATCCCACCCCTAAATTGGCAACATCAAATTTACCCCAGTAACACCATCCTCCAATCTGCTCCAGGCCCCTTGAATCTAATACTGCCTGGCAACCAAGTGGAGTTTTGTTCGGCCCCATCCGCAACACGTGCTCTCTTTTAGTGAGAACACGCTTTGTTAACGTGTATTATGCAAAAAAAAAAAATACACAGTGATTTAGGGAGAGTATGTCTCATGATGGATAACTGTGAGCTGGAGGAGAAAGTTTTTCCTCCACGTTCCTAAAAAGTGTCCAAAGAAGAGAATCAACACCTTATTGAACGACAGATGTTGGGACACAAGAGGATGCAGAAAGCCTTTTATCAGCCTCTTTGACTCAACATTAACCATCTTGCTGATGGTCTTTTATCCTGTTTCGGCAGTTTGCAAACAAAGCAACATCTCATGCAAACAAGAGCATCTCAATCAATCTATACCAAAATGGATCAATGGTGTGATCCTAAAGATAGGGAAGTAGCGAAATCAAATGGATTTTTCTCCCTTTGCTTTTGTTAGTTAATCTTTGAAGCTCTGTTTTTAATTTACTTAGCGTAACTTCTAAAAAGGTGTTCACACAAGTGAAAGACTGAACATTCCAGCCAAGCTAAATACCCTTGGGTGTGTGTTTTTTTCTCTCTTTCCTTAATACCCAAGGCTTTGTTAATTTCAGTCTGGGTTCTTTTAGACACAAAAGCACAGCTTGAGATATGCTCTGTTGTACGGCACTTGTTAAGTATCAAATAGAAACAAGGAGCTTCTTGTACTCTTTGAAAGTGTGTCTGGACTTTGAAAGCAGTGACTTATCATTCTCTCTCTCTCCCCCCCCACCTATATGCCTATATATTTATTTATCCATTCATTTATTTTGAATTCTGCTGTGATTTAAGCAGTACATATGCGTGTTTTTGAGAGTCATCTGTGTAACCTCAGGAGCTACAAAGTCCATGGATTGATCTTCCAGGTTAGGCTCATCAATTCCTTTACTGGCTGAGATTTGCATTCAATAGATCTTTGGAAGGTATGATATTTTTGGAAAGCAGGAAGCTGTCGTATACAGACTACTGGTCTGTCCAGCTTAGTATAGTCTATACTGACTGGCAGTGGTTTTCCATCCCTACATGGAGATGTTGGGGGTGGAACCCAAGACCTTCTGCATGAAATTGTAATAAAATTATAATAGAATCTTTAGTGACATTCCTACTGCTGGAAGGGGCCACAGATCACTTGTAGAACATCTGCTTTGTATACAGTGGTACCTCGGGTTAAGAACTTAATTTGTTCCAGAGGTCCGTTCTTAACCTGAAGCTGTTCTTAACCTGAGGTACCACTTTAGCTAATGGGGCCTCCCACTGCCACCACACCGCAATTTCTGTTCTCCTGCTGAAGCAAAGTTCTTAACCCGAGGTAATATTTCTGCGTTAGAGGAGTCTGTAACCTGAAGCATCTGTAACCCGAGGTACCACTGTACTCCAAGCAGTTGGTGCTGACCTTTAAAGCCCTAAACGGCCTTGGTGTATACCTGAATAGCCAGTGTGGTGTAGTGGTTAAGAGTGGTAGACTCATAATCTGGTGAACCGGGTTCGCGTCTCCGCTCCTCCACATGCAGCTGCTGGGTAACCTTGGGCTAGTGACACTTCTCTGAAGTCTCTCAGCCTCACTCACCTCACAGAGTGTTTGCTGTGGGGGAGGAAGGGAAAGGAGAAGGTTAGCCGCTTTGAGACTCCTTTGGGTAGTGATAAAGTAGGATATCAAATCCAAATTCTTCTTCCTCTTCTTCTGAAGGAGCAACTCCACCTCCATCATTCAGCCCAGACACTGAGGTCCACCTCCGAGGGTCTTCTGGTGGTTCCCACACTGTGAGAAGTGAAGATACAGGGAAAGAGGAAGAGGGCCTTCTCAGCAGTGGCACCTTCCCTGTGGAACACCCCCCCCCCCATCAGATGTTAAGGAGATAAAGAGATATGCAACTTTCAAAAGACATCTGAAGGCATTGGGAAGTTTTTAATGTTTGACATTTCATGATGTTTTCATGTGTGTTGGTAGCCACCCAAGGGGCTGGGGCAGGCAACCCAGCCAGATGGGTGAGGTATAAATAATAAAATTATTATTAAAATTATAAGGTCCCAGTTTCAATCCCTGGTATAGCCAGGTTGGCCCGGGATAGATTCCCTGTCTGAATTCCTGGAGAGCCACTGCCACTCGATGTAGACAGTATGGAGGTGTATAGACCATTGTTATGAGTCAATAGCTGGCAGTGTCCAGTGTTCTTAACACAAGAGTTGATTTTGAGCCATGAAGCACACTGGGTGACCTTGGGCCTGTCACAGTCTCTCAGCCCAACCAACCTCAAAGGGTTATTTTGAAGATAAAACGGGGAGGAAGAGAACCATGTATGCCAGTTTTTATTTCTGACATCTTCAAGATGTACTGATACATCAGTCTTGGCACAAGCCAACTTTTCTTCAACTCTGCAATGAACAAAGTTAGTTTTAAACAACAACAAGAAGAAGAACTTCCTCCCAAATCATCCTGAGGACAAAAGAGAGAGACTCTAGTCTTTTAGGAGACTAGGTTCAGCCTCCGCAAACAACCTATATGCAAACAGATGAAGATAATTTGACCATGGCTTCCTTCTGAGCTGTGAAGACAAGTCAGGTGAATGGGGCAGAGCTCATAGCCTTCCATCTCAACTGGCTTCCATTTGCCTGCCAAACAAAAGAGATGCATACAGTCAGATCCTATGGATATTTACCTAGAAGCGAGTCCCAGCAAGGAGCAAACCCAACTCCTACCCTTCCATCAGAGGGGCTTTGTGGAGCTGGGAAGCCGCCACTGAATCCACAACTCTTCTTTCTGCTCACAGTAGAAGAAGACAATGGACACAGCTATTGGGCCTGATCTGGGTCTGATGACTGCACCAGATCAATCCCATTGCATGATGGCTCTGAAATTAGTTTAGGCTTGAGCATATGCAGAACCAGCAGAGTCTAGAACCTCAGAAGGCCCATTTGGTGCTTTCAACTGGCACAAGCTGATGCACCTCCTAATTGCATTTTCAGTAGTCAACAGGAGACCAGCTGAAATGGGACAGCTGGGTGGAGACTCTGCCTAATCCCTCTCACAACAGCGGCCCCTTCAAGTGTCCCTATTTTCCAGTGACAGTCCCAGATTTACAGAAGGCCTCCCGGTTTCTAATTTGATCCCAGAGTGTCCTGCTTTTCAATGGACGTTCCTATTTTCACCAGACAAATGTTGGAGGGTATGGAATAGGATGTCCCTGCATGCATAACAGCCCATGTTTTCATTGGAGAAATATTGGAGGGTATGATATGGGGTGGGGATTGGATTGCTCTATAAATCCTTGGGATCTACTCCCAGGTAAGCAAATTACCTTTGTCCCATGCTTAACTCTCTCACAAAACTCAGAGAGGCATAACAGTGCTCAGTTTGGGATGAATTTCTGGGTGGAATACACCCACCTAAAAATAAATATTTCTGAAATCGTCCAATTTCCCAGTCAAAGAATTTTGGTGTTCTGGTATGGCTGGATTATTATGTATCTCTCAGCACTATTGTGGGAGGTGGAATGAAACGTCCGTGCTGATGAAGGGTGGGAGGGATCACGTACTTTTCAGCTGACTTAACACTGTGTAAAGCACCGAAAATTATTAATTGAACATCTTGATTATAAATTAGGTGGAAATAATGTTGAAGAAGCATCCCCTAGCCACTTAGGTTTATTATTAGGTCTTTGCACTTTGAGGATTTGAATTCCATTCTGGCAGCGGTAAATATAGTGATTAGGGGAGAGAGTGCGAGACTCGTGGGCTGAGGCTCTGAATGTCAGCAAAATGAATCCTGAAGGAGATTTTTTCGACACCGGTTTAAAACGGCGAGTCCTGAAATGTCACCTTTGCTATCTTAAGCAGCCAGCTCTCGGAGGAATCCTGGTGGAGATTTTATTTAATGGGGGGGAATAATTCCTCTAATGGAAAGGTGTGCTATTTGCTTATACAGCTGTGCTGAAAAATTACCCTGTGTGTCCCCCCCAAAAAACCTCCCATCCTTTCCTATCGATTAGTAAGAAATGAGTTTGCAATTGGAATTATCAAAGGGTAGAGAAAATTTCATTCTGATGGCTGCAGGACTTGGTGACTTTTTGGTGCTTACCTGAATTTAAGGTGACCAAGGGTTATATGTGAGTGTGTGTGTGTGTGTGTGTGTTTTCATTCTACAAATTATTTGTATTAACATTATTATTACTGTTTTCCCACACTTCATCCTAAGGTCTCAGGGCAGGTTACAACATTAAAACACAATATTTGAAATATTCAAAACAGTTTAGAGCATACTTATTGCTTCCTTACCAGATGTGATCCTGCCAACCTAGCAGTTCGAAAGCACATCAAAGTGCAAGTAGATAAATAGGTACCGCTCCAGCGTTTCTGTGCACTGCTCTGGTTCGCCAGAAGCGGCTTAGTCATGCTGGCCACATGGCCCGGAAGCTGTCTGCGACAAACGGCGGCTCCCTTGGCCTATAGTGAGATGAGCGCCTCAACCTCAGAGTGGGTCACGACTGGACCTAATGGTCAGGGATCCCTTTACTTTTACCAGATGTGAGGACAATAGGGCTGTGACATTGGTAACCCATCAATCACCAGGATTGATATGGCTAATCTGGCTAGCTAGGTGGCTGTCCTCACCCTCCCGCCCTCCCGCCCTCCTGCCCTCCCTGCAGCCTTCTTGAACCTGTGCACTTGGTGGAAGAGGACGGCCAACCCACCATTCTCAAGCTCAACACTCATTTGTAGGATAAAGTAGGGTAGTCAAGATTTCTTAGCTGTTCTTCCTTATGAGGTCCCAGGGTGGGTTACAACAAGCATAAAATACAATATTAAAATCAGTTAAAACGAAGGAGAGAATTGCAGAGAATTGTAGAGTTGGGAGGGACCCAAAGTCCTCTTGTTCAAACCCCCACAATGCAGGAATCATAGCTCATGAATCCTTGACAGATGGCCATCCAACCTCTGTTTGAAAGCCTCCAATGAAGGGAAGTCCACCACCTTCCGTTGAGCAGCTCTTACCACCAGAAAGTTCCTCCTAACATTTAGTTAGAATCTCATTTCTAGTCATTTGAATTCCTTGATTTGGGTGCTACCCCGAAAGCAAAATATAATGAACACAAAAAAGCACACATAATGAGCGCTCATACTTGACACTGTGGGTGCCCTTTGTGGAATCACGTGCGGAGCTTCAGACCCCAGGGAACTTACCAGTTATATGGGCTGGCTGGCCTCTCAGTGTTATTCTTTGGAGGTTCACACCCAGCCTCAGTTAATCAATTTACACTGCTGGGAGGTGGGGCCAGTTGCATAAATAGGGGGTGGAGCCAGCAGCATCCAGGCAGTTGGCTCAGGAGCTTTACCCACCCAACCCTCTCTTTGTTTAATGTTTCTTGTTTGCAGGTTAACCTTTTTTCTTCCTGTTTAGCAGGCACTGCTACAGTCTTTTGACTGGTTGCTGTTGAAGTACCCGGAAGAAATTTCCCTGCATTGGCAGGTTTTGTCTTCCCCATAGCAATTTTTCACAACTTTGGCAGTTTAAAGCCTTGGGTGGAATCTTTTAGTCTTTTATTCCCTAAAATGGGGGGGGTGAAGTGTGCAACTCACCCCCCTGCAGAGGCGATTCCAGCGTCCCCTCTTAAAGGGGTTATATATATGGGTGTCACTGGCCATACACTCAAAGGTTGTCAGTGCGGGGATATGGGCTGGGCTTCCTGCTACACTTACGTCTCGCAGAGCACCCACATATCCAATTTACCCTGAGGAGCCCCAGTTCCCCCGGCTGGGGGGCTGGGAGGGATAGACGCCCAAAGCCTGACCCTGACCCTACATTTGAAAGTTTAATCAAGTTGTGGCCAAATTTTAATTCCATAACATGTCATCATGAGTCATTATTCCTTTCTGGTGGTCCCTGGGGGCTTGGACGGTCGCCGCCTGGTCACGCAATGAAATAATCTCTCCAGTTCAGGCTGCACTCTGCTGCCTTCCTGGGTGCCTATGTTTCAAGCCAAAGCCCAGAGAAACGTGTAATGAGGAAACTCTCCCATGTGGCCACAGCCACCCAGGGAGGCTGCAGAGTGCCAGGGAAATGTTCACTGGGAAGTCAAATGCATATACACCCCTTGCAATGATAGCACAAGTTCAAAGTCCTGCATTTGCCAACTTTCTAAAGAAATTCGCAAGTACCCTGGGAATGATAGACCCTGGAGAGATGATAGACGCTGGAAGGGGCAAATAGTTGCCAACTTTTTAATGTCCCCTTCCCCTGTTCTTTTTACAGCAGTTTCGATTCACAGACATCAGCACATTTCATGCTTATGTCCATAGCAGAAGAAACCCCAGAGCTATTGATTTCTGCAGAAAAAAATGCTGGTAGAGTCACATCAGGAGGATTTTTATTGGACAGCTTGTGATACTAAAGGAGCTAAAATTTATTCAGGAGCCTAAGAAGACCAGTAGGTCATGACAGGCTGTCATAATTAGTTGGGTGGTTGGTGGATCCTTGGAGAATCTAAGGCTTACTGGAGTTTTTTCTTCCCCCAGTACTGGTGACCTGGCATGAAATGAGTTTACTTGCTGGACCAGTAAGTGATGGGATATCAGAAGAAGGACGTGGAAGGAGACAGGAAGTCAGAGAAGAAGAGCAAGCAAGGAGGAAGAATGAATCTTTGCAAGGCTAGATATTTGTTTAGTACCATGACTAGAATATGGGATCCCGTTATGTGGGTGTCCTGGCTTCCAGCCTCTCCCAACTGGAATTCAGAGGGATCCATTCTCAGAAGATTATTTCTGACTTGAGAGCATTCTGAATGCCATAAACAACAGCTGAGTGTAAATCAATTGCCTGTGTGTCTTTTTGATTTACGACGATGAAGTGTTTTGTGTAAATCAACCTGAGATCGTCAAAGTTAAGGTGCCTGGAGGCTTTGGGGCTACTGAGATTTATCTCAGAAACTGACTTCAAGTAGAAGCAACCTGGTTGAAATATCATCTCCCTGGTTTTCACAACTTTTCAAAAGGAGAAGTAGTTTTGAGCTGAAAGCAGAAGCATTTGGGTGTGGGTGAATAAAGCTTAATAGGTATATATATGAGGAGGCCAGCCCCACCCAAGTTGATGGGCATTGTCATTCAAATAGGGTGCATGCACTGTGTCATGTAATCAGTTATGTGGGGTGGAGCCTCCCCAATATTTTATTGAAGTTGACACCCCGATGGTGGTTGTCACCAACCACCAGGGGAGTCTTCTGAGTTCCACCAGCATTGGTGTAAGTCCACTATACAGCACTTTGCAAAATGTCCCCTCAAACATGAAGCTGCCTCTGCTGCAACTGAATGACTCTTCCCGGAGCTGGTAGAAAACTTTGGGATGACTACAGTAACAAAGTGACGAGGACACCTAACTGACTTTCCAGATGAAGCTTCTCCAATTAAGAACTAAATTTATTTACCAGCCTACTGTATTAGCACAATCTAGTCCCACTGGAATCACTTAGTTCCAGGAATTATTGCTGAATACAAAAGCTTGGATAATCCATCATGAGTCAGAATTGTATATCAAACCGCCTAATTAAAGTTCTTCCCTTAAAATACAATTACATTTGCAGCTCAATCCGCAGAATTGGGCTACGGTGGTGAAACAGAGCAAATGATTGTGGTTTGTTTAAGCACGTTCGCTTACTTAAAGGTAAAGCCAAGATTCCCTACTGTGGGTTATGAATGGGTGGAATGGTCTTGATCCAGTTTCATAGGTCTTGACCATCATTATCTCCTGCCTTTTGTTGTTGTTGTTTTTTTTTGGGGGGGATCCCAAAAATTCTGCATTCTTTGATAGACATTTCAATGTTAAAAGGACTACTCTCACCTAGAGCTCATCTAACTAATGACAAAAATGTCATCTGTCTACCCCCTGACCTTCCCCACCTCCATAGAACAGGGTTTCCCAAATATTGACCCCCACCCACCCCTCGCCCTGGGGTTGATGGGACTATGGAGAGGCTGAACAAAGACATAGGGACAAAAGGGGTGCGGAAAAGAAGTTCATGAGGTATAGTGCAAGCTAATTAGGAAGTAGGTGCCTTAGAAGTAATGAACGTGGTTTGTACACCTCCCTTGTCATTGAGGAAAATCTGTATTTAATAAGATGATTCCACAATTCAGCAGTTTCTCATTTATTTATGTATTTCTTATTTCACATGACTGATATACCGCTTGATTGTAATAAAACCTCAAAGTGGTTTACGGAAAGAGTAAAACAATAAAATTATCATTTTTAAAAACAAAAACCAGTTAAAAGCAACAACTTAAAACATTTATAAAATATTTTAAAGAAATAAATGATAAGCTCAATGCAAGATTAATGCACATATCAACATTCTGCATGACTGGATGGGCATGCCTGAATATTTTTTTCCCCCTGTAGATGTTGAAAAGAGTACCTGATGTCATATATATATTATGACTGAGAATTAATAAATGTCAAATATACATTGTTTTTTCTTGACCTTATTTCATTTACATTCCTACAAATTTGTGTTTGAGTCAATGGTGACTGTATAAGCTCATCAAAGGATCAATGAACTCAGAAGTTTGGGAGATCTTGCCCTCTTGGGGAATCAGCTAATGGTGCATTTGCAAAAGTGGAGGTATGTGGTGGAATAGCTGGAGCCTATGAGATGGAGAAGCATCTCCGCCCCATGCTAACCCTTTTGGACAGCTTTCAAAGGGGGCTGTAATTTTTTTGCCACACATCCAGCAGCACAGTTGGCAAATGGGACTGAACTTTTAAAAGATGGGTAGAAGAGGGAAAGTTAGCAAGGCTTTTTTCAAGTAGATTGTAGACAAATACTCTGCAGCTCTGCAGTCCCAGCCACACCCTTCCTGCAAGCTGCCCTTTCCTCTCTTCCTCCAGCTAATCTGTAGGCTTAAATACCAGCAGAGTGGTGTGTGTGTGTGTGGAGAGGATAAACATGTTACGGAAAAGGAGCAATGCAGCAGCGAGCTGCAGCTGGCTGGAAAGCAAAACATGATGGGAATGTTTGGGACTGTACCATGAGAACAAAGGGACAGTCTATTCACTGTGCTGAGCACCGGATGTTAGCTCAGAGTGTCATTTGACCTGTACAGGAAGTACAGGAGGTGGAGTTTGTCTCTCTGCTGTTGGTGTCTGAAGAGAGCAGACGCGTTTCTCTGTAATGCTGCAAAGACAGAAATAAAGGCATGTAAATACATTTCTGTCTATCCCTTTCCCCTCCCTGGGGGGAGCAGGGAGCAGGGAAGAGTGGTGTGTTCTTCTCACGTTTGAGGAGGATCGCCGATCGTGACCTCGCCTGTATCTTGCCAGGAAACGCAGACAGGGAGGTCAACAAGGAGATCAAGCCGGGTGCCTGGAGAGTGGCCAGTTCCTCTGATAAGGCTTGAAATCCGACATCACACTCAGAGCAGGGGTAGGGGAACTCGAGCCCGTAGGCCAGTTGTGGCCTGCCAGGCTTCCCCATTCGGCCATTTTGAGTAAACCACTCCCATTGCACTGCACATTGCATCTGACAACATACATAAATGCTGTGATGCAATGGTTAGAGTGTTGGAGATAGACCTGCGGGTGGGTTGGTGTGGTTGGCGTTGCGGGAGAGTGAGCCTCTTGGCCTTGCCGATTGGAAGGATGGCGGTTCGAATCCCATGATGGGGTGAGCTTCCGTTGCTCTGTCCTAGCTCCTGCCAATCTAGCAGTTTGAAAGCACGCCAGTGGAAGTAGATAAATAGGTACCACTATGGCAAGAAGGTAAACGGCATTTCCATATGCTCTGGTTTCCATCACGGTGTTCCGTTGTGCCAGAAGTGGCTTAGTCATGCTGGCCACATGACCTGGAAAGCTGTCTGCAGACAAACACCATCGCCCTCAACCTAAAAGTGAGATGAGCGCTGCAATCCCATAGTCGCCTTTGACTGGACTTAACCATCCATAATAATAATAATAAATTTTATTTATATCCCGCCCTCCCCAGCCGAAGCCGGGCTCAGGGCGGCTAACAACAATCAAAATAGTCCAACATTCTAAAACATTCATTATAAAATTAATTAAATCAAATTAAAATCAAATTAATGGCAGTCCAGGCGTCCTTTACCTTTTACCTTTTACCTAGAGTGTTGGATTAGGCCCTGAGTTCAAATGAGCAAACAGCCATGGTGATCGATGGATAACCTCATACCCATCAAAATTTCTCTTATAAAAATAGCAATGTTCATAATAATAATACAGTGGTACCTTGCGTTAAGTACCTAATTCGTTCCGGAGGTCCGTTCTTAACCTGAAACTGTTCTTAACCTGAAGCACCACTTTAGCTAATGGGGCCTCTTGTTGCCGCCATGCCACCAGAGCACAATTTCTGTTCTCATCCTGAAGCAAAGTTCTTAACCCAAGGCACTATTTCTGGGTTAGCGGAGTCTGTAACCTGAAGCATATGTAACCTGAAGCGTATGTAACCCGAGGTACCACTGTAATAATAATAATAATAATAATAATTTTACTATTTATACCCATCCATCTGACTGGGTTGCCACTCTGGGTCGCTTCCAACATACATAAAAACATAATAAAACATTAAGCATTATAAATGTACCTATACAGGGCTGCCTTCAGATGGCTCGGGTGCTGGATAACACAATACCCTGCAACATTTTTCTGATTAAAATAGGGACATCTTAAGGAAAAGCGGGACATTCTTGGAGCAAATCAGAAACCAGGACAGCTTCTCCAAATCAGGGACGCCCCTGGAAAAAGGGACACTTGTTGGCTTTGTAATCTTGGGACCTTTACTGTTTCTCTGCCTAACTCACCTCACAGGGTTCGTGATAGACATTCAAAGGAGAGGCTAGAAGAACCGTATACACCACCCTGAACTCCTTGGAGGCAAAGGTGGGATAGCAATGTAATTATAATAATATGTGGGCCAGGCAAGGGTGTGGCTCGGCTGAAAGGTGCACAGCCTCTGAAGCACAAAGCAGGATTGGACTGCTGCCCATCAGCTGATGCACAGAGGGGACTGCTTTGCTCTACCACAAAGTGCTGTGGCTAGACCAGCATGTCAAGGAAACGGCTGCTCTAGCCATGGCCCTTTGTGATGGACCTGCACTGGTGGGTCACACCAAAGCGCTGGGAGGAGGGGAAGTGGTGGTGGAGGAGGAAGAGGCAGGTTAAAGGAGAGAAGGGAGAAGGTGCGTACCAGCATCTCATTCCCTCCCCCATATAAAGCACTGGCTATGGCCCTTCTCCAAAAAAATCTGTCATCTGGATCTCAAAACTGGTGGCACTCAGAATCTGCCCAACGAATACATTTTCGTAGGGGTTTCATGACCTACCAGGGTCCGTTCACGATCCACCAAATTTCCCCTGATGGATGCTACTGGATTTACCCTGACTGTTCCCATGCCTTGCTTCAGTTTCCCCCTATAAGGCGAATATGTTTCAAAAACTGGCAACTGCATTCACCCATATAAATCCTCGCTTGCCAGGGCAGTCATATAGCCATGAATGCGCACAGGGATACCAGCCATTAAAAAACGATCCGTTTGTCCTGTAACGGGGCACAAAAGAAATACCAAGTCTTTCAGCTTAACTGAGTTGCGGATCCAGCTGCGTGGCATTTCCTATAAAAGCTGTCAAACGCCTTCTTAAAATTAGACATGTGTGCTCAATGCCTTCGCTGCGTTTTAGCTCTTAACAGCTGCCATGTCCAATTCCACTGTGCCTCCCATTTGCAAAGCACTCTGGGCTCTTTTGGAACGAAACGCACGGTCAAATTGAAAGACACTATTATCCCATTACCCAGAGTGGCCTTGCGTACAAAAACCCAGCCTCTTTTGCAGCAAATGCCAGGCGAATAATGGAAATCGCAGCAATGTCTTTCAAAGCTCTGTGACTTTTTTTACTGCCTCCCCCCCTTTTTAAAATTTATTTTTTCAGAGGCTGGGATGGATCCAGTTGAACCCAGGAAAGATGAACTTCCATCTAGAGAATGACAAGCTTTCAGGCTTTTATTTTTTTTATTTATTTAAGCCTCCTCAACCCCTTTGGCAAGGGACTGGCTGGGAAAATCTGTTACCATGAATGCCATCCAAAAAAACAGTGAATTGCTTTAGCAAGGAGTATGATAACTTCTGCTGCCCTGGGATATGTTAATTTGAGCCAACTGGGGAGATGCCAGCTCACTGCCAGGATAATGGGGCATTCCAAATGCCAATCAAGGTCCTTTTTCTGACTGCCTTAGGGCATTTTGGGGGGAAGAGAGCAGCTTTAATGGGACTGAATGGGGCCAGGGTTCTCTTCCTCCATTAAACAGAGCAAATAACCTTTGAATGAAAGGGGGTGGGGGCAATTTTCTATGATTTCCCCAGTTAATTTGGCCTGCTATCCTGCTGACACAACAGAGGCTTCCTTTGCGAGTATAATCACGCCAAAGCAGAAATATGAAAAACAAAGAGAGACGAGTTGGGGGGGGGGGAGAGAGAAAACAAAACAAAAAGCTAGGAGTGAAAGATGCGATTCCGTGGAACAGAGACAAAACACTCTCAGAATGTATGTATGCAACATCAGGCTGCATTCTGGATGTACGGAACGGGAATGACTCATTTTATTATATTTGCTTATTTCTATACGAACTGATGAGTCGCCTTTCTAAACAAATAGCCGAGGTGACGCAGGGGAAATAAGAACAGCTGAAAACAGTAATAAGACAAATCAAAGATAAAAATGGATGAATGATCAAAACATAAAATGGCCTAGAGGTACAAACATTAAACAAAGCCATAACAGCAGCAGCAACAGCAGCAGAGGAAGCCACAAACTGACTCCAGGATAGAGCTGGTTTTGGATCTGATTCTGTGCCAAAGTT
Organism: Podarcis vaucheri; assembly: GCF_965113315.1. Classification (NCBI taxonomy): domain Eukaryota; kingdom Metazoa; phylum Chordata; class Lepidosauria; order Squamata; family Lacertidae; genus Podarcis; species Podarcis vaucheri. Next base: position 7,026,854 of record NC_138749.1, read on the forward strand.
TCTTTGACGGGATTCATTGTGGGGCAAAACTGACTCGCATGCAAGGGACCTGGGGTAGAATTAGAACGTACCCAGCAATTAGACCATACCCTTCCTCAGATGAAAATAGGGACATTTCTCACTCCCCCAGCTGACCCTCTTTGCCCCCCCCCCATTTTGCCCCTTCCCTGTAGAGTGCTTCCTATCAGAAGCAGAGCGAGTGCCAAAAGAGTGAGTACAAAAAAGGGGGAAAAACCACACCCCAATAAATGCATCATAGAAAGGGGCAAATTTAGACATGGATGCACAAAGCATTTGGGAGGGGGGTCCCCCACCCCATTCACAACATCATTTAAATCAATTTCTGGTGGCAGATGATGGTGATGATGATTTAATAAATAAATAAATATCTGCTACCCTTCATCCCGAAGGAGCCCAGGATGACAACCAACTAAACATTAAAACAAAGTAAAAACAGCATGTTAAAAGAAGCAAATAGCTCCCAAACTATGCTGTGGGATAAGGATGGAGGAGTTCAAAACTAGAGATGGAGGAGGAATCATCCACAAAATCTGCATGCATCAGAAGACCTCTTGCACTGGGCAAATGCTCAGACTAAAAAAAAAAAAAAAACCAACACTCTAGGAGGCGCAATAAAGGTAAAGGTAAAGGGACCCCTGACCATTAGGTCCAGTTGTGGCTGACTTGGGGGTTGCGGCGCTCATCTCGCTTTATTGGCCGGGGGAGCCGGCGTACAGCTTCCGGGTCATGTGGCCAGCAGGACTAAGCCACTTCTGGCAAACCAGAGCAGCGCATGGAAATTCCATTTACCTTCCCGCCGGAGCAGTACATATTTATCTACTTGCACTTTGATGTGCTAGGTTGGCAGGAGCAGGGACCGAGCAACAGGAGCTCACCACATCACAGGGATTCAAACCACCGACCTTCTCATCGGCAAGTCCTAGGCTCTGTGGTTTAACCCACAGCGCCACCCGCGTCCCTAGGAGGCGCAATACTGACTCTTTAATCCCTTACTGGGGGTAACCTCAAGAGCTTGCACATGAAAACAGAAGGTGAGAACAATGTACAAAAAGAGATGTATGTGGAGAATATTGTGAAGATGCATCTCCTTGAATTCCCCATGTGTTTGTGCTCAAAAATTCACTGTAGGCCAAGCCATTATGCCTCCGTTAATCTGTGGACAGGTATATGAAGCCGGTGCATTTCATTGGGGGGGGGGTTGGTGGTACTGATGCAAATTAGAGGTTGTGCACTGAAAGATTCTTCATGGTAAAACAGAGATCAGCAATTTAATGAACTGCATTTTAATATGGTAGATTCATTTGCTGCTGTCAGAAAATTCTTCTCTGCAACACACTATGAAATTTCTGAGTTATGCATAGCATGCAAAACGTTACTCTTTACATTCCCAGCACTTGGTTACAATATTGTATAGTATGCTTGCCACAAATATGCATGGTTTTCTGCTGTCCACGTTGGATATCATAGAATCATAGAATAGAATAATGGAATCATGGAGTTGGAAGAGACCACAAGGGCCATCGAGTCCAACCCCCTGCCAAGCAGGAAACACCATCAGAGCACTCCTGAAATATGGTTGTCAAGCTTCTGCTTAAAGACCTCCAAAGAAGGAGACCCCATCACACTCCTTGGCAGCAAATTCCATTGTCAAACAGCTCTTACTATCAGGAAGTTCTTCCTAATGTTTAGGTGGAATCTTCTTTCTTGTAGTTTGGATCCATTGCTCCGTGTCCGCTTCTCCGGAGCAGCAGAAAACAACCTTTCTCCCTCCTCTATGTGACATCCTTTTATATATTTGAACATGGCTATCATATCACCCCTTAACCTCCTCTTCTCCAGGCTAAACATGCCCAGCTCCCTTAGCCGTTCCTCATAAGGCATCGTTTCCAGGCCTTTGACCATTTTGGTTGCCCTCCTCTGGACACGTTCCAGTTTGTCAGTGTCCTTCTTGAATTGTGGTGCCCAGAACTGGACACAGTACTCCAGGTGAGGTCTGACCTATTGCTGTTGTGTTTAACTGCTTTGAAAGAAGAGGAGCAAGAATATTATCAGATCCATTGGGGTGGTTGGAAAGGGGGAGACTGCATTTACATTCAACTCAACAGTGCATTATTATTATTATTATTATTATTATTATTATTATTATTATTATTTTATTATGTGCATGCAACTTAACGATGCCTGTCAGTGACCAACAATATCATACCAGTTTTACAAACTTTCTGTGCATCAAAATGGCAAGCATGATGTGCAGCTAAACTATTGGCAGTCTGTCTTGTGCAGGTGATATATCACAGCTATTCAGACCTCCATTCCACTTTACACAGAGATCTGGACTTCTGAATGGGGGCTATAGTTCAGAATCAGGCTGAATTTGAATGATGAAGCAGATGCAGTGTGCAACAATGATGTAGCTAAGCATTCCAAACTCTTGTATATGGGTAAGTTCCCCAAGCATGTAATGCAGAAAACTGTGGGGCAGATTCCATGCAGTCCTAATTCATGCTTTTAAACTACCTTCACCAGCTGCATGCTATATTATATACAAAAAATAAGGCTAGAATTATTGCTACTGTTGACACCAGGCCAAAGCTAGATCATGATAAGGCTTCTCTCTCTCTCTCTCTCTCTCTCTTTCTCTCTCTCTCTCTCTAGACTGGATCTACGCTGACCTGTTTACCATTATTAGAATATTACATAGATCGTTCTAAAACATCACAGGGCATACTTGTAAAATGAAGCGTTTCTTACACTTTGTGAACATTAAAAGTTGGGCGTCATGTGTCCATACGGTTATCAAAACAATTCTTTAACCCTTCTTTAGCATTAAAAACCATGAGTGTAGATCTGACCTGTGTGTGTGTGTGTGTGTGTGTGTGTTTCTTGGACATTCCCTTCCTTTGTGATGTATCCTGAAGAAAGGAAAAGATGAGACTCTCTAGGTCAAGCGTGGCCAAACTCGGCTCTCCAGATGTTTTGGAACTACAACTCCCATCATCCCTAGCTAACAGGATCAGTGGTCAGGGATGATGGGAATTGTAGTCCCAAAACATCTGGAGGGCCGAGTTTGGCCATGCCTGCTCTAGGTGATAGATAATAATGCACCATTTATTTCTACAGGAGTTTAAGACATACTGTAATTGTCCAGTCTCTCACATTAATAACCCCTAATAATCTACTGGCACAGGAACATAGGAAGCTGCCTTATACAGAGTCAGACCCCTGTCCTATCCTGCTCAGTATTCTCTATACAGACTGGCAGCAAATTTCTTGGAGATGCCAGGAATTGAACCTGAGACCAACGTACAAGAGATATGCTCTACCATTAAGCTGTTGGCTGTTTCCCCTAAGAATGGAATGTGTGGGTTTGTGTTCAACGAAATCCTACTCAGAGTAGAATGAATAGCCCTAAGATAGCCATGTCCACTAAGTTCAGTGTGCCTACTCTGAGTAGGACTAGTGTTGAACACCACCCATGGTCAGTACAGTGGAACCTTGGGTTAAGAACTTAATTTGTTCTGGAGGTCCGTTCTTAACCTGAAACTGTTCTTAACTTAGCTAATGGGGCCTCCCGCTGCCGCCACACGATTTCTGTTCTCATCCTGAAGCAAAGTTCTTAACCCGAGGTACTATTTCTGGGTTACTGGAGTCTGAAACCTGAAGTGTCTGTAAGCTGAAGCGTCTCTAACCCAAGGTACAACTGTAATAGCAATGAAACCGTAACCATGATAAGCCAGCGTAAGTTTCCCCCTACTTAAGTAATGACATTTTCCAAAGTGAGGCAAGTGAGTGGGAAGAAATAAGGCTCTGCTAAAAGTATAATACAGGGCTGGATGAAAGTGCAAAGCTTGCAGTAGTTATTTATTTCAATTTTTATTTTGTTCCATAAACGTGAATAATTTGCTTGGTAGGACAAAACAAACCAAAAAGGTTTCTTCTCCCCCCCCCCTTTGTTTTGGCTAAAACCCAATTAGCTTAGAAATATATCCTGGCCTAAGGAGTTTGCCTGAGGTCAGATATGGGATGGGCTAAGTTTAGTGGAGTGATCATGAAACAAAAATGCACATCCCCTCACATTTTGCGTCTCCAATTTATTATGTTCTGTCATTACGAGAACACAGAAAATCATAATTTAAGCTCCCCTGTGCATCCCAGTGGCAAAATTTGTGGAGAGAACCTTATCACAGACACTAATTTGTTTGGCCAGCAAATTTCTGCGCCTTAGCTTTCTTTCATTCACTGAGCACAGCACAAAGAAACTTTGCTTCCTACGGTAGCTTTTGAGAAAGTGCCCTGACAAACAGACATAGCCAGAAGCTACAAATGACAGGGGTGCAAAAATCCATGCACTCAGTATCTATGGTTCTGGCACATCAGGGTATGTGGTACTGAAAACAGCAGGAAGCCATTGGTCTGCTACAGCAGGTTATTATTATGTTCTTATGTTCTTATTGGATGCCCATGAGTTCTAATTTTTGGGTTGCCTAACCAGTGGGCTGTGAACACAACAACAACAACAGCACTAAATATATATATATTGAGGGCCCAATTTGACCTGCAACTCCCTAGAAAGAATCACCTAGCTTAGTGGGAGAAATGAGTCGCATTTCTCCCCTGTCACTTTAAATCGCCTTTGCTTCTTGCCTCCAACTTCCCTCCTGGGTTTTAGTGGCATATTGAAACGTTAACATGTAAAATCTCTGCATCTGTTGAGGCATTTGGCCGGAAAAGCAAGTATGTCAATGACTGTCCCTTGCCACCATCACACATACGGATTTTCTGTGTTCGGCTCTGCCATCTGGTACTTAGACCTAGATTTGCTCCACGTTGAATAAGGACCATCCACCATATCATTCATCTTTCAGAACGTGGCGGCCCTTTTGCAGAGTCCCGCTTTGCAAATGGCTACTGTGATGCTTGGGTTGCGGAGGCGAAAGAAAATGTCCCTGTTTCTGGAATAAGCCAATTTAACACCCCCAAGTCTGCAGGCAAACAGGCATCTCTCGGTTTGTTTACAAGAAGCAGTTGCAAAAGCTGATCTCTCTCTCTCTCTCTCTCTCTCTCTCTCTCTCTCTCTCTCTCTCTCTGTGTGTGTGTATTTTGGGAGGGCGATCCATATGCAGCGGCAATAAAAGCATTGCCAGTGTATGCTGGTATCGTTTGCACATTTTTGAATTGTAAACTATCAGCTGAGTGCAGCAGCATCTGAAAAGGCCACTTAACAGTATAATGAGAATATGGGTTAATTTTCCTGCCAGGCCATTTCCCTCATTTGCTGCAATCTTTGTCAGGGGAGTAGATTAATTCAGTGGCATTCGTTTTTCTTCGTTACTATTTTTGTCACCAGAAATGAGGTGCTGGGTTCTTTTCTCTTTTTTTATGGCCTCCTGTGCTAGCGTGGAGACAGCTGTTGATTCTGGGTTGACTCTTTCTGCATGTAAAATGCCTGCCTTGCTTGCAGCCCTTGTCTGGAAGACGAGGTCTTAAGGGCCTTCTAGGGTCTGGGATTAGGAGGAGTGGTGGTGGCAAGAATCTCTGGGGTGAAACAGACTGCTAAGATCAGCCAAGATTTGGCCAAAGAAGATGCTTAGATAACTTCTGCTGCTCTTTATGGTGAGACCATTAAAGCATGCAAGGAAAAGGACAGAGAGCAAATGGTTTGCATGACGATGATTTCAGGTTCAGCTTCTGGAATCTCTACGTAAAGCTGGAAAAGACTCCTGTACAAAACCTTTTCTGGGTTTTCATTGCCTACCTTGGCCTAACTTATCTAGACTTGACCCAAACTGACACCAAACATTTAAAGCACTATGATACTACTTTAAACAGGATTGAGGATTCCCTCAAAGAATTCTAGGAGCTGTGGTTTGTTAAAGGTGCTATGAGTTGCTAAGAGACCCCTTCCCCTTCCTGCACACAGCATCAGTTCTCAGAGTGATTTCATAGTCAATTCCTCTTTCCAGTGAGCCTGGGGAACTGTGGGTCTGGGAAGGGAATAGGGATGTCCCAACAAGTCTCAACACCCCCAAGCAAACTACAGGTCCCAGAATTCTTTGGCCAAACAGTGATAAGAAAAGCAAAATTGCTTAGAGCAAACCGTGCTTTTAAAAGAGGTGAAGCTAGAGTCACCATTCTTTTTGTCCCACCCTCAGCTGGTTTCTCATATTTTGGGAGTGCTACAAAAACCTGCAAGTTTCAAGCAGAAGACAACTGCATCCTTTTCAATGCTCTGTACAATGATTAGCCATCTCCTGCTTTCACGGTTCCTCCCTTTTTTATCCCCTTCTTTTCCTTCTTCAGAAATGGAACAAGCCTCTCCCTGTCTTTCACACACCCTTCCATTGATACTTTGTCCAGCTTTTTCCATTACATGAATGACTCTCCATCATTTTTTCCTATTTGCATTTCTCCCGCTCCTGGTGACTGCATCGCTACCTGATGAGGCAAAACTACTGGACCTTGAAGCAGTTCTAGATTGCTAAGATGACATCCTAGTAAATCCACATTTGAAGTAAAGCCTAATCAAATATTATTAGCTGGTGCGTACCAAAGCAACCTCCCCAGAGTGTCTATATTATAAACTTTCATTTTTTTCCTAGAGGCACTAAGTTTTCATTAATAAACAGCTGGATTCATTTCACCTCTAGTGTAAGCTCCACAAAGTCACAGGATCATAGGAAGTTGCCTTATACTGAGGGCTCATCCTCACTTCCACTTGTCTGAGAGGTTTCTGGTTCAGTATTGTGGCCAACTCCGAAGAGGCTGCAATCTACTCACAGAATTAAAAACTGGTTGCTGAGCTTTTTTTTTAGTGAGGAAGAAAGCCCCGATTTTGGGGGGTTCATGGCTAAGCTGCTGGCCATTTTAAGGGAGAAAGAGGAACATCCACTCAGGGAAACAAACAGCCTCACTGAGTAAACACTGTCTTCTGTTCTGCAGATCGTGCAACAATGGAGGGCAGAGCAAGGGGGCACAGCAGGATTCTTTTTAAACAATGCTAAGGAAAGTGACCCAGCCATCGACTCCGATCTACCTAAACCTCCCGGGGATCTACCAGTAGATCATGATCAACCTGTTGGACATCCCTGGCCTAAACTGACTGGCAGCAGTTCAGACAGGTTTCTCTCATCCTTTCCTGGAGTACTGAACCTGGGACCTTCTGGATTCAACAGATGCTATGCCGATGGGTTTCTGCCTTTCCCAAAAGAATTACATTCCAAATCTATGAGACCTCTGGTTTATATCAGCCATCTTTCTAAGATCAGCATTTCACCCACTGTTAATCCTCGCTCCCTTTATAAATTCATCCCTTTCAGGTCCATTCTTAACCTGAAACTGTTCTTAACTAGAGATGTGCTTACACTAATGGGGCCTCTTTCTGCCACTGTGCTGCCGGCACACGATTTCCATTCTCATCCTGGGGCAAAGTTCTCAACTCAAGGTAACTCTTTCAGGTTAGTGGAGTTTGTAACCTGAAGCGTTTGTAACCTGAGGTGTTTGTAACTCGAGGTACCACTGTATAAGAACGTAAGTTCAGCCAGCTGGTTCAGGCCATCTAGGCTGGCATCCTGTTGTTGTTGTTGTTGTTGTTGTTTTCAGTGGCCAACCAGATGCCCATAGGAAACCCACAAACTGGACATGAGCACAGCAACACTCACTCTACCTCCATACCTCCAACAGTGAAGGTAGAAGAAGATATTTGCCATGGATAGTAGCCTTCTCCCCCAGGAGTTTGTTTAATCCTCTTTTAAAGCCTTTTGAGTTGGCTATCACTGCCTCTTCCAACGTTCAGGTGCTTTAGATGTCCATGAATTTCATCAGCAAATGAAAGGCAAATACAATATTTGCTGATGCGCTGCTCAAGCAGAAATGTGGAAACAAAACCTCTGAAATTCTGGAACATCAGCAGATGTTTAGGCATTTCAGGTTTCTGTCACATAATTCAAAGTTTAAAAGCCCTGGATCAGGTGCAGTGAAATAGAATTTACTATAGGCTGTTAGTTATGAACATTATGTCATCTCCAGAGTCAGAGGCAATGTGCATCGGGATGCCATTTGCTGGGGATCATGAGGGTCATGAATGGGAATGTGCTATTGTATTCAGATCCTGCACAGAGGCTCCCCAGAAGCATCCAGTTCACCGCTGTGAGAACAGAATGCTAGACTAGATAGTACTTTGGTCTGATTCAACAGGGTTCCTCTTATATTCTTACTATCAGTGGTGCACAGAGGCTGGAAGGACACTGCAGTATCATACAGGGAGAATTATGGCCACACACATTGAGAGGTTGCATTCAGAAGATGCATCAAAAAAAGGCATTTGATGGTGGAAATTATGTTTTGCTGAAGCTGAGATGCAGTGAGATAGATAGATGATGATGATAGATAGATAGATAGATAGATGATAGATAGATAGATAGATAGATAGATAGATAGATAGATAGATAGATAGTGCATCAGCAGCTCTTATGTGAGGAATTTTCTGTGCAACAAACCAATAGGTTGAGAAGCTATAAATCTAAGCTGTCTCCTAACTTCTTAATGGGAGGGAAACACAACTTTGGCCCTAGAAACCAAGATTGCTCATGGTTGTGACTGGGGAGGAGGGAGAACTCCAGCAAAAGGTCCTCCAGAGCTGGAAAAGGTTTAGAAGCAGAGGAAGCTGTCTTATATTGAGTCAGATCATAGGTGCATCTAGCCCAGTCTTGTCTTTTTTATATATATATAAATAATATTTATTAATTTTTCAACAATTTAAACACAACACTACAAAAAAAAAACAAAAAAAGAAAAAAATACAATATAATACAAAAACACTACAGAACACTAACACATAAAACTAACAAAACATAAACCATTTAAAGCACATCAAACAATTTCAATATCTTATCTTTCATTCACTTATTTCCTCGACCTCCTCACACCTCCCTTTTTGTGTTCCACTTCTGTTAATTGTTTCAGCAATTCCTTTCCATCTTCCTCTGTTTTCTATCCTATAATTATCTTAACACATTCTAACCTTATTTTTCCCTTTAATACTCTATTAATCTATTTATACTTAATTCCTTATAACATTTCTACTAAAGCCATATAACTTCATTCCAACATTTTTCTAACATTCATTAATTTTACAGTATTTCTGTAAATAGTCTTTGAACTTTTTCCAGTCTTCTTCCACCGATTCTTCTCCCTGGTCTCGGATTCTGCCAGTCATTTCCGCCATTTCCATATAGTCCATCAACTTCATCTGCCATTCTTCCCTGGTGGGTAAATCTTCTGTCTTCCAGTACTTCGCATGCTTGCTACTGTTGTTGCATACATAAAAAAAGTTCTATCCTTCTTTGGCACCATTTTGCCGACCATGCCCAGGAGAAAAGCCTCTGGTTTCTTCAGAAAAGTGTATTTAAATATCTTCTTCATTTCGTTATAGATCATCTCCCAGAATGTCTTGATCCTTGGGCATGTCCACCAAAGGTGAAAGAATGAACCTTCAGTCTCATTACATTTCCAACATTTATTGTCGGGCAAATGGTAAATTTTTGCAAGCTTGACTGGTGTCATGTACCACCTATAAATCATTTTCATTAAATTTTCTCTTAGGGCATTACATGCCGTGAATTTCATACCTGTGGTCCATAACTGTTCCCAGTCAGCCATCATTATGTTATGTCCAACATCTTGTGCCCATTTAATCATAGCTGATTTCACTGTTTCATCCTGAGTGTTCCATTTCAACAGCAAGTTATACATTCTTGACAAATTCTTAATCTTTGAGTCCAACAATTCTGTTTCCAATTTTGATTTTTCCACCTGGAAACCAACTTTTTTGTCCAAATTGTATGCCTCCAATATTTGGTAATAATGGAGCCAATCTCGCACTTTATTTTTCAATTTTTCAAAGCTCTGCAATTTTATTCTGTCTCCATAGCCCAGTCTTGTCTACACTGACTGGAAGCAGTTCTCCAGCCTTCCAGGCAGGGATCTCTCCCAACCCTGCCTAGAGATGCTCAGGATTGAACTTAGGAACTTCTGCATGTCAAACAGATCTTCTACTGTCCGACCAAGGAGCATGAGCATGGAGATGGGGAAGGTATATCTGATTCCATCTGCCCCCACGCCAATTTCCTGGAAGTTCTACTAACCTGAGTTGCAGCAAGAATGTTCGGGAGAGTGATGGGGTGTGCTTCAGTTGCTACTGATTGTGGATTTCAGTCATTAGCCCATTTCAGCGTGACCTGGAGATGCTGGGAATGGAACCTGGGACTTTCTGCTTGCGAGGCAAATGCTCTACCAGAGAGCTATGGACCCATCTCTGAAGGACAGCAGCTGAATTAATCTCTTCTCACTCCTTTGCCGAGTGGTTTTGAGGGTTCAGAAAGGTAGGATGGGGCTCAAAAGACTGTCAGCTTGATTCTGTTTGAAGCAACCGCAATATGGTGCTTGGTTGGACCAATCTCTGCATGGAATGATTTATTACCACGGCACATTATACAGCTGCTTAAGATCACTTTCGCTGCCTGTTGTCAACATCTCCTTCAGCAAAAGAGCCGGGCGTCAAATCAGATGCAAAGGCTGCCATTTGCCCAGCTCTGCTTTGAAGCGCATCTCGAGGACTCGCTTCACGGAAGAGAAGGACGTTTGCCAAAAGTGATTCACTTCTGAATCATCCCGCTGAACTTTTCCAGGACTGCCGCTTCGGTCATTGCAATGTGAACTTCGGAGCAGCGTGGATTTTATATGCATAGCACTGTCATAAATAAATCATAGGGAAATGTAATGAGAAAATATGTAGCAAGAAATAAAGCAAACCCCTATACAGAACATCAACAGCGCTTTATAATTCAATTCAGTCAAGGGCTGCATAAGGGGAGGTGGGAGAAGGGAGAGAAAAGACGGGTGATTTGTGTGTTGTGTATTATGGAATTTCGAGAACCGGGCAAGTTTATTGCAAGCTAATGTATTATTAAAATGTAGATGGAACCAATTAAGAAAGCGCATTTCAAATTTCAAATAAATAAATAAATCATAGGTCACCGAGGATCGAGGAGGTGTCAGGGACTGAAGTCAAGGAGAATTGCCGGCGCTTCATACCTCTCTGTTTCTGAGCCGTTGATTACCTTCATGGGGTAACTTTGCTGAGGAGGGCCTTTTTTCTTTTCCAGATTTCAAGGGGAGAAGAAGGGCAGCGCCTTTTCTTATGACAGTGACATTTGCTTTGAATTTAGGAGACATTTCTACAGACAAGTGTTTGTGTGCGACCTTGGAGGAACCTTAGACCTCCCAGGGCTGGTTTTACAGTGGTGCTATCCACAGGGCTTCCAGGAAGACCCAGTTCCAACTAGGCTGGAACGTTCATGGTCTCAAATCCTAATCTAATCTGTCTCAAGTGTAGTCTTGCAGCCAAAATTCGCTTCCAAACTTCTGCTGTCAGCACCCCCTGCTGTCATTTTCCTAGTCAGGGCCGGACCACCCATGAGACAAGGTGAGGCAATCTCCACAGGTGGCAGGACGCTGTCAGGAGTTCAGCCTACATTCGAGTAGGACCCTGGCAGAGACACATGTCCGACTGGCATGTTCCCTCCCTCCTGGTCGTTCATTCAGGAGCTTCAAAAGCTTTCTTCTGCCCAAACAACACAGCAACTGATGTTAACAGACACCAACACACTTAGGGATCCACAGAGTTTGTGCATCATGTGCGTGACGGACCTAAGGAACTCAGCATTTTGGCTAATCTATTTTTATTTACATATAAACACACACAGAGCACTGCAACATGGCTTCTTCTCTCTCTAGCATCAGACAGCAATGAGAAAAAGAACAAAGGACAATAGTCCCATTTCATGGAACACTGTAACACAAACATCCTGTCTCCGTCACTTCCCACTCTGTGGAGTCAAAACATATACCATCATGTGATAGACAACAATCCCATGACTGCAATCATGGAGCAGGAATTCTAACAGACCCAAAGGGGGACCCCAATATACATCTTCACTTCACCTTTGTTCCTGATTTTTATCTTTGTTCCTGATAATGATCTCTACTTCCCTGGTGGTGTAGGAGGCACAATTTTTTGGTACACCTCATTTGCCCAAATGTCTATTTCACTATTTTAAAGGCTTCTTATACCATCTGAACTGTCCAAGTGGTCCTGAAAGTCAAACGGACGTAGGCTGGAGGGCATAAAAATGTTGGTGCAGTTACTCTAACTATGGTGACTGGCTTCTATCCTAAATGTAACACTTGCAAAAATTTGGATAGAAGAGAGTCACAAAGTTAAATTGGGATAGGGATTGATTAATCAACCTGCTTCTCACCCATGTTCTATACAGTTTCAGCACAAATCTTGTGATTTTTTTAAAAAATATATCTGTACAGGAATTCACACTTAAAAGCACATTTTAAACATAGTTTATTTCAAAATAATTTTTTTAAGGTTTTTTATTTTGTTTTGGAGATGAGACTTGTGATAGAATGTTTGGGAAGTGTAAAGACCAAGATATAACTAAGTTTCAATCCACAATTTAGTCTGAAAAGAGCAGATCGGGTCTATTTGCTAACCCTTGCATGGGATTTTTTTAAAAAAGTTTTTATTTTATTGTGTAAATTCAAAAAGTAACATATCATATAATTTACAATGAATATTGAAAAGACCAGAGGAGGTCACAAAAAACTAAACAAAAACAGTAATAATTTTCCATTTTGATAAAATATTGATCAACTTCTGTTCATTATTCTGCATTTGTATCCTTATACATGACTTCCCATCTGAACCCAATGTACAGTGGTACCCCACAAGACGAACGCCTCGCGAGACGAAAAACTCGCAAAACGAAAGGTTTTTTCATTTTCGAGTTGCCTCACAAGACGAATTTCCCTATGGGCTTGCTTCGCAAAACGAAGCTTGCCCCGGGGACAGCGGGTCTTCTCTTTTGAAGCAAGGGGCGGCGGGGAGAAGCGATCTTCTCCCCGCAGCCCCCGGACCTCTTTTGAAGCAAGGGGCTGCGGGGAGATCACTTCTCCCCACCGCCCCTTGCTTCAAAAGAGGTCCGGGGACAGCGGGAAGCGCAGCGCTTCTTCCCCGCTGCCCCCGGACCTCTTTTGAAGCAAGGGGCTGCGGGGAGATCGCTTCTCCCGGTGCTCCGAAGCCGGGCGGGGGGGAGGGAACACCTCCCGCCGCCCCCGGCTTCGGAACGGTGCTCCGAAGCCGGGCGGGGGGGAGGGAAACCCCCCACATTGATTGAAATTGCCTCTCAGTCTGTTCGTCAATTGTGCCATCTCAGCATATTCTAGGAGTTTATTTAACCACTCTGATTTAGATGGAACCTTATCCCCCTCCCAATTCATTGCAATCAGGGTCCTTGTGGTCGAACCCTTGCATGGGAATTAAGAGTTATCAAGAGACACCCATCCACCTCACAGAGTTGGAATTCTCAGAGCATCTTGTGAAGAAGGATGGGTTGTTAAACCACCCTTGAAACTGTAGCTCTGCGGGGGAAATAGGGTTCCCCCAACAACTCTCAACACCCATAACAAACTACAGCTCACAGAATCCACTGGAGGAAGCAGTGACTGTTTAAAGTGATATGATACTGCTTTAAATGTATGGTGTCAATGCGACCTTACTCTATGCTTCTGTAACAGAGTAGAATATTGTCCCATCCAATGACAGCAGCATCTCTTATTCTGTCCACACAGCCATCCATTCGCCCTTCTCTCCATCTCAGGAATAAACATTAAAGAAGACTCAAGAGAATACAGTTACTTCTGTTCTGTGAGTTTAGCAAAATATTATGTGAAATAGCTCCAGGGTTCTATTTTGTCCTCTCCTCCCCACTTCCAGTCTTCTTCTTCCCTTCCATTTTTAAAACTCACTGTTAATTTACCCTCCTTATTTCCATATGCAAACACTGTGACATTTCCCTGGGCTATAATAGCAGGGGACTTCTGCACCCACCCCCAAAAAAAAGAATTTTTAAAAACTTACAAAGGGAAGAGGAAATACGAATTTCTGGAGGGCAGAGGAGGACAAAGAAATACCAAACCTCAACCGCCTAAGGGAATCTGTTTTTCAAACACTCTTTCTCTAGGGAAGAAGATATTTTGGCATGGAGATTTTTGAGCAGCAAGTTGGATGTCATAGCAAACAATCTTTTCAAGCATAGGGGAGGTCTGCCTGTCTAACAGGTGTGTGTCTTTACCATCCACTCCATATATATATATATATATATATATATATATATATATATATATATATATATATATATATATGCAGGTTTTGGTGTCTTCGGGTGTCTTCCCGTGTAAGAGTCGGGGTGTCTGTGCGACGTTTCGACGAGGTCTCACTCGTCATCTTCAGGCTGGTGCTTTCGGCTGGTGCTTTTCGGCTTCTTGTTACTGGAACAGAGCAGAATCTGGTGTTTGAGTTCCTATAAATACTGTTGAGGGGTGTGGTGTATAGCCTCCAACGTTCTGGGCAGAGAGGAAGTTCCTAGATTAGTGTGCCTCTTCTTCTTTTGTTCCTTAATTACTTGAGGGATATCTTGAGTGATTTCATGAGTGATATTCTGAATACTACTGGGTGGGTCATTAAGTGTAGATTAGTTGCTAAAGCTTTTGTGTCTTGACCTCTTGAGCTTGTGAAGAGTTTTTCTGAGAAGATGGCTGTGCTGCATTTAGTTGTGCATTTAGTTGTGCTCTGGCTTGGCTTCGTGTATAGGGGCGAGCTGTGGTTTTGTGCCTTGTGCCAGCCAGATCTGTGTAGGGATTGCACTCAAGATATCCCTCAAGTAATTAAGGAACAAAAGAAGAAGAGGCACACTAATCTAGGAACTTCCTCTCTGCCCAGAACGTTGGAGGCTATACACCACACCCCTCAACAGTATTTATAGGAACTCAAACACCAGATTCTGCTCTGTTCCAGTAACAAGAAGCCGAAAGCACCAGCCTGAAGATGACGAGTGAGACCTCGTCGAAACGTCGCACAGACACCCCGACTCTTACACGGGAAGACACCCGAAGACACCAAAACCTGCATTCCTGTACCCGTGAAAATCTACGAAAGCATATATATATATTGTATCTCTCTTCACTCAAGTGCCCATTAATGAAGCCTTGACAGCCATTCAAAACAAATACAACCCCCCCAAATACATCCTGGACCTGACCAACCACTGCCTAACCAACACGTACTTCATCCACAATGGACAAAGATACAAACAGATAGAAGGAGCACCTATGGGATCACCCCTCTCACCGGTCATCGCAAATTTGTACATGGAACACTTTGAAACCAATGCTTTAGACAAGTCAGAACACAAACCCAAACTTTGGCTCAGATATGTTGACGACACCTTTGTAATTTGGCCACACGGGAAAGAAAAACTAGATAGCTTCCTCACACATCTCAACAGCCTACACCCCAAAATACAATTCACTATGGAAATAGAAGACAACAACCAACTCCCCTTTCTTGACGTCCTAATCTACAAAAAACCTGATGGCTCCCTAGGACACACTATCTACCAGAAAAAAACACACACCAACCGCTACTTACATGCACAATCACACCACCACCCTGCACAAATAAACTCCGTAGCCAAGACTCTCATCTCCAGAACCAAACGCCTGGCTGACAAAGACCACTTGACAACTGAGTTACAGAATCTCTCAAATGTGTTAATCGCCAATGGATACCAGAAAAACAGGGTTACGAAGCTAATCCAAAAAGAAACACCCCCCAAAAACCAAGACACAGAAGAAAACAATGGCATGGCCCTCCTTCCTTATATCAAGGGCACTACAGACAAAATCAGCAAAATCCTCCATAAACACAATATCAAAACAGCCTTCTGCACCAACCAAAAAATAGCCAATATCCTCAGAAACCCAAAAGACAAAATCCAGCTGGAAAACCAAGGGGTCTATGAAATACCCTGCAAAGTCTGCCCAGCCACGTACATTGGGCAAACAAACAGACGAATAAATGCACGTATCGCAGAACACAAGAATGCCGTCAAAAAAGAAGAAAAAACTTCCTCTCTTTTCCAACACATGAAAGAAACAGGACACGAAATTAATTTTGCAGATTCCAAATTGCTCTTTAACATGGAACATCACCACAAGAGAATAATCATGGAAGCCATCGAGATAGAGAAACACCCTCACAACATGAACAAGCGTGACGACACGTCCCGCCTGCCAGACATCTGGAAATTAGCCCTCCCCACAAAAACCGACACCAGAACCAGAGGCACACAGAACGCCGTCACCAATCAACCACACCAGACCCAAACCCAGACCCTCTCCACAGACATATTACAGACTCCATCCAGTAGCCAAACTATAGTGGCACCTCCGGATGCTGCACCCCCCTGCAATCCCTACACAGATCTGGCTGGCACAAGGCACAAAACCACAGCTCGCCCCTATACACGAAGCCAAGCCAGAGCACAACTAAATGCAGCACAGCCATCTTCTCAGAAAAACTCTTCACAAGCTCAAGAGGTCAAGACACAAAAGCTTTAGCAACTAATCTACACTTAATGACCCACCCAGTGGTATTCAGAATATCACTCATGAAATCACTCAAGATATCCCTCAAGTAATTAAGGAACAAAAGAAGAAGAGGCACACTAATCTAGGAACTTCCTCTCTGCCCAGAACGTTGGAGGCTATACACCACACCCCTCAACAGTATTTATAGGAACTCAAACACCAGATTCTGCTCTGTTCCAGTAACAAGAAGCCGAAAGCACCAGCCTGAAGATGACGAGTGAGACCTCGTCGAAACGTCGCACAGACACCCCGACTCTTACACGGGAAGACACCCGAAGACACCAAAACCTGCATATATATATATATATATATATATATATATATATATATATATATATATTTGCTTTCGTAGATTTTCACGGGTACAGGAATGCAGGTTTTGGTGTCTTCGGGTGTCTTCCCGTGTAAGAGTCGGGGTGTCTGTGCGACGTTTCGACGAGGTCTCACTCGTCATCTTCAGGCTGGTGCTTTCGGCTTCTTGTTACTGGAACAGAGCAGAATCTGGTGTTTGAGTTCCTATAAATACTGTTGAGGGGCACAAGGCACAAAACCACAGCTCGCCCCTATACACGAAGCCAAGCCAGAGCACAACTAAATGCAGCACAGCCATCTTCTCAGAAAAACTCTTCACAAGCTCAAGAGGTCAAGACACGAAAGCTTTAGCAACTAATCTACACTTAATGACCCACCCAGTGGTATTCAGAATATCACTCATGAAATCACTCAAGATATCCCTCAAGTAATTAAGGAACAAAAGAAGAAAAGGCACACTAATCTAGGAACTTCCTCTCTGCCCAGAACGTTGGAGGCTATACACCACACCCCTCAACAGTATTTATAGGAACTCAAACACCAGATTCTGCTCTGTTCCAGTAACAAGAAGCCGAAAGCACCAGCCTGAAGATGACGAGTGAGACCTCGTCGAAACGTCGCACAGACACCCCGACTCTTACACGGGAAGACACCCGAAGACACCAAAACCTGCATATATATATATATATATATATATATATATATATATATATATATGTATAATTTGCTCAATGGAAGGACAGATTGTGAAACTGAGGCTCCAATACTTTGGCCACCTCATGAGAAGAGAAGACTCCCTGGAAAAGACCCTGATGTTGGGAAAGATGGAAGGCACAAGGAGAAGGGGATGACAGAGGACGAGATGGTTGGATAGTGTTATCAAAGCTACCAGCATGAGTTTGACCAAACTGAGGGAGGCAGTGGAAGACAGAAGTGCCTGGCGTGCTCTGGTCCATGCATGGGGTCATGAAGAGTCAGACACAACTAAACGGCTAAACAACAACAACATAATTTGTAGGTGTGACTGGTGATCATACCACACAAATCTGGTGGTAGGTGAAATTCAATGAGCAGCTAAAACCATCAAAACATAAAAACCACATTGTTGGTTCAGAGGATGGTCCAACACCCTTAATGCAACTGTTACCCAACAATGAATGGCCCCATTAGATATAACCCACTACATTTTTAAAAAAAAAATATTTTTGAGCAAATTTAACAAATCAAATTATAAATCAATATAGCCAATTACATTTTCCCCTTCCCCCCCTTCCTCCCTCTCCCACCCTCCAGAGACTTCCCTCAGCTCTCCTCTCTGATTTGTTTATACACGTTATTCTCTATATGTTGTAAAATTGTACATATCATTGCCTTATCTATCATACGTTCTACTAACAAATTTGTGGATGTTTGTTCAAAACCTGTTAAGGAGTCCAAATCCTTTTGTTGTCTTTTTAGATAGTTTGTAAAACAGTTCCCATTCTTCCTTGAAATCATGGTTGTCCTTCTCACGTAACTTATATGTCAACTTTGCCAACTCTGCATAAGTCATCAGTTTTTCTTGCCATTGTTCTTTCATTGGGATTTCTTCATTCTTCCATCATTGTGCTAACAAGACTCTTGCCACTGTTGTGGTGTACATAAATAAGTTCTTTGTTTTTCTTGGCAGGTCTTGTCCTAAAATCCCTAACAAAAATGCTTCTTCCCCCCCCCCCTTTTTTACAAATGTCATTTTGAACATTTTTTTTTCAATTTGTTATATATCATCTCCCAAAATTTTTGAACTTCTCTACATTCCCACCACATATGATACAAAGTACCTTCTTTTTTCTTTACATTTCCAACATGGATTTGACCCAGTTTTGTACATTTTTGCCATTTTTACTGGTGTGATATACCATCTCGATATCATTTTCATATAGTTTTCTTTCAAAAGAGAACAGTCTGTAAATTTCAAGTCTACCTTCCACAACTTTTCCCAGTCCTCAAATTGTAAATTATGTCCTATATCTTGTGCCCATTTGATCACAACTGATTTGACCTCCTTGTCTTTTGCTATTGTAGCAGAATATAACCCACTACATTTTGAATGAGTAGCTGTGTTTTTGTAATGAATGTTGAACATAGGAGTCTGCTGGGTTAAAGCAATGGCCCATCAAGGATAGCTCAGTCGGCAGAACATGAGACTCTTAAATCTCAGGGTTGTGGGTTTGAGCCCCACATCGGCACAAAAGATTCCTGAATTGTAGGGAGTTGGACTAGGTGATCCTCAATGTGCCTTCCAACTCAGATGTCTGTGGGCAACTCATGAGCAGGATCTGAGCACAAAAGCACTCTCTGTTCCTGTTGTTTCCAGTTACTGGTACAGTCATACCTTGGGTTACAGACGCTTCAGGTTGCGTTTTCTCAGTTTACGGACCACCAAAACACGGAAGTACTGGGACGGGTTACTTCCGGGTATCATCAGTTGTGCATGTGCAGAAGTGCTAAATTGGGCTTTGCACATGTGCAAAAGCGTCGAATCGTAACCCACGCATGCGCAGACGCACTGCTGCGGGTTGTGAACGTGCATCCCGCACGGATCACATTCACAACCCGAGCGTCCAGTGTATTCAGAAGCCTCTGTAATTATAATTGGAAACTATAGTAAAACCATAGTAAAGATCATATCAAATTGTGAGCGTGTGTAGGGGGACGCTATCTGCTGCCGAAACTCTATTCCTATCCATTTATGCTTTGCTATGAGCCATCAACACATTTTCCTTTTCTGCTTTCCTCCCCCTTCCTTGCTCCGGCCTGAATTAATTAGCTGGAGGCCAATCTCAAAAACGGTCCTTTCTTCATTCCTCACTCTATCATTGCTTTCCACAAAAGCACCTGTGGTGAGATGCTGGGCTAAGCCAGTTGTAGATTAAATACACGCCCCCTGGCTCCCGCTTATCTCCTGATTTCTCTCTCCCAGAGATGGAGAACATGGATCGAAATGGGGAGTGTGCCTCCTGGGAGTAGGAGCAGCATAGTGCTAACTGGTTTGAGATTTGCTGGAGGAGAAGTATAGGGAACCCAAGCCACATCCATTAGGAAGTATATTAAAAACAGCAGTGATTTGGCTACTAAACTCTACTATTAATCCCAAAAAATGCAGTTGAAAGAGAAAATGTGTTTGTATATGTGGCGTTTGCACTCCTAGGTGTGTGACATCATACTGGGTTCATAGGGAAAGGGTTAACTAATTGTAAAATGACGAACCAATGGGAACCAGGGGGGAGAGTTAACTGTGTATAAGGTTTAAGCACAGAGGGGGGGGGTTTGAGGAGAGTTAGAGTAGTTGACAAGACAGTCTGGAGTTAGGAGACAGAGAAGATAAGTCTGTGGGTTGGGCTAGTCTGGGCTGAGAGAGTGAGAGAATTTGTTAAGAGGAGTCAGTCAAACAGTTGAGATAATCAATCAGAAGGTATTAGGACTGTATAGGCCAGTAAATAAACTAAAGTTAAGGTACTGACAGGAATATTAGCTGAGAAACCATAAACTTGTTAATGTTTGTAAAACAAACTTGGTTTTTTGGTTCACCTTTAACAACTGTCTGGACTGAGTGTTTTACCAGAGAGTAACTGGTTGCTGGCAGCAGGGAAGCGAGCACAGCGGTGGCACAGGGATCAATAGACCGCTAAACGTCCGGGGACCCTGTGTGATCGCCACAGTGTATGCAACCATGAGGGACTGAGAGGAAAGTTTTAGATGTCAGCTGCTAATATTCAACATACAAACACAGGGTGCTGCTAAGGTTAGTGGTTAAATCCCTCAATGACTTGATCCCAAACAGCTGAGAGACTGTCCTCTTCCCTGCAGAACCTTTCAAGTGTGAAGATCAACTTCGGAAACCATGCTGTTCCCCAATTTGCAAGTTGATCATGGGCATTTGATCAGCTACTAAGGTCCCCACCCACTGAAACAAATGGAGATGGGGGGAGAATTTATCTCCTTTGTGGTTCTTCAGGTTGATCTCTGCAATCATATATGGTTTCTGTTTAATGCAGTCAAAGAAGAAATGATGTATCTTTTGCCTGTCATCACCCCCTCAGTGCCTTCTTGTTCTGTGGCATTCATTTTCCCTTGACAAGCTGTGTTCCATTTCCTCTGGGGATGGCCTCAATTGAACTCAGAGCATGCTGAGGATGTCTCACGGTTTTCATGCTGCTTTCTCCACCTGTCTGCTTCTGATTCATTTATGATCTCTTTAAATGAACATCTGGCACAGACGGGTACTATTGCTCTTCTGCCACCGGACTTTCGTTGTAGTTTGGGAGGCATGAAAGGAGAGGGGAGGGGGCGGAAATAGAAAACAACATTTGGGAAGACACAGGTGTGCTCATCAAGAATCGGGATTCAACAGTTGTGGGCAAGATCAATAATTTCCTAATTATCCATCAAGTGCTGAGGTCCATTTGATCCTGACAAGATCAGAAGAATCCCATTTCTGAAAAGGTCACATCTGAATAACAACATAAAACCAAGTTCTCTGCATTAGGTGTAGGACAGGGGCTAGTAATATGGTCCGTCCCCCCCGACATTGTTGGACTACGACTTCCATAATCCCTAACCATTGACCATGTTGATTTGGGGCTCATGGAAATAGTAGCTTAGCAACTTCTGAAAAGGACCACTTTGGCTACACCTGGTATAGAATGTGATGAAGGGCATTATCAGGACTAGGCCTGGGAGTAGGCACAATAAGGTTCAAACAGTAGAGTGATGAAAGTCCAGGGCAAGTCTGATATCAAAGAGAGGGAATCAAATGTAGCAGAGGCAACTCGCCAAAAAGATTAAGTTAAAAGATTAACACAAGGTCAAGAATCAGGGGGGAGAGGAGTCAATGGCACACAGAAGGCAGTTATAATTTTTGCTGCATGAAGTTTGAGAGGAGATATGATAGCCACCTTCAAATATCTAAAGGGCTATCATATAAGGAAGAACTTCCTGGTGGTAAGAACTTTTCAACATGAGAATGGACTCCTTTGGAAGGTGTTGGACTCTCTGGACTTAGGAAGTTTTTAAGCAGAGGTTGGATGGCTATCTGTCATGTATGAACCGGTTGAGATTTGTCAACTAGGGTTGGACTAGATGACCCTTGACATCCCTTCCAACTTTACAATTCTATGATTTTATAACTCATGCTCATGCCAATGCTGCTGAATGCATCCATGGCTTTATACCAGTCTCTGTGCATACTCACATTCCTTTGAAAAAAGGAGAGTGGATGAGTTGTGCTTGAGGCATTCAGCCTTGGCCTGTTTCTAAGTCATCCAGTGCAGCTGGTGTACTAACTCTAAACAGAATCCAGACATGGTGGATGGGCTACCAAGCATTTAGCTCAATTTCACCCATTTCCCCCCTGAATTATACCAGCTTACATGAAGTTCCTACACAGTCACCCATCCAGGCACTGACGAGACCAAGAACAGCTTGGCTTGAGCAAAATGTGTCTTCACACCATACTTTTGGTGCTTTCACATAAGGAACTACTAAATGCACCTGGAAATTAACCCTATGTAAAGTCCTATGGATATATTGATGTCTTTTGAAACTGTTTATGAACAGAAAAAGCTTCCTGGTAAAAATCTAGACTATTGGTCCATCTATTTCAATATTTTCAAAACTGACTGGGGTTGTTTCAGACAGGAGCCCCCCCCCCCCGCCTTAGCTGCAGGTGTCATAGATTGAACTCAGAGGCTTCTGCATAAGATAGACTGTGTTGTGTTGCTGAGCTAAACATGATTTCAACACTCCAATATCATACGATACAATAGTCTTTATTGTCATTGTCCCATACAGAACAACGAAATTGAAAAAAAATCTACATCATACATTCACAAACCAACAAGCCTGCTATCCCAGCTATCCCAGCTTGGTTAGCCCCCTAAAAACTCTGATACCCCATAATTAAATACAATATACTCCCACAGAGACTACCTTACACTGCGTTTAAAACCAAAATCACATTTGGATAGAAACTGTTTCTCAGTTATAACCCTATACCTTTCTTTCTTATAACCCTGTACCTTCTTCCAGAAGGCAGAAGCTGAAAGAGATAATTTCTGGGGTGTGCACTATCCTGCACTATCTCCTCAAGATTCCTCAGATGTCTGGCTTGAGGGGGAACCTCAAGTTGAATTTTGCCTCACATTGAGTTCCCCCTCCATTTCTTGAGTCACTGGGTTTGTGTGTGGATATTTCTCATGAGAGCGTAAGAGGAGTCCTGCTTCATCAGGCCAAAGCCATCTAGTTCATCACCCTGTTCTCAGATTGGCCAACCAGGATGTAAGTGCAATACTGATTCTTAGTAGACCATTGTTTCCCAAGCTTGGGTCTTCAGCTGTTTTTCAGACTAGAATTCCCATCATCCCTGACTACTGCTCTTGCTAGCTAGGGATGATGGGAGTCCAAAAACAGCTGGAGACCCAAGTTGGGGAAACACTGGCCTAGACTGTGCTGGGAGGAGAAGCTCTTGCCTTCTGACCAGGGGTCGGCGCTGTGTAGCTTCCCTGATTTCATCTGTGTGCTATGATCCGGGTCATCTAAGCAGCTCAAGGCCAGGAATCTAAGCCCTCTGCATCCTCTCAGAGGCCATGTTGCTCTTGATGTGCTGCTGTACCTCTCTTAAGTGACAAAAAGACACATCTTGCCAGCCTACTCTTTTCTCCATGCAGGAGGCCTGTTGCACGTCCCAAAAAGAACAGCCAGGAGGCAAATGGGGAAGGATATGTAAGGAAAGAGGAGTTAGGGGAGGCTTTCCTTGCTCTCCTGTCACCAGGGCCCTGCATGATGTCAGGAGAGCTTCTTATGGTTTCTGAGCTGCTTTATCAGAAGGTCAGCTGTGCCCCCAGGCTTGAGTAAGTGAGAATCAAATGGCTTAGAAGATAAAAAAGGGCCTGAGAAAATTATTTGTCTTGTTATGTCAAAGCTTCGGTGGTGCAGGGAAGAAGCAGCTTAGTTTCAATGCCAGGCTTAACAGAATAAATTAGGGACTGAGTCATGTTATAGATTAGCTAGGGGAAAAAGTTTGCCGCTCCTCACTTTAGGTTCAGCTGAGCAGGAATCTAAATGTTCTCCGGAACAGAGGGAAGCACAGGCCTTCTTTGTGCCTGTGAACAGTGGAAAGGGAGCCACTTCTCTGTAGAGCATGGCTTGTCAGACACTGGAGCTGGCTCTCCTTGGGATGGTAGGGGCCATAGCTGTCAACTTTTCTTGCGAGGAATCCTATTCAGAATAAGGGAATTTCCCTTAAAAAAATGTTGACAGCTATGGTAGGGGCACCTAAGTGGGAGGAACATAAAGTGAGGGGTAGGATGCTGAAGGATGCTACTCCTTCTCCCCTTTCCTGCGCAGATGTGGATGGATTGAATGCTGCTTCCTAGACCTGCATGGATCCACATGAGATGTGGAGTCGCAGGTGGCACTGTGGTCTAAACCACTGAGCCTCTTGGGCTTGCCAATCATAAGGTTGGCAGTTCGAAACTGTGTGATGGGGGTAGCTCCCATTGCTTTGTCCCAGCTCCTGCCAACCTAGCAGTTCAAAAGCATACCAGCACAAGTTGATAAATAGGTACCACTGCGGCGGGAAGGTAAATGGCATTTCCATGTGCTCTGGCACTTGTCACAGTGTTCCGTGCACCGAAAGTGGTTTAGTCGTGCTGGCCACATGACCCAGAAAAGCTGTCTGTGGACAAACGCCTGTTCCCATGGCCTGAAAGTGGAGATGAGAGCTGTACCCCATAGTCAAATTTGGACTGGACTTAACTGTCCAGGCATCTTTACCTTTACCTTACCACATGAGATTTTCAAGGGAACATTGGAGCCAACTCCTAGGACTTCCTTCCCTCCTTCCTTCTTTTGCTTTTAAGGCACTATATTTGGGGGGAGGGTTTGAGTCTCCCAAAAAGCAATTTACAACCACATGAAACACAAACCCAATGACAAAAGCAATAAATATTTTAAACCTCCATTTACCGTATTTTTCGCTCTATAACACACACCCGACCATAACACGCACATAGTTTTTAGAGGAGGAAAATCCATAGGCATACCACCCGTAGGCATTTCCTCCATAACACACACAGACATTTCCCCTTACTTTCTAGGAGGAAAAAAGTGAGTGTTATGGTGCAAAAAATACGGTATTTCCAAAATGTGCAGACCAGCAAACCATAAGACAAGAGGAAGAAAATAAACCAGCTCAAACAAGTTCTCAAACAAGACAAGACGAAACCCAACAACATCTAGCTGGCAGATCTTAATTAGCCACAAAGGCCATACTAAAAAAGAAAAAGTTGTGGGGGCTTGCCTGACCTCATTTGGAATCCACAACTGAGCAGCTACTTGTGAAAAGGTCCTGTTCTGTGTACCAATGGTTGCAAGGAGCAGAGTTCAGTGGACACAGGACCCTGTTGCTTCGCTCTTAGTTTTTCCTAAGAATGAATTTAGGAAAGGGTGAGATATATTCTATGAAGGCTAATGTTGGGATTAGTGTGTCAGTCCAAGGGAAACAGCAGGCTGCAAGATGGGGATGGGGACCTCGTGGCCCTCCAGCTGCTGTTGGACTCCAACTCCCATTTGCCCCAGTCAGAATGGTTAGCACTCAGCACTGATGGAAATTTTAGGCTGATTCATAGAATCATAGAATTGTAGAGGTGGAAGCAACCCTAAGGGTTATCAGCTTCAGGGCATAGATGGATCCAGGGATTGCAGAGTCTGTGAATTTGTCAGAAGTCAGGTACTCGGAAAACGATGAAATATTTGTAGGGGGAGGAGAAGAGAGCCTTAGTTGCCATCTTCATCAGGAGCTGGTGAAAGTCAAATTCTTTTTAAAACAGCCCAAGTGCTGGAGGTATTGAGGAACTGATCAACTTATGGAGGAGCAATCTGTTTCTCCCAGTGATTCACATATGTACCAGGAGTAAGAAGAAGTTAGACCTTGGGTTACTGCAAACCAATTTCTAGGGGACAGTCTAGGCCAGCTGATTGGGGATGGGCTATAGCTCAACAGCAGTCCATCTGCCTTGCATGCAGAATGTCTCAGGTTCAATTCTCAGCATCTCCAGGTAGGACTGGGAGAAACTCTTGCCCGAAACCCTGGCAAGCTACTGCCAATCAGTGTAGGAAATACTAAGCTGGATGTACCCAATGGTCTAACTCGGTATGAGATAGCTTTCTGTGTTGCATTCACCTGTGATATTTATTGCATCCATTTGACTGGTTATAAGGCTAGAGCACCTGTCCTGATTTATAATGTTCCTTTTACATGTCAACGCCTGCTTCATCATGGAACTGAGCCTTTTTTATTGATACACCACCATGTTGCACTAAATTTATTTCACACCAGTGGACAAGCTATGGCACAACATCAAACATCATCAGACACACACTTCTGTTCCCCTATTATTTACCCTGTGTCATGCCAAAATACCACCCAAAATTTCACTATATAAGCTGTGGTGGATTGATCCATGAAAAGCACAACAAACTTGTAATGCAAAGATCCAGAGGTATTCTGAGTTTCCAGGGATGCAAACAGATTATTTTTCCTGAAAACAGTGAATGTGGGTGGGAGTGCTAAATTTCTGCTAGATTCCTCTAGATTTCTAGAAGCGACTTTTATGTGAAAGATCATACAACATGTGAAAATTAACAGGCAATAAAGTGTCAGGAAGATGGAAGAAAGTACAGTGGTACCTCGGGTTAAGAATTTAATTTGTTCCAGAGGTCCGTTCTTAACCTGAAACTGTTCTTAACCTGAGGTACCACTTTAGCTAATGGGGCCTCCCGCTGCCGCCGCACGATTTCTGTTCTCATCCTGAAGCAAAGTTCTTAACCCAAGGTACTATTTCTGGGTTAGCGGAGTCTATAACCTAAAGTGTCTGTAACCTGAAGCGTCTGTAACCCAAGGTATCACTGTATCATCTGAAAGCATCCTTAGTCCAAGAATACCTATCCCTGCTGTTTGCAAATACTTAGCAGCAAAAATATATGCACATGATATCTGCAAAACAGATGACTGGAGTTGGCTTGGTGGTGAGGTGGAGGGAAGGTGGAATAACACTGATAATTTTATTATTTGTACCCCACCCATTTTAGAACCATAGAATCATAGAGTTGGAATGGATCCTGAGAATCATCTAGCTCCTCTGCTGCTAGATCAGACTCACTCCTTAAGAACAATCCACAAGAAGCAAAGCAAAACACAGCCTTGTAAATAATGATCTCACTCTTTGCAGGACTGCACTATACCAAATAACATTTGAGAGAGAGAGAGAGAAGTGCAGAGGAGGAAGATTGTGATCTTCGATCAAGCCTGAAATGCTTAGGAGCTTCTCACCCACCCACCCACCTCTATCGGCTTTGTTGTTTGTCAGATTTGCAATGGGAATTTGATTTCTTGTTTTGCGTGTATCAAATTAGGGAGGAAAAGATAAAGTGCTAATAAAATAACAGGGAACATATGGAGAGAGGCAAAGGCTGCATAAGGATGGCAGATTTTATTATTTGTTGAAATGGAAATATCGGCGTAATCTCATGGGCCGATGCCATGGCAATTCTGTAGGATTTTCAAAAGTGGTGATGCCTTTGTTTGAGATGCCAGGCTTGGGGAGGGACTCCGGGGCTCATTCCAATGTAGGAGAACTGCAGGGCTTGGAATTCATGTGGCCAAACTGTAGGAGGGCAAGAATCTTGCTCCTGTTTTCTCAACAGAACTCTTTGGCACCTGAAGCAGCAGAGAAATGTTCTCTTCTTCCTTGGAGCATATATACATGGAAGGTAAGGGGTGTTCTATTTAGAGAGTAGAACCCCAACGCCGCCTTTCCTGTTCTTTGGACCATATCAGGGCTGCCAGCCTTTCTGACCAGCTAGTTTTGCATGCTGAGTGACTAGAGTTATAAACAGGGGCAGCAACTTTGCCCTGAATGTGACCAGTGTGGTCAACCTAGTCCAGAAATCTCTGAACCTGCCTGGCATGATACATAGTGGGCCCCATTCCCCTCCACAACCTACTTCAGCTGTTGGAGAACATTGATTTGATTCTTCCCTCCTTGCTCTCAATGTAGATTTTTCATTCATGCTTTTGTTCCCAGTATATATCATTTCCCCCCATTATTTCCCAAAGCAGAGCTTTATTTTCCTCCTTGTTTTGACCTTCACTCACCCCATCTGCCATGGTGGGGAGGAGGGCACCATTTTGTAGTTCCCCTCAGGTGCCAAAATGTCTTAAACTAGCCTTCAGAACAAACCATATGTTTTCTCATTTCCATGTTATTTGATAGAAGAAGAAGAAGAAGAAGAAGAAGAAGAAGAAGAAGAAGAAGAAGAAGAAGAAGAAGAAGAAGAAGAATATTTGCAGTCCCCTTAACCTGGACAATTGTGAGAGTAAAATTGAAAAATTTGGGGCAGTATCCTGGTATTGAATTCTTTCCTGCTCTTTTCATGGGTGAATCATGGGAGAACAGAACAATACATGTGCAGAAAAGGAAGAGGAAATAATGTCATTGTCCAATAATGTTTGTTGTTGTTTCACACCACACCCACTGCTGTGAATTATTTCTAAAAATTTGGGAGAGTTAAACAATGTCATTGTCCTCCATTTGAACAGCCAAGTGATTTCAAACCAAGCATCATTATTCGGTTAAGATCCAGAGATTATATTAATAAGGTGCTCTTATGCATGAAACACACAACTGGGGAAGTATTTTGTAAATTCAGCACTATTAGCTATCTCTTCTCCAGTATGAAAAAGGAAAAAGAACACAACCTATCTCTCCCTTATATTCATGCCTGGAGCAAAACGAAAGGAATGAGAGGGGAAAGAGTTTTAGAATTACAAACAGAACCTTTAAATTGTGGAAACTTGCTAATTTTGTTTGTGAAAAGTGTTGTGGAAGTTCTGCTTTCCCTTCCATTTTCTATTCAAATCACATGCCCCAGACAAAAAGAGAAGAAGAAGAAAAGGAGAAGGTGTTGAGGGTGGTAGGAATGAAATGATCCAGTCAGGAATTAATGGAGGTTGGTTTGAGATGGAGGGTAGGGAGGGAAGAGGACACATTTTTCAAATATGTAAATGACAGTAAATCTTCAGTCCTCTTTTTTTTTTTTTAAGAGAGAGAGAGAGAACGAGAGAGAGAGAAGACAGAAGAGAGAAGCTGCCAAGAAGACCATAATTTAAGGCACTGGTAAAATGTGCAGATGAACCCAGTTAATTTTGGATGAATTTTCAGGGGGTGGGAATAGGCTTTTGCCAATTATCAGGCTTAATTTTTGTAGACTGCTCTGCATTTGAAAGAGGAAAAAGAGAGGCACATTAACTTAGCATGAAAACCAACATTGCATAGGGTGGAATTAAATTAACTTTTACTCAGAGTAGACCCATTGAAATTAAAGAAGCTCCCAAGGTCATTCATCTCAACACATACTACCCATGGAAATCAACTGTGCCATCTCTCTTTCTTAATGTGTGCTACCAAAGGATGGGCATAGATCTCCTGATCCGTTCCATTCTGTGGCCCCAAAACAATTCCGGGGGCAGGGTTGAGGGTTTGCAAAACTGCTTTAAACCCTTGAAAAACAAACAAACAGGGCCGTATACAGCACTCTGTAGGATCAGAACTTCCCGTTGAACCATGCAGAAGGATCTGATCCTGCGTGGTGCTCCTTCACAGGTAGCTTCCCTGCACAAAGGGAAAGTTGTTCCTGAAAGGATCAGATCCTTTGTGAGCAGCTTCTCTGCATGCTAACAAAGCTTTCTAATGAAAGCAGCTGTGACTAGGACCATGTAGTTTTCCTTTCCTAGCTCTCTGTGTTTTTGTACTTTCTCATTCACTCTGCTGGGCTAAGCCATCACTCTCCATTTCCCGAATGCCCTTGAACAGGCTCTGGGTATGCCATCCTTTACAGCGTCTTCACTTAATTCACACCGGCTTCCTGTGCTCAGTATTGCTGCCTGAGGCACATTCTACACATGTGGTGGTGAAGTCCTAAAGTGGTAGATGCAAAGGTGAAGAGCCACGTGACCCATTGGGTCCTGTCCAACTCTGCAAGTCTATTATTCTACGAGACTGTTAAAAAGTCTCATAGAAAAAGTACCTCTTATGTGAAGGCTGGGCTACCCCAAATCTGAAATTAGCAAAGGAGAAAACACAACAACATAACTACCGTATTTTCCCGTGTATAAGACACCCCCGTGTATAAGACACCCTCTATTTGGGGGACTCAAAGTTAAGAAAATGGGAGGAGATTGCCCAAAGTTATTGAGCTTTTTTGGGGAGGATTGCCCAGAGTTTTTAAACCTTTTTTGGGGGGCGGGGGGGATGCAGAGAATCGCTCACCTGCAAGCTCAATGCTGAGAATCACACTCAACGAAGCAGCTGCCAATCGTCTGCCTGCCAGCAGCCAAATGCCCACCCTAATGCAGCAGCCGCCACCAATCAGCTGCAGCACTTGCCACAGCCACTAGCCACCATAACTATCGCAACTAAACACCTCCTGATCATGGCAGCAACCTATCACCCATTCTCTCTCCGCACTATCTATGTATAAGACAAGCCAATTTTTTAAACATTATTTTAAAGGGTAAAAACCTCATCTTATACACGGAAAAGTATGGTACAGTGGTGCCCCGCAAGACGAATGCCTCGCAAGATGGAAAACTCGCTAGACGAAAGAGTTTTCCGTTTTGGAGGTGCTTCGCAAAATGAATTTCCTATGGGCTTGCTTCGCAAGACGACAATGTCTTGCGAGTTCCATTTTCTAAGCCGCTAAGCCGCTTATCAGCTGATCCGATCATCAGATAAGCCGCTAAAAGCCGCTAATAGCGCTAATCCGCTAATCCGTCAATGGGCTTGCTTCGCAAGACGAAAAAACCGCTAGACGAAGAGAATCACAGAACAGATTCTTTTCGTCTTGCGAGGCACCACTGTATTTGCTACATTTGTAAGTATACATCTAGCTTTGGCCCACAGATTAAAGTTGGGGGTTTGCCATTTTAATGCTCTCCCATGCAATAGGCCCACATGACTTTAAATGTGGGCTGGAGGACAGCGCAGGTGCTCTGCCATTGAACTGCATCGCTTCCCTGTAGTTCTTCTCAAAAGGTACGGCTTGCAAAATGCACACACTTGCATTTTGCTGCTGTCTCTGGCACATCTCCCATCGGACTTTGCAGAGACCCAAGCAAAGTGCAAGAAACCAGCCAACTTGGTTGCTGAAGGACTGGGGGATTATCTTTAAGCGCTTACTCATTCCATTCAGGTAGGATTCTTCTCCAAGCCTACCCTCAGGCATTCATTTAATCACCCCCTGTAAAGGTTGCAAAAATGAAATGCTGAACACAACACAGCGGCCCGAAATTACGAAGCTACCAAAGTCAGCAAATTCACACCGCAGATTCTCATAAGAGCCTATTTGCAAGCTACCTAAAGCACATCACACACCCCAACATAAAGGCACTACGCTTACACACTGTACTGCAAAGAAGAAGAACTTTTGCATGAGATTCATGGCCACGGCGGATAGATCCATTTAATATCTCAGGAGTCCTTCTGGAGCACTGACATTTAGAGTCCCTGGTTTTGTTGCCATGAAATTGCATTGTTTTGTACTCTGCTCGTCCCCAAGTGGTCACAAGTTCCAAAGGAGCTTTGCAGGGTCAGATTCCTTAACTGGGAAAAGTTAGAGTCATGTGCTGTTGTTTTTTAAAATATTTTTAAAAATTAGTGCCCCCCAAACCTTTTCACAATAATCTTCATATTGAATACTTACATAAGTTGTTTCATAAGTTGACTTCCCACCCCACAGTGTTTTTACTCAAACTTTTCCTACCTCATTATATCTTTACCTATTACAGAAAAGTTTCTGAAGGAGCTTCTCCACCCCCATTGTTCAGCCTGGACACTGAGGTCCAGCTCTGAGGGCCTTCTGGTGGTTCTCTCACTGCAAGAAGTGAAGTTACAGGGAACCAGGCAGAGGGCCTTCTTGGTAGTGGCACCCTCTCTGTGGAACACCCTCCCTTCAGATGTCAAGGCAAGGACATCTGAAGGCAGCCCTGTTTAGGGAATTTTTTAATGCTTAATGCTGTATTGTGTTTTTAATATTCTGTTGGGAGCCGCACAGAGTGGCTGGGGAAGCCCAACCAGATTGGCAGGGTATAAATAATAAATTAGTATTATTATTTCTCTATTACAACTATTTTATTGTTTTTCTTCTGTTAGTGGTCAATGGATTGCAACCCTCCAGAGAGGAACTGTAGCAGGATCAACAAGAGCTTGGGCCAGCTATGATCTTTGGGCTCCCTTCCAACTGCAGGTTTCTCACTTTCTCTCGTATATATTGCTAGATCTCACCCCTCCCACCTGCCTCCTGATCCCATCCAAGAGGCAAAATATTCACCCAGACAAGAGCAATCTTTTCCCAACTTTTTTCTTATCTTGTAACTCCTGCCCCGGGCCACTGTACACCCCTGAGCTTATGCGGCAGACATCCAGCCCCAGGCTGTTCCCCATTTAGAAAAGAAAGTCCTGACGAATGGAGCTTAATGTAAGCTTCTGTCAAATATATACATATATATTTCTCCCCCTCCCCAGGTTTCTCCAGGGCTCAGAAACTTAGAAAAAAGCTACCGAATTAAAGAACTAGATCTGGCTGATGGGATGGGCAGGGAAGGAAGGAAGGAAGGAAGGGAGGAAGGGAGGAAGGGAGGAAGGGAGGAAGGAAGGAAGGAAGGAAGGAAGGAAGGAAGGAAGGAAGGAAGAAGTGGACGGTAGTGGAAAAAGCTACCAAGCCTATGCATCTTTGGGGAGGGGAAATGAGGAAGTGAGGAGCAGAAAACGAGTTGTTCTTTCAGAGTTGCCGTAATTATAAAGGCAGATTGTCAATAGCAATTTCCAGCTTACGTGGCTCTTCCATTGTGCTGTGTAGAAATAAGGGAAATCACTATCCCTTAGAGGAGGAGAGACTGCATTGATTCCAAGCAGGGGGGGGGGGACTAACAAACAAGCAAGCAAAAAGAACAGGCTAACATTAGCAAAACTCAAATAACCAGTGACTGGATCCGTCCTGACAAATTCTCCCCAGGCCGAGCCTGGTAAACCACAATACCAATTAGAGGTGAAACGTTGTAGTGGTACAAGGTGGAGCAAATCTGGCTTATCAACTAACAACAACAACAACAAATTTATTATTTTTACCCTACCTATCTGGCTGGGTTTCCCCAGCCACTCTGGGTGGCTCCCATCAGAATATTAAAAACAAACATAAAAAACTTCCCTAAACAGGGCTGCCTTCAGATGTGTTCTAAAAGTCAGATAGTTGTTTATCTACTTGACATCTGATAGGAGGCATTCCACAGGGTGGGCGCCACTACCGAGAAGGCCCTCTGTCTGGTTCCCTGCAACCTCACTTCTCACAGTGAGGGAACTGCCAGAAGGTCCTCGGAGCGGGACCTCAGTGTCCGGACAGAACGATGGGGGTGGAGATGCTCCTTCAGAAACTTTTGTGTAATAGGTACGAAACTCACTGGGTGATCTTGAGTCAGTAACTATCTCTCAATCTAGATCTACCGGTGAGGGGAGTTTAGGTGGTAGCGACCTGAGCTCTGGAGACCGCTGCATTCTCCAACGTCCTGCTGTGCAAAGGGATTCCCAGCAGGCAGAAATCTAGCACCTAGAAGGTAGAAATCCACCAGGGAGGGTCCAGCCTTCCCCCCGCTCTTCTGGTTTTCTACTTGCATTGAATTTTCCATCCATGGGAGAATTCAAAGTAGGGAGAACTGGGCCACCCCATTCCTAATTTCCATTGCTTATCTTTGTAACTTCTTAGAGGGCTGGAGAGCAGTTGCATTGTGTAGGCAGTTGGGTAGGACAAGAGGAGAGCATTGGAATTTAGAAACAGTAGAAAAATATAAGCTGGAAGAAAGTGTCAGGCTAATTTAAGAGCAGAAGAACAGCCTTCTGTATCAGGCCAATAACCCATCTAGCCCAGCTTCCTGTTCTCACAGTGGCCAACCAGATGCCTGTGGGTAGCACATAGGCAAGACCTGAGAGCAACAGCACTCTTGCCCACCGCCCTTCAGAAGCATTACTGCCTCCAAGTATGGAGGCTGATGGTCCTCATTGTGGCTAATAGCCTTTGACCACCCATTCCACCATGAATTTGGCCAATCCTCTTTTAAAGCCATCTAGGTTGGTGGCCGGGATGTGGGTGGCACTGTGGGTTAAACCACAGAGCCTAGGACTTGCCAATCAGAAGGTCAGCAGTTCAAATCCCCATGACGGGGTGAGCTCCCATTGCTCGGTCCCTGCTCCTGCCAACCTAGCAGTTCGAAAGCACGTCAAAGTGCAAGTAGATAAATAGCTACCGCTCCAGCGGGAAGGTAAACGGCATTTCCATGCGCTGCTCTGGTTCGCTGCTGGCCACATGACCCGGAAGCTATATGCCAGCTCCCTCGGCCAATAAAGCGAGATGAGCGCTGCAACCCCAGAGTTGGCCACGACTGGACCTAATGGTCAGGGGTCCCTTGACCTTTAGGTTGGTGGCCATCACTGAGTTCCGTAACCTAACTATGAACAGCTTTAAGAAGTAGCTTATTTTATCTGTCCCAAATCTTTCAGCAGCTTTGATGCACATGCCAAGCCCAAAGGGCTCCCCCAAGGACCGTATAAATGCAAAGAGAACCCTTAACCCAATGCTGCTTTCCTCTGGACCACATCAGTCAGGCCAAGAGGGGCTCTTGTTGTCCGGGCAGCCCAGGACCTCCATACACACTACCCCGGCCTGCACCTTGAGAGGTCACTTTGGTGATGCTAATACAGCAAAACTAATGTGGGGTGCAGCAGTTATGAGTTACGAGTCTCTGTAGCCACAGCAGGAGCTTTGCTTCTCCACAAGGTTTGATTCCACTCCTGTGGAGCACTCCATTGTCTCTCGAGACAGATGGATGCCAAAAAACCTTTTGTCCCACCATCTCTTGATTTGTCTTTTTTGCCCAGACTAACACCAATTAAGCCAATCAAAACTCACCGCCACTGCAGATGAATGACTCCCAACAGTATGAATAGGTAAAAAATAGGATTTGGGGAGAGGGGAGGAAATCCAACAGATTTATTGAGGTTAGACTTCCCAGGGGTTTTTAGGAGGCCACAGAAATCTGATGACCAGGTTGAGAATGCTGAGGATAGTGTTGTGTGTGAACTCAGTGAATGTTTGTTGAGCTCCCTCAAGAAATTCCTCTATTCTTTAGCCTAGTCTTGGTTAAAAACAGCACCCTCTTGTATTCCTACTGAAGAGGCTATTTGCACGGATGATAGAAACAGCTCAACTCAAATTGGAAGAGAATTGAGATCCAATTCTACACAAAGCCCCTTTCATTCCCTCTTTCCCCCCACCGCTGTCTATAACCTATACGCCACCCCCTTTTCCAGTTTGAACTTCAAGTCACCTACAAAGAAAGACTCGATCAGCTATTACATAAATGGATTTTATTAATGGAGATACTTACCCAAATCTGGAAAGGAAAGGATTTCTCATATAACAGTCCATGAATATTTACCAGAGGCCCTTAGCAGTTATGCATTCATGTATATAGCCATATAGCACTTTACCCAGCAAGGTTTCTGGGGAGTAGAAGAGAAAAGGACCTAATTAACAGTAATCTCAATTGGTTTAGAAATGCAAAAGACAATCTAAATAATTCCTGAGATTGCTTTGCTCCTAAGTACTGAACAGGGAAAGCCTTAAAAAAAAAAAGGCATACATTTTATTAATAGAAATTTCTCAAGTTTTTGTTTTGTTTTTAAAATTGTGGCTGTAGATTTTGCAAATTGTGGTGCATGGACTAAAGAGTGTAGAGCTGTGTTACTGGATATGACCAAGGTCAAGCTAGTTCAAGCAACTTGTTCCCAGCTAGATTCCTCTGGGAAGTTTGCAAAGATGGACGCAACTGAGAAAAAAATATGCTACCTCGGAAGGTGATGGACTATTCTTCATTGGAGGTTTCTAAACAGAGGTTAGCTGGCCCCCTGCCTGGGGTTTTATATTGATGATTTCTGTATTTAAGGAGCTCGACAACATGACCATTGGGGTCCCTTGCAACTCTACAATGCTATAATTGTTTTGAGCAGGAGAATGGGGTGAAAACCAGTTTAATTTGCAGGAGCTGGCCAGGAAACTGATGTTAACAACATAAATATAGGAAAATCAGGCAAAACCCTCATCTCTTCTCACAGTGGTCAGCCAGATGCCCACTCTTCCATCCTGTGATTCCCAGCGACTCCCTCTGACAGTTGTGGTAAAACATAGCCAATGTGGCTACTGATGGCCTCTTATCCTCCTTGAATTTGTCTAATTCTTTTTTCAAGCCAGCCAAGTGGGTTCCTTTGGGAGGAAATGGGGATTTTAAAAAAATGAATAAATTAAGTTGGCCACCACCACGACCCCCTGTGGGATCAAATTCAATAGTTGAATGATGTACTTTGTGAATCACAGAATCTTAGAATTGTAGAATTGGAAGGTGTGTTTCCTTTAATCTGTCCAGAGTCTTCCAACATTCGGCTTTCTTGAATGTCCATGAGTTCAAGTTATGAGAGGGGAAGACAAACTTCTCTATCTGCTTGCTTTACACGATGCATAATTGTATTCACCCTTATCAGGTCCCCTCTCCCTCACCTTTTCAATATGCTAAAAAAGCCCATATGCTGCAATCTTTCCTCACAGGGGAGCATTGGAGACTTCATTCCACATTTTCTGTCCCCATTTTGAAACAGTTGAGGATTAAGAATGTGTCCTGGATCTAAATGAAATTTGGAGCTTATGACAAGGCATCCATGGTAGATGGCTTTAGATACATTATCAGATTTATATAATGAAATGAAAAATAAATAAATACTTAAAATAACCTTTGTTAAGAAACCAGAAGCCTTTTT
Organism: Podarcis vaucheri; assembly: GCF_965113315.1. Lineage (NCBI taxonomy): Eukaryota > Metazoa > Chordata > Lepidosauria > Squamata > Lacertidae > Podarcis > Podarcis vaucheri. Next base: position 7,063,702 of record NC_138749.1, read on the forward strand.
ATTAGGAATTACAGGTACCAGCATTCCAAAGGAGCAGAATTTTTTTTTATAAAATGTATGGAACAATAGCCACCCGGATGTTACTAGCCCAGAGATAGAAAGAAGACAAAGTCTCCACCAAAGAGGAATGGCAAAACAAGCTGGTGGACTATGCTGAGATGGCAAAACTGACTGGAAAACTCAGAAACCAAGAGGTTGATAACTTGATAAAAGAATGGAAAAAAATACACACTACCCTGGCCTGCACCTTGAGAGGTCACTTTGGTGATGCTAATACAGCAAAACCAACATGGGGTGCAACAGTTATGACTTACGAGTCTCTGCAGCCACAGCAGGAGCTTTTCTTCTCCAGCGGTTTGATTCCACCCCTGTGGAGCACTCCATTGAACTGCCACAGAAGCAGGAATGCCCCAGGCTGCCTCTGCCCTCCCACCTTTGAGAGTAGCCAGAGGAGGTACAAGAATGAATGCAGCCCCCACACCTTTCTGTTTTTGCTCACCCTTTCCTAAGAGAAATGTGTTTGACTGCTCACTTACTCTTCTCTCTGGAAGTTGTGGTGCACCAGATTAATCATGGAAGGAGCAGTTACTTAATTCACTCACCAGTGTTCTACAGGTGGTGACAATTGAACCCAAGCCTCCACTGAATGCTACCCATTGAGGCAGCTGTTCCTTGCTGCTTTTTTGCAACAGCAAGGATTGAGAAAGTGATGGTTACTGCTGCTTCTGATCACTCAGTTGCTCTTTTAATCTGGTAGGCGACACCTGCCTGTGTGCTCGTTGTTTTGGTGAGCAAAAGTAGGTAGTTACTGCTTCTTGGAAGAGCAGCTGCCAGAGTGGTGGACTCATAATCTGGTGAACCGGGTTCGCTTCCCTGCTCCTCCACATGCAGCTGCTGGGTGACCTTGGGCCAGTCACACTTCTCTGAAGTCTCTCAGCCTCACTCACCTCACAGAGTGTTTGTTGTGGGGGAGGAAGGGAAAGGAGAAGGTTAGCCACTTTGAGACTCCTTTGGGTAGTGATAAAGCAGGATATCAAATCCAAACTCCTCCTCCTCCTCCTCCTCCTCCTCCTCCTCCTCCTTCTCTTCTTCTTCTTCTTCTTCAAGACTGATGGATGCCAACAAGAGTTTTGTCCCACCATCTCTTGACTTGTCTTTCCTGCCCAGACTAACACCAATTAAGCCAATCAAAACTCACCGCCACTGCAGACGAATGACTCCCAACAGCTTGCGGGTTTCCCACAGACATCTAGTTGGCCACTGTGAGAGCAGGATGCAGACCTAGATAGACTTATTGGCCTGATCCCACAGTTTCTTCTTTTGTTATTATGTATTATATATAAACAAATGGAGAAGGTATGAAGGGGCAGGGGAGACGAGGTGAGGATTTAGCAAGCAAGCAAGAAAACAAATCACCTGGATTTGCAATGGCCCCTCACCCCTAACATCCATCCCATCTCTGTAATTGCAACAGCAGAGCTGATTGTCTCTCCCTCTCTCTGCCCAACCCCCTGCCGTTTTCTTTATCTGTTGAAATTAAACATTGGTGGGGAACATGGGTTAGAGCACATGCTCTTATTAAAAATGGAACAATTCTGAGAAACTATGTTCCTCCCCCATCAAATCTAATTTCCTTCGCAATGGGCTATTGTACCATTGTACGTTAAAAAAAAAACACCCCTTAATTCTCTCCTCCCCACCCCCTTCTAAACCAAACAAACTGAAAATTGGATTGTATTAAATAACATTTTTATCAGTTTGGATCCAATAAGAAAAAAAAAATGAATGATAGTTTGCAACTATAATTAGTATGATTTTTTTTTTTTTAAGTGTGCTTAAAGAGATGGAGCCAAAGAGTCGTGTATGTGTGTGTCAAAATGACAGGAATCACTTTTGTTACTTTCTCTCTCCAGGTGGTGGAAAATTTAGGGGCCTTTTCAGAGTTTACTGGAGAAAATAGCAACACGGAGTGTAGACGCCACATTTGTGATTATCTTATTTAACAGCCCTTGTAAATTATGACAGTATATCGCCACATAATTCATATACAGCCATTGTCTTTATTACACATTTACTTGCTTCATTAATGCAATATTCTGCCACCAAATAGAACTATTCCTCTATCTTTAGGGAAAAAGAAAAAGTTTGAAAGTCTATTAAAGATAAGTCACTCAATAGATGGAAAATCAGCCTCCCCCCCAAAAAAAAAAAAATATTAAAGACCTCATGTAAAAGAGGAGGACTGAAAGCTGGGTAGGAAGGAAAGTAGACTTTAACAAGGAAAAAAGGAAAATTTAAGAATAGGCACATTCAAAGGAAGTGAGGAAGCAAACTAAACGACTGCACAATCAGCTTTTGAATGAAGGGATGTTTTAAGAGAAATTGGCCCCAGAAACATAAGATGCTATGCTACAGATTTCTAGATAATTAGGCATGGAGAGAAAGTAATATATTCACTGACTTTGTTTCAAGGCACCCAAGAGTGTAAATTTCAAAAGGCTATTACATATATTGGAGGCAATTTAGTTTCAGCAGATTTCGAAGCCTCCAAAGCAAGGCGAGCCCCTGGATTCCTTTAACGGAATACCATTTGTGCATTGTAGGCGCAAGTGTGACAACCTCCCCTCCACACCACATTGAACCAATGCCTAACCGCCAAACCTTACAAAGTTGTGACAATTTGCTATGTAGCAGGCAAAACTGCATCAGGTGGCATCAGCCAAATGGGAAAATGCCTATTGGCCCCTGTCCCAAAAACAGTCGACCCATGACAGCATAGCAAGGTCATAAAAAGTAAAGGGACCCCTGACCATTAGGTCCAGTTGTGGACGACTCTGGGGTTGCAGCGCTCATCTCGCTTTATTGGCCGAGGGAGCCGGCGTACAGCTTCTGGGTCATGTGGCCAGCATGACTAAGCTGCTTCTGGCGAACCAGAGCAGTGCACGGAAACGCCGTTTACCTTCCCACCGGAGTGGCACCTATTTATCTACTTGCACTTTGATGTGCTTTCGAACTGCTAGGTTGGCAGGAGCAGGGACCGAGCAACGGGAGCTCACCCCGTTGCAGGGATTCGAACCGCCCGCCTTCTGATCAGCAAGTCCTAGGCTCTGTGGTTTAACCTACAGTGCCACCCGCATCCAGCCCTAAGTATAGGGAGAGTGGGCGGGTGATCCGATGCACAAGGCAAAAAGAGGAAGCTCAACGCAACATGCAGCGGTATATAAAGGTCTCTCGGTTAATGCATGAAATGATCCCATTGGTCAGAATTACCCCAGCAACCAAGGGACCACCATTCGGGTTGTTGTGGCTATCCAATCGCTCCCACCCACAACAGCAGTGAGGTCAGTCTTGATGAACTCACTGCAACACTTGCTCTCTGGGAGGAGGAGACGATTTGTAGATGGGAAATGGTGTGTGTCCTTGTTTGTGTGCACACCACACAGAAAGGAATGTGCCCCTCTCCAGTGCTAGAGGGAGGGGAGAGAGACTCTGTTTGCCACAAGGGGGTGGTTGATTTTACCTGTTCTGCCCCACCTGAGGAACTTTTGGAAGGGAGTTGCTGCCACAGGCATTGTGTGGGTGGGTGTTTTAATGAGTTGAGCAAAAGATTCTGAATCAATGGCGGTGTGGACATTGTGTGCATGGACTTAACCGTGTTAGTTTATTTATTTTTTGTTGCTGTTCTGTTAATGTTGTTAATGTTGTTTTATAAATTATAAAGGCTGCATTGATTTGTTAATCATATACTATGACTTTTGCTTTAATTGTGATGCTTAGCTTATTTTTTTTAGTTGTTGCTTTGTTAACAGTGCTTTATGGATTGCAACTGTTTCGCTGATGATTTGCTAACTATTCTATATGATTTATGCTGTATTTGTGATGTTTTATTATGTTCTGCCGTGTTATTGTTATTTATTGTTTGTCAGCCTTTTCGGGACTCATTTGAATGAAGAGAGGCATAGAAATAGAATAAATCATATCAAACAGTATCATTCTGAGAGGGGCACTGGGGTGATGGAGAGAACAGAGGCTGTCAAAAAAAAGTTACAATGAAAAACAAAGTGAGTCTTGTGGGTTTGTTGAGGGAGAAGAGGAAGAAATATTCAAAGCCTCCTTAGCCATAGCCCTACACCCCAAAAATGACACTTCCTGCAAAAAAATTATCCTCTAGATCAGTGTTTCCCAACCTTTTTTGGGCAAAGGCACACTTGTTTCATGAAAAAAATCTCGAGGCACACCACCATGCCAGATGGGGAAAGGTCACTTTTTACTTACGTAAAAAAAAAATAAAAAAATAGTAACAGCATAGAAGGTAATGGTTAGGCTAGCATCCCTCTTCCAAATATGCTAGGTTTTTATTTGCAGGGACTGTTCTACATGGGAAAGCATTCAGCACTGTCATTCTCCCATCTGCCATCTGAATTGGTACTATTCTGGGTCAACTTACTCTGCTGCATGTGTAGATGAAAATGGCACCAAGTGTGGGGGAGGGGGCAGAACAGGTTTCAGATACAGGATATTAAGCATACACGTACTTCAAATTGAACTGGTTGCTTGCTTTGAAAGTTTTCATTTCCCAAATGACTGCCTTGGCAAGCGCAATACCTACCAGGCTCAACGCCGGTCTCGCGCTGCCGCTTCCCACGCTCTCAAGGACCCGGGAGGAGGAAGGCGTGAAGGGAATCCCGAAGGTGCGAAAACCTCGCGCATGCGCAGGCCTTCCGCCTGCGACAGCCCAGTAGGCTGGCCAAACCGAGCGGCGATGGGATGTGGGAGCTCGCTCGCTCGCCGCCCCGCGTGTGCCTATGTGGGGCACGTTACAGCCCCGTGACGTCAGCGCCACGCACACAGCCAGGCAGGCAGACGGCGAGAGCCCCACGCTGGGCGGCCTCTCCTCGCCGCCGCCGCCCCGCCTCTCGTCGCCCGACTCGCCCGCCTCCCTCCCACGGCACACCAGGCAACTAGTTAGTACACACACACACACTCACACACTTAGACTATTTTATTGGGGCTTGAATAACTCAGAGAAGCTATGAGCTATGCCGTGCAAAGCCACCCAAGACAGGTCATAGTGGAGAGTTTTGACCAAACATGATCCACCTGGAGCAGGTGGATCAAACATGATCCACCTGAAGCAGGAACCAGCAAGCCACTCCAGTATCCCTGCCAAGAAAATTCCATGGACAAAGACAACAGGCATATATTGCCACCAGCTATGGGGCCAGCAGTGAAGCTCTTAGCAGCTGAGAACTAGTGACCACCATTTTCTCTCTCCTCACTCATCCCAAAATACCCAGATAAAACATCACTCCAGGAATTCTGGGAAGCTGCTCTTAAAATTTTCAAAGACTCTTTGTCCCTGAAATCACACCAGAGAACCTTTCCCTTAAGGCAATCCCGAGCCTTATGGGGTTTTATTGATTAACACCGATAGTCTGAAACATTCTTGGAAACAGACCGGTAGCCAGCTCACACATATACCCTTTGAAATTGAAATCCACCCCTCATATAGACTGCAGCCCTAGGGACTCCTTCCACCCAAACACCAGGGTTCCAATCTGGTTGCACTAGATGACCAGCTGGGGCCCTTTCCAACTTGTATCCAACTCTCAAATGAAGCAGATCTCCAAGACTGAAGTGAAATAGCTGTGTGGTTGGAATGGAACCTCCTGCTAGCTGTGTGATGCTGGATCTGCCGTGGCTGGAAGTTGCTCTCTGCGTGGGCAGCCCTCGCATTAGGCACCACATGGTATTTCAATCTCAGTTTGAAGCAGTAGTATCAGCATGTACGTCCCATTAGTTTCTGCAGAAAAAGCGCTGCCACACCACAGGCAATAGGTTTTTTTCCCTCTCTCTCTCCCTCCTTCTTCTTCTCAAGTCACTAAGCAAAAGGGAATTCTCTCCCATTGCTATGGGTTTCTTTCCTTTCCTTTTTGTTTTTGCTTGTTATGGGAGTCTTCGCTGCAGAAGATGCTGTGATCATAACAGCACATGAAGATTCTAACCATGCTCAAAAGGAGGGCGGGGTGGGGGAGATGCTACCAGTGCCAAAGGCTAAATTGCTCTCATGCATAATTCTTCCAAATGGACTTATATTTACTCAGTGCTGTTCTGTGTTACTGACTCCATGACGTACATGTGTACACACACACACACACACACACACACACACACACACACACACCGCCCAACCCACCACTATTACCACCAAGAAATGCCACAAACATGATTTGAGTGGTGATTTCTGCCCTTGTAGGGCTAAGTCAAAAGATCTCCACAAGACGACTTTCAGCTTGAAATTGTGGAATGGGCCTAAATTGCCTCCTGTAACCTTTGCACGAGTGCTGCCACCTGTCTCGCAATGTTGGTGTTATTTGTGGTACCAGTGACTAATGATATGCTGTATGCAGTGACTGAAGCAGAGGTGAGAGTACCAAGTGAGGCAAAAGCTAAGATGTTGCTTCAGCAGCAGTCATCCTTCGGTTGCAATATAAATCGGAGGAGCAGCTCTGCCTCAGTTGCTAGGTCCACCTTTTCTGAGAAGGGCTCTTCAATTTAATGAGCCTAGCCTGCTTTAGCAGTTAGTCTGATGGATTTTGGGGGGATGGGGAATTGTAGTTGCACAAGGATATGGGTGAGGCACCTTAGACCTGGGGGTCAAATACAGGATTCCAGGCCTCTATATCTGACACTTGGAACCATGTCCAGATCACACAATTCACTTATTCTCCTTCTCATCCTGAATATTTTCACTGGAATGAACACTAATAATGCCTCTTGATTGTCTGTATGTAGGATATGGAAAAGTGTGTGAGTGTGTGCAGAAAGTAGCTTACTGTACAAAGGAAAACATTGCATTTGTTGCTCTTCTTACTTTTGTTTCCTGCCCTGCTCACCATAGGCACATGTGGCATGGAGGTTTCGCCAGAAGATAACATGTCCCTTGGACAGAAGCAAGAGTTCTCTGCACTAAGGTTTCTGAGCTGGAATTGCAGACCCTCCAAGTGTCCCTATTTTCCAAGGACATCCCTAATTTAGAGAAGCCATTGTGGTTTCTGAATTGATCCTGGAATGTCCCGCTTTTCCTTAGGATGTCCCGCTTTTCATTGGAGAAATGTTGGAGGATATGGAATTATCCAACCCCCGAGCCGTCAAATGGAAGTCCTGTATAGGGAAGGTGTTTTTTTAAAAAAATGTTTAATGTTTCATTATGTTTTTATATATGTTGGAAGCTGCCCAGAATGGCTGGTGCAACCCAATAAGATGTGTGGTGTATAAATAGTAAAATTTTCATCATTGAATGCAACGATTTTCATCAGAGAAATGTTAGAGGGTACGGAATTGGAACATGGCATTTTCAAGCTTCTGGTCTGGTCCTGATAGTGATTTCCTCTCCTACTCTGAATCCCTGGCTTCCTCTCCTGAAGAAGAGGAGTTTGATCATGACCTTAAGGTTCCACATCCTTTAGCTAAACTTCTCCTCAAAACAACCAAATTCAGGTTTTTTAATATAATAATCCTCCTCATCATCACATTTTTGGTCAGCATTTTAGTGTATTCTTCTGCCAGAGATTGGCAGGTTTCAGAATAGTGTGAGGTGAATGAAGCAGACCAGGGGAGTGAATCAAGTTCAAACCACTCCATCCTGAGTTATGCCTCCTCATTTCTGGACTCTGATTGTTATGAAAAACTAGAATGGCATTTTCAAATTTCCTTCTGCTGTTGTTACAAGACCCAGCAGTCATATGATCCTGGTGAAAGACCCTGGCTGGTGGAGGCCCTGTTCACATTGCTTGGATCTTTGAGCTGTGGAGATGCCGTGAAAGTCAATAGTAATGTATAATGCAACATGTTTTAGAAAGTTTCAGCCAGTGGCTTAGACAGATGCTTCTCAGAATAAGATCCAGCGAAGTGTGACTGGAACTCTATGAAATGCTTTGCACAGAAAATGAATCTTCATGCACGTAAAGGAAGTACCTTTAGGGATTGGTATTGTCTGGTGGATCTTTCAAACAGCTGGAAATTTGAGAACCAAATTTCCATTCACTCAAGTCGTCAGATGAGTGACACAGAGCTGCCTCCCTGCCACCCGCCCTCCGTAATAAATAAATAAAAATTGGCATGTCAGAAATCAAGATTCGGATCAAAGGACCATATAACACAAGGTCTGTTGTCAGGCGAGGAAGAATTATCTCGCCAGGAAAAGGAAGGGGAAAGAAATATGTGTTGGGTCCTGCAGCTATGGATAATCAACTCGAACATTTGCAAGGCATTTGCAAACTATTTTGCAAGCTTTCCAATTCATAATAATAACAAGGCTAAGAACAAAGGTTTTGATGTGTCCATTTGGACTTCAACCACCAGCTTTTGTGGTGATCCACCTTTGACCACTGGGGCAACAACTGGCAACCCTTGCTTCTCTTTCTGGGTGAGAGCTGCCTTTCTCTGTCACCCCATATGGTGAGCTGCTGGTACTGCATATTGTAGCTGTTTCCTGGAAGCAACGTATTTTAAGGCTCTGGAGTCGTCCCACCTAGATTGGGCTTGAGGCCCTTCTAGGCATGAAAGGCTCTAACAGACTTCCTGTTTGAGCTGCCACCTTGCCTGAACAAGCAACGGTCATTTTGGCTGTGCTGTGGCTCCTGGCTTAGTCCCTCAATTCTTCAGTGTCCTGCTGAGAGAATGTCAGGGGAAGGAGTTCCTAATGGCCAAAACTGGGGGTGCTGCAATGCCTCCCACCCCCCAGGATCAATACTGCCACCCACAACCCTGAGATGAAGAGTCTCATGCTCTGCCAGCTGAGTTATCCCATATAGATAAACTCCACTGCTATTTGCATGTATTTATGTGAAGGGTGAGGGACGTGGGTGGCGCTGTGGGTTTGACCACAGAGCCTAGGGCTTGCCGATCACAAGGTTGGCGATTCGAATCCCCACAATGGGGTGAACTCCTGTTGCTCAGTCCCTGCTCCTGCCAACCTAGCAGTTTGAAAGCACGAAGTCCAAGTAGATAAATAGGTATCACTCTGGCGGGAAGGTAAATGGCGTTTCCGTGCACTGCTCTGGTTCGCCAGAAGCAGCTTAGTCATGCTGGCCACATGACCCAGAAGCTGTATGCTGGCTCCGTCAGCCAAAAAACAAGATGAGCGCCACAACCCCAGAGTCGGCCATGACTGGACCTTATGGTCAGGGGTCCCTTTACCTTTATCTTTATGTGAAGGGTGGGAAAGCTATTTCAGCTCAAGGATTTTATTTTAATTTTAGAGAAAGAGTTAAAACACTCATGGAATCAGAGTTGGAAGGGACCCTGAAAGTCATCTATTCCAACCCCCTGCAATGCAGGAATTTCAGCTAAAACATCCATGACTTCTGCCTCAAAACCTCCAAAGAAGGAGAGTCCACCACCTCCCAAGGGAGACCATTCCACCATCGAACAGCTCTTAATGTCAGAACGTTTTTCCTGATGTTTAGTTGGACCTTAAGAGATCTGAAGATGGCTATCATATCTCCTCTCAGTCTCCTCTTTTTCAGGCTAAACATGCCCAGTTCCTTCAGCCGTTCCTTCAACCGTTTCCAGACCCTCGGTCATCTTAGTTGCCCTCCTCTGAACACGTTCCAGCTTGTCAACATCCTTCTTAAATTGTGGTGCCCAGAACTGGACACAGTAGTCCTCTCTAGGCTTCATCCAAGGAAGCAAGAGGCATCATCACAGTCCCAATCCAGGTGGCCCAGTCAAGGAAGGGTGCAGAGCAGGGCTGGAGATGGGTAGCAGCAGGAAACAGTCCTGGAGACCAGATTAAGAAGTTTAGACCAGAAGTTTCTCAACCCTTCTGCCCCAGTTTACATTATTGCATATGCTGGTTTTAATTTGTTTTAGCCTGGTGGCTAGGTTGTTTGACTATTTTGTTTGCAAAGTGCTCTGGGATTCTGTGGGGTGATGTGAGCAAGCTGTCTCACCCTCTCTCTCTCTCTCTCTCTCTCTCTCTCTCTCTCTCTCTCTCCACCACGAACTGAAAGCAGTATATCTTATATTCTGGGAGCCTTGACTCACATTGGGATGCTCTTGGTGGAGACATTTTGTGGTAAATATTCTTCTCTGGGTCCATCGGCTTGATAATGTGTCCCAAGACTCCCATAATCACAATACTTTAAATTCCTGCGGTAACCCAAAGTTTTGATTTATAGCAAAGTTTCCAAATAGATGTTCCAAGGGTGAGCATGCTAAGTATACTTGAGAGTTGGACAGGGAAGAAGGTACTGAGAATGGAGGTTTGCGAACTTTTATGAAAGCAGAAAGTTACATCTGATTCCCTTATCTCTTGGGTCCTATTGTTAAGAATAAAGACACAGGAGACATTCCGTGATTTAAAGCGCTCCAGTTTCTAACCAGTGCTTGAATTATTAGAGAAGGGAGCAGTTCTTGGGAGTCCTTAATCAAACCCATAAGCTCCACCCACCCCTGACTTCCTCTGATTTTAGCTATATTATCCTTCCCAAAATAAACTGCTGCAAAATTAGCCACGGGTCAGTACAAAAAGTAAGGGGGACAGGTCTCTTCTGTCATCTTTTATTCAGATGCTGTTCTTAACAGTGTGAAATTCTGGCACAAAATTCAACTTCTAATGAAGTTGATCTGGGAATATCATCTTGTTGGTTTGTTTGTTTGGCTTAATCAAATACAATATATGGAAATGCAGTTAAAAATCCATTAAACAATTAAAAAAACAAATGCTCATGGAAAATAATTTTCATTAAAACTCAAGCCAAACTGGTAAAACTTTTTTTTTTAAATGAATACAGGCAACTAAATTGTTTGTTTTCATAGGCTTTCCAAAATGAATTGGTATTAAGCAAGCACATTTGAAAAGCAGCAGAACACTAACAAACTTTCAGACGGCATTCTCATGAATAAAGTTACTTCAAAGCAAAGCCCAAACAGAGGTATGAATCACCAAGTCCCCACTTCAAATCTCATGACTGCCATTAGGTGCTCTTGGTTAATCAGTTATTTCAGCCACATTTCATCTCTCCCTGGTCTGCCTCAAAGGGTTGTTATAAAGATTTCTAAGAATGTATGTGAAATCATTTGAACACAGAGAAGTGCTACATAAGTGCTTACTTATTGGCACCTCTCTATCTCAAGAGACAATGGAGTGTGCCTCTGAGGGTGAAGGCAAAGCACACTGTATTACCAGCATCCACATGACCTCCCTGGGAAGCAAGCCTGAGCAATGTACATGGAGGTCTTGGGCTGCCCAGATGATAAGACTGGACTGATGTGGTCCAAAGGAAAGTAGAGCCATGTTTTGGGCATGAGCTTGACTGCAGAAGTTGCTGGAAGGAGGCATACAAGTGCCATCCAACTGCCTTAGAGACTCCACTCAGGATTTGTACAGGTTCTACTTCTTAGTCTCATCTTCTTCTAAAGATATGCTACAAGGCAGCAGAGGTTTAGGATCAGGGATTTCCTTCTCCTAGATGGGGCTACCTTCCCAAGTTGATGAGCCCCACCTGCCCCTCACATTATTATTATTATTATTATTATTATTATTATTATTATTATTCCCTGCCCTCCCTGGCCAGAGCCGGGCTCAGTGTGGTTAACAGCAGTAACATTACAATAAAAACATAATGGGGGGGCAATTTAAAATACAGGTTAAAATACAATTTAAAATGCAGCCTCATTTTAATAGTAGCCCATAGATCAAAACCATAAGGGGAGGGAAACATAAGGGTCAGACTGAGTCTAAACCAAAGGCCAGGTGGAACAGCTCTGTCTTGCAGGCCCTGCGGAAAGATGTCAAGTCCCGCAGGGCCCTAGTCTTTTGTGACAGAGCGTTCCACCAAGTCGGGGCCAGTACTGAAAAGGCCCTGGCCCTAGCTGAAAACAATCAAACCACCTTGCGACTTGGGACCTCCAAAGTGTTGTCATTTGTGGACCTTAAGGTCCTCCGTGGGGCATACCAGGAGAGGTGGTCCTGTAGATACGTGAGTCCTAGGCCACATGCAACATGTGCAAAACTGCTGTCTTGACCGTTGGACTCACTTTTGGTCTCATTTACTGAATCAGCCAGAGTCTGTCTTTGTACACAGGGGAAGTCCTTAACTCAACAAGGGTTTGAGACCCATCGGCTACCCTCACCTGGTTTAGCTGACCAGTCAAAGCTGTTCCCAGGGTGTGGCCTCTATTGAATGTTGAGAGCTTCTAGGAGACACAAGTGAGAGTTGAGTGCAGGGTGGGGACCAAAGATGGACAAACTACCCCAGATTGATTGATTGATATTTATTACGGCCATTGGCCCGTCACACGGCAGTTTCCCACCAACATATATAACTACCCCAGAATAAACACAATGTGACCCCCACCAGAGGTACTACCCCTCCTCTAACATTCCATACACCCAAAGTGCTTCCTTTTATCATTATTATTACACAGTATCTTTTCACTACCCAAAGCAGCTGCATCATACTGACAAGGTGGGTTGCTTACAGCTGTTATCAAAGTTTCTTCTTCCCTCTCTTCCTTGCAAATAGCTCAAATAAAGTGCTGGACTTTTTCTTTTCTTTTCCTTTCCCCTCTTTTGCCCTTCTGGGGCTATAATGAGAACAAATGGAAGTGATGTTACATTGCAGGGCACACCTTACAGCGTTTCGATGAGGTTTACATCACACAGCGAATCTAGCAAGCCTGTGTTAGAGCATCCATTAAGTCTTAGTGAAGGACATAACAGCTAAAGCAAACTATTGAAATTAGCCAGTCATCCCTCAGCTGAACTCCCTTTCCCTTGCTTATTTGCAGTGTGATTTTATTTTTATTTTTCAGGATTTCGTTTTAAATAAATAAATAAATGGAATACAAAAAAGCAATCTGAAGAAGCAGCTTCCAGGTAACAGTATTACACCAAAAAAAACAAAACAAAACAAAACCCACACCCCTCAATCTCATGCTTTCCAAAGACTTGAGAATGGATTACACCAGAGCTTACGTCTCTTAAATTGTCATATTCTGGCTATATTGCAGTTCCAGTTATCGCTTGCAATTGTAGCAACAACAAAAATTTATAAGAAGAGGGAGTTCCGTGTCTTCCTCTTTTGCATTTTATGCAATAAAAATATACCAATTCACCCAAAATGTGTCTTTCCATTTCATCCCCCTTGCTGGTTTTTGTTTAGTGATTAATTCTTCTTTCTGCGCTAATTGCCAGACTTTTTTGAACACCATGCGATCAATGTCACACCTTCTAAGAATTCCCAACATCTGGCTGTTATTTCTACCCTGGCTCTAATAAAAGCTGTCCAATAGGATGCTTAAAATGTAGCTACAGGTTGCCCCCCTAGGTAAAGATTAAGCAAAGCCAACTGCAGACCTTTGACTATGTTTTCTCCAGTTAGCTCTCCAAACTCACTGAATGTGCCCTCCTGAGCCCATATCCACCCCAAGCGCTGGCGTGAACACAACATTGCACACCCGTTCCAACAAGTGTTCCACCGTTGCACAAGTACACACACACACACTTTCTTTTTTCTTTCTTCTTCTGGCTTGATCTAATCACGACCTGGTTTTAAATGCTAACCCATCACTGTCAGAAACCGCAGTCAAGCACACCCTGTCCCCAAAGCGCAACCTTTTCAACATGATGGCTCATTAATAACTTAAAAGGGATGATGGCATGGATACTATTTATAGGGCTTTCTCGGGCAGACCTGCCAGAGGAAGAGGAAATTAACATGGAAAAATTGTCAACTGGAAAACATTAGTGTTTATCAACAGATCAGTCAAACTCCGGCTACTGTAAACTGTGCTTTTAGCTAAATAAAATGTATTAGCGGTGACAGTTGTCGGGATGCCTCATTTTGTTACCCAGCTACCTCAGCACCAGTGGTGATGGGGCGGAAGGCAGAAGGGCCTGCAATCTTTTATAAAATAAAATAATTCCCATCGTCCTCTCGTTCTCGTGCTCTCTTGACACCTGCCAAGGCTCCGGCAGTCGCTGCCTTCTCCAGACGTACAGCCAGATCGTTCATGAAGTGGAACTACAGCAAGGGATGCTCGTGGAGTCAATTAAGTGTTAATTAGCTTTGACTGAGGGGGCAACGAGTCTCCAGCAAGCTAAATAAGGTCTCTGTGTGATTGTGTTCATGCATAATTCTTTTTGCAGCCTGGTCATATAAATCTTTCTTTCTTTCTTTTTAAAGAATCATAGAAGCATGAATTAGAAGGAAATCAATGGATCAAGTCTAAACCTTCTGCCCTGAGGCAGGTTAAACTGTACATCAGCAGATGCTCTGGTGCTCTTTGGTTACCCAGGGACAATGTGGCAATTCTAGTACAGTAGAACCTCTACTTAGAACCACCTCCACTTGTGGACGTTCCAAGTTGTGACCACGGCAAACCTGGAAGTAACCGGTGGGTTTGCCGCCATTTGCACATGCACAGAAGAGGGCAATCGCCACCCGCACTTGCGCACAATGGTGACCCGTTTCACCATAAGGACGGGCCTCTGGAACGGATTGTGGTCGTGAGTAGAGGTTCCACTGTACTCCTCCCTTGTAAATTGGCCTTTTCAAGAAATTTGGGGTGGTGATAACGTTGGTCTGCCTTGAAACTTCCTGCAGTTCTCAGCTAGCCTGGATCTCTCAGAATCAAAACTCCAATTGGGAGTAGATGGATGTACATGTATGTCAGGACTGGGTACACTTTGGCTGAAGGAACCGCATCCCAAACGTGGTCATGCTGCCCCAAGCCTTTTGCCTCTTTGCACTTTCCCAATTATCCCTCCCTTTTTATCACTATTTCTGTCACAGATGCACTTTTCAAAGATGTAATATTATGTTGTGAATGGCCTTGAGATCCTCGGATGAAGGGCAGTAGAGTGGTACCTTGGGTTACATACACTTCAGGTTACAGACGCTTCAGGTTACAGACTCCGCTAACCCAGAAATAGTATCTCGGGTTATGAACTTTGCTTCAGGATGAGAACAGAAATCGTGCTTTGGTGGTGCGGCGGCAGCAGGAGGCCCCATTAGCTAAAGTGGTGCTTCAGGTTAAGAACATTTTCAGGTTAAGAACGGACCTCAGGAACGAATTAAGTACTTAACCCGAGGTACCACTGTATAATAATAATAATAATAATAATAATAATAATAATAATAATAATAATGTGACCCCTCTCCATCTCCGTTACATGGGTAGTAAATTGTGCTGGGAGAGTCACACTTCCCACTCCATTTTATTTTTTAATTGATTTTAGTTATTAGATACATACCCCTCACCTTTCTCCAAGGGAGTCCAGCACTGAGATGCATAGTTTGTTGCCACTGGGATCCATGCATTCACTATTGTGGGCAGCAGAGACGTCTTTCCCATACGGACTGGTGGTGTGTTGCGCCAGGGCGCCAGCCTCTCAGGGGTGCCCCAGTGAGTGGGGGAGCTGCGCGTCTTTGCCAGCGGCCTCCCCTTTCCCTGCATGCCTGCCAGCTGCGCCCCATCAACCATATGGCTGGCAGGCATGCAGCTTGCCTCCCAAGCCTCCACGGGAGGAGAGCGATCCCCGCAGAGGCTTAGGATGGAAGCTGCGCCCCACCAACTATATGGCTGGCAGTGCGCAGCTTCGGCCCCCGCTATCTGTGGTAATTTGGGGGTGCTGGGTGAATATTTGCACCCCGGTGCCACATCTGCTAAAGACGGCCCTGGTGGCCAGTGCTATAGTGTGAGTTGCCAGCACCACAGGGGGAAGGGAAGGGACAGAATATGCATGTGCATTGAACTGTATAACGGTGTCTGCACAGTTCAAGCGATCACAGGCACAAAGAGGAGTCATTCCACTGTCTGGAGAGGTCACTTCCTGGTTCACATGAAGAAGCCGTTTTCAATGGAGCCCAGAAACGGAAGTGCTCAGCTGTATCGAGGCAGAAGAGGATGTTAAATTTTTGCACCCCTAACAACTGACCCTGTGCTCCCCCCAATGCTACGCCCCTGATTGTGGGCCCAATTCCACAGAACTCCTTCCCAGCTGAGGTCAGATAGGACCCTTGTTTACTGAAGTTCAAGAGCTTGAAGAAGACATTCCTATTTCAGTAAGCATTTTAAATCAGCTGTCCTATGGCTATTTTAAAATTTACCTCTTTGTGTGTGCTTTTTATATTTTAGACACTGTGTAATTTTTGGATTGACAGGTTGTTTTGTTGATTGATGCTTAATGGCCAACTCGGGCGGAAGTGGCCCATAAACATTGGGTTGCATGCTGCTAAGTCTTACTCAGAGTAGACCCCCTGAGATGAATGAACTTAATGGGTATACTCTGAGTATACATCAGATACCACCCACCTGAGATAGTAGCTCAGGATAGCATTGGGGCAACTGCACTGATATGCCCGGAAAGCCAAGAGGATTTGCTTGAAGGAGATTTGACAAGTATTTTGCAAAATTCTGTCTCCTGGATGTTGTTAAGTGTGTCTGCAAGAGGAGCTCAGCCCCACAGATGGCACTTAGCTGACAATAACTTGAAGGGCACTAACGGGACGCAGCCCCAAGACAGGCTTCTGATTTTGTTACAAATCTAGCAGAGTTCATCATAATAAATCAGGCATTCAGCATTCCTTTCCCCCAGTGCTGAGAAACGTCCTCGTTTTAGCACTTGCTAATTTCACTATAGCACAAGTGACATTAGTAAACAACGCTTTGGAAGGCTGCAGAATATCACGTCGTGTCACTGGGGCGGAGGAGGAGGAGAGGGAATGGACTAACATATCAAAATAATTAAACTTCAAATCAAACTGCAGCCCAAGGATTATCTGGGAAGCTCTGTGCATTCTGATAAATATTGGGGACTGGGATGATGGGGGAAAGGGAGACAAGGTGTAATGGGGGGCCTTCATTTTGGGGGACCCCAGATTGACTTGAGGGGGAAAAAACTGATTTCTCTTTGATAGACAAATCAGTTCATTTTCAGGTCAATTTGGGGAGACATCCTAAAATTCACCCATCCCTATTTTTTTACCATATTGAATGGTGGTGTTATTTATTTATTTGTCTTTTTATTGCATCTACACACCACATTTTTCTTAAAGGAGCACAAAGTCTCATACACTGTTCTCCCCCTCATTTAATGAAGGAGCGTCTCCACCTCCATCGTTCTACCCGGACACTGAGGTCCAGCACCGAGGGCCTTCTGGCAGTTCCCTCACTGCAAGAAGCCAAGTTACAGGGAACCAGGCAGAGGGCCTTCTCGGTAGTGGCACCTGCCCTGTGGAACGCCCTCCCACCAGATGTCAAAGAGAACAACAACTACCAGGCTTTTAGAAGACATCTGAAGGCAGCCCTGTTTCGGGAAGCTTTTAATGTTTAATAGGTTATTGTATTTTAGTGTTCTGTTGGAAGCCGCCCAGTGTGGCTGGGGAAGCCCAGCCAGATGGGTGGGGTATAAATAAATTATTATTATTATTATTATTATTATTATTATTATTATTATTATTATTATTAATCTCTACAACCACCCTGTGAGGTAGGTTAGGCTGAGAAGCAGTGACTGTCCCAGGGTCATGCAGGGAGTGAGCTACATGGCTGAGTTGGGGTTTGAAACCTGGTCTCCCAAGCCCTGGTCCGAAACACTAACCACTGCACCACCCTGTTTCTCATGCTGGTAGCTACTTGTGTCCGTTCCGCAGCAAACATTTGACTTTATTTACTTCAGAAACTCACCTATGAAGGAAAAATTACAACTTTGGCGGGGGGGGGGGCTTTTTGGTTTAAGAAAAAAGGTAAGTAAAGGAGGAGGCATGATAGAGGTACTGTATACACGATTATGCCTAGTGTGAAGAAAGTAGGAGGGGGGAAATTATTCCTTTCCCCATCCAATGACGCTGAATATTCGAAAATTCAGGGAGGACAAAACAAAGAACTTTCCCCAATAAAACACATAGTTAAACGCTGCAATTTGCTGCCACAAGATATTGCAATGGCCAGCAACGTGGGTATCTTTAAATGAGGTTAAGACAAATCCATGCAGGATAACCATGATGGTCTGTGGGGCTGATCCTGCAGGGAACATCTTATGTGAGGTTTGTGCAGGGAGTTCCTGAATGGTGCAATTTGTTATTGTTTAGTCGTGACCGACTCTTCAAGACCCCATGGACCAGAGCACGCTGAGCACTCCTGTCTTCCACTGCCTCCTGCAGTTTGGTCAAACTCATGTTAGTAGCTTTGAGAACACTGTCCAGCCATCTGGTCTTCTGTCATCCCCTTCTCCTTGTGTCCTCAAACTTTCCCAGCATCAGGTTCTTTTCCAGGGAGTCTTCTCTTCTCATGAGGTGACCAAAGTATTGGAGCCTTAGCTTCAGGATATGTGAGCACTCATGGCTGATTTCCTTTAGAATGGATAGGTTTGATCTTCTTGCAGTCCATGGGACTCTCAAGAGTCTCCTCCAGTGCCATAATTCAAAAGCATCAATTCTTCGGCGATAAGCCTTCTTTATGGTCCAACTCTCACTTCCATACATCACTACTGGGAAAACCATAGCTTTAACAATACGGACCTTTGTCGGCAAGGTGATGTCTTTGCTTTTTAAGATGCTGTCTAGGTTTGTCATTGCTTTTCTCCCAAGAAGCAGGCGTCTTTTAATTTTGTGACTGCAGTCACCATAAGCAGTGATCATGGAACCCAAGAAAGTAAAATCTCTCACTGCCTCCATTTCTTCCCCTTCTATTTGTCAGGAGGTGATGGGGCCAGTGGCCATGATCTTAGTGTTTTTTTATGTTGAGCTTCAGACCATATTTTGCACTCCCCTCCTTCACCCTCATTAAAATGTTCTTTAATTCCTCCTCACTTTCTGCCATCAAGTATGGTGCAATACAAGGACCAAATACGATCCATGACTCCTACTCTCCATGATGGCTTCCAGCTATTTGAACACCACTTGCTCCCGCCTTTGAGGAGCTTGCTGTTTTGCTGGTCCTGTTTGAGGACTTTATGTGGGCATCTGGTATGCCAAAATGTGAACAGGGATCTGGACTAGACGGGTCTGATCCTGCAGGGCTCCTTTTTAAACCACCAGCACCCAGCTACGGAAGAGAAATCATGAGGGTCCTTCTACGACAGGATTTAAGGTTTGTGGGAATAGAGAATATGACACCCACTCTGCAAAGACTTACATACACTCCAAGTGTCTTGATCTTCCAGGGACAGTCCAAGGTTTTTTATTTGATCCCAAAATGTTATCATTTTCCTTTTTCTTCCCCTCCTCATCTCAATTAAAAGTGGTGGAGAGTATATTGAACTGGCTAGATTGACAGAGGCAATTAGAGATCACACTAGACAATAGTTTCAAAAAGCATGAGGGAAATGCAGAGAATACTTCACAAAACAGTGCCCTAAAATACATACCTGGACTTGTTTCAATAAATGTCCGCAGGAGATTTTGTGTATATTTAAGTTATAATTAGAAAAAATCTTAATAATTATTCATAAAGGAAACAGCTTATAAGAAGTAAATAAGGAGGCCAGATACAGGCTAAAGGAAGTCTTTTATTTCATTGTTTGTATTGTTGTATGTTATGCTTATTGTATTTCTGTACTGGGGGTGTGTGGGGGGGTGTAAATAAAACTTCCAATAAAAATTTTAAAAGTGGTGGAGAGATCAGATGCGCCCCCTTTTTTTGGAAACAGGAGCCTTTGCATGTTTGTGTGTGTGTATATATGTATGTGTAGGTGCAAAAATGGTGTCCTGTATATACTGAAAATAAAATACCTGCACCAAATGAAGAAAATAGTGAAGATGGCATACAAAGCCCTTTCTATAATTTTGAGGGGAAATGTAACAAATTCACTTTAAATTCTCCAATTGCAATACTTCGCCAGCCAACCATTTTTAAAGGAGACGTGTGACATGTTTATTCCTTTATTGTAGATGGAGCCTTACATTTCAAGCCTTTACATGTCTGCTCAGAAGTAAGTCCCACTGTATTCAATAGAGCTTACTCCCAGGTAACTGGGTAAAGACTCGGCAGCCTTACACTGCAATCCTAAGCATTTTTACTCAGAACTAAGTCCCACCGAGTTCAATAGGATCTACTCTCTGGTATGTTCCTGATCACTCTCACAGTCTGCATTCAGTGGAACTCAGTGCAGCTTACAGCTAAAAAAAATTTCATCCATTTATCTATCTATCTGTTGAAGGTGTTGTACATGATCCCTACCACACACATTTTTTTCTTTACAACAATACTGTGAGGTTGGTTAGGTGGAGAGGTTGTAATTGGCTCAAGCTGACAGATGTATATGTGTGCAGCAGATCAAATGCCAGAGAAGCTTCCTGGTGCAGAACAGAATGTCCCTATCTTCCTTTGAGAAACATTATCAACATATTTTGCTTCCCAGGGAAGAGGTTAGTGAAGGGCTTTAAGCTCAGTGGCAGAACATTTGCTCTGCATGCAAATAGTTCCAGGTTCAACTCATGGCCTCTCCAGGTAGGACTCGGAGATAATCCTGTCTGAGGGCCTGGAGAGCTGCTGCCAGCCAGTGTAGGTAATATAAAGGCAGGTGGACCATTTGTTTGATTCAGTATAAAGCAGATTCTGGGTTAAACCACAGAGCCTAGGACTTGCAGATCAGAAGGTCAGCGGTTTGAATCCCCGTGACGGGGTGGGCTCCCGTTGCTCAGTCCCTGCTCCTGCCAACCTAGCAGTTCGAAAGCATGTCAAAGTGCAAGTAGATAAATAGGTACCGCTCCAGTGGGAAGGTAAATGGCGTTTCCGTGCACTGCTCTGGTTCTCCAGAAGCAGCTTAGTCTTGCTGGCCACATGACCTGGAAGCTGTACGCCGGCTCCCTCGGCCAATAAAGCGAGATGAGTGCTGCAACCCCAGAGTCGGTCACGACTGGACCTAATGGTCAGGGGTCCCTTTACCTTTAAGGCAGATTCCTAGGTTCCTCCTTATCTCTAGCCTGTGTCTCTAAGCCAAAGTGAAGGAGGAAAAAAACACTGATGATCACCTGTCATTATTAGGTTAGTACATTTTGGGCCAGCCTTCATGTTTTTTGACAGGTTTCTGAGCTTTCCTGTCTGTCTGCTTTCCTCCTTCCCTTTACTTAATGCTGGATTTCTGCTGCCCTTTTTCTCCCTTCTCTTCCCCAAGTGCCTTTCGCGGCTGCTGAACTTATTGAAAATTTTGTCAACAATCAGCTCCGCAAAAGCTTGGCGCATTGTCTGCATAAAAGCCTGATTTTGACGAGAAAATGACTATTAATGAGAACATGTTCTTTTCCAGCATCAAACTCAAAGAGACACAGGTCATAAATCTCTCTGATCTTTTTGCTCAGGCTTGAATAGAGAACGAAGCAAGTTCATTTTTTTTTCTCTCCCCAGAGTTTCTTTTTTAATATGAAAACCTTCTGATTGAAACAATTCCATTTGGTAACGAGTAATTTATCACACTTTTTTTTTTAAAAAAAAAACCATTTCTGCCCCCCCCTTTCCCCGTCTCTGTTGTTTCTTAGTCTTTGCTGTCTTTTCTCTGACACACCAACAAATCCATCCTGATGTGTGAACACCTGTTTCCTCCACCGCTCCTCTCTTTGTTAAAATATTTTGGATAAAAATATGGAATTAAAATGGGCTTAGAGGAATAAAGAAGCCACATTTTGGGGGGTGGGTTTTTTTTTGGGGGGGAGGCTGTGATCCTACAGCAAGTAACCTGGGAGTAAGCTGCCTAGAACTCAATTTGGACATCCATTACAGTAGGCATGCATAAGATTGTGCTGCAAGACTTCAACCTTCCGACACTTACTTGAAAGTAAGCCCCATTGAACTTATTTGAACGGGACTTATTTCTGAGCAAGCATGGGTAAGGGTGTTGTGTTGTTGTTTTAAAACAAAAACAACAGGGCCCCGATCCAACAAAGAGTTCATGCAGCAGTCTGAGCAATCAATATATAGCTCAGTAAAAGAAGCTTGCGTGGCAAGACCCTCAAGCCAACCTCCCATTAGAATAAAGAAATTCACACAGACACAGATATTTTGTTTAAGGTTTGGGGGCAAAAATTTGGCCACAACTTTGTTGATTACAGGAATGAGAGTGGCATTGGCTTAGGCACTGGCAAGACTATATCTGATTCCTGCCCGCTTTGCAGGAAGTATGTAAGGGTAAACCACCCAAAGGGAAACTGCTTCGGGGGAACCCGCCTGCATCTCCCCTGGTGTTCCCAGAGGCCTGGCATGGCCATAGTCCCTCAAGTGGACTTTGGACAGGATCCAGGCCCCAGGTTCCTTTAACGGAATACCCTTGAAATGGAGGGGCAGGTGATGGCCGGCCTCCCCTTCTCCACTCAACAATAAGCCAATGCCTAACTGCCAAACCTTACAAAGTTGTGACGATTGCTAAGAGGTAAGCAAAAAACAAGTGGCCTATGCCAATTCACCAAATGGAAAAAATTCTTACCCGGTCCCCAACCCAAGACCAACCAACCAAAGTCCAAATCAAGGCCAACGGACACTTAAATTAAAGGGAGGGTGGGCGGATGTTCAGCAGCATGAAGCAGGTGCTTGGCACATGTCGTGCTGCTGCTTTTATACTTTCCCCCACAATCACCCTTCAAAATGATTGGGCAATAGCCCTGGGTGATTATGGTGCCACTCCAGCGTAAGGGTGATAACACCACCCATGCTGGGGGGGGGGGCAGGTTGAGGGCCTGCCTACAACCAGGACCATCTATTAAGATGATCCCATCTCTCAATTTATCTGTTTATACATGTATAAGATTCCCCACTCCGCTGTGTTTTAAGCTCTTTACCAACAGAAAACCATCAGCACTACCGTGTTGAAATTTGTCCTCGAATTTTCAAGAAGTTTTATTTTATTTTATTTTGCAAGAGGCTTCCATTTTTCTGTCTCAATTTTAAGGCCATATGAGATTTTATTGAGAAGTGTGGTGAGGATGGAGTTATAGAATCATAGAATTGTAGAGCTGGAAGGGATAAGCAAGGGTTATCTTTCTGCAATGCAGGAATCACAGCTAAACACTCCCTGACAGAGGATCACCCAACCTCTGTTTAATAACCTCCAATGAAGGAGAGTCTACATTTGTCCAGGGCAGTCCATTCCACAGTCGAACAGCTCTTACCCTTAGAGTGTTCTTCCTAATGTTTAGTCATAATCTCATTTCTTGTCATATTAGGGAGGGCAGTGTGATTTGGCTGGGTTTCCCCAGTCACCCTGCATGGCTTTCAACAAAGTATTAAAATAAATACAGTGGTCTGTTAAACATTAAAAGCTTCCCTAAACAGGGCTGCCTTCAGATGTCTTCTAAAAGTCTGGTAGTTGTTCTTCTCTTTGACATCTGGTGGGAGGGCGTTCCACAGGATGGGTGCCACTACTGAGAAGGCCCTCTGCCTGGTTCCCTGTTAACCTCACTTCTTGCAGGGAGGGAACCACAAGAAGGCCATTGGTGCTGGACCTCAGTGTCCGGGCAGAACGATGGAGGTGGAGACACTCCTTCAGGTATACTGGACCGAGGCTGTTTAGGGCTTTAAAGGTCAGCACCAACACTTTGAATTGTCAAAAGTTGAGCATAGTGGTTCCCTGTCCTCTGCTAAAAACAGGATGAAATTATCACAGAATTTCACCGGAGGTAATAATTTCGTCCCAGCTCCAGACTGCACCCTATAGGACACAAACCCGGTGATAAGTTCTCCTACACAAGGTTCAGGGAAGA
Organism: Podarcis vaucheri; assembly: GCF_965113315.1. Taxonomy (NCBI): domain Eukaryota; kingdom Metazoa; phylum Chordata; class Lepidosauria; order Squamata; family Lacertidae; genus Podarcis; species Podarcis vaucheri. The sequence continues at coordinate 7,087,407 of NC_138749.1, forward strand.
ACAGAGCGATTCCCATTCCATTTCAGTTGAGAGGATGTGGAGGAGAAGGTTGGTCCTTCTTGCTCAATAGGAAGGGGTGTAAATTAGTGATTTTCAGGCAAGAGGTCCAGGGGTTCAATCCTCAGCATCTCCAGGTAAAACTGGGAAAGTTTCCTGTCTGAAAAGCTGGAGAACCACAGTCTGTAACTGTTGGCATTCCTGAGCTAGATGAACCAGGGGCCTGCTGCAGCTTTCTATGATGCTCCACTCCTGATGAAGAAGAAATGAACACAGAGAAGAAGAAGGATTCTTCTCTCTTAAGAATCCTTATGAGATGTTAATCTATTGGCTGCTGCCTCCCATGCATGTGTCAACACTGCCATCTTTTGCTCCTTTGCAACAGCTCATGGGGAAATGATTCCTGCTGAAACAAAAACATCAGATATCTCCATTCCTCTACAGAGAGACATTTTTAATTGAGTGACTTTATTCTGCTCCAAACTCCCTCTGCCTGCCTTAATTCACACCTTCTGGAGCAAGGACTTGGATAGCTTGTGAGCAATCTCAGATTTTTTTGATTTTTTTAATGTGAGCATCTACAGCTGTCTTGTGGTTGGGAGAGAATCCAGGCTAGAGGGAAAACCCAGAGAAAACTGGTCGAAAACTGGACTGTACATTTCACATTGCAAGTATGGCAACAAATGGAGTTGAATTTTAAAAATATACTTCCCGTTCCCAAAAAGAAAAGGGAGAAATGCAATGTGATCTTTTGTGCTGGTTTGGAATGTTCAGGAAAACCAGATTTCTACATCCATTTGGGGATGATCTTGAAGATGTAAGCCAAATTTCCATTGAAAGGTTCAGGCTGAGAGTCAAGTCTGCAGCAGCTCTAACTGGTGAACCCAGATTTACCTGGGAGTAAAAGACGCCTGCTTCTTGGGAGAAAAGCAAAGATAAACCTAGACAGCATCTTAAAAAGCAGAGATATTACCTTGCCGACAAAGGTCCGTATTGTTAAAGCTATGGTTTTCCCAGTAGTGATGTATGGAAGTGAGAGCTGGACCATAAAGAAGGCTGATCGCTGAAGAATTGATGCTTTTGAAATATGGTGCTGGAGGAGACTCTTGAGAGTCCCGTGGACTGCAAGAAGATCAAACCTATCCATTCTAAAGGAAATCAGCCCTGAGTGCTCACTGGAAGGACAGATCCTGAAGCTGAGGCTCCAATACTTTGGCCACCACATGAGAAGAGAAGACTCCCTGGAAAAAACTGTGACGTTGGGAAAGATTGAGGGCACAAGGAGAAGGGGATGATAGAGGACAAGATGGTTGGACAGTGTTCTTGAAGCTACGAACATGAGTTTGACCAAGCTGCGGGAGGCAGTGGGAGACAGGAATGCCTGGCATGCTCTGGTCCATAGGGTCACAAAGAGTCGGACACGACTAAACGACTAAACAACAACAACAAGAAGAAGAGAGTTTCTACTGAAACTAAGCCAAAGTGTGTGATTAAATTTAGCCCATATCCTTTTCCACTCACTCCTGTCTCTACTTTCCTCCCTTCCCGCTCTATTTCTCCTTGTGTTGAGTTGAAGATTGTATGATGGCAGTGTCAGGGACCTGTCCCTTTGAATGTTAAGTCCTTAAAGGACATGCACATTTATGACATTATATAAATATTCACTAATAGTGGTAGGTGATCAACAATAAACTAATGGAAACTGCAATTGAGCTTTTGCACACCCAGTTCTTTTGTTTGAGAAGTCTACCTGAAAGTGTCCAGTCTTTCCATCTCTTAAATCGTTACACCGCGCTAACAGAAATATACGTGGCTTAAAAGTGAAAGGCGATGGAAAGTTTGAGATGTACAGCAAACATTGATTTCTTCAATTAAATGGAAGGCGAAACAAGTGGGAAAGGATCCAGGAAATTGCTGTGTGTCTAATCTTATTATTTTAGTGCAAGCAATCAAGTAGACATTTTGACCATCTCTAGCTCAGTGGATCTGGGGACTCTCATCGGTTCCTATTCACTGTCATGTGTGATAGAGAAGCATTTAAAAGACAATGAAATTAAAACAGATGGGACTGTGGGTAATGATTTGCTAAGGATACTTATGAATGGCCAACCGTTGTCATGTGTTGACTCAGATTTGGTCCATCTCCCATCATGAGAACATTAGTCCAGCATCCTATTCTTATAAATGGACAATCAGATGCCCCGGTGAGAAACCTGCAAGCAAAATCAGAGTGCAGAAGTGGTCTTCCCACTTGTGATTCCCAGGATTGCATCCTGTCTCTGATGGTGGAAGCGGGACATAGCTGTCTTGACTAGTAGCCATCATGGTTAGTAGCCTTTTGATAGGCTTTTCCTCCACAAATTGTCTGGTGGCTATAGTTACATCTTGTAGCCATTTTTTGTTATGACTATATAATGATTATACAGAAAACTTGGATAGTGAGTCTATCAATCTCTATAGTTCTAATGCATCTATGCATTTGAGCTACTTAGTTGTACAGTTATATTTTAAACACAGAATCAAGCTTCCTCCCAGGCTTGCGTTTTCTCTTACTCACCACTGAGGATAGATGAATCTGTCAATTTTAGTTTCTCTCCTAATTTTTTTTCTGACCTTCAGTTCAATTCAGCCAATTTTCATATCAATTTGAACAACAACAACTTACTGCATGGTAATTGGCAAACATTTCCATGAGCATTCCTCCAAATTTTCTCTAATGTGATACATTTTTGTATGTTACTTTCACTAACCTATTCATTTTTGTGCACACTGCCCCACAACATATGATTTTTGCATGCTTTTTTTCTTTTTTCTTGGGCAACTCCATTGAAAAAGTTTCAGAAGCAATACGTTCTAAGTCTACTTCTGTGTGAATTTTGCAAAGTTGAGAAGAACAAGGGTGGAATTTTTCCCCTTCCCAAACTCATGAATTGAGTTTCTCTCCTTGCTCAGCATATCAGTCTTCTTCTTCTTCTTCTTCTTCTTCTTCTTCTTCTTCTTCTTCTTCCTCCTCCTCCTCCTCCTCCTCCTCCTCCTCCTCCTCCTCCAAAGATGTGTGGTCTTCTCTTTCAGTGCTGGTGGAGTGGAAACATGCACAGCAGCAACAGGTTTGGGAAAAGAAAGTTTGGGTTATGTGAAAATGAGGCCAATAGGGCTGAGCTTCAAACTTGCCTGGAGTGCAAAGCAACTGCTTTATCAACCGCACACAGGTGTACAGCACTGAGGCAGATAAAAACATATAAGACCTGAGATGACAGTTTGGTGTCCAAAATACATTCATCACCCGTGATACACTTGTGCATCTGCTATAAGCCGTAGGCATTTTCCTTGCTTTGCTTGAGAGATCTTGAACTAGGTGGTCATAATTTTCTCTTTTCTCATTATACAGCATGGTTAGATTTTTTTTGGGGGGGGAGGGAGGAGTTGACTGTATAAAGCTATGCCTCCTCCTGCCAGTCACTGCGATGAATGAGGTCCAAGAATTATCCATTTGCATCCATGACAAGGGCTTCTCATGTGAGAAATAAATTCAGACTTAGATTGGTAGACACAGTCGTATATATGATAGATTGCCAAATTGTTTGCCTAAGCGATTAGGCTGTCCATCAGGCAGTAAAAAAAAAACAGGGCCTTTAATTGGTTAATCAGCAGAGGTCAGTTTTAATCAATGTGACTATGAGTTAAAGGTGAAGCTTGTGAAGCTGTTTTGCCTTTGATGATGTGTTACGACAATGGTGAAAGGAAAATAAAACCTTAAAGGCATTTTGATCCTTGGTGATGTCCACCATCATGAAACTGTGATGGCTCAAAGCAAAATGGAGATCAGTAAGAGGAACAAAGTAATCAAGATCAAAGTTTTGAGTGCTGCATCTGGCCAGCTAGAGTTGTCATGTGTCCTTTTTTTTCCAGAGGATGCCCTCTTTTTCAGAGGTAAAATTCGAGACAAATTGCAGTTACAGTTGTACCTTGAAAGCCAAATGAAATCTGTTCCAGAAGTCCGTTCGATTTCCAAAATGTTTACAAACAGGAAGCTCCTGCAGCCAATCGGAAGCTGTAGATTAGCCTCGTTGGACGTTCAGCTTCTAAAAATAGTTCACAAACCAGTCACTTCCAGGTTTGCGGCGTTCGGGAGCCAAAACATTTGAGAAATAAGCTGTTTGAAAACCATGATATGACTGTATTTGCTTTGAATGGTCATCATAGCATCCTCTTTTTTTGCTCTTCAAAATACAGCAACCCTAGAAAGGAGAGTCAGCAGGATTGAGACGGTCCTGCTGTGGGATGGCAGGTCTACCTTCTGATTCCTCCCTGTCCCTGTCTGCGCTCACACTGAGATGCTCAGCTTTAGCCCTGTCCTGGAAGGGGCTTCTTCCTCTGACACCCACCCCTCAATCACCCTCTTGCTTCCAGCACCTCCCAGGTCGACCCTTCCCCATTGTCCCATAACAGGACCTGGGGTCCAAGTCCTCATCTTCCCTGTCTTCCCTGAGGAGCTCTCTCTCCCTCCTCATCCAGCCAGTACCTATCAGAAACCCTGGGGAGCATCTGCAAGTCTGTGTAGACAATGCTGAACTAGCTGGACCGATGAACGGACTTGGTGCAAGGCAGGTTCATGCATGCCTTTGAGTACATCTTTTTTCTTGTTTTCATTGGTGTCAACCTTATCAGCCTGGTACAAAAATGCACCACACCGCTTCCTGGTTCTTGGAAGAAACCTCAGAGGGGTGTTGAAGCCTTGGAATGCATCTGCCTACATGAAAGATTCATTCTCTCTCACACAGTCTGGAAATGAAGCTCATAAGCTCTGTGTCTGGGAGGCTGGTGATACACAGACTATTTGGGGAAAGAAGGAATACCCAGTAGCGGCATCTTGTCTCACCCCCACCCCCCGTTGCATTTCTCAACCTCCTGCTCTGCTCATTTGCTTTTCTCTCTGTGCACATGCAATTGAAGCTCTCTTAATACAGAAATAAATATATCTGTCATTTCTAGCCAGGACAATCATATTCAAAACAGATCAGAAGCTGCACAGCCCTTGGTCCCATGAAACCAAGTCCCTCTCCCCACCCCCATGTGATCAAATGTTCCATTCCGTCTACAGTCCGTGCGCCTGTGTGCAAAACTGGCTTGTTCACACATTAAACTGAGGACAAGTGCAATATTTTCCTAGACGTGGGCAAGTGTTTGTGTGAAAGAGGGCACACATGCTGATTTGCACAGCTCTAGCATTCATAAACAGTGGTACCTCGGGTTTTAAGTACTTAATTCATTCCAGAGGTCCATTCTTAACCTGAAACTGTTCTTAACCTGAAGCACCACTTTAGCTAATGGGGCCTCCTGCTGCTGCCGTGCCGCCAGAGCACGGTTTCTGTTCTCACCCTGAAGCAAAGTTCTTAACCCGAGGTACTATTTCTGGGTTAGCGTAGTCTATAACAAACAAAAATTCAAATCATAAATCTTAACTCAATTGACTTCCCTCCACTCCCCCTCTTGGTTCCATTGTTCTACACTTATTCATGCACATCCATAAAACCTTATATTCTTAACAATCCAATTTTAAAACCTTATTCATCTTAATAGAAGTGACTTTTAAAAGTTCTACTACACAACACGTGAAAATTATGCATTAAACATTTCTTTAAAAAAACAACCCAGTGTCCTCTTTCTTTCTTGAGTTTCAAATTATCTAACATGTCGTGCATAGTTCATTAATTGATTTTTGCCCTATCTTCTTTATCTTCTTTGGCGCTGGCTTCTTCCTTCTGTAGGGATGAGCTGGTCTTGGCCTGATGTCCACACTCAGATACAGGGACAGAGTCTTTTGCTCTATTAGTCCATTAGGTCCTGTACCTTCCAATATCATAGCTTCTGTTGTTGTTTTGTGTGTGTGTTTTTAACAAAAATCGTTTTCAACATTGTCTTCAAGTCTTTATATGTCATTTCCAGGGCCTTTTTGATAACTTTACATTGCCACCACATATAGTAGCCTTTCATACAATTTGCCCTCCCTTCCTGTTTCATCTTCAACACAGTCAAAGCCTCCCAAATTAATTCACATGGGGCGCCATTCTTATTTTGGACCACCCTTACTTTCCCTTGCGTTTTCCTCAGACCTCGCTCCTGTACTAATTCCCACCTTAATGGTTTGTACATTCCCCTGTAACTTTAATCAGTTTTAGTATTCTAACTTTTGTATGTTTTAAAGCAGGGGTCAGCAAAATTTTCCAGCCATGGGCTGGTCCACGGTCCCTCAGACCTTGTGGGGGGGGGGGCTGGACTATATTTTGAAAAAAGAAATTGAATGAATTCCTATGCCCCCCATATAACCCAGAGATGCATTTTAAATAAAAGCACACATTCTACTCATGTAAAAACATGCTGATTCCCGGACCGTCTGCGGGCCAGATTTAGAAGGCGATTGGGCCAGATCTGGCCCCCGGGCCTTAGTTTGCATACCCATGACTGCTATTTTCCCTAGATTTCACCGTTTTATTGTTTCGAAACCACTTTGAGGTTGTTGTTTTTTTTGCAGTCAAGTGGCGTATACATTTTCCGCAATAAATAAATAAGATCAATATTATTCAAATCAATATTATTCATCAGATCAAAACTGGATCCTATCATTCCTCTGAGTGGCAGACCAGTTAATTTATTTGTCTTCTGCTTTTTTTCTTTTTTTATTAAAAAAAATCATTTATATCCCACCTTTTTCTGTCCAAGGAGCCATGGATTTCCCCTCCTCATTTTATCCCTGTGAGATAGGCTGCATTACAACAACCCTGTCTGGTACTGTAAGGTTGGGCTCCAAGATAGCCACTAACCCAAGGCTACCAGCTAGCCTAAAATTTTAACCGGGGGTTTGAACCTGCACGTTCCTTGTCAAATGCCCCATGTAAGGCACTGCTGTGTTTGAATGGGAACTCGTCCACATTCTTAGCCTCACCCCTCGGTATCATGTTTGCTTCCTGTAACAACGTCCTGTTGCATGAAGCTGTCTGCAGATAAACCCCCAACATACGTGCATCCAGTGGCATAGCGTGGGTTGTCAGCACCCGGGGCAAGGCAAGTAATTTGCGCCCCCTAACCCCTAACCTGCCGCCACTGCCAGCTTCTTCTTGCTGCTGCCTGGTCTGGTCTGGTGTGGTTCTCTCCCGCGCTCAGCGCTGCGCTGGGCGGCCACTACACTGTCCCTCCCCCAGATAGTCCCTCGCTCTCTCTCCGCACCGCACGCCTGGCACCCCCCCCTCCACAGTGGGCGACGACCCAGCGGCTTGGATCGGATTCGCACAGCCAGCACTGCAGTGAGAGAGAGTGAGTGAGCTGCGAGTGCGAGCGCCCCCCCCAGATGTTGCGCCCGGTGCGGCTGGCCCCCCCTGCACCCCCCACGCTACGCCACTGCGTGCATCTGCTCACAAACTGGGTCTCTGCAAGACTGGGGGCGTCAGCAGCTGCTCATATTGGAGTTTCTTTGGAGAAAACCCGGTGCAGCACACAGCTGTTGGAGGAAGGAAAGCAGGTAGGGGCCCCGAGGTGTGGGCTGTTTAAATAGCCAGGGTGCGGACCTGCGGGAATAGTTCCTGCTATGTCAGCTCCGCCCCCCAGCCCAGCCCGTGTCCAAACCTGCCCCCCTATTTGCCAATCCTGGGTGCAGGCTAGGATCTGGCTCCTTATAGGCGTCATGTGCTTCCATCCACACCACTTATCCAGACAGGATAACCGACGCTGTGATTTCCTTGTTGGGGCTTTAGAGGAGTCTCTAAAAATAACTGTTTTTAATTTCTAAAAATAACTTTTGTAATAGTGGGACGCGGGTGGTGCTGTGGGTTAAACCACAGAGCCTAGGACTTGCCGATCAGAAGGTCGGTGGTTCGAATCCCCGTGACGGGGTGAGCTCCCATTGCTTGGTCCCTGCTCCTGCCAACCTAGCAGTTCGAAAGCATGTCAAAGTGCAGGTAGATAAATAAGTACTGCTCTGGCGGGAAGGTGAACGGTCTTTCCGTGCTCTTCTTGTGTTTCACCAGAAGCGGCTTAGTTATGCTGGCCACATGACCCGGAAGCTGTACGCTGGCTCTCAGCCAATAAAGCGAGATGAGCGCCGCAACCCCAGAGTCGGCCACGACTAGATCTAATGGTCAGGGGTCCGTTTACCTTTACCTTTAACTTTTGTAATTAAAAAAAACCACAAGCCTTTTTGTTGAGTATTTTAGGTCGAGACATACCAAAAGAAATGAGGACTTTATTTATGTATGCCACTACAGTAGCAAGAATGTTGATTGCACAAAATTGGAAGACTGGAGAAATACCAATTAAAGAAGAATGGCAAGAGAAGTTGATGAGCTATGCAGAACTGGCAAAAATGACAGACAAAGAGGAAAAGACAACAGAGACTTTGGAAAAGATTGGGCACCATTCATATGATATTTGCAGAAAGTCAATAGACTTGATGGCAGGATTTAAATAAACATTCACATTATCAGCATTAGAAAATGTTTAGAAGGTAAAGAAATATGATGATGTATTTACTTTTATTTTTATGTTTTTAGGCTTGATGTTATGTTATTAATAACTTTTTTTCTGTTAAGAGATAGCAAAGTGGGTGAAAATAGAAACAAACCAGAAGCGGAAGTTGGAGGAAGCCTTGGAGGGGAGGGAGGGCGGAATATATAGTAAATGTTAAGAATTTGAGATGTATGTAATGAATAAAAAAGAAAAATCAACAACAACAACAACAACAACAACAACAACAACAACAACAACAACAAAATAATAATAATAGAGGAGTCTCTATCATCCCACAAAGCTGCCACACCAAGAGGGTGAGCAGACGTCTTGGAATAAGGAGTTGCAACCTTGGAAGCAGGGCTAAAATGTGTGGTTCCACCCAAGGTTAGACCCAGCACGGCCCTACCTACAAATATATAGTAATGGGGTCTGAGCATGCAATGACATTGTGGTGTAGTGGCTAGAGTATGGGACCAGGATCTGGGAGACCATGGTTCGAATCCCCGCTTGGCCACAAAGCTCACTGGGTGACATTGGGCCAGTCACTGCCTCTCAGCCTAACTTTGCCTCACAGGGTACTTGTGGGAAATTGAAAAGGAATGGGGGGGAACCAAGTACCATATTTTTCTGTGTATAACACTAGATTCCCCCCCTAAAAAATAATGTCCAAAATTTGGGGGTATCTTATACAGGGATAGATCTCCTCCCATTTTCTTAAATCAGAGTCCCCCCAAAATATGGGGCGTCTTATACATGGGGGTGTCTTATACATGGGGAAATATGGTATGTCTCCTTGAGCTCCTTGAAGGAAACAGGTGGGATATAAATGCAACAAGCAAGCAAGCAAACAAACAAACAGGATGTAGAGGAATGTAGAGGAAATTGAGTGGGGGCAGAGGGAAGTGGGGGGAGGGAAAAAGAATATTCGGTTTGACTGATGGATATATGGGGGGATGTGGAGGATGTGGTGATGGCTTTGGTTTATTTATATTGTGATGTAATATGGAAAAAAACCAATAAAATATTGTATTCACATTAAAACATAACAAAACAAAAAACAGGATCTTCTTGGGCATGTCTCTTGCCCCATCACCGTGAAAACTCTGCACATGCTCCATGTGCTTTGCTAGTGGTCAGATGTAAGAACCTGCTGTTTTGTAAATAATGTCTGGAGGTGCAGTGCTTCTGACGGGTGAGGTTTCCCCCTATCAACACTTTGCCACAGCAGATATCGGCCTCTACTTGAGTCTATAAATAAGGATGCTTAACATTCACAAGGGCATAGATAGAATTCCAAATGCAATGGTTCATTCATGACATCTAATATTCTTAAAGTTGCTTTCCTATATGGCTTTGAAAAGGATTTTAAATCTTACTGATCTCTTCCATTTTATCTCCTATAACCATATGTTATCTTCCCAGTGGTGAGATCGGTTATGAATTCTTTTATGAGAAATTCATTCCTTTCTCTTGAGCATGCGTTTATACGGTATGCATTGTCTCTGTCTGCTTCCCAAAATTGCAAGGTGAACAGTGGTGATTCAGGTGCGGTTTCTGCATGCCAAAGTCAGAGCACGCTGTCAGCAAGGTATCTCAAATCAGATTGGAGACTTCCTAAAACTCCTGTGTCTCTGTGGACTCAGGTGCCCTAAACGCTGCCTTTCCCCCTAAGCCACGACTGCTTTTTAAGCAAAACTGCTAAGAAAATCTCTTGAGCTCAGGTGGGAGAGGGGTGAGTGTTGGGGGAAGGGTTTTTTTCATTTTGACTGACAGGTTTAGTTGCAAATTAACAGCACCTATACTTTGGAACTCCCGGCCAATTGATATAAGGCAGGCACCTTCATTGTATTCCTTTCGGCTAAAAACATTCTTATTTTAGAGACGCCTGTGCCGAAGGTTGGTGCAAGTTTTAATGCATTTTTAACGTTACCTTAACTTTCAGAAAGTGTCAAATGATTGTTGTTAATTGTGCTTGGTGAAAATTTCCTTGCTTTGAGGGTTGACAACATTGGCGACATATGAACGGACAGGTTATAGGTTTTCTTTCGATAAATACAATGATATTTTGAATGAGCTTAAACAGAATATATTAGGTTATTGAAAAGCATATGTGTATTAGGATAATAAGAATATACCTATTTGTACACAGAGCCTAGGACTTGCTGATTAGAAGGTCAGCGGTTTGAATCCCCGCGACGGGGTGAGCTCCTGTTGCTCGGTCCCTGCTCCTGCCAACCTAGCAGTTCGAAAGCACATCAAAGTGCAAGTAGATAAATAGGTACCACTCTGGTGGGAAGGTAAACGGCGTTTCCGTGTGCTGCTCTGGTTTTCCAGAGGCAGCTTAGTCATGCTGGCCACATGACCCGGAAGCTGTACGCCGGCTCCCTCGGCCAATAAAATGAGATGAGCGCCGCAACCCCAGAGTCGATCACGACTGGACCTAATGGTCAGGGGTCCCTTTACCTTGACCTATATTTATGTATGCTAATGTAATTGTATTGCTTCTTTTTTTCATTGTCGCTCACTTTTTTCTTAATTTTTTTCCACTCCATCTTTTTATAAATGAAATTTTCTTAATACTATGTTAATTTTAAAAATGGCTCTGATGGACCCATGCAGTTTTTGGATGAGCTCCCGCGCCCATGTATCCATGCCCAGAGGCCTCGCACCCAGCCCCACCTTTCCACAGTTTCTCCATCCTTCTCCAGCCAAGGTGTGCTTTTTTGTGAGTGCCTGCTCTCTGTCTCTTTAACAAGAGAGTTTCTGTAATGATTTAATGATGGGTGTTGATGGTTAGAGGCTGCCTCTGCCTCCCTTAACGGTATAAATAAAGCAGTAGGGCATCTGTGAAATACGGTTGCGTAAATCTCCAAACAACTAGGGTAGTTTGTGTGTTTCCTATTGCCCAGAAACCATCATTTGTGTTGTGTGCATGTTTTATTTATTCATTTGAGTGTATTGCTTCTGAGTCTTTGGGAGATTTCTTAGACTTTGCCTGAGCCTCTTCTGGTTTCGGAATACAGATGGCTAGTGATGCACACATAAAATGGAAACCTTCTCAAAAATCAAGTTCTCTCCGAAAACACAGAGGGCTTTCTTGCAATTCAAAGGGAGAGAATTCCATTCCTGTCCTTCCGATGCACACACATTTCTGAAATTTGAAAGCGGAGGCAGGATCTATGCGTCCCAATCTGCTGAGAGAATCATATTCTGCAGGTATTTCCAATCAATTTTTTGCAGACCCAACAGGTTCTGAAAGCTCCCGACAACTTTCCAAATCAACGTATTTTGTATGTGTTTACCCAAAAGAGAAAGAGAAAGAAGGATTCTGAGCTGGAAACCTACTGAGGTTCTCTCATCACTTGACTTATCACCTTGGCATATTAAATTAGCATTTCTTCAAAAGATCGCAGTGGGATGTGAAATGTAATCGTGGTGTTTGCTTTATTTAATTTTACTATTGCAGACATTTGAAATGAGATGTGCGAAGAAGTGCAGAAAGGAGGAGAATAGAGAAGGAAAGAATACCAACAGATGCAGAGAACTCATGGGTGGGTGGGTGGGTATAATTTCCTTAGCAAACCATTTAGATTTTCAGCCCAAAAGCTTAGGTTGCAATCCTTTCTCCCAGTTGAGAACAGCAGGCCTCAAATGAGCAATGGAGCCACCTCCATATCTGAAGTTCTGTTGCTCACATCATCAACAATGGAAGGGGAACAGTGAAACTGCCCATTTTTGCTGTGCCAGTTTCAGGGTGGCACAGTTGAGCCCATTCAGGTTGAACCCATTACTAGTTTAGGATCCACTGATTCCCTGCCTATTGAGTTCCATCCTGTTCCCTTTAAAGCCCTATGCGGCCTAGGACCCATGTACCTATGGGACCGCCTCTCTTGGTATACCCTGCAGAGGACCTTAAGGTCCACAAATGACAACATTTTGGAGGTCCCAGGTCGCAAGGTGGTTAGATTGGTTGCAACTAGGGCCAGGGCCTTTTCAGTACTGGCCCCGACTTGGTGGCACAAGAGACTAGGGCCCTGCGGGACTTGACATCTTTCAGCAGGGCCTGCAAGACAGAGCTGTTCCGCCTGGCCTTTGGTTTGGACTCAGTCTGACCCTTATGTTTTCCCTCCCCTTATGGTTTTGATCTATGGGCTACTTTTAAAATGAGGCTGCATTTTAAATAGCATTTTAACCTGTCCCCCCCCCATTATGTTTTTATTGTAATTTTACTGCTTTTAACCACCCTGAGCCTGGCTGGGGCTGGGGCAGGTGGGGTATAATAATAATAATAATAATAATAATAATAATAATAATAATAATAATAGAAGATTTAAACCCTCCCATCTGGCTGGGCTTCCACAGCCACTCTGGGCTGCTTCCAACAAAATATTAAAATACAGTAATGCATCAAACATTAAAAGCTTCCCTAAACAGGGCTGCCTTCAGATGTCTTCTAAAAGTCTGGTAGTTGTTGTCTTTGACATACTGAAACACCCCATTTGTGGGTAGGTGTTTTGGTGGCTACCACTGATGGGATATCATCAGTAGTTACAAGTGTCAGTATCTCAGCTCACAGTCAGAGGTAAACTGGCCTCCCCCGGGCAAACTGAGTGAGATACTTGTTTACATTCCGTCTGCGTCTCCCGGCAGGCTAGGTCGTAAACCGGCGATTCTCCTCATTAGACGTGAGGAGAACACACCCTCTGCTTCTCTCTCCTTGCTTTCCCCCCCCCCCCAGGGAGGGGAAATGAGACAGACAGGAGTCCTATTTACATGTCTTTTATTCCTGTCATTCAGCAGTACATAGAAACGTGACTGCTCCCTTCAGACTCCATCAGAAGAGTCACAACTCCGCCCCTGTACTTCCAGCACAGGTCAGATGACACTCTGAGCTAACATCCGGTGCTCAGTACAGAGAATGGACTCCCCCTTTTCTCCAACAGTACAGCTCGAGACAACAACATCCTGTTTTGCATTCCAGCCACTTGCAGCTGGCTTTTGCATTGGTGCTTTTTCCCAACAACAAGTTCCAACTCAACCCCAGGAAGGACCTTCTGACGTTAAGACCTGTTCAACAATGAACTCCCTTGGGAAGTTGTGGACTCCCCTTCCTGCGAGGTTTTAAGCAGAGGTTGAATGACCATTTGTAATGGACACTTCAGTTGAGATTTCTGCATTGCAGGGAGTTGGACTAGATGACCCTCAGGGTCCCTTCCAACTCTACAATTCTATGTCAGATTCACCCCTCCCATAATGTTGCTCACAGTTCCTCTCCCACAGCAGCTTCTTAGAAGGCTTCCAAATGCAGAGGGTGGGGTACCTGTAAACATTATAACAACAGGCACTGATTTGATGTTCATTGGGACTGCATAGCAAGCAGAGACAAGTTTATTTCTTCCTTTCTTGGTTATGATTCTGACAAAAATTGCCCCCACCTGCCCGGTGTTGCTGGAATTTATGTATAGGTTGGAGGAGGGTTGCCCCTCCAGCAGATATCATGCACATGCAGCCCACTACCAAAATCAGCACAATCACTTTTGTGATTTGTCCCCACAAAACACTTCATCACAGTTTCTTCCTATCTATTCAAAGGGCCTTTGCTGCATGATACCAAATGTAACAATTGACTGATAAGTGTATCTATGTACTGGCTCACTGGGAAAACTTCAGAAATTCATATAGACATGTGAGCTCAGCTACTCAGCAGCCCCTCTGCCAGAGTGATAATTCCTGGCATCCTGATACCTGAAGCCAGATTCCAGAAATAACAAACCCAGATGAAGACAAAAGGGTGTGACTAACTTGGCTGGGAAACAGGGGGATGTAAATATCTCTTTTGTTACACTTGATGGGTGGAGGGCAAGGGGAACCATGGGGCAAGGTCCAGGATGCTCAGACCACTGCCACCAGACCTCCCTTTCAAGATGTAACCATGATGTATTAGTGATGTAGTTTGGGGAGGATGTAACCTAGGGATTAGCAGCTAATAAAAGTTTGGGTGCCCTTTTGTTCAGGGCTTCCATCTTGTTCCACCCTGTGGCAGGTGGGAGTCCTGTCACGACAGTCTTCAATAAAGACCAAGCCTACTGGCTGCTGTTTTGCTCTGGTATTCCCGGCTGGTGTCCTTGTTTTTTGTCCAAGGGAGCCCTCAGATTTCTCCATTAACACCTGTTACTTAGCTTTAGAGGGAGAGGTAATAATTTTCTCTCTTTTCCTTGGTCTCCAACACTTGGTTCCTGGTATGTGTCTGCCAGACTGTAAGTTTGGAATTTTCTACTTTTCGATAACAAGAGCCAAGCAACCTGTCTGGTCTCCATCCCAGGTGGTGCACTGTACCTGCTGTTTGGCCTTGGAGAAGTCTTCTGTGAGTACCTGTCACCAGATATTTCTCTGTGTGGTAGATGTGTAAGAAGACAGGTGCCGAAAGATGCAGATGGTTTTGGAAGAGAAATCTGGAGGCAGAAGGTTCAGGTGACATCTGAAGTTTCCTATTGCAGTGCCCAGACCTTGATGTGCAAAGCGGACTTCTGTCCAGATAGACCCAAGGGCCCTGAAGTTAGCTTTATTCAAACAACTGATTTCTTATGAAGGACTGGCGAGAACTCTCAGCATCATTTGATGATGCTATATTGCAGGGGTAGGAAATCTAACTCCCATCAAGAGTTGTGTTACTTCATGTGAGAAGGTAGTCATGGACAACATATGAGCAGTGGGTGGAGCCATACATTAATAGGGATGTGGCCAAAGCTGAAAGTGGGTGTGGCCAAAGCCAGATGTTATATTAGATTTTAGATCATTGTACGGTTTACCGGTTGAATTTTTTCCTTCCTCTTCATTTGATTGAACTGTTTCTTTCATTTATAACTATTTTTGCAGTTTTAAATCGCCCTTGTATCTTTTTGCCTGAAAGGAATTATATATATATATATATATATATATATATATATATATATATATATATATATATAAAATACATAAATAAAGAAAAAAACCTGGGTGGGTTAAAAGCATATAAACTCATGAAAGGTGCATTCTCTCTCACACACACTATATTCCTCTATGGTTAGTTGGCATGGCACACAAATACTACTATTATTATTATTATTAATTAATTAAAATTTGTATACCTCCCAATACTTGCAGGTCTCAGGACAGTTCACAATAGAAAAACACAAAATACATAATAAAAACAAAAACAACCCAATAAACACCTCCTTCCCAACACATTTTAAAAGGTCATCAATGCCAATCAGCCTGGTTAAAAAGGAACACCCCCATCATTCAGCCTGGACACTGAGGGCCTTCTGGCGGTTCCCTCACTGAAAGAAGTGAGGTTAAAGGGAACCAGGCAGAAGGCCTTCTCAGCAGTGGCACCCTCCCTCTGGAATGCCCTCTCATCAGATGTCAAGGAAATAAACAACTATCTGACTTTTAGAAAACATCTGAAGGCAACCCTGTTTAAGGATGTTTTTAATGTTTGAAGTTTTATTCTGTCTTTAATGATTTGTTGAAAGCTGCCCTGAGTGGCTGGGGAAACCCAGCCAGATGGGTGGGGTAGAAATAATAAATTATAATTATATACTATTATTATTATTACATGGCACCAAAGGGTGTATAGTGAAGGCACCAGGCAAACTGCCCTGGGGAGAGCATTCCACAAAGGGGAAGCCCCTACAGAAAGGCCCATTTTTTGTGTTGCCACCCTCTGGACCTCTCTTGGAGGAAGCACACAAAGAAGGGCCTCAGAAGTTGACCGCAGGGTCTGGGTAGGTTCATATGTAATTTGTTCCTGCAAGATACAATGGTGGCCACCAACCCGAACAGTCTTGGAAGAGAATTACAGACACTCCAAGTGTTTCTATTTTCCAGGGATGTCCTTAATTTAGAGAAGTCGTCCCAGTTTCTGATTTCATAGAATCATAGAATCATAGAGTTGGAAGAGACCACAAGGGCCATCGAGTCCAACCCCCTGCCAAGCAGGAAACACCATCAGAGCACTCCTGACATATGCTTGTCAAGCCTCTGCTTAAAGACCTCCAAAGAAGGAGACTCCACCACACTCCTTGGCAGCAAATTCCACTGTCAAACAGCTCTTACTGTCAGGAAGTTCTTCCGAATGTTTAGGTGGAATCTTCTTTCTTGTAGTTTGGATCCATTGCTCCGTGTCCGCTTCTCTGGAGCAGCAGAAAACAACCTTTCTCCCTCCTCTATGTGACATCCTGGAATGTCCCACTTTTCCTTAGTATGTCCCTATTTTCATTGGATAAATGTTGGAGGGTATGGGATTAGGCAAATTCATGCAGAACATGGTTATAAATGTATACTGACCCTGTTGGTCATTTTCTTGCTCCACTGTTGGAGGTAGCATGCCTCCCAAGAGCAGTTGCTGGGCATCACAGATGGGGAGAATGCTGTCTAATCACTGCCTACCAACCATTTGTTGTGTCCCATTTTAGGCATCAGAGTTACTGTAAATCTTCTGACCTATACTAATGCTGTGGGAACCACAGGAGAGCCCAACATGCCTGGTGCCAACCTCATTCCCCAATGGGGGCCAGCATCCTTTTTAAAAGGATTAGACTAATCCACGGAAGAGAGGGCTCTTCATGGAGAAGATGAAGGCTATGCTCTGACTCCAACCGTTGGAGGTAGAAATGCTTCTGAATATGTCAGGAGTTCAGGTTCCCACTTGATAACACAGCAGGTGTAGTAATTAAAAAGGATGATTTAATGTCAAAACAAACAGCGAGCTCTGGACGGCTCTAACACAGCCTCCGACATCATCAATCAATACGACCCTTCTGAAGACTGCTTCTGGCGTGACCAGAAGCAACTGAACTTTTGCTTCTGATGTCTTTTGTTTTGCTTTCTATCTTGTAGCCCTCCCATTCACCAAGACCTTGGACTTAGGGAGTCAGCTCCCGACTCTTCCCCATTCTCTGAGAGGCTGTCTCTTAACTCTTTCCCACCTGATTGTGTTTCCGGTGAGCTTTGACTGCGTTTTAGTCTGCTCTCTGTCTTATCGGCTTGTACGTCAAGGTCAGAAGGAGTCGGAGTCAAAGCTGTCAACTTTTCCCTTTTCTTGCGAGGAATCCTATTCGGAATAAGGGAATTTCCCTTAAAAATGGGAAACGTTGACAGCTATGGTTGGAGTATGCAGCTGTCATCTCTCCTCTGTCTCACTAATATCAAAGCAGCCTCTCTGTTCTTGGCTGCTTTCTGCAGTTGACTGCAAACTTTCGTTGGGAGCTGGTTCATTCCTGACAGAATACCACTTACTGGAAACCAACAGAAAGGAGTTGTGCTCAGATCCTGCTTGTGCTTTTCCCACAAGCATTTGGTGGGTCACTGTGAGAACAGGATGCTGGACTAGATGAGCCACTGGCCTGGATGCAGCAGGACTCTTCTTATGTTCACCTGCCTTGTCTTTTCTCTCTGGGCATTAATATGATTTCATTTAGACCCAGAGAGAGAGAGAAGTGCATGAGAGGTCTGGTCACCTTTTCCCGGTAGGGGGGCCGGGCAGCTGGGTCACAACAGCTTACTTTCCTAAGGGGCTGAGGGACAACACCCCTCCCCTGTTTTGTGCCAGCTGCATCATCATTGCTGGAGTTCTTTCCTAGCATAGCTGTCAACTGTCCCTTATCTGGCGGGAAAGTCCCTTATCCCAGCGCCGTGTCCCGCTGCTGTCCCTTATTGATGATGTCCCTTAAATTTCCCGGGTTTCAAAGGAAGCAGCTCCTCTCCCGCCCTCCCTGCCAACCAGGGAGGAGGGAGACTCCAACTGTGTTGCTTGGCTGCGTCGCTCACCCAATAAGGAGTCTAAGAATGACTGAGGGGTGGAGCTTGCATGCTTTGTGCCGATCAAATCGACCGCATTGCCTGGGGACTCGCCTTTGCTCAGTAGTTTTCCTTGCTGCATCCCCTTTGCTGGGTTGCTGTGCTGTGGGAACCACCGCTTGAGGCTTCGTTTGGCTGCTGGTTGACTAAAACCCCTTATTTTGGCTGCTGATCCCTTATTTTCAAATCTGTAAGTTGACAGCTATGTTCCCTCGCCAATCAGCTGTCAGGGTGGGCGTAGCTGCGAGTGATTTAATTGTGGCACAGCCAGCCAGCACCCTCTCTCTTGCCCCATCACCATTGCCCCATGGGTAGGAATTTTTCCCACTTGGCAAATTGGCACCAGCCATTTGGTTTTTGCCTACCTAGTGGCAATCATCACAACTTTTGGGAGGTTAGGGATTGGGTAAGTCTTTGTTTGGTCGGAGGGGTGGTTGTTGCCTTTGCCTGCTCCTCCTCAGTAAGGATATCCTGTTAAAGGGATCTGGGGTGTGAATCCTGTCTGAAGCCTGGACATGGGCTAGGCCCATGTCACATCCTCTACAGGGACCCCTTATTTGACGTAAGTCATAGGGCACCCCTATTGGTGGTTTACCCTTAAGTGGACTTCACCCCAATCCCTAAGCCAAACTGATCACACCTGTAACCAATAAAAAAGGTAAAGGTAAAGGATCCCTGACAGTTAAGTCCAGTCGTGAATGACTCTGGGGTTTCGGCGCTCATCTCGTTTTACTGGCCAAGGGAGCCGACGTTTGTCCACAGACAGTTTTTCTGGGTGGGTCATGCGGCCAGTATGACTAAGCCACATCTGGCAAAACCAGAGCAGAGCACGGAAACACCGTTTATCTTCCTTCCGGAGCGGAACCTATTTATCTACTTGCACTTTTTTGGTGTGTTTTCAAACTGCTAGGTGGGCAGGAGCTGGGACCAAGCAACGGAAGCTCACTCTGTCGTGGGGATTTGAACCACTGACCTTCCGATCGGCAAGCCCTAGGCTCAGTGGTTTAGACCACAGCGCCACTCGTGTCCCTGTAACCAATAAAGTGACCTATTTGAACCCATAAACCAAAATACTTTGTGTCTTATTTTTCTCCTGGGAACTTTGTGGCTTGGGTGCCTTTACACACAAGTGACACAAAAGAAGAAGTGAGCACGCTCAGGGAGAATCCTCTCAGGGATTCTTAAGTTACCACAGTGGTCATCTCTCAGCTGCATCTGTAGCGTCTCAATATTAAATGCTACCCCAATAAAATGTGCAAACAAGTTATGCTCATAGCCTGTATGGAGAAGAGAGGCTGCAGAACCAAAGGTTTTCTTCCACAGCATGAAGGGAAAGTAGGATCAAACTCAACCCCAAATAATTGCTTTCCATCCTTTGTGTCATGTTTTAATTAAAGATAGCAGCACCACAATCTATGCTATATCTGGAAATTATTAGAAACCTTTTCCAGAGGCAAAAAGGATCAATAGCCTTTTTGTCTCGGTGGCATAAAACATCACAGCATTCTTCCCTTTCTGCTGGTCACTATAAGCATGCACACACACACACACATTCAGAAAGAGAGAAAGACTGTGTAAAAGAGAGGGATAATAGCAGCACAGAAGGCCAAAGTCCTGTGCGGGGTCTGATGGATACATGCTCTCTGTTCCACCGGCAGAAGCTGCCTGGCCCTTACTCCCCCTTTTGTAAAACAAAAGCAGCTCTTTGCATTTCCAGCTTCTGTCTCTTGGCGAAATCTCTCCATCTGAGGCTGCCTTCAGACATGGGGATTACTGCATTCCTTTTCCTGGTTACCATGCAAGTACTTATGTCCCAGTTCCAAATTTTATTTTTACACTGCTTTTCCTGTTGTGTTATGGTGCTGTGGCTTTTTGATCAATATGCCACCAGGCTGTGCTAAATTTCAATTGCACGAGTGTGGGATGCGCCTGTTCTTCTGTTAGCTCTAAAGGAACTACAATTCTTATAGTTCCCAGGGACTTAGTGTCTCTTGATTTCAATAAGGCATTTGAGAAAATCCCCCCCATGATATTCTTATGGAAAAGCTGGTAATACGTGGGCTGGATGAGGTAACTATTAGGTGGATTTGAACCTGGTTCGCTGACCGAACCCACAGAGTCTTTCTTCTCCTTTCTTTGGTGATCGGCAATCACTCATAGCCAAGTCAGATTGTCTTCCATGAACACAGCTTAGCGGTGTGTCCATAGGTGACTGTGGAGGCCAATTCTGGATCCACATGTTCTTCCACAGTGGGGACATAGTTTTCCAGGCAGGAGTTGATCATGGTAAGGATTTGTCAAACGTGCCTTCCTCTTAGCTCGTTTCTTCCTTCCATCCTGAGTCCAAGTGTCTTCAAAGTCTATGACACCTTTGGTAAAGGCTGTTCTCCAACTGGAGGGTTCACAGGCCAGTGTTTCCCAATTGTCAGTGTCCATACTAAAAAACAAACAAAAAACAATTGCCTCTTTAAAAAACAATTTAAACCTCTTTTGTTGTTGACCACCAGCATTACGCTTTCTGTTTTTAAGTTCGGAATAGAGTAGTTGCTTTGGAAAACAATAATCAGGCATCCTCACAACATGACTAATCCAATGAAGTTGATGATGAAGAATCATTGCTTCGACAGTGGAGATCTTTGCTTCTTCCAGTCACTCATTAATGCCGGTAGGGACTTCTAACAAGAGCTTCACAAGATCGTTTTTGATAGCAAAGCCTATGAAAGCTGGTTGACACATTAATGGTTCCTGGCCATCTGTCCGGGATGGTTTAGTTTAGATTGTAGGGGATTGTAGGGAACTGGACTAGATGATCCCTTTTGACTCTACAATTCTATGACTCTAAGAGGAATTGGTTGTTAAGCCACTCTGGGAATTTTACTTCATACCCTCCAACATTTCTTCAATGAATATAGGGGTGCCTATTTATACCCCACTCATCTGGCTGGGTTGCCCCAACCACTCTGGGAGGTTTCCAACATATATAAAAACACAATAAAACATGAAACATTAAAAATCTTCCCTATACAGGCCTGCCACCAGAGGTCTTCTAAAGGTTATATAGTTACTTATCTTCTTTGCTCAGGGGGTCACATAACTCCATATCCCCCGACATTTCTCTGATAAAAATAGGCAAGTCCTGCGCTGCTCTGGTTCACCAGAAGTGGCTTAGCCATGCTGGCCACATGACCTGGAAGCTGTCTGTGGACAAACACAAGCTCCCTCGGCCTGTAGAGCGAGATGAGCGCCACAACCCCAGAGTCATCCAAAAACTGGACCTAACGTTCAGGGATACCTTTACCTTTTTGCCATGCCCTCCAACATTTCTATGATGAAAATAGGGACATCCTAGGGGAAAGCAGGACATTCTGGGATCAAATCAGAAACCAGAACAGCTTCTGTAAATCCAGGACACCTGGAGTGTCTGTAACTTTTGTGAGAGGACTGGTACCCAGGATTTAAAATGGTGCTTTAAATCATAGTGCTTTAAATATATGTTGTGAATGTGGCTTTGTGTGAGCTTTGTGGAGGTTTGGTGGACCCCAGGGATGGCACACCCAGGAAGGTGGGCGGGGGGAAACCTGGCACTCAGCTTTGCCTTTGGAGCTCTGATGTAGGGGGACATTGGAAATTTCACAGAAGGAGCTGAGAATCACATTCTGCTTTACTGAGTTTTGCTGTCATTACCTTAGCAGACCTTGCAAGTCTCATAAAATAAATCCGAAGTGTGACAACCACCCCCAGGAGATCACTTTCAGGGATCTCCTCCATGCCACCCCCATAAGATCCTTTTTGGGCAGTGGAGTATGCAGGGATACACACACACACACACAAGCTGCCCCACATTTGCTCTCTGATGACTTTTTATTCTATCCTTTGGCTGCTTGTCGGGATCCTTGGATGAGTGCAGCCGCCTAAGTGCAAACGGTTATGATTATTGGGAGGAAACAATAATGGCCATAAAGATAAAACGAATCTGAGCTTTTGTCTTCAGATGGCTGTTTTTAGCAATCCAGAAAGCTAAAGCCCATGAAATAGACAATAAGAAGGGGCGAGGTGCTTAATATCAGTCAGCATATTTGGGTGGATTTTCCCAGCAACGCGGCTGCTATCAAAATAATAAGGATTTTTATTATTCCACATAGAAAGAAAGACACTTACATGTTTTTATTATTATTATTATTATTATTTTGGAGATGCCTGCAAGTCTCAGCGCAGGCTGTTTGTGTGTGCGAGGAAAGAGAGAGAGAGGTATGTTTCTCCTTTTGCAACAGCGCCATCTTTAGGATACAGGGAGAAAATGAAAGCTTCAGTCTCTGACTCCAGTACATTGGAAACTCATGAAGGTAACAGTCTTCTCTTTTGTAATCCCTGCTAAAGTGAACGAGAGGCACACAGACTGCAACCGAGATGGAGAACTCTTTTCTGTTGGAGGGCCACACCCCCTTCTAGTAACTCTTCCGGGGGCCACGTGTCAGTGGTGAGCAGGTTAGATTTCATAACTTCTGCAAACCCACTCTACTTTGAGGTTGAATCCTGACAAAACAGAAGTACTGTTCTTGGGGGACAGGGGGAGGGCTGGTGTGGAGGACTCCCTGGTCCTGAATGGGGTAAATTGCCCCTGAAGGACCAGGTGCACAGCCTGGGAGTCATTTTGGGCTCACAGCTGTCCATGGAGGCGCAGGTCAATTCTGTATGTATCCAGGGCAGCTGCCTACCAGCTCCATCTGGTATGCAGGCTGAGACCCTCCCTGCCTGTGGACTGTCTTGCCAGAGTGGTGCATGCTCTGGTTATCTCCTGCTTGGACTACTGCAATGCGCTCTATGTGGGGCTATCTTTGATTGTGACCCGGAAACTACAACTAATCCAGAATGCAGCAACTAGACTGGTGACTGGGGGCAGCCGCCGAGACCATATAACACCAGTCCTGAAAGACCTACATTGGCTCCCAGTACATTTCCGAGCACAATTCAGAGTGCTGGTATTGACCTTTAAAGCCCTAAACGGCCTCGGCCCAGTATACCTGAAGGAGTGTCTCCACCCCCATCGTTCTGCCCGGATACTGAGGTCCAGCGCCGAGGGCCTTCTGGCGGTTCCCTCACTGCAAGAAGCTAAGTTACAGGGAACCAGGCAGTGGGCCTTCTTGGTAGTGGCACCTGCCCTGTGGAACGCCCTCCCATAAGATGTCAAAGAGATAAACAACTACCTGACATTTAGAAGACATCTGAAGGCAGCCCTGTTCAGGGAAGTTTTTAATGTGTGACATTTTAATATATTTTTAATCTTTGTCGGAAGCTGCCCAAAGTGGCTGGGGAAACCCAGCCAGATGGGTGGGGTACAAATTATAAATTACTATTACCCAGCCACAGAAGCAAGGGTTCAAGGATGCATTGCCCAAGCAGGCACATTATACAACCCATGGAAGCAGCAAAATAACCAGACCGTACAACTGTGCTGGGATAAAATCAGGTCAAATCTTTATTGACAGCAGCAGGTAGGGTGAGGGTTGACATGGCATTGGGTCCCAGGATCAGTTCATCATTCCACAAGCCCCATGTTGATGGAATGGATCCACTGGGTTTGGGCTGCTCCAAACACGTCTCAGGGGAGTTGGTCAGTGTTGAACCTTGCTGTGGTGCAAACCAAGCAAGTAAAGTCTCACTGGGAGACCAGGGTGTAGATTCCAACCAGGAGGATACCTCAACACCAAGCTTGGGGGTGCTTTGGTCAATCTTTCTCTCACGCCCCTTATGAAGGCCCCTGATACCCAATGCCATTTCCGCCCTCATACAAACAACATTCTTCCACCTAACAGAGGAAGGCCATAATTTAAATGAGGGAAAAACAGGGGGAAACCCCAACCAAGTGCCAATCAGGTTGAAAGGGGGCAGGATTCCTTCCGCCCTGTCAACAAGTGACCCAAAATTGCACAGTGAAGGCTCTAAACCAAGGGTGGGCGATTGGCCGGCTCTCAAGGGAAAACAAGGGCAGGATTTGACCGGGGATAGATGCCATAAAATAAGACTAGTCCAGGACAGTTCCAACTCATAACTACACCTGAGGGATCTCATCACCACATCTGTCCTCAACTGTAGCAGAGTGAGGAACCTCTGAACCTGGGGTCAAATGTGACCTCGCTGAAGGCTTTCTACCTGTTGCTTCAGAATCTATTGCCCAGTCACAAATACTCTCCTCAGGCCACTTGATCTCAGGCTCTGCCTGGCATTCTCCTCCAGTGCTTTTTACCTCTTGGAAGCCTCATACCATGCCCAATAAGTGTGGGATGCCTTTGCCTGGTGGCCCTGTAGCCCATAGATGGCAGCAAAATACTGAGCAAGGTTTTGCCCATTACAGTGGTACCTCGTGTTATGGACAGGATCTGTTCTGGAGGCCCATCCGTAATGTGAAATGTTCACAACTGTGCCTGCGCAGGCGCGCGGTGCAATTTGGCACTTCTGCGCATGCACAAAGCACGATTTAGCGCTTCTGCACATGCGTGAGCGGCGAAACCCAGAAGTAACCCGTTCCAGTACTTCTGGGTTGCCATGGGACGCAATGTGAAAAGACGCAACATGAAGCGGACGCAACACAAAGTATGACTGTATTTTGTTTTTGCAATGGGCTCATAGGAAAAGAAAAATCTCTCCTATGAGCCTTTGTAAAACAGTGGGGAAAGCCTAGCTAAGGCTGCTTCCCCTGGAGCTCAGGGCCATTTTGCCCCGAGAGCGATGGAATTCTCTCTCATGGGGGAAGTGAGGACCACCACGTTGGATAGCTTTAAAAGAGGATTGGGTAAAAAATCATGGAGAATAAGGCTGTCTATGGCTACACTCAAGGGTGCTTCCAAATCAAAGGAATGCACATGGCAGAGAGTTAACTCTTTATGGCCAAAGAGAACATTTACAGTTGTTTCTATAGCTATGGATACACACACCTATCTGACATCTAGGCAGCTATGGAGCAGTTGCAGCAATAGGGGACCATTCCCACCCCATCAGTTAGTGGCGGACGAAGCCTCTCAGGCAACTGGGGCGGCGTGCCCAGGGGTGGGGTGAACTGCCCATAGGGGCGGGGCAAATGGGCAGGGTGAACCGCCCATAGGGGCTCCACATGCCCTGTGCCGCCCCGTGCTGTCCCCAAGGGCACCACGGTGGACCCCGTCCCTATGGGCGCTGTCAGCGAAGCTCAGATGCTGACAGAAGGAGAAGAAGCAGGCACAGGGAGAGGACAGTTAACAGCAGAAAGCAGAGAAGGGGGGGGAGAGCAGCTGTAATCTGAGCTCTGACCAAAGGGACAGACAGATGTGTGAGAACCACAATAGTGGGCAAGACGTTGGAATGCGGGAAATATGCTCTGCCAAATCTCGTAGGATTTCAAAAGTGGCAGAGACGTGCGAAAGATACTGGAAGAGAAGGTGGGGGCTTCTGTGCAAAGGAGGAGGTCTGTTATGTACTGAAGTTCTCACCCTGGGCCAGCAGGGGGATACTGTAGGTAGTTTTGCAAATAAGGGATCGAAAGTGATGTTCAGTGATTGGATAGTTTTAGAAAATTGTGGCAGAAATGACTGGCAGAATCCAAGACCAGGGAGAAGAGTTGGTGAAAGAAGAAATTTAAAGACTATTTACAGAAATATTGTAAAATTAATGAATGTTAGAAGGATGTTGGATAGAAACTAAGGGGTTTCCAGCTGTAATGCTTTAGGAGATACGAAAAAAAAAGGTTTATAAATGGGTAAAAGCTTAATGGTAAGGATTTGCTGAACTAACAAATTGAAGTGGAATACAAAGAAGGGAGGTATGAGGAGGTCTGGGGAAATAAGCGTAAGGAAGATATGTTATGGAAAATTATTTGTTTTTTAACTGTTTTTATGTTGTATTTTATATTTTGTTTCTTTTTATTTTTATTTTTGTCATTGTTATATTTTAAAAACTTTAATAAATATATTTTGGGGGAAAAATAGTTTTAGAAAATTGTTATAGTTACATTGTACTGGAGCTCTATATAAGCTGGCTGACTGAACCCTTCAGTTCAGTTCTGTTCTGGCCTGTGAATAAACAAGAGCTGTTTGAAGAATCGCTATGTCGTCTGATATGCTCACCCACAACTTAACAACCTCAATCCGGGCAACTCCATCTTCTGGGGAGGATGATGAGTAGAAAAGCTCCATCTTAGTTTGTTGTTTTAGCAATAAATCTGAAATAATTAACAGCCAGAGTCGTCTCGCGTTTGTGGGAGAGACTAAGCTGTAACAGGGTGCCATGTGCCATGGGGCGCTTGGCACCCATAGGGATGAGACCGCACCCCTAGGGATTAGATGGGGCATGCTGTGCCCATAGGTATGGGGCATGCAGCGGGTCCTCAGCTGCCCTACAGCTGAGGGAGAGGCAGCGGGCAGACAGCGTGGAGCCTGAGGGCACTGAGACGTGTGGCTCATGCATGCTGCAGGCCCCATGGTGACGAATGCCACCCATCATTTTGTCACCCCATCAGGGTGACACCCAGGGTGGTTCGCACTCCCGGACCCCCCTTCCTACGCCCCTGGGTGCAGGAGAGGGTGGGGTAGCACCTGACCCTTCACATACTTGACCTTCCTCTTCCTTCTCTTCTTCTGACCCATACTGTGCTCCACCTTCCAGCTCCCCACAAACCACTTCCTCCTTCTCCCGAGTCAGAATCTATATAATATTTTATTAGGTTTTATCAATAGAAAAGTTCAGAAAAATACAAAAACAGAAAAATACAAAGTTACAAAATACAAAAATACAAACATTCAACACAAACAAGAAGAAGAAAAAACACATATAAAAGAAAACAAAACTCCCTCTTTCTTGATTTCTCATCTTTAGTTAACTTATTTTCCTGACTTCCTCATGTCTCCCTTTTTTGTATCCCTTTTAGAAATTGGTTCAGCAAATTCATGTCCTATTAGTTTATCTATTGTCAATCCCATCTTACATTTTACCTTGTTGCTAGAACCCCTTCAATTCATTTCAATGTCATCAGCATTCGAAAATTTTACAATATTTCTGTAAATAAGTTTTAAATTTCCTCCAATCTTCTTCCACCAACTCTTCTCCCTGGTCTCGGATTCTGCCAGTCATTTCCGCCATTTCCATATAGTCTATTAGTTGCATCTGCCATTCTTCCAAGGTGGGTAGGTCTTGTGTCTTCCAATGCTTTGCG
This sequence comes from Podarcis vaucheri, assembly GCF_965113315.1. Taxonomy (NCBI): domain Eukaryota; kingdom Metazoa; phylum Chordata; class Lepidosauria; order Squamata; family Lacertidae; genus Podarcis; species Podarcis vaucheri. Next base: position 7,114,927 of record NC_138749.1, read on the forward strand.
ATGAGAATTCTTGCTGCTGCTGTAGCGTACATCTCCCGAGTCAGAATCTAGCCCCCTTTCCTCCGATGCACACTCAGAAATATCCTGACAACTACTAATCATGATGACTATGCCAGTCCCTGACAACTACTAATCATGATGACTATGCTCTTCCTTCACAGCTGGAAGCAGTAATGCTTCTGAATACCAGAGGAGGAGGAAAGCATTCTCGTGCTCAAATCCTGCTTGCAGGTCTTCCATTGTGGTACCTAGTTGGCCACTGTAAGCATCTGGAATAGATGGTCCATTGGTCTGATGCACCTTTCATTGTGTTTTTATCTCTGCATTCCCTGCAGAAGCAGATCCAAACATTTCTTCAAGATCAACTGTGGGTGGGGAGATTTCATTGCCACCCTAGGCATTTTTTTTTGCCTGAATTAAATCTGCAAAGGAAGCTTCTGCACGGCACAGGATTGAAAGAGTAGGGTTAAGTTTGTTTTCGCCAAGCATCAGATGGACAAAAATGCATTTGACCTTCACTGGGTTCCTCAGTCATTCTTCAGCTTGAGTGGCTGAGTGAAGAAAGTGTCATTCTGTCATATATATTTTTTATAAAAAAAAAAATACCTGGAAGGGGGAAAAAATTAAAAATCGATTCTGTCTACCCCCTGAAAGCTTTCCTTTTCATCAGCATCCAACTGACATAAATAATATTTCGTTGGGCTCTTTTTTATTGCTGGTTTTATTTAAATGCACTGAAGGTTGCTGGTTAGCAAGCAGTTTTGAAGAAAGCTTTTTTTCTTTTTTCTTTTAAAAAAATGGGGCAATGAATGGCTACACTTTCTGGTAAATACATTCCAATTACAGGAAGAACTCTGAAGCTCCTGTAAGGAGTCGATACAGTCAAACTTCGTAAGCCATGCTTAGGTGTCTATTTATAACTGCTAATTATAACGATCTATACACAAGGAGATTGGAAAAGGATAAATAAAATAAAAAAATAAAGTCAGGTTCTTAGGTTCAAGAGATTAAAGCGAGTGAAAGGAGAACAGCAGAAATGGGAGGGGAAGAAATAGAGAATTGTGTCCAGAGGATGTAGTAAAACCAGGAGCTCATCCACACTCCTGTATATATTGTGCTTGGTTCAATTTGACCCGTGCTTTCCAGTTACAGGTTCAAGATTTCTAGGCACTGCTTTCCCTGAGAAAATCCACTCTTTACCGATGAATTGGAACCAATGCCAATCCACCAAAAACCCAATTCATGTTTGCTCCACTTCAGTGGTAAACAGCGAGTGTTGTGGGGAAAGCGTGGGACAAAAGAAGTGTGCATGTGCTCTCAGTGGAACTTCCACAAAAGTTTCACGTGAAATGAATCTGCCCCACAGAAGCTTCTGTAATCCTTTGCGTATTGAGTTTCTCTTTATATTTTTGGAGTCCCTGGTCTTGTTTCAAAATCATATCAAAAGCTGCAAGCAGACCCTTGGTCATTTAGCCCAGTATTGTCAACACTGAGTATCAGCAGCAGCCCTCCAGGACTTCAGGTGGGAATAATTTTCTGGGTCTATCTGGAAAGGTCATTTTTCAATCCCCAGGAGATGCTGCAGATTTAACATTGGACCCTCTCCATAAGAAATCAGTTATCATTTTGCTAATACAGCAAAAGATACGTAGCCACTTTCTTGAATGCTAAGCAGAGGCTTGAGACTTTCTACTAAAGGAGGAACATCCTAGGGCAGAAGGAGTCTCAGAAGCTGTTGAGAAGGGTGTATTTATCCATGGCTATTACCTATAGATGTTGGAGACCAAGTCCTTTGAGTATTGATTGGAGTATGAGAATGAGTTGAATGGTTTGCCTGGAGAAGAGATGGTTAAGAAACGATACAGCAGTGATCTTCAGGACTGGTCCATTGAGACAAATGAGGCACTGTCCCACCAACTTCAGCCAGCCCCCCTGCCTGCCTTCCTACAGCCAGCCAGGAGGTGGCTCTGTGTGTTGTTGCCTCTTGACTCCACCTACTGCTGGTCTTCTTGTGTTCCACTCTCATTGAGCACCAGTCACTACTGCCTCAATTATTTGAAGTGGTTGTTATGCAGATGATGGAGGGAATTTGTTTTCTTTTGCTCGGGAGCAGGCTTCCTCAAACTCAGCCCTCCAGATGTTTTGAGACTACAATTCCCATCATCCCTGACCACTGGTCCTGCTAGCTAGGGATCATGGGAGTTGTAGGCCAAAAGCATCTGGAGGGCCGAGGTTGAGGAAGCCTGCTCTGGAGGGTAGAACTCAAGCAAATACATTCACAAGTCAAGAAAGGGGACTTCAGCTCCAACTTGGGAAGAACCTCCTTGTGGTATGTGGTTTGACAGAGGAACAGACAGACTCAGGAGGTGGCAGATTCTCCTTCACTAGAGGTTTTTAAGCAGAGGCTGATGGTCACCTACCAGGGTTGAAGACTTCCTGCATCACCAGCAGGTTTGATCTTTCCAGGTCTATGATTCTAAATGGAACCTGTGTCTACTGATATAATGTTCTGATGAATAGGATAAAAACTGAGGATTGAAAGCCAACAGACCAGCAAGGTCTGCTGCCTTCATCACCCGATTGTGGGCTTCTCAGACATTTCTTCTTGATCCCTGTGGGAAGCAGGATCTGTTGGACATTTGGTCTGATCCAGCAAGTCTCCTTTGCTGTTTTGATGACTTGGTTGTGCTTTAAGCATTTATAACCCCATGTCCCCATCTGCACTGCTCCAAGGTCTTGAAGGAACAGTGGAATACAGATGTGATATGTAAGGACTCTGGACTGTCAATTCCAGTTTTTAGCTGTCTTCTCTCCCCCTCCCCATGCACCTGCTTAAAAAAACCACATGGGATGCACTGCACATTTCAATGTGGTTCAATAGTTCATTGTTCTCTCCATGCATCTCGGGAACTGTAGTTCTGCGAGATGGGGTGGGTGCATAGCTGTCAACGTTTCCCTTTTTTTAAGGGAAATTCCCTTATTCCGAATAGGATTCCTCGCAAGAAAAGGGAAAAGTTGACAGCTATGGGTGGGTGCTCTGATTCCTTAGCATCCACACAGAACTGAAGTTTCCAGAATTATTTGGAAAGAAACCATGGAAGATGAATCAGTATAAAACTGATATCCGGTTGTGGTATAGATCAGCCCCGTTCCGGATTGCGGGCATCCCCAGAGATCTCTCATTCAGGTAAGATTCCAGCCTGATGAGAAGTGATGGGATCACAGCTTGAGGTGGAATAGCTGTAGGCTATTACTTGCTTTATGAGACACAGGATCAGTAAACGACATGACCCAGTCTTTTATGGTGGTCTGCGGGTCAGCTTTCCAATGGCTTAAAAGTTTCTTTAAATGCATTTTGGACGCCTCTCTATCTCTGACATTTATTATGAAGGGTTATGCGCTCCCTCTCTGAGTTTTCTGGTTAGACCACTGTGATGCAGAGAACACTTGCTCTGAGGGTGTCCTTTTATATCTGCCTTTACTGCGCATTATGGCTTTAAAGGGAACGGGATGCCGGGATCGCAAAATAGATTGTGCTCCCTTTATAATCACTCCGCTCTGTTTTGACACAAAAGCAAAGCAGTGGGCAATAGTTGTGGGTCTCCTATTTTTAAACTCATAGTTTAATGATTTTCGAGGGGCAGTCAGACAGAAAATATGACCATTTCCTTTAAAATATACAACTTTTCTCCCCCCCAGCAGTGGGTTTCGAAACAGACAGACACGCGCACAGACCGCACTCCCTGATAATGACGCTACAAAATAAATGGCTGAATAAAACCAGTATTGCTCATACTGTGTTTCAAATCACCTTTAGACATTTCTTTTGCCTTTTTATTGGATGCAATTTTGTGGGGAAGTGTGTTAGTGAGCGAGCGAGTGAGGAACGGCATTTTAAGACCCGCTAGGAGAAATCAGGAGTTAATAACAATATAGATTGGAGAGGGAACAATGGAGAGGTTATAGCGCAGGGCCATGTATTCAACTAATTAAAAATGAAGTTATTAGTTTTTAGTTACACAGCGGTTGCAGATGCCATGGTAGAAAAATCACGCAGATGCACAAGTTATCCTGGATGACCGATGTGGGTTTTAAATGCCTTTCTAATTAGAGCAAAGCAAATGGATGTTGAGTCTACAGGAAAAGAAGATGACAGCCTATATTGTAATATACAAAAGGATGTTAGGACTGTGGCGCAGCTGGCTGCCACTGATGGAGCTGCCCTAAATTTCCCATAGCTGTTCACCTAGTCATTGTTTGCCATATCCTGCCATTTTTATTTTATTTTTGTCCCAAAGGGACTGGCAAGGCAGTTCACAAGGATTTCAAATATGTGCATTAACAGTAGTTGAAGAATAGCAAGAATATACAAAAACAAAAGCAGCAACAGCAATAAAATGCACAGAGAAATGTTTATCTAGAAGCAGCAGCCCAGTATAAGTAGCCAAGGCTGAGTCAGGTTCAAGAAATCCCATAAAGGTGGTGCCACAGCTGAAAAGGCCCTGCTTTGTGTCCCCACCTGCCTTTAGGCTGGAGAGCATGAATCACAGCGTCAGAGCAACATCACTTGTACATTCAGGGTTGTGCCCAAAGTTGTACTACATGAGTAAGCAATAAACTTACCCATTCTTCCCCTTGTACTCCTCTCAAATCTGTTGTAGGGATTACCCCAATTTCAGGAGGGCATAATGGGGCGGGGGGAAGAGGACAAAGTTCTGTTGTGCAAGTGTAAATCCTTGTACTAATGGAATGATACCACTCTTGGTGCAGTGTTAGGGAGAGGGGACCTGAAAGGGCATTTAAGATTTAACTGCAATGACAGTTAGTATTTGACAAGAGGGACCCAGCCACAGAGCATTGCACAAGTGTCTCTCTGTGTAGCTTCTCCCCCACAGGCAATTTCTCAAATTGGAGCCTTTGAAAGCAGGGAGTGTATTGGCAATCTGTGCCTTCAGCTCACCCTCTTCTCAGCAGAGTGGATGGGGGCTGCCCAGAGCAGAAACTTCCCCTCTCGTTCACCACAGCACTCCAGGTTATGATTAGTATATTTGTATTATTGGAGTTGTCATTCTCCCCCCCCCAAAAAAAAAATGAGCATGTGGAGGCTCCCATTGACATTCTGAACCCTGAATTCAGGAGGAAATAAGCAGGAGGATAAGAGTGCAGAAAAGAAATTCAGAACAATAACATAATTATCAAAGGGTTGTGTGCCTCTTTTGTAACAAACAGTTAAGCTCTGATTGTCACTGACTGTAATTTTTTCCATCTCACTGCCATTCATCCCCTACAATCTATCTGTCTATCTATCTATCTATCTATCTATCTATCTATCTATCTATCTAGCTATACCAGTATATATGAATGAACGTTGGGCCTTCTCTACAAAATGTGCATGCTCTAGGACTAAGCACTGGCCGTTTGCTTATGCAAAAGACAAAGCATACGTTCCATTGAAATGGGAGCCAACTCCTTCTGGAGGTCCAGTCCAAAGCTGGGAGACAGGCTCACCAGGCTAACAAAAACTCTCCCGTCTCACTCTTCCCCCTCACACGCACACACCAAGTTCTCCAAATCAAAATAAACAATACCTAATACTTTGAAAAGGTCACTCAGCTTTCCTGGCAAAGACACTTGGCTCCTATTGTGAGCCGTTTCACAAAGAGAAGTCTTTCTAAACTTCAGCAGCTTAAAAAGCTAACCTTTAAGCTTTAGATTCCCCCCCCCCTCATCTCTTGTTGACACTCTTTCTCTGCTTTCCCCGCTAGGAAAACATCTCCCCAACCCTTCCTGCCTCCCTCCCACCTGTGTTGCTTTGACACAAGCATCAGATCTTGGCTTATTCAGGATAACATTTCAAGATGTGAAGCATTCATGGTGAGAAATATCCAGCATTGTTTAGAGTAGAGGGATAGCTGGTGATGCACAATGGCTGCTAACTTTTGATGGCTCTGTTCTGCTCCACTAGAACTTGTGGTCATCCAATGAAGCCTCTGTCGTCCCCTTCTCCTTGTGCCCTCCATCTTTCCCAACATCAGGGTCTTTCCCAAGGAGTCTTCTTTTCTCATGAGGAGGCCAAAGTATTGGACCCTCAGCTTCACGATCTGTCCTTCCAGTGAGCACTCAGGGCTGATTTCCTTAAGAATGGAGAGGTTTGATCTTCTTGCAGTCCATGGAACTCTCAAGAGTCTCCTTCAGCGCCATAATTCAAAAGCATCCATTCTCCGGCGATCAGCCTTCTTTATGGTCCAGCTCTCACTTCCATACATCACTACTGGGAAAACCATAGCTTTAACTATACGGACCTTTGTTGGCAAGGTGATGTCTCTGCTTTTTAAGACACTGTCTAGGTTTGCCATTGCTTTTCTCCCAAGAAGCAGGCATCTTTTAATTTCGTGACTGCTGTCACCATCTGCAGTGATCTCGGAGCCCAAGAAAGTAAAATCTCTCACTGCCTCCATTTCTTCCCCTTCTATTTGCCAGGAGGTGATGGTAGTAGCCATGATTTCTATGCTCTGCTTCCACAGTCAGCAATGCTTCTGAAAAACAGTTGCTGGAAGCTGCAGGAGGGGAAAGGACTGACCTGCTGGGAGCCTGACGGGCCGTGCCCTGCTTCTCCCCACCTGGCCTAGGGCAGGGCCTGACAGGCTCCATAGAGAACCGCTGCTCCTGCTGCTGTTGCTGGGCAGAGAGGGCTCTGTTTTTGTTGTTTTTCAAATTGCTTTTATTTTCTATCTACGTCATTTTAAATTGTGATTGATATTCATGCTGTATTCTTAGTTTTAGATTTCATGATTTATGTGAAAATTGTATTCTATTTGGCTGTGTACTTTTTGAGGTCCAGCGCCAAGGGCCTTCTGGCGGTTCCCTTGCTACGAGAAGCCAAGTTACAGGGAACCAGGCAGAGGGCCTTCTTGGTAGTGGCGCCTTCCCTGTGGAACGTCCTCCCACCAGATGTCAAAGAGAAAAATAACTACCAGACTTTTAGAAACATCTGAAGGCAGCCCTGTTTAGGGAAGCTTTTAATGTTTAGTAGACTATTGTATTTTAATATTCTGTTGGAAGCTGCCCAGAGTAGCTGGGGAAATCCAGCCAGATGGGCGGGGTATAAATAATAAATTACCGTATTTTTCACTCTATAAGACGCATCAGACAACAAGACACACCTAGTTTTTGAAGGAGGAAAACAAGGAAAAAAGAATTCTGAATCTCAGAAGCCAGAACAGCAAGAGGGATCGCTGCGCAGTGAAAGCAGCAATCCCTCTTGCTGTTCTGGCTTCTGTGATAGCTGCGCAGCCTGCATTCGCTCCATAAGACGCACACACATTTCCTTTTATTTTTTAGGAGGGAAAAAGTGAGTCTTATAGAGCAAAAAATACGGTATATATATTATTATTGATGTCTTTTATTTGTTGCTTGTGAATTTTGTTATGTTGGTAATTATGTAAATCTTGTCATGTTGTAAGCCCCCTTGAGCATTGTTTTAAGTATGGAAAGGTGGCATACAAATAAAATGTTGTTGTTGTTGATGATGATGATGAGAGGGCTCTTGTGCTAAAATCCTGCTTGTGGGTTTCCCACAGTCATCTGCTTGGCCATTGTAAGAATAGAATGCTGGACTAGACGGGCCAATGGCCTGATCCAGAATGCTCTCAAACTATTCTTCAGCCACAGCAAACATCTGCTGAGAGCTAGCCTCCACCATTCCAGTCAAACCAGCCTGTATTGAATTTGCATCCCAGGGGATGAGATTTGGAGTGGGACATGGTAAAGGTAAAGGGACCCCAGACCATGAGGTCCAGTCACGGACAACTCTGGGGTTGCGGCACTCATCTTGCTTTACTGGCCGAGGGAGCCAGCATACAGCTTCCGGGTCATGTGGCCAGCATGACTAAGCCACTTCGGGCGAACCAGAGCAGCGCACGGAAACGCTGTTTACGTTCCCACCGGAGTGGAACCTATTTATCTACTTGCACTTTGACGTGCTTTCAAACTGCTAGGTGGGCAGGAGCAGGGACCGAGCGATGGGAGCTCACCCTGTCGCGGGGATTCGAACCTCCGACCTTCTGATCGGCAAGCCCTAGGCTCTGCGGTTTAACCCACAGCGTCACCCGTGAGATTTGGAGTGGGCCATGAGACGAGTTTTCCCCCGAGCCTCCGCTGCCACTTTTTATTGCCTCTGACTGTGCAGCCCGGTTGCGAGCAATTGCCCTGCTTTGATCCCGAAAAATGCTGCGTGCCAATAAAAAGGAGAGGAAGTGTCCAGAAGTGTTGCTGCCTGTGCACTGCCAACACCCAGAGCTGTGTGAATTCGAGTGTATTGTTTGAAAAATGAAGGTGCCTACGTTAGCAGAGCTCCAGGGCAGGAGCTTAGCTGGTGTTAGCATAGCTGCCACGTTGACAGTTTATATCGAATTTATGTGCCCATTTATTCTGTCTTTTTTATGGGAAAACAGGTTGTTACCCTACAGCTGCCATATCACATGCTACTTACCCTGCCTCCGAGCACCAGAGCACCTTCCTCAAGGAAACATACATACATCAAGGGGTTATAGAGATTTTAACAACTCAGTAAAGGGGAGGGGAGGTGGGGCTGTCATAAAATATGCATTATAAGCCATGGATTTGCAGCTTTTAATTTTTTTATTTATTGCCGTGTTTTTACCTGCTGTATAACTGGTTTATTGCCCATTGCCACCATTTGGATGGCATCAGCATAGGGAGGGTGGAAGGAGAGGGAGAAAGAAAGAAAGAAAGAAAGAAAGAAAGAAAGAAAGAAAGAAAGAAAGAAAGAAAGAAAGCCCTGCAGGATAGCAAAAATGTGACACCCACATTTTTGCTTAGGACAGGACCTGCAAGTCTGTGACACATCCAAAGTGAGTCTCTCATTGATTACACAGGGACAATGGACTGCAGTCTTGTGACTGTGCCATAGACATCTATGTCATGCCAGGGCAATAAGTGAGGACGTGTCCTTTTCACAGTGGACACGTGTCTCTGTGATGCCTGTAGAATGACACCCAAGTGATTCAGATCCTGATCTGTCTCTCTCTCGCAGAAACTTTGGGGAAAGAGTGTGGAACTGCTTCGGGCAAGAGCCTGTGAACAAGGCACAGACTAAGAACACTAGAAAAGCCCTGTTGGATCAGGATAAAAGCCCCATCTAGTCCAGCCCCCTGGTCTCACCGTGGCCAACCAGACACGTGTGGGACACCCAGAACCTCCAAGTGTCCCTATCATGGCACAGAACTGATAGTTTGCTAAGAGATGCAGCAGATCTTCAGCCCAGACAGCTAGCTCCTGACTCAGAGTTATCCAAACCTCCGCTTGCCCTGTGGGTTTCAAAGGTCTGGCCTCTGTCTCGCCATTTTCCCCCAGAAAACCTGCTCTTTAGCGGCCAACCAGAACAAATGTCAATCCATGGGATACCCAATTGTGTGTCAAAGCCCCAAGCCACCCCATGAGAATAAAGACACAAGGACACCGAATTTTAGGTTAATGTTAATGGGCAAAATTTAGTCCACAACTTTATTGGTTATAGAATGTGAGCAGTATTGGCTTAGGCATATCTGACTCCTTTCAGGGAGTTTGGTAAGGGTAAACCACCAGTAGGGGGACCCTGCTGATGTGGATTGACTTGAGCCCCTCAGGGTTCCTGCTGGGGTCATGGCACGGCCCTAGCACCTCCCTGGGCTTTGGAGAAGATCCACACCCCTGGATTCCTTTAACGGAATACACTTGAGCATGGAGGGGCAGGTGATGGCCGCACCTCCCCTCCCCACACACATTGCTATTCCAATGCCTAACCACTTAACCTTACAAAGTTGTGAGGATTGCTATGAGGTAGGTGAAAACCAAGTGGCCAGCGCCAATTTGCCAAGTGGAAGAAGTCCTACCAGGCCGCTCAACGGCAACCAACCGAAGGGCAAGGCCAATGACCCAACCTGGACAAAGGGTGGGAGGGCGGGAGATCCACGGAGCAAGGCTGAAAAGGGATGATTCAGCGTTGCGCCGTGGTTTAAGTTGGCCCAGGCCACGCCCCCCAAGCCACCTGATTGGCCACTTGGCTAACTGGCATGGCCGGGCCTCCCCAGCATAAGGTATGAGCTTTCATGTGTCTGCACACTTCTTCAGATACATGCATGCACACGAAAGTTTATACAGTGGTGCCTCGCAAGACAAAAACAATCCGTTCCACGAGTCTCTTCGCATTGCGGTTTTTTTGTCTTGCGAAGCAAGCCCATTAGCGGCTTAGCTGATTAGCGCTATTAGCGGGCTTAGTGGATCAGCTGATAAGCGGTTTAGTGGCTTAGCGGATCAGCTGATAAGCAGCTTAGCGGATCAGCTGTTAAGCAGCTTAGTGGATCAGCTGTTAAGCAGCTTAGCGAATCAGCTGGTAAGCGGCTTAGAGGATCAGCTGATAAGCGGCTTAGTGGATCAGCTGATAAGCGGCTTAGCGGCTTGGGGAAAAGGGGGGGGAACCCCGCAGGAACTCGCAAGACATTTTCGTCTTGCGCAGCAAGCCCATAGGAAATTCGTTTTGCGAAGCACCTCCAAAACGGAAAACCCTTTCGTCTAGCGGGTTTTCCGTCTTGCGAGGCATTTGTCTTGTGGGGCACCACTGTACCAATGACAAACTTAGTTGGTCTCTAAGGTGCTACTGGAAGGAATTTTCTTATTTTGTTTTGACTATGACAGATCAACACGGCTACCTGTGACAAAGAGTGCTTCAACAACATCTCTCCATGAACTTTTCTTACCACATCACCAAGCTGCTCTTCAGATTTCCCTGTGTTTTGCCGTTGGACCATCTCTTGGCTTGTCCACACATCAGTTTGTCCCATGCCCCATGTCCAGAAAGCATGGGTCTGTGCAGTTTTCCACCTTCGCCGCATCAAGCAGTTGGTCCCTTACCTCTCCCGCCCCGACCTGGCCACAGTGATCCATGCAACGGGCACCTCCAGGCTTGACTACTGTAACCCGCTCTACATGGGGCTGCCCTTGAAGCTGTCCCAGAAACTCCAGTGGGTGCAGAATGCTGCAGCGAGACTCCTCACGGGATCTCTGTCATGGGAGCATGGGAAACACCTAATCAGATGGGACTCATTGCGTAAATAATGTATATAAAAGCCTGAGGTTGGTGGGGGGGATTCAATCACTGTTTTACAAGCTGCAATAAAGAGCATGAAATCACTTCAGGACTCTGAGTATATTTCAGACTACATGACACTTGGTATCCCTTTCAGCTGTACAATGTTATAATTTTATGATTCCATGACCTGTGCGATGTCCAGTGTGACTAGGTTCCCCCCCCCCCAACCAGAACCCAGTTCTGGCACCTCTCAGGTGGGCACCATTGCTATTATGAGAGAACAAGAGAGGTGTTCATGGTGAATTCCAGCACCTCTCTTTCTAGAGAAATAGCACTGAGTGTGACCCAGGCAAACTCTTTTTTGTGATTAGGAGCAAAGCCACGCAGGTCATCATTTGAACTGCAGTCAACATGGAAGTCACAAGAAAAGCATCATTCTGCCTGGGAACACTAATGGACCTTTTTTTTAATTTGGAAAAATAAACCGGACTTTATGTGGCATGGTTATTACTATAGATATCCCGTGCAATAAAAGAGATTATTGTCCACAATAAAAAAATGCAAAAAATTACAATAGAAATATATAGAGCAAATAAAAAGTTAGTATTTAGTAAAAACAACCCAGAAGTGAATGTGGTGTTGTGAGCAGTGCACAAAACTTACTTGGCATGGGCTGGTGAATGGCTAGGTGAGATTCCTAGCCTTCCCATCTTCTCATATGCCTCCCTGAACCTTCTCCACATTTCAAGCCTCAGTGCTATCAAACCTGAATCTTGGGGAAGGTTATATTGCAATCTCCATACTGGGAGCAAGAGGCAAGGACAGCTCGAGGAACCGAGATTTTTCAAAATGTGTGTATATTTATGTACAGAAATATTAGAGATATGCATAGCCCTACTCCCACTCCTGATTTGGATCCCTATTTGGGGTCAGCCCAAATCCTGGTTGACTTGACTCAGAGGCGGGACCTGAATAAATCTGGGGGCAAAGCCTAGTGAATTTCACATCAATTTCCCATGAAATTGTAGCACTTTTCTCCCCTACCCCACCAGTATTCAAAATAGGCTCACCCTTAATGTAAGATACCAGTGATAGGTCATGCCACCCTCCTCCTCCTCCTCCTCCTCCTCCTCCTCCTCCTCCTCCTCCTTCTCTTTCTCTTTCTCTTTCTCTTTCTCTTTCTCCTTCCTGTACTATTTAGCTTAACAAGTAGACATTCTTGGTACAGACCTATTTATCCAACTGCATCAGTTGCGACTGCTAGCAAGATACAAATACGAACAATTTTGTCCAAGTAAACAACACACTGAGGGTCTCTGAGGTGTCCTGGGCTCCATCTTCCAAGTATTCCAAGTATTTAAACAGGCATTGCTCTCTCTCCCCCACCCCAAGAATTATTGGGACTGAGAAGTCCCTTTTGCAGAGCAAGAAAATTTTGGATAAATTGTAGAGCAGATTTGGGCACAACACTGTTTCAGTTTGGGGCACACCTACCTCTCACATACAGGTGGTGTAGGGGTGGATTATGAGGTCCGACAGTTTGAAGATAAACAGAGTCTACTGGATCAGGCCAGAGGCCCATCTAGTCCAGCGTTGTGTTTTCACAGTGGCCAATCAGACGCACCAATGGGAAGCCTGCAAGCAGGACTTGGGCACAAGAACACTCCCTGCCCTCTGGGTTCCAGCAACTGGTATTCAGAACCATTGCTGCATTATTGTGTAGCACCCTGCTTGTGGTTAACGCTTAGCTGGAATGAAATATTCAATGCAGCAATAGAGAAATTAAAATAATAATTTATTTGTCAGACAAAAAATGAGAGACACAGTGGTATATGGATACCAAAGCTCTGCCCTTCCAGCCCTGATGGCCAGCACTTATATTCCCTCAGCCCAGCCCCCTTTCTCCTCCTTTGGCTGCCTCTGTCCAATCAGCCTGGTTGAAATTCCTATTGGCTGTTTGCTAGAACCAATCATAAAAGATACACCCATTTCCTATTAGCTTTTATGGGAGACAAAGAGCTATATTTCCTTCTATCCATAAATGGCAGACAAGTAGCCATATATCTTACATTTGCCTCGACCAGGCACCTTAATTACCAGATAACCTTTGGCCCCTGTTGCCCTATTCACTGCAAAACAGATGGCTAAGGCAGATGGTGCATGGTTTTTAATTTTTATCTTAAAGAGATATTGGGTTCACCTTCTCACACACCATCTATGAAATAAGAATCTAACATAAGAATCTAACATTTCTTACTTTCTAAATCCTTTGCATAATTACATTTAAGCCAATATATTTCATACATAACATATATAGATTTTTAAAAGAAAAGGAACTTAGTAAAAACACTTTTGGTTTACAACCCTTCTTTCCCTAGCCAGCTGCTGTTTCTATTAGCTCTTGCCCTTTTTAACCTTATGAAAATATGACTCGAGTCTTCTGTTAAACAATAAAACTTACTATTTACCAACTCTTAATTTGGGTTTTTGCAGCTTGATTGTATTCTGTAATTTGTATGGTCAGTGTGAAGAAGAAGAAGAAGAAGAGTTTGGATTTGATATCCCGCCTTTCACTCCCTTTTTAAGGAGTCTCAAAGCGGCTCACAATCTCCTTTCCCTTCCTCCCCCACAACAAACACTCTGTGAGATGAGTGGGGCTGAGAGACTTCAAAGAAGTGTGACTGGCCCACATGCAGCTGCATGTGGAGGAGCGGAGACGCGAACCCGGTTCCCCAGATTATGAGACTACCGCTCTTAACCACTACACCACACTGGCTCTCACTGGTGGACCTTTTGCTCCCAGCCTGTAATTTCCTTTTACAACCCTGAGGCGCTCGTCTCCTGCTTATAGATTAGTGGGGCCCTGTTTAGGAAGATAAACATCTGCCAAAGCACCCAGCTAGTTTCTGCCTGGCATGAGAGATACAAAACATTTACAAATATATATTTTTAAGCTCATTTTAAAAATGCAGGTCTTGATCAGATGCCTCATTTGGATGTGAATGGAAGGGCTGTAGCTAAGTGGTAGAACATCTGCCTTGCATGCACAGAAGGCCCCAGGTTCAACGCCCTGGTATCTCCAGGTAGGGCTGGGAGGGACTCCTGCCTGGAACTCCAAAGAGCCACTGCCAATCAGGGTTAGACAATACTGAGTTAGGTGGACCATTGATCTGGTTCAGCAAAAAAAAAAAAAAAAAAAGCTTCCTATACACCTGTTCTGAATTTTAGTTTTTGTTTTATGCTTTCAGTGATTTTACATTGCATATTTTGATTTTATTATGTAGTCCCTGCTACATGTAGCCCATGCCACTGTGCAGAAGAGAAACTGAACAAATAAAATATTGGTAAATCATAAAATTATGCTCATGGGTAGGCAAACTAAGGCCCGGGGGCCGGATCCAGCCCAATCGCCTTCTAAATCCGGCCTGCGGACGGTCCGGGAATCAGCATGTTTTTACATGTGTAGAATGTGCCTTTTTATTTAAAATACATCTATGGGTTATTTGTGGGGCATAGGAATTCGTTCATCCCCCCCCCAAAAAAAATATAGTTCAGCCCCCACAAGGTCCGAGGGACATTGGACCAGCCCCCCGCTAAAAAAGTTTGCTGACCCCTGATTATGCTGAATGCACAGAGGAAGTTAGGGTGGGGCAGTGGCTGTAAGAAGTCGCGATCCTGCTCCCACCTCAGTGTGTGTTCAGACTAACATCCGACCAGCACTAAACTGTTAGTACAAAGGACAGGCAAATTGTCTATTGTCGGCAATGCCTCGAATGACATCTGTATGGGAGCATCTGTTACTGTTGCTGTTCTATAAGCTCAAAGTCAGCAAGAAGTTTGCAAGGATTTGAGCCACCTCCGGCATTTTAGGAAATTTAAAGCACAGCCCCTGCCTTGTCCCTGGACATTAATACCCGTTCTGTGATTTGCTGAAGACATCCGTTCAATAACGTTGAAAAGGACGATCAATACATGGACACTCCATAATCCTAGACAGTGGACATTCCCTGGGGATTTCTACTGTGCCTCTACTGTCGCAGGGTTGTGTTTGGCTCCCCACCCCCTTAGAGGCTGCACCAGCATCATTTAATTTAACATGACACTTCCTTCGCTCATCTGCTGCTAAGACGTCTGCCAAGTCAGAGGCAGAAAGCATTAAGTAGGATAAAACCAAGAATCTTAAGATGAAAACACAAACACAGAGGTTTAGAAAAAGACTTCACGGGAAGTAAAAGGGACATAGATTTAGGAGGCTGATTAGTGTAAGAGGTGGTGGTGGAATAACAAAGCAATAATAGAAGAAGGATATTAGCTCCACCAAGAAAAGAATACCTGTTTGCCATCAGGGAGCCTCCTCAGCTAACACAAGACCACAATCCAAGCCATTGTGGTATAGTGGTTAAGAGCGGTACATTCGTAATCTGGGGAACCGGGTTTGCGTCTCCACTCCTTCACATGCAGCTGCTGGGTGACCTTGGGCCAGTCACACTTCTTTGAAGTCTCTCAGCCCCACTCACCTCACAGAGTGTTTGTTGTGGGGGAGGAAGGGAAAGGAGAATGTTAGCCGCTTTGAGACTCCTGAAGGGGAGTGAAAGGCGGGATATCAAATCCAACCCCCTCCTCCTCCTCCTCCTCCTCCTCCTCCTCCTCCTCCTTCTTCTTCTTCTTCCATGTTTTCAGTCTTGAAAGTAAGAGATCCATAAAGACATGGAGAGTTATCAAGTGCAACCAAGTTCACCCAAAACATTTTTCTGCCTAAGGCAAGGAATGAAATGGTCCCCATCCACAGATCCAGATCAGCATTTTTGGTCAGGAGCCTTTATGGAAATAAGTCTCCTCACATACCCAACAGTCCAATGTACATCACAACTTGCTTTAGTGTCTATTTTCCATCAGGATGAAAAATATTCACAGCATAAAGCACTGATTATATTCTTGCTCGTAGCAGCACGACAGTTGATTGCTCAAAATTGGAAAAATCTGGACCATCTACTTCTATCCCTGTGGAGGCAGAAAGTATGGACAAAAGCCTTAATGGAAAAGTTTACTAAAAGCCTGAAGATGACTTGCTAGAAACTTGGTATTCCTGCATTAACTTCTCAACTGATAATTCTGGAATGTGACATCCTCTGAACACCCCTGTGGAACTTTGGAGCATGTTAAATTTAAAAATACTGCCCCATTCCTCTCTGAGGGTAAAGAGGGAGAGAGGAAGGGGAATTATTGGGATATTTCATTGCAGTTTATTAATGTTCCTTATGACTCTTGTAGTGCCTTTCCTGCTCTACAATTCTATGATTCTATATAATCCTGTGTAATTTTGAAAACTAAATAAACGATACATATATAAAATATGGTCCTCCCTTTCCATTCATAGCAGGAGGTGGCAAACTAGAACTGGTTGATGAGACTGGGCAGGAGCAGCCACCTGTTTAATCCCCTGATGCCATATGGTTAAAGATGGTGAAGGGTCTGGAAACCAAGCCTTCTGATGAATACTTGAGGGGGTTTGGTATGTTTAGCCTGGGAAAGAGAAGACTAAGAAGTGCTAAGATAGTCACCTTCAAATATGCCCAGGGCTGCCACATGGAAAATAGAGCAAGCTTGTTTTGCTGTTAGTAGTGAAAAGGTAAAGGGACCCCTGACAGTTAAGTCCAGTCATGAATGACTCTGGGGTTGTGGCGCTCATCTCGCTTTACTGGCCGAGGGAGCCAACGTTTGTCCACAGACAGTTTTTCTGGGTCATGTGGCCAGCATGACTAAGCCACTTCAGGAGAAACCAGAGCAGCGCACGGAAACGCCATTTACCTTTCCGCCAGCTATTCATATACTTGCACAGGTGTGCTTTTGAACTACTAGGTTGGCAAGAGCTGGGACCGAGCAAGGAGAGCTCACCCCATGATGGGGATTCGAACCACAGATCTTCCGATCGGCAAGCCCTAGGCTCAGTGGTTTAGACCACAACGAGTCCCGTTAGTGGTGTAGGGAGATGAAATAAAATCCACATCTGGCCACCAATGTGCCCCCTGGGTATACGAGTATAAAAAGCATGGGGCACAATCCCCATGGCCCTCTAGCCGCTATTGTGGCTCATGCACCAGAAGCAATGTATTTAGCATTAACTCCTGAAGTGTATACTTGATTCTAACTAAACTAAGCTTCCTGATGTATATCAAGGGTCATGAAGAACTGCAATCAGTTCAAAGCCAGCTCAGCATCATTATCAAGCACCACATCTTCAGCTTGCAGATTAAACTCCAACTTCATCCACTGTTCTTGTGGACCTTGGTCTGGCAGACAGTGTCTCCAGGCATGGCCTCCCATGGCCACTGCATGACACCTTCCTGTTCATATTTTGTGTTTAGCTTCTTGATGTGGTTCATGGATCAGAGGGCTATCAGTTGCTACTAGCCATGATGGCTAGGTTCTGGCTCAACAGTTGGAGGCAGCAAGTTGGAGGTTGATGGGAACCACAGGAGGGGAGAGGGCTCTTGTGTTCAAATCTTTCTTGCAGAATTTCCACAAGCATCTGGTTGGCCATGGTGAGAACAGGGATGATGGACTGGATGGGCCATCGGTCTGATCCAGCAGGCTGTTCTTATGTTCTTCTGCTCTGCCAAAAGCTCGGTTTCCCTAGCCGAGGAAAGATTCCTGCTGTTTGATTACAGTTTATTGGAAGGAAAAACTAGTTTTTGGAATCCAGTCAAAACCACTTTCCAGGATCGTTATGTCCTCTAGCCACCTCACTCCCTTTATCTGTGTAGACAAGAACACCAGAAACTTATTTCTATTCGTCCATTAGATGCTCCCACTCCACCATTTGGCATGTCTGATCTCACCGGCTTCATCTCATGTTCAGGTGCCAGAAACAATTAGGCAAACATTAGTTCCATACACAATCCCACTTTTTGTAAAAAAAAAAAAAAAAAAAGCTCACGCATTGCCAAATTGCATTATTATTTCCCCAAGGAAACGAATCCTGAAATGGGGGAGAGAATTTATAGATACATATTCATTATTTATGAGTTTGGAAGGGGCTTCCCCTCTGTTCACTGAAAGGCATAAAGCACCCCTAAGTGCAAGTAGATAAATAGGTACCGCTTTATAGCGGGAAGGTAAACGGCGTTTCTGTGTGCTGCGCTGGTGCTGGCTCGCCAGAGCAGCTTCGTCACGCTGGCCACGTGACCTGGAAGTGTCTCCGGACAGCGCTGGCCCCCGGCCTCTTAAGTGAGATGGGCACACAACCCTATAGTCGGACACGACTGGCCCATACGGGCAGGGGTACCTTTACCTTTAGCTATTCATTATTTATGAGTTTGGAAGGGGCTTCCCCTCTGTTCACTGAAAGGCATAAAGAACTTGGCTCCTTTTGAGAACCAGGGAAAGTCCTTTACCGTGAAATCCTAACCATGCTTACTCAGAAGCAAGTTATATTCAGCCCAATGATAAGTGGAGTTAGGATTGCAAACACAGCGCCCCCTACAAAAGTTTGTATGAAATGTGTTTTTGAATCCTGGGGGGAAATGAAGAAGAGAAGAATGAGGAGTGCCTTTTTTAATTTTAAAAAATGATTTACCTTTTACCTGTCTGAAGTCGTACTTGGAGTCTCCCTATTTATTACATTAACCACAAAATTAGTTATGTGCAAATGAGGTTGCCTTAGATAAGAGTAGACCTGATGCATCTAGCTCAGTGGTGTCTACTTTGACTGCCAGTAGTTCTCTGTGGGGTCCAGTGCTGGATTCCCCAATAACCAGAAGACCAAGCATGTGTTTAGGGCAGCGGCAAAGTAGGGGCACCGAAAGAGAGGGAGGCAGGGGAGGAATTTTGAAAGATTTTGACATGTGATATTTAAAAAACAACATCGAAATAGTCGTCATGGGGTGGTGGAGGATCAGGCAAGGGCAGTTTTCAGAGCTTACCTGGATTTTGCCTCACATGTTGTTTGGGAACTGAAAATTCGGTAGGCTTGCTTTAAAATGTGAACTGCACTGAATTTCTCAACCATCCCTGATTCCATCAGAACTCTACATCCTGAGAGCCTATCCACACAGCCTCCACCACAAACAGTATATGCGAAAGTGGAAGGTCAGCCTGAGAATCTATAGCAGCACAAATTGAAGGGTGTGTGTTTTGGGGGTCACACATGCAACCCAACAGCATAAGCACTGGCTCCTAGGGGCCAATGCTGCTTTGTCCCCCAATGCTTTTTTGAGGGGTCCAGGCCCCCTCAATATTCAGAGGGCACTCAGCTCTGCCCCTTGTCTCCTCGCAATGTCAGGACGTTGCATGGGGCCCCCCTCAATCAGCTACAGGAGATGGCTCCTCTGCCTAACAATGTGGATGCCATTTCCATATGCTATAATCCCATTTCGGTGGCGAGTTTGTGTATGTCTATTGCAGCTACTTGGACTGACTAATCTCATGTATCTGCTTTTCTCAACCATCAGCAACTGTGCGCCATTTTCAGTAATTAAGTGGCTGGCCCATTCCACAAAGTGGTATTATCACACATCCATAGGTGTGAAGTGGAGTCATCTCATGGGGATGTGGCTCAAGTGTAGCTGATAGGGAATATGAAGGAAGCAGGGCTTAAAAACGTCCGGGAGAAATGCACCCAACTTCATGGGCAGTTCTCCATGTTGGCATCAACTGGTCTTTCTCCTCAATTTTTAACTGATACTGCTGAGATAGACCTCTAATGCTATTATCATTTCTTCCAGCAGCGCCTTTTAACTCTCATGTTTAAATAAGAGAGCAGTGAAATCACAGCCTATAAGGGCCACTGGACTTCCTCCCATCACGTGTCATAGATACAAATGGCTTTGCCTTTTCATTCTTCAATAATTTCAAGAGCATTTTTTTTTGGGGGGGGGTGATTTGACTTGTGATTAGATTGACAAAAATCTCTTAAATTCCTACCAAATTTCAGCTACAGGCAAATCTGAGGCAATTATGAGAGATCAAAGTATCTGTAGGAATTTTGAAGGAAAGCAGAGGGTGATGAGGCAAACTTTTTTTTTGAAAAAAAGCAAAGGGAATTCATGCCACCAACGTGTCTAAGTCTTCATCATCCAGTTCTCACTTAGCGCTTGACATTTTAAAAACACGGGAGGAAAAAAGCAACATTTCTCAGTGTTGTAGGAGCAATCTTCCTTTCTTGCATCAAACAAACACGCCGTAAGAATATAACAGGCTTCATCCAGCGACGAACACTACCAGTCCCACGGATAGGGCAGGGCAGGGGAGGCAGAATGCTAACAATGTATATCTCACGGGGGGGGGGAGAGATGAACGGGTAGTGGATGGAAAAACCGAAGAACTGCTGAGAGCAGGTTGTCATGATCGTGTCAAAATCTCCTCCATGATAAGCTCAGCAACCCCATCACGAGTCTCGGGAAAGCCATTTCGTATGCTAATTACCTCCCTCAACCGGCGCATCCAATTTAATGTGTCATTTGAGATTCAGAAACTTGGTGCATGCACAAGATTTGAATAACTGATTGTGAATATATACACCGAAAGCCATCTCGATTTGCTCCTTAAAAGATTGGTTATGCAGACTGTTTTCTTTGCTGGAGACTCTTATGCCAAATCCGTAATTGGAATGAAGGTGCTATACTGTTTCTTGGGGAAGACTCTGGGGCTCGAATTAGGCACCTGAGATCTAACTTTATGCGCCGCCTGGATCTGTACATGCTTAGAACCCCGTACAGGTAAAAACCAAAGGGTTGGGGGTTTGCAACATTGAGCTCTATGACTGGAAAGAAGTTGGAAATCCCTGAACGGGACAGAAAGTTTGAAATCTCTGAACTGGCCAGGGATATAAATGCCAAGAACCTGGCCTTAAGTCTTTGCTTGATGAGCAGAGCAATACCTTCTCTCTTGTTGCTTCTGGCAGTCAGAAATGACACATCCCTGTTCACAACGATGGCTGGTGCCCATTGGGAGTCATAGGGTGGAAAGGAGTGAGGTCAACAATAGCCAGAGCCAGAGCCAATGACAGCCAGAGCCAATAAGTTCTAGTTTTCCTCTACCCCTCCTCTTTGCTGTTGAGTTCTACAAAAATTATGAAGCACCAAGATGACAGGCAGCTCCACCACCTGAACTGCTTGTGAGAAGACAGGCAGGCAGGCACTAATTGACGGCAGACTGAAGTTGGCAGGACAGTGTCCCATTCCAGCCTCATAATATCTTAAGATGAACCTGCTGAATCAGGCCAAAGGCCCCAAAGCCAGAATTTTTTAAAAAAAATGATAAATAAAAATGTTTTAACCTAGCACCAGGAGGAGCTCTGTGTTAGTAAACACAGAATCAATCCATGCATTGTGCAGGTCATGAACGATCAGGATTTTTAAAAATTGTTATTTTAAAAAAAACAAAACAGCTGCCATGGGTGGGGGCAGATAGGATCAATCAGTGAACTTGCTCTGGAGATGGTACAGAATAATGGAATTATAGAGCTGGAAGAGATCCTGGGGGTCATCTTGTCTAACCCCCTGCGAGGCAGGAATCTCAACTAATATTTACAGTAACACCTTTCCCCAGTCTCATTTTCCTGGTATCAGTGCCCCTTCCATGAAAAGCTGATATTTTCCCCACAGTAAATACATACATGCACTTACAAAAAATGCAGGCATTGTGTGATGCAGCCCCTTCTGAAGACCTCCTTTGACAGTGACATTATGCCCAGTTTCTGGGAATCAATCACAAGTGATGAGAGTGTCGCACTCAGGTTCTCTGCTTTGAAGGCTTCCCAGTGGGGCATCTGGTTGGCCAGTGCAAGAACAGGATGCTGGCCCTTGGCCTCATCCAGCAGGATTCTGCTTATGTTGAGATAATATTTTGGGAGGACAGAATGTTCAGGAGAAAATTTAGAGTTTGTGGAGAATGAAGCACCTCTTTCCTATTCCCTCTCCCTATTTCTTCTAAACTTTTGTCTCTTCTCTCTCTGTCTTCTTAGGCTGGGATTTATTTATGGGGGTGGTCATGGGGGTGGGGGACTGATCATCATGATAGATATATGATCATCATGGCTACATACAGTGGCAAAGGAGAAAGTTAGTAGAAGGTAAAGGGGGAGGAGATTGGCTGCAATTCATCCCGCAGCTGAACTAAAATTTGGGGTGAGATTCTGTAGCCAGACAACAAAGCTATAAATTTAAAAGTTGAGATTCAGCTTCTCTCTTTAAAACAAAACAAAACAAAACAAAACAAAAACCCCACAGTGGTAGTTCCTGATCCCACAAGCCCTGATGAAGACGATTACTTTTGTATCTCACCTTTCCTCTCACAAGTTCAAGGCTTCATACATGGTTCTTCTCCCATCTCTATTTTATCATCACAACCACCCAGTGAGGTACATAAGGTTGATCGAATGTGAGCGGCCAAATGTCACCCTACAAGTTTCATTTTGGACCCTTGCCTCCTGTGTCCCAGTCCAACACACTGACCACTACACCACACTGTCTCTCACCCAGTTACACCCTGTGGTGTGCAATTTAGGTCAACTGCTGTCAGATCACATGTCCTACTGATGTGGCACAATGGTGGAGTGCAGGACAGCGTTGTTTGCATGCTGGAGGCATAACAAGTTCGTTAAAATGCTAGGAAATCATGAAATGGCAAACAACACATAAATTTGGTTTAAATATGAAGTTGGAGCAGGGAGGGGAAGAAAATGATTGTCTGAGCCAGCCAT
Organism: Podarcis vaucheri; assembly: GCF_965113315.1. NCBI lineage: Eukaryota > Metazoa > Chordata > Lepidosauria > Squamata > Lacertidae > Podarcis > Podarcis vaucheri. Next base: position 7,137,717 of record NC_138749.1, read on the forward strand.
GTTTATCTTGCCGCAATTCAGGAAGAAACAAGACTTAGCAGGTAAATGCACTGTTATTTCTGCTCAATTGAGAAAATAAAATAAATGAAGCAAGTGACATGAACAAAGTTCAAGTGGTGTTAATTTGATTCTAAATTTGGACTTAGATTGTAAATGTGCTCCTTTTGCCTCTTTTGATAAGCAAACCACTGAGCTTGTGACAAATGCACATCCATTAGTAGTAGTGGTAGTAGTAGTGGTAGTAACCGAAGTATTTTTTAAAAACAAAATATTTCCGCTTCCTCTAAACCACATGTGGGGAACTATTCAACTTCACGAGCAACAATAACTGGTGCTAATAACTGATGCTAATCTGTAAGCAGTGGAAGAACCCTGAAAGCTCACTTGACTTCCTCCAGATGTCTCACGTGAGGATCAATATCTGATTCCACTTCCAAGATCATATTGAGAAAAATCGACAACAACATGCCAGTGTTTGGAATCTACACATATCACCCCAAGAACTGTTTCCTCATTCGCTCTACGTGGGGCTGCCCCAGAAACTCCAGCAGGTGCAGAATGCTGCAGCAAGGCTACTTACAGGGTCTTCGCCGTGAGACCACATCCAACCAGTGCTATATCAGAATAGAATACAGGGTCAGGTTTAAGGTGCTGGTTCTAACCTTTAAATCCCTATTCCATCTGGGACCCTCGTACCTACGGGACTGCCTCTCCTGGTATGCCCCGTGGAGGACCTTACAGTCCACAAACAATAACGTCTTGGAGGTCCTGGGCCTCAAGGAGGTTAGACTGGCCTTGACCAGAGCCAGGGCCTTTTAAACCCTGGCTCCAGTCTGGTGGAACGCTCTGTCACAAGAGACCAGGGCCCTGCGGGAGCTGTTCCACCAGGCCTTTGGTCAGGGCTCAGTCTGACCCCTCTCCTTTTCCAAGATCTTGCATATAACGGCCTCTCTAAGTCTGCTCACAGGCTCATACAAATAGCTGAGCCTGGTGAGTACTTAAGGTTCCCAACCTTTATAGTTACAGTTGTTATAATTTGCAGGTAGCCATCTGACCTTATTTTGATTTTAATCTGATTTTAAGGAGTATTTTAGTTGATTGCTGAATTTTATGTCTTAATGTATTATGTATATTTTAGATGTTAGCTGCCGTAAGCCCAGTTCTGGCCGGGGAGGGCGGGATAATATAAATAAATTTCTTCTTCTTCTTCTTCTTCTTCTTCATCTTCGTCTTCATCTTCGTCTTCGTCTTCGTCTTCGTCTTCTTCTCCATTCCCCATGAAGAGAAACCACCAAATTTGCTTCAAAAGTTGAGTTTGGTGGTAATTCTTCTACTAGCACCTTTGGGCAGGTCAATGGACCAGATGACCACAGATCTCTTCCACGGTTTCTGTTGTTCTATAAAGAAGAACTGACTTAAACCTTCTCTCTCTCTCCCTCTCTCCCTCCCTCCCTCCCTCCCTCCCTCTGAAACAAACAGAGTAGCAACAAATGGAAAAGGAGCTGAAATGAGTTGCTGTTGTCAATCCATCACCCAAATTATTTCCCCTCAGGTAAACACTAAAGCTTGAGGAAGCGTTTCTTTTCTGATGAAGTGCAAGTTTCCTTGGTGGCCGGCTTTCAGAGTAATTATGGCTGCTAAGCTGAAGTGGGGCTTTAAACATTTGACTCGGATCAAGTTATTCAGAAGTATTTAAGGCTCAGGTGAGTTTACTACTGTTGGGGTTGGGGGGGAGATGCTTTATGGTTTATCATAATGTTTGATTTGGTGCTGTGGGATGCAGATGGTGGAGGATGGGAAGTTTAAGAGAGAGCCTGTTGGTTTTTCTTCAGAGGAATTTTTTCCCCTTTATCTGAAGTTGTCAGACTGTTTTTACGATAAACCAGAGGGTGGAAAGGCAGAGTGTCTAATACAGAGTTAACAGTTGCATATGTATCAAGAAGTCTCTGGTGGCTAGAACATTATGAAGAATTTGAATCTTTCTCCCAGGTTTTGAATTATTTTCATTTCTCTTCTGTTCTCCTCTGCTCTGTCTTCCTTTCTCTCACCCCCCCCCTCCATGTTCATCTCCAAAGAAAGCAATAAGCCTGTCAAAGGAGGAATTAATTAACCAAATCAATCAGTCAGTTTTATTAAGGAATTACAAAGCCCAAGTGCAACATCAATTATTTAGATAATGGGACATCTCAAAGCCTTTTCTTCTCCATTATTGATAAGCCACTACTCATCATCCTGACTGTTTTAGGACTTATTTAGCTCTGAATGAAACCCAAGTCCTTCAGCCAGAGTGCACGTCAATCATCAACACGAGTCATAACTTCTTACTGAGCTGATGAGCACGGGAGCCCCTCAAGTTTGCACACTCAGCCCTTATCCTCGTGCGACATCTCCCTAGATATAGGGGAGGGTTTTGCTGCACTCCACAAATCTCCCCAATCCACATCTGATGGATCATGCTCAGAGCAAAATGCAGACATGCAGATTAGATCTTTAGTTTTGGCCGAATCAGATTGAGAGAGGACTCTTGGATTGCCCAAGGCCCGGGTTGGCCAACACAGAGTGATCTGGGGCTGTCTGAAGGCAGCACGGTCAGGTGGTGGGCTGTGGGAAAAGGAGAGGCAAGCAGCAACCTCTGCAAAGAGCAGGGTAGAGCTGCTTGCAAAAGGGCTTCCCCCTTGGTCCTGCACTGTGTTTTAGCTGAATGTGAGTTCCCAGCAGGGGACCTTGCAGGTGCAGCCAAACTGTGGTGTGTTCCCCATAGTGACTGCACTAACAATGCAGGGGGAAAAATAACAATGATGAAAGATAGTTTAAAATGAAAATTTGTTTAAAATGAAGTGGTTCAAGAACTTTCTGACTCTTTTATTTCCAGGCACACCCACCTATCCTGATTGCTTCTTCCCACACTTGCTTTTATCACCATCACCACCATCCTAGCAAATTATACATGGGTAAGTTACTAGTTTCTTATTTATGTATTATGTTCATACCAGGCACACTCAGAAGAGCTCATGTGGTCCCTAGAGATGGGTGAGCTCCCTTTCAAATAACATGGAAGTTACCCAAGTTTCATTGGTAGGGAGAATGGGATCAGATCACTCATCTGAGCCAATCTAAGGCCTCAGAACAATGCCTCAGGCTATTGATACCATCCTTTGCTGCTCCCCAAAGCCCTCTGGCTAACATCATACACTAAAATACAGTCCCTTGTGCATTCACTCACCCCTTGTAAGTGCTGACAGTGGGAGCAGAAGTGACCAGTTTTCAGAGAAGAGCCATAACTATACTTTTGGATTAAGATGGTCTGATTGCAGTGGAGACCTAATTGGCCAGAGAACAGCAGACTGGCAGGAGTTAGAACAAAAGTATGAAACATGTATTGGACAGGAACAAGTGTGTGGTTTTTATTTATTTATTTTTGTGGGGAGGAGGTTAGTTTTTTAATTGTTTGACATTCTCATTGGAAGGGCTATGCTCCGGTAGCCCTAGGGAACCAGTTTCCACTGGGCGCTTGTATTTGGGAGAATGTGCTGGTTTTTCCGCACTCACTGAGGCACCATTGATGGAAACAACCGAAGTCGTCAAACAGAGAGGACTGTCTTGAGTCAGCAGTGTGGTGGCGACCCTCCAGGATGGCAGTGAGATCACCAGTTTGTTCACGTACAGCAATCATTATTTGCATCCACCGAGTTTACCTAGGACAGATTTGAATAGCTGGAAGACAAAAGGGTTCTGTCGTCAGCCAGCCTCCCATAGGTGTTTTAATTCCTCAATCGTTGCCTGTTCATTAGAAGAAACTAAACACAAGAGACACATTAGTAAGTGGGAGCTCTTTTATTCTCATTTTTCTCAATTTGTCTCCCACCGTATTATTCCTCCTGCCAACCTCTTTTCCAGACATGTCTGATTTCTCATTGTTTCATCCACCTCTCATTTATTTTTTAGTGTTCGCACACAACACATTCTCCAGACGATCTCATTAAGGACCGGACTAATGAACCTCCTGTTTCTTAACAGTGGAGTTGGTTATAAAACGCAGGAGCCACCGTCAGCATGAAAAGGGAGGCAGCTCCATTTCGAGCAGTGGAACGATGCGGATTTGCATCGCCTGATGATATGAAGAATGGTTGCAACACTGTGGGAAATAATCACATCTCTGTTGCTTTCGCCCACCTCCGAAAACCCATCGTCTTCTTCTTGCTCTGAAGGGTATTTGTGCAATTAAGAAAAGTCAGCCAACTTCTATCAGTGGCGTAGCGTGGGTTGTCAGCACCCGGGGCAAGGCAAGTAATTTGCGCCCCCTAACCCGGGACAAGGCAAGTAATTTGCGCCGCCTAACCCCTAACCTGCCACCTCTGCCAGCTTCTTCTTGCTGCTGCCTGGGCTGGTCTGGTGTGGTTCTCTCCCACGCTCAGCGCTGCGCTGGGCGGCCGCTGCACTGTCCCTCCCCCAGATAGTCCCTCGCTCTCTCTCCGCACCGCACGCCTGGCACCCACCCCCTCCACAGTGGGCGGCGACCCGGCGGCTCGGATCGGATTCGCACAGCCAGCACTGCAGTGAGAGAGAGTGAGTGAGCCAGGTAGGGGCAGAGAGCTGAGAGTGCGAGCGCCCCCCCCCAGATGTTGCGCCCGGTGCGGCTGGCCCCCCCTGCACCCCCCATGCTACGCCACTGACTTCTATTAAGTTTGAGGCTGATTTTCACATTACTTGGAAACAGGAACGTGGACTCCAACGTCCATTTTTCCTGACTGGCTGGTCTTAGGGAAGCTGGAGTCCAGCAACATCTGGACTGCACCATGCTAATATCTCAGTGATAGGAAACCTGTGGCACTCCAGATTTTGCTGGAGGACACCTCTCATCAACCCTTACCAATGACTGTGCTCCAAGGGCCATTGGTTCGCCATCACTGCTTTAAGGCATTGATCTGAACTATTGTATTTCTATGCCACTTTCATTCGGATGACTCCCACTGAGGCTTACAAGCAATACAGTGGACCCTCTGGATATGAATTACATTCATTCCAGGGGTCCGTACTGAACCTGAAAAGTCTGTAACTGGAGATGCCGCTTCTGCACACATGCACGGCTACCTGAAAGTTATGTATCCAGAGTAGTACATAACTTAAGGGTCCACTGTAGATAACAATAGCATGATAGAACATAAAACAACATCACAAATACACCAAAGATTCCAGTGAACAGTCCAGTGTTGTCACACAAAGCTATCTGCTGTTTCTAGGGCCAAGGCCTTTTCAGTACTGGCCCCAACTTGGTGGAATGCTCTGTCATAAGACGCTAGGGCCCTGTGGGACTTGACATCTTTCCTCAGGGCCTGCAAGACAGAGCTGTACCGCCTGGCCTTTGGTTTGGACTCAGTCTGACCCTTATCCCCCCCCTTATGTTTTTGATCTATGGGCTACTTTTAAAATGAGGTTGCATTTTAAATTGTATTTTTTACCCGTATTTTAAATTGGGTTTTTCCCCCCTGTTAAGTTTTTATTGTAATTTAACTGGTGTTAAATTACAATTATTATTATTATTATTATTATTATTATTATTATTATTATTATGCTGCGAAAGACTAAAACGAACATTCCTCTTTGAATCATAGAATTGTACTTGGAAGTGACCTCGAGGGACATGTAGTCCAACCCCCTTGCGATGCAGGAATCCCAATTAAAGCATCCATGACAGATGGCCACCCAACTTCTGCTTTAAAAAAAAAAATCCAATGAATGAGAATTCACATCTGGCTATTAACCAGAAGGTTGGTGGTTCAAGCACACTCTGGGATGGCTAAGGGCAGGATAAGTAGATGACCCTCAGTTCCCTTCCAACTCTACAGTTTTATAATTCTATTATTGTAAATACCTTCTAAGGAGGTCTGTTCCGCTGCCTTTCTTGTAACCTGAAGCCATTGGTCCGGGTCCTACCCTCCAGAGCAGGAGGAAACAAGCTTTCTCAATCTCAAAATCATTTCGGTGTGAGCATGCCGTCCTTCCCATTGAAAAGAGTGGATCTCAGAAGTACCTAACATGGCTACAATATAATTCATTTTGTTTTAAACATGTGCACCGTGGAGCAAAAATGAAATAAAGATGAGGAAAAGAGCTTGCATACAAGAGAAAGGGGGGAGGAAAACAACTGTGGGGGTGAAGGCACATGCCCCCTCCCAACTGCCTCTCTGCCTCTGACTGCCATCGAAACAAATGTAGATGAGGGGGGCACTGAGCCATATAGAAACCAAGTAATTATCTGCAGTTACTGGCCTTATTATCCCTCCAAATGTTTGCTAAAAATTCTATTGGGCTACCATCTGGACTGGGAGATTTATCAGTGGGTTGTTGCTCTCAGATTTCCCCCCCTCTAATTCTTACCTGCCATCTTCTCCTTAATAATTTAACTGATTCTTTTCCCACTGAGCATTCTGGGTCGACCAAGTGAGTACATTCTAGGTGATATACAGATCTCAAATATTCCTTGGAAGTTTCTCTTTGCTTTCCATGAAAGGATCTGAGGGACACTTTGCCATCTGTTTTAAGGGCTGTGCTAATTTACCTCCCCTTCCCCCTCGCCACTCTCTTCCCCTCTGCCCTCTTCCTCCCCCCCATCCCCAAATTACTTGGTCTAATACGATCCCTAATTGGTTGCTCCTCTCTTGCATCTACTTATGTACAATATACATTGCCTCAGCCTCCCCAACACATATACAATAGAGTTGGACCCCCTTCCAAGACACTCTGGTGAAGTTTTATTACCGCCGCTCTGAACAGCAAATATCCCTTTTCCCATTCAAGCAGCAATAAATAATTCAATAAGGTGGCATCAATAACTACAGACCAGTTGCTTAGCTCAGATCCCATCTGCAGCTCGCCGTGAAGGTCATTACTATACCAAATTGCTAATCCCACCCCCCACCCCCCGATTCACTACAGGACTTGGACTGACTGCAACGAGGATTAAAGTCTTGGATCAGCTCTGTGCACCACTGGTTGGAAAATCGTGTTTGTGGCTCCCCAATTTTTAGGAAAAAGGGGGAGAATATAAAGGACTTTCCTCATGTCTGATGCTCCAGCAACTCTTTAGCGTCTATATTGTTATTTGCTATCATTATTTATTGTCCGTGAGATGGGCACTACAATTCATTGGAGGTTTGTAAGCAGAGGTTGGATGGCCATCTGTCATGGATGCTTTAGATGAGATTTGTGCATTGCAGGGGGTTGGACTAGATGGCACTCAGGGTAATTTCCAGCTCTACAGTGTTATGATTCTATGGATTTTTTTTGTGTGTGACTCAACTTGCTAGACCTTTTCTACCCCTGCAGGCAGGGAGCAACTGCAAGATAGGCATTCTCTAAAGCAGGCACCCCAACACTTGGCCCTCCAGCTGTTTTGGGACTACAACTCCCATCATCCCTAGCTAACAGGACCAGTGGTCAGGGATGATGGGATTGTAGTCCCAAAACAGCTGGAGGGCCAAGTTTGGGGATGCCTGCTCTAAATCAGGAGTGAGGAAACCAATGGATTCCCAGGTGCTGCTGGATATTTTTTTTTTACAAAAAAACTATTAAAAAGGTAAAGGGACCCCTGACTATTAGGGCCAGTCGCGGATAACTCTGGGGTTCCGGCACTCATCTTGCTTTACTGGCCGAGGGAGCCAGCATTTGTCCGCAGACAGTTTTTCCGGGTCATGCGGCCAGCATGACTAAGCCACTTCTGGCGAACCAGAGCAGCGCACGGAAACACCGTTTACCTTCCCACCAGAGTGGTACCTATTTATCTACTTGCACTTCGACGTACTTTCGAACTGCTAGGTTGGCAGGTGCAGGGACAGAGCAACAGGAGCTCACCCCATCATGGGGATTTGAACCGCCGACCTTCTGATCGGCAAGCCCTGGGCTCTGTAGTTTAGACCACAGCGCCACCCGCGTCCATTTGCCTTGTTGGCTAGAGTTGATGGGGATTGAAGTCCCAAAGCATCTTGATGTCCTGTTCTGGTCCTGCAGAAAATCCCACAGGGCAAGTCACTTGTCATGATACCATGGACAGCTCCTAATGAGCAACTCTGACTGGTATCCTTTTGAGAACTTGAGTCTCTTAAATGGTCAGTTCTGTGGCCTGAAGATGGCCACTTCTTCTGTTTCCCATGGCTTTCCATCTGGTGCATTCCCTGACCTGAGCCTGGCAATGTGCTGCGGGTAGCAACCAGTTGGTCAGACCCAGAAGAACGTGCCAGTGAAGGTCCTTGCTGTGATTCAGCATGTCCTGGTGCTTTGGCACCTGGTGCATGCTCCCTTGATCTGGCTCAGAACCAGGAACTCATATTGGCTGCTTAGCATGTGACTCTGTAGCCTTCAAAGGTTCCCCAAACTTGCTATCAGTGGACACTCTATATCAATGAAGCTTCCTTCCTCTGGAGATTCCCTGAAAACTAAGCCTTGTACCCCTCTGAAAATATGCCATACATAATTGAGCTTGCATGTTGATTGTTATCCACCCACAACTGTGTAGACAAACAACAGACAAAGAATAACACAAAGTGAGGCTACATACAGTGGGAGGTTCCTCAGTTCTCAAAGGCCACCCCCTTGATAATGGATGGTTCTCCTGCTATCAATAGATACCCATGAATGGGTCTCCTGATATAGTAATTCATATGCTGAAATCCAGAGCAATGACTAGTTGGCTATTTTTGGCTCTGTAAGGTCCAATGTGTCTCTTTTTGCACAGGAATTTTATGCAATACGTATCCTTCCCTTCCTCTGATATATGATGGGGATTTTGCTAGTATATTGTTAAATGTGTTCAGATCTGCAACATTCCAGGAATTGTAGGCAGCAGTTATTAGAGGGTGATGGTGTCTGTGCATGTGTGTTGGGTGGAGGGGAGAGAAGATAAGTGTGCTGCATACTTGAGAATCATCCCTGGCATTAAAGAGATGAATTAAAGCCCATTGCAAGTACTGGCATTGTTTCCATTGTCTCCGGGTCATGCCCTGTATAATGTTCTTAGTTTTCGTTTGTGCCAAAGATAATCGGAATGCATTCAGTATTCATGGAGCTCTGCTTAATCACTCAGCAGAGGTTCAAGAGTCACATTTCTAAGAAGTACTTGAAGGAAAAGAGAAAGTTGGCATTCCTTATGTATGTAACACTCAGAAAGCAGGCCATGCTTGCATGCTGAGTCTTTGTGCTAGCACACCCCAAGCGACTGTGATGCCACTGCTCTGAACAAGGTTGGCTATAACATATGGGGACTTTGCCTACCTGTTGTGATGGCCTGGGACTTGAGCTCAGACTCGGAACCAGAGGAGACTCAGTCTGCACTGGATCCTTTGCCTCAGGCATCATCTGAACCAAGTCTGGGGCCTGATCCTGAAGAGTCCCAGTCTGCACAGGTTCCCCTGCAACAAACACCAGCTGGGCTGAGTCAGGGGCCTGAGCCTGCCCTGGCTCCAGATGTGGGGATTACCTCATTGCCTTCAGCTGGGCCATCACTTACAGCTGCTCCACTACTGGTTTGGTCAGGGGAGGCTGACGCGGCCCCTGGGTCTAGTAGCCCACCGACGTCTCCTGAGCTGCAGAGACTTAGGTCTGAGAGAAGGAGAGACCTGAGTACTCGCAGGAGGAGCGCTCGCCTTTGGCGAAACAGGGAGGTGAGTCGCTGAGGGATCAGGACTTACAAAGATAAAAGGCTGTCGGACCACGCCCCAGGTTGCGGGAGCAACATTGCTGTATGCTAGCTCCTGTACCTGTCCTTGCCTGGTTTCCAGCCATGTGTCCTGCCTTGGCCCTGTTGGACTGACTCCCAGTGGAACCTTCAGATTCTGGACCGGTCCTGGGCCGTGTTTCACAGGTTAAACCCGGGCCCAGCATGCCTGTCTAACACTAGCTGCTTTAGCAGATGATAAGAATATTAGAAGAGTCCAGTAGCTGGATCATGCCCAAGCCCTATCTGACCCAGCATCCTGCTCTCAAAGTGGTCGACCAGATCCCTGTGGAAAGCACACAAGCAGCACCTAAGTTCAACAACACTCTTTCCACGCCCCTTGTGATTCTTGGCAATTAGTATTCGTACTGTTCCTGACATTGGAGGGGCAACATAGAAACCATGTCTGGTAGCAACTGATTGCCTTATCCTTCATGAATTTGTCTAACCCTCTTTGAAAGTCATCTGAGTTGGCCGCCATCACTACAAATTGAAATAGGTGAAATAGGTGCTGTATGTTGAACTACTTTCTTCCACCTGTCCTGAATTTTCCAACATTCAACCTCAATGGAGGTCCCCAAGTTCTAGTAATATATGTGACAGGGAGAAAAGCTTCCAGCCTGCCTATAGAAAATAAAACAAAATACATCAATTTTAACTTTCCTGCAAAGACTTTCATTCTAAAGGCAGCAATTTGTCCCCCGCCCCTCTGCCTGACTCACCACCAGCCTAAGAGTCACACAAATCTGTGGTCTGAAGTTGTACAGTCCAGACCAATACCAATTCCACCATATGATTTTGCTGATAATATAGCTCACCTCTCGATCTCAAGGGCAGGAAGAGATGGCATATTCTTGCTTCCAACCATGCAGCTAGGCGACAGCATTGCCCTAATCTTGTCCATAGCTATGGGAAGCTACAAAACTGAAGACCTGTTTGAGTTAAGTTCACTGACCTCCTTTTCCTCTTTTTCTTTTAAAATATGTATTATTGCTTAATCTGAAACCCCTCACAAGACCTCATTAATGCCAGAGATGTTTCTCAGTTTCAGACACTTCCTTATTTTGATCCATAAGGGATTCTCACACCCACACCATTGCAGTAAGCAAAACTTTGATGTCCTGGGCTTCTTGTAGATCCAGAATTCATCCATTGATTTGGCACTCTCTCTGTGATGTCTCTCGATATACAATAGGCCTTCTCTTGGAAATGCAAATACTTCCTGCCCAAGGCGTCAATATAAAGCATCTGCAAATGGAAGGAGCAGAACTTTGCTTGCTTGGAAATGAATGAGAAGGGCATCAGCATAGCACATTTCTGGGGGATGAGCTGATCAAAAGTTTAGGTTGGAGACCCTTCACCAACACTTATGAGCAAAGATATAGTATAGAATATAGACCACAGAAATTGTAGCCAGATCCCCAGGCCCTCCAAGTGTTCTGATTTTCCAGGACAGTTCCAGATTTACAGAAGCCGTCCTGGTTTCTGCTGTGATCCTGGAATGTCCCACTTTCCCTTAGGACATCCCTAATTTCATCAGTATACCCAGTATACCCAGTCAGATGGGTGGGGTTTAAATAACATCATCATCGTGTGGTGGAGTCTCCTTCTTTGGAGGTCTTTAAGCAGAGGCTTGACAACCATATGTCAGGAGTGCTCTGATGGTGTTTCCTGCTTGGCAGGGGGTTGGACTCGATGGCCCTTGTTGTCTCTTCCAACTCTATGATTCTATGAGTCTATCATCATCATGGAATAGGACATTCCTATTTTTATCAGAGAACTGTTGGAGGGTATGCTTCCCTAAGAAGAGTAAAAAATAGTAATGCATGCTTTGATCCATATAGATACACACACACACACACACACACACCCTTGTAGGGCAGCAACACAATTGCATAGCATAATACTAGGCCTGTGCACCAGATGAGACCAAAGCCTGAAGCTTGAATCAAATCAAACCAATTGGGGGAATCTGGGCTTCAGTCAAGCAAGAGGGAGACAGACCAGGGTTGGGTTGTACCACGCGGAGTGATCCAGGGCTAGCAAGAGCCAGGGTGTGGGTGGAAAGGAGAGCTAGGAAGTCCACCTCTACCTGTTAGAGCAGGTCGCAGGTGGGGCTGTAGTCTAAACCACTGAGCCTCTTGGGCTTGCCAATCAGAAGGTTGGCGGTTTGAATCCCCTTGATGGTGTGAACTCCCATTGCTCTGTCCCAGTTCCTGGCAACCTAGCAGTCCAAAAGCACACCAGTGCAAGTAGCTAAATAGGTACCTGCAGTGGGGAGGTACACAGTGTTTCCATGCACTCTGGTTTCCATTACGGTGTTCCATTGTGCCAGAAGCGGTTTAGTCCTGCTGGCCACATGACCCAGAAAGCTGTCTGTGGACAAACACCGGCTCCCTCTACCTGAAAGCTACCCCATAGTTGCCTTTGACTGGACTTAATCGTCCAGGGGTCCTTTACATTTACCTTACCTGTTAGAGCAAAAGTGGGGGATGCCCCATGCAGTGCTACTACTTTCTGACATGTCTGGAAGGCTATCTGTTTCTTATCCCTGGTTTACAGAGTGATTCTCCAGCTGAACTTGATTAGCAAGATGTATATTGTTACCTACCATCCCAATCTCAAAGTGGTTCGAGAGTTCCCGGTGTTTACCAGGGTTCAGTATCCTTGAAATGAGGGTCAGCGGAGACTGTGGTGTCTTTAAAATACATGGTTTTATTTATACATCTATACAACCTGAACATAAGATGGAGGGCACTGCCGTGCGATGAAATTTTTCACAGGGGAACAGTTAGGGCCAGAGGCACCAGCTTGCGAGGGCAATTGGGGGAGCCAACATCATGAACATGAGCATTGCATCTCCCTCCCTAAGCTGGGCAGAAACTGCCTGGGCTTTGGGAAGGAGGTGTCAGTCCTCTGACAGGATGCCGGAGCCATCCTGCCTCCTTCCCAAAGGAGGTATCTTGGACCCTGTCAGAGCATCTTTTTTATTTTTTAAAAAAATAATTTTTATTAACCGGCCAATCAAATCAAATTAAATCACATCACATAAGTTCCGAATTACAAAGCCGAATTTTAATATTTCAAGATCCGAAGGGGGATTCTGATCATCTTGCTACTGCATTAATGTCCAAATCAGACCAAATCAGTCCAAACAGAGTTCATAATTCTATCCAGTCTTATCTTGCTGTTTCCACATCACATCTTGTTCATATATTTCCTCTTTTTTCTTTATGATCTCTTCTGATAGACTCCTTAAGCCGATAAACACCAATATTAATCCTGTGTGAATTTTTCCATTCTTCCGATCCTCAAATCGAGATGGTTTCCATATATCATCACCTTCATAGATAACATCGCTCTTTCCATCATTATCTCGCAAAACTGTCGCTCTTAAGTCCCTCTGAGGAGTTTCACCCACAATATAAAAGCAGCTCTATTTCTCTATTTCTCCTCCCAGACTCAAGACCTCCGACAGAACTTCCCAATATGGCGACGGCTTTTTTAACTGTGTCATTCCAGAGCTCTTGTACATTCCACACTCTTCTCAAAACATGCCTTGGTTCGAAAGTTTATCTCCACACAGTCTTAAATCCACAGCTTAAGTCCTTAAAATGACATTTCTGACTCGTGAGGGGAGGGGATTCTTGTTTAATCACATAAGGAAAGAAAGGAAAGTTTTTTCCCCCTCCCTCATCAGTCATTTGCCATACCGTATCTTGGCGTATCTTCAGATGATTTATTCTTGTCTTGTTTTATTAGAGATCTCTTCTGTTAGCAGTCTTTACTCCCCCTCCTTCCTTGAAATATGTGCAATTAGCTTCATCCAAATTGTTTCTTTTGAAGTTCTTGCAGCTAGTGGCGCGGATCAGGGACGATGTCCAGGAGTGCCGGAATCCCACAGGAGGGCTTTGTGCCTAGTCCTAGTGCCCCCACCCCCACAAATTCGGGGGTGGTGTAGGGCACAGCAGGTGAGGGCAGTCCCCCCCACCATCCAGGGGGGGTAAGGAGGCTAATTACCCCCATCATAGCCTCCAAATTACCTCCTGTGGGTCGGAGAGATGTTATTGTCAGCCATCTTCCAATGCGCCCCCTAGTGGCCCCCTAGAGCCTGTCAGAGCATCGTGCCTCTCTCCCTACGCTGGGCAGAAGCTTCCTGGACTTTGGGAAGAAGGTATCAGGGGAACATTTAGTGGACTAGCTTAGTCCCCCAGTCTACTGACCACTGATGGAGAGGCTCACAGCATTAACACTCCAAAAGGTCTTGGTTCTCCCTTAGTCACAGCCTTGGATTCTAGCACAAATCATGGCACTTAAGTAGCTAGCTTAAGTGGTCTAACAACAGATTCTTCTATCTGATCTCATCTTTACTGGGTACTGGTACCCAAGAATTGGAAGGGACACGGGGCATCGTCTAGAGACTGTTCCACCCAACTTACAACAACATTATGGATGATGATGGACATAAAAGGAATAAGGAATAAAAACCACAGCCATTTCCCCCTTTTCAAAAGCAAAACAAAACAGAAGGGCACAAGGACTGAAAAAAATGCAATTAAGAGTGCTGAAATCCTGTGTGCTAAATATATTGCTGCTCTTTAAATTAAGCTTTGTTGCTCTCTCTGCAACAGTTGCAAAATGAAGTCTGCTTCCCAAAAGTGGAACCAGCACAGCAAATGGAAATCTGATTGAGTCCCAAACAAACCCGTGCACCGAGTGTTTCAAATACACAGCACAGCCCTCCAAACAGGCTTCACAGACAAGCTGTGGATGCTTCGCGGCAGGGGTGCTACCTGGGCATCCCCAAGCACCTCAGACAGGCTTGCTCAGGCGAGCACAAAACAGACATTGTGTTGAGGCATCTTTGACAGGTAACAAAAGCGGGAGTTGGCAGATGAGGCTAGGAAAGGGGAAGAGCTGAGAAGCAGCATGCAGAGGGGAGGAAGCAGTAAGAGGGCTGTTCAAAAGAGCCACAGATACTTTGCAAGAACTTCAGATCCAGAAGACACGGCGGACGGAAATCAAATGTCAGGGACTATCAAAGCACAGTCAGTGGTTGATTATTTAATTGAATATCTGTTTAGCAAAGGAAAGGGAGCACTACTTGGATTTGCTACCCTCAGGACTGCGGAGAAGACTTCAGCAGTAACTTTGGGCAATCTCAAATAAAGCAGATTGCAATCAAGTGTTTGTCTCCAGCTAAGGCCACATTCACACTGGACAGTTAAAGAATTGTGACGACACTTTAAACAGTCGTGACTGCCCCCCAAAGAATCCTGGGATCTGCAGTTTGTCAAGGGTGCTGGGAGTTGTTTGTTGTTGTTGTTGTTTAGTCATTTAGTTGTGTCTGACTCTTCGTTACCCCATGGACCAGAGCACACCAGGCACTCCTGCCTTCCACTGCCTCCCGCAGTCTGGTCAAACTCATGCTGGTAGCTTTGAGAACACTGTCCAACCATCTCATCCTCTGTCATCCCCTTCTCCTTCGGCTCTCAATCTTTCCCAACATCATGGTCTTTTCCAGGGAGTCTTCTCTTTTCATGAGATGGCCAAAACACTGGAGCCTCAGCTTCACGATCTGTCCTTCCAGTGAGCACTCAGGGCTGATTTCCTTAAGAATGGATACGTTTGATCTTCTTGCAGTCCATGGGACTCTCTATTGTCTCCTCTAGCACCATAATTCAAAAGCATCAATTCTTCGGCGATCAGCCTTCTTTATAGTTCTTTATGAGAGTTGTTTAGAGACCCCTTATTCCCCTCCCAGAGCTGAGATTTTCAGAGTGGTTTATCAATCAAAGCTCTTCCCAGGAAACTCTGGAAACTATAGCTGTGGAATGGCACCTCTAGCAAACTACAGTTCTCAGAATATAATCTCCATCAAGACATGGGATGCTGAGATTGGTGGGCCTGCACTGCCTTTATGATGTCCAAAATGGGAAGCAGGTAGTCTAAACACCTGAGCCTCTTTAGCTTGCTGATTGTAAGGTTGGCAGTTCAAATCTGCACAACGGGCTGAGCTCCCCTTGCTTTGTCCCAGCTCTTGCCAACCTAGCAATTTGAAAACATACCAGTGCAAATAGATACAGTGGTGCCCCGCAAGACGAATGCCTCACAAGACGGAAAACTCGCTAGACGAAAGAGTTTTCCGTTTTGGAGGTGCTTTACAAAACAAATTTCCTATGGGCTTGCTTCACAAGACGACAATGTCTTGTGAGTTCCTGGTGTTTTTTCCCTCCCCCCCTTTTTCTAAGCCGCTAAGACGCTTATCAGCTGATCCGATCAGCAGATAAGCCGCTAAAAGCCGCTAAAAGCGATAATAGCGCTAATCCTTCAATGGGCTTGCTTCACAAGACGAAAAAACCGCTAGATGAAGAGAATCACAGAACAGATTCTTTTCGTCTTGCGAGGCACCACTGTAAATAGGCAGGAAGGAAAATGGTGTTTCCGTGTGCTCTGGCATTCATCTCGGTGTCATTGCACCAGAAGTGGTTTAGTCATGCTGGCCACATGACCCAGAAAAACTGTTTGCAGACAAATGTGGGCTCCCTTGGCCTCAAAAGCAAGATGAGCGCTGCACCCCATAGTCAAATTCAACAGGACTTAACTGTCCAGGTTTCCTTTACCTATGATATCCAAAATGTCGGAGGTGTCTAAACCCAATGCTGATTTTTCACATGCCTGTTTTAATACAACCTGAACTTACATGAGCATGCACAGAAATCCTAATCACATGCTTCAAATGTAAGCTCGCGCCATTTCCCCTCCACGCACACCCTAATCTTTGTATTGCCATGTTCATATATACATAGACAGAGTGCGGCATTAGAGCTATCTATATACCACTCATGCTATTTCATGCATAAAATTATCACATTATTGTGAGGAGAGATGCCAGGGAGATATCTAAGCAGGGTGCAATCGCTTTGCGTTCTATCAAATTGCATTCCTGAAAGGTATCATAAATTTTATTAGAAGGCAAAAGGCTAATAGAAGCCAATCAGTGTTAATGCTGATAAAAGTGCTTGTATTTTACCTCATGAAACAGGGATACGAGAATGCTTTAAAAAAAAATGTTTTAAAGGAGACACCGTGGAATAACAGTTGCCATGATATCACATATAAGGAAGGAGCCTCTTTTCACTTTCTTGCTTAAAAATAAAATAAAAAATGTGGTGGTTGTCCTTATGATGCCATCAATGTATATCGCCACTGCACAGAGTGAACTCCTTGTCCTAAGGGAACATACAGTTTATATGTTGACAGTGGGACAGATACGTTTATGGAAAGCTGCTCAACTGCCTTATGTTGTACACCATGTGCTAGGAACATAGCTTAATAGGAAAGTATGCACTCTCCTTGCAGATGGCCCCAGGTTCCATCCCTGTAATTTCCAGGTAGAAAAGTTTCCTCTCTGAAACCCTAGAGGCCCTCAGTGAAACAATTTCCTGAGTTACAATCTTATACTATATAGAGCTTAGGGCCAGTGTAAGCTTCTAAGCCGTTTACAAAGTATAAAACCAGTTGCATGAACATCAAAATATAAACATCCATAACCTTTCTTCTGAGAGAGCCTTTTCTATGGCTGAATTCCCTCCCCAGAGAGGTTAGACTGGCAGGATGAGGACTTTGAAAGCTCAGGTGCAAATGAAGCTTATCAGCAGGCTGCTCTAAGAGCAAACTGCATTTTAATCCCTGGTTCGGAGTGTCTTCTGATGTCTTTTACTTATTGTTTATAACTAGTTTGCTTTCATCACTTCATATTGTATAGTGTTGTTTTTAAAAGTTGTAAGTTGCTTATAACCCTAGCTTGGAAGAAAGGTGGGGTATAATGCATTAAACAACAACAACAGTGATGTTGTTTAATGCATTATACCCCACCTTTCTTCCAAGCTAGGGTTATAAGCAACTTACAACTTTTAAAAGTGATGATGATAATATCACACAATAAAACAATGTCATTAAAACAAAAGAACAATTAAAATTAGCTACAGTAGCTGTCTATGCATGCATAGAGTGAAATGGTAAAGCCCATTTTTGGAAGCATTATGTACAATTCCCAACTATGCATCAATGCATAGAGGTCATCAGTGTTTGCAGGAGGTGGTGTCAGTCACTGAAGACCCCCCCCCTCCGTTGATGTAGAGAACTTCTGCATGGAATTCCTGCACTGAGAAACTAAGCCTGCGAAATCCGTCACCTTTACTGCACAGAGCAGCTCTTGGTCTCCTGTTTTCTGAAGGACACTCACACAGCAAAAGCTGCCCTCGACTTCCAGATGGGGTGTCTTAAAAAAGACAGGGGAGAGAGAGAGAGAGAGAGAGAGAGAGAGAGAGGGAGGGAGGGAGGGAGGGAGCTTTTGTCCTTTTGATGGGCAATGAGCAGTGAATGGAAAAGGTGCTTGCAAAATACCTTCCCCACTTTGTCCGGTCTTCACAATTACGAGGTGCATTCTTTTGATACAAATATTAATGTCCCAGTCTTATTGGATCTTTCTTTTTATTGTTCCAGATAATTGTTTTCTATTAGGCTGCCTATTGCATCTGTATAGGAGGATAGTTTTATGACTCCCTGGCTTATTTTTTAAGGCTGCACACTAAAGGGGAGTCAATTAGATTATGGAGCTATTACAGAGCAGAAAGAAATGGAAGACAAAACACAGAGCCCCACAGATGGAGAAGTTGGATGCTAAGCCGGAAGGGGAGAGATGTCATGAGGAAACAATCTTTCTGAGATATCTGCAGTTTCTGGAACCCTCATTTCTGCCCCCAAGGCAGCTGCTATCTGAGTCCATGTGATATGGAAAAATGTATTCAGGTTGCCCAACAAGGCTAGAAACACTGGCAAGCCAATGTGGTGTAGAGGCTAGAGTGTTGGACTTGGGAGACCAGGGTTCAGATCTCCACACAGCCATGAGGTGTGTTGGATGGGCCAGGTAAAGGTAAAGGGCTCCTGGACTGTTCAGTCCGGTTGAATTTGACTATGGGGAGCAGCACTCATTTTGCATTTCAGGCTGAGGGAGCTGATGTTTGTCTGCAGACAGCTTTTCTGGATCATGTGACTAATATGCTTCTGGCACATGGGACGCAGTGACAAATGCCAGAGAACATGGAAGTGCCGTTTACCTTCCTGCCGCAGTGGTACCTATTTATCTACTCACACTGGTAGGTTGGCAGGAGCTGGGACAGAGCAATGGGAGCTCACCCCGTTGCATGGATTCGAACTGCCAGTTTCATGATTGGCAAGCTCATTGGTTTAGACCACAGTGCCACCTGCATCCACCCGGATGGGCCAGTATCTGTTTCTCAATCTAAACTACCTCACAGGTTGTTGTGAGGCTAAAATGGGAGAGAAAGAAAAAGATGTGCATTGCCTTGAACTCCTTACAGGAAAGGTGGGAAAGCAATGCCACAGTGAGACGAAATGAAAACTGGAAGCTGCCAGGATCTCCATAGCACAACAATGGAAATCATTAAAAAAATCTAACTAGATCCTTATGCTATAGCAATATCTGCCCGCAGGCTGTTTCACCAGAGTGGTACATGCTCTAGTTATTTCCCGCTTGGACTACTGCAATGTGCTCTACGTGGGGCTACCTTTGAAGGTGACTCAGAAACTACAACTAGTCCAGAATGTGGCAGCTACACAGATGACTGGGAGTGGCTGCTGAGACCATATAACACCTGAAATCCTGAAAGACCTTCATTTGCTCCCAGTACATTTCCGAGCACAATTCAAAGGGTTGGTGCTGACCTTTAAAGCCCTAAACAGCCTCAGCCCAGTATACCTGAAGGAGCGTATCCACCCCCATTGTCCTCTGAGGTCCAGTGCCGAGGGCCTTCTGGCGGTTCCCTCACTGTGAGAAATGAAGTTACAGGGAACCAGGCAGAGGGCCTTCTCAGTGGTGGCGCCCGCCCTGTGGAATGCCCTCCCAGTAGATGTCAAGGCAATAAACAACTATCTGACATTTAGAAGACATCTGAAGGCAGCCCTGTTTAGGGAAGTTTTAAATGTTTGATGTTTTATTGTGTTTTTAATATTATGTTGGGAGCCGCCCAGAGTGGCTGGCGAAACCCAGCCAGATGGATGGGGTATAAATGATAAATTATTAATTTTATTATTATTACTACAAAGTCTCTCTCTTTTTTAAAAAAGAAATTGGAATCAATAATATCTACCACTTGTCTAGGGACGCAGGTGGCACTGTGGGTTAAACCACAGAGCCTAGGGCTTGCCAATCAGAAGGTCAGTGGTTCGAATCCCCGCGACGGGGTGAGCTCCCATTGCTCAGTCCCTGCTCCTGCCAACAGTTCAAAAGCACATCAGAGTGCAAGTAGATAAACAGGTACCACTTCAGCGGGAAGGTAAACAGCGTTTCCGTGCTCTGCTCTGGTTTGCCAGAAGCAGCTTAGTCATGGTGGCCACATGACCTGGAAGCTGTACGCTGGCTCCCTTGGCCAATAAAGCGAGATGAGCGCTGCAAGGGGAAAAAATAACTCATAGGTTATGAATCCCTAGGGGACAGGGAAATTCTGCTCCTTTCTATGCATTATGGTGTGATTTTATTTCTTATAGTCTAGTTTCAGATTTACACATGTCAAAGCAGCCACAGTCAGTGGAAGACACTTCTAGCCATGGAGCCACTAGCTACCTGAGCCTCCAGGGTCAGAGCTGGATCTAAAAGTACCCCCAAACTGTGAATCTGTGCAGCACCATTCTGAGTGGACAACTCATCAAGTTCTCTGACACAGGAAGTCCTCACCCACAGTGCCTCCATCTTGCCAGGATTCAAATTTTCGAAAAGGAATTTTCAATCTAATGCGGATGTCAGGGAGCTGGACCATATGACCCTAGATATACCTTCCAACTCTACAATTCTGTGATTCTATGAGGCGGGATAGGTGTTTGGAGGAGCATTTTGGGGCAGGGGGAATGGCATGGACCAGAAATGGGGTCAATCACCATAGCAAGACACTGGTAGATTAGCTAAGCACTTAGTCCTGCTTAATTGCTGTGCTGACCTAGCAAGGCAGGGGAGGAATTATAAGAAGCATCCCTTCTGCTCATAAACTAGATGAAATAGCCTTTCTTTTTTCTGTTTAAGTATGTGTGTGTGTGTGTGAAAAAGCATTCTCTTCTAATTTAATCTTTCGTCATGTTTTTAAACACCTTTGTCCTCATATGCTGTCAGGGACTGCATGAATGGTTTTGCTTAATGAAATCAGGGCAATGTGTGGGGAAAAGGGAGTTGCTTCTGCATATGCTATAAAAATACTTTGCATTCATTCCCCCTCCCCTCACATCCAGATTATTAACGTTGCGTGAAAGTCTAAAAGAAACCTGGCCTCGGGGTGTTCTTAAAGTTTATATGAGTAGGATTTTTGCTTTGTTTTATGGAATTGCTGGTGGTGCTTTGGGGATGGAATTTTGTTGAAGATACCATACTGTTGGGGCTGACCCATAGCTAGTGGTCTGGAGAGTGTCAGAGACCAGGAGCTGGGAGACAGGACCCAAGGGTCACTACATGCCATCCAACATATTGAGTCCCAAAAACGGGGTGTGTGTGCTCCCACGCAAGTCATGTGACCCATGCAAAGTTGTGAAGCTCCCCAAATGTGTGTTTTGGGGCACGTTTGCAAGATCACATCTCTGAGAAAGCACTTTTTATGGGGAGAGATCTCAGCATGAAATCACACAAGGTGAAATCGTGCAAGACTAGCCTGCTGGATCAAACCAGTTCAGTTGCTGGAAACCACAAGTGCGGAGAGTTGTGTTGCACTAATATGCTGATTGTGGGTTTCCCACAGGCATCTGGCTGGCCACTGTGAGAAGAGAGCAGCGTTCAAAATTCGCCAGGCACATTTTGTACCTGACTATCGGCCACTTGTGGGTTAAACCACAGAGCCTAGGACTAGCCGATCAGAAGGTCGGCGATTCAAATCCCTGCAACGGGGTGAGCTCCTGTTGCTTGGTCCCTGCTCCTGCCAACCTAGCAGTTCAAAAGCACATCAAAGTGCAAGTAGATAAATAGGTACCACTCTGGCGGGAAGGTAAACGGCATTTCCATGCCCTGCTCTGGTTCACCAGAAGGTTCTTAGTCATGCTGGCCACATGACCCGGAAGCTGTACACCAGCTCCTTCGGCCAATGAAGTGAGATGAATGCCGCAACCCCAGAGTTGGTCACAACTGGACTTAATGGTCAGGGGTCCCTTTATCTTTCTATCGGCTACTTGCGACCAAGTGAAGATGCTGAGACACCCTGCTGGTGCCTAAAATCTCCACCATCGGGAGCTGCATTCCTGGGGATCCTTGGATCTTGACCGTTTTCATACAATAACAACACATCCTGTAGAATTCTACCTGCAATTTTTTTATCTGCACAATCAGAACAAATTTCAGGAACCATAGAGAAGTAATGAAAAATATGATTTTCAAGCCATTTGACCCAAAAATAACAACTAGGCATTCCATTCCGATGACTGTAACCCTGGCATAGCTGTCAACTTTTCCCTTCTCTTGTGAGGAATCCTATTTGGAATAAGGGCATTTCCCTTTAAAAAAAGGAAAACATTGACAGCTATGAACCCTGGTTTAGGGAGCCATTTGGCACCAACCTTACATACCTGAGTTTCTAACACTGGAAGAGAGTGCTTGACTAGATGGGACTTTTTTGTGATCCTCTTTCCTTCTAAGCCTAGCAGTTGAAGATGAAGTGTTGCAAAACACCTGCAGTTTTAGCCCATTCCTCTCCATTTGATGGGTGACATTCGCTGATAGCCCAACCCTCGCAATATTTGACTCTCCAGAGGCAGAGGTTCACCCATCCAAATTCCGTTAGCACATCAGCCCTCCAATGGCCCTGAAATGGATATCAGCTGAAGCACTCGGTTGATTTACAGCCTTGTAATTCATTTGCCGTCGTTTATGATTCTTTATATAAAACCAGAACCTGGCAGCAAGAATGTCAGGATGTTTAAGTGTGGGGTGAAGAGGATTCCAGGCCACCGGTGTCCTTTCGCGGTGGGCAGGCAGAAGCCAATAAAGCAAATGCTCAGAGTAAATATATGAAATGTTTAGTAATAAAACTCTGCAAGGGGAAAGAAGGGGGCAGATCCTGCCCTTGAACACTCCATCTCTGTCCACCGCTTCTAACTGGCCAGACCTTGGGACGGAGGGTGGGAAAAAGCTGGCAAACGTATCCAAAAAATTATAAAGGCGAGTGACAAATCTATGGCTGCATATTACGCTGTGCAAAGAATTTTAGCACAGGTCCTCCAACTCTCTCCCCCTCCCCAAAACCGTCCCTTCATCTCCCAGCTGGACATATTCAGAGAGCATTTGCGATGGCCAAATGACATAATGGACGGCACTCGAGTAATTTAATGTGAGGTCTACCCTTGCGGTGCCGATGAATTATTTATCTCTTCAAACTGGGCAGTCACTTAAAAGGCAGGAATTTTCATCATTTGTCCATTAAACACTGTCCCTGATTTTGACCCTAAATAATGGCCGCAGGATTACAAAATGGATTTCGGGAGGTGCCGCAGTAATACGACACATGTCACGGGGAGGGGGGGGGAGAAAAAGGAAAAGTCCAAGGGCAATCCGGGGCCAGGAGGCAATATTCTTGATGAATATGGAATCAGCAATGCGATGTGGAACAGAATGCAATCCATTTTTATATTTTATATTGCAAATCACACTGAACCTAAACGTCTGGCCGGCTGAAACGAAATCCACCTTCGTTCTCGGTCTGCCCCCAACAGCACAGGATACCCCTGATCCAGAAGTAGCCACTCTAAGCCAAGACAAATCTATAAAGTGGTAGGAACAGGGGTGCAGAAAGTCCAGGAATCCAGAAGCCTTTGCACCTAAAACATTTGGACCTGGTGGGTGACAGCTAGGTCCTGCAGAGTCAAGGAAGCTGGTTTCTTTATCTATCTGGCTGCCATAAAATATTGCTATTTTTTTTAAAAAAATAATATTTATTAAAAGTTTAAGGAATACAGAAAGAAGTAAAAAAGAAAGTGAAAAAGTAAACAATACAAATCAATACATTACAATACATAAAAAAACAAAAGACACAATACATCAAAACAAAAACAAAAGCAAAAACAATTAAAAACAGATCCAATATTTCCATATCTTTGTCTTTCATTAACTTCTTTCATCGACCTCCTCACACCTCCCTTTTTTGTGTTCTAGTTATTAATTATTTCAGCAAACCCTTTCCATCTTTCACTGTTTTCTGTCATTTAATTGTCTTAATTTATTTTAACCTTATCTTACCATTAAAACCCTAAAATTTATTTATACTTAATGCCTTATAACATTTCTACTAAAGCCGTATAATTTCATTCCAACATTTTTCTTTTTTTTTATAATAATTTTTATTACATTTTTCAAAATTACAAAAAGAACAGAAAGAAAAAGCAGAATAGAAGAAAAAAAAAGAAAAAGAACAGAAAATCACATCCATTTCAATAGCTTATTTCAAATT
Organism: Podarcis vaucheri; assembly: GCF_965113315.1. NCBI lineage: Eukaryota > Metazoa > Chordata > Lepidosauria > Squamata > Lacertidae > Podarcis > Podarcis vaucheri. Next base: position 7,161,924 of record NC_138749.1, read on the forward strand.
TCCATTGGACTTCCCCACATCTCCCGCATAATGCATTCTTGATAATAAAGTCATCAGCAAATTATACCCTTATTTCGTGTGTTTCTTTATATTTTCAGTTGCAATTTAAGTTTAGATCTCTTATTCTCCATTTACTCTAAAAATATCATTCCAACATTTTTCTAACACTCATTAATTTTACAATATTTCTCTAAATAAATAAACTTTTTTCCAATCTTCTTCCACCGTCTCTTCTCCCTGGTCTCAGATTCTGTCAGTCCTTTCTATCAATTCCATATGGTCCATCAACCTGGTGATCTTCTGTCCGAGGCTCTTAACTCTTTTCCATGTCCCTTCTGCAGATCTTCTTCATATTTATACATGCACTTTACTTTATCTTCTGCTGATCTTGTTCTTAATTTCCTTCCTTTGGCACTGAGGAGTAGATCTCGGGGAAACTCCAACCTCACAATGCCTTTATTCCTTCTCGATAGGTCAGCCCATTCTCCATGGTCAGAACTAAAGTCCAAAAGATATTTCAGAGCGTGTTTCAAAATCCCTCCGAAGCTAAAGGCCCCCACAACTCCAATCTCCCCCTGACCCAAATCCAGATCCCAAAAGCCAGAACATCCCTGCATAAGGGGATCTATCCAACTTTCCTTCTCCAATCCAAGCGGGACTCCATCCCTCCAAATCTGGCTTTCTCTAAATTCAATCGTAAAAGGCAACAGCTTATATTCATCAAATTGCCTCTGTAAGGCTGGGGCTCTCTCCACTTGTGTTACTCGAGGTTCAACAACAGCTTTCTCCCTCGTCTTCTCCACAGCTTGCCATGTCAAAGCAGATTCCTGAATCGATTCCTGAGTAGTTTCTGTATAGGTATTCACTTTTTGTCCCAAATCAGTCATTTTTTGTCCCAAATTATCAATTTTAATAATCATCACATCCGTCTTCTCATGAAGCTGTTCCAATCAAGCACTTGTCTTGCAAAATGCAATCACTAAGGCTTCTTCAAGATCCAATTTTCCGTTCTACTCAGGGGTAGTTGTTTAAAGTTCAATTGTCCACAGGAAAAAGTCAGCGCTCTCTGGTAACAGCAATGCGGCTTCACTCCGTGAAAGAAGCAGTCGATTCGAAGCACTGCGCCGCTCACCCCATGTCGCTCCGGATCCCCGAAACCGGGTTTCCCCGTGAGTAGGGGAGGTGCAAAAGGTGCCAACCGAATCCCACTTCCACAGGCTTCTCCCGCCTGTTGTTTTTAGTGGGTCTCCGCCTTCGCCGTGGCGGCCAGACACTAATTTCCACGGAGCGGATTCCATGGTTGTGTGGTTTTTATTGGTGGGGACTATTTTGTTGGTTTTGGAACACATCTGTCTTGGGAGACCATGGAACAGTGCACCTTTGGGGATGACAACAAATCACTAGAGAGTTACAGGGCCTGCTGTGGCTGTAGAGACTGATACAGGAGAGGCATGTTTTGGGGCAGATGGTGACATCTGGTTATGTTACTGCAGATGCACCATGGCATTTCTTTTCCACGCACTCCGCCCAGCTGTCATTCCTCCCCTGGTCACTGCTGTGGATACACGACCTGACATTCTGTCTTCAGGCACTGTGGTCATCTGAAAGGAATTCCTACATAGGAGGGCTGATGTTCCCAGCTTCCATGTCTCCTCTGCAGACATCTTTGTAACAGAGTTGGTCTGCCAAGGGGCCTGGTGCCTGAAGCCAGCTCTCCATTGAGCACACTCTTGGGGATCTTTCATTTTGTTGCCTGACCAAGCCAACTTCAACGTCACTAAGACAGGAGTGGGAGCATTTTGAGAATGTGGGCTTGGTAGAGCACAACTTTGTTTGAAACTTGATGCCCAAAACCTCATATGGGTCCAAATTCATCATTAGGACCACACAACACCCACCCTTCTATCCATACTGTGGTTCCTCCATTCTGTACCCAACACAAAAATCTCATCTCCTTGAACCATTCTGTGACCTCATCTCATCCAGGCTTCCTGCCCTCCTTCACTCTTTCTCATAAATGACTCTCTGCCTGGAGTTTCCTGGCAGCTGGATTGCTGTTCCTCACTGTGAAGGAGAGGGGTGAGGTGAGGGAGAGGTGTTCCACCAGGGACCCACTGGGAGCTGGAGGGCCCCATTCCTGCCTCTCATCACCTGGCCCAGGGTGGGGCCTGACAGGCCTATAAGAACTGCTGCTATGGCTACCACCCAGGAGGACTCCCCTGCTCAAGGCCTGAGGGCCCCAGTCCTGCCACTCAACTCCTGGCCTATGGCGAGCTCTGATGGGCTCTATAAAGGACTGCTGCTGCTGCCGCTGGGCAGAGAGGGCTCCATTTTGTTTTGTTTTTTGTTTAAATTGCTGTTATTTTTTACCTGTGTAATTTTAAACTGTGATATTAATGCTGTATTCTTAAATTTAGATTTTGATTTATGTGGAAATTGTTTCCCATTTGGTTGTGTCTTTTTTTGATGTGGTTTATTTATTGTTTATGACTTTTGTAATTATGTAAATCTTGTTATGCTGTGGGCCGCCTTGAGCATTGTTTTTCTAATTGTGGAAAGGTGGCATACAAATAAAAAATGATGATGAGGACGATTTGTACTACACTGTCTTCCCCTCCCCTTCTCCCTCCTGATAACAACAATGACTCACCTGGTGGTGACTCACCAAATGCAGGGATAGAGGAGAAATTTGATTCACTTTCCATGTAAATCCCAATTCCCAATTTGCATTCAAATCCCAATTCACACTTTCCTTTCCCCCCCCCCAAAAGATATTTATTAAAGTTTTTTTGAAATATAACAATGAAAAAATAAAAAATAAAAAGAAACAAAATACAACATAAAAACAGTTAAAAAACAAATAATTTCCCATACCATATCTTCCTTACGCTTATTTCCCCAGACCTCCTCATACCTCCCTTCTTTGTATTCCAGTTCAATTTGTTAGTTCAGCAAATCCTTACCATTAAGCTTTTACCCATTTATAAACCTTTTTTTTTTTTTGTATCTCCTAAAGGATTGCAGCTGGAAACCCCTTAGTTTCTATCCAACATCCTTCTAACATTCATTAATTTTACAATATTTCTGTAAATAGTCTTTAAATTTCTTCCAGTCTTCTTTCACCAACTCTTCTCCCTGGTCTTGGATTCTGCCAGTCATTTCTGCCAATTCCATGTAGTCGATCACCTTCATCTGCCATTCTTCCAGAGTGGGTAAATCTTGTGCCTTCCAATACTTTGCAATGAGTATTCTTGCTGCTGTTATAGCATACATAAAAAAGTTCTATCCTTCTTTTGCACCAATTGGCCAACAATGCCCAGAAGAAAGGCCTCAGGTTTCCCCAATTCACACTTTCCAAACCAACCTGCAAAAGGAAATGCAGCCATCCTTCAACATTTGCATGTCTCTGAGGTTTGCAGTACAGTTCTGCAGTCAAATAGTGTGGACGAAAAGACACACACCGAGATAGACTGTTCACAGATTGCATACGTTCATGAAAACAGCATGCAGAAATGCATTATATTTGTGGAAACCTCTTTGCAAAAATAAATATATTAGACAAACTTGCAAACAAGGATGTATATGGAGAGAAATCCGCATGGAAACGTTGATGGATTTTCATGAGGCCTTTTTTAATTTAACCAAAGTGGACAGATTTGACCATCTCTAATTAAAACCCACTCTTACCATGAAGCCTGCAGCTGACATTCTTCGTCCTAGACCTCATCCAAATGAGGCCTACATCAGGCTTGTAGAACCTGGAACCCACCAACCTAAGTAAGCCCAAAAAGCCTCATTGACCATAGTCATAGAGGGTTTCAAGGCAGACACAACAGTGAGAAGGGGGGGTGGCAGGAGGTGGGAAAGGGAGCTCTAAAGAATATTTGGCTCTGGCTGTTGCTCACTCTTCTGTCAAGGGCTTCCTTTGCCAATTGGTGGGAAATGGATTGCCGTAACTTTTTCTCCCCCCTTTCCAAGGGAGTGTGCATCGTTCCTCATTGATTGGCATGCCAAATCCTCCGCAAAGTAATGAGTCAGTGTTGATGCAAATCACCGCTGAACTGTCACTTTGATTGCACAGCCCTCTGTCAACATGATTAAACTGGCATGGCATCTGAAAGGTAATGAAGGACTTTAAAAGTTGGAAGCGAAATTGTGGCAGCAGGGGGCGGGCAGGCAAAGGGGTAAGATGGAGGGGACAATGTGCCAACGAGTGACACCTGACTCTTCCACATTTCCACGTTGGCAAGCCATGTCAAGAAGAAATCACAATGCACCTGGAATTTTCTAGTGCATTGACTGACATAACAGGCGGTGGCATACTGGGAGGCAGGAGTGTATCCAGCAAGCTCGTTGTGCAAATTATTTTGCTTCCATTCTTGTCTCTTCAGTCCAGCCAACACTGCTGGCTTCTTTGTCTTTCATAATGCTAGAACCCTGAAGCTAAAGGTTGGATGGTTCAGGACAGATGTCAGAAAGTATTTCTCAATGTAGTGCATAGTAAAACTATGGAGGCAGTGAGGGCCATCAACATAGATGACCTCAGGAGGCAGGGATGATCACTGACCCAGGTAAAGGTAAAGGGACCCCTGACCATTAAGTCCAGTTGCGGATGACTCTGAGCTTGTGGCGCTCATCTCGCTTTATTGGCCGAGGGAGCCGGCATTTGTCTGCAGACAGCTTCCGGGTCATGTGGCCAGCATGACTAAGCCGCTTCTGGTAAACCAGAGCAGTGCACGGAAACACTGCTTACATTCCCGCCAGAGTGGTACCTATTTATGTACTTGCACTTTGACATGCTTTCGAACTGCTAGGTTGGCAGGAGCAGGGACTGAGCAACGGGAGCTCACCCCGTCACGGGGATTCGAACTGCCGACCTTCTGATCGGCAAGTCCTAGGCTCTGTGGTTTAACCCACAGCGCCACTCACTTCCCTGGCCATTGACCTAGATGGCCTTAAAAGAGGGCCTTATCTTGGAAGATGGCCTTATCGTGGAGGATAAGTCTGTCAATGGCTGGTAGCCATGATGACTATGCTCTGCCTACATGGATCTAAATACCAGTTGCTGGAAGCCATAGGAGGGGACAGTGTTATTATGTGTGGGTCGTGCTTGCTGGTTTCCCACAAACATCTGGTTGGCAACTGTGAGAACAGGATTCTGGCCTCGTCGGGCTATTGGCCTAATCTAGCAGGTTCTTCTTATGTTTTTATTAATCCAGGGTCAATCAATGAAGCTGAAAGGTGCAGGACCGGCAAAATAAAATACTTCTTTACACAGCACATTGTTAAATCCTTGGTCACCATAAGAGGAAGTTGGTAAATAGTCACAAACTTGGGTTGTTTTAATAGAGGAACAGACAGATTAATGGAGGATAAGGAAATCTGTGAATCAATGAATCCTGGGAACTGTAATTTGATAAGGGTGCTGGGAATCTTAGTTTTGTGGGGAAATGACAGTTCCCAAGATTCCTTGGAGAAGCAATGTGGTTTAATTGTGCTGTTTAATGTGCTTTAAAGGTCTGTCCACCCATTTTTTTTAAAAAAAGAAGAGTCTATGGATTTTCAGGATGACATTTAGATATCCTCTAATTTTTACACTTCTTATTCAGATTGACTGACCATGTCTCTCACAATTGATCTACTTCCACTTGTACAAGTTTGATCATTCACCAAAGAGGACTCCCACATAAGGCAGTGAGTAGTTGAGAAAGGATGAGGTTGAGTTTACCTTACGGCCAAGTCCAAGCAGCTAAAAGACCCTGCTAAAGCCTGGCAAAACAAGGTTGATTTCGCCCCAAAGAGCTGATGTCGCCGAAGCAAACAAACGGAGATGAAGGAAAGGGCACATCAACATAATGTACATAGTGGGATGATGCTTGAAGGTCAGGCCATGATCTTTTACAACTTAGTGACACATAATGCCAATATTCATCAGGCGGTGATGAAGACCGAAGCTGGGTTGGAAAACAAAGTGCAGCACATGACATTTGTTCTTGTACCTCTGTGTTTCGGAAAATGTTCTGCTGTAGACAAATGGTCACAGAAACTGTCTGAAACCGGCAATGAAATATGATGGGCCTGCGGGAAGAGTCATGGCTCAGTGTTATAACATCTGCTTTGTACAGAGAAGGTCCCAGCTGCTTCCCACAGCACCTCCAGATGCTAAACCACTGCTGGATAAACCACTGCTGGTCAATGTATGCTATACTGAACTACATTGACCAATAATGAGACTTAATATATGGTACCTTCATAAGTTTCTGAGGATATAGATATGGAGGGAAGGACAATAACTCAAGCAAGGAGCATCTCGTTCCAGAGGTCCATTCTTAACCTGAAACTGTTCTTAACCTGAAGCACCACTTTAGCTAATGGGGCCTCCCACTACCGCCGCACCGCCAAAGCACGATTTCTGTTCTCATCCTGAAGTAAAGTTCTTAACCCAAGGTACTATTTCTGGGTTAGCGGAGTCTGTAACCTGAGGCGTATGTAACCTGAAGCGTATGTAACCCGAGGTACCACTGTACCAGACTTTTAGAAGACATCTAAAGGCAGCCCTGTTTAGGGAAGCTTTTAATGTTTAATAGGTTATTGTGTTTTAATATTCTGTTTGAAGCCGCCCAGAGTGGCTGGGGAAACCCAGCCAGATGGGCGGGGTATTATTATTATTATTATTATTATTATTATTATTAATCTGCTGCAGGATGTGTCAGGTTGAATCTCTGGCATCTTAAGTTAGTCCTGGAGAGCTACTGTCAATCTGTGTAGATAATACTGAGCAAGAAAAACCAATGGACTGTCTCAGCATACGGCAGCTTTCCATTTATAAAGCTGTAAAAGCATAAAACATAAGAAGATCCATGCTCAATCAGGCCATTGACCCATCTAGTCCTGCAACCTTTTCTCACAGTGGACCACCATACACTTGAGGGAAACCCACAAGCAGATTTCAACATGAGACCAGTCTCCTCTCTTGTGGTTCCCAGAACCCTCTGAGGGTTCATCCATGTTTTCATTTGCCTCATCACTTCCCCCTGGGAAAAGTCTCAGTTTAGTGTTTTTGTTTTTTGTTTTTTCCTGATTTAGCACTAAAGAGTGGGTTTTCTGGGAGAAAGTAGTTGGGTAAAGGCAGAACAGCTTGGACCTGGGCCTAGAAGGCATAGGACAATTATGTAACTACACCTCTGGGAAGGATCATGGGGTCTTAGTAGACCACAAGCTTAACGTGAGTCAACAGTGGGATGCAGCAGCAGAAAAAAAGCTAGGCTGCCTCAACAGAAGTATAGTGTCCAGATCAAGGGAAGGAATAGTACTGCTCTATTCTACCTTGGTGAGACCACACCTGGAGTACTGTGTGAAGTTTTGGGTATGACATTATCTTTCATTGGGGATAGCATGGTCTGGGATTGATGCTGTGACCAGTTAAACTGCCCCCTAACCTGCAAATAAACGGTGGGGTGGGGTTTTAGCAAAGGAAAATAAGTTAATTCCTATATAATCCCTTCCTAGTGCAGAGAGGTACAATTAGGATACTTTTTTAAAAAAGAAGAACTTCCTAGATAAATGCTGAGCTTGGGAAGGGAGTAAGCTGGCTAGAGAAGTTGTGAAGTATCTTTCTGTTAAGGATTCCAAAAGTGAGTTTTGACAGGCGCCTGTCAAGGATAGATACACCGTAAACCATTCAGGGAAATCCCCTCACCTCAAGCTATCTGAGAAGGAATGGGGGTAATCTCCCCCTCAATGCATTTTTGGCAGATTTAAGTAACTGATTGCTACTGCAAATCTCCCCATTGCCCAAATCAAGGCTGGCTTGGAACCCCACAGCCCTAAGCTGTATCTCAAAGTCAACCATTCCTTTGTTTTCACATTGTTTGGGTCCTTTCAACTTTTAAGAGGCTGGATTCTTATCATAAGGTTAAAAAAAAAGAGGTAGTTTTTTAGTATAGTAAACTTTTTTTACTTACAGAGCTTTTTTGGAACACAGGAAGCTGTGTTATACAGAGTCAGATTATTGGTCCATTTGCACAGGTTTGTCTACAATGATTGGCAACAATTCAACAGGGCTTCTGATGAAAATGGAACCTAGGAGGCTCAAACATAATGATCCCAAGATGTTAACTTCTTAAAAAAATCAGTTCAGCAAATTCCAGTTTTTGTTATGGAAGTACCTTAACCATTTTGAGTGAGTAGTGTGAGATGCAAACATTTCTCAATTGGTAGGTGATTGATTTGCAGTTTGGTCACCAACCTCCCCGGTGACCCCACACACCAACACCACAAAAAGGAAATTAGGTAACAGTCCTAAGTGAGAATGCACCCAACCTTCATGTGTTGACTTTATAAAATACAGGTGGGAAGAGGATGGGGACAAAACTAGAATTTAGTCCATAGTCACACCATCAATTTAAAGCACTATGATACTGTGTTGTGTATCCACAGCAGTGACCAGAGGAGGAATAACCACTGGGAGGAGCACAGGAAGAAGAAGAAGAAGAAGAAGAAGAAGAAGAAGAAGAAGAAGAAGAAGAAGAAGAAGAAGAAGAAGAAGAAGAAGAAGAGTTGTTGTTGTTGTTGTTGTTGTTGTTTGGATTTGATATCGTGCTTTATCACTACCCTAAGGAGTCTCAAAGCGGCTCACAATCTCCTTTCCCTTCCTCCCCCACAACAAACACTCTGTGAGGTGAGAGAGGCTAAGAGACTTCAAAGAAGTGTGACTAGCCCAAGGTCACCTAGCAGCTGCATGTGGAGGAGTGGGGAAGCGAACCTGGTTCACCAGATTATGAGTCTACTGATCTTAACCACTACACCACACTGGCTCTCTCCATGGGGCATCTGTAACTGCAAAACCAGACATCTTCATATTGGTCCCTCCTATATTGGTCTCTCCAGCAGTCTCTAAAGCCTCCAACGGTTTGACTTCATCCCCAAAGACGCACTCTTCTATTGTATCCCAAGGCAGATGGATGCCAACCAGGCTACTATATTAAACTATCATGGCTTTCCCCCAAATAATTCTGGGAGGTGTAGTTGTTAAGGATGCTGTGAGTTGTTCAGAGTCCATGGCTCCCTTCACAGAGCTACCATTCCCAGGGGTCTCTGTGAAGAGGGATGACTGATTACTAAACCACTTTGGCAACTGTAGGCCCATGAGATGATCAGGGTTCTCCTTACAACTCTCAGCACTCTTAATGAACTACGCCTTCTAGAATTGCAGGTGGTACCATATTGCTTTGAATCTATAGTGTGAATGTGGCTATATGTTTGAGGCTGGTCCATGAGGCTACCCCACCGATCAGTGCCTGCCTGCCTGCCTTCTTTATTTTAAGCAGACTAGATACAGTCAACCCTCTAGTTATGTACTGCTCTGGATACGTAACCTTCAGGTTACGAATGCGGCAAACCCAGAAGTGTATACTTCTGGGTTTTGCCCTGCGCGCATGCACAGAAGTGCTCAATCGTGCTGCGTGCATGCACAGAAGTGATGCCTCTGCCTACAGACTTTTTGGGTTGTGGGCAGACCCCAGGAATTAATTTAATTCATATCCAGGGGGTCCACTGTACAGTGGTACCTTGGGTTACAGTCACTTCAGGTTACAAATGCTTCAAGTTACAAACTCTGCTAACCCAGAAATAGTACCTTGGGTTAAGAACTTTGCTTCAGGATGAGAACAGAAATCGCGTGGTGGTGGCGCAGCAGCAGCAGCAGCAGGAGGCCCCATTAGCTAAAGTGGTACCTCAGGTTAAGAACAGTTTCAGGTTAAGAACGGACCTCCAGAACGAATTAAGTTCTTAACCTGAGGTAGCACTGTACTACCATTGTAGAGCTCAACAGGGAGGAAGATGGGGACTGATCTAGAATGGGTTGGCTCCACCTGACTTTGGCTTTGGCTCCCCCTGCTGTTGGCCTCCTGGCCTTCCATCCAATGGTTGTCAAGCATCACATCAAACTCTTTGGGGGGGCGAGGCTGTGGCGCAAGTCACGTGACACATGAGCAAGTCCAAGAAGACATGTGTCCCGGTTTTTTAATCTGAAAAAGTGGGACGGAGTGCACGTCAAACTGGGAACCTTTTAGAACAGAACAGAATAGAACCATAGTTTCATTTAAAATAAAGACAACTCTAGTAATACATGTACTACTCATAGCCATCTTGAACATTGCCAGAAGTACAATGCTGTTTACTTCCAACATGTTTTAAAACTGTTTCACAAAAGTAACAGCTTCACACTAAAAGAGAGATGGTTAAAGGCAGTGTACTTTGGCAGTTGAGGAGGCAGGGGGTGGAGGCAAAGGTGACTTTTATGACGATTTATTTCATTGTTTTATTTATTGCCTCAAGCCCCATGCACTGAGCTTTATATAAATCTGTAATGGGATAAGGTATTTTTTATTTTATTTTTTTACAGGTCCTTCCTTTGCTTTTGTTTTTAAAGGAGCCTATAACGTGTAAAAATCCATTGTTGAGATACATTTTTCAAAACCTGCTGCCAGATCAAGAGCTCTTCGGAATGATGAAAACGTGAAGTTTTGAGATCTTTGTTTTAAAGAGGGAAACAAAAGAAAATCTTCCTTAATCATAGAATTGTGGGGTTGGAAGGGACCAGAGAGGTCATCTACTCCAGCCCCCTAGAATGCAGCAATATTTTGCCCATGACCTTGAGATTAATATGGGACGCAGGTGGCGCTGTGGGTAAAAGCCTCAGCGCCTAGGGCTTGCCGATCGAAAGGTCGGCGGTTCGAATCCCTGCGGCGGGGTGCGCTCCCGTCGTTCGGTCCCAGCGCCTGCCAACCTAGCAGTTCGAAAGCACCCCCGGGTGCAAGTAGATAAATAGGGACCGCTTACAAGCGGGAAGGTAAACGGCGTTTCCGTGTGCGGCTCTGGTTCGCCAGAGCAGCGATGTCACGCTGGCCACGTGACCCGGAAGTGTCTTCGGACAGCGCTGGCCCCCGGCCTCTTGAGTGAGATGGGCGCACAACCCTAGAGTCTGGCAAGACTGGCCCGTACGGGCAGGGGTACCTTTACCTTTACTTTGAGATTAATAGTCTCATACTTGACTGTCTGAGCTAATAATAATAATGATGATGATGATGATGATGATGATGTCACAATTTCAGAGAAAATGAAAACTAATTGCTTGAGGGTTAGCATTTAGCCATTTTGTAGAGCCATTTGCAAATTTGCAATAGTACAGTTATGCTTTGTCACCATATTATAACCAGAAGTGGGCGCACCCTGGACACATTAGCAATGTGGTAATCAAAAACAATGGAAAGTACTGACTTCTCTCCTGACAGAGATAATTACATTAAGTACATTACCTCCCCCCCTTTTTTTTATTTGGGAAAGGGTGTTCAAATTTCTGTATCAAATAAAAGCAAATAGAATACTGAGAAGTGATAGGATAGCCGTATTCAAATATCTAAAAGCCTGTCACACAGAAGATGTAGCAAGCTTGTTTTCTGCTACTCCAGAGGGTAGGACTCAAACCAGTGGGTTCAAATGACAAGAAAAGAGATTCCAGTTAAATATTGGGATGAACTTCCTGATGGTAATAAATGTTTGACAGTGGAAGGGACTACCTGAGCCAGTGTGGTGTAGTGTTTCAGAGCGGTGGACTCGCAATCTGGTGAACTGGGTTCGATTTCCTGCTCCTCTACATGCAGCTGCTGGGTGACCTTGGGCTAGTCACACTTCTCTGAAGTCCCTCAGCCTCACTCACCTCACAGAGTGTTTGTTGTGGGGAAGGAAGGGAAAGAAGATTGTGAACCGCTTTCAGACTCCTTCTGGTAGTGATAAAGCAGGATATCAAATCCAAACTCTTCTTCTTCTACCTTGGAAGGCGATGGACTCTTGGATGGTGATCTGCCAGGGGTTCTTCAGCTGTGATTCCTGCATTGTAGGAGGGTTGGGCTAGATGGTGCTTCCAACTCTACAATCCCATGAATCTGTGAAAAAGGGTTTTGGTTTTACCAGTATGCTGCTTCAGCTCTCCCTCTCCCTCCTGTAGTCTCCCCCACCCTTCATTTCTCCTGCTTACTTAACTACATCACCTGTCTGCTTCAAGGTCTGCGGTTCCACCGCTTTGTCCTCCAGGGTCTCCGAACTCTCAGTGTTTACATGCAACACATCTCCAGTCCTGCTTTCTTCTCCTCTTCTCTCACTTTTCTTTTTTTAAAAAAAGAAAAGATCTCCTTGCTTTTTCTACTTTGCCAGTTTCAAAAGCCCTTGCCTTCTAGGACTTTCCCGGTCTTCAGGGACATGTCCCACTTCACATCGCCTTTAATGGATTCGAGTCTCTCTGCTCCCCTTCCCGTCTCCATGGACCCTCTCTCTCTCTCATCCGTCTCAGGATGCCTTTTCCACCTCCCCCCCCATCTCTTTCTTCTGCTCGTCACATCAAAAACCTAAGCTCTCTCAAGATACCGTTTCATCCGCCATTGATGTTTCTGTGGGGAACTGTAGGGTGAGGGTGTGTGTGGAATTGGGAGGGGAGAGATGTTTGAAACACCACCTTGAGGCTCCTATGCTTTCACTCGTGTGTAAAAAACAAAAAGCAACGACCAATCTTAGCCTGTATAACGTCCAGAGTTTTTCAAAACAATCAAGTTCCTATGGCAAAACAGAGCAAAGATGTTGGAACATAAAACACTGTAGCCTTCATTGGCTCATTTCCCATGTTTCTTTCACCTCCGTTCGCCTGATAAAGGGAAGGGAGCCAGCCTCTTTTGAACAAATGCAAATATTGCTCCGACACACTCACATAAACACACACACACACACACAGCTTTCAAGGAACTGTGCAGAGATAAAACACATCCTTTGGTTGTTGCAAGATTCCCTGGTTGGCCAAAAGTCTAATCTTGAAGGTGAAATGCTCCGCTGTGGCCCTCTGAGCTTTCCACCCCCCTGGACCATTTTAAAACGTCTGTAAAGTCGTCTGATTTTTTTAACCTTTTGTATGTATATCCAAAGTCTCGGCACATTGCTCATAACTATTTGATGTTCAATATAAAGCGCCTTTTTTTGTTTTTGCTTTAAAAAGGAAGAAAAGAACCAACTCCCCAGGATATCATCAAAGAGGGAGAACCACACAAGTTGCCTTTTAAATGCCATCCTTAGTTAATATTGACACAAATTTAGAGGTTCTTGTCTCTAAATACTTCAGTCCCTTACCGGCAGCAGAGGCACAAAACTTAGAACTTGCCAGTTGTTAGAAGCAAATCAAAAAATTACGCACCGCTCTACTGGGGAAATGTGTCAAAACCTTTTTTTAAATATTAAAAAAACAACAACCCAGAAGTGAGGGCGAATTCTGGAATTTGGACACCATCCAAAAACTAATGTAGGAAGAAAAGGCTTTTCTAGGCATATCCTGGCTTCCTTTCATTGCTCTGCCATGAGGCTGAAATATTTCCTCCAGGGAGGGGGTATGTGTGTGAAATTTAAAGTTAACAGAAGAAATAGTAGACACAGATATTCCAAACAAGAATGGACCTGACATGGTTTTTATTTATTTAAAAGAAGAAATTCTTATTTGAGGAGGACTGTCGGAAACTAAGCAATTTCCAGAAGTTTTGTTTTGCAGTTCCTCATATGACAACTTGATCTACCTTATTATAATATTTTTGTCTCCTTTTGTTTGTTATTATGTTATGTATTATGAGTTTGACTAAACTGTGGGAGGCAGTGGAAGATAGAAGTGCCTGGCGTGCTCTGGTCCAGGGGGTCACGAAGAATCGGACACAACTAAATGACTAAACAACAACAACATGTTATGTACTTTTGTGTTTGTGTATTGAAAACTGCCTTGTGATCCTCAGATGGGCAGTATATAAATTTCATAAAAAATAAAATAGCAATCCAACAATTTTCTTGTTCTAATGGGGTTACAAATGAAACCAATTAACCTGGAAATGTGTTCTAAACTTCCATTGAATTATGCTAGATTTCCAGATGTGAAAGATCATATACAATGTGAAAAAGTATCATGTCAGGAAACATCAAGAAAATGGAATGAAGTCTTTTTTGAATGCAGCCAATATATTGCACCCAGCGGTCTTCTTTAGGTTTTGAATAGCATGAAGGACAAGACATGCCATCCTGAATTTTTTCACTTTACTCTCACAATTTTCAGGTTTAAAGGGTTTGCAAACTTTTTTTCCCCTGGAAGCAATAGCATGTATTGCATTCCATTACTTCTCTGGAAATGGCTTTTATGTCACGTGAAAGCTCAAATAGAATGTGGAAATGGACAGTTAAGGAAACAACATTGAAATGGCATAAACAGTCATGTGAATGCAGCATTATCGGGATAAAACCCAAATTCTGTATCATCAAAATGAGAACGTCGGGTTGTTTGAATTGGAGTTATTAAATAACAGAGTTAAAATATTATCTAAAATGTATGAATTACTACTGGAATGGCATTTGAAAGATGAGGAAGTTAAATCGGTTATGATTCATTGGGCTAAATATATTGGGCATAATATACAAATAGAGGACTGGGGAAAATTATGGAAAGAGGAAATAAAATTTACTGCTTGCAGTGCATTGAAAGAAAACATTATGAAAATGATGTATAGGTGGTATATAACACCAGTGAAGTAAGCTAAAATGTACAAAACAGATAACAAATGTTGGAAATGTAAAGAACAGGAAGGTACTTTTTACCATATGTGGTGGGAATGTAAAAAAGTGAAGGACTTCTGGGAAATGATTTATAATGATTTGAAAAACATGTTGAAATATACATTTGTTAAAAAAACAGAAGCCCTTCTATTGAGTATTGTAGATACAGAAATTCATATGAATGATTTAAAAAATGTTTTTATATGTGATAACTGCAGCAAGGATATTGTTAGCCCAAAGAAGGAAGCAAGAAGAAATACCAACGAAAGAAGAGTGGCAAGAGAAATTGATGACCTATGCTGAGATGACGAGATTAACCAGGAAAATTTGGAACCAGCCGGACCATACTTTCCTAAAGGAATGGAAGAAGCTTTCGACGTATTTGGAAAGCAACTGTAACCAATCGACATCGCTTGTAGGGTTAAAAGAAGTTTTGTAAGGAGTAATATATAAATTATTGTGAAAAGAATTAAGAATAGGTATTCAGATTTGAATTTATAGCAATAACTGTAGTAACAAAATGCATAATTAGAAAGGGTTTTAGAAAACCATCAGTTGAGGTTGAAGGAAGTCTTAGGCTATTGTCAGGGAACTGCCATCGGAGCCAGAGGGAGAGGGAGGGCTCCAGAGGGATTCCGGAGAGCGTCCCGGGAGGGAGAGATGCAGCACATCTTCTGGGGAAGGAAATTAGCGTAACACCAGTGGAGAAGGGGGCAGATGGGGGAATCGGCGAGGTGGCTCCAAGACTCTTCGCCGGGAACCAGTGGGGAGAGCATGGGTCCTCCGATGCCCACACCCTCCCTGCGCAGAAGGCTTCCGCACAGGGAGGCTAGGAGGAGACTAAGCGTCAAAGAGCTTCTTTGCTGGAAGAAGTTCAAGAAACGCCCACTAACGGATTCTGCCAGCGATTGAGACAGTCACGGGCGCGTGGCTGTCCAGACAGAAAGGGTTCATTCAGGCAACCAGCCAAGAGTGGCGTTGATTTACACACAAGCAACCCCTAGAACCATTACAGCTATGATAGCCAAAGATTCTGAAATTATGTTTGAAAGGATGATATGCTGGAAAATATGTGTAAAGGTAAAAGGTAAAGGGACCCCTTACCATTAGGTCCAGTCGTGACCGACTCTGGGGTTGCGGCACTCATCTCGCTTTATTGGCCAAGGGAGCAGCCATACAGTCATGTGGCCAGCATGACTAAGCTGCTTCTGGCGAACCAGAGCAGTGCATGGAAACACCGTTTACCTTCCCACCAGAGTGGTACCTATTTATCTACTTGCACTTTGACATGCTTTCGAACTGCTAGTTTGGCAGGAGCAGGGGCTGAGCAATGGGAGCTCACCCCGTCGCGGGGATTCGAACCACCGACCTTCTGATCGGCAAGTCCTAGGCTCTGTGGTTTAACCCACAGCACCACCTGCATCCCTGGAAAATATGTGCAAAAACCAGTAAAAAAATATTATTATATTTTTTTAAAGAGAACGTCGGGTTGTTGTTCTTGTTTAAAAATGATGATGAGTTTATTAATGATTACCTCCCCCAACCATGTTAGGAGCCTGTGCAAAATGTACCCCAGCGTCCTTAAATCTAGATGTCCTCCTTCTGGAGTAGAATCAAAGGGATGCTGGAATCTCAGAGCCAATAATGAAATGGAACATGTCCATCTGTAGTAATCAGTTGCTCAAATAAAAGCATCTGACTGCTCCAGCTAACAAATAGCCCTGTAGAACTGTTGGCAGGAAGTCTAAAGACTTTTTGCCGATCAGCAAGAAGCCAGCCTTTTGTGCACAAACCCCAAGGAACACAAAAGAATAAATGTGAAGCAAAACAAGAGGAAAAGTCGGCATGGAAATGAGGTGAAGGTCTGACATGAATATCCAGAGTCGGAAAGAAAATCTGCATTGTGAACGTGCCTGCTCCATTCTTTCTCCCTTCTGCTTGAAGCTTAACTTAAGTACCACAACCCACAATAGTTAACAAGAGCTTATTCTCTACAACTGCCAGTGCTAAGGCTTCAGGACATGACACGGAAATTGCTAGAATCACAGAGCAGTAAAGTAGGAAAGGAGCTCTGAGAGTCATCTAGTCCAATCACCTGCAATAACAGCTAAAGAAGCAGACTCCAAGCTTGGTTTAAAAACTTTGAATGGGAGTCCATCACCTTCCAAGGTAGTCTGTTCCACCTTCGAATGGCTCTCACCATCAGAAAATTATTCCAAAAACAGTGGACGCTCAGGTTGCGAACATGATCCATGTGGGATGCATGTTCGCAACCTGCAGCATCTGCAACCCGCAGCGGTGCGTATGTGCATATTTTTTCTTGATTTTCCCCTCTAAAAACTAGGTGCGCCTTATGGTCCTGTGCGCCTTATGGAGCAAAAAATACGGTACCCACCAACAACTCCCAAAAAACTCCTCTATGAACTCCTCCCAGAACTGGTTTTATAGTCCCACTGACTCCAACCCCCCCCCCGGGTCCTGACTGGGCAACCTGTTTAACTATTTCACCTCCAGCACTCTCTCATATATGTTAACGTCACATATGGGTGTCACTGGCCATACACTCAAAGGTTGTCAGTGAACTACCCTGTGTGCGGGGATATGGGATGGGCTGCCTGCGTACACATGAGTCTTGCCAGGCACCCCCATATCCCATTTACCCTGAGGAGCCCCAATTCCCCCGGCTGGGAGGCTGGGAGGCTGGGAGGGATACACGCCCAATGCCTGAGCCAAGCTCTTCCTACATTTGAAAGTTTAATAAAGTTGTGGCCAAATTTTAATTCTATAACACATTGTCATTAGTCATTATTCCTTTCTGGTGGTCCCTGGGGGTTGGGGCGGTCGCCGCCTCATCACACAAGGAAGACGCAAGCCCTATCTAGAGGATGAACCCGGGACCTTCTGCATGCAAAGCATAATGTTCTAATACTAAGCAACAGCATTTTGTGATGGTGGGGAAGAAGAAAGAAGCAGAGAGAGATTAACTAACTAGAAGAAAGTGATGAGCTACAAAATGGCCCTGCCAGCTGATAAAAGCTGATCTGCCTGCTTTTGACAAGGGACTGTCATTCTTTCCAGCCTCAGATCCTGCAGAGTCATAATTTCCAGCTGAGATTTCCCCCCTCTCTCTCTCTACCCCCCTCCCTCGCCTTCATCTCTCTACTTGAGAAGAGCATTCTGCTGGGACTAAGTTAAGATGGGGCGAACTAATTCATCTTGTGACCTTTCAGTGCTCTCAGAACAAAGTGATTTAACAGCACTTAATCTGTCAGAAATCAGAAGTGTTGTAATAACTGTATATTAAGCCCCTATTTTTATGGAGCATTTAGCTGAAGTCTCCCCAGTTTACAAAGTGGGGTGGGGGAAAGCTTGTCTCTTCTTTGTTTTATTCCCTTTGCCACCTTGGTTGAAGATGAATGGGACACCAGCTCAACTCAAGACGCTACAACAGCATGCAAAGTCCTAAATGGCTTGAGATTCACCTGAAAGAGCACTTCCTCCAGTATCAACCATCATGGGCCCCATGGCTGGCCTGGGAGGTCCTGTTGGTGGTGCCACTAGCAGTGCTGGCTGCTTGTTGTTGACCCACAGCAGGCCCTCCTTGGTGGTGGCTCCCCATTTGTGGAACACCCTTTCTGGTGAGGTAAACCTGTCTCCATCACCATTAATGTGATGGAGGGAATCTTTAACTTTATTGCTTCACTCTGACGCCCAGATGGGGGCTAGGGCCATAAAACTCCTCCAGCAGGGACCCTTGGGGAGGGGTGCTAACCCTATTTTATATAGAGCATCTCCACCTCCATCGTTCTGCCCGGACACTGAGGTCCAGCGCCGAGGGCCTTCTGGCGGTTCCCTCCCTGGGAGAAGTGAGGTTACAGGGAACCAGGCAGAGGGTCTTCTCAGTAGTGCCGCCCACCCTGTGGAACACCCTCCCACCAGATGTCAAAGAGAACAACAACTACCAAACTTTTAGAAGACATTTGAAGGCAGCCCTGTTTAGGGAAGCTTTTAATGTTTAAGAGGTTATTGTATGTTAGTGTTTTGTTGGAAGCTGCCCAGAGTGGCTGGGGAAACCCAGCCAGATGGGCGGGGTATAAATAAAAAATTATTACTATTATTATCTGTGAGAGACACTCCCATTTTGCCCATATAGGAAGAAGAATATATCCTTCTCCCTGCCTGCACACATTTTCTTTCTGCTCTGCTCCACCATGTAATGTGACAACATCCACAGGTCTGAGCTCCACACTCAGGCTCCATGTTTAAGCTAGACTTATGTATGTCTTTGCAACTGAATTACCATTTTAAGCCTGCCTGAACAAAGCCGCTGTATCTGATACTCTTCATGAAGCATTCTGCATGAGTAAATGGGATGGAAATTTTCCCCCTTTTACAAGTCTGTGTGGTTATTATTTTCAGGGGGATAAAAGTCGGTACCTCAGTTTTTGAATGTCTCAGAAGTCAAACATTTTTGAACACCAAAAACCCAGAAGTAACTGCTTTGGGTATTTTGAACGTTTTCCGGAAGTCGAATGTGCCACGCAGCTTCCTTATTGAGTTTTCCATAAGTAAATGCTTCGCTTTTCGAACGTTTCAGAAGTCGAGTGGTCTTCTGGAATGGATTACGTTCAAAAACCAAGGTACCACTGTACCAGGAAAATCCAGTCAGCGTCCTGGATCACTTAAACCAGGCATGTCCAAAGTCCATTTTGGGGGCCTAATCCGGCTCACTGGTCAGTTTAATCCACTGTGGCAGTTTATTTCCTAGGGTAACATCATAAAACGCTCAACAACTTCAATCAGGGCCCTCACAGCCCTTCACTTCATCAAATCTAGCGCTCTTTGGAAAAAAGTTTGGACACCACTGACTTAAACTAAAAGGCTAAAACTAGCCTCCCTAAGCTTCTCCTTTTAAGATGCAAAATATGGCACTCTGCTGAATGTCAGGAAGGAAGGATAATATCCAATAAATCTATCCTCTCCTAGCATCTAATCTCATCCCAACAGAAAAACTGGAGCGGACAATATTGAGCTAGATGCACAAATGGTCTGATTTGATGTAAGGCTGATTCATATGAAGGCAAGAAGGGTTCTGCAGGGTTAGACCTCCAGCCAAACATCCTGTTTTGCACATTGCCCAGCCAGACGCCTATGAAAAGCTCAGGACATGAATGCAATAGGCCTCAATATAGGTAAAGGTAAAGGGACCAATGACCATTAGGTCCAGTCGTGGCCGACTCTGGGGTTGCGGCACTCATCTCGCTTTATTGGCCGAGGGAGCCAGTGTACAGCTTCTGGGTCATGTGGCCAGCATGACTAAGCCGCTTCTGGCGAACCAGAGCAGCGCACGGAAATGCCGTTTACCTTCCCACTGGAGTGTTACCTATTTATCTACTTGCACTTTGACATGCTTTCGAACTGATAGGTTGACAGGAGCAGGAGCTCACCCCATCATGGGGTTTCGAACTGCCGACCTTCTGATTGGCAAGTCCTAGGCTCTGTGGTTTAACCCACAGTGCCACCCACGCCCCAAATACTCAATATACCAGGGTTCATATCCCCAGCTCAGCCACGCAGCTCACTGGGTTACCTTGAGCCTGTCCCTCAGTCTAAGTTACCTCACATAGTTGTTGTCAGGATAAAATGGGGAGGAAGAGAACCACGAATGCCACCTTGAGCTTCTTGTCAGGAAATGCAGAATATGAACGCAATATTACTGAACTAGATGGAACAAATGCTCTGACTCAGTACAAAGCATTTTCCAGTGTTCCCAATTAGCTAGCTGCTGATCTTTTGTTAATTATATAAAATTGAGCCTCCCTGTTCCTTCGGTGTCTCTCCATCCATGCCCAATGCAAACACATATGTCGCTCGCTTTCTCCCCAAATCCACATTGTCAAGCCTTCAGCAGCTTGCACATCCAGCTTTCCCTCCACACACATCCCCCCCCCCCTCTTCATACTTGGCATGTATTCAGTTTTTTCTCTTCCACGGAACAAACAAACTTAGGCAGTCAAGGAAAAGACCCAGTGGAGTGTCAAATGCAACTTGAAAATGCTACAATGCTAGCTTTAAATTTACATGGGGCTAGCTTTGCCCGAACAAGATCAAAAGTAATCATTTATTTATATTGTTATTTTTTCCTGATTTAACCTTTATTTTACAAGGAAGCCTTCTGAAATATTAATTGCCTCCATCCCCCTCCTCCTTTTTTGCAGAAACCTAACAAAGGTAAGCAATTTTTTTTAAAAAAACAAAAAAAACAACAACAACAGCAACACATATCTGCAGGAAATTTTCTGGGTTGCAGATGAGGGGTGGAGAGAAAATGAAGGCTTTGCTTGGAAATGCCGAAGGATTTGATAAATCAGCAGGAAAATGCACACGCACACACACACACACACACACACAATATAAAACCATATATGTGTAATAAAGCCTTATAAATTTTATCTCCGGACTTAGCTTGGTATTTTATGTGAACTACTGAAAGTGTTCCCCAGGCCATGTCTTATTTATTAGAGCTTCATAACTTGCTTTATTTACATCGGGGGGGGGGCAAGCTTTCTCAGCTTGAGGACCACACCCCCTACGGGACAACCAGTGCCAGAGCTACCTGCCCCAGCACCCCGAGTAGCACAGGGGCGGGGCTAGCTGGCCCACAGGGGCGGGGCTAGCTGCCTGCAAGGTGAGCGTGGGGGGGGCGCCACTTTCCACCCATGCAGCAAGCGTCCCTAGCTGCCTCCCACCCGTTTGGTGAGTGAGGGGGGTGCTGTTAGCCACCCGTGTGGTGAACATTGGGAGGGGCGCTGCTAGACTCCCACAGCAGCATCCTCCCTAGTGGCCTGCCCCCTGCACAGCGAGTGTCCGGGGGCACCACCCGCACAACAAGTGTGGGGTGGGGTTGAGGTGGCGTGGCGTGGACTGCACCCCCCGCACCGGCCTTCCTCCACCAGTTGGGACAACCTTCTGGCTGGAAGTTGGGGAAAGAAGCCAAAATGGGGGAATAAACCAATGCAATGGTGGCATCTGGGCTTGAGCCAAGTTGAATCAGTACAACCCTAGATCTCCTACAGTTGAGCCCATTCACCTGGGATGATCTGGGCTTGACAAGGGATGAGGCATTGGATGGGGCAAGCTGCAGCAGTCAGCTTGGCTGGTGTGTCCCCCTCAAGGAAAGAGCTCACAAAGCAGCACCCAGCAGGATTGAACCCTCCTGCTCTTGATCAGTCTGTCAGAGGGGGAAGCAATAAATTCAGCATCTCCCCACCCCATTGTGTGTTTAATTGGGATTATAGGCATTAGCCCCATTTTGGAATTGATTTGGGGTCTGATCTGGTTTTCCTCTGCTCAACTCAGGTGAGATTGAGGGCAAACTGGGGGTCCAGGTCCAGAGAGAAGGATATGCAAAGCCCTTATATTTCTATTTACAAATAAAAGGAGGCAGGGACTAGACTAGATAGTTCCCTTCTCTGGTTGATGCTGTCATTCTAGAATGTAAGTTTTAGGGAGGAAAATGGCAGGTACCAAAAGTGGTTGCCATTTCTTCCATCCCATGGAACTGTGATGCTACATCTACCTTCCTCAACTTGCTGCCACCCAAATGTCATTGGATTCCAACTCATTGGTTTCCTGCCCAGGTGCTCAGATCATTGGGTGAACATCTTCTCTAGGTCCCATCAACATCAGAGGCACAGTTGGTGGTGATACGAAAGAGAGAGAGAGAGAGATTGAGAAAGAAAGAAAGAAAGAAAAAGAGAGAGAGATTTTTCCCCCTCTGTTGTTGCTTCCAGTTTGTTGAATTCCCTCCCCAAAGACATTAGACTTGCCTGGTTATCCTTCCACTGGCAGTCTAATACCTTCCTGTCCAGACAGGCCTTTGAAAACTAAGTTGCAGATGATACTGACCACTGAGTTGCTGCCAGGGCAAAGTGTATTTTAATTGCTGGCTTGAAATGTGTTTTGATGTGTTCTTAAGTAGTTTGTTTTTATTACTCTATATTTTATAATAATATTTTCAAAATGTTGGAAGCTGCCTTGAATCCCAGCATGGGAGAAGGATGGAATATAATTGCAGTCCGGGAGGGGGGGGCAGTAAATATTGACCCTATTTGCTGGATTGGTTTCAGTTTCAGACATAGGGCAAAATTATGGCTCCCGTTTCCTCTGACGTCTAGAATTCGCCAACATCCCTAGCTAGGGGCACCATTTCCTGACAGCAGCTGGAAAGTGTATAGTTGCAGTTTTTCAACCATATATCTGGAACATTTTATTTTATTTCGCGTCAGCAG
The DNA here is from genome assembly GCF_965113315.1 of Podarcis vaucheri. NCBI lineage: Eukaryota > Metazoa > Chordata > Lepidosauria > Squamata > Lacertidae > Podarcis > Podarcis vaucheri. Next base: position 7,184,843 of record NC_138749.1, read on the forward strand.
AATGTGAATGACACAAGCCACCTAGTGGGGTCCCCCACCCACCCACTTTTGCAATCCTCAAACTCCTGATGAGCCACTTTACATCTGCACCATTTCATTCGCTCACTTCTGAAGATCTGCCTATCTGTCTTATTACAGAAAAAACTCCTCGCTCAGCCTGGACCTTGCAGAGACTGATCCTGAACAGGGGAGATTAAATTGATGATGATTTTCCATCTGCCTACACGGAACTGATAGACTTGTGCTGTGTCTGCATTTATAACAGTCTTTAAATATTTTAGCAGGTCTGTGGCATATGGGATGTGCATAACTGGGACCTAATAAAGCTTTCAGAATATACTCACCAAATTATACTCGTGGTGGAAAAGAAGCAAATATGTTTTGATTTATGAGTTCTTTCTTCTTCTCTTCTCCCCCTCATTGTTCAGACTTAATTTAGCAGATCAGAGAGAGAGAGAGAAGGGGGAGGGGATATAAAGATGTCCTTGTCCCACCAAAATCACTGTCCAAGGGAAGGGCCAGGTACCAATTGAATAACTCCTGTATTAAGTCTTTTGAAGCAGAGGGTGGAGGGCAACATATCAAGCTGAAATTGCGGTGGACTTGCTACATTGTCTGGCCATTGGGCTAAATGACCTCTGAGGCCAAATTTACACTTAGCAGTGAAGTTCTCTGGCCACAATGAGAAAAGTGATGGTTGCCAAGTCACATCTGGAGGGTCATGGCTTCCCTACCTCTGCTCTGGAGCCTCCTGGCCTTTCTTATCTTTCTCCTTGCTTCCCCAACCTGTTTGCTTGCCCTCTCAGAGCATGCAAGCAATGGCAAAATTGAGGAAATGCAACAGCACCCTTCCCTTTTGCTGTTCCCCTGGATGGCTGGATGGATTGGGCTCAGAGGGAAAGGGCAAATGGTCAGTGGTGTCTTGGAGAGGAGGCAGGTGAGAGAGGGCACAGTGAAGGAAGCCCAAGGCTCCCCCAAGACCTGGAACCAGAACTGGCTGTGGGGGGCATGTCCCACATTTCTCATTCTCATATTATTGGGAAAATGGGTAAGATAGGTTATAGCTTGGGGCTCTCTTGTGGACATGGAATCATGCAGTTTGAGAAATACCTTAACACCTGCCTTGTAGATAGGAACATCTGATACCAGTTCCTTCTTCAGTGTGGAAAGTTGCTTTGTGACAATGTGCATCTGTTGTGTTTTATAAATGCTGTTAGCCACTTGGAGGATTCTAGTTGAAAAACAGGATAGACACCAAATACATATCTAATACATTTTGAAAGAGTTTAGAAAATGAACTGCTACTGAAAACAGGTAAGGTTGCCATCTTTACCAGGCCCTTCCCCCCTCTGTTGAACAGCTGCTTCATTTTCAAATACTCATAGACAATAATTCAGATCTCCCTGCTGTCAAAAGCTTCACTGAACAGTATTAGCAGATAGATCAGTCTGCAATTTAAGGCATGGAAACATGGAGGATAGTAAAAAGTTGGCAACCCAAGAGAAGCCCAGGCTCTTCTTTCTTGGTCATCTGGAATCCATGAGAATGAAACTATTGACAAAAAGTAATTCTTGTTAATCTTGCTACCCCACTTAAGTCATAAGCACATGTGTCCCCTACGTTGATCTGTGTTGCACACAAAACAAACTTTCGCACCGGTTTCAAGAGATAGCTGGCGTGATGGACTGTCCACAAAGATCAAATTCACTGAGCGTGATTTGCCTGAAAGATGGAGCTTCCTCAGACCTGCTTGTTAAAGCAAAGTCTCTGACCAGAACTTCTTGGGATGGAGAGAAGACAGCAGTGCACACTTCATTACACACCTAGCTAGTGGCTCTCCAGCCAGAAACCATCTCCTGGGCTGCTGGTACATCCCTCAAGGATGCTGAACAGTTTGTGGGTCAGTAAACATGCTTAGCGGTTGTCTTTGCCTCAAGCTGTAATGTTGTTGTCAGGTGTGTGAGCACGACTCATCTGGCTTTGATGTGCTCCAGTCAGTAGGATGGTATTCCCTCGATTCCCTCCTTCATTCGGCTACCCCTCGACTGTTTTCTTTATATCAAAAAAGAAACCTAATATATAATGTGCCACTACGGGGGAGAGTGAAACGTGTTCAACTGATGTTTTGTTTTCTGATATACCAAAGTCCGTCTTTTCTTAGGTATCCTGTGAGTATCTGTATACACCAGCAAAGTGTCCATCATTAATTTATGGCAGATGATGCTTGCAGGGTGAGTGAGGAGCTGTCTATGGTAGGACCACTGGGGACCATGACTGTAATCTGAGTCCTTTGCATCTCCTCTACTGGACCACCATAGGATGGTAATGGAAGGTAGATTTTGCTCTTCTACAAAGTCTGATTTGCTGCTTTGACTTTAGAGCTCCCTATTTATTTTCTGCCGTGTTCCGGTACAAATCCCCTATTGATTTCTCTTCTCTCTTTTTGTGTGTGGAGAATATATATAATAATAGAATACCAAAGGGAAGAACCAGCTGCACAAATATAAGATGGGGGGCACCTAGAATGCCAGTAGTACATGTGAAAAGGATCTGGGGGTCATGGTGGACCACATGCTTAACCTGAGTCAACATTATGTAGCAGCAGCAGCAGCAGCAGCAGCAGCAAAAAAACGCTAATGTTATTCTAGGCTGCATCAAGGGAAGTAATAGTACCGTGCTATTCTGCCTTGGTCACACCACACCTGGAGTCTTGTGTCCAGCTCTGATATTGACAGGCTAGAACATGTGCAGAGGAGGGTGACCAAGATGATCAAGGGTCTGGAAACCAAGCCTTGTGAGGAATGATTGAAGGAGTTGGGTATATTTAGCCTGAAGAAGAGGAGTGTGATGGCCTGGGAATCAGATTCAGAGGCTGAACCGGAGGAATCCCAGCCTGCACAGGAGTCCCCGCCTCCAGGGCCGGCTGAACTGGGGCAGGGCCTTGATTCTGAAGCGCCTGCACCTGTGCCGGATCCGCAGGAGCAGGCACCAGGTGAATCCACTCTGGCTCCGGAGGTGGTTGAGGACTCAGTGCCTACGGGTGAGTTTCCCTCTGGGTCCAGTAACCCTTCAGCCTCTCCTGAGCTGCAGAAGCTCAGGGCAGAGAGGCGAAGGGAACTGGTTTCTCCCAGGAGGAGTGCTCGCCTTAAGGCCAGGAGAGGCGGGTCTCCTGGGGGCCCTGGCCTCAGAGAAGATAAAGGCCCGTCAGCCCGGTCCCAGGTTGTGGGAGCAACGTCGTTGAAGAGCTGTTTCGGCCAGCATCCAGTCCTGTTCCCCCAGAGTTCCTGTCCTTGCCCGGATTCTCACTGTGGACCCCGCTTCGCCTGTGGAGGACTGTCTGCCGACCCTCAACTCAGGTCCTGGACCTCGCCCCACAGTAACCTCCCCCCTGGACCAGCACAATGAGACTGAGAGCAGATATGATGGCCAACTTCAAATATCTAATGGGAAGATGGAGCAAGCTTGTTTTATCCTGCTCTGGAGTCTAGGACCTGAACCAATGGATTCAAATTGCAAGACATTTTAATTAGACATTCACAACAAATAGACAGAATAGGAACAGTGATTTACCAGTGACATCTAATAGAAAATTAGGAGTATTGTGAGTCAATAGCAACAGCTGAGGAGCATAGATGGCAGCTTCTGAGTTGTCTAAGTCTTCTGCCCTGATTGACAGAGCTGGACCTCAATTTGCTGGCTTCACGTAAGGTTGAAGATTCCACTATTTCTAGCTTTTAATACGGTTAGTCAGTCTTGAGGTGGAGAACACATTTTTCCAGGTCTGGATATGGTTGTAGCATCCCATAGCTTTGTTTGGCTTCAGCAATCCAGGATTTTCCTTTTCAGATGAGGGAATGTTGGCTGCTTAAAAGTGCAGGAAAACAGTTCTCAGGAGCAAACCCTACCCCTAAACTACTTGTATTCATTCTACCATACATGCAGAATAAGTATGTGCAAATAAGCAAACTAAGGATGAGCGAATCTGTCTTTTTCTCATTTGTCCATTCTTAATTTTAGTTCTCTACATTCCTGAGGCAATTTGTGAATTTTAAAGAAATCACGAAAATTCATCAGCATTTTAGCACAGACTTTTCCTAAGATACACGTTTTCACACAGCAACTTCTCTAATCTAAAGCATTTTTGTATGCTATTTTCATCAATATATGCATTGTTACGCACACAGTACATAGTAAATGCATCTTTGCCCACATTATTTGTCTGGCAAACTGCACTGCAAAATTCAAACAGGTGTGACTTTTGAAGGATGACTGCGTTTTGGTTTCTGTAGTGTTTCAGGAAGTGAAAATTAGGAAGATTTGCATTAAAATGCAAACAGAATTGGATTTCACCTCTTTGTAGTTGAAGACAATTGCCACAGATGCTGTTAAATCCCTTCTTTTAATTCCCCAGGAGCTTCCAGCACCTAGTTAAACGTCTCTACTCACACAGGATGACCAACGATATTTATGGGCAGCGAAAAGCCCAGCGTTCAGCAATTTCCTAGGTCAACCAGGAACAAATGCAGAAAGCAAACCCATGAAATAAGAAAGGGGAAAGGTCATCCTATGACTCAGAGGTGGCCGCCAAGACATTATAGAGCCAATGTGGTGCTCAGGGATAAAATAGAGTTTTAATTAAATGGAACATGCACTATAGAATGACTCTGGAGTTGGAATGCTGGAATTGCCCTCTTCCATTTCCACTAGCAAAGCACAATGCTGAGTGCAGGCCTGCTGAACGCAGTGCTAATAGTGATATAAGTCTGCTGGAATATTACCAAACAAGTGGAACAGCTCGGGTTCCCAAGAGAGCTTGCAGAATGATCAGCACCAAATCACCTGAACTCCAATGGCTTTTTGTTTTTGTTTTTTTAAGAGGAAAAGAACAAAAGCAAAGGTTGGGAAAGCACCCTGAAAAGAAATCTAAGTTTGGCCACTGGCCCCAGTGGTTCTTACATTTTGGTCACACTGAGAGCAGAGCCAGCTCTGCCATCATGCAAAGTGAGACCACTGCCTCAGTTGGCAGATACTGACGGGTGGCATCAGCAGTCCCTTGTTATTCATTCCCTTCTGTTGGAGGATGTCAGATGGTAGTGGTGGTTGCTCCTGAGTCAGGACTCCAACCTGTCTTTTACAGGTTTTATTTTGGTGCAAAACTACAGTGCAGAACCACAAGTTCATGTCTGTCTCAATCGCTAACAGAATCTGGGAGTGGTCGTTTCCGGGTGTGTCCCCCAACATAAGAGCTTAGTCACCCCCAGCCTTTTCCTTCCTTCTTTGTGTTTTACACCTCTGCACAAAGTGGGCGACGGAAGAGGCATGCTTCCCTACTGGTCGGCTTGGCCAGGAGCGATGTTGAGGCTCCCAGCAGCATCCTCTGATCCCTTCCCCTCTTCCCCACTGGAGGTGTGGCTTTCCTCACCACAGGAAGAGGAACTGCTTCTCAAGATTTTCGGAGGTTTCCTGTATCCCAACTGCCCCTTTGTCTCCCTTCTCTGTTCCGATGGCAGTCCCCTGACAGAGGACAAAACATAAAGCTGTGCTTTGCTAGACAGTATATCCTGCTCCTTCCACCAAAACAAAACAACCCTGGCTTGCTGTTTCAGGTGAAGCAGAGGACCTAATTGCAACACCAGAATTGAATGAAAATTCAACAGCCAGCCCAGTTGACTCCTGTATTCAGAATGTGCTTCCCATGAGCATCTGGATACCTACTTTGAGACAGCTTGCCAGACCAAATGGGCCACTGGCTTGATACAGAAGGGATCTTATGAATGGGGGAAGGTTGTCTTCTGGTCTTTGGCTTGGGATGGCAAAATGCCTTGGTCCTGTCTGAGAAAGATTGCCCTTCTGATTTGATTATTCTTTGTGTACTGATAAATTTTCTAACCTTTTGGTGCTGATAGCAACCTTAATTCTTCCAGTGGTTGTTGTTGCTGCTGCTGTTGCTGCTGCTGCTGCTCCTTACTTTCCATATCAGTTTGTAGCCCTTCACTGTGAGCAATGGACTATTGGCAGGAGCACTCTTGAACCCTCTATCATGAGAAGGCTTTGCTCTCATCCTCCTACCTTAGAAGGTTTTGGTGGATATGTCATTCATGGCATTTCATTCTACTTCACTATATCTCTTGTTGTGTCAATATGCTGCACGCAAAGTTGTGGTGGACATTTGGGCCTCAAAGTGGTCTGTAAGTAGTTAATAATAATAATAATAATAATAATAATAATAATGGCAGTTGTCATAGTCGTCACTGCAGAGTGAGGGGCAAGGCAGTGAGAAAGCAGTGATGTGGGGTGATGATTGGTCCATTACAGCAACCTCACTAACCTCGCCCCCCTACCTACCTACCTACCTTCTTTCTTACATTCAATCAGTCCAGGGCCTGGCACTAACTGTTGGCTCCCCCTTCCTCTGTCTCAGTTTTGCCCCTTGAAGAACTCAGCAGGGAGGAGGAAGAGAAGAAACAGAGAATTAGTGGGCTCTGCCTGAGGTTGGCTTTGATACTGCCCTTTGCTTCCCTGGATGCAAGGATAGAGAGGGGAGTAAAGAAGCTAGACCCATGCTTTTATATATATATAAATGTTTAAAGGTAAAGGGACCCCTGACCATTAAGTCCAGTCGTGGCCGACTCTGGGGTTGCGGCGCTCATCTCGCTTTATTGGCCGAGGGAGCCGGCGTACAGCTTCTGGGTCATGTGGCCAGCATGACTAAGCCACTTCTGAAACCAGAGCAGTCCACGGAAATGCCATTTACCTTCCCGCCAGAGTGGTACCTATTTATCTACTTGTACTTTGACATGATTTTGAACTGCTAGGTTGGCAGGAGCAGGGACCAAGCAACAGGAGCTCACCCCGTCGCGGGGATTCAAACTGCCGACCTTCTGATCGGCAAGTCCTAGGCTCTGTAGTTTAACCCACAGCGTCACCCGTGTCCCTTAGGGGTACTCTTATTCTGGGTGCTCCCCCTCCCCTTGCCCCCTTGCCCCCTTCCTCCCCCCAACCCCCAGACGAAGGACTCGAGGTGGCGATGCTGAGAGGACTTGGCAATGATGGAGGCAGGGTTAGCTTGAGTGAGGATGGACGAGCGCTCACTGGCTAGCTCTAGTCCAACGCCTCCACTGTGACTGCTCCAGACTCTCCTCCCTGGGCACTGGCAGGGAGAATGATGGAGGTCCAGTCCGCGCTGCTACTTTGGAGACAGCTGGCATGTCAGTCCATCCATCCATCAGTTGGTCAGAGCAATGCAAAATCTTTAGGGGTACGCGTACCCCTGCATCCCCCCAGAAGAAAGTACTGAACTAGACTACAGCACAAAATTAAAACCCATATTCACTGTTCCACTCATCTTTGCATTGGGCTCTGCCATGCCCCCCCTACCCACCCAGGAAGTTAGCCCCTTGGACTGAGAAAGACCCTCCACCCTTATTCCATACAGATGAGTGTGGGAATAGCCTTAGGCTCCACTGTGTGTGACTTCAAAAGCTGTGGTGGAGGGATAGAAATGGGAGCCATTAGCTTCTGCTCAAGAGACCAAACTTTCCCACAGCTTTTGCCCGAATCAGAATGGTGGAACTTTGTTCGCTTCTTCACATCCTCCTTCCCTCCACCCATTTCGAGGTACAGCTGTGTTTATCTAAAGTAACTCAGAAGGGCTGGCGAGGACATTCAAATGAGCTTGCGTCGGCATCAGTATGTAGAATATGATAGCAGCGCTCAAATTTATAGGAATTTTAAAATCAATTAACATGTTAGCTTCTGAGGAGATATCATAAGCTGTCCGAAGTAATAAAATCAGCAATGCATGGCATTACTTCTCTCTATGAAGAGCTTGAATAAATAAGACGTTTGTTATATAAAAAAAAAAAATGGAAAAAATGAGGGAAGGCGGAGAGAGAGAGAGAGAGAGACTCAAATATGAATATCCGGAGAACCACAAGAGGAAGAAAAAAGCTAAAGAGAAATTGAATTTTCCTTGTGAGTTTCTAAAAGAGTGTCTGCAGTTGTGGAGGTCCCCCTCCCCATATATATATATATATATATATATATATATATATATATATATATATATATGAGAGAGAGAGAAATTGGACAGTTCACTCAGGTATATACAGCATATCAACTTTGAGGAAAAGATTAAGCGAGCCGTCTTTCTTTTAATTGAAATCAAATATAGGCCTGCAAGGAAATGACTTCTTCTGGTACTCACAGACGAAAATGAGATTTCAAAGCATGGCATGGTTTTTTGGGTGTGTTTTTTTTGGGGGGGTGCCATTTAGATGAAACTTCTGTGTCCAAAGTAAACTCGCAGGCTTGAGATTCTGAGAGGGGACCAAAAATGCAAACCAGTCAAGCACAGCATAGAGAGAAGTAGGGTGACCTTGGTCACATCCACCACAAATGCATCCATAAAACTTTTAGTCACAAAGTCTTGGAATTGTAGAGTTGGAAGGTATCCCGAGGGTCATCTAGTCCAACCCCCGGCAGTGCAAGAATCGAAGGGAAGTCATGACCTCCCCCTGCCAAAAGAATCCCGGGAGCTATAGTTTGTTAGGAGTGTTTGCTCTGCAATGGGCAAACTATAGCTCCCAGGGTTCTTTTCTTTGCGCATTCCCCAACTGCTTGAAATGATACCCCTCCCCCAATGCATCAACCAAAAATGGAATAGAAAACTGGGTGGACGGGGAAAGTATTTTGGTTCAGCCCCTAGGAAGATTTCATAGAATCATAGAATCATAGAGTTGGAAGAGACCACAAGGGCCATCGAGTCCAACCCCCTGCCAAGCAGGAAACACCATCAGAGCACTCCTGACATATGGTTGTCAAGCCTCTGCTTAAAGACCTCCAAAGGAGGAGACTCCACCACACTCCTTGGCAGCAAATTCCACTGTCGAACAGCTCTTACTGTCAGGAAGTTCTTCCTAATGTTTAGGTGGAATCTTCTTTCTTGTAGTTTGGATCCATTGCTCCGTGTCCGCTTCTCTGGAGCAGCAGAAAACAACCTTTCTCCCTCCTCTATGTGACATCCTTTTATATATTTGAACATGGCTATCATATCACCCCTTAACCTCCTCTTCTCCAGGCTAAACATGCCCAGATCCCTTAGCCGTTCCTCATAAGGCATCGTTTCCAGGCCTTTGACCATTTTGGTTGCCCTCCTTTGGAAACGTTCCAGTTTGTCAGTGTCCTTCTTGAATTGTGGTGCCCAGAACTGGACACAGTACTCCAGGTGAGGTCTGACCAGAGCAGAATACAGTGGCACTATTACTTCCCTTGATCTAGATGCTATACTCCTATTGATGCAGCCCAGAATTGCATTGGCTTTTTTAGCTGCCGCATCACACTGTTGGTTCATGTCAAGTTTGTGGTCTACCAAGACTACTAGATCCTTTTCACATGTACTGCTCTCAAGCCAGGTGTCCCCCATCTTGTATTTGTGCCTCTCATTTTTTTTTTTGCCCAAGTGCAATACTTTACATTTCTCCCTGTGTAGATTTGTGTAGATAGAGAAGCTATCCTTCAGTATGCACAAGTTGCAGACTTTGCATACAGAATAAGAGAACAAGGAGAACATACATATAAAGGAAATTGGAGAACGTTTACTGAATATATGGGAAATAATTGTGTACAGCTGAAAATGCTGGCAGCATTAAGATAAATTCAACAGTGTACAGTGGCACCTCAGGTTAAGAACTTAGTACTTTCTGGAGGTCCATTCTTAACCTGAAACTGTTCTTAACCTGAAGCACCACTTTAGTTAATGGGGCCTCCTGCTGCCACCGCACCACCGGAGCACAATTTCTGTTCTCATCCTGAAGCAAAGTTCTTAACCTGAAGCACTATTTCTGGGTTAGCGGAGTCTGTAACCTGAAGCATATGTAACCTGAAGCTTATGTAACCCAAGGTACCACTGTATATAAGTTTTGGTGTATGCAATAATGGAAGACTGAATGGTATAGCTTTCGTAAAATATGCAGGGATTTATGATATGTAAAATGTAAAAAGAGAAGGGTAGTCATTGATATCTTAAGGATGTAGAATGAGTATTTTAAATTGTAAAACAGAAAATTTAATTTTATCTATCGATTTATCATCTATCTATCTGAAGCTATCCTTCAGAAATTCACCCACTCTCCCTTTGTTCAGCTTGAATTCTATTACCACAGGGTTAATTTTTGTTAGGCCCATTATTATGTGATGCCAGCATCCAATATGAAATCATGGGACCTGACCACGAGACCGGTTGAAGAGCAACTTAGCAGCTGAATGTTTAAGTGAAAAACAGCTCCATATAAGGTACAAGGAGGGTTCTGCGACATAGGCTGGATCTAGACACACTTTTAGAAAATGTTACAGGAAAACAAGTTACAAAGCTTGTAACGTAAAATCCCTTAAGTGATTTGGGCTGCTCTGAAGCGGCATCTGTTGTCACATGTTTATAACAAAGTTATGATGATATAATTGGGTGTAGCTGAATCCATATAGTAAAAAATGGGATGAGTAATTTGTCTTTGATGGACTTTGGTTGGATGGCAGATGGCAAAGCGCTCGGGTGGCAGAAGGGGGTTGGGTACAGAATTAGCAGGTAAGAAGATGTATATTGTGCCTATATGGTGTGTGTCCTTATGGAAATGCTCTCTCAAACTTTCTGTCTGGTGATGTGTTACTGAATAAAGTCTGACCAACTGGATGTGAGCATCCGTACATGAAGGAGAATTTCTCCCACAAAGGCCAGGGACTGATCGTTATGAGGAGCAGGTCTGCAGAAGCAAGAGGGAGATGTCCAACTGAAGAGTCTGAAAGGATTAGGAGCTAGGTAGAATGAAATGCACCAGAAGCCTTTATCCTTCCATTCATGCACCTTCCACTTGGATTTTAAGCCTGGATTACTCGCTGTGGACTCAGCTCTACAGCTGCAAATATAAGGTTTTAAGTGTGTTTTAAGTGCGTTATACAAATGTGACATTAGATGGCGAGCTAATGGCAAATTCAATATAGCTTTAACAACTTTTTTAAAAAGCATTTTCCATAGTGTTTTTTTTTATATATGTGTAGATTCGGCCTGTCTCAACTTCCAGAGTCCTTGAGGCAATTTGAAGACACTTGGAGCTACAGAAAGGGCAGAGGTGGGGAGCATTTATTAAACTGAGGGCCAAATCCCCTTTTTTGTGAACCTTCGGGGGGGGGGCACACACCAGAGGTGTGCAGGGCCAGAGGCAAAAGTGAGCAGACAATCAATGCAAACACCATGTGCTAGTTTATATTCACACTTGCACGCCCCTCTCTATCCTCTGTCCAGGGAAGCAAGAGAAATTATCAAAGTTCAAGAACACATTATGACCAGACAGAAACACTCAAGGTTGCAAAAGGGGTGTGGCCTGTGGAGAGGGGGTGTGGCCTGTGGAGGATTCCAATGAGCTGACATAGAAGCCTTGGTCTCCCATTCCAAAAGGATGTTATATGCCTTTTTTAAAATAATTTTGTGTTTTCCCTTCCCTTTGGAAATTGGAAGTCGAATATGAGAAGCCTTTTTTGTTATCCTCCTTAAATATGTCCTGTACTTGTCTATGATGCAACCAACTTTGAAGATGTTATTTTATTTCATTGTATTTGTTCAGTTTTAACTTTCCCTCTTGTTCCACCAACAGTTCTCTATATGTTGGCCACTCTCCTCCCCCCCCCCCCAATATTTTAAGTGATAGTGCTTCGATAGGTGATAGCCACCATGGTGTTTTGGGTTCTAATAAATCTTTGTATTTCTCCCATACTTTAAACCGCGATCTTCTAATTAAATGATTGTGGAATCCTTTAAGTACTTTTGCTTTTCCATACCAGAGGTAGGCATGCCATCCAAATCTATTATCATGTCCTTCCAAGTCTGTTATTGGTACCTAGAAACCTTGGGAGGTGCATTTGATATGCAAGCCTGAGGTTCCCATCTCCAGAATTAGGGCCTCCCGAATTCAGCCAACTTCTCCTGCACAGCATTTTTCAGGGGGGTAATCTCAAGATTTGATGCTTTTGAATTATGGTGCTGGAGGAGACTCTTGAGAGTCCCATGGACTGCAAGAAGAACAAACCTATCCATTCTTAAGGAAATCAGCCCTGAGTGCTTACTGGAAGGACAGATTGTGAAGCTGAGGCTCCAAGACTTTGGCCACCTCATGAGAAGAGAAGACTCCCTGGAAAAGACCCTGATGTTGGGAAAGATGGAGGGCACAAGGAGAGGGGGATGACAGAGGACGAGATGGTTGGACAGTGTTCTCGAAGCTACCAGCATGAGTTTGACCAAACTGCAGGAGGCAGTGGAAGACAGAAGTGCCTGGCGTGCTCTGGTCCATGGGGTCACGAAGATTCGGACACGACTAAACGACTAAACAACAACAACAATCTCAAGATGGTTGGGAGAGTCAACTGGCTGAGTAACCATGGGGTGAGTTTCACACCCTTAGCCCTTCTCCCAAATAGACAAATCCCCTTTCTGAATTTTTCCGTCTCCAGAGGGGACTGAGAAAGTGTTAAGGGGAGAGGATCATTCAGAAAAATACTCAAATTCATGAAGGAGAGGGCTACTGATGGCTACTAGCCCTGATGGCTATGTTCTGCCTCAACAGCTGAAGGCAGCAGTGTTTCTGAATACCAGTTGTTGGAAGCCACAGGAGGGAAGAGGGCTCTAGCGATTGGACGCTGCTTGTGGGGCACCTGATTGGCCACTGCGAGGAGAGGATTCTGGACCAGATCCAGCAGGTCTCGTGTTCAGTCTTAAATGACTGTATCTGGATTTAACCCAGATAAAGATTGGGTGGGTGGGTGGTAGAGCACTTTGTGGTTCTAGCAAAATTACAGACTAGTTAGGTTTTGTGGCCAGAGTCATTCCAGAGAGTAAATATGCAAATGAGAAGGTGGAAACCATGCAGAAAAGCAGTGTGGGAGAGGGAGGCAATTAAAAAGAACAAGTGAGGAGGGGAGGGAAAGTGTCACCATAGAAGCAGAAAGAAAGATAAGTTTGAAAGTTAAAATGGGAAAATAAATCAGGACGGACAGAAAAGTAATTTTAGTCCGTTCGGTGAGTCAAGGCAAAGCAGAGCTTGGAGACAAGTGTGTTTAAGGCAAACGGCAGAAAACGAGCTAGATTAGGTGGAGAGAGTTGCCGAAAGAGGAAAATTGTCAGCAGCCTTGTGGCTTTGTTGTTTCAAGATAAGCTTCTGTATTTTAGCTTTGGGGGTGGGGGTGGGGAGTCTGACAGAGAAGCTTAGGGGAAAGTTCTTCAGCCAAGTTTCTGTGGATCAGGCTGGGAAAATGAGGCAGATATACCAGAATGGGACCAGGGAGTGTGCAAATCTGTTGCTTATGGTTCAATTCAGTTTCTCATTCATTCATTCATTCATTCATTCATTCATTCATTCATTCATTTATTGGATATCTTGCTCCCAAGTTGGGATTCAAGACAGCTCTCATCATATTAACACGGTCAATATTTACATTTATAGAACCTGAAACAAAATGTATCGGCACTATTCTCTCCCCCCCCCCCCGAGAAGTTAAACCACTCTTCCACTTTCATTGCTTTAATAAATACTGCGGACCCCCCATTTTTTTAGTTGCATATATCAGGGGTACGTAGAAGTGCTATTGGTCCATCAAGTTCAGTGTTGTCTGCACTGACTGACAGTAGCTCTCCAGGGTTTCAGGCAGGAATTCCCTTCCTACCTGGGGATTGAACCTCACTGAGCTATGGCCCTTACCTGAACCCACCCACCCATTGCAATAACCATATGAGGTAGCTTAGACTGAGAGAGTATAACTGGTTGCCCAGTGAGATCCCTAAACGGGCAAAGGTTCAAACCTGCGTCTTCCAGTCCAAATCCTCTACCCATTAAGCTTGCCTTTTCGTCAAATAAAATGCAGGTGTGTGCCCCCTGGGGGCAGCAGGGAAGGACTGCACCCGTCTCCTGGTTCTCAAAACCCTCAGCGCACATGTCAGCTCAGGAAAGCACAGCAGCAGTTTTTAAAGAGCGAGATGTTTGTCTCCCCTGCAGCATTCATTACTGTGATGTTTGCACCTTTCTCAGTCGAGACCATTAGCAAAGATATTAAATAGGCACCAAACCCTGTAAAAATCCACTTCTTCTCAGCTTGATTTGTTATTACCCTTTGTTTACAGACCTCCGGGCAATTATCAGATATGAGAGTGTTCATCTCCATGTCAATTTGAATTAAATTCCTTCAGATGCTAGTTATACAACTCATTTGAAAGGGAAAGGGAGGGGGAGAGGCAATCAAAGCTGTCTAGTAGCATCGGGCTCTTTCTTATGGCTCTGCGATGACGTCCTTCTGAGACCTGATCTGATGTTCTCTTTCCTTTACCAACTGCCCCATTTTAAGCTAAGAACCATTCAGGGCTGGGCAGACCTCAGGCTTGTGGGCTCTCCTTTGTTTTTACTAGACTCCTGAAGTCCATCAAGCAGACCCACCTACGTAATAGTGGGTCTGAACAAACACACAGCAAGAATTGAGGAACAGTGTGTTTCTTGGGACATATCCAGCCCGTCAAACCAACCTCACATGTCATTTTATGAAAAAAAACAAAAACTAAACACACCTCTGACATTTTTTTACAACAACCTATTTCGGGATAGGAGGAATGCTAAACATTTTAGCTGTTGTATTATTAGATCATTGTTGGCTTGTACATTGAAATGGAAAATAACACGGCAATATGTCTGTATGTTTACTCTGCAGCATAGCATGGAAACTTCCCTTGCAGCTGAAGAAGAGCTGCAGAGAACCTAACAATGATTTAGGGTTGTATCTCTGTGCCTCACTCACAAGATGTTTAACTTAATTCCCATGAAAAGTACAGTGGTACCTCGGGTTACAGACGTTTCTGCTAACCCAGAAATAGTACCTCGGGTTAAGAACTTTGCTTCAGGAGGAGAACAGAAATTGTGCAGCAGCGGCAGCAGGAGGCCCCATTAGCTAAAGTGGTGCTTCAGGTTGAGAACAGTTTCAAGTTAATAACAGACCTCCAGAACGAATTAAGTTCTTAACCCGAGGTACCACTGTATACAATTACAAGGCTATGCATGCATATGCTAATCTCTCGGTTTCAATCTTGGGTGGAGTGAGTCTTTGCTCTGAAGCTGCTGAAGAGAATGGAGTGCTAATATCTCTCTCCAAGAAAACCAGCTCAAAACAACTCAAGGCTGTTAGGAAGAGGCGGGGCTTTGGTTTTCTTTAGCTCTGGGTGTAAGATATGTCATAATCTAAGAAAAGTGCCCCATGCTCAGACAAGCATAAGATATTATGCATCTCTCTGAATGTAACTCTGTTGTTTTTAAGTTGTTTTGGAGTAAAGTTCTGCTAGTAAAGCTTTTGAACCATATTTTTGGAGTGGACAATTTTTATTTCAAGAAGAGTCCATTTTTATTCACCCAGTTTGCATCCATATGTACAATATCAATAACCGCAGTAGACCTTATTCTTGACCTCAACAGGAGACTCTAGGGATTCAACCTGTGGCCTCCTGCATAAGAACCAGTTGCTCTACCAATGAGCAACAGCCTTTGCTGATCTACTTTCTGCCTGTTCGTGGTTTAACCTTGGACTTGGTTCAAATCCATGTTGTTGTTTAGTCATGTCCGACTCTTCATGACCCCATGAACCAGAGCACGCCAGGCACTCCTGTCTTCCACTGCCTCCCGCAGTTTGGTCAAACTCATGCTGGTAGCTTCGAGAACACTGTCCAACCATCTCATCATCTGTCGTCCCCCTCTCCTTGTGCCCTCCATCTTTCCCAACATCAGGGTCTTTTTCTGGGAGTCTTCTCTTCTCATGAGGTGGCCAAAGTATTGGAGCCTCAGCTTCAGGATCTGTCCTTCCAGTGAGCACTCAGGGCTGATTTCCTTCAGAATGGAGAGGTTTGATCTTCTTGCAGTCCATGGGACTCTCAAGAGTCTCCTCCAGCACCATAATTCAAAAGCATCAATTATTTGGCGATCAGCCTTCTTTATGGTCCAGCTTTCACTTCCATACATCACTACTGGGATAACCATAGCTTTTACTATTCAGACCTTTGTTGACAAGGTGATGTCTCTGCTTTTTAAGATGCTGTATAGGTTTGTCGTTCAAATCCATACACAGCCACAAAGCTCCTAGGGTGACGCTGGGCCAGTTGCTGTCTCTCTACCTATTTTACAGTGGAGAGTTGAAATGGAAGGAGGGGTTTCCATGTACATCACTACGGCCAACTTGGAGAAAGGCAGGGATAGACATTGGGAACTTCTGACACCTTCTAGAACTCTTAATCATGGGCAGTTGGAAATACTAGTACAGATATATAAATGCACGTATATCTAAACTATGGCATTTTGTAATTATATGTGGCTGGCTTGGGGCTCTTCTGTTCCCTGAAGTAGCAGTTTTGCTACCCTCTTGGAGGGAAAGGGGAAGCCTCTGGTCCACAGAAGACCTCACTCTCCATTGCAGCTGGGTCCTTCAAGCACAGCTTGACTCCCAAGTGAAGCCTTTGTTTTCTAAGCAGGGAGCTAACCTCTCATTCCTGTGCATGGATGTTTAGTAGTAGTAGTAGCAACAATATTCCATGGAATAAAAAAGAGGGCTCATTCCATTAACCATCCCAGCTTTGTTCAAAAAAGACCCCACAAATCTCTGCAAACTCTCAAAATGTCTTCTTGTTGTGCAATAAATTGCTTCACAAAACACCACCAATACTTGACTTACTGCCTGGCTGGGTCTCTTCTGTATCTATCAGAGGGTGAAAAGAAGATAAAATAATCAATACTTTTCATTTTTCAAGCCGAGTCTTGGCAATAGGTAGGAGAACTCCCACCGCCCCTTGATTTTTCTTAACTCCAATGTTTCAGGCACAAAATTATTGGCTCTAAAAGTTGCCAAAATGACCATTTCTATTTCTCTTTCTCTATTCTTCATTTTTTTAGATGCAGAGAGACCTGAACTTTTGCACCAGTACTCTGGATTAGAACTAAACTGAAATTAGCATAAATATTTGTATGTACATTTCAAGATAGGTTTCCTTGCTCATTATTTTGTGTTGATCTCAGCTGCCTTCAGAGTTGCTGCTGTTATTGTTGTTCTTCCTGCCTGCCTGCCCTTCACCATCAGGTCCCAAGGCTGGTTACAACCATTTAAAATCCAGTATTAAAAGCAATGCAAAACAAACTGCAGTCACAGTAATAGGGTAGGTCCTGCAAACACATATCTCAGGTGTCAAATGCAAAGGGATGTTTCTCCAGCATTCACCCAAAGTTGTATAGGGAAGGTACCAGATCCACCTCTGTGGGAGGAAATTCCAGAACTTTGGGGCTTCCACAGAGAATGCCCCAAAAAATCTGAGTGAGGTGAAATGACCAAGAGGGTCCCCTCTTCTGTTCTAGAAACTGAGAGGGTCTCACTAGTGTAAGCCCCTTAACTTAAACCCCAAAACAAGATGGTGACCAATTAAGCTGTTGTATGAGCTCTGGAGGCAAATCTCTGCCCATAACTTGGCTGCTGCATTTTGGACCAGCCTAAGTTTCTGCTTCATCTTCAAGGGCAGGCTCATGTAGAGTGAATTGCAATAATCCAATCTGGAAGTTACCAGAGCATGGAGTACCACAGGCAAGTCTGCTAGCAATGCTAGCCATTGAGGCCACATGCGCCTCAAGTAACATTGTTGGATCCAGGAGTGCCCCCAAGTTGTGAACTCACTCCTTCCAAGGAAGTGCATTGTTTCATTTTCCTTTTTTATTCATCACAAAGTGCACTGTTTTTCTCTGCTGGCTTCTTCCAGACCAGTGACTCTGATAGGGATGGGTGAATCTGTCAATTTTAGTTCCTCTCAGTTTTTTCTTCATTTTACCCAGTATTAAGTTGAGTTCTCTATATGTCCACATCTACTTGTGGTGTGTGTGTAAAAAGCCTCACCTTATGAAAACTGATCAGCATTTTAGTGTGAATTTTGCATAACATACCCATTTCTGTATGCAATGTTGCAACCCCTCTTGATCTTACAACTAGAAACTTGCCCACCTCTTTTAGACATGAATGGATAGCTAAATGAAGAAGATATGCACCTATCATATCTAGCTGTGTTGTGGGAAACCTTAGACCAGTGGTCAAATATGGCCCTCCAAACCTCTCTGCCTGACCCTTGGGTCTCTTGCTTAGGAAGGAACCTAGGCAGTTGTCCTGCATACCCTTCAAGTGTCCTGATTTTCCCAGGATATCCCAGAATTGTAGAAGCCATCCCAGCTTCTGATTTGATCCTGGAATGTTCCTGCCCCCACCCCACTCCAGCGCCAGCACTGAGCTCAGGAGGGTGAACCATCACTTGCTGCCATTTGCAGTGGTGCCACACAAACATGCGAGCCAACTCACAGCACCAAAAGACACATGTCCTGGTTTTCAGCAGAAGAATGTTGGAGGGTACGACCCTATATAGTGAGTCAAGCCATGGTTCTGCCTATCTCTGTATTCCCCATGCTGACAAGCATCACTCTCCAGACTTTCAGACTGAGTCCCACTGCAGGGGCTAGGATTCTTTGAGGCACTCTTTCCTGAGAGCAGAATCCACATATGACGTCAGACAGGTCCAGAGGCCAGCTGATCACAGAAGCAAGCAGCAAGACTGACCTGGAAACCACTGGCATTGTTTCCAGCATCTGACTGATGCTGAGAGCTCTGTTTAAGAAGGCTGGAGCCGACTGGTTCTCATCAGTGCCTTCTCCCATGGGAAGGCTGATCAGCTGCAAGTGGAGTCGCTCCCCCTTCTCCCTCTTCAGGCTGCTGTTCAGCAGGTGCAGCTGACTTCACCCACTGAACAGGCTCTTCCACGACACCACCTGGAGATATTAGGAATTAAACCTGGAACCTTCTGCATGCAGCACAGATCCTCTCTAGCACCAAGATAAAATACTTCTCCTTGCCTGAATGGAGCAATGAGAGTGTGTGTTTGTGTGTAAACCTATGGGACATAGGGAACTGCCTTAAACCAAGTCATACCAATGGTCCCTCCAACTCAATATTGTCTACAGTTACTGGCAATAGCTCTCCAGGGGTTTGGGTAGAGGTATTCCAGCCCAACCTGGAGACACCAGGGATTGAACCTGGGACATTTGCTTGCCAAGCAGATGTTCGGCAACTGAGGTTTGTTCCTTGATTTATTTTTTTATGTGGATGGAATGCAGCATCCTGTACAAAGCCAAGAATCACAATTGTTGCTCTGTCACCTATTGCCTCTGTGTCCGTGCTGTTTTGTTTCCTGCCCTGACCACAAATGGCATGTGCCCCAGCCTTCACAGAAGGCTTTCTATGAATGGATGTAACCTACAGGCTGAGAAGAGTTCCCTGCCCCTGGATTAAAGTGTTGGTTTTAAGCCAGGGACATTCCAGGTTCAAATCCTTACTCAGCCACGAAGATTGTTGAGTGACTTTTGACCACTCACCCTCTCTCTGTCAACCTACCTGTCAGGGCTGTTGTGAGGATAAAGTGAGGAGTAGGCATCACGTATGCCTGTCACTGGAAGGACAGAACCTGAAGCTGAGGCTCCAATACTTTGGCCACCTCATGAAAAGAGAAGACTCCCTGGAAAAGACCCTGATGTTGGGAAAGATGGAGGGCACAAGGAGAAGGGGATGACAGAGGACGAGATGGTTGGACAGTGTTCTCAAAGCTACCAGCATGAGTTTGACCAAACTGCGGGAGGCAGTGGAAGATAGGAGTGCCTGGCGTGCTCTGGTCCAGGGGGTCACGAAGACTCGGACACGACTAAACAACAACAACAACAACAATGCCTGTCTGAGCTTTTTGGAGACAAGGGACAATAAAAATTATAAGAGGGGCATAACTCTCTTGTTTTGCTCCTTTTCTTAATGATGGATTTACATGCCCTTTTGTTCTTTTTCATTATTGGATTGTCTGGCTCTTAATTTAAGAATATCAAAGCTTAGCTGCTTCTCCTCCTCCTCCTCCTCCTCCTCCTCCTCCTCCTCCTCCTCCTCCTCCTTCTTCTTTGCCCAGTGCTATACAGTGGTACCTCGGGTTACAGACGCTTCAGGTTACAGATGCTTCAGGTTACAGACACCACTATCCCAGAAATAGTACCTCGGGTTAATAACTTTGCTTCAGGATGAGAACAGAAAACGTGCAGTGGCAGCAGATGGCCCCAATTGCTAAAGTGGTACCTCAGGTTAAGAACAGTTTCAGGTTAAGAACGGACCTCCAGAACAAATTAAGTTCTTAACCCGAGGTACCACTGTATTTCAGTGCCCAGAAGGGCATACAGATGCATAAATGCAGAAGTCTGTCAACATGGGCTGAAGCTACTGGAAATGCAACTTGTGGAGCAACACTAAGCTTTCAGCCCCATTAGTTTGCAAATGCACCTTGGTTCCAGGTTACCATTTGTGATATGTGTGTGTGTGTATCACAAACACCTGGTGAAATTTGTTTGACTAAATACACACTTAGTCCCTGCTTTGTTGATTGGGACAAAAGAGGGAGAGAGAAGGCATAAGGGGACGTAGAGCGTTAGTGAATCAAGCCCTCAGCTAGCATTTAATTGATAAGAAGTAAAGCTAATATTAGATAACAAATAAATGGTCTGTTGCACAGGCATTTAATTAAACACCAAATTAATGCAGTAATGACCTACTGGAACTAACAGCCAGAAATGCTTTACTGCAGGCTACATCTGGAAGGGTTCACCTTTTCCCCCCATTCTCTCCTTTAGAAACACATTAAGAAGACATACATTTGTTTAAAGAGATGGATTAGCGCTCTTCTGCTGCCGCCCGCCTGAGCGTCCTGTGGGTGCAATCCTGCTCCTGCTGAAGTCAATCGCAAAACTCTCCTTGATTTAACTGGGACAGGGTCACAGCTTATTCCACCATGTGGATGGAATTGGGAGTTTGCTGGATTTTGGGATTCCGGCATTGGTTAGCTGACTGGACACAGTTATACCGGATGCAGTTTTACTGATTTAACCAGTCAAACAGGTATGGGGAACTTCTGGCTGGATGTGCTCTCTCAGGGCTGCCACCCAGCCATCAGGTGTTAAGTTTGAGAGTGGGGTGGAGGGCTTTGGCTAGATGACCCTAGATGACCCCTGGGGTCCCTTCCAACTCTCCAGTTCTATAAATTCCCTGTGCAAAGTGTGCCATTACAGAGATTTCCTCTGCGAGAAATTCTGCTGCTGGGGGAAAGTTTCATCAGATCATTGCAAACTGTACACCATGCCTTTTTTCAATTGCATCTATACAATTTTTGTGGGATGTAAACACAGGAGCAGTCAATGACAACATTCCTAGAGTGTACATGTTAGAACATGGAGAGGGATGTCTGTCCAACAAACAGGTAAACTTCCTGGGGACGGACTTCCTCCGCATGTGACCAGAGGTGGGTGTGGCCTCACCTGTGCAGGTAATGAGAAAAGCACAGGGCAGGCAGCCATCTCTCTCTCTCTGCCATCACCTTTCGAAGAAGCAGGATGCCCTCTTGGCTCTCAGCCAAGAGAGGAGAGGCCTATCTGCCTATAAGATAGATTCTAAGTGTATTTTACCTTTTTAAGCCTGTCTGCCGTCTGGGATCATATTGTGAACAGATCGTGAGTAAACTCTTTTATACTTTTATAAAGACTGTGTTGTGTCTTGTATTTTAAGAGGGAACAAAGGGGAAATTACCAGAGTAATTATTATAGAGGTTCTAGCGAACCTGTGCACACGTTACCGTTGCGAACTTAAAGGGGAATGTCTATAAACTCTGCTGATATTTTGGGAACTTGTTAGCACAAGTTGGACAAGGATATAATTAGTCAATATATCCTCTCCTGCACCCCAGAACATTCCCACAATTTTCAGGATGCAATCACATTTTCAAGTTCGAGACTTCATAGAAGACAGGTCGTGCACTTCAGCTACATATTGGTCTGACTGGCCACCTTCTACTGGAATTCCTAAAATATGTTTCACACACACAAATGAAGGTGAAATCTGAGTGGGGTTACTAAGAGTTGAATATTTACCTCTGTTTCCGTGGACAAGATTGTTGTGTGCGTGCATGCGTGTTAAGGATGTGTGATAGTGTGGGGGGTAGGACCTGTGAAACATTAGTGCCCAGTGATATAAGCACTCCAATTCCAGCTCCTTTTAAGTCCCCCTGAAATGGTTTTTTATTTTATTTTATTGCTTTAAAGTGTGAAAAATACTTTCTCCCTGCACCTCTGAAGCATGGAAGCACTCAGCTAGCTCCAAGATTCCTCCAAAAAGATAATAATGCCAGAAAGGGCAACACTTCATTTTCCTCAGCCTTTGACACCTTTTTATTTCTTCCCTTTTGCACCCCAGCAGGTATGTTTGCAAAGCAAGTGTCTTTGCCTGATACCCCCTGAAGTATGTCATTAGTAGTGAAATGGGTAGTGAAATGAGTGGTGAAATGGTGATACCCTCTGAAGTATGTCATGAGTAGTGAAATGGGAGCTTTCATGAACAGGTTAGGTTCTGTGTCACAGGTTGATCTGATCCAGGCACCACTGTCTTAAGACTAAAGGGGACCCTAAGGAATTTGAAAGTTCTGGGACTTTGCGATCTCTTGGGCAACTTCCAAATGCACCATTTTATGGCAGGAAAGGCAGTTCTCCTTCAGGCTAAGGCGGCTGGGTTTGAGGGCTCACATTTGCTTAGTTCTGGAATGATGTCCATAAGCCTTTATCAACAAGACCTACCAGAGCGAATAATGCAGAGTTTAAGCAATCAATGACATTGCCCTTTTCGAAGGGGCCTTGGAATGTGTAAGGCAAATGTTTGGTTGCATTAAGATCAGGGAAATTCTGTAAAGACGTCAAGGCATTGACTGCTCCTGCAGCGCGCTTCTGCCCATTATCACATTTGGCAAAACAGGTTGCGCTCATGCAGAAAACCCCTGCTGAAAGATGCAAGAGCAGGCATTAAATAGCAAACGGAGGTGTTGCTGATGAAAGAGGGTAGACACACACACAAAAAGGAAGACTTAACAGGACACTGAGCATGTTCTCTACAGAGTGGGTGTTCCTGGCACAATGGCAGAGGGCATGCTTTGTAAGCAGAAGGTCCCAGGTTTTGTCCCCAGAATCTTCAGTTAGAAAGTCCCAGAGCTGGAAAAGGCCCTTTGCCTGAAGCCCTAGTGAGCTGTGGTCATTTGGAGATAGATGGACACAGCTCAAGCATCAATGGCCATTCCTGATATCCTATGGCAGCTGCCAGGGGCCTTAGTGTGACAGCAAGGTCCACTGTTGACATCTCCCTCAGGCTTCTTATTAACATTTTCAAAGGCAGTGATGCTTCTGAATACCAGTTGTGGGAAACCACAAGAGGGGAGCATGCTCTTGTGTTCGGCTCCTGCTTGAGGTTTCCCCACAAACATCTGGATGTTGTGAGAACAGGATGCTGTGCTAGATGGGACCATTGACCTGGTCCAGCAGGCTTTACTTAAGTTAGAGAAAGAAAAACATGCTGAAAAAATTCTGGGAAATGATATACAATGAATTGAAGAAAATGTTCCAATTAACATTTGTAAAAAAAAGCCTGAAGCGTTTTTGTTAGGGATTGCAGGAAAAGACCTGCCAAGGAAACTGAAGAACATCTTCATGTATGCGACAACGGCGGCAAGAGTCTTAATAGCACAAGGATGGAAGAACGAAGAAATCCCAACCAAAGAACTTTGGCAAGAATTAACTATGTGGAATTGGAAAAATTGATACACAAACTGCGTGATAAGGACAACTGTGACTTTAAAGAAGAATGGGAACCTTTTACAAAGTACTTTAAGAAACAACAAACCGAACTGGAATCCTTGGCAGGTTTTGAATAAACATACACAAACTTATTATTGGTAACATATAGATAGATAAATTAAGGATCTTTACAATTTTATAATGTGCAGAAAACAACATGCGCTGAAAAACCAGAGAGAGGAGCTGAGGGAAGTCTGGGTTGGTTTCTTTTGAGGGGGGAGGGGAAAATAGGGGGGAAATGATGAGGATGGTATGTTTTTGATAAATTGTTATGTTGAAATTCCTAATAAAAATAGGGTTTTTTTTAAAAAAAGAGAAATAAAAACATGCTTCCTTCATTTCTGCATTTGGCTCCATCCTCTTATGAGGTGTCAAAGGGTAACTTGAACATCATTATGAAACATTGTCAGGGGTTCAGGAGCAGAGACGCAGAGAAGGGAGGAAGCAGAGAGCGAGGGGGAGGAATCCGAAGGGAAAATGAGTGATGATGACGACCCGAGATCTCCAAGCCTAAGCAGTGAGTCAGAGGACTCCCAAAAGGGAGCCCCAGTGAGCAGAGCAAGGGGGGGATCCGGGGGGACACCCCAGGAGGAAGGGAACAGAGGAGATTCAGAGAGCAGCAGCTGGAAGTCGGGACCCACGCTCAAGACTGAGAGCAGCAGGGAGGAAGGTAGCCAGGCATCGGGTTCCGGAGGCTGTCAGCAGGAGGGAGGGCACGAGTCAGGGGTGGTCACGCCCTCCTCAGAGAGCGAGGCAACGGTTAAGAGGAAAGTAGAGAGTTGGGCGCGCGCGCCAAGTTCAAATGCAGCGGAAGCTGGAGCAGTAAGCAGCCCGGAGAGTGAGCCAGGTCCCAAAGCCCGCCGCAAGGAGGCAGAAGGATCAGGGGGGTCAGCGTCAGAGGAGAGTAGAAGGGAGGAGGCCCAGGGGGGCAGAAGGACCCAGAGACGTAGGGAGAGGCGAAGGAGGTGGAGCAAGGCTAGGGTATTGAGCTGGTGTGCAAGAGGCGGGGACTCAGACGGGTCTTCGCCGACCTAGGGCAGAAGGTGTAGAGCTGCACGCTGCAGTTCGGAAATGAAACCTGTAACTTAATAAAGACTCTTATAAAGTGAACGCTGGCGGACTTGGTCCTATGTGAGCTGGGACTGGGTGGCAGCTCTGACAGTAAGACCCGTCTCAGAAAAGCTTCGGACACCTGATATCTCGCAGCGGAGAGAGAGGCAGCTGGAGGAGGGGATCGGTGTTTGGGAGCAAGCTCACGACGGTTAGCAGAGATGACGGAAGCAGAGACAGTTGCAGCGCTGCAACAGGCAGTTACCCAATTGAACGCGGAGGTACTGGCATCCAAGAAGAGGGAGGAGGATGCGGCAGCCGCCTACAGAGATCTCCACGCCAGGTTTGAAGCATGGGTTAAACACGGGCAGCCAGGACCCAGACCGGAGGGGGTTGGGTTGGCACGGAGAGCAGGAGGGCTTGTGGCTCACTTCGATGGGAATTTACAACAGTACCCCAATTTTCGAGCAGACGTAATGTGCGCACTGCAACTGCTGGCAAAAGACTTTAGAGATGAGGAAGAGAAAGTGGGGTTCATACTATCCCATTTGCATGGGGATGCTAAAGCGTGGCTACGCAATTTGTGGAGGGATAAAGATCCGGCGCTTCAGAATGCAGATGCCTTTATCAAAGCGATGGATGCGTGTTTTTTGTCTACTATTGATGTGGATCTTGCCCGACGGGAGATTCATGGACTAAAACAAGGGAGGGCAAGCGTCCGGCAGTACCACGCCCGCTTTTTTGCGCTGGTCAGTGCCTTAGAGTGGGACCGGGATTCGCCCCCTGTCAGAGACCTGTTCTGGGAGGGTCTAAGCTCTGCGGTCAAGGATGAAATTGCAAGGGGGGAGAGGCCCCGAAGCACGCAGGAGGTGGTCCAAAGGGCGCTGACTGTGGGGGTGAGGCTGGAAGAACGTCCATGGTGCAGAGATGAAGGACGTGGAGGGCGCGAAGCAGCGAGAAGTTTCTCTTTCGTTCCAAGAGAAGCAGCGCGTGCGCAATCCACACCTCCGCCTGGAGGGGGAGGGGAACCGATGGAGGTTGGAGGTGCAAGGGCTCAGTCAGCAGCCAGAGCCCAAGCACCGACAGCAGTGAAAGCGAAGCCTCCTAGAGGGAACAGGAAGTGTTACATCTGCGAGGATCCAGGCCATTTGGCGAAAGAGTGTCCCCGGAGGCTCCACAAGCACACTGCAGCCTCAGCAATGGTGACTGCAGCAACGCAGCAAGGAGAACCACAGCAGGGAAACGACGATGTCTGGCTGGAGACAGAGGCACTGGGGCCCAGCCAGACGCATCAGTGAAGCAGTCCCCAGCGATCTTGCAACCCACGGACCCCCTCCCACCCAAACCAGTAGTGCAGCTCACAGCATCTCTCCAGCTACCCGATGGCGTCACTATCGAAGTGCCGCTTTCTGTGGATTCTGGAAGCAACGCAGACTTTATAGCGCAGGATTTTGTGGAGCAGCACGCTATACAGCTACTGCCTGCCACTCTGCCCCTGCAAGTCGTCACAGTGGATGGCAGAGAGTTGCTAGGGGGGCAGGTGGTGAAGCAAACGCCACCGATGGTGATGCGCCTTGGCAACCACAGGGAAGTCATCAGTTTTAATGTCACCCAACTGTCGGACACGCCCATTGTGTTGGGCATGAGTTGGCTGGACAGGCACAGTCCGACACTGGCTTGGTACCAGAGACAGCTGATCTTCGGCTCCTCTTATTGCGCAGAACACTGCATCCTGCCCAGACAGGAAGGAGAGGAGGAGGAATCACAACTGCAGTTGGGAACGTTGCAAGCAGTTCCCCACAAATACGCAGACTTTCTGGAGGTCTTCTGCGAGAAAGAGGCTGACAAGCTACCACCGCACAGGCAATATGACTGCAAGATTGACCTCCTACCAGGGGCGACGCTGCCGAAAGGGAAGCTGTATTCCATGTCTGAGGACGAATTACAGGAACTCAAACAGTTCATAGATCACAATTTGCAGTGCGGTTTCATCCGGGAGTCCAGGGCAGTAGGGGGCAGTCCTGTTTTCTTCGTGAAGAAGAAAGACACGCCCCAAAAAAGACTGGTGGTGGATTTTCGCCTCTTAAACAAGATGACCAAGCCTTCTGATTTCCCCATGCCCAGGATTGACGACCTACTAGCGACGGTGCGCAAGGGACGCGTGTTCACCAAGTTGGACCTGCGAGGTGCGTACAATCTCATCCGCATGAGGGAGGGCGATGAGTGGAAGACAGCCATGTTCATGCCTCTGGGCACCTACGAATACAGAGTGATGCCGTTTGGATTGCAAAACGGTTCTCACTGTTTCCAAGCTTTCATGCATCATGTGTTGGCGGGACTCCTTTACAAGAAGTGCGTCTGCTTTCTGGATGACATCCTGATATTCTCCGAATCGCAGCAAGCCCATGACCAAGATGTTCGGGAGGTGCTGAAGAGGCTGCAGCAGCATAGACTGTACGCCAAACTGGAGAAGTGCCAGTTCGACACGACGGAGGTGGATTTCTTGGGTTACAAGTTGTCGGACAAGGGGCTAGCCATGGACAGCGCCAAGGTTCGTGCGGTGTTGGATTGGAAGAGCCCGCGCAACCGGAAGGAGGTCCAGCGGTTTGTCGGCTTCGCCAACTTCTATCGCAAGTTTATCAAGGGGTTCGCGATGCAGACGGCGGCCATTACGGACACGCTAAGCTCCAAGAAAAAGAAATTCATCTGGACGGAGCAGGCGGAGCAGTCCTTTCAGGCACTCAAGCGTCTCTTCGCGTCGGAAGAGCAACTGCTGCATATCGACCCCAGCAGACCGATGCGGGTAGAGACAGACGCGTCCGATAGAGCAGTGGGAGCTGTCCTGCTGCAAAGGGACCCACAGGGGGTCTGGAGGCCGGGAGCGTTCTACTCCAGAAAGCTCAGCAAGTCGGAGCAGAACTACACCATCTGGGACAGGGAGTTGCTGGCCATTCATGCAGCTTTCAAGGCGTGGAGGCACTTCCTGATCGGCGCCAAGCACACGGTGCAGGTCTGCACGGATCACAAGAATCTGGAGCACTGGCGCACGGCTCAGTTCCTGAACCAGAGGCAGATACGTTGGGCGGAGTTCTTTGCTGACTTCAATTTCCGAATAGAGTACGTCCCAGGCGACACCAACGTCATGGCGGATGCACTGTCCCGCAAACCGCAATACCTCGAAGAGGCGACGCCAGCGGCAGCCATGCACATCTTCGCGCCAACAGCGTGGGCGTGCGCTTCAGCCACAGTAGACCTGGATGCGGTGCGGCGGGCGTTGCAGGACGACTCCTTCGCGCAGGCGAAGATGGCAGAGATGCACAAGGGCACGGCGAAGGGCGACGAGTTCCAGATACGAGACGGCTTGCTCTTACGTAAAGGGGCCATCTACGTGCCGGGAGACGAACTTCGCGCCAGAGTACTGCAGCAGCTGCACGACGCACCCACGGCCGGGCACTTTGGCACGGAAAAAACGGTGGAATTAGTCGCAAGGGACTTTTGGTGGCCCAGACTGAGAGGGGAAGTCGCGGACTACGTTGCGAGGTGCGACACCTGCCAGAGGGCCAAACCGGTGCACAAACCACCGGCGGGACTGCTGGAACCGCTGCAAACGCCGTTTGAACCGTGGGAGAGGGTGGCCCTGGACTTTGTTACGGATCTACCCAGCTCGAGAGGCAAGACAGCTGTACTAGTGGTGGTGGACTTGTTCACCAAGATGGCACATTTCATTCCGTGTGCGAAGGTGGCCACGGCGGAACAAACCGCCAAACTGTTCATAGATCACGTGTTCAAAGTGCATGGTCTGCCGCGGTCTATCCTGTCCGACCGCGGGCGCCAGTTCGTCTCGAATTTCTGGCAGAAGCTGATGAGTTTTCTAAATGTCAAGGTCGATCTGGCATCAGCAAGACACCCGCAGACCAACGGGCAAGCAGAGAGGGTCAATGCCATCATGCAGCAGTACCTGAGATGCTATGCCAATCAACAACCTGCGACCTGGGTGGATTACCTGCCGCTCGCCGAGTTCGCTTACAACAACACGAAGCACGTGTCCACAGGGGTGACGCCGTTCTTCGCCAACAATGGGAGGAATCCCAGAACCTTCCCGGGACGGGAGAGAGTGGGGGACGGAGAACCACAGACGGCGGACGCGTTCGCGTCAGAGTTGCAGGCGGTACACGATCAACTCAGACGGCAGCTGGAGCTAGCTAAGCACGCCTACAAGGTGCAAGCTGACAAGCACAGGCGGGTTGGCGAAGAGATCCAAGTGGGAGACTGGGTCTGGTTGGCAGCCCACGCAGTGCCGACCAGGTCACTAGCCAAGAAGAAGTTGGGGCACAAGCAAATTGGTCTGTACCAAGTCGAAGCACAGATCAACCCGGTAGCCTTCCGACTGGCGCTGCCGGAGGGTTCCAGAATGCATCCGGTGTTCCACAGGTCGGTGCTCACTCCCTACAAGGCACCTCACAGATTCCAGGAGCCAGGGACGGCACCGAGTCCGTTCCGGGAGCGGACGGAGACGCGAGGGGTGACGCAGCAAGACCCCATCAACGAGGTCACGGAGATTTTGGACTCCAGATGGGGGGAAGAGGGAGTCGAATACCTCCTAGCCAGAGAGGGCACCCGGGCCAGCGCCAATAGCTGGGTGCCAGACTACGCTTTGGAGGAACCCCTGCTCAAGGACGAGTTTCATGCCCTTTTCCCACACAGACCCATGCCAGCGAGCTTCTTCGACGACTGGCTGTTCACGCCCACACTTTCTTCCAGCACGTTCCATGGATTCGACTCGGACGGGGAACCCGCACTGAGCACCCGTTCCCCAGAAGGATCGCCGGCGGGTTCGGCGTCAGACACCTCGTATTGGTGGGACGATCGACCGGAGGAGCAATGGCGCCGGAAGTGGCTGGAGATGCCAGGTCGAGCGACCGACGCAGAGACTGACATGGACGTGTTCAGGGAGGACCTTGGGTTCGAGCACGGCGGTACAGAGATGGAAGCGGAACAGGTCAACGTCGGCGACCGCGAGGAGGAAGACTCGGAGGTCTTCAGTTGGCGGCCAACCACGGGGAGCGAACTGTATCCGGCATTCCCTCCCGTGATGATGGAGCACCCAGCACCCACACCTGAAAGCGGGGAGGGGGGAAGGGGGGGCTTCGAGGGGGGGATGGATGTCAGGGGTTCAGGAGCAGAGACGCAGAGAAGGGAGGAAGCAGAGAGCGAGGGGGAGGAATCCGAAGGGAAAATGAGTGATGATGACGACCCGAGATCTCCAAGCCTAAGCAGTGAGTCAGAGGACTCCCAAAAGGGAGCCCCAGTGAGCAGAGCAAGGGGGGGATCCGGGGGGACACCCCAGGAGGAAGGGAACAGAGGAGATTCAGAGAGCAGCAGCTGGAAGTCGGGACCCACGCTCAAGACTGAGAGCAGCAGGGAGGAAGGTAGCCAGGCATCGGGTTCCGGAGGCTGTCAGCAGGAGGGAGGGCACGAGTCAGGGGTGGTCACGCCCTCCTCAGAGAGCGAGGCAACGGTTAAGAGGAAAGTAGAGAGTTGGGCGCGCGCGCCAAGTTCAAATGCAGCGGAAGCTGGAGCAGTAAGCAGCCCGGAGAGTGAGCCAGGTCCCAAAGCCCGCCGCAAGGAGGCAGAAGGATCAGGGGGGTCAGCGTCAGAGGAGAGTAGAAGGGAGGAGGCCCAGGGGGGCAGAAGGACCCAGAGACGTAGGGAGAGGCGAAGGAGGTGGAGCAAGGCTAGGGTATTAAGCTGGTGTGCAAGAGGCGGGGACTCAGACGGGTCTTCGCCGACCTAGGGCAGAAGGTGTAGAGCTGCACGCTGCAGTTCGGAAATGAAACCTGTAACTTAATAAAGACTCTTATAAAGTGAACGCTGGCGGACTTGGTCCTATGTGAGCTGGGACTGGGTGGCAGCTCTGACAAACATGATTAGAAAATTGCTGTGAGTGCACAAGCAGAACCAACTCTAAATATCTCCAGCTCCATTTCCTGTTTAGTCCAGGGAAGAGGAATCTGTGGCCTTCTGGATGTTGCTAATCTACAGCTCTCCTCATCCCTGACCTTTAGCTATGGTGGCTACAGCTGATGGGAGCTGGAGTCCAGCAAACATCTGGTGGGTCACAGTTTCCCCAACATTATCAGCACCTCCAAGAGACAAACTCTTTAGACGCTGCACCAACTCAAGAAGCTAAATGAGAAACATTGATATGTGGATGATTCAACCAGCTTACGTTCTTTCCTCAGACAAGGTTGGCCTTCCGAGGAACATCATAAAATACAGAAGTGACATTATTTGTCTGCTGTTTAAATACAAGTAAGGAATGTTTACCGCAACACTGCTATCTTTTGTATGGTCCATTAAATCCCTGGGCAGTGAGTCATTTCATAGACAAAAACACACCACCAGCAGTACCCCTCCTTAGAGAGCACTATCACTTCCCCACAAGGATGGAATAAGCAAAGAGATGAAATTTGTTGGAATTGTTTAGAACAAGAGGGACCTGCAGCAAAATGTTGCAGCGTGAAGCTTTGCTGTTCCAGCCAGTCAGCTGTACTATCTTCTAAGATTTTTCCTTTCTCCTACTGAGTTATCTGTATGAGTACTTACCAGCCATGTTTGCTCTTTACAATACATGATTAGGAAAATGCTTGTCATTATTAAAGGCAAGGTGTGAATCAAGGCAGAATTTGCATATTGAAAGGACCTGTAGAGAGTGGGTCTCCTTGTTACACCAGAGCTAAATGTTCGGGTGCAAACATTTGGGGTGCAAATGAGGATTTGGGTTGTGTTAAGTTTTCTCCATGAGACATTCCATAACATTGACCTTTTGTGACATTTTAGACCTGCTCACAGTCCCCCTTTGAAGCTTCTTTGACATACCCTCCCTCCTGCAAAATATATCTTCCTCTTACTGACTACATGATCTAGACATTTGGGGATCCTGTAGCCAGTTAGATGTCATCACAGCACCATGAAGCCAATCTGTTTTGGCTACACAATGACATGATAAAAACCACTTCAGACAGAGGGCAATGAGAGAACATTCTCTCCCTGTTTCTTGGTTCCCTAAATGATAACTGAATGTGGTGGAATGTTTTGCAGGAATGCATGGCATTTTGCCTAAAAAAATATCAAAAAGAAAAATCACCCGTGCCCCTCTTTAGCACACTGCACCCCCATACAGGATCCCTGTCCATAGGTTTGGGCCCACATTGTGTAATGAGTGAAGGACAAGTGTTGGTACCGAAAGCATTCCTTTGCTTTTCCTGAGAGAATATATGGAGAGAAACCTTTAACTCAGGGACATCACGGAGTTGGTCTCTAATGCCTTTGTCCCTGATAACCTCCAGGGAGCTCAGCCATTGAGAATCAACCCAGCTACTTTCTGCATGGATGCATTCTGCTTCGGTTTCTTGGTTATGCTAGAGAATGATAGAATGTCAAGAGCTAGCTTTTATAGAGAAATACAGACTGATACAAAGAAAGCCTTCTTTTCCAAAAGTGCAATTTCCTGCATTTTAAATCAGAAAGGTAGCGTGGCCAGACTTTACTGGAATTTTCTACTCTGGCCCAGGTTTGGAAACAGCAACAATTGCCAACAGTAAAAGAGTGGCAATATGGAATAGGCAGAAATAGCCAAATTAACAGGGAAAATTTGACAACAGGGCAGCAAAACATTTCCCCCCAAAATGGGAAAAACTTATGTCATATATAGGAAAGATAAGATGAAATAGTGAAACCAAAAGAACTGAAATAAACCTCATAATGGGAAAACAAAAAGAAATTTATGGGACAATAACAACAATAAGAAGTAAAAATGTATAATGTGACTAATGTAACTAACTGTATTTGTAAATGAATATAGACAGACAATAAGAATTGTATATAGAGAAAGATTTATTTGTTTACAGGAACTTTATGGACAAATGTAGAAGAAGAAGTACTATATACAATGAGAAAAATCAAGAGACGACATAAAAAAGCCAGAAGAAGGAAGGAGGGAAGTCAGTTCTTAGGAGCAAGTATAAAAGTAAAATGTAATGTAATATGTGTGTGTATAAAGGTAAAGGTAAAGGGACCCCTGACCATTAGGTCCAATCGTGACCAACTCTGGGGTTGCACGCTCATCTCGCTCTATAGGCCAGGGAGCCAGCGTTTGTCCGCAGACAGCTTCCGGGTCATGTGGCCAACATGACTAAGCTGCTTCTGGCGAACCAGAGCAGCACACGTTTACCTTCCCGCCGGAGCGGTACCTATTTATCTACTTGCACTTTGACGTGCTTTCAAACTGCTAGGTTGGCAGGAGTTGGGACCGAACAACGGGAGCTCACCCCATTGCAGGGATTCGAACCACTGACCTTCTGATCAGCAAATCCTAGGCTCTGTGGTTTAACCCACAGCACCACCCGCATCCCTTTATGTGTGTGTATAGTATGTAACTAAAATACTAATAAAGATTATCTTGCAAAACAAGAAAAGACATTTTCTACTCTGGCAATGAAATCCAGTGCAGAGAGCTTCCAGGGTTGTGCATGTTGTGGAGGGCCCAGGAAACAGTGGCGTAGCGTGGGTTGTCAGCACCAGGGGCAAGGCAAGTAATTTGCGCCCCCTAACCCATGGATTTGCTCCCCGTAACCACCAGATGTTGCGCCCGGTGCGGCCGCCCCCCCTGCACCCCCCACGCTATGCCACTGCCAGGAAAGACAGGAAAGTTTGCTCATGTGTACTGTAGCTCATTCTGCTGGTTTCACAGTTTATTTAAGCTGAGAGAAGCATGGTATGGAGACTGCCAGAATTTGTATTCTGGGGAATTTCAGCACCGAAGCCCAGCTGCATTGATGGAATCAGTGGACAGGCTGCTTGGACGCGTGAAACCAACCACCTGTCTCCTTGATCCTTGCCCATCCTGGCTAATAAAAGCAAGCCGGGAAGGGCTGGGCGATGGGCTCTGCGGGATAGTGAATGCTTCCCTCTGTGAGGGGACATTCCCAGATCCGCTGAAAGAGGAGGTCATTAAACCGCTTCTTAAAAAACCATCTTTAGACCCGGCCAGTATGGCCAACTATCGCCCAGTCTCAAATCTTCCATTCTTGAGCAAGGTGATTGAGCGCGTGGTTGCTGAACAACTCCAGGCATGCCTGGAGGATGCGGACCATTTGGATCCCTTCCAATCAGGATTCAGGCCTCATCATGGGACTGAAACTGCCTTGGTCGCGCTGGTTGATGATCTCCAGCAAGCTAGGGACAAAGGTGAGAGTTGTTTCCTAGTTCTGCTGGATCTCTCAGTGGCCTTTGATACCATCGACCATAACATCCTTCTGGACCGTCTAGAGGGGCTGGGAGCAGGGGGCATTGTTATACAGTGGTTTCGCTCCTTCCTTCTGGGCCATGTTCAGAAAGTGGTGGGGGGGATGAGTGTTCAGACCCCTGGCCTCTCACTTGTGGGGTGCCTCAGGGTTCCGTCCTCTCCCCCATGCTTTTTAACATCTATATGAAGCCGCTGGGAGAGATCATCAGGGGGTTTGGACTGGGTGTCCATCAATATGCAGATGATACCCAGCTCTACCTCTCTTTCAAATCAGAACCAGTGAAGGCGGTGAAGGTCCTGTGTGAGTGACTGGAGGCGGTTGGAGGATGGATGGTGGCTAATGAATTGAAGTTGAATCCTGACAAGACAGAAGTACTGTTTTTGGGGGACAGGGGGCGGGCTGGTGTGGAAGACTCCCTGGTCCTGAATAGGGTAACTGTGCCCTTGAAGGACCAGGTGTGCAGCCTGGGAGTCATTTTGAACTCACAGCTGTCTATGGAGGCACAGGTCAATTCTGTATCCAGGGCAGCTGTCTACCAACTCCACCTGGTACGCAGGCTGAGACCCTACCTGCCCACGAACTGTCTCGCCAGAGTGGTGCATGCTCTATATCCCGCTTGGACTACTGCAATGCGCTCTACGTGGGGCTACCTTTGAAGGTGACTCGGAAATTACAACTAATCCAGAATGCGGCAGCTAGACTGGTGACTGGGGGCGGCCGCCGAGACAACATAACACCGGACTTGAAAGGCCTACATTGGCTCCCAGTATGTTTCTGAGCACAATTCAAAGTGCTGGTGTTGACCTTTAAAGCCCTAAACGGCCTCGGCCCAGTATACCTGAAGGAGCGTCTCCACCCCCATCGTTCTGCCCGGACGCTGAGGTCCAGCGCCAAGGGCCTTCTGGTGGTTCCCTCATTGCGAGAACCAAAGCTACAGGGAACCAGGCAGAGGGCCTTCTCGGTAGTGGCACCCGCCCTGTGGAATGCCCTCCCATCAGATGTCAAAGCGATAAACAACTACCTGACATTTAGAAGACATCTTAAGGCAGCCCTGTTCAGGGAAGTTTTTAATGTGTGATATTTTAGTGTATTTTTGGTTTCTATGGAAGCGGCCCAGAGTGGCTTGGGAAACGCAGCCAGATGAACGGGGTACAAATAAATTATTATTATTATTATTATTATTATTATTATTATTATTATTATTATTCATAGAACTGTAGAGACAACCCCAGGGGTCATCTACTCCAACCCCCTGTAATGCAGGAATCAAAGCTAAATAATGACCAGCTCAGGGTTTCATGACTACTATGCCAACCACTGGATGAACCCAGTGTCTCATGGGTACCATGGCATGAACAAATGCAGGATTTGGTAAGTTGCTGCAAAACATGGTCCAAATTAATTCCTGCCTCCTCATACATTTGGAACCAGATGGTGGGAGATGAGTCAATAGGACTGCAGTCACTCAAGTTTTGTGCAGCTTGGGTACCACTGTTTTAGCAGTGAGACTTCTGGGTCAGGTTACTGACTCATCAAGTCCAGGATCATGTTCTCAAAGTGGTCAGTCAGATGTCTGTAAACAGGACCTGAGCAAAAAAGTGTTCTTCCCTCCTTTGGCTTCTAGCACCTGGTATTCAGAAGCATTACTGCTTCTGAACACAGCATCCATCATGACTAGCCAAAGCCCAAGACACTGGAATCAGTGCTGCTTACTTCAGAACCATATAAATGCTGACAACATTTGGGAGTTGTAAAGACACCAGCCCCAATCTTGCAGCTGATCATAGTGTCTAAATTAATTTTCCAGGTTGCCTGGGAAATTAGTTTGCTTAGCTGTGTAATAAAAGGTGGGCATCAATCACCTGCCACTTTCTTCCACCATATCATGGTTGTCTTCCAGATCTTTGCACTAGCCTTCTATTTCTCCCAGTATAGAGTTGTTGTTGTTTAGTCGTTTACTTGTGTCTGACTCTTCGTGACCCCATGGACCAGAGCACGCCAGGCACCTCTGTCTTCCACTGTCTCCCACAGTTTGGTCAGACTCATGTTTGTAGCTTTGAGAACACTGTCCCACCATCTCATCCTCTGTCGTCCCCTTCTCCTTGTGCCCTCAATCTTTCCCAACACCAGGGTCTTTTCCAGGGAGTCCTCTCTTCTCATGAGGTGGCCAAAGTATTGGAGCCTCAGCTTCAGGATCTGTCCTTCCAGTGAGCACTCAGGGCTGATTTCCTTAAGAATGGAAAGAGTACTTCAGCCAATATCCACTTAGGGACGTTAGTTCACTTTGACCCAGCACTTCCATGTGCACCACAAAATCCCTTCCACCATTACATCCCCCCCAATAATGGATACTACTCCCACCACCACCCTGTCCAAGTCTTGTCATCTTCCATTTTTCTCAACCACATCTTAGAGCAGCCTTCCCCAGCTGAAGGTCTTCCAGATGTTGTTGGACTCCGACTTCCATCAGTGGCAAGGTATGGTGGGAGTTTTCCGAAACTTCTGAAGGGCACCAGGTTAGGCCTTAGAACCTGTATATGCATGTGTGCATGTGGTTCAAGCCACCAACTTGAGGGATCAACTACGAGAATGTGGAACTCCTTTTTGGATTAGCACAGCTGTCTATCTTGCTGTGTTTCTCTCTAGGAGGGCCTCACAACCAGAATCTTCTCCCTCCTTAAAATTCCCTTTCAGTGCACACCGGAAGACATTTCTTGAGCTTGTCGGCAGCAATTTCTAATTTGTCTGATCTTCATCAGTCAGTTTAAAGGAGCATAAAATGTCATCTGCTGTGCCCATCACCGGGTGTGTATTAATGTATTTATCTGATTCGCTTCCTCTTGCTCATCTAGGCTTGATGCAATTCTGAATCTTTCAGATCCCCTAATTTATTTCAGTCACTCTTTGGGCTTTCTGGAGTTGAATTTCTCAGGTGGACTCATCTGAAGTGATGCCATGCTCTAGCAAGTCCATAAGCAATTATCATCTTGATAGCCTAGAATGTTTGGCTTGTATACTGCTATTTGCCCTTGCACAAACCACACAGAACTATTTAACTTCACACACACACACACACACACACACACACACACATATTAAGGTCATGGTTCAGTTCCTAGGAAAGAAGCCCCAAAGTACTCAGTGAGTCTTAAATCTGAGTAAATATACATAGGATCACTTTCACTAATGTGCTTTCTCACACACACACACCCGATATATAATAATGCATGCATACAAGTGTATTGCTTGCACTGTTGAAAGCTGTTAGGAGATCCCTATTCCCCTTCTACGGTTACAATTCCCAAAGTTCCCTGGGAAAAGGGATTGATGATTAAACTTCAGCCCAGTATTAAATTGTAGCTCACTGAAGGGAATAGGGGTGTCCTAACAACTTTCAGCACCCTTAACAAACTGCAACTCCCAGCATTCTTGGGGGAGCCATGATTGTTTAAAGTGGTATCGTTGTGACTGTTTAGAATGTGTGGATGTGGCTCATATGAGCTGAAAGAGATCTACACATACACTGGTGTGCACATTACCTGCATATTTCATCTTGTAGGACAAACAGCCGTTTGTGTGGGGTGTGGGGGGCATTTTGATTGGGAACACAGCACAGGAGACAAGGTCAGTGCTACTTCGACAGCCCCAGGGGCCTGATCCAAACCTTTAAGTCTATTGTGAACATTTAGCATGTACCTGACTACCAGTCATGACAGCTCTATGGACTACATTGAGGCCTTTGCACTGATCCAGCAGGGATCTTCTTATGTTCCGATATATAGATTTATTTACTTAATTAATTAATTGGATTTATATCCTGCCTTTTTCTCCAAGGAGCTGAAGATTCTCTTCCTCCCCATTTTGTCCTCACAACAACCCTGTGAGGTAGGTCATGCTGAGAGTAAATGCCACCCAGTGAGCCCCATGGTTGTGTGGGGGATTTGAACCTAGATCCCCCCAGGTCCTAGTCCAAAACTCTAACCACTTCCCCACACTTCCCCTACACTTCATGCCAAATGTAGTGTGGTCTGAAGATTACAACCTGTGTGGCTGGGGGAAGGGGATGTCAACTGACGTGCCTTGAGTGAGCTCCTTAAAAATCATAGAGCTACTGATCTTGCAAACGCCAGGATCCATCTCGCAGCCTTATAATCCTGCCCAGAATCTGTCGGTGTCAAACTTTTATTGTCCTCATCCAATCCGTTCTCTATTTGGTCATTTTCACGGATAACATCGGCTGTTTGTTTTGGACACTAACTAACCAGAAAGTTGCAGAGATTGAAACTTGCTCCCTGGCGGGCGGCTGTGATTTTTATCCATGATGACAGGATCCTTTTTGTTGCTCGTTTCTATTTTGGCGATCTTCACAGGTTTATTTACAAGTGGAGACGTGGCGGCAACCAGCCTCGGCTGCAGTCAGAGGAGCGTCCCTGCACTTTACTTCACTGACTTTCTGTCAGCTTTCATTTCAATGGCGATTTCAGAAGGCAGGCCCTCAATGGCCCCTAGAAAGCATCTTTTATTCTGCTTTGCCATATAACGGAGGGGGGTGTGTGTGTGTTCTGTATTCTGCATGATGTTCCAGTCTGAATAACAAACCCTTCAGCAGAAAAAGAAGCCCACATTTTGTCCTCACTGCATTATCCATCACGGTGTCATTAGGGTAGACTCACATACATACATGCACATTACTGAATTTTGCACCAACAATAGACTTCCATTTTAATTTTCCACCATGATGCATGGTGGTTCTTAAGGACGGACAAATCCATCAGTTTCACATTTAGCTCAATGTTAAATTCATCCCCCACATTTCCACGGCAATTTGCAATTTATTATTATTCTTTAAAAATTCGCACGAAACTTCATCAACAGTTTTGTGTGAATTTTTCCCTTATACATACATTTTTGTACACAGTTTTGATTAAGATGCACATTTCCTCGCAAGCAATTATCCCTAATATAAAGCATTTTTGCATGTTAATTGCATGGATATATGCATTTTTAGCACTCACTTTCACC
Organism: Podarcis vaucheri; assembly: GCF_965113315.1. Taxonomy (NCBI): domain Eukaryota; kingdom Metazoa; phylum Chordata; class Lepidosauria; order Squamata; family Lacertidae; genus Podarcis; species Podarcis vaucheri. The sequence goes on from NC_138749.1 coordinate 7,224,009, forward strand.
TGATAACGTGTACACATCAGTTGGAAAACTGCACTGTAAGATTCTGTGAACTCAGTTTTTGAAGGCTAGTCGTATTCTCTTTTGCGTGGCTGGTTCAAGAAGTGTGAGTTGGGAAGCTCCTCATTAAAATGCCAACCAAATTAAATTTTCCCCCTATCCCTGGTGATGGTACATCAAGGGTATTCTGAGGCATTAAAGGAAATTTTAATGGTGGGCTCAGGAAGGAGTTGGTGCTGGGTCCTGTGAGACTGCTCAGACCCAGAATTGTTGGATGCTGATTACCTCTGTAGGTATAGAGTTATACACACACACACACACACACAGAGAGAGAGAGAGAGAGAGAGAGAGAGAGAGAGAGAGAAATAATATTTCTAAGTAATATTTCTGGGCCCTTATCACCTTCTATAAGGTAAAATGAATTGATGTGCATGCATAGTTAATTAGCACAGGGTTTGGAAAATCTATTTTTGTATATCTAGTCTTATTTGCTGTATTTGTGTTGTTATTATAAGGCAGTGCCCTTCAAGCTCCTATTTTCCAGTGTGTCATCGCGTCCTGTTGCTTTGGGACTAAAGTTGTCTGCTGAGGGGTGATTCTGAAGCAGCCACTACACTACAGCCCCCTGGTGTATTATAGGAATGTTTCAAGTGCCTGATAAGAAGACGTTTTGCAAGCAAGAATAACCTGGAGTCGGGGGACACTCTTGCCTCATTGTCCTTGTATTAAATAGACTACTTAGGTGCACTAGCAGTATGTGGGCAATTGCGTCGCTCTGAATAACTGTGTTTCTAACCAAATACAAAACACTTCTGAGTGCAAATCTTAACAAGTTTAATTCTGAATAAACTATGTTGGGCCCACATAGATGGAACACTGGCTAATTGGGAAAGACATTGACTTGGGGAGTTGCTGATGGTCAGAAGAGGCAGTGCTCTTAGACTCTTTGAAGCCAGCACCTTCTAAATGGGAACTAAATGTTGGGAGATTCATAATAGGCGAAAGGCAGTACTTCGCAATATGCATTGTCAAGCTATCAGGACAGGGAAGGAATCAGTGAGCAGTGCTGTGCAGAGGGCCTTCTCGGTAGTGGCACCTGCCCTGTGGAATGCCCTCCCACCAGATATCAAAGAGAAAAACAACTACCAGACTTCTAGAAGACATCTGAAAGCAGCCCTGTTTAGGGAAGCTTTCAATGTTTAATAGATTATTGTATTTTAATATTCTGTTGGAAGCCGCCCAGAGTGGCTGGGGAAACCCAGCCAGATGGGTGGGATATTATTATTATTATTATTATTATTATTATTATTATTATTATTAGGCTTGTGATCTTGCCTCTGCAGCCCAACCAACATAGTTGGGAACTTAGTCTCTCATATTTCTAAACCCTGGGACCATTCAATGCATCTGAATGTTGGAAGATTCAGGATGGACAAATGGTCACATGGGACCTTAACTATGGAATTTGCACCTGCGAGAGGTAGTGAGGGCCACCAACTGAAATTACATTGAAATAGGATTAGGTAAATTTATGGAGAATAAAGCTATCATTGACAGCTAGCCATTATGGCTATGTGCAACCTTCACTGTTGAAAGCACTATGCCTCTGAACACAAGTTAATGGAAATCATAAATGAGGAATGTGCTACTATGCTCAGAGTTTGTTGGCTTGTGTGGCGAGTTCCCGCCCCCCCCCCGGTAGAAATAATGACACATGACACAATTATTTAAGGTTAATGGGCTAAAAAAGGCCACAACTTTATTGGTTACAGGTGATGAGCGGTATTGGCTTAGGCATTGGCTCTAACTGACTATATCTGACTCCAGCCCGTCTGCTGGAAGTCTGGGAAGGGTTAACCACCGTTAGGGGGAGTCCTGCTGATGCACATCAACTAGGAACTCCCCCAGGATCACCGATAGGGGGCGTGCCTTAGACCCTCACGTCCATAGTTTTCGGACAGGGCTAGGCCCCCTGGAATCCTTTAGCAGACTACCCTTCAATATGTGGGGCAGGTGATGGCGCTACCTCCCCTCTTTCCATCTACAGGAGTATTCCAGTGCCTAACCGCCAATAACGAGCAAGTTGTGATAATTTGCTACGAGGTAGGCAAAAACCAAGTGGCTGGTGACAGTTTGCCAAGTGGAAAAATTCCTACCAGGCCCCTCAACGGCGACCAACCAAAGTCCATAGCAAGGTCCAAGAATGAAAACCTTATAGGGCAGGAGGGTGGGAAACAGGGACAGCTGGTAGGCAGCAAAGAGGGAGATCCCTGGCCGTGTCCTGCTTCAAATAGGGCAGGCCACACCCCCAGAGCCAGCCAGGTGGTGACATGGCTGGGGATAGCCAATCACGCAGGGCCAGCCTCCCACCCCCTGTGCACGTGGAGCCCGCAACCCCACCTCCTCCTTAAGGCAGAAGTGGCTTTCCCTTAGGCTTCTGGTTGGACACTATGAGAACGGGAAACGAGACTGGATAGGCTCTTGGTTTCATTCAGAAATTTCCTGTTTCTGTGGCAAGATGGACCAGTGTTCTGACTTACTCTAAAGCTATTTCATATCTTCATGTATCCCACTGTTTTGGCCTCGTACGTGTCAGCTACTTAATTGTATATCTTCCTTGCATCATAAAAAATAAATTTTGTCTCCAGCTGCTAATGAAGTTTAAAAAATGCCATCAGTCATTTAGAAGTCTAATCCAAATTCATCAGTGTCCCAAATTGATGCATGTGTATGAGACGACCAATTGGTTAAATCTCTGATTCAGTGCTTTTGATCAGTTCTGTGCGTTGGAGCAAGCTAGCTCCGCTGGAGATCAGTCAAATGGACTCATTATTAGTATGGAACACTTCAGAAAAAAAGCTATATTCTTTCTACAAATAAAGTTCTAACTGATCGATGGCATTTATTTTTTACTTTATTGACCACACAATGAAGAAAAGATATAATTCAGAGCTGTCGTCATTACAGGTGTAACATAATACCTGCTCTGGACTTGTATGAAATTGATCTTCAGTCTGGCAGCACCTACATTATGGAACGCCCTGGCTATTTTCATCAGACAGTTGCCTTCGTTGCCTTTTCAGCACTGGCCCCGACTTGGTGGAATGCTCTGTCACAAGAGACCAGGGCCCTGTGGGATTTGACATCTTTCTGCAGGGCCTGCGAGACTCAGTCAGGTTCTCAAGTTAACAATGAAGATTGTAGTTTATTGCAAACACAAATAAACTTTAAATGGATTCGAAATGCTGTTACCCTTTACCCTCTTAGTCTTATTTTATCCTGTCTTTAACACTTCTGCCTCCCCTCACACAAGAACCACCTGCACTAACTGTCTCTCTATTTCCATCTGTCTTCCAACTGCTTTCCCAACTGTCTAAACCTCTGGCTAAGTCTTTTAAAAACAGGTAGGCTCCGCCTCTGGGTTTTCTATTGGTCTACCTATTAACCCTTTCTCTCCCCCTGTATAGACATTTCCAAAAGAATGGGCAAACACCACACAACGTACCACTGTATGCATCTTCAAGTTCTCTCCATTGTTTTCAATTGTTTGCATACACATAAGCCCTGCTGTTAGTTTTAGATCACCCTCCCGTCATAAAGGTGGTCATGCACTAGATCTTTTGAAATTCTATGGTCTCCACACTAATGCTGCTATGTTCCATTGGCCTGAGTCATCTCTTGCCACATACCCTGCATATGTCCATTTTAACCCCATAATCATTTATCTTTGCCATACCCAATTATTAGTTTCTCTATATTTTAATGATAACCCTAACATTGCATGCCCCACAACATGTTGGGTTGTTCTTAAGCTGTTCATATTTCTCTATGTCATGCTCCAGTTCTCCACTCCATAACACATCACATGTCATATGCAGACTGAATACTTTAGCTTTCAGATCTAAGGAAATGTTTTTATTCTTAATCATGAAGTTGAGTTTCCCATCACGCTTCAACTCAGGGAAGGGTAACATCACCCCAATTCACCTTATTATTCAGCCCCAGCACAGAGTGGTTATTCATCTCTAGCAACTGGTTGACTACTGTGTAAAATAACACCCTGAACTAATAGGCTTTTGATCCCCACGTCTCTTCTCATGCTTCCTGTCATATAAGTGCAAGTTTGAGCTCACATTGTGGGTGAGCAAATTTCCATGACTGCTGTTTAAATACTGCATCCGTCTTCATTCTCCCTCATTTTATGAGTTTTTGCTCTGTAGTTTGCCGAGAAGCTTGCAGCCATGGCAGGAGCTCTGTCAACCTGGCAGCAAGTCCCATTGATTTCACTGGGATTTACTTCCAAGTAACTAAGGTATTTGATGGCAGCTTTCCAAACATCCTGGGCTCAGTTATCACTAGGCAAGAGTCCCAGGTGTTTAAGGTATATGATTTGAAGACTGAGTAACCTCTCGAATGTTACTCATGCCCTGATAATGAATTAATAGAATCATAATGGGAGGAAATAGTCCCATCATGGAATTTAGCAGATTGGGTTTATGTCAATGGGCATGCGATTGGCCTCAAATTGGTGCCAATTAAAACCCAGTGGCAGAACTCCAACAAAATTTGATAGAAAATCATTCCAAACAGTTGGTTGAGTCCCCCCCCCTTTCTATCTAAGAAAGAACAGGCTCATTAGAATCAAGTATATCATTTTTTTTATTTGACTCTAATTGCCTTTTAAAGCACATGTGAATGCAGGCTGCAGATGCCAAGACCATGTCTTAATATAACAAGTAGTGAAGCATTGAGGCTCTCATGTTTAATCAGAATTAAATAAATGCCAACAAAGGAATTAAACCGAGCAAGATCAAGGAGCTCTTTCCCTGCAGATGTGGGCCCTGTGCAAGGACTCGGCAAGGACTCACCAACACATTCATGCTACTCAATTCTGTGTCACTTGAAGGAAGCTATCTTCTATATCTTGAGTCAAAACTAATGGTCCAGCTACCTCAATGTGGCCAGGAATTGCTATCTACATCTCACACAGGTCCTTTTCTCGGCGCTGCTGTTGGAGAAATATCTTACCATGTAGTGACTGGCTTTCAGCCTGGGATGTTTTTCACAAAAACTTCATGTTCAGCCATGGAAACATGCATCTTCCATAGTATTCATCACTTGGTGTTTACAGCACCAGGTAACAGCTCCCATGTATGGACTATCTCTTGTGAATGTAACACCACAGATTGAACTATCATCTCACATTACTTCAAAAGCAAAGCTTTGCTGTTGGGTCACGTCATACATTCAGCTGCCAGTCACCTTGGGCTCACCTGTGCACATTCAGACATGGTTGAAATATGCTTCATTTGGAGTGTGTGTGTGTGTGTGTGTGTGTTAAAGAACATACTAATAAGGAGAAAGTAATAGAGGAAATTGCTTTCTTAATAAGCTGGCCTTATGGAACTTACTATCTGACACCCTAGCCTATTCCACAGGTGTGTTTTGAAACTAAATGGGGGAAGGTACAAAACACTCTGTGTAATGCAAGTGACTCATCTCAATCCCAATAATGAAATCGCAGCCATGTGCTAGTGCACCATTAGGACGCTGCCTAGTGTCACAGGTATACCATTGAAGTCTCAAATTAAAACTCACAGCATGTAGATGTGCTGTCCAACTCTGGTTTCTGGGAATTAAATGACACATTGTGGAAAATCCAGGCCATGGTCTCTCATCAGCTCAGGGTGTCCAGAAGTTGAATAATGCATGTCCTCGCAGTGAGTGCAAACACAATGTTATGTTCCACAGGTGACAAATGCTCCTGATGCCAACTCCAAATGTGGTGGGGTGATGACAGGCAGGGGGCAAGGGCAGGGGACTGAGACCCACAAAGCATCGCCTTTGACAAATATTTCATTGTTCCATTGTTCAGCTTGGCATTGACTTCTAGGTGGAGTAGCTGTCCAAGGTCCTGAAGGGCCTCTGTTTGAGACTTCCATCTCCTAGCAGCTGACAGCATTGTGGTTGGTGAAACCCTTTTAGCCCATCTCTCCCTTGCATGGGGCCACGTAATTGCCGTGTGCTTGTTAAAGGACAATAACAGAAGCTCCCGCACACCCACACACACCACCCTCTTTTTTTATTCCTTTTATGTCAGCCTTGATTTGCAGCAAACTTTTCATGGTTGCCCTTAGAAAAGGTGAAGGCAGCTGCAGGTTGCTTCCTACATGAAATCAGGTCACAGTGATTCTGGATATGGGAACGTAATGATCACCGCAAACAGAAAAGGGCCCCTGCTAACATCCTCCACGCCCCCCTCCATCCGAGTCCAATGCACGTCTCGGCATTTTCAATATATATTTAAAATAACAAAGCAAGACAAGCAGGCGCCTTTCCCCCCAGAAACTGCCAACATATGCTCCAAAATCTCCTGCATTTTGCATTGTGTCAGTCTGTGTCAGAGGCTTCAGGGAAGGTAATATAGGAGATGAATGAAAGTCTATCATCTCAGTGCCAAGATGAAAAAGTGACAGCTCATAATGAAAAGAAAAATAGTTTCCATTTTGGACCTCTGTAAGTAAGAAAATGACGGAGCCCTGGGAACCGCCAAGCCTGAAAAATGATCCCTTTGACAGACATGCCTATAAGTGAAAGTGCACGGGATATAATTCGAACCATAATATAGGAAATAATGATTATTTTAGGGATAGCACAATTTTAAATAAATCCTTGACTGCTCTATGGACAATGGGAACTGGGAACAATGTGGGGCGGTGGGGTGGGTGCGAGGGCTGTAGGTTAATTTAAGAAATAAATGACCTAGTTTAAGATGTGTGTCTCTTTGATAATGTCACGCATGTGAAGATCGCCAAGGAAGGAGGACACCATAGCCTGGCTCTGAGTTCTCTTTTCTCCTACAAGCCTAGATCAGAAAAAAAATTTCACTGATGACAGGCAAAAATCTGGTGGTATTGGAATGGAATTGGTTGCAGGGGCTGTCTTCAACGGAGACAGAGAGGGCAGGTGCTTTGCACACACAAACACACACAAACGAATGTGTGGGGATGAAAAGTGGCTAGACCAGCTGCTTATTCACAAGAATCCTGACCAGCAATCAATTCAGACAGGGAAAGGGACAGAGCTGATTCTACAAGCTTCCAAATCCCTCCCAATTGCTTAGAAGTCACAGAGTGAAACATGGAAGGGAAAAGGAGGGTACAGAGGTTGACTCTTGAGAGCCAGTGTGGTGTAGTGGTTAAGAGTGGTGTAATAATAATAATAATAATAATAATAATAATAATAATAATAATAATAATAATAATAATAATATTTATACCCTGCCCTCCATGGCCAGAACTGGGCTCAGGGCAGCTAACAGCAGTAAAATTACAATAAAAACATAATAGGGGTAAAAAAACATAATTTAAATTATGAGTTAAATTACAATTTAAAATGCAGCCTCATTTTAATAGTAGCCCATAGATCAAAACCATAAGGGGAGGGAAACATAAGGGTCAGACTGAGTCCAAACCAAAGGCCAGGAGGAATAGCTCTGTCTTGCAGGACCTGTGGAAAGATGTCAAGTCCCGCAGGGCCCTAGTCTCTTGTGACAGAGCGTTCCACCAAGTTGGGGCCAGTGCTGAAAAAGCCCTGGCCCTTGTTGAGATCTATCTAACCAACTTGCGACTTGGGATCTCCAAAGGATTGTCATTTGTGGACCTTAAGGTCCTCCGCAGGCCATATCAGGAGAGGCGGTCCCGTAGATACTGGTGAACCGGGTTCGCTTCCCCGCTCCTCCACATGCAGCTGCTGAGTGACCTTGGGCCAGTCACACTTCTCTGAAGTCTCTCAGCCCCACTCACCTCACAGAGTCTTTGTTGTGGGGGAGGAAGGGAAAGGAGAATGTAAGCCGCTTTGAGACTCCTTAAGGTAGTGATAAAGTAGGATATCAAATCCAAACTCTTCTTCTTCTTCTTGTATGAGGAGCAGGCAGGTGGGGAAGGAAACCCTGAATCAGGGGAATACAGAAACTGGTGTATGTGTGTGTAGGGGGTGTAAACTGGGCTGCCCCCCCAAGATGTTTTGGACTATTTCCATCAGGCAGTAAAGCAGCAGGACCAAACATAAGAACAACAGAAGAGCTCTGTTAGATGAGGCCAACATCTAGCCCAGCATCCTGTTACTGCAGTGGTCTTCTAGATGCCTGTGGAAAGCCCACAAGCAAGACCTCCTTCCCAAAACCTGGGAAGCTTCTGCCAGGTTTAGAGAGGGAAGCACAATGCTCTGATGGGTCCAAGAACCCTCTCTCCACCTTCCCAAAGCCTGTCTGAGCCCCGGAGCCTCCTTTCCAAAGCCCAAGAAGCTTCTGCCCAGCTTAGGGAGGCAGGCGTCATGCTAAGACATGCGGCTCCAGCGTGTCGCAACATCACGTGTGCAACGTCACCCTTGCCTCTGGCCCTAACTGTTACCCTATGGGGAAAAAATAGCTGCATGCCACTAACAGGGTTAGTTGCCATTCCCTTCTGTGAGCTTTCTGTTAGAATTCCTGCTCTGCGATTGCAGTCATGGGTTTGTTGTCTTTCACATGACGATGCATGTTTTGACTCCACAAATTGGGTAGTGATGAAGGCAGGATGTTTGTTACTGTGTTCTGTGAGGTGGGACTATTGTCCTTTGTTCCTTCCCTCTTTGATGTCTGATGCTAGAGAGAGAGGGAGCCATGTTGCAGTGCTTCCTGTGTGTTTATATGTAAATAAAGTAGATTAGCCAAAATGCTGAGTTGCTGAGGTTTGTCACGAAAGCTGCAAAGACTCTGTGGATCCCTAAGTGTGCCAATGTCTGTTGGCATCGGTAGCAGTGATGTTCAGGCCGAAGAAAGCTTTGGAAGCTCCCGAACAAACAACCAGGAGGGAGAGAACATGCCAGTCGGGTATGTGTCTCTACCAGGGTCCTACTCGAGTGTAGGATGAGCTCCTAACACTTTCCAGGTTGGTGGCCATCACTACCTCTTGTGGGAGCAAACTCCATAACGCTGTATGAATAAGTGTTTTCTTTTATCCATTCTGAATCTTCACACATTCAACTCCATTGAATGTCCAAGAGCTCTAGCATTATGAAAGAATGAGAAAAGCTTCTCTACATCCACTGTCTCCATGCCACGCACATTAAATACCCGTAGTCCTGCATGCATCTTTTCTCTAACCTGCCTTGTGATGGTCTTCTCAGGAGCCAGGTGCTGTTGCTGCCTAAAGAGATTTGGGACTCCTGAACCGAAGACGAGACTCCTGGATCAGGCCATTGTCCCATCTAGACCAGCATCCTGTTCTTATGGCGTCCAACCAGATGCATGTGGGAAACCTGCAAGCAGGATCCTGCAATTGTGACACTTGCTCTAAACAACACTGAGGGAACAGGGCAAGAGATTGTGGGGGGGAATTAAAAAATCGGCACTCTGCTCTGTGGATCGCAATGAACACATGCTAGAACCTCAAAACAGCCAGGCAAAGGGAACAATGTTATTTGTTGCTCAGAGCCAAAGGTTTGTGTTTGGATTGCCAAGCCATTCACGGTGCAACCAAAAGCCTAGCAGGTTCGCAGAGCATCAGTGTTTCTTCTGCTGCACTCATTGTTTTCTTAATTTCCCTACCAATAATCAATACCGCCAGGCTGGTTGCGGTGGCAGAAGCGAATACAGTATCCCAGCTTAGAGGTTTCTGCAGGCGAACACTCCATTTTGCAAAACTTGGAATGAGCAAATAGGTTTTTGCCTCTGTGCCACCTATGGCAGCTGCGGTTACTATGGATGATTGGGCAGAATGGATAAAAACAGATTTCCCCAACCAACTATATGCAATGCAACATATTTCTCAGACGTTTAATGGAATAGAAATTTTGATTTGAGCAGGCTCTTATGGGCACTGCTAGCTCTGAGCATTAAGCCCAAGCCTGGACTTGGGTAAGCGGAAGGATGGAATGGAGAGCGTCAAAGGCAGCAGGTGTAGAAATAAAACAATTTCTTTCTCTCTCTTTTTTGGTCATAAAATTGGAATGTCACCAGGAGTCTCTTCCTCTGCTTTGGCCTTTCAGCAGCCGTGAAATATGATTGTTGAGCAGATACGTCCCCTCTCTAAAGAACAGTTCTGCTCTTCCCCAACCTTTCCCTGCATCCTGGCTGACGCATTGTGTTTCAAACTTGGCTTCTTGCTAAAAGGCTGAAGCCAATGTTATATAAAAAAGAGAACACTTTCATGATGATTCTTGGAAGCTTTTTCCCGGGAACGGATTCAACCGGTGAGACTATCAATGCATTCAGCAGGTTGGTAGCTTTGGCACAGAGAGGTAGAGGGATGCATCCTGGCTTTAAGGAACAATGCAGAACCCTCTTCAACCTCATTAATTTCAAATTGACCTCACCAGTCTGCTTTGATGAGTGTGTGTATGCTATGGTCAGTTCTATGGATTTGGCAAGGCATCTGATATTGTGGGCTGTGACATTGTTATGCTAGAGCAGGGGTGGCTGTCGGGCCAGATCCTAATCTCCCCCACTCCTGTGGGCCAAGTGTCAGAGGTGGGCAGAATGCCCCTCTGTCAATTGTCTGACATTACAATGATGTCAAATGTCCATTTGCTTTTGCCTTTTCAGTTTGCAAGCAAACCATGCAGGCATAAGCATGGCAGAATGCAAATTTCAACGGCCAGCTGATATATGGGGGGCCTGCAAAAAGCCCCATGTTGGCTTTCATCCACAGCTTTGTATGTGCCACCAATTAGCTGATTGGTGATGCCAAACCACATCTTGACCTACCCTGCAATTGATGTCCTACAGGGCAGGTGCATGTGGCTTGGCCAAAATGCTTCAGCACTCAAAATGGGGGAGCCTGGTATGCTCAAATTTCTCTGCAGGCAAAAATTCCCCATCACTGTGTTAAGGTTACCAAGTCAACCCTCTCCTCCCAGAACATTTGTGGTATAAAACGTTTCTGGATTTCAAAAGGAAGTTATTGGTCATGCAAAGATTGGAGACAGAGCAGTATGTCTGAAACCTTTCTAGGCACAAAAAGTATTGAAAGTGGAATTGGGTATAGGACCCCCTGGACGGTTAAGTCCAGTCAAAGGTGACTATGGGGTTGCAGCGCTCATCTCGCTTTCAGGCCAAGGGAGCCAGCGTTTGTCCACAGACAGTTTTCCAGGTCATGTGGCCAGCATGACTAAATCGCTACTGGCACACGGAGGACCGTGATGTGTGCCAAAGCGCACACAAACGTCGTTTACCTTCCCAACACAGCGGTACCTATTTATTTACTTGCACTGGCATGCTTTCGAACTGCTAGTTTGGCAGGAGCTGGGACAGAGCAATGGGAGCTCACCCTGTCGCGGGGATTCGAACCACCAACCTTCCGATCAGCAAGCCCAAGAGGCTCAGTGGTTTAGACCACAGCGCCACCTGCGTCCCTATGAAATTGGGTATATAACCAATCTGATACCATGTGTGAGCACATATAATCATTGATGCACAATTCAAAGGATGTCTGGAGGGACTCCAGATCCACACATCAGGGAAACCTGGAAGTGATAATCCATTTTAGCAGGTGCCTAAAATGTAACACTGATGGTACCTGCATAATAGTGGCCCATGCCAAGCATCCTTTATCAGCTTGTCACATGGTGAGTATCAGGCAAATCATAAACTCTACTACTCAGCTATGATTCCCTCCATTACCTGGCTAACCTTACCCTGAAACTTTTTCTAAAAATCACTTTGAGGTTTGTTTGGTGGTGGTTGTTTTTTTACAGTCAAGTGGTATATAAATTTTTATGAAATAAATAATATCCCCATATTTTTATGTCTCCACCAGGATCCTAGATTATGGCTAGAATTTGAACCCATGTTCCAATCTAAAATTCCATGCATTGGGTCCACATTCTAATTTTCCTAATCCCCCCACCAGATGTGCAGCCCAACATTCGAGCGGGGCAGGGAGGTGGAACATTTAATAACCAACAATGAGAAGGAGTCATCAAGATCAGGAGGGGAAATTACGCCTTCCAGCAAAACCAAGGCAGACGCGTCAGGCTAGTAAACAAGCCAGCACGGACGAGAGCAATTAAAAGCAGAAAGTTGCAGGAAGATGGATAAGTAAACAGGAGGGTTACAAGTTCACGAGCCCACCCCGAAGGCACCATTAAAAGCTTAATTTGCTACAATCAGGAATGTTCATGGCGTGTTTTGGCTTTCGGGAATGGAAGAGTAATTTCTCTGCTCCTGATGAAACACACTGGGGTTAATGCTTTGGCAAGTCTTCCGTGTTTCTCCTTAACGATGGATATATCCTGACATACAGGCAGCCCAACGCAGACTGGTCTAAACCTTGCTATTATTATTTTTAATCATTTGGGAGCTCTTGGAAGCAACCTCTATGCAATGCCTTGCAGCACAATCCTAGCCAGGAGTAAATTCTATTGAAATCAATGGGTCTTACTCTCAGGTAAGTGAGGTTAGGATTGCAGATTTAGCCATGCTGCCTAAGGAAGTAAACTGACCGGGGAACAAATGGCAAATCCCACTCTTTCTTTCCTTTCCCTTTTAAAACATAAGGAACAACGGTATTGCTGTTGGTTATTAAATGCTGTATAAAACCCAGATCTCCATATAGTTCTGCCTCTTATTTCTAACAGTGAGTAATCCAATGTTTCTGAGAAGCCTACAGGCAGGACACAAAAGCACAGATCTTTCCTGTAAATTGCCCACTAGGACAGGGGTGTGGATGTTGTGGCATTCCAGACATTGGGTTCCTCCAAGATGACTTGGACACACTTCTCCATGCTCTGGTAACTTCCAGATGGGATTATTTCAATGCACTTTATGTGGGACTGTCCTTGAAGACAGTTCAGAAACTGTCCAAAATGCAGCTACCAGATTACTGGCTGTGGTTGCCCACTGTTGGGAATCTGAGGTGAGATGTCCACATACCAGAAGTTGCCCCCTGTTCTAGTCACCTCACAGAGACAGCATACAGTCCAAAATAGTTTGCTGTTGCAAAAGATAAGGCTTCAGCAATACAGTTCAAGAGATAGATGCATACACAGAGCTTGTAGGCTTTGCAGATGGAGATACATAAAAGTACAAAGAAATCCTGTTGCTCCAGAAATTCAGGACACAGATTCTGACTCACACCGATGAACACTTCCAGTCAGACTCACTAATTTCACAAATGAGCTGATATGTCTTAATCACTTATATAGGCAGCACTGGGTCATTACCATAGTAACTGGCTTGGCTAACTTTGTACCTGTTGGCTTATCTCATCCATAAGGTGATTTTTACGCTCATGAAGGAAATGTGTGTTTTCAGAGCCCACACTATTCCTGTGACTGCAATCTGTTTTAACTGTCTTAAATTCCAAATTTTAATAGTTGTAACCTGCCCTGGAACCTCCTGCTGGTAAAGGGCAAGTAATAACTTTAATGATGATGATACTGCTGAACTACAACTTCCATCCTTCCTGCTCATTGCCCATGCTTGCTAGATGGGAGCTGTATTCCTTGTGTGTGTTACTCATTCCTGCTCCAGTAAGTGCTTCTGAGTAATCAACATAGCCATTAGCCTTTGGCAGGTCTGTCCTTCATGAATTTGCTACATCCTGTTTCAGGAACATCTACCTGTTGCAGCAAACACTGTAGATGATTGATGCCTTGATAAATAAGTCCCCTTTTTTTGTCTGTCTTTAGTCTGTCGCTTGTGAATTTGCATTGTGTGACCTCTGGGTTGGTTGCCAAGAGTTCTTAGTGCAAAAGTTTGACATTCTGGGACGGTTGCCAGGACTTCTGGCTTAAACACAGGGCATTTTGAGTACAAGGTCGGCACCATCCTTTTCACTTATGGCCCCTCCAGACATCCTTTTAATTGTGCATTCCTGATTATTTGAGCTCATGATGGTCTTGAGGCAATTATGCATGATTCCACTTCCAATACTGTTTGCAAGTGTAAAGGTTTTGGGGCAGACACACTGCTTCGTTTCCAGCCGGTGAATGACCTGCAGCTTCCTGCTAAAATTCTGTAACTTTGCCTATCACAAATTATTCTGGAGAAGAGAAGTGTGTCCTGCTTTCATTGCCCTATAGCACAAGAGTGCCTCTCCAGACTTCACTAATGTGATTATATTAGGGAAGCATCACAGAACACTCAATAAAGCAGAATGATGTGTGGATTATCCAGTATCAACTCAGCACTAATGCACTATTATTGCATCAATGAAACAAAAATCACCATCTGGAGGGACTTTTGGTGTACATTCTGTAACTAATTATGTAGCCCAAATATGCATCGCTAAGTCATTGGCATCACCTCCAGTGCATGGTTGCATGAGAGGGGTTGCAAGATACAGGTGTATACAGTGGTGCCTCGCAAGACGAAAATAATCCGTTCTGTGATTCTCTTCGTCTAGCGGTTTTTTCGTCTTGCGAAGCAAGCCCATTGACGGATTAGCGGATTAGCGCTATTAGCGGCTTTTAGCGGCTTTTAGCGGCTTATCTTCTGATCGGATCAGCTGATAAGCAGCTTAGCGACTTAGAAAAGGGGGGGAAGGGGGAAAAAAACCAGCAGGAACTCGCAAGACATTGTCATCTTGCGAAGCAAGCCCATAGGAAATTCGTTTTGCGAAGCACCTCCAAAACGGAAAACTCTTTCGTCTAGCGAGTTTTCCGTCTTGCGAGGCATTCGTCTTGCGGGCACCACTGTAGTTTCTCCTTATCTTTGTCCAGATAAAGGTGGAGAAATCTGCCAGTCTTGGCTTCTCTCAGTTTTCCCTATCGGAAGTTCAGTTATCCAAACTTCCACAACAGTTTCTGATTATTATTGCTTTCAAATATCTATGTGAAAATTCAGACACAATTTTGTCCAGCCATTGACTCGTTTGCTTCTCCAGATTTTGCGATGTGTTTCCTCAGCCAAAGAATACTTAAAAAGGAGAAACAAAGAGAAGCAAAAAATCATCAGGACAGTAAATTGACGCCCTGCTTCTTTGAAAAGAAGAGAAAGATTGCTTGTGGAATAATAACTGCCACTTGCACAAAGCCAATCAAAATCTCTTGGGATTGTCATTGCAGCCAGTGTAAATTTGCAGCAGTTTCAGCCATCCTCTACCCACAAAGCACCTCTCCCCAATCATTGAAGCACCACCCCCAACACAGCATGCAAAAAAAGGTGGCAAAGACAAAAGAGAAATTCCAACTCATAAATGCCTTTTTTCTGTTTCCATCTTTGCCAGCCCAATGCTCTCCAGATGTTTTGGCCACAACTGCCACCATCTCTGACCATCAGCCAAATCATTTGGAGGTCACCAGACTGGTGAAAGTTTCTGTACCCATCTCTGAGACAACAGTTTTGAGTTCCTTGTACTCCATTGTCCTTGAGATAAAATATTTTCCTTCTTCCGTCTTAAAAAGAAAAGGATGAAAATCCTGCAATTTGCTACCGGCAATTCAGATTGGCTCTCCAATTATACCGATCTGGTATCCCTACCACCTGCTATCATTAGCATTTACTGGAACCCTGTAATGCGTTGTTTTCAGTTCTGCTAAAGCTTTTTATGACATTCAGGAGGCAGCAGCGAGAACAATAAGACAAGCAAACAAAGTGATATTTACTAAATGAAGTGAACCTTTCTCGTGAAATTAACAAAGTGTGCTTTTCGAAATAGATTGCCTTAAATGCCAGGCTGAGGCTTTTAAAAAAATGTCCATTTATTTATTTATTTATTTATTTATTTATTTTTGAAAAGTGCTTTGGGACTCAGAGAAGTGGGAGAAAACATTTCCTGGCAGAGAAGTGAAGTCAGTGAGACTTGCTCCCAGACACCCAGATAGGATCAGAGGATGCTTGACTTAGTCAGACAACGGATTCATCTAGCCCTACACAGTTTCCTACACAGACTGGCAGTAGCTCTGGAGGGTTTCAGAAAGGGGTTTCAGACAGGGGTCTTCTGTAGCCAGGCCTGGAGGCACCAGGGATAGATAGCAGGAACTTCTTTTTTGAAAGCAGGTGCTCTAACACTGAGTTTTCCCTATAGGCATAGTAGCCACCATGAGGTCTTACAGGTGCTGTGGAACTCCACCTCCTAGTGTGGCCAGTGGTCTAGCAAGATGGAAGCTGTGATCCAGGAACATATGGAGGGCACCACATTGGGCATTCCTGGCGTACACAGATGGCGCCAGAGATACAAGAAGGCTGAAGAGGGTTGGTGCTTCCTTCTATGAGTCTCTTCTTTCATGTAGAATCACACACATAGGTAGCCTGAACTACCCTAGCTCACTTGAAGGAGTGATTAGCAGCCATTCATTTGCATGAGGCTTAATTTATTATTATTATTATTATTATTATTATTATTATTATTATTATTATTATTATTTCTGCTTCTTATTCTTGCTTATCCTTAACTCTGTGGTTTTGATACTGCATCTTTATACTTTGATCTGCTGGTGTTCTTTTTGGAGGGACGTTTTGGGTACATACTGGTTGATGTGAAGGCAAAAATACAATTTCCCCAATGATAGTCAGCACCCAGACATCCCCCTTCCCCATTCCTTGAGGTCATGTTCCTTGGTGTGACGTCAGAGTGCCCTGCTAGAAGAAGAAGGGGAGTTTGGATTTGATATCCCGCTTTATCACTACTCGAAGGAGTCTCAAAGTGGCTAACATTCTCCTTTCCCTTCCTCCCCCACAACAAATGCTCTGTGAGGTGAGTGAGGCTGAAAGACTTCAGAGAAGTGTGACTAGCCCAAGGTCACCCAGCAGCTGCATGTGGAGGACCGGGGAATCGAACCCGGTTCACCAGATTACGAGTCCACCACTCTTAACCACTATACCACACTGGCTCATTAGGACACAGGAGCAGGACACTCAAATGCTGAAGCAGGGGTGTCCCTCTTCTCCTAGCTCTGACTCCGACATCCAGGTATTGTGTGGCATACCTGCACATGATCAGATGTTTGCATGTAGGAGCATGACACAATTGTATGTCCCTTCTATGTAGAGCTGCTTATGCGCTTTTAGATGTAGTGGTACCTCGGGTTAAGAACTTAATTCATCCTGGAGGTCCGTTCTTAACCTGAAACTTTTCTTAACCTGAGGTACCAGTTTAGCTAATGGGGCCTCTCGCTGCTGCCGCCTCACGATTTCTGTTCTCATCCTGAAGCAAAGTTCTTAACCTGAGGTACTATTTCTGGGCTAGCGGAGTCTGTAACCTGAAGCGTCTGTAACCTGAGGTACCACTGTATCAATACCCAAATGTCAGGGGTGGAGGGTGGCCATGGGTTGAGATGCAGAGGACATCAAACCCCCTCTTCAGATTCAGCACATGAGACCCCTGTGTGCAAGTGGGAAGTGGAGAGAACCAGTGTGATGGGGTTTTAAGATCCAGAGAAAGAGTTAGTTCTTAGTGAGTGGGCAAATCTGTAGGTGGGCTGAGCCATTCAGGCGGCAGGTGGGAGATATACTGTACCTTTGATCTGCAGTTCCAGGAATGTGCAATCTAAAATTTGACACATGAAGGGGAGGGAAAGTGAAGGAAGTAGAGGGAGTGATAAATTTCTGTGTCTGTGTGTACATTTTGAGGAACCTTTGTAATTTTTTTGCAGCCCAGTTCTGCACATCTCTGCTCTGTCCCCAAGATGAGCCTAAGGTAAAGGTAAAGGTACCCCTGCCCGAACGGGCCAGTCTTGACAGACTCTGGGGTTTGTGCGCCCATCTCACATCTATAGGCCAGGGGCCAGCGCTGTCTGGAGACACTTCCGGGTCACGTGGCCAGCGTGACAAAGCTGCATCTGGCTAGCCAGCGCAGCACACGGAACGCCTAATCGTCCTTAAATGACAGTTTTGTGTGTCGGTGGAGATGCGCTTAACAGTGATTGCTGTTTGCCTTGCATGCCAAGCCGGCCTTTTTCAGGACTCAGGATAGCTCCAAAGCTGCCATGTTCATGTTATTCTATGGCTCAGAAGGGGCCTTGGAGAAGACTGCCACATTGTTAATAGACTCGGGTTGTTTTCTCCCCTCTTTTTACAATCTTTGTCGCCTCTGAAGCTCACGTCGCTCCGAAAAGCGGCAGAGAAGCGCCGCGTCTGCATATTCCTTTCAGCCGCTCCTCATATGAAGCAAAATAAAACAAACAAACCCAACAGCCCCCTCTCCCCCGTCCCACTTTTGGCACCTGCAACCATTGCCGGCTGCAGAACAGGTGAGCCTCGACAAGCTCTATTCAAAGCAAACAAGCTGGCAGCTTGCTAGACAACAAAACCGCAGCTCGGCTCCAGCTGGGGAAGGAGATTACTTTGATAACATATTAAAACTGGATCTGAAACCTTGGAAGGGGCAGGGGAACCGGAAGACACTTGGCTTCAATATTTTCTGTTTTGTTTTGTTTTTAATGCACGCTATAAAGATGGTTCTTTATTAACAACCATTCCTTAGCTCCTAGCAACCTCCATAGGACCTGGTATGGTTACCTTCTATTCTGATTGAGGAGACCATTTAAACTAGTCTTAAGGGTCTCCGTGGGATCTTCAGGGTTCTTTATGCATCTCTCCCCCCTCCTCTGCTCCTTGCATATGCAGACAATTGGGAAGTTCAATTTTAAAAATGTCCATATATTTCCCCGTGATGGGATTTTATTTTTTTTAACAACAGCACTGGATATTTCTAGCATGATTGCTGTTTTTAATAACCATATAATTACTGTATTACTCAGAACTGTCCTATGCATTCCTATACAGTACAGTGGGAAGGAAGCATGCCCCAAAAGTTATGCAAGCAGTTAACAGTTAACACAGTGGTAAATCAATACTCTGTTGTCCCAGGCTGAACTTGGCCTCTTTGCCGCTCCAATTCGACCACATCCACCAAAGAAGGGGGTGAAAAGAGCTTGCAGAGCAGGGGTTATTTGGGCAGCAACCCAACCACCCCCCAAAGGGGAGAAACTGGAGTCAGATATCGAAGTGGGCATCCATGGGATTAAGAGAGAATATAAGCCATGTGGGAACATGACTCAGAGATTTGTGCCATGCAGAATTCCATTTGTGAGTTTGTGAGCTTCAATCATCACCTCCTAAGGACTGGCCAGGACAGCTTGTCATAGAATTTTAGAGGTAGCAGGGACCCCAAGAGTCATCTAGTCTGACCCCCTGCAATGCAGGAATCTCAGCTGAAGCATCCCTGGCAGATGGACATCCAGCCTTTGCTTAAAAACTTCTAAGGAAGGAGAGCCTACCACCTTCTGAAGGAGTCCATTTCATGGTCAAACAGCTCTTACCATCAGAAGGTTCTTCCTAATGTTTAGCCAGAATCTCCTTTCTTGTCACTTGAATCTATTGGTCTGGGTCTTTAAATAGATTAGTTTGGTCTTTGATTCAGTCACTTTTGGTGGTTAGGTGCAGGAAGAGGAGTAATTATGGTCCTGCTAGGGGACCCTACTTAGGGCTGCCTTGAGATGTTCTTTCTGGAATCTGGGGTGGGATAGGAGCCACCTTTTTAGACAAACCTGCCTCATCTGTCTAGAGCAGGGGTCTGCAACCCGCAGCTCCGGAGCCGCATGTGGCTCTTTTACACCTTTGCCACGGCTCCGGGGCGGATACTAGCGAGGGGAGGAGGCGCATTGTGTGCCCCGACACTCCCCACTGTGGCGGGCGCTGTACTGGCTGTGACGTCGCATGGGGGCAGTGTGTGCGTTAGTCACGCACCGTCCCAACGTCACCTTCCCGGTTTTGCGGCTCCCAGTTGTTGTTTTCTTCGGAAACGGGTCCAAGTGGCTCTTTTTGTCTTAAAGGTTGCAGACCCCTGGTCTAGAGGTACAGGCTCCTGGGTGTGTGTGTGGGGGGGTGTAGCAGTCTACTGGCTGAGCTTCATGGTGTGGCCTGGGAAGTAGGCTATAAACTGGATGGCCATGCCTCTATTTCCTGCAGGCAGGAGACTGGCCACTCTACTGGCTGCAGAAACAGTTCTATGTTGCAGCCAGTTCCTGCACCAAGAGTTCTTTCCCTCTGCAGGTATTATCTTCCTGGGATTATTCTTAAATAAAGTGACTCTGGTTCAACTGAGCCCTTGTCTTTGTCTCCTTTTTCAACCATCAGGTCACAGAATCCATGACGTTATTGGGAATGGTTTGCCAAAATGTCTCATTTAGACAAAACATGAATATAGGAATATGTTTATTAGGAAATACCCTCCAACATGTCTGAAATTGAAATACAGTGGTACCTCGGGTTACAGACGCTTCAGGTTACAGACACTTCAGGTTACATATGCTTCAGGTTACATATGCTTCAGGTTACAGACTCCACTAACCCACAAATAGTACCTCGGCTTAAGAACTTTGCTTCAGGATGAGAACAGAAATTGGGCGGCGGCAGAGCATCAGCAGTGGAAGGCCCCATTAGCTAAAGTGGTGCTTCAGGTTAGGAACAGTTTCAGGTTAAGAACGGACCTCCAGAATGAATTAAGTACTTAACCCGAGGTACCACTGTAGGGACATTTTTCATTTGAGGAATGTGGGAGAGTATGCTGCCCTTTCAGCATCTGTGTTTCTGCCGATGCTCCCCAAGGAGTTCTCACACCCCCCAACTGACCCTCATTGACCCCTCCTCTATTTTGGTCCTTCACAGCCCCTCCCACCAGAGGAAGAGTGAGTGTTACCACCAACAGGACACAGCACACATGCCCTCCATCACCCTGAGAACACCCCTTTTATTTTATTTTATCCTTGGTAGGTCTACAAAAAGAAAAGCACACACACCAACAGATAAATTTTAGAAAGGGGCAAGATTAGACGTGGATGAACAAAGCATTTTTTTAAGTATCCAAGACTTCTTTTGCTCTTCTCATCTCATCTCTCTCATTCCTTCCCAGCCTTGCCCTCTACCTGCCCCTCAATGCTGGCATGTCAAACAGGGCTGGATCTCAGCCTCCCTTCCTCCTTGCCCACTCTCTAGCTACCAGCTGTCCAGAGGAGAAGGCCAGTATTGGTGGCCAGGGAGAGGCAACATGAAGCTCCCTTGCAGCCATCATCACCACTGTTGTCATTGCTTGAGACAAACACCAGCTCATCCCCCTTCCCAAATTCAGCAGTGGCGGTGCTGGCATGGGGAACTGGGACATTTCAGGAACAAATCAGAAGCCTGGGTGGCTTTCATAATTCCAGGGCCGTCTCTGGAAAATAGGACACTTGGAGGATATGTTAGGAGACATCCCCAGCAAAATGTGGGAAGGATTCATGAGGACTATTTTTTATTATTATTATTTTGAGGGGGGAGGGGAATAATAATTGCAAACTGATGTGGAAATGTTGGTGAACTGGATTTAAGATTAGAAAAAGAGAGAATTTTTTTGAAAGAAACTGAAATGGACAGATTCATCCATCCCTAGATACCCCCACCTTGAAATCCTGGAATCCAGGAAGTGTAGCTGAAGAAGGGCTTTGCCCAAGGCTTTGCAGAGCTACTGCCAGTTAAGAGGAGCTCATTCTGCACTCAGCAGACCGGTGGTCTAACTCAGCAGAAGGCAGTTTTCATCTGGTCATAGAATCTGGTTAGCAAAAATTACACCTATGGCTGAGTGCAGAGGCCGGCCTGCAGACAGACAGATAAGCTGAACAGGAGAGCCAGTGTTCATATCTATTCAAGCTGACGACCTCCATGGGAGCAGCTTTGGAGCAAAGCAGGTGCACGGTCAGATTTACGAGAGGTTGTAATCATGATTCAGTAAGACAGTATCTCAGTCCAGACCCATTTCTTTCGGGTATCGAGGAACCATTTGGGATTCTGCTGGAATGCACACACAGTCAGTTCCTGCAGCCGGCTGAGAAATGAGTACTAGATTATGGGACTGGGGGCTCATTCTTATTCCGTATTTCCCCTTGCCTTTCAGTGCACTGCCAAATCCAGTATTTGCCCCATTTTCATCCTATTTTATATATTTGAGACCGCTTAAGAGGAAATCTTGCGGACACGGGTGGCGCTGTGGGTTAAACCACAGAGCCTAGAACTTGCTGATCAGAAGGTCATCGGTTCAAATCCCCACGACAGGGTGAACTCCCGTTGCACGGTTCCTGCTCCTGCCAACCTAGAAGTTCGAAAGCACGTCAAAGTGCAAGTAGATAAATAGGTACTGCTCTGGCGGGAAGGTAAACAGCGTTTCCATGTGCAGCTCTAGTTCGCCAGAAGCAGCTTAGTCATGCTGGCCACATGACCCGGAAGCCGTACACCAGCTCCCTCGGCCAATAAAGCGAGATGAGCACCCGAACCCCAGAGTCGGCCATGACTGGACCTAATGGTCAGGGGTCCCTTTACCTTTAAGAGGAAATCTGGGTCACAAATTCGTTCAAGTTTATGATGGTGCCACACTTGTCCCTGCACTTAGACAACTAGCATATCAGGAGAAATTATTCCAACTTTTGACTGCAGGTTCCAATAATAATAATAATAATTTATTATTTATACCCCGCCCATCTGGCTGGGCTTCCCCAGCCACTCTGGGCGGCTTCCAAAAGAATATTAAAATACTATAATGCATCAAACATTAAAAGCTTCCCGAAACAGGGCTGCCTTCAGATGTCTTCTAAAAGCCTGGTAGTTGTTGTTCTCTTTGACATCTGTTGGGAGGGTGTTCCACAGGGCGGGCGCCACTACCGAGGAGGCCCTCTGCCTGGTTTCCTGTAACTTGGCTTCTCGCAGTGAGGGAACTGCCAGAAGGCCCTCGGCGCTGGACCTCAGTGTCCGGGTAGAACGATGGGGGTGGAGACGCTCCTTCAGGTATACGAATCATTTATTCTCAGATTCAAATGTTTGATAGGGCTTCTGATACTACCAGCTGACAACCAGAAAATAAATACAGTGCAACAAACAAACTTCACCTGACACACACACACCTGCCTGGATTATTATCACATTTTTGACTCACCTTTTCCCCCCGCCAAGGAGATCAAGGTGGCAATACCCTCTTGAGGTGGCTTCTCCTCTCCATTTTATCCTCACCACAACCCTGAGAGGTAGTCTAGTCTGAGAGACTGACTGCCCCAAGGTCACCTGAAGAGCTTTATAATTGCGTGGGGAACTGAACCCTGGTCTCCCAGGAACTAGAGCTTAACCCTTTCTCAACCCACAGCTGAAATTGTCTTCTTCTTTTTACCCATACCACGTAATTATTATTATTTAACACATACACAGACACTTAAAGTGGGTCCCCAAAAAATAATATAAATTATTTTCAGCAGATATTGCACATAAGTAGAGATGATTAAAAAAGACTTATTCAAATACTGATGAAGTCAACGCTTTTAAAAACATGCATGCATAATGTAATTACCACTCTGCATAGGTATTTTTTATTTTATTTTTGCCCAAACAAAGGTGTTTTCGGCATCGAAAACTGTACAATGCAGGTACCTGCTTGATATTAATAGTTGCTATAATGTATAGTGCTATGTTTCTGCAAATCGTTAAGCAATTGTTAAGCAATTCTTTCAATTCACTCTGTAGGTGACTTTGAGCTTGTCAAGGAAAGGTGGGGTGACAACTTTGAAATAATAATAATAAAGAAATAAATAAAATAGAAAGCATTTAACTCTCCCACTGACTTTGACAGTCTCTCTCTCTCTCTCTCTCTCTCTCTCTCTCTCTCTCTCTCTCCCTCCTCTATCTTCTCCCCTTACTATTCTATTTTCTTTTCTTTTTTAAAAAAATTACAAATAATCTTTGTGACCCTAGGAAAGGTATCTGAGTAATGTACCAGAACTGAATTTCCCATCTCCTTGATGTGTTGCGCAGGCTTCATTTTTGATGAAGTCACTGTCACCTGCTATTAACTTAATATCAGCTCTTAATAGGGTCCTTTCCTTTCCATCTTCACGCTGTTGGGGTCTGAATTAATTAGAGGGTGGGGGGATCTTCTGCACGGATCCTTAAATGGCAGGAGAAGGGGATGAGTCCTCTCACCATAGAGAAACCTGCTTCTTTAGTGGAGACCAAGGGCAAGAATTTACTGTGAGATTTTAGGCCAAATTCCACCACATACAACTATTTGGACAGGGAATTTTGTTAAGGAAGGAATCTGTGAATCCACCATGGGGGTGATGGGGTCAGAGGATTAAGAAAGTGAATGAAGACAAGCTTTGTCCAATGGTGGGATCTATGTACAAGCTAGTCTTTGCATTGGTCAAGGAGCACACACACCATGGAATGAAGCAGCAGAATCTACATGGGCTTGGACCTCTTTGGGTGGTAGAAGAACCATGTTTTTCTTGTTCCTTCACATGGAAAAAAAGAAGAGCACCTTCCTGTTAGAATTCCTGCTCCATGATTGCAGTCATGGGATTGTTGTCTTTCACATGATGGTATATGTTTTGACTCCACTGAGTGGGAAGTGACGGAGACAGGATGTCTCCGTCACTTCCCACTCTGTGGAGTCAAAACACACACGGTCATGTGATAGACAACAATGCCATGACTGCAATCATGGAGCAGGAATTCTGACAATCGCCATCCCACCATCACTCCCCTGGCTCTGAGCCTTCTTCCCCTGGAGGTTTCCTGGGGGGGGGGGGGTTCCCAGCCAATGTCTCCCATCACTCCTCTGCTCCAGCCAGTCCATGACATCTAGTCAGCCTTTCGGACTTGGACTATCTGTTCCACTCAGTTCCTGCTTATGGTCTTCCCAGGGGCATCTGGTTGGCCACTGGGAGTGCATAGACTAGCAGTGGCCTTGACTTGACCCAGTGGTAGGGCTTTCTTTAAGTAGCCTCTGCACAAAGACCTCCAGCAGACAGCGGTTGGGCAAGTGTTCCATCTCCATGGCTTTAAATACAAGTGAGAAAATCCCACATGGAATTAAGACATGGAATTAAAACAAGGAGCGGAGGACCAATCCCGTTCAGTTAAATCAATTGCCCTTAGTCGGAGGTTTGTGGCTGTTTTGTGTTCACAGAGTGGTCTAACATGTTCGGAGAAAATTGCCTCGCTCCTTCTCCTTGGGTTGCTGCAGCGCCAAGTTGAACTGGGCCTCCACCTAAACAGCTGCATTACTCAAACTGAGCTCCATGAAACGTGGCACAGTTGGTTCAGCCAGGTGTTACAAACCAAGAGACACCACGGGTCACAGACTATTCAAATCTGTCTCCAACTTACCATGGGCTTCTCTGCTTCTGTTCCCCCCTCCCTGCTATTCCATTTCTCCCTCAGTGAAATGGGAGAGAGGGAAGGAGAGGGGTACACCAGGAAAAACTAAACCCAGCTTGATTCTGGTCCAGTACATAGAATGGTAACAGTATTGTCTTTCTCTGTGTGTGCTCAGTGGATCGTTAGGACCATTAATTCTTATGGGAGAGGACATTTGTGGGTCTATGTCTGGATGCTAAGTGTCAGGGAAATGTTGGCTCTTAGTAGTTGTTGAAACTGTGAGTGGAAGTATATTGAATGAGAGAGTGTCCACAGGATTTTTTTCGAAGTAGCGGGGAATAAGAACATTGAAAGTTGGTCATAGGCTAAATTCTTGCAAAGAAGAAAAAGAGAGAGTGAATGTAAGTTTCGTCTCGTATATTAGGTTCTAGAAATGATGGAAACTTGCTCTTCTTTAAAAAATGAAAGCTCAGAATATGGGGATTATGGTTCATCTGCTGGGAATGTCCCCTCTCCCCACAACCTCTGTGTAATCCTATTTTATGGATTTTGCTGTTCTGTCTGTTTTATTGTTATATATGCTGTATTATTTAACTTAGTTTTTCCTCCCTTTATAAACCACTTTAAGATTTATTTTATTTTTGAGAAAAGTAGTGGATGAAATAATTGAAATAATAGGTAAGGATTTCTCTAATGCACCCTTCACCCACAGATGCCAGAGTAAGGTGTAAGACATGTTTTATTTATTGATTTCATTTATCTCCCACTTTTTTCCCCTCCATGGGGCTCAAGGTGGTTTACATGGTCATGCCTTTCCTCATTTAATCCCTACAACAGTCCTATGAGGTAGGTTAGGCTGAGAGTCAGTGACTGGCCAGTAAGCCTTCATGGCTGATTGGGGATTTGAAGTCTACACTCTGAGCTCTACAAATCTAAACACTGTACCACAATGGCTCTCAGTTAAGCAAGTCTACTAAAACAATTGAAATCATCCATTAACATATCAATAGGAGTCATTGAAACCAATGTATTATTTGATCCTGTTCACATAGCCTGCCCTATCCCAAGGGCTCAGGGCGGATACATTAATCACCACCAAGAGCCACCATGATTTGGACGCGGGATCTTTAGTGCTGTGCGTGGCTGTCCTGTGTGGTGGTGAGACAGCAGGATTTCAGTCTGGGATGCCCTCTTGGACAGTGAAATATCCTCACAGGCTCTAGACTGCCCAGCTATTGGGTTAGCGGCCTTTGACTATGCGACAACCTTCTTCTTCACTCTGGTGTCTTTTGATTTGCTTATGTTATAGTTTATAATTATTGTGTTTTATTTCTGACTATCGGTCAAATAAAGGATATTGATTGATTGATTTGTTCATTGAGCCTGGCCTCTGCTTCACTCCTTCAGGCCCTCCAAGCTTTTCTATGTGGCCCTTGGGACTGTCCCCAGGCCACACCTCTCCCCAGCCCTGCTCCACATATTCCTCAGATGTTTTGCCTAACCACAATGAACTTTGCTTTCCTGGATGGAGGGTACAGAGGACTGTATATAAAAGGAGTCTCTCCATCCCTATCATTCAACCTAGACACTGAGATCCACCTCCGAGGGTCTTCTGGCGGTTCCCTCCCTGCGGGAAGCAAAGTTACAGGGAACCAGGCAGAGGGCCTTCTCGGTAGTGGCACCTGCCCTGTGGAACGCCCTCCCACCAGATGTCAAGGAAATAAACAACTGTCTGACATTTAGAAGACATCTGAAGGCAGCCCTGTTTAGGGAAGTTTTTAATGTTTGATGTTTTATCATGTTTTTAATATTCTGTTGGGAGCTGCCCAGATAGGGAAACCCAGCCAGATGGGTGGGATATAAATAAATAATATAACAAACAAACAACAACAACAAGAACAAATGTCCTACTGTACAAAGGTAAACACTTTTATTCATTGCTTCACACACTTTTGCTTCTGGCCCCACACACCACTGCCATGTGCCCTCCAGAAGGTTGCCCAGAAGGTAACCTTGGTCTGAAAAATGTTCCCCGCCCCTGTCCTTGGCACTGATTCTTGCATGGACAACCTTATCCTCCCAACTCTGATATCCTTGCCAGTTTATTTCCTGGCTCCTGATTTCCAGCCCCGGACCCCTCTTTTCACAGCTGCCTACAGAATACGAAACACCGAGTTCAGCAGATGAAGCCACACTTTGTCCTATTCCACCACCATTCGTTGACCACCAAAAACCCCATCTCACTGAGATCTTCTTCTGCTTCCTTGCGAACAGTGATGTTTCTTGCTGAATCTCCGAGGGAAGATAATTCTGGCATTTATTTATTTTTTTAAAGGGGGGGGGAGCTGCTGAAAGTCCCTTTCTCCGGCTGCCCTTGAAGTCTTGGTCTGGCCCATGATGGCTTCCTTTTTTGTTAGTTTTGCTTTCTGATTTCAGCTTGTGTGTTTCCCAGGGAAGGGGAAATTAAATAGAAGCGTGCCTTTGCGGACGCGCCAAAATGTGTTTGGAATTCTCTGCATGGAGTGGAAAGGAAAGCATCTCAGCTGAGCAGATGAACTAGAATGGGTCCAGTAAACAGCATCCAGGTGTTTTACCTGGCTTCTATTTTCTCCGTAATAGGTGCCTACTGGAACGAGGGGAAAGGGCATATGAAGCTATCCTTGTCTCTGCAGCTGATGGCGAGCATTTATCTCATGGCAGTGGGCACCAGCAAGCTGGGCTTTTGTCAACCTGTCAGGATTTTTTCCCCCTCTCCCCCTCCCCTATTCCCCCCATCCTTTTTTTGAAACAGAAAGCAGAGTTCAGTAAATAAAGATAAATGATTGTGCTCCTTCTCTGCAGACCCCGGAGCTAAACCGAACAGGCCTCTTATGGTTTGTACCTGCTTCATTGACTGTTCAGACAGCCCAGTAATACGACAGATGTACCCAGCCGTTCCCTCTTCCCCGCTGTCCATTAGATTATGTTCATTTTGTCTGAGATGCCATTAGAAGTCTCAAGGTCAAAGGAGTCACAGGGAAGAAAATAGCAGGACTAATTTTTCCCCTGCAGCCCTAATGTGCTTAAGGAAGCTGGTAGGCACTACTTGCAAACCAGGTAGTGTTCCTCTTTTTTTTTGGAAAGAGAAAGAGCGAGAAAGCAGGGGCGGGAAGCATGTTCCATTTTGGGCACAAATGTATTGAAATCGAATGCAGGTGTGCGGCAAGCCCTGAGGCCGTTTTGGCATGGGAGTCCAGGGATGAGAGGTCTGTGGCATCCCTAAATTCTTAATGAATTATTGGGCAGCAACATTTCGTTATGGCAGAGAAGTCAGAGCAGGAAGACTGACAGGAGAAGAGTGCAAGGGCCCCCAATTTCATTCCCCCAAGAGTTTGGCGGAAGCTTGTTATCCCAGTAACTAGGAACTGGGAAGCACAAAGACGGAAGGTAATCCAGCGCAGCTTCTAGCAATGCCAATGCTTTTAAAAACAAAGTTGTTAAAAAGCAACAAAAGTCAGTCTCAAACAAAAATCATTTTTCATTGCATGAGAGAATTTACACAGACACACACAAAAAGAGAGAGAATATTGTAAGCGAACAAGTTTACTGTTTGCGTAACAAATTCAATGGGGGGGGGCTGCATTTGTTACTTTCACCAAAATCTGCAAAAGCTCTTATGGCTCCTTAAACACTACAAGGTTGCACTAAAATGTGCATTTTAAGGAAAGAAATAACAAAAAAAGAAACTTATCAATGGAAAGTTTGTTTTGCAAAAATGTGTCAGGGATTTTTGCTGTTGTTGTTAAAATGCTGGTAAGTTTTCACGAAGGCTTACTTCTTCTTTTTTAAAAAAAGTTAAACTGAAGTCGAAATATGGATAACTGAATTTAAGAAGGAAAGAAGGAGGGACTCTGACAGAAAATGAAAATGACAGCTTCACCCATCCCTAGTTGTTGTGGCATGAGCTTTTCCACAGTGTGAATGTATTTTGTTTTTGTTTTATTCCATTCATTCTCATTATTGAAACATCAATCATGTCCATTACTTATTTGCAGCAGAGTTGCTATGGGCAGCCATCTCCTAGCAGACTGCATTTGATTATCCCAGGATGCTCAGCATTGTGGTATTCAAGGGCATTTGGGGGGTGTGGCTGTTTCCCCTGGTAGACAACCATTTCCTCCCAGAATGCACTGGGCCAACACAACAAATGGGACAAATGGGATAATAGCTTCTTTCTGAAGTGGTGCAGAACCTTATATGTCAGGGACTAGCTGGATGACAAAGAGTGGTGGGAGACACCAGTCCAAGAACTACACAGAGGAAGAAGACTTAAAGCCAGGGCAGTGGTGGTGGGGACAGGGGGAGGCAAGCTGGGAGGTGGTAAAAGCAGGAGACCTAAGGGAACACAGGGAGTCAGAAGAAGACAAGGACAGGGCTGGGTGCTGAGGATCTCAATTTCTGTGTGGACTCTGACAGAGAGGAACCAGGTGCTGCCTCAGTCTCACAGCAGTTGTCCAGTCCCTCTACATTGGGCTCTCAGAATCTGAACAATTGAAATTTATTTTCCTTACATTTGTTCCCATTCTGGTGCTTTCTTCTATTTGCTCATAAGTCCTTCATGCATATAGCAGAGATGAGTCCTTGTCTGCTCTCTTGTGCATATTGCAGATGCACATTCATTGAGTTGGCATGACTGGGGTTCCTGATTGGTTGGAAAGTTGTATATGCTTATTTATTTTCTCCTTTTCAACGAACCAAGGAATATTCAGACATCTGAAGGCATTGGAGGAGGGTGTGCAGAAAAAGAGAATGAGACTTGCAGGTGTAGTTCCATTCCCCCCACCATGCATATAAAATGTGTGTGGAGGACACTCCTGCCTCAGCGATGTCTACACTGGCTTGGACATGTCCACAGAATAGAAGATGGCAGGATCCCCAAGGACATGCTCTATGGGGAGCTGGCTTCAGACACCAGGCCCATTGGCAGGTCAACTGTGTTTTCCAAAGATGTCTGCAAACATGACACAAAGGCCTGCAACATCAACCCCGCTGTGTGGGAATCCCTTGCAGACAACCGCTGGCTTGGAGACAGACAGACAGGCCATGTGTCCATAGCAGTGACCAGAGAGGCCATGACCCCGTTTTTTAATCTACCAATCAAAGCAATGAAAGTTTCCATCCCAGCGCATAAAGGAAGAAACCTACTAAGAGCTTTTGCCAATACAGCTAGATGAAACTTGAAGGCATTTGCTGCTATACTCAGAGCTGGCCCAGCCATTTGACATGGTGAGGCCACCACTTCAGGTGGCGGAAACTCCCAAGGCAGCACACCTATGAGTGTCCTGGTTGCCTCACTGCCTCTGCTGGTGGCCAAGAAGCAGAGACAGCACCAACAACAATTTCAGGCAAAGTCTCACCCAAAAATGGCAGAGGTGGCAGGGCCGGTGGTGCAGGGGTTAAATGGGACATGTCGCCCCTGACTATGTTGATGGCCAGCTTAACTTTTCTTAAAACCCAAATTCAACTCAATATTTCTCCCAGTAGAATGAAACCATTGAGCAGAATTGCTGAGGAGAGAAAAATATGATCCATGCCTCAATATTTCAGACAGGGATGAACCTTGATGAATACTTGAGACGTAATAAATAAATGGTGTTTTCTTCATTAGGCTGCCAGTTTATGAAAGTGAAGAGCAGCACTTACGGTGGCGTGATTTGTCTCGGAGAAGAAAAACGTCGAGTCGTTACATACTTGTTACTCTCCCAAATTTTTATTCTGCACTTGCGATGAAGACTAATATGAGAATTTGGGAAATGGTGTGCGATTTCAGCTCATTTCCAAGAAGCCGATTACCTTTATTGCAATGGCTTTTTAATTGATAATTCAATTGAATTTTTTACCCCTTTCCTGCCTCATGGTAGGTGCTACTAATTCTATTAATTCCCAGCAAAGCTACAAGGCATTCTGCTCAAATTTCTATTTTCTTTGTAATATGGTATCACAACAGACAGCAACCCGGGTGGCGTATGGCAGATTGTTCCTTTTCTGGCACTTTTATTGAAAATCAAGATACTGTATTTGCTTGATTATAATAATGAAGCTGATGGCTTCCAATCTGTTTAATAAAGGGCTTCTGTGTTGGAATATTTCTATTAAATAAACCAGCTGGTGAGATGGTTTCTTTGTTATATATATTTCTTCCAGTGGTGGCGGGGTAAGGGATATTAATTACTGAAAAACAAACATGCTGGTTGGAAACTTTAGCGCCCCCTCCCCTTTCACAATTCAGAACTTCGACATTATATAACAGCATCACAATGAGCTCTGAACTTGGAAAGGGGCATCGCAGATCTGAGCAAGATACAAACAGTGGAAGCTAGTCCATTAGGGCAAACTCAGCATCGTCTCACCAACCTCAGCCAGTCCCTACCTGCCTGCCTTCTTACTGACATCCACTCCAGTGGGTACCACTCCCTGACAGCATCCTCTTCCTTACTCTCAGTATTACCACTGTAAGAATCAGCAGGGAGGAGGCAGGTGGAGATAAACTAGAATTAAGTGGGTTCTGCCTGGCTTTGACTGCAGCTATTAATAAAACATTTTAGGGTTAGGGTTAGGGTTAGGGATGGGGCTGAGGTTAGAATTAGGGCTAGAGTTAGGGCTAGGGCTAGGATTGGTTAGGGTTAGAATTAGGGTTAAGGCAGGGGTCAGCAAACTTTTTCAGCAGGGGGCCAGTCCACTGTCCCTCAGACCTTGTGGAGGGCCGGACTATATTTTGAAGGGGGGGGGAAGGATCTGGCCCCTGGGCCTTACTTTGCCTACCCATGGGTTAGGGTAAGAATTAGGGTTAGGTGACAGTGAGCTTTGCCAAATTAATGTATTTTTCAATTTTATTTTATTTTATTTTTAGCATTTTCACAGCATTTTTAATATGTGTCTAGATTCCACCTTGGTCTCCTTTCTCTCTGCCCTATCAGGCCAGAGGGTCACCAGATTGATTTGTTGTTGGGGTTTTTTTTCCAACCAGAAGGTAGCACATAGTTAAACTTTGGAAGTCGCTCCCACCTGTGGCTTTGATGGCCACCAGCCTAGATGGCTTTCATAGACTCATAGAAGAAAAGGAAGGGACACAGAAGGCCAATCCCCTGCAATGCAGGAATCTCAGCTAAAGCATCCATGGCAGATGGCCATATAACCTCTGCTTACAAACCTCCTGGCCAGGATATCACCACCTTGTTATGTCACTGATGAAATCGCTGATGAAAGAATTGCACTGGCTAAGGTTCTGGTTCTGGCATATAACACACCGTAGACTTTGGGACCAGGAAACCTGAAAGTCCTATAGACCAAGGACCTTATATACTAAATCTGCCACTTGCAGGAAGCATCCCATAGTAAGGTTCTCTCCATGCAATATTGTAATCAAGCCTTTAATATTAGACAGGCACCACCTTTGTGGTGCCTTTCAACAAAGCTTTGAAGTTGAGATCTTTCCCAGTCTTCACATATGTATTGGAATGTTTTTGGATGTGTTTATTGTTTTATCATTAGAGTTTTTGCTTCCTTGGGCTTCTTTTGGGGGAAGAGCAATATTTAATGATGATGATGATGATGATGATGATGATGATGATGATGATAGCAGGATAATTCTTCTTTTGGCTTTCCCCTCCCAAAAATGTATGTCTCAAAATAATGTCTAAATATTAGATGTATGAGACAGGTATCAGGATTAAGGAGAGAGCAGTTAGTAAATTTCTGGTGGGGTGTGTGTGTGTGTGTGCCTCTGAATATTTATGAGTTGATCTTATGACTTCTTTTTGTGTTGACATTTTCAAGTTAAAAAAACATTTGACTAAAGGAAAATGGCTGGCACTGCGTAGCTGCATTCTGAAAATTTCTTAGCCTAGGGGCAGCATCCAGAACATAGCAAGAACAAATAATATATCCTTTGATGCAATATGTAACCTGGGGGTATTGTCGACCAGCGAGGGGAGGGGAGAGAGAGAGAGAGGGAGAGAGAGAGAGAGAGAGAGATGAAAAATTAAAAAGCATCGGCAGACTGGGTCACTGCCTGTAGGACGGGGGTTTAATCACTCTTCAGCATTAACGACACAAAGCGGATTAAAGGGGGGGGGGAGAAACCTGTGTGAGGAAGAATAAATGACTCTTCATTCCATGGGTTTAAAACGGTTTGTTTTCTGAGGTCTCTGGGAACTCAGCAAAACCACCATCACTAATGGTACAGAAAATCATTCAACTTTCCAATTTTTAACAGAAAAGAGGCAGATATAAAGTTCGTGGCTCGATTAAATGTGCAATTAAAAATATGCTAAGGATGCCCATACGTGTCTGTCTCCTTATGTTCCTTACTTTATAAACTCGATGAAGTTTGGATTGCTATAGGATCAGATTGTTATATAATGTGTGATCTTCGTTCTATGTCTTGTTGTTTCTACAGCTTGTAAACTGCCTTGTGTGTGGCAGTATAGGAAGGCGGTATACAAATTAAAGGTGAAAAGTGAAATGAGATAAAGTTATTGCAGTAGAGTATGTTTTGTATAAGGCTAGGGCAAATACTCTTTCAAAGGAACTTCTGGCCTGAAATTGTAGGAGGGTTGTCTCCAAATACTGCTCATGAATTACCTTTTTTCGCTTGCTGGGTTTTTTTTTTTTTTTTTTTTTTGCTGCTGCTATTGTCCTCAGCTGTATATTAGGAGAAATGGATGTGAAATTCTGACAAATTTCCATGAGGAAGTATTTCCCTTTTTCAAAATGCAAACTAATGTGGGAAGGTAAAGAACTGAAGATTGGGAAAATGAGAAACTGCAAAAAACTGAAATTGCCAGATTCACCCATCTCTTTCAACAGCGTAGATGCAAAATTGCTCAGGCTATGCAGGGGGGAAGGTCTGTGACTTTTCATCCAGTACTGACATTACAATACTTTGCAAGTTCTCTCTGTACCGCCCTCCCCTGCATTAAGGTGTTGTTGTGGTTTTCAAAGTTCAAAGAAAACTTGTATTGCAAATGTACAAACATCAAGTTTCATTGTGATCGCAGTGTGGATTTTCAAGATTGGGCTCCTGCATTTTACATCTTTGTTCCCCTCTGGAAAATGAGTGCCTAAAGACTGGCAATTCCTGCTAGCTTCAATGGTCTAAAAATGAAATCCAGCAAATTAATGTAGAGCATACCAGTGGTTAATACCCATGGTTGATAAATGATACCTCTACAGTCACAGGAATTGCACTTCTGAATTGTGATTAACATAGGAACATAAGAACAACCTGGCTGGATCAGGTCAATGCCTATCTGGTCCAGCATGAAGAAGAAGAGAAGAAGAGTTTGGATTTGATATCCCGCCTTTCACTCCCTTTTAAGGAGTCTCAAAGCAGCTAACATTCTCCTTTCCCTTCCTCCCCCACAACAAACACTCTGTGAGGTGAGTGGGGCTGAGAGACTTCAGAGAAGTGTGACTAGCCCAAGGTCACCCAGCAGCTGCATGTGGAGGAGCGGGGAAGCGAACCCGGTTCCCCAGATTACGAGTCCACCACTCTTAACCACTATACCATACTGGCTCATTAGGACACAGGAGCAGGACACTCAAATGCTGAAGCAGGGGTGTCCCTCTTCTCCTAGCTCTGACTCCGACATCCAGGTATTGTGTGGCATACCTGCGCATGATCAGATGTTTGCATGTAGGAGCATGACACAATTGTATGTCCCTTCTATGTGGAGCTGCTTATGCGCTTTTAGATACAGTGGTACCTCGGGTTAAGAACTTAATTCGTTCTGGAGAGCCAGTGTGGTGTAGTGGTTAAGAGCGGTAGTCTTGTAATCTGGTGAACCAGGTTTGATTCCTCACTCCTCCACATGCAGCTGCTGGGTGACCTTGGGCCAGTCACACTTCTGTGAAGTCTCTCAGCCCCACTCACCCCACAGAGTGTTTGTTGTGGGGGAGGAAGGGAAAGGAGAATGTTAGCCCCTTTGAGACTCCTTTGGGTAGTGATAAAGTGGGATACAAATCCAAATTCTTCTTCTTCTTCTTCTTCTTCTTCTTCTTCTTCTTCTTCTTCTTCTTCTGGAGGTTCGTTCTTAAACTGAAACTTTTCTTAATCTGAGGTACCACTTTAGTTAATGGGGCCTCCCACCACCGCCGCATGATTTCTGTTCTCATCCTGAAGTGTGACTGGCCCAAGGTCACCCAGCAGCTGCATGTGGAGGAGCGGGGACACGAACCCGGTTCACCAGATTACGAGTCCACCACTCTTAACCACTACACCACACTGGCTCTCATGATAGCATCCTTCTATCATGGTGGCCAACCAGATGCCTGTGGGAAAACCACAAGCAGGATTCCAGCACAAGTACCACATCCCCTCCTGCGGCTTCCAGCAACTGGTATTCAGAAACATTGCTGCCTTTGACTGTGAAGGCAGAGCATAGTCATCCCGGCTAGTAGCCCTTTCCTTCTGGTGGTGGGTGAGCAGGAAACAGGGCTGTTGCCTTCATGCTCTGCTTGTCCACTTTTAGGAAGGACCTAGCTGGTCATTGTAGGAAACAGGATCAGGTGGATCGTTGGTCTGACCCAACCCTCACCAAGTGATGGAAAGCTGTAGTTCAAAGATTCTGAAAGAGACCAGGTTGAGGAAAGCTGTTCTTATGGCTGAAGTTGGTGTTTTTTATGGTTCGGGTAAGGTTTATGGAAGCTTTTCTCCCTAGAACTGAGTGAAGCCATCTAATGAAGCTGAATGTTGGAAAATTCAGATCAGATGAAAGGAAGAACTCACGAATCTGCTCCTGCGGGGTGTTTTCATGGCCACCAATCTGGATTTAGAAGAGGATTAGACAATTTCATGGATTAGGCCATCAAAGACTACTAGAAAGGAGATTCCAACTAAACACCAGGAAGAGCTGTGAAGTGGAATGGACTCCCTCACAAGTGGTGGTCTCTCCTTCCTTGGAGGTTTTTAGGCAGAGGCTGGATGGTCATCTGTCATGGATGCTGTAGTTGGGATTCCTGCATTGAAGAGAGTTGGACTAGATGACCCTCAGGGTCCCTTTCTACTCTATGATTCTATACAATGACTGTGTGCTACCAGGGACACGGGTGCTGCTGTGGTGTAAACCACTGAGCCTCTTGGGCTTGCTGATCAGAAGGTTGACAGTTTGATTCCCTGTATCGGGTTGAGCTCCCATTGCTCTGTCCCAGCTCCTGCCAACCTAGCAGTTCGAAACCATGCCAGTGCAAGTAGATAAATAGGTACCGCTGCGGCGGGAAGGTAAATAGTGTTTCTGTGCACTCTGGCACTCGTCACAGTCCTCCGTCCTGTAGAAGCAGTTTAGTCATGCTGGCCACATGACCCAGAAAGTTGTCTGTGGACAAACTCCGGCTCCCTCGGCCTGAAAGTGAGATGAGCGCTGCAACCCCATAGTCACCTTTGACTGGACTTAACCATCCAGGCGTCCTGTGTACTACTTTAACTTCAGAGGTTTTATGCTTCTGAATTCTAGTCACTGAGGACTGCAGGAGCATAGAGTTGCACTCAGATTCTGTTTGCTGACTTCCTTTGGGAATCTGGTTGGCTGCTATGAGAAGAGAATGCTGTGACTCCAACAGAGCTCTTTGTTTGTTCCTCTACCTCTGAATGCTCAAATTGCATCCTGAATGCCACATTTCGTTCCAACACCATGTTCAAGGAAGATCTCATGTTACTAACGAAGAAGCAAGCAAACAAATGGAATGGCAAACAGTGGAGTTAAATTGATCGGAGCATGCTGAATCTGGAAATGAAATATAACGACACTTGCGAAGAATAGTAAGAAAACCCAATATTAACACGATATAAAAAAATTAGATTGTATCTGTTGAAGGAAGTGAGGACTCAATTAGTCCTGCTTAAAGAATGGGGGAGAAAATTATGGATCCCCCTTTGCCCCAAACTTTATGATTCTCTGACCTTGTCTAACATGCCCCCTTAATTAACAGACGCAAGGGCTTGTGGGGCACTGGAGAAACCCGGCCTTGCTGGTCCCATGCTGGATAGCCATAGCAGGCGACAAAGAGGTAGGGAAAAAAGATTTCCATATATCTACGTCTGCTGCTGACCCTGCTCAAATTGGATTTAAACTATCCAATTATATTTTCATTTGGTCTCTTTTGCTTCCACAGAGAGGCCAGGAGATGAGCCCTTTTGTTGAACGGAAATAGGGGCCCTCCTTTCTCAAAGGCTGCCCATTTGAGTCAGGTGACCCTCCGACGTGCAGATCAAGGCTGAGCGTGCCAAGCTCCTTCCAATGTCGCCTTTGAGAAAACTTTTGCTCGGCAAAGTTTTAATTGCCTTTTTTTTAATGCAGAGCCTTTGGAGAGCACCTGGATTTTTTGGTTGTTTTTTAAAGCAGGAAATTCCACCAATGACTTTACAGCTCACGTTTACCTCACACTGCCTCGTGGCTTTCCAAGCTGTGGCACGACTGCAGTATGTTTGTGGTACACCTGGAATCTCACAGGCCTGGCTACGGCACCGAGCAGAGGTGGGCAAGATCAGGCCAACATGGCAAAAGCTATTGGTCAGTTTCTTCCTGAGATAAACAGCAGACGAATATACAGGTAGCTAAATGATATTCATGGGCATTTTCCTGGAGGAAAGTGGGCTTTAGTACAGAAACTATCAACCCAAACCTATTTGCACATGGATGTTGGTAGTTAAAAAGCATGACACAGGTTGAACTAGGGCCATATTGATTGAAATTTATTAGCAGCACCTGCATAGGTTATGACTGTCCAGGAATCTACTTTAGCCTGACATTATTTGATGCATCTGGGAGCTATTAATCCATTTATTCTTTATTTCAAACAGGGATGGGGGCTGAGTGCGGCCCTCCAGTCTTTTCAATCATGGCCACACCCCCACCAGTTCTGATTCATTGCCTCTTGGAGTGAGTTTCTCTGGCTCGAATGTGTCCTTCAACTCTGATAACACTTCTTCCCTGCCTGGATGATTGGTGGAGAGGGGTGTACAAACATTTATAGAAGCTAATCTATTGTACAGAGGTCAAATTTACATTCCTTTCTCCAACTACATTTGCCCCTAGTCCCACCCACCACTTGCATGTGAGCTCCAGAAGGTTACCCAGAATGAACAGCGGCCTTCTGGTAAATCTAACCTCTTGTTCTAAGCCAGTGTGGTGTAGTGGTTGAGAGCGGTAGATTCGTAATCTGGTGAACTGGGTTCGCGTCTCCGCTCCTCCACATGCAGCTGCTGGGTGACCTTGGGCTAGTCACACTTCTCTGAAGTCTCTCAGCCTCACTCACCTCACAGAGTGTTTGCTGTGGGGGAGGAAGGGAAAGGAGAATGTTAGCCACTTTGAGACTCCTTCGGGTAGTGATAAAGCGGGATATCAAATCCAAACTACTACTACTACTACTACTACTACTACTACTATTCTTCTTCTTCTTCTTCTTCTTCTTCTTCTTCTTCTTCTTCTTCTTCTTCTTCTTCTTCTTCTTCTTCTTCATAGTCTTCATAGTCTCCATTATGCACGGAAAGCAGTTTCTCTATAGAGGCAACTGAGAAAGTAGGGAAATGGTGGAGGAGATTGCATCACTTCAAACTGTGGTTGCTGGAGCGTTGTGCCTCAGTACACTTCATTGAATAATACACTCAAGTAGAAAACTAGCACGCAGTGACGTACATGGGAAAGAAGAAGAAAAAGACATGAGCAACAACCTTTTTCATTATGTACTAGTTTTCTATGTGCATGGGTTTTATTTGTGCGTTTATGTATTTGAGGGGAGAATTCAACAGCTCAGGGGTAGCCAATACGCTGCCCTTCAGATGTTTTGGGACTGCAACTCCTGTCAACCTTGACCGTTGCACATGATAGGGATGATGGGAATTCATAGAAACATAGAACTATAGAGTTGGAAGGGACACCAAGAGGCATTTATGAAGAAATCTCAGCTAAAGCATCCAAGACAGATAGCCATCTAGCCTTTGCTTAAATTCCTCCACGTAAGGAGAGTCCACCACCTCTCATGGGAGCCCATCCCACTGTCAAATGACTCTTACTGTCAGAAAGTTTTTTCTGCAT
Organism: Podarcis vaucheri; assembly: GCF_965113315.1. Lineage (NCBI taxonomy): Eukaryota > Metazoa > Chordata > Lepidosauria > Squamata > Lacertidae > Podarcis > Podarcis vaucheri. The sequence continues at coordinate 7,263,177 of NC_138749.1, forward strand.
ATTTAGTCGGAATCTCCTTTCTTGCAACTTGAAGACATTGGTTTGAGTCCTACCCTCCAGAGCAGGAGAAAACAAGCTTGCTCCCTCTTCCATGTAGATATTTGAAGATGTCTCTCATTTCTCCTCTTTTCCAGGAATTGTAGACAAACAACATCTGGAGGGAACCTGACTGGTTATTGTACCCTAATACTCTATTGCATTTGTTAACCAGGTCTTTTCCCAAAGTGGCTGCAAAAGAAGGTGCCGTATTTTGAGTCAGACCATTGATCCATCAAGCTCAGCTTTATCTTCACTCTCCTATCCCTACCTGGGTCCTTCTGAATGAAGAGTAGATCTTCCCCTGCTGAGACCTTCTCTTCAACAGCTGTTCATCATGCGCTTGTACTACCATGAGTAGATAGGGCTTTACCTGCATGGTAGGAAATGATGCATCCCTCAAACAATGACCAACTCACTTAAAAACCCCCCTCTCTCTCCAGCCTTATAGCTCAATCCCATGTCTATTGCTAATGGCTCATTGAGTTCAATGAAGCAAATTCCTATTGGGGGGCGGTCAACACAAGTTGCCAAGTCAAAATTGGGGGGCTGTTACACATTGGCATTTAGAACCGCCCACCCCCATCCCAGCTTATCTCCAGAAGTGTTGCAAAAGTTGTGAAGTTTTCCCTGCAGCATTTGACGCTCAAAGTCCATCTTTCAGCTGGTGCCTTTCTCTGTCTTCATTGACTAATGAGGATAATTGGTCCCTTTCCTATTCAGGACATCCCCTCATACATCCGCAGACATCCATCATGTCTCCCTTTAGCCTTGGCCTCTGCAGACGGAACGTGTCTGCCTCTCCGAGCCTTCTTCTCTGAAACATTCTTGAAAGAGAGTTGCTCAAACTTGAAGATAGAGCATATAGCATGTAACAATAACCCCACTGCACTTTAGCAGCCGTTAACGTGAATGCAGATGAGTAGGGAAGAGGTTTGCAAGGGAGAAATGGTGGGTGGAAGACAAAACCCTTCCTTATGGATGGGCTATCAATAAAGAAATAAAACCTCCATGTTCAATGGCATTATACCACTCATATGAGGAAGCAGCAGCATAAGACAACTATTAGCAGCAAGTCCTGCTTTTCCATGTGGGAGGTGCATTAACAGCAAGCCCTGCTTATTAGCTTGAGAAGGCTATTAACAGGAAGGCCTGCCTGTGGGTTTCTGAAGTGCCTCTGGCTGGCCAGCCGCCATTGAAACACGATGCTGAACTAGGTAGAACCTCAGTCAGGAGCAGCATGCTGGTTTTTTTATTGATTGATTGATTTCATTTATATCTCACTTCCCCAGCCATGGAGCTCAAGGCATACATGATTCTATCCCTCCTCATTTAATCCACACAACCTTATGATGCAGGTCATAACTGACCCCAAAGTCACCTAGTCTCATGGCCAAGAGGGGATTCAAACCCTGGTCTCCCAGGCTCTAGTCCAACACTCTAACCAGTACACCACACTGGCTGTCCCACCCCCTTGCTTTGAATACAACCCCTTGTTTCCTGTTGACCTAGGAACGAGACCCCTCTTGATATTCATCCCTTTATGATGTAGCTCAAAGGGTGATTCAGAGTGCAATATTAGAACTTGGTTGTTGTCAGTGTCTAGATATGAACACTTCCTGGCTGATTCTTTGTGTGATTTTCTTGGAACAGTCCATATTATCTATGATCTATCCAGGCACATAGATAATCTTTTGTCTTTGAGGCTTTGATAAGGACCTTCTGATGCTTCATTCTACCTCCTAAATTGAGTGAGTCCCCCCCCCCCGTTGTTCTCTCTCTTCCCTGACCTACAGAAGCAAATAATCATAGGCTCATAGAATTGTGGAGTTGGGACCCAAAGGACCATCTAGTCCAAACCCCTGCAATGCACACATTTGTCCTAACAAAAAAAACACAACAACAATTCTACAGAAATGCATATATAAGGGGGAAACAGTGCATAAAAATGACTATCTTAGTGAAGATAGCATGCAAAATGGTGTTATATTAGGGGGGGAATGCTTGCAAATATGTAGTAGTGTGCCATAGTGGTTGGAGTGTTTGCCTAGGGTCTAGGAGTTTCATATCTGTGCACAGGAATGAATAGAAGGTCTAGCCCAAGGTCACCCAGCAGCTGCATGTGGAGGAGCGGAGACACGAACCTGGTTCACCAGATTACAAGACTACCGCTCTTAACCACTACACCACACTGGCTCTCAAAAAAAGGGAGGACTCTGTGTGTCACCATGAGGTCCTTGTTGGAAAGGGGGGTCTGTAAATGCAGTAAGGAATAAATCAAACTGCTTACAAAACTATGTTTCAGGAGCAATCTGCATTAAAATGCTGATAAGTGTCCATGACGTTTCTCCAGGCCTGGCAGGGGAGACTCCAAGTCTGAAATCCCAGACAGCCTCCGCAGTGAGTGTAGGCCAGTGGTTCCCAAAGTGGATGGCAATAGGATTACTTAGGGGGATGCTAAGAGGCAAGGTGGTAGCAGAGGGGCAAATAACTATCAGACTTTGAAAAGCTGGCGTCCCTGGGTCACGTCCATTAGTTTTGTTGAATTCATTAAAGTAAATAGTTTTAACTGGATTTTGAATGAATGTGCAATGAATGGTTACGTACGTACATACGTACGTGTGTGTGTGTTATGGTCCTTAGTGGTACAGTGGTACCTCTGGTTACAGATGCTTCAGGTTACAGACGCTTCAGGTTACAGACTCTGCTAACCCAGAAATAGTACCCCGGGTTAAGAACTTTGCTTCACAATGAGAACAGAAATCGCACCGTGGTGGTGCGGTGGCAGCGGGAAGCCCCATTAGCTAAAGTGGTACCTCGGGTTAAGAACAGTTTCAGGTTAAGAATGGACCTCCAGAACGAATTACGTTCTTAACCCGAGGTACCACTGTACTCTGAATAATGCTTTTGATATGGTAGGGGGCACTGGGGATTAATCTATGGAACCAAGCTTAAGAAGTTTGGGAACAACTGGTTTTGACAGTATCAAGCAACGTCAGTTCCTGGACTTATTAGCAATTACCTAAAGCTCACAAGCATAAGTACCTCCATGTTTTGCTCATGAGGACCTAGTCATCTGCTTTCTGAAAAGCTACAGGAGCTTTCCTGCAATGTTCAGTTCTACAGAGGAAGCAATGCCATTCCCTTCCTCCCCAACTCAGTTGTCATTGTGTTTTTCTTCCCCCTTTCTTTTGATGTGTAATAATGAGGTGGCACAGGGGAGGGGGGGAGGAATGTCTTTAATCAATTGCAGAAACTCATAGCGCTATCTGGATCGCACACGTCTCGAAACACTTTATCACTGTCGTTTGGCGGTGTCCATAATTCTGATATATCTGGAGCTCTAGTGTCATGTCATTCTATTACATTAAACAATAGAACATAACAATGGAGAGCGCTGGAATGATGGAATGCTCCCTCTCTTCAGAAAATGTAAAGAGATAATACACATGTTTTCAGATGGGGAAGCTGCTATTAGTCCATCCAGTGGATTTCGTTGATTAGGTTACACGGGAGAAGACAGATACTCTGGCTAGAAATGGCAGAGGGTACACATCGCTCCAGGTATCAGGCGTGATGCCGTTTGTCACGTCAAGATACAAGACATGTTCCCCCGTTAAGAAATTGCCGTGGTGAGGAGGGGTTGGTCGGAATGAGAACCCACTCGATTTGTGACCCCCTGAGCTTGATACAGCTTTGCAGCCTTGGCCCACCAAAGGACTGATGAAGCTTTTGTGTTGGGGGCAGTCCCAGAGTAACAAAACTATTTGTGTGGCGAGTTCCTGCCCCGCCCCCAGTGGAAATAAAGACACATGACACAATTATTAAGGTTAATGAGCTAAATAAGGCCACAACTTTATTGGTTACAGGTGATGAGTGGTATTGGCTTAGGCATTGGTCTTAACCGACCATCTGCTTGAAGTCCAGGAAGGGTTAACCACCAGTAGGGGGAGTCCTGCTGATGCACATCAACTAGGAACTCCCCCAGGGTCACCGCTAGGGGGTGTGCCTTAGGCCCTCACCTCCATAGGCTTCGGACAGGGCCACATCTCCCCAGAATCCTTTATCGGACTACCCTTCAATATGCGGGGCAGGTGATGGCGCTTTCTCCCCTCTTCAATCTACATACCAATACCAATGCCTAAATGCCAATACCAAGAAAGTTGTGATGATTTGCTACGAGGTAGGCGAAAACCAAGTGGCTGGTGTCAATTTGCCAAGTGGAAAAATTCCTACCAGGCCCCTCAACGGCAACCAACCAAGGTCCATAGCAAGGTCAAGGAACGAAAACCTTAAAGGGCGGGAGGGTGGGAAACAGGAACAGTTGATAGGCAGGAAAAGAGGGAGATCCCCGGCCGTACCTGCGTTAAATAGGGCAGGCCACGCCCCCAGAGCCAGTCGATTGGCTGGCCAGGGGGTGACACGGCCGGGGATTCCCCCAATCGTGTGGGGGCTGTGAGACCTGCAATCCCACCTCCTCTGCAGGGTGGAAGTGGCTGAAGTAGACAAGTGCCTAGTGGGCCCCTTACAACCTCCAGGAGCAACGCCTCGACACCTTCCACATGTGCTGTGTCAGGAAGGTTTTGGGCATCACATGGCAGGACAGAGCCTCAGACAAAGATGTAATCTCTGAAACAAACATCCCTAGCATCTTTGCACTCCTGTGTCAATGACTTCTATGCTGGCTTGCTTCTGTCCATAAAATGGAAGATGGCAGGATCTCCAAGGATGTGCTCTATGGGGAGCTGGCTTCAGGTACCAGGCCCATTGGCAGACCAACTCTGTGTTACAAAGATGTCTGTAAATGTGGCATGAAGGCTGGCACAACCAATTTCAAAACTGGAATTTTGAAGTCCACTGGTCTATCTTTTTTTATTTTGAGGTTAAGATTCAGAATCTGATCAACTGAATTCCCCACACACACTTACATTTGTTTTAGTTCCAGTACTTTCTTCTATTTGCTCATAAGTCCTCTGCACATATGACAGAGGGGATTTGAGACCTTCCGCATGTTGCAGGTGCACATTCAGCAAGCTGGCATGACTGGGGTTCCTGATTGGTTGGAAAGCTGTTGTTTATTCTCTCCTTCTCAACAAACCGAAGGATATTCGGACATTTGAAGGCACTGGAGAAGGGTGCGCAGAAAAAAAGAGAACAGGAAAGCATGGAGTTCCACAAGTTAATTCTGCATTGGGTGATGAAGCACATGTCTTGAATCCATTGAATATGGTAGCCCTGAAGTGTCTCAGGTACCCCTGTCCAGTAGGTTAGGCTGAGAGCCCAAGCAAGCTTTGTGGACAAGCAAGGATTTAACCCTCAGCCTTCCACAACCAAAGCCAGCTCGCATTCTGTACTACCACACTCCATTAAGTATGAAAGGAAACGGCAGTGGCTAGAGGAAGCAGATGGGAAGAGCAGAAGGTGAGGGCGAGTTGATTGCAGCCTGCGTAATAAGCACAAATTCCAAGCATTGTCTTGGGAATTCAGCCCACATGGAGGCAATATTAACCAGTCGTCTAAAGTAGAAACTACAAAGTTTCAAGGACAAATGGCTAATACTGTATATTGATTCTGCCACAGATGTGTGCGATTAGAACGTTTCAAAAAGCTGCCTTTGCCTTGGGAAGGCAAATAAAGTTTGTGGCTAGGTGCATTTCATGTTTCTTTTTGACGTGAAGGCTGCCTGAGACAAATCTGCATAAGAACATCAGAAGGTCCTTGCTGGATCAGATGAAAGGCCCTTCTGGTCCATCATACTGTGGCCAACCAGATGCCCTTTGGAAGCCTGAAAGCAGAATCTGTGGTCTCCTGCAACTGATATTCCAGAAGCATTGCTGTCTCCAACCCTGGAGGCAGAGCGCAGCCATAATCACTAGTAGCCATTGTAAACCTTCTCCTCCATGAATTCCTCTAATCATCTTTTAAAGCCTCGAAGTAGGTGGTCATATAGTTCTATAGTTCAGCTGTGTGCTGCATGAAGAAGCACTTTCTTTTATGTGTCCTGAATCTCCCAGTGTTCAGCTCCGCTGGATGGCTGTGAGCTCTAGTGTTATGAGAGAAGTGAGTCTCCGTACTTCTGAGAACCTGAATATTGCTCACAGAAGCCACAGGTCACAGTCAGAGCAAAAGTCCAACATCCTGTTCTCCCAGAGGCCAACCAGAAGTCTATGGAAAGCCTGCAAGCAGGACCTGATCACAAGATCCCCCTCCCTCATAGCTGTCAACTTTCCCCTTTTCTCACGAGGAATCCTATTTGGAATAAGGGAATTTCCCTTTAAAAAATGGGAAAGTTGACAGCTATGCTCTCCCTACCTGTGATTCCCAACAAAAGGCGTTCAGAGGACTACTGCCTCAGAAAAATGGAGGTAGAACATCACTGTTGTGGTTAGTAACCACAGAGAGCTTTACCCTATTTCTCAAGGAAAGGAATCCAGTCCCAGCAAGTTCTGTACAAACAGCTGACCACATGGAAAAACCTGTTCCAGAACTGTACTATTAAATGCTGCAGGAGCTAGCCAGACCACAGGTTTGAGTGGCTTCTGGAAAAGTGTTCTCTTTTTCTGCTTGGGTACTCTACTAAGATTCCTAGAGGGTCTTACATTGTACTACCCAAAAGTGGTGGGTTTTAAGTGATCTAAACAACACTGAGCTGGATAGACCAATGCTCTGGCTTTGTATAGGCAGCTTCTGTCACAGGAGTGTACCGGTCAGTAAACTGGTCTTTCCTAGCAAAATCATGATCTCCACAGACTTGGTTGAGTGTCAGGCCTAATGAGCAGAGACATTCATCCCGAGTGGTCTTCCTCCATGAAAATCTGTTGCCAAGACTCATAGTCCCCACCTCCTCATCAAGGCTTTCCCCAAGCAATCAAAGACTGTGCCTGCATGCAGTCAACCTCACCTCCACTCTTTTCATGCCTCTTCTGGTTCTGGAAGACAAGGTGGGATGGGAGCTTGTCGCATCAGGAGGGGGAGACCATGACTCTTCACCAGCCTGACTCATGTCTGCCTCTTGGCCACCCTCATCCCACTCCTGCTTCAGCCTCTGAATCTGGACTGATCTCTGCCACAAACTCTCCCAGCTCACTAAGCCTTGTACCCTCTTCAGCTTCCAACACCTCTTTTCCCCAATCTTCTCCCTCTGACCACTCATTGATGTTCCACCACCATTCCCCAGGCCCCGAGCCTTCTTCCCTTGTTGGTTCCCCAGCTGGTTCCTCCCACCATTCCTCTGTGTCCAGCTTTCTATGCTCCTAAGATGGTGTGCCCCTGCCCACAGTTCCATTTAGAGAAGCCAGCTGAAGTCACACGGAAATCTTATTTCCAAACTGATGATGGATGGCATCCCACATCCCACTTGAGGAAAGTGAGCTAGCTTAGGGAACACAAAGTGGAGTTTCCAACAGACACAGCTCTGTCTTCCAACAGATGAGAATCCTGGAAAACTCAGAAGGAATGGCTTGAGGCAGATGAGTCACTCTGTCTTATGCTAGGGCCAGTCCTGGTAGGAAACAGGGTGTCGGAACAGATATACCTTAAGTCTGATCCAGCAGGACTCTTTTTATATGAATACATAATGGTAAACATATATTGGAATATATATTCATCCGTTGGTTAAAATGTGTGGGGAATCCCAGGCATATGGCAGCCCATATCGGAAGTGCTGATTTTGGGGGGAGAATTTCATTTTTTAAAAGCTTTAAAACTTCTGTCTTGTTTGAGGTTTTGCTTAAAAAATGCTCATCAACTTTTGCCTCCCCCCTCCTCAAAAAAAGCTCAACAGCTTTTGTGTCTGGATTTTCACTTGTTAAAATATGGCAACCCTACAGGATCTTCAAACAATGACCTGAACTATGGCTGATTGCCCTTGTTGGTTACCCATTCAGAACTTCAATCCTTACTCTCCAGTAGTGCAATCTGGAGTGAATGATTGATTCATATTGAGCATAAGTAATTTTCCCATTAAAACTTTGGCATGCCCGGGCCTCGGAAAGACAGTTGCTCTGATCACCATCCAAAATAGGCTGTTATGCCCCTCAGAGCACATTTTCCTCATGCCAAGTGATGATCACTGGTGGAGTGTGCAACTTTCCAAAAGAATACGCAGAGGCATGGGTTTAATGATATGTGCACAGTCTGCTAACCATTTGCAAAACTGGCTCATCTTTAGCAATAGCAACTTGAGCCTGAGGTGGCAATGCAAATGCTTTAAGCAGAGCCTCGCTGACCAGGGCTGAAGAACTGATGGCCTTCTGAATGCTACTGGACTCCAAGTCCCATCATCTTCAGCCAGCATGGCTCATCTTTCGTTACCCAATCAGAGCCTTCAGGATAGGGTGGGGAGTACATTTAAATAAATGAATAAACCACAATTGTTCACAGGCCTCACTTCATGTAGCCTGCTAATACAGTGGACCCTTGGATTACGTTACCTGAAGGTAACGTAACTTTCGGGTTGTGAACACGGCCAACCCAGAAGTTTGTTCTTCTGGGTTTTGTCGTGCGTGCATGAGCAGAAGCACTCTATCACATCGTGCGCATGCACAGAAGCAGCAACTCTACTTGCAGATTTTTTGGGGTACATACAGACCCCTGGAACGAATTGCATTCGTATCCAGAGGGTCCACTGTAATGTGTTCTGGGACCTGCTCTGTCTCCCAACTTTAAACGGTGGGGGGGGGGTCAAGGTAGTATCTGAATTTGAAACAGACAACTGCATTCTGAACATGAATGACGTTATTCTCTCATGTGGTAATGTGTCCGTAGCGCAGTGCAAGAGCGCCTGCTTTTTGCCTTTTTGGTTTTTTTTTATAATATTTTTTATTGCATTTTTTCAGATAGAAATAAACAGCACAGAAGAAATCAACAAGAAAAGAGAAGATAGAAAAAAAAAAAGAAAGAACAGACCATTTCCAAATCTTTTTTCAATCCACCAACGGACTTCCCCACATCTCCCGCACAGTGCATTCTCAGCAATAAATTTGACAGCAAATTATAACCTTATTTCGTGTGTTTCTTTTGTAACTTCAAATACATTTTAGGTTTAAATTACTTATTATCCAAATTACTCATCTTTTTTTTTTTTTAAAAAAAAAAACCTTTAAACCTTGGTTCTTTCATAATTATTATCTAATTTCATATATATTCCACTCTCGTTGCTGGGGCTAACCTTCCGGATCGTGCAAATTCCTATAGTTCATATAACTTATAAAATTTTTGTAAATAGTCCTTAAATTTTTTCCAGTCCTCCTCCATTGCTTCTTCTCCCAGATCTCGAATCCTGACAGTCATCTCGGCCAATTCCATGTAGTCCATCAATTGCATTTGCCACTCTTCCAGTGTGGGCAAATCTTGAGTCTTCCAATGTTTAGCGATAAGAATTCTTGCTGCAGTAGTTGCATACATAAAAAATGTTCTATCCTTCTTTAACACCTTTTGGCCCACAATGCCCAAGAGGAAGGCCTCCGGTTTCTTGGGAAAGGTGTACTTAAACACCTTTTTTAACTCATTATAGATCATTTCCCAGAAGGCCTTCACTCTTGGACAAGTCCACCAAAGGTGAAAGAATGTCCCTTCAGCCTCCTTACACTTCCAACATTTATTATCAGACAGATGGTATATCTTTGCAAGCTTGACTGGTGTCATGTACCACCTATATATCATTTTCATAATATTTTCTTTCAAGGCATTACATGCCGTAAATTTAATACCAGTGGTACATAACTTTTCCCAGTCATCAGACATAATGTTGTACCCAATGTCTTGAGCCCACTTTATCATGGCTGACTTAACTGTCTCATCCTGAGTGTTCCATTTAAGCAGCAAGTTATACATTCTCGATAAAACCTTGGTCTTTGGTTCTAACAACTCTGTCTCAAGTTTCGATTTTTCCACCTGGAAACCTGTTTTTTTGTCCAGCTTAACCACCTCATTAATTTGGGCATAGTGAAACCAGTCTTGCACCTTATCCTTTAATTTTTCAAAGCTCTGCAACCTCCAATTATCTCCAATTTTTTCTATTATTTCCCAATATTTCGGCCATCCGGCCTCCATATTGGGGTTTTTCCGAGCCTTGGCCTCTATTGGTGACAGCCACCTCGGGGTCTTACTTTCCAATAAGTCTTTGTATTTCATCCAGACCATGAAAATTGCTTTCCTGACAATATGGTTTTTGAACATTCCATGTGTTTTTACCTTGCCATACCACAAATACGCATGCCAGCCTAACGAGTTATTAAAACCTTCCAGATCTAGGACATCTGTGTTCTCTAATAAAATCCAATCTTTCATCCAGCAGAAGGCTGCAGCTTCGTAGTATAACCTTAAGTCTGGCAGGGCAAACCCCCCTCTTTCTTTTGCATCAGTTAGTATTTTAAACTTAATTCGGGGCTTTTTGCCCTGCCAAACAAACTTTGAAATATCCTTCTGCCACTTTCTAAAACATTCCACTCTGTCCACGATCTGCAAGGTTTGAAACAAAAACAACATCTTTGGCAAAACGTTCATTTTTACAGCCGCAATTCGGCCCAGCAAAGAAAGCTTCAATCGTGACCAAGTTTCTAAATCTTTCTTAATTTCTAACCAACATTTTTCAAAGTTATCTTTAAACAGATTCAAATTTTTAGACGTCAGGTTTACCCCCAGGTGCTTCACTTTTTTAACCACAGTTAGCTCTGTTTCCTTCTGAAACCCCTCTGTTTCTGAAGGTGTCAAATTTTTCCCCAAAACTTTAGTTTTTTGTTTATTCAATTTAAATCCTGCCACCCGACCAAAATCTTGAATCAGTTCTAAAACTCTTTTTGTACTAGATTCTGGCTCCTGTAATGTCAAAACCAAGTCATCTGCAAATGCTTTCAGTTTGTATTGTTTCACTCCGACCTGTATCCCTTGTATTTGCCGGTCCCTCCTGATCATGTTCAACAGCACCTCCAGGACTGATATAAATAATAGAGGGGATAGGGGGCACCCCTGGCATGTTCCTTTTTTTTTGCCTTTTTGCATGTCCCGGGATTGTGATGCAGCACAAATCTTCCAATGAGGACTGCATGGTGACAGTATTCCATTTTTATTATATTGTTACGAGCCACCCAAATCTCTGAGCAGTGTGAGGTTACAGCAGTTCCAGGTGCCTCCCCAGGGTTCTGTTTCCTTGGAATGGGGGACAGTGGAGACTGTGGTGTCTTTCTGATTTATTTACACATATATGTAACCTTAGCCTCCAGTGGAGGGGATCACAGCATTAACACCCCCAAAATCTCTTGCTTCTCTTTTTTAAAAACTGTATGATTTTCAATTTTATACATTTCAATAATTTTACAATCATTTTAACATTTTGAAACTCGACTTCCTTCCCCCTCTTTCTGTGATCCCTTAAATTTATTTTTTAATATATTTTCAGCATATTCTAGATTAACTTAATTTACTCATTTATTCATCTACTTTAAATATATACTCTTATAAAACTGCAGATTATTACAATAACCGTGCCAGTGTTCTTATCTGTTTACAGTTTATTTGTAAATATTTGATAAACCATTTCCATTCTTTTATAAAAATTTGTTATCTTGATTTCTTTTTTTCTGGTAAGTTTCGCCATTTTTGCATATTCCTAAAGGATGCTGTGGGTTAAACCACAGAGCCTAGGACTTGCCAATCAGGAGGTCGGTAGTTCGAATCCCTGCTACGGGGTGATCTCCCGTTGCTCGGTCCCTGCTCCTGCCAACCTAGCAGTTCGAAAACACGTAAAAGTGCAAGTAGATAAATAGGTACTGCTCCGGCGGGAAGGTAAACTGTGTTTCCGTGTGCTGCTCTGGTTCGCCAGAAGCAGCTTAGTCATGCTAGCCACATGACCTGGAAGCTGTATGCCGGCTCCCTCGGCCAATAAAGCGAGATGAGCGCCACAACCCCAGAGTTGGTCACGACTGGACCTAATGGTCAGGGGTCCCTTTACCTTTACTAAAGGACTTGCTTCTCACATTGCCACAACCTTGGATTGAAGCAGAAATCAGGCATGGCTCTGTCTCTCAGCTGCCCAACCTACAGCTTGTTGCTACTGCCTTCTCTTTCGCACACACAGTTCAATTCCCCCCCCCCCAACCAACAGGCAATTATGGGAGGTGTGCCCACCCATTTGTCTTCTGACACAGAGCCACTTCCTTTGTTACCTTAACGACCCATACTTGGGCCACCAAGAAACTTGCCTGGCTATTTCAGCAGTATGAATCCCTCCTGGTTCCAAGAATGGGGGGAAACTCAGACATACAGCCTAACTCCCCTTCCCCTCCCCCAAAAACCCCACCCCTCACAACAATATAGAGAAATACAGATTATTTTTTTAAGATGCAAGCCACTCAGCTTCTTCTCTGCAGCTCTCATTGATTCCCATGGAGTTTGCTTAGAAAGAATATCCACTGGCCTGCATCTCTCCTTCTTTTGAAATGCAGATTTCTTATCCTTGTGGCCTTCAAATCCCTGCCCTGAAACCAAATTGTAATCCTTGTTTCTCTGTCCTTTCCAAAGTACAGAAGGGCAGACATCTTGGGGGTATAAGCTGGACGAAAGAACTCGATGGTGAGATAGCGGGGCTTTAACAGTAAAAAATATCTAGCTGCCTCATTGCAGGAGATAACAACAACAACAAAAAAAATCTATGTCCACCAAAGAGATAAGATATTAATCAGAAATTATTCAGCAACAGCGGGAACAGCTACCTTGATGCACATCTCTCAAGATGTTTTTTTAGTTCTTCATAATCTCCCCCCACTTTAATTAGCTAAAGAATAATATGGCACAGCTTGTGATTCACTGCTCATTTCAGTCAATATTGGTGCTTTATTAATTTTGTATACCTCCAAAGAAAGTCTCGTTTTAAAATGAACTCAGGCTCCACTGTACTGAAGTAGCTTCCAACAACTTTACAATTAAATCCACTTTTTTTTCTGAATACACTGTGGGTGAAAAAAATACACCAGGGGTGGTTAAACCTTAGCCTGGGAGCCTCATCTGGCCACCCATCAAATTTTCTTCATCCCTATCTCCCAACCAAGACCTTAAAATTTTTGGCTACAGCGGCAAAGCATGTTCTCCCTAATAGAGAGCACATGTTGCGGTGGGGTCTAGCAGGCCACCCCACTGTTGCTGGGCAGATCTGTTTGGATGGCCACAGGCAGTCATTCGGCAGTTGAGTTTCTGGGGGGATTTTTAAGTTGCCAATTTGGGGGTGGGACACAAAGGTTTTAAATACAGGTCACGCAACTTTGGACTTTCTCTTTTGCCGCTTGCATTGGATCACCTGCCCACCCTCCCTGAAATGTGGGTTATTTCTCTTGACCTTGCTATGCCTGTCATGTGGTCATCTGCTTTTGGGGCAGGGGCCTGGTAGGAATTTTGTCCATTTGGCTGATTGGCTGGTGCCATTTGGTTTTTGCCTCCTGCGTAGCAAATCGTCACAACTTGTAATGTTTGCGGTTAGGCATTGGTTAAAAAATTGGTTGGTGGAGGGGTAAGTGCCTACCCCTCCAACGCTGGTGCTGCAAGGGAATTCTGTTAAAGGAATCTGGGGGCTTGCCATGCCTTCGTCCAAATCCCTGGCAGCAGGTTTGGGCCACACAAGCCCCTGGGAGCATGCGGGGAGAGGTGAGGGTCTGTTGCCCAGCTTCATTGATCCCCAATATTGTTTTCCCTGACTGGCTCCCACTGGAATCCGGAAGTCAGTTCTGTCCCTGGGCGTGGGGACAGATAGTCATAACCAGTGCCTAAGCAACCACTCACGTTTGTGTATTTAAATAAAGGTGTGGCCAAAATTATGCCAAAAACCTTAAACAAAAATTTCTGTGTGAAGTGTGAGTTAATTTGGGGTGGCTTGGGGACCCCGACACGCAAAAAGGAAAAAGTCGGCACAGCACTGGAGGTTGTGGCGAAGTTTAAATCTCTCTGCCCTGCCAAGCACCCTAGTGGCGAAGGTAATTGCTGTCCGCCCCATCACTCATCAGATACATCATTTGTTGATCTGGGAAGAGTTGATTGCTCCCCTTTCTCAGGTGATCTGCATGTATCAGTTGATAAGGCGGGCTGTACATGATATCTGTGTGTCTCTGGAAGATGGAACAAGCCTGTTTTCTGCTGCTCTGGAGGGTGGGATCTATTTTTTTTTTTTAATTTTGGAATATATATTGAATTTTATAACAAATAATGACACAAATCTCATTCATCATGTTATTTGCAATTATTCTCCCTCCCCTCCTCTGGACTTCCCTCAACTCCCCCTCTGCTGAGTTATTTAGCTTTATTTATTGTATCCTGCTTTTCTACACAAAAATAAAATCCCTTATCATTTCTCTGAAATATCTGTTACTCAAATGAAATTGTAAAAGTTTATTCAAATCCTGCCAGTGAAACCAGTCCATTCTCTGTTGTTTCTGCAAATAAGCTTCCCAGACTCTTTTGAAGCCCTTTTTGTCCTCTCGTAGTTTGTCATTTCTGTGGTGAAGTTGTAAAATCTCTCCAACAAGGTCAGAGAAGATGGTGAAGAGGAGGAGACCACGATACAGTTCATTGCTGGAACTTTTTAACAATTAAAGATTTTTAGCTGATTAATCATCTGCCTTTCAACAGACAAATTAATTAATTGATTAAACTAAAATAAATTGGCTGTTAGCAAACCCTCAATACCTTTTGGAGATATTAACAGAAGTGTGCGAGAGAGCCTAAAGTTTAACAAGAAAAAGAAGCTATTAAACGTTGCTAATAGAAGAGCACGCGCACACACGCACACACAGAGAGAGAGAGAGAGAGAGGTTCATTCTGTGGTAACTCAAAGAAAGGGCATCAAGAATGTCCAGGTTTGAAACTAAATTCACGGTCCCAAAGAACTTTACTTTCACTGCAATTGGCACCCAGCAAAGAATCAACAGGGGAAAAATAAATAACCTGTTACTGAGTTTGCTACTGAGATGATGATGATGATGATTGGAAACTTTAATGGGCTTGGGGTGTGTGATATGCCCTGACACTGCTTTCCCAAGCTCTCTTGCAGCAGAGACACTGCGGGTGGTGATGTTCTACAGAAGGGGTTGCCAATGTGCTGTCAGTGGGTCTATGAATACCTCCTATGGTGCCCACCACAAGAGGTCTCAGTAAATATTTCAACAAAAACCCAGTGTGCAAGAGATGGTTTGTTGTTCCTACTCAGTTCCTTTGGAAAGGGGGATTGAACAAATTCCTGGAGGGTAAGCCTTATCATAGCCAGGGGCAGCAACCCTTCTGAATATCAGTTGCTGGGAACAGCAGGAGGAGAGAGTGCTTGTGGGCCTGGATCCTGCTTGAAGGCTTCCCATAAGCATCTGGGTGGCCACTGTGAGGTGAGACGTTGGACTAGTTGGGCCATTGGCCTGATCCAGTGTGTTCTTCTTAGGTTCTCTGTAAGAGCTATCAGCTACCTGAGGTTTAGAAGACATCTGAAGGCAGCCCTGTTTAGGGAGGTTTTTAATGACTGATGTTCCAATGTATTTTTAATCTTTTGTTGGAAGCCACCCAAAGTAGCGGGGTATAAAGAAGAAGAAGAAGGAGGAGGAGGAGGAGGAGGAGGAGGAGGAGGAGGAGGTCTAATGAAACCTTCCCAGAAGGAACAGCTGGCTATCTGTTGGTATCAACAAGGAGAAAAGCCTTCTGGTTTGCCAGCCCAAATACTCTAGAAGAATCATCTGTAGACAGTTTGATTGGCCTCCTCATTCATGTCATTTGGTAAACAGGTACAGACACTGTTGTTCTGCTGTGCTTTGGGGAGTTTAAGTCCTGTGGATTCTGCTGGGTTTTCTTGTGACTGATGTTTTCATATTTGTTGTGTTGCTGGGATTTGGATTTTAATTGGTTTTAGCTGTTTTATTGGCCTTGAGAACAGTTGTTGAAGAGCACTTAAAGCTCCATAAAACGAACAAACAAGCAAACAAGCAAACGAACAAACAAATGTCAGATGTGCAGAGAGGTGTTCTTAGAAGATGCTCCACAGGTATGGAGGATCTCGCCTGACAGAGCTTGCTGGATTCCGTAGCTGAGCAATGCTGCAAGTCTGCAGTCAGGACTCAGAAGTGGTGAGGAGCCTCTTCTGTGTATGGTCACATGGAGCCTCATGTATATTATTTCAGGGCAGGAGAACCTTTTTCATAAACCTTTTGGTGAACCATATAGGGACCACATGCTGGGGGTGGGCCAGGCCAAAAGCAAAATTGGGCAGAGCAAAAAAGGCAATTTTTGCCTTTTGACTAATTTCTGCACATACCCCTCTCACCCTCAATCTAGAAAATGATGAGGCATTTTCATGGTCCTTGGACACATTTTGGCCAAGTAAAACCATGCATTTGTGGAGCATGACCACTGGGGGTGTGGCCTGGGAAGAGTCAAAAATGTCAAGTAGAAAGGGCTGCATATGTCCTCTCCAGATCTGGGGTGCCTCTCCTACCCTGGGCTCGATCCATTGACAGACAACACACAACACTATGGGTCATAATGCCTGGTGAAGCTCAACTCTTTTCCATTGGGCAACATGGATCAGTGACCTTTGACTTTGCAGAGCAATATGCCAGCCCTTTGAAGTACTGTGCAAGATGCCAAAGACTGACTGCTCCACTCTTATTGTCAGGTGTGGGAATATTGACTCATCCTGCAAACGATAAGTTCTGATGCACTATCTTGAGGTTCCTCGGTCATTCAATATCGTCATGACCCAGAAGGGAGAGTCACGATTATATATCTGTGTAGTTGTGATAAACAGGGCAGGTGGAGATGCCAAGGAAATGGACATAGATGTCTTTGAAGGTGTGTGATGGTCAAGGATCTCTTGAAGTGCTGAATACAAATAACATGCGCTCTTGGTCCCTGTTCATCATGTCTGATGAAATGTAATAGGAGGGTCTAAGGTGTGGTCAGTGTCTCACTGTGGAAGGAGGGGGTTATGCTCACTGCCTTGAAAGAGACAGTGCTGTAGCCCCTCTTGAAGCGATCCTCTCAGGATCCAGAAGTTTTAGAAAACTACCATCAAATCTAAAATAGTCACCTGGGAGAATCGGTCAGGAAGACCTAAACCTGGAGGGTTGCTTTCAGCCACTGGGACTAAGATTCGTAACCCCCCCCCCAGTGTTTCTTCATGTCCCTCACCATCCCAATTGTCTTCTCACAGGGCCAGAGAATGCTCTGGCACATATTTGGGGACGCTAATTTATTTGCATCAATTTTATTTATTTTATTTTATTACATTTTGATCCAGCTTCCCCCATTGAACCTAAGGCACTCTCCACATGGTTCCTCAGGCATGTACCCATCGAAAACAGTGACCAAGCGCAGACCTGCTTTGCTTTAGTGGTGTCCTCACATGCCTTAAGACCATATCCTACTTCCTTGACCAGAGCAAAGAGAGAAGGGATTAAAAGAAGGACGAAGAGGAGGCAAAGAAAATAGAGGTAGAGATGGAGCAGCTGGAATGTTTGCCAACAGGACAGAGATGTGCATTTCTTTTGATAGTAACGAGTCTTTCCCCAAAAAGAAGTTGTTTAAAATTCTTTACATAGAAATAATGATAATGCTTTAAAAAAAAAAAATCCCAAGGTCCGCAGGGACTCCAAATTTCGCTTCGATTTTTAGCTGAGGCATATTTCCCCCCCCCTTTATCAAACACTTGGTGCTGTAATGTGATAAAGGCCCCTTGCAGACCATAAAACTAATTTATCATAAGGTGTACAAAGAAAATGGTAACTGCCTGCTTGTCTGCTTGACATATGAGGTCATTTTTGCCGCTAGCTTTCTAATACTGAGCAATTTTATCAGCTATTTATATACATTAATTGCAGGTACCCATATGCTTGCCGCTGTATTTAATAATGCAACACGTTGAATATGCATTCCTTAAGTTTCAGCGAGCGGCATGCATCTTTTATTTAACTGTTTGCTTTGCCTATTAAAGCCCATTAGTCAGGCATGCAGTGTTACCACCAGCTTCTATTTCTCCATCTCCCCTCTATGTTCTCTCTCTCTCTCTCTCTCTCTCTCTCTCTCTCTCTCTCTCTCTCTCACACACACACACACACATGTTTATTATGCTTCTTTAAATCTTTGATGAGGAAAAAGCAAAGGCCACTCTGAGAGGGTGATAGTCACCACCTGAGATGGCTTTGAAAGAGGATTTGGCAGACTCATGGTGGAAGAGAGGGCTACCATAGCCAGGATGACTATGCTCTGCCTTCGAAGAAGAAGAGGAGGAGGAGGAGGAGGAGTTTGGATTTGATATCCCGCTTTATCACTCCCCTTGAGGAGTCTCAAAGCGGCTAACATTCTCCTTTCCCTTCCTCCCCCACAACAAACACTCTGTGAGGTGAGTGGGGATGAGAGACTTCAGAGAAGTGTGACTGGCCCAAGGTCACCCAGCAGCTGCATGTGGAGGAGCGGAGACGCGAACCCGGTTCCCCAGATTACATGACTACCGCTCTTAACCACTACACCACGCTGGCTCTCAGAGGCAGCAATGCTTTTGGATACCACTTGCCAGAACTGCAAGAAGGGGAGGGTGCTTCGTTCTCAAATTCTGCTTGCGGGTTTCCATAGGCATCTGGTCAGCCACTGTGAGAACAGGTCACTGGGTTAGGTAGCCCATGGGCCTGATCCAGCAGGCTCTTATTTTATGTACTTACGTTCTTATGAATGTCACTCACCCCCTACCCCAACACGGCAGCAACATCAGCAAAACATAAAGCCAGGACCGCTTAATACCACTGCGTAGGGCGGGGAGATTATGTGAGGATATCCAGAGCTTACAGGGTTAACAGCTCAAGGGAAATGACGTCCTGTCACTGGGTTGTGTTCGCATACGGGGTTTGTACTTTGTTATGTGAGCGTTTTTACTTTCTGTTTTGGCTGCGACAGGAGAAGCACCATGCCTTCGCTATCTCCTGGTTGTTGTTGTTTTGCTGCTGTACAACAAAGCTTCGTAGAATAGGAGAAGCTGTTGTACGAGAGTTTTACTGCATGGCTGAGATTCCTTCCACACAGGCACACTGCTGCACAAGATACTCTGTGCAGGTTGGCACAGTGGAAGAGTTTGGATTTGATATCCCGCTTTATCACTACCCTAAGGAGTCTCAAAGCGGCCAACATTCTCCTTTCCCTTCCTCCCCCACAAGGTGAGGTGAGTGAGGCTGAGAGACTTCAGAGAAGTTTGACTAGCCCAAGGTCACCCAGCAGCTGCAGGTGGAGGAGCAGGGAAGCGAACCCAGTTCACCAGATTACGAGTCCACCGCTGATCCAGACTGACTGGATGCCACAACAGTCCCACTGTTTGCAGCCTTGACGAACTCTCAACGGGACAGATTACTCCATGAAATCTTTGCCAGCATGCTCCATCTATGGTACCCACACAGAGAACCCTCTTATGTACACAGTGTGTCGCGTTAAAACACAGCAGCCACATTCTGCCATTAATTCAGTCTTCAGCAATGGCGCCATGGATTCTTGTGTTTGTTTATTATTATTCATCTACTCCATCATTCTCATAAAGGAGTTCTGAGCCTTCTGCTTCCCAAGCTATTCTCAGTTCCTTCCAGGACTGCAACATGAAATGCACCGAATTTTAGCACTTTGAGAATGTCGGATTTGACTGTGATTATTATTATTAATAGCAGAAGCCCATGTTGGGCTAAAGATGCCAGCCACGAAATGGGTTGGACTAGATGACTCTCAGAGTCCCTTACAACTCTACAATTTTAAAGTTCTGTGTTAGATGCACTAGGCTTACCAATGTCAGGATGTCTGTGTTGCTGAGAACCGTTTTGTGAATTGCCGCTGTTAAATGTATAATTATCATGGTCTGTAATGTTCTGCATTCCATTTCCCTCTGGCTTCACTTTTTGCTACCCAGTGCAAGGATTTGTGTGATTATTGAAGTGGATGCTTAGCACATTAGATGCATTCGTTGGCTCACCAATGCCAGGATGTATGTGTCGTTGAGAACTGTTTTGTTAAGTCCGTTTGCCCCTTCTTGGGTGGGTCTCTACTATGAACTGGCCTATTGCAAGTCAGATTGTCCTCCTGCTGCCAAATTGGCCAATGGCGGCAGGAATTTGGGGGTGTTGCCCTGGGCACGGGAACAACTGACCAATAGCGGCTCTTGGCTCCATGCTCAGGGCAAGGATAAACCCCGGCCTTCAGGGCCTTTAGCCCTCTCAATCGCCACATAATTATCACTGCCTAAACTGTTCTGCATTTCATTTCCCAGCCATGTATATATGCATACTGCAGCTCAGGATAACATTGCATGCATTTGGTGAAACGCCACGAAAGTGTAGGCCATAAAAATTGTGCTGGTTGTGTGGCAAAAGATGAACACAGCTCCTCCTCTGGAAATTGGTCAGTTTGTTTACCCTTTTATCCCTCTTTCTCAGCTTTGCTGTGTGCTTTTAAAAGTAGGGTGACCATCGCAGTTCACAGTAATCCACAGTATTCTTTGTTTACTGTACACAGTATACGGTTTAGGACCAGCCAATCCGAAGGACCGTATTTTCCCATATGAACCTGCATAGACTCATGTGATATGATATGATATGATAGCCATGTTCAAATATATAAAAGGATGTCACATAGAGGAGGGAGAAAGGTTGTTTTCTGCTGCTCCGGAGAAGCGGACACGGAGCAATGGATCCAAACTACAAGAAAGAAAATTCCACCTAAACATTAGGAAGAACTTCCTGACAGTAAGAGCTGTTCGACAGTGGAATTTGCTGCCAAGGAGTGTGGTGGAGTCTCCTACTTTGGAGGTCTTTAAGCAGAGGCTTGACAACCATATGTCAGGAGTGCTCTGATGGTGTTTCCTGCTTGGCAGGGGGTTGGACTCGATGGCCCTTGTGGTCTCTTCCAACTCTATGATTCTATGATTCTATGATTCTGAGATCTACGGGGGAAGCTCGTCTCTTGGTCCCACCCACCACTCTCACAGCCACACATGGGGAAGGGCCTCTTTGGTGGCTGCTTCCAGACTTTGGAATTTCCTCACTAGAGAAGATGAACTGGCTCTCTCCTTATTGTCCTTCTGCCAGCAAGTAAAGACTGCTTTCTTGCAGCAGGCCTTTGGGGACTGACTGGTTTTTTTTTAGTTAAACTATTGATTTCTCTCTCAGAAGAAGCAGCGAAGGCTCCCAACCTTAGATGGCTTTTGAAGTTCTTGGAAGATAAGGCTGTCATTAGGGTTGCCACCTTTGGTTGGGAAAATACAGGGCAGAGCAGGGCTTGGGGATTAAGGAGAAGACACAGTCTCATGACACCAAATATTCCCACCCACTTTGTGGAGGGGGTTCAGCCTCCTGCCCCCCCCCTCACCACCCTGGCCCTGCTGTTCCCCAATACTCACGTAGACAGATGGCCAGCTCCCAGAGCCAAACTCCAGCCTCTCACCCATGCTGGTCTCAGGAGAGACTCAAGCGCAGAGGAGGGAGGGAGGAGGAGAGGTCAGATCAGGGTGGCCAAGGGTGGATGAACACCACACTAGGCTGGTAGGAAGTGGCTGAGGAGGAGCACAAGCAAGAGGGAGTGAAGCAGGGGTAAAAGGGAGAGAGAGGTCGCTCCTTCCCCCTTCTCTCTATCACTCGCTCGCACTGGGCCAGTCTCCTCGTCAGCTGCACCAACAGCAACACAACCATCATTTGGGGCCAGCCAATCTTGAATACAGTGGTACCTCGGGTTAAGAACTTAATTAGTTCTGGAGGTCTGCTCTGAAACTGTTCTTAACCTGAAGCACCACTTTGACTAATGGGGCCTCCCGCTGCCGCCACGCAATTTGTTCCCATCCTGAAGCAAAGTTCTTAACCCACGGTAATATTTCTTGGTTAGTGGAGTCTGTAACTTAAAGCATATGTAACCTGAAGCGTCTGTCACCCGAGGTACCACTGTATGGGGAAAAGATGCCCCACTTGAAATCCAAACAGGGCAGGGGACACTTTTGTCCAAACACAGGGCAATCCTGTTTTTCTAGGGACGGCTGACAACCCTAGCTGTCACAGGCTACAGGCCTGTGACGCGGGTGGCACTGTGGTCTAAACCACTGAGCCTCTTGGGCTTGCTAATCAGAAAGTCGGCGATTCGAATCTCTGTGACGGGGTGAGCTCCCGTTGCTCTGTCCCAGCTCCTGCCAACCTATCAGTTCGAAAGCACGGTAGTGCAAGTAGATAAATAGGTACCACTCCGGCGGGAAGGTAAACGGCATTTCCGTGTGCTCTGGTTTCTGTCACGGTGTTTTGTTGCTCCAGAAGCAGTTTAGTCATGCTTGCCACATGAGCTGGAAAGCTGTCTGTGGACAAACACCGGCTCCCTTGGCCTGAAAACAAGATGAGCACCACAACCCCATAGTTGCCTTTGACTGGACTTAACCATCCAGGGGTCCTTTACCTTTTACCTTTTTTTACTGACCCTGATGGCTGTGTTATCCATGCCCCATTGGGGACATTATACTTCTGGATACCAGTTACTGCGAACCACAGGAGAAGAGAATGCTCTTGTTCCCATGTCCTGCTTCCAGGTTACCCACTGGAACATCTGGTTGGCCACTGTGAGAACTGGACTGGGTCAGTCATTGACCTGATCCAACAGAGCTCTTGTTATATCCTCACATAAAGCGGTTTCCTCTCTGTTCTCTTTTCAGCTCCTGAAGCTGGCTCCCCTCCAGCTCCCGGTCTTCCTTGATGTCTCTGGCTTTCCTCCTATGGCCAGAAGTAGCTCCAGATGGCGCTCGATAAATCAAAAGGTGGCTTCATTTAAAATTCACTTTTTAATCATGTGTACAGATTTCTTCTCCCAAATCTTCATGCTTCCATGGGATCGTTCTGTTCTGTATTTCAATTACGTACCTATAGATTGGGTTTGCGCTGTTGGGTTTTTCTTTCTATACTTGTAGGCCCCTTATTTTGGCATTAAGTGGTACTTTAATAAAATACAAGTTTAAAGCAGGGTTTCCCAAACTTGGGTGTCCGGCTGTTTTTGAACTACAGTTCCCATCATCCCTGACCACTGACCCTACTAGCTATGGATGATGGGAGTTGTAGTCCCCCAACAGCTGGAGACCCCAGTTTGGGAAACTCTGGTCTAAAGCAACCATTGGTAAACAGGAGACCTAACTCATTTGCATGGTGGGTAATAAAATACAGAAGCAGGAAGAAGCTGGGTTAGCCCAAACTTTCTGCTACATGAGATGAAAGATGAACTGGTACGTAGGAACAGAGAAAGCTGCCTTATATTAAGAACATTGGTCCATCTAGCTCAGTATTGTCTGACTGGCAGTGGCTCTGCCTGGATTCAGGCAGGGTTCTCTCCTAGTCCTATATGGAGATACCAGTGAATGAACTTGGGACCTTCTACATGCAAACAGATGCTTTATCTCTGAGATAGGGCCCTTCCCTGATGCATTGGCAGTTGAATCTTATGCCAGTTGGGGGCTTATCTGGGGGTCACCCAATATTTATTCAAGTTGGCACCCCTGCCAGTTTGGGAACTACTGGTGTAGACAATGCAGAAGTAGTTAGACCAACTGTCTGACTCAGGATAAGGCAGCTTCCTCTGTTCCTGTATAGGGGCCATAGATCAGTGGTAGATCTTCTGAGTTGCATGCAGAAGGTCTCAAGTTCAATCCCTTGGTAGGGCTGGGAGAGACTCCTGCCCCCAACCCTGGAGAACCACTGTAGACAATATTCAAAGTAAGGCAACTTCCTGGGTTCCTTGGGTTTGGAGGGAGTGATCTGGAAAAGAGTGTGTGTGCTGCTTTCATTGGCCGCATACTCCTAAATTCCTTGCATCCCAAAGGCTCTGGGTTCAAACTCTGGCATCTCCCAATAGGAATTGTAAAGCACCTCTGGCCGAAAAACTGAAGAGCAGCTGCTAGCCATGTAGACCAAACCCTCCAAGTGTCCCTGTATTCCAGGGACATTCCCGGATTTACAGAAGCTGTCTAGGCTTCTGATTTGATCCTGGAATGTCCTACTTTTCCTTAGGATGTCCCTATTTTTTTTCCAAAGAAATGTTGGCGAGTATGGTTGGACATCCCTGTTTTCATCAGAAAAATGTTGGCGGCTATGGAGTTTTCCGACGTCCGAGCCAACTGAAGCCAGCCCTGCTTAGGGAAGGTTTAAAGTTTTATTATGTTTTTATATATGTTAGAAGCCACCCAGAGTGGGTGGGGCAACCCAGTCAGATGGGTTATTATGATTGTTGTTGTTAATGTGGAATAAAGGTAAAGGTAAAAGGACCCCTGACCATTACGTCCAGTCGTGGCCAACTCTGGGGTTGGGGCACTCATCTCGCATTATTGGCTGAGGGAGCTGGCGTACAGCTTCCGGGTCATGTGGCCAGCATGACTAACCCACTTCTGGTGAACCAGAGCAGTGCACAGAAACACCGTTTACCTTCCCGCCAGAGCTGTACCTATTTGTCTACTTGCACTTTGACGTGCTTTCAAACTGCTAGGTTGGCAGGAGCAGGGACCAAGCAACGGGAGCCCACCCCATCATGGGGATTTGAACCGCCGACCTTCTGATCGGCAAGTCCCAGGCTCTGTGGTTTAACCCACAGCTCCACCCGCGTCCCTAATGTGGAATAGAATGTCCCTATTTTCATTGGAGAAATGTTGGTATGGTAGACGATACCAAGCTAGATAGACCATGGCAGGTTCTTGTGTTCTTAGGGTGATGTTCAAATATCTACCATCTCCTCTTGCCAGGAGGCTTTCTGTCATAACTGACTAATGCCAACCAGGGCTGATAGCTGTATCAGTGCCTCAAATGCTGCTGCAGATGTTTCTCTTCCCTCTCCACAGGAGAAGCTCCTATGCAGCAGTCAGGGATGGATGCCCTCAGGGGAAGAACGTCAGCTGTCTCAGTAGGGAGGGAAGAGTGCCCTAGATGCTCCAAAGGAGGGAGGACAGTGGTGGATTCTGCGAAGAGGATGCCACATGAACATTTCTGCATGGAGACCATCAGCAGATAATTGCACAAAGCAGGCTGAGATGATGGGGAGGGGGAGGAGAGGCTGTGGGTGGGAGGGAGGGAGGGAGAAAGGGCAAAGAAACCCCATGGATTAGTTCATGGTGTGTGCAGGTGATGATGATGCAAATCAAGGGAAAGAGAAGGTGGGCAGGAAGGGAAAGGCACACTTTTGGCAAGGTTGAATTCTCTTGCATGGAAATGAAAGCAGAGAGATGTCACTCTCTTGAACAGGGGTCAGCAAACTTTTTCAGCAGAGGGCTGGTCCACTGTCCCTCAGACCTTGTGGGGAGGCAGACTATATTGTGAAGGGAAAAAGAAGAAGAACGAATTCCTATGCCCCACAAATAACCCGGAGATGCATTTTAAGTGAAAGGACACATTCTACTCCTGTAAAAACACACTGATTCCCGGACCGTTCGCAGGCCAGATTTAGAAGGTGATTGGGCCGAATCCAGCCCCCGTCCCTTGGTTTGCCTACTCATGCTCTTGAATAAGACCATAAGTCTTGAATAGGGATGGAGAAATTGGTCAGTTTTTGTTTCTCTCTTTTTCTCATTTTTCTGGTTCAATTCTCCACATTTCCACATGAGATGGAGATTTTTCTTTCTTTCCAGCATTCATCAGCAGATGTTTTTAAGCATAGGTTGGACGGCCATCTGTCATGGATGCTTTAGTTGAGATTCCTGCATTGCAGAGGGGTTGGAATAGACGACCCTCCCTTCCAACTCTATGATTCTATTATTTTAGTGCTGATGGCTCCTAATTTGCACATTCTGGCATGCAATTTTGCCTAATGAAAACATTTTTGCAAAAGAATTTGTGCCCTGTTTCATTGTGAAAGCCTCATTGTGGTTTACCAAAACGAAAGCTGAAGCAAAAGGATCAATAAGACAGATTAATAATAACTTTCAAGAAGTGAAAATTGCAATAGACTAAAAGCAAATCAAGACTTGCACCAATGTTCTAAACATCTGGGTGGGCTTGTCTAAACAAAACTGGTGCTGAAAAGAGTGCAGTGAAAGCAAGAAGCAGGGAGTTCCAAAATTTGGGTGCAAAAAGATGTTATATGGCCCATATAACAGTGCCAGTAAATTATATGCATTTCTGTATGTTACATACGTCTTTTTTTAATGCAGACTTTAGTCTACTAGATGCACTTTTTGTACACATGAGTTGGCTGGAGCACTGGACAATAAAATCTGGAGAATTTTGAAAAAAAAGACAGCGTTTTGGTTCACACACTGTTTTGGAATGTGGAAATAAGATAAATTCATCTTTCAGTGCAAACTGAATCAAATTTATTCCCCATCCCTAGGCTTGAACCAGGAGCCTCACAGGTATGGAGATGGTCTACCACTCCCTATCACTAATGAACTTCTTGCCTCCTGGCAGAAACAGCAGGCTGTTGAAGCCAGGATGCGACCACCATGGACCAGATCCTGGGAGTCATGTGAGATACCAGAGCCAATCCCACTACCATTATTAATTTGCTTAGAACTTTTATATCCCACTTTATAACCCCAAGCCCCAATGAAGTGGCTTGCGAAAAGATTCTCACAATAAAAAGTAAAGTCACATCCAGGTCCTCCATCAGGAACAGGAACCACGTGGCTCCCCTACAGTGCAAGCCTTGTTCAGGGGACGTTTTCTGCTCTCCTTCCCTGGTGTTGCCCTTTGGCCTCTACCTACTAGGCAGCACAGCTGAGCAGGAAAGGGAGGAAAGCTGAGCAACTGGATCAAACCTGGTGGCAGTTGTCTGCTGCTAGGAACATAAGAAGCTACCCTATCAGACCAGACCCTCCAAGCATCCCTATTTTCCAGGGATGTCCCTGATTTACAGAAGCCATCCCAGTTTCTGATTTAATCCCAGAATGTCCCGCTTTTCCTTCTTGTTGTTGTTGTTTAGTCGTGTCCGACTCTTCGTGACCCCATGCACCAGAGCACGCCAGGTACTCCTGTCTTCCAATGCCTCACGCAGTTTGGTCAAACTCATGTTGGTAGCTTCGAGAACACTGTCCAACCATCTCATCCTCTGTCGTCCCCTTCTCCTTGTGCCCTCCATCTTTCCCAACATCAGGGTCTTTTCTAGCGAGTCTTCTCTTTTCATGAGGTGGCCAAAGTATTGGAGCCTTAGCTTCAGGATCTGTCCTTCCAGTGAGCACTCAGGGCTGATTTCCTTCAGAATGGAGAGGTTTGATCTTCTTGCAGTCCATGGGACTCTCAAGAGTCTCCTCCACCACCATAATTCAAAAGCATCAATTCTTCAGCGACCAGCCTTTTTTCTAGTCTATAGGACGTTCCTATTTTCATCAGAGAGATGTTGGAGGGCAACCCCCAAGCCATCTGAAGGCAGCCTTATATAGAAAAGGTTCTTTTAAATGTTTAAAGTTTTATTATGCTTTTATATATGCTGTAAGCTGCCCAGAGTGGCTGGGGCAAACCAGTCAGAGGGGTGGGGTATAAATAGTAAAACAACAACAACAACAACAACTGACTAGGACATCCCTATTTTCATTAAAGAAATGCTGGAGGGTATGTCTGAGCCTGGATAGCTCAGGTGGTTGGAGCACGGTGCTGATAGTGCCAAGGTTGCAGGTTCAATCCCCGTATGGGACAGCTGCATATTCCTGCACTGCAGGGGGTTGGACTCTTCTGTGTTGTTTGTCTCTTCTGTAAAGTCCCGACAAATTTCACCAACTTCTGAAGCTGTTTACCAAAGGTATGGCTGACCTTTTATTCTTCGTCTGCGATAGCTACTGAGCACTGTTTCGTTTAATACTGTTTATTACTGTTGATTTTATGATTTTAGAGTTGGGTGTGTGGTGTCCCTTGCCTGCACCAGGAATGAGGAGACTCAAGCCTGCATGCCAGATGTAGCCCCCAGGCCCCTTCTCAGGCCAAGCCGCCTCTCAAGCCCCCCTCGCCTTCACCCAAACCTGCCTGACACCCTCCTCAAATATTTTTGCCTGTCTGGAATGTGTCCTTGCATTCTGATGTTTTGCAAGTGTTTGTAGATTCCACCCTATTGCAGAAACATAAGATTTGCATATGTTGCTCCACCCACATTTGCAATCAGCCCCACCCACCCCTGACATGTGGCTCCTGGAGGTTTACCCAGAAGGGGGTGAAGCTTGTAAGTCCCGCCCCTAATCTTTGTTGGATTTACATCTTTTAAATGCATAAATCATTGCTTTCCATGGATGTTAATTGCGTGATTCCCCCTCTTTCCCCCTTAACAATGATTTTTTAAAAAAATATTTTATCATTTATACACTGCGTATTTGACTGGGGGCATAAATTATGTATTGTATATCTTTTCTTCTTCTTCTTTTTTTCCTGTAAATCGCTTGGAGACCTTCGAGTGACAAGCAACCAATAAGTCTAATAAATGGAACTAATAATCTGCCATGGATTCTTTAGCTGAGAATCTTGCATTGCAGGGAGGTTGGACTAGATGACCCTTAAGGTCCCTTCCAGTTCTACAATTCTATGATTCTAGGACAGCTTCTACTCCTTCAGCCTCCTGTTTGCTGGCATACACCTCAACAATTTACAGTTCAGGTGGAAGAAGGGCCATCTTCACACATTGTGTCACACATTTCGTTTGTTTGGTGAATGCATAAATTGCTTTAAATGCACTCCAGGGGAATGTCATGTGTGAATGTCACCAATGAATCATAGAATCATAGAGTTGGAATAGACCACAAGGGCCATCGAGTCCAACCCCTTGCCAAGCAGGAAACACCATCAGAGCACTCCTGACATATGGTTGTCAAGCCTCTGCTTAAAGACCTCCAAAAAAGGAGACTCCACCACGCTCCTTGGCAGCAAATTCCACTGTCAAACAGCTCTTATGTCAGGAAGTTCTTCCTAATGTTTAGGTGGAATCTTCTTTCTTGTAGTTTGGATCCATTGCTCCGTGTCCGCTTCTCTGGAGCAGCAGAAAACAACCTTTCTCCCTCCTCCATGTGACATCCTTTTATATATTTGAACATGGCTATCATATCACCCCTTAACCTCCTCTTCTCCAGGCTAAACATGCCCAGCTCCCTTAGCCGTTCCTCATAAGGCATCGTTTCCAGGCCTTTGACCATTTTGGTTGCCCTCCTCTGGACACGTTCCAGTTTGTCAGTGTCCTTCTTGTCCTTCTTGCATAAGCAATAAATCGTAGAGTTGGAGGGAACCAATGCAGGAATATTTTTGCCTGGCATGGGGCTCAAACCCATAACCCTGAATTAAGCATCTCACCCTCTACCTACTGACCTGTCCCAGCTGCAGAAATCTGCCTGTGAATTTGGACCTTCATCCCGGTAGGCTCATCCCAGAGCCAGGATTTTCTGTGGTCCCTTGTTGAATATGTATTCTGGGGCATCACTGGGCATAAGGTGTGAGAGATACAGGGAGGAAATGGGTGTGGGGAGGGAAGAGATTTATTTTCTTTCTTTCTTTCTTTCTTTCTTTCTTTCTTTCTTTCTTTCTTTCTTTCTTTCTTTCTTTCTTCAAAGGTGTCTGCAGAATCCTGCATCCCTAAGCATAAGCTGCCATCTAGTGGCTTTATGATGCAAATCCCCCTTCCTCTGAAAACTGCTTCATTTGCCTTCGCAGCAGGAGGCGAGGTAAGTGTTCACGGCTAAATGCGTTAGCTTAGCAATGTTACATGCTGGAAATAAATTAATATACGCCTCTTCCCGTCTTGGGGGCCATTGTTGCTGAGGCATAAATTAATAGTGCTGTTCTAACGAACTTTTGCCTCTGTGTGTCTGGTCCCGTTGGTAGCTTCGAAAGGAAAGGGGTCCCACGGTTTACTTGGGAGCAAACACAAAGCCCTAAATGTACCTTTGCATAATGTGAGCTGTTATAATTGCACTTCTTTTAAGGAGGACGGAAAATCGAGGTTGATTATTTCCAGTGTGATTAGAGCCAGTGTGGTGTAGTGGTTAAGAGCGGTGGACTCGTAATCTGGTGAACCGGGTTCAATTCCCTGTTCCTCCACATGTAGCTGCTGGGTTACCTTGGGCTAGTCACACTTCTTTGAAGTCCCTCACTCACCTGACATAGTGTTTGTTGTGGGGGAGGAAGGGAAAGGAGAATGTTAGCTGCTTTGAGACACCTTCAGGTAGTGATAAAGCGGGATATCAAATCCAAACTCTCCTTCTTCTCCTTCTTCTCCTTCTCCTTCTCCTTCTCCTTCTCCTTCTTCCTCTTCCTCTTCCTCTTCCTCTTCCTTTCTCCAAGGTAAGAGATCTCAAGGCTTGCTCTTGATGGGGTTACACCCCCTCTCAAGGATCAGGTGTGCTATTTGTGGTTACTTCTGTACCTATTGCTGTCACTTGAGGCTCAGGTGGTCTCAGTAGCATGGAGAGCTTTCCATCAGCTTTGGCTGGTTGCCCACCTGCTCCCCTATATGGACATGAATAGTCTTAACTTCTGCTGTCTATGCTCTGGTTAAATAACTGCAATGTGTTCTACGTGGGGCTGCCTCTGAAGATGGTTCAGAAACTTCAGCTGGTGCAGAATTCATTGGCCAGGTTGCTCACTGGGGAAAGATGGTTTGAGTATATCATGCCCGTCCAGGCTCAGTGGCGGAGCTTCATGTTCCAGCACTGGGGGATCGAAGAACTGGTGGGGCGTGGCCAGCGTGCATCCCAGGGGAGTGGCACATGTCCCGGGGGTGTGGCACACCATCTGCAGGGGCGTGGGGCGTGTCATAGGGTTGGTTATAGAGCAGAAACGTGCCTTAGAGTTGACCTTAGAGTTCAAAACCCTGCTTCAACTATTCGGCAGCCATCTTCCTCCCTGACAATTTTTGCACCCCACCGAGATCGCACTGCCAGGGGCAGTGTGCTCCTCCCTCCTCCCTCTTCCTCCACCAGTGTCCTGGCCCAACTGCACCAGCTACCAATTAGTTTCCAGGCCCCATTCAAAGTGCTGTTTTTGACCTATAAGGTCGTGAAAGCCACAGGGCCACAATACCTCAAGGACTGCCTCTCCCCATATGAACTGATCCAGACCCTGCGACCATCACCTGACGCCCTTCTGTTGTGCTTCCTCTGTGAGAGGTTCAGAAGGTGGCAACCTGAGAATGGACCTTTACTGGGGTGGCTCCCCATTTGTGGAATGCCCTTCTCAGGGAAGCTCATCTGCCACCTTTGCTACATTGGCACCAGGCAAAAAATCCCGGCTGGGGACGTCGGGACTGGGGGCAAGATGGCGGGGTGGGAGCAGGAATGGGAGTCCAGAAGCCGGGAGTCAGAAGGCCAAGAGTCCAAGGGTCAGAGAGCCAGGAGTCAAGAAGCCAAGGGTCTGAGGGTCAGGAAACAAGGAGTCATGAAGTCAGGGGTCCGAGGATCAAGAAGCAAGGAGTCAAACACAGCAAGGCAGGAAGCGTGTTGCTGTGGCAAAGAGCCAAAGGGAAAATGCTGACCTTATATCCCTTCCCGGGTCTTGCCACCAGGTGCTGTGAGTTACCAATCAGCCTCACCTGTGCGGCTGCACCTTGCCTCTTCAGAGCAAACTTAGGAAGGCACCAGTCCTATTGGTCAGAGGGCCTGGCTCCTGCATGCACACCTGACACCATGATCCAGCCCATTCACAGTGGCCAATCAGGTGCCTATGAGAAACCTGCAAGCAGAACCTGAGCATGAGAGCACTCTCCCCTTCTGTGACTTCCAGCGACTGAAACTCCCGACCTTCTGGAGCAGATTCTGAGTGTCTGCTAAGGGAAGAAGAGACAGAGGAACTTCAATCGCAAAAAGAAAAGCAAGTCTGCTGCATGAACAGAGCAACAGGATACAATAGGGTTGCATCCATCTAACCTCTGTTCCAAGTATCTTATGAACAAGTTAGGGTGCAGCCCAGATGTGACCTGAGCAAAGTGCCAAGGGCTTAGCAGAGGTCCCTAGCAGGTCACATCTGGGCCCTGAGCCTGACGTTCCCAACTCGTGATCTACATCTATTTCTGTGGTTTGTGTAATCTAATAATTTCATAGAATCATAGAATAGAATCATAGAATCATAGAGTTGGAAGAGACCACAAGGGCCATTGAGTCCAACCCCCTGCCAAGCAGGAAACACCATGAGAGCACACCTGAGATATGGTTGTCAAGCCTCTGCTTAAAGACCTCCAAGGAAGGAGACTCCACCACACTCCTTGGCAGCAAATTCCACTGTCGAACAGCTCTTACTGTCAGGAAGTTCTTCCTAATATTTAGGTGGAATCTTCTTTCTTGTAGTTTGGATCCATTGCTCCGTGTCCGCTTCTCTGGAGCAGCAGAAAACAACCTTTCTCCCTCCTCCATATGACATCCTTTTATATATTTGAACATGGCTATCATATCACCCCTTAACCTCCTCTTCCCCAGGCTAAACATGCCCAGCTCCCTTAGCCGTTCCTCATAAGGCATCGTTTCCAGGCCTTTGACCATTTTGGTTGCCCTCCTCTGGACACATTCCAGTTTGTTAGTGTCCTTCTTGAACTGTGGTGCCCAGAACTGGACACAGTACTCCAGGTGAGGTCTGACCAGAGCAGAATACAGTGGCACTATTACTTCCCTGGATCTAGATGCTATACTCCTATTGATGCAGCCCAGAATTGCATTGGCTTTTTTAGCTGCCGCGTCACACTGTTGGCTCATGTCAAGTTTGTGGTCAACCAAGACCCCTAGATCCTTTTCACATGTACTGCTCTCAAGCCAGGTGTCACCCATCTTGTATTTGTGCCTCTCATTTTTTTTGCCCAAGTGCAATACTTTACATTTCTCCCTGTTAAAATTCATCGTGTTTGTTTGTGTTAATATATATATGGGAAACCTGCCAAAGCATGAGAAATGAACAGAGAGTGAAGCTGAACCAGCGCTTGACTTCCTGGTTGGCATGCCTGCAATGCAAGTTGTGTAGCAGAGATCACACTGTGGGTGAAGGACCCATTGCGAATCCTGTTAATACGCTACGCCTATCTTCACCTTGGGGAATTGTGACAGGTACGTTGGGAAGGAAGAAGTCTTCTAGTTATGTTTGACCCACACCATGAAGGCTAAACAGCTGATAAATACTAAGAAGAATGTGCTCTGTTCGAATGTGATTCCTGCAGATAGGGATTGATTTCTTAAATTAGAACCAGAACTGCAAAGGATGGAAAGAGGAATGCTTGGAATGTGCTTGGAGTGCCTTTCTGATTTTCCCTTTAAAGTTGACTAGCCTGATGCCACCGTCCACAGAGAGAGGGGCAGTTCCCCAACCCTAGACTTAGTTTTACATCTAGAAGAAGGGCCATAGCTCAGTGGTAGGTTGCAGATTTTATTCCCAGCATCTCCATGTAGGGCTGAGAGAGACCCCAGCCTGAATCCCAGGAGATCTACTGCCCATCAGTGTAGACAATATTCAGCTACTTAGCTCAGGGTCTGACTCAGTAGAAGACAGCTTCCTATGTTCCTCCATGCCACAGGTTCATCTGTGATCTTGTTTACTTAAATGTACATTATACTGTACTTTGGATCCAGCATTCCTTTGGGAGAAGGTGGAGGTAGCTTATCAATTTCATGTAAAGGTAAAGGTACCACTGACCATAAGGTCCAGTCACGGACGACTCTGGGGTTGCGCACTCACCTCGCTCTATAGGCCGAGGGAGCTGGCGTTTGTCTGCAGACAGCTTCCAGGTCATGTGGCCAGCATGACTAAGCCGCTTCTGGCGAAACCAGAGAAGCACAGAAATGCTGTTTACCTTCCCGCTGGAGTGGTACCTATTTATCTACTTGCACTTTGGCATGCTTTCGAACGGCTAGGTGGGCATGAGCTGGGACCGAGCAATGGGAGATCACCCTGTTGCAGGGATTCAAACTGCCGACCTTCTGATTGGCAAGCCCTAGGTTCTGTGCTTTAGACCACAGCACCACCCACGTCCAATTTCATGTACCATGCTCTATTGCAGCTCTGGTTCACACCACACTTCATGGAGATCCTTATGAATGGCTAGGAATTTCTAGGAAGTAGTTAGGGGGAGAGGAGAAGTACTTATTCACACCGTGTGTAGATAAAGTGAGGGGTCCGCTCCCACAGGGGGCAGTAATGGCCACCAACTGTGTTGGCTGTAAAAGATGATTGGGCAAATTCATGGAGGGTTACAAGCCACAATGACCATGTTTCACCTCTACTGTCAGAGGTTGTATGCCTCTGATTACCAGTTAGTGGAAATCACAGGTAGGCAGTGTGCTATTCCCCTTGTGGGGTTCCCATGGGCATTTTTTGGGTCATGGTGAGAACAAGATGCTGGACTAGGTGGGTCATTGGCCCAATGAAGCAGGCTCTTCTTATAGAGGGTGCCCAGGGCATGCTGACGTCACTCAGGTCACAGACGCGTGTTGAGGTGATATGTGGACGCCTCGCT
This sequence comes from Podarcis vaucheri, assembly GCF_965113315.1. Lineage (NCBI taxonomy): Eukaryota > Metazoa > Chordata > Lepidosauria > Squamata > Lacertidae > Podarcis > Podarcis vaucheri. The sequence goes on from NC_138749.1 coordinate 7,297,599, forward strand.
GCATGTTGACGTGATGCAAACATGCACCACAGCATAGAACCTTGGTGGCCACACCCCTTCACTGAAAATTTGTGGTATAAACACCGACAACCGGGAAACACTAGCCTGCAAGTGCTCCAGTTGGAGAATAGCCTTTACGAAAGGTGTCATGGGCTTTGAAGATGCTTGAACTCAGGATGAAAGTGAGAAACGTGCTAAGAGCACATTGGGCAAACCCTCACCATGATCAACTCCTGCCTGGAAACCTGTGTCCTCACTGTGGAAGGATATGTGGATCCAGAATTGGCCTCCACAGTCACTTACGTGTTAAAACTGTGTTTATGGAAGACAATCTTACTTGGCTACGAGTGATCGTCAAAGAAGAAGACTGAAAATTTGTGGATGCCTGGGCTCTCATGGCCCCTGCATGGTTGGCACCTATAATTCTAGGGGTGCAGGAAGGAGATGAGCACAGATCCATCAAGGCCTATTCTGCTGGCAATCTCTAGTTAAGGAAAGTAAGAGGTTGTTGTTTTTTTCTCTGCAATGAATTTTGTGAGATACTTGAAACATAATATGTGAAATTCCCCTGAAGATTTTTTTTTATAGTATCATTCATTTCCTCTTTCTCCTCCTTCCAAATATTTTATTTATTTATCCTATGCATTTTTTTTCTGTTGGATTGGGCTCTTCCATAATGACCTCTGAATGTTGTGGGTCTTACAATTCCCTATTCCACTCCCCGTACAACATTCCTTCATCCTATACTGCTAGATGAGGACATCTTTCAGTCAGTCCAAGATCAAACAGCAATTTGTTCGAAGAAGGAGCTCAGATGCACAGTGCAGGTCAGACTGCCTGGCATTGAGGTGGTCTCGAGGGCTGGATTCAAGGTTCACTGAACTCAGCCAAAAAAAACCTGCCGTGGACTTTAGTGGGGTTTTGAACTGCTGTTCTCTGTGAAAAAATCATTCTAGGTTTCTGGTTCCTTCTGGCAAGATACGGAGAACAACTGAAATCAAAGCTCAGAGCATTACTTTCTGAAATGAGATCCTCTAATTTTGTTCTATCTGAGAGGCTGCTATCTTTTGGGATTAAGTCTGAGGCACGGAATAGTGAGAATAGTAGAGAGAAGGAAATCAAGAACAACACTGATGTGATGGTCGCAGACTTTAAAGGAGGCTTAGACATGAGGCTAACCATGTCAGTAGCTGAATACTATCTACAGCATCAGAGACAGCCTGTCTCTCAGTACCAAGTGGGGAGGGTGCTGTTACCTATAGATTCTGCATTCAGGCATTCCATAGGCATCTGTGTTGCTACAATGGGAACAGGATATTGAACTAGATGGGCCTTTGCCCTGATTCAATAGGGTCTTCTTATGTTCTTATGATGTTAAAAATGAGCTAGAGAAATTCCAGGAGGATAAGACTATTGGCCTTATTCCATATTGATGTATGGAAGTGAGAGCTGGATCATAAAGAAGGCTGATCGCCGAAGAATGGATGCTTTGGAATTATGGTGCTGGAGGAGACTCTTGAGAGTCCCATGGACTGCAAGAAGTTCAAACCTATCCGTTCTTAAGGAAATCAGCCCTGAGTGCTCACTGGAAGGACAGATTGTGAAACTGAGGCTCCAATACTTTGGCCAGCTCATGAGAAGAGAAGACTCCCTGGAAAAGACTCTGATGTTGGGAAAGATGGAGGGCACAAGAAGAAGGGGACGACAGAGGACGAGATGGTTGGACAGTGTTCTCGAAGCTACAAACATGAGTCTCCAAACTGCGGGAGGCAGTGGAAGACAGGAGTGCCTGGCGTGCTCTGGTCCATGGGGTCACAAAGAGTCGGACACGACTAAACGACGAAACAACAACAAGGCTATTGGCTATTGGCAATGATGGCCCTTTATGTCTGCATGTGTAAGAGTTAGTTAGCCTATGAATATCAGTTTCATGCAGGGAGAGTGCTGTTGCTCCCTCATCCTTCATGTGGCCTTCCACTGCAGTAGTCATGACTAGTTCTAAGTGGCTATTACTAAGGATGAAAGGATCTCATCGATTAGGGTTCTTTTGGTTTCTCCTTTTTCCAATCTTAGATTCAGTTTTCCACATTTCTGCAGAAATCTGCAAATTCTTTTAAAAGAAAATCCCCATGAAAATTCACCAGCATTGTAGTGTGAACCCCCCCCCCCAAATAAAAGTAAGCACATTTTATTGATTAAGGTATAATTTTTTGCAAGTAGTTTATCCAATTATACTGCTTTTTTGTATGTTGTATTCACAACTCTATTCATTGCTCACTTTCCCTTCTTGTGTGCCTTTTCATAAATATTGTTGGGCTGGAGAACTGCATCACAAAATTCAGATAAGGGTTGGTTTTGAAGGATAGCCATCTATTGGTTCTCTTGCCATTTGGGAAAGTGTGAATTTGGAGAGAGCCTTTCTCCTTATTTCCTTCATGCAGACTTCCCATAAGTATCTGGTCGGCCATGTTGGAAAACACAATCCTGGACTACCATTATTATTACTTTTTGGCATCCAACCATCTCTAGAGACAATGGAGTGTGCCTCCAGGGGTGAAGTTAAACCACTGCGTTAGCCTCACTGAAATGACCTCCCAGGGGTGCATGTCTGGACAATATGCATGGAGGTCCTGGGTTGCCCAAACAACAAGACCATCATAGCCTTGCTGATGTGGTCCAAAGGAAAGCTGAGCAATACGTTTGGCACCAGCTTGGCTGCAGGAGTTGCTGGAAGATGTTCAACCACCCTAGGGACCGATCGTGAAGCTGAGGCTCCAATACTTTGGCCACCTCATGAGAAGAGAATACTTCCTGGAAAAAAACCCTGATGTTGGGAAGGATTGAGGGCACAAGGAGAAGGGGACAACAGAGAACAAGATGATTGGACAGTGTTCTCGAAGCTACCAGCATGAGTTTGACCAAACTGTGGGAGGCAATGGAAGACAGGAGTGCCTGGCGTGCTCTGGTTCATGGGGTCACGAAGAGTCGGACATGACTAAACGACTAAAAAACAACAGGGACTTGTCAGGGGCTGGGCAGAGGAGGAGGAGTGGTAGAGACCGCCTCCCCATCCGGACTCTTCCAGGGAGGAGGAAGAGGAAGACAGTATAGATTTACAACAGTGGTTTGAGGGAGGTCACAGCTCAGAGACAGATGAGGGGGATGTTGCAAACAGGCCTGGGAAGGCCGCCAACTTCCCAAGACACCAGGGCGTCTCTCCAGTCGTCCTCCCTGGCCGTAAATCTCCCTCAGTCCAGAGAGACCGGTGATAAGCGACCCCTCTCACCTGAGAGGAGCACACTCGTCTTCTGGCATATCATTGCAGAAGAAAGACTCAATCAGTAGCTCTAAAACTACTTTATTTACAGTGTATAAAACAAAGACTCCATCAGAACATCTGTGCTCTTTGAGCACCAGTACAGAACAGCATCACAAACAGAAGTGAAACTAACGTCCAACAGTACTGAGACTTCCTGTCTCACGCTCACACAGATACCCACATGGTGTAGACAAAACGTAGTGCTTCTGCTGGAGCAGCACGGATGGATAAAAATCCCAACAGGGGAAAGTTAGGGAAAAATGGGAGAGGAGGAGCAGGCAGAGCCAGAGCAACACCTGGCTAACACGTTGTCACTAGAAAGCATTCTAGACCCTCCATCTCCCAGAACCCGGTGAGCCTTAAAAGTAGGAGAGCAAAAAGCTCAAAGACAGAAGGAATTTAGCAGCACCCGTAGAGGAGATGATGATGATGATGATTGAGGAAGTGGGAGAGAAGGGGGGGTGGGGATTCACTCGGGACAATGCCATTATCCAAGAGGCTGGGATCTATAGCTTCTCTCTGTAAAGTTTGAAATAAAAAAGAACTGTAAGAAACTTTCCCTTGTCTTTATACTTCCTGGGCAACCAGCCAGGAGCCGCTGACAGGACTCCACTCTGGATTTGTGTAGGGTTTACTCCTTAGCCTTATTTTCTCCCGAAGATATCCCACAAGGCAGTGGAGGTTTGGGTTCAGAGTTATCTTCTCATACCCCACCTTTTCCCCTGATGAAACTCAAGGCTGCTTGCAGATAAAAATAAGAACCGTTAAGAACATAGGAAAAACAGTAATTAAAAAACAATTGAACATTGATGAAATTAAAAGGTAAAGGACCTCTGGATGGTTAAGTCCAGTAGAACTTGACTATGGGGTTGCGGCGCTCATCTCTGCTTTCAGGCTGAGGGACCTGATGTTTGTCCACAGAGATTTTTCTGGGTCATGTGGCTAGCATGACTAAACCACTTCTGGCGCAATGGAACACTGTGACGGAGGCCAGAGCGCACAGAAATGCCCTTTACTTGATTGATTTACTTTATTTACTTCTTTGTTTACTTCTTCAACTGATGGAATTAAAATTATATACATATATAAAATCTATTAAAAACCATGCCAATAATTACCCCCTCCCAAAAAAAGCCCCGTAATTTCCCTGAAGGGACGCGGGTGGCGCTGTGGTCTAAACCACAGAGCCTCTTGGGCTTGCCGATCAGAAGGTCGGTGGTTCGAATCCCCACAACGGGGTGAGCTCCTGTTGTTTGGTCCCTGCTCCTGCCAACCTAGAAGTTAAAGTAGATAAATAGGTACTGCTCCGGCGGGAAGGTAAAAGGTGTTTCTGTGCTCTGCTCTGGTTTGCCAGAAACAGCTTAGTGATGCTGGCCACATGACCCGGAAGCTGTACGCCGACTCCCTCGGCCTGAAAGTGAGATGAGCACTGCAACCCCTGAGTTGGCCACGACTGGAACTACTGGTCAGGGGTCCCTTTACCTTTACCTAATTTCCCTGAAAGCAATCAGTTGCCCAAAGCGTTTTGGAACAAGAAAGTCTTCACTTGCTGGCAGAAGGGGGGAGCCACTTCTCTAGGGACTAGATGGGTTTTGGTGTGACCCAATGGAGCACTTCACTTCATATAAAAATGAGATGCAAACATTTGTCGAATCTTTTTTTTTTTTTGCTTCTTTTTATTATTAAGGATTTTCTTGTTTACAGAAGTAAGTGTAATGCCTCATTTTTTCCATGTAACATTTTTACAAATCCGTTTCATTTGTTGAGACATTAGGGGGAGAAGAGGAAAAAAATGGGGGTGGAGGGAGAGAAGATGGGTGGGGGTGGGGTCGGGTGGCGATGTTTTAAGTTGGCGGCCACCACTACTTCTCAGGGGAGAGGATGCCACAGTTTAACTATGAACTGTGTGAAGAAGCATTTTCTGTTGTCTCTTCTGAATCTTCCAACATTCAGCTTTGTTGGATGCCCATGAGATCTTGTGTTATGACAGAGGGAGGAAAGCATTTCTCTATTTACTTCCTCTAAACGCTGCATAATTTTGTAGACCTCTGTCATGCCCCCTCTCATTTGCCTTTTCTTTAAACTAAAAAAAAGTTTCAAATCTTGCAACCTTCCCTCGGAAGGGGAGTTCCTTTGTCCCCTTGATCATTTTGGTCTTCAGACAACCGGGGGGGGGGGGGGAGAGAGAGAGAGAGAGAGAGACCTGCAGACTGAAATAGTGGAACCCTGGAACGTCTGTTCAGCTCAGTTTTGCTGGTTGTACAGACAGACCCTGTCATCAGTCTCCTCTCATGACTGCACATTCTCGGTTTATGTTGGAGGAATGTTTCCTACTTTTATCCTGCTGTTTCTTCTTTCCCTTTTTTAAAAAATAGATTCTGACTTCTCCTGGCTATTCCATGCTGGGCTTCCTTGAAATCCTTCCCTTCCTTTTGGTACTTTAGATCTTTTATAGCTGGCACATTCCCTGTGGCCGTTTCTTCACCCCACTGTGCAAATTTACTGCAGCTATTGTTTTTACATGCACACACACACACACACACTTTCTTTTACAAATCTGTACCTCCAGCTTCCTAATCATTTTTTGCCACACTCCTCTGAACTCCTTCCCAGTTTGTCTACATCTCCCCGGTAATGATTTCCTTTCACCGTGCTTCTCATTTGTCATCCGACCTCCTCCATCTTATCACATCCCTGCAGACCTTTTGCCCCGTTGCTATGTTGTGCTGTTAGGTAGACTGGACTTGGGCAATTGACGTAATCCCTTAATTTGCCAGAGGTATGCAAACCAGTATCCAGTACGCTTTTGATTTCCTGAGCCTAATAGGATGCTGCGAGAAAAGGATTATGCCTTCGCCTCATATAAATATGAATAGGAACAATCGATGGACTTAAAATCCAGAGATGAAGGGATATTGCTTATCTTTGTGCAATTCTGCATTGCGTGGTTTGAAGGCCAGGCATCCTGTGATCTGTCAACTCAGCGTAACTTGTGAAGTCCCAAGCTATACATGGCCCAACAATCAGATATGAGGGCCCAACAGGGGTTGGTAAAACTGTTGCTTTGGCTGCCTGTCTAGGAATCATGCATAAAGGCCCCCTGTCCTGGTCACCTTAAACCAGCTGGGGTCTGCAGTCATTCCAATCAAGAAGAAGAAGAAGAAGTTTGGATTTGATATCCCGCTTTATCACTACCCTAAGGAGTCTCAAAGCGGCTCACATTCTCCTTTCCCTTCCTCCCCCACAACAAACACTCTGTGAGGTGAGTGGGGCTGAGAGACTTCAAAGAAGTGTGACTGGCCCAAGGTCACCCAGCAGCTGTGTGTGGAGAAGCGGAGACGCGAACCAGGTTCACCAGATTACGAGACTACTGCTCTTAACCACTACACCACACTGGCTCATGCCAACCTAAATTCAACTGGTGTTTTCAATAATTCAGTAAGAATCCTGGGAAAACTCTAGATATTTGTTCATGCACACGTACATTTGTCAGTTCTGTGCGAATGTGATAGAAGGAGAGGATATATTGATTAAATATTATCCTTCCTTCACCCACACTATTGAATCATGTAGCAGAACAGATTCCCCTCAATTCAGCAGGAAGCTACTTTCCAGATTCGTTTGAATCTCTTTAGTTAAGCAATCCAATGTGGCCTTGCCCAGATGGATTATTTCTGGTGTCTCCTTTTATCCCTCCTAAAAAAATAAAGACACAAGAGTCGTTCCTTAAAAGTAACAAGAAGTTGACTCACATTCAGTTCACAATATGATCCCTGAAGGCAGGCTTTGGCTAGTCGTTACAGAACATAGTGTGAGTTTATCCAATAGGGGGCTTGAGCCCATGTACTGCTAGCTGAGAGCCAGCAGACAGCAAAATACATTCAGAGAATAGCATCAAGAGAAGAAAATGGCTGCAGGAGAGCAGTGTGGCATCAAAAGGAAGATGGCTGCATGACTCGGCTCATTTATGGAGTCAGCAAGAGTCATGCCCACCTGCCTGGTCACATGCAGGGGGAGGACGCTCCAGACGAGTGGAACAGGAAGTTATACTGGCTGGAGTAACATGCCCCTGCCTGCGTCCACTCTAGGGAAACAAGGAATGCTGTATTTGTCTGCTCCAATGGATTACATCCCACAAGTTCTTCGTATATTTTTGCGAAAGTGGGGTGGGAGTGTTGAGTCAATGTGCTTTTGGGATGTTGGTGTTTGGGTCTGGGATTCAACCACACACCACCAAATTCAAGCTGCACAAGTGCAGTTGACTGAAAGGCCTTGCTCGACAACCCTGCTTCCCAAAAATGGGTGGGTTTTGTTTTGTTTTGTTTTGTTTCTCTGTGATAAGGAAATGTACCAGAAAGTGTGGCCTAATGCTTGTATCAATGCAATGTCTTCTCACCTGCCCAAAAATGAATCAGGGTTGTTAAAAGGTCCCCTGCTCTCCTCACAGAGCTAAAATTTCAAAAGTTCCTTTGGAAGAGGGTTTAACTGCTGATCCACTCTGTTTATTATAGCTCTATGAGGGAGTAGTGCAGACAAACAACTTTCAGCACCCTTAACAAACTAGAGTTCCCAGGGTTCTTTGGGGGAAGCCATGACCGTTTAAAGCAGTATCTTAGTGAGGCCAAAGAAGATAAATTCACTGTGTTTACTACTATTGGTAATTGCTCTACTTGACCATAATGTGTTTGTGTGTGAAATAAAAGGACAGTAGCAAAGGACAAAACTCTCTAGCATTTCTCTCTGGGCCACAGCTGTTCACCTCATCCCTCCCCATCCTGCACAAAATTCCACTCCTGTGTCAAATCTCAAAGGTTTCAGCTTAATCTTCTTATCAACCCACTTTAATTTCAGTCTACAACTCATCACCCATCCTGTGCACCCTTGAGAAGTTCGCAAAATTAGTTTCCTTTATTGCTTCATTGTTCTCTTCTTTGCAAATGAGATTGCCTTCTCTATACCCCACTCTATACTCGGAGCACTCCTTCTAATAACCAATAGAAGAAGAAGCTTTGCCATGATGTCAATGCTTTTTCCTGCCAAACTTCTGCCTGCTTTCTCTTAAAACTGTTGCTGCCAACTTCGGGGGGAAGCTGTGGGGGGTGTGAAATGGCCACCAGGGTCCGGGCGCCACAGCCAGAGATTTGATGTGCCATTCACATCACTGCAAATGCTTTCATTTACTCCCCCACCCCCCAAAGAAAACGGCTCACACCTACAGCCCTGTGCCATCAAGAGATAAATCACGGAGCAGCAAGCCATCAAGTGACACTATTGATTTATTTATGAATTGTCTTCCGCACGTGCATCAAGGCAAATTGCAAGCATGTGCTAAAAAACAGGACAAAAATGGCTAAAGGCAGGTTTCAAAACAATACTGAGTGAACACCTAATTCAGGGAACTTTTCATCCTGCCGGGAAAACTTGCTGGAACAAAAATGTCTTCAGTTGTTTCCATAAAGTACGGTTAGTGGGAAACTGTGATAAGAATATTGTTCCACTAAGCAGAGGCAGCCACACTGAAATCACCCTGCTCTGAGTTATGGTGAAGCAAGCTTCTGAGGTCTTTGGAACTTACAAGGGATTGTCTTTGATGAACTGCAGTGATTTACTGCAGTGAGGCTTCCTCAATCTCAGCCCTCCAGATGTTTTTGGCCTACAACTCCCATGATCCCTAGCTAGCAGGACCAGTGGTCAGGGATGCTGGGAATTGTAGTCTCAAAACACCTGGAGGGCCGAGGTTGAGGAAGCCTGGTATATGTCATACATTGGGTCTTATATGGTAGTATCATATAAGTAAGCAAGGGGCAGATGGGGCTCGCCAACCTGGGAAGGTAGCCCACCACAGAGGAGGAAAACTCTGATCCTATACCTCTGTTGCCTTGCAGGATATCTTCAGGAGAAGAAAAGGCTAAGGAGTAAACCCACCACAAATCTGGTGTGGAGTCCCTAAGGTGTTTGAATTGGGCTTTGTGTACCTCCTTCCGGCAACTCCTGCAGCCCAGCTGGTGCCAAACGTATTGCTCAGCTTTCCTTTGGATCATATCAGCAAGGGAAGGATGGGGGTCTTGTAGTTTGGGCAGTCCAGGACCTCCATAACACAGTGGTTTGACCTCACCACTGGAGGCACACTACTGTGATGGCCTGGGACTCAAGCTTGGACTCGGAGCTGGAGGAGTCTCAGTCTGCACTGGATCTTTTTCCTTAGGCATCATCTGAACCAAGTCTGAAGCCTGATCCAGAAGAGTACCAGTCTGCACAGGTTCCCCTGCAACAAACACCAGCTGGGCCAAGTCAGGGGCCTGAGCCTGCCCTGGTTCCAGATGTGGGGATTACCTTGTTGCCTTCAGCTGGGCAATCACATGCAGCTGCTCCACTACCGGTTTGGTCAGGGGAGGCTGAGGCAGCCCCTGGGTCTAGTAACCCACTGACGTCTCCTGAGCTGCAGAGACTCAGGTCTGAGAGAAGGAGAGATCTGAGTACTCACAGGAGGAGTGCTCGCCTCTGGGAGAGACAGGGAGGTGAGTCGCCGGGGGATCAGGACCGGCCGTTACCCCGACAAAGATAAAAGGCTGTCTGACAACGCCCCAAGTTGTACGAGCAACATTGCTGTATGCCAGATCCTGCCTGAGATCCTGTACCTGTCCTTGCCTGGTTTCCTGCCTTGGCCCTGTCAGACTGACTCCTAGTGGAACCTTTGGATTCTGGACCGGTCCTGGACCATGTTTCAAGGGTTACCCCCGGGCCCAGTACACTCCATTGCCTCCTGAGACAGACAGATGCCAGGCAAAATAAGTAAATAGCATCTAGCTTATGATGGAGGTCAATGACTTTTTTCTCAAAGCGTCCACTAGTGCAGCCACCCTTTAAATTAAAGGTAAAGGTAAAGGTACCCCTGCCCGAACGGGCCAGTCTTGACAGACTGTGGGGTTTGTGCGCCCATCTCACATCTATTGGCCGGGGGCCAGCGCTGTCCGGGGACACTTCCGGGTCACGTGGCCAGCGTGACATCGCTGCTCTGGCGAGCCAGAGCCGCACACGGAACGCCGTTTACCTTCCCGCTGGTAAGCGGTACCTATTTATCTACTTGCCCCCGGGGGTGCTTTCGAACTGCTAGGTGGGCAGGCGCTGGGACCGAGCAGCGGGAGCGCACCCCGCCGCGGGGATTCGAACCGCCGACCTTTCGATCGGCAAGCCCTAGGCGTTGAGGCTTTAGCCCACAGCGCCACCCGCGTCCCTATGACCCTTTAAATTAGGCATCCCCAAACTCGGCCCTCCAAATGTTTTGGGACTACAACTCCCAACATCCCTGGTCCTGTTAGCTAGGGATGATGGGAGTTGTAGTCCCAAAACATCTGGATGGCCGAGTTTGGGGATGCTTGCTTTAAAGGGTGAGACCTCAAAATATCCCAGTTAGGACTGGGCATGCCCAATGGGTGTGGAATGTTAATTCACTGTTGAGAGATAGGTAAAAGAAACATGAGGAAGGGGTGGGAGTTGGAATGGGGTATACCGAAAGAGGGCGTGGCTGGTTAGCTGGCATCCTGAACAGGAACTCTCTACGTTGCCAAATTGAAGAAGAAGAGTTTGGATTTGATATCCCACTTTATCACTACCTGAAGGAGTCTCAAAGCGGCTCACATTCTCCTTTCCCTCCCCCCCCCCACAACAAACACTCTGTGAGGTGAGTGGGGCTGAGAGACTTCAAAGAAGTGTGACTGGCCCAAGGTCATCCAGCAGCTGCATGTGGAGGAGCGGAGACGCGAACCCGGTTCCCTAGATTACAAGTCCATCGCTCTTAACCACTACACCACAATTGGGTTGCAGCTTCTGTCCATTTGCTTCTTCATCGCTTAGCTGGCAACTTCTCAGCAAAGTGCAACAAATAAATGAATAAACCCGTCACATCTGCAGGAAGCGACGCTTTTAAGAGGCAAGGGCCCAGGTGGCATTGCTCCTTAGGAACATCTGCACCCTGCCACCAGCTCGGCATTCGGATCTGATGAGCAAAGCCGGCGGAAGCCAGGCTGAGCGCTTCTGACAACTTTTGGATGCGCCAACTTGGGCCGGTAACCAGAATTAATTAAGTCTTCTCGCTGTTTGCCGCCGATAAATCCTAATAAACACGAAGGGAGCGTTCTGGTGGCCTTATCATTCCAGAGGAATTAGAACACAGCGGTGTCGTTTAGCAATCCAGATGGTTTATCATTGCGTGGTTTTGTGTTGAAGTGGGATGCGGTGACGGCGGGAGCAGGGGGGGGTGCGGGCGTATCAAGTGAGGAACAGAAGCGAGGCTGATCCGTGCTCTCCCTTTTCGATTATGGATATTTATACACACAGCAGAAACCAGGAGTGTGACATCTGGGAATCTTCGCTTGTTTCTTAGTCCTTCCACCCCCATTAAAAAAAAAAAAAATATCTCTCTATAACTTCAAAATCCCCACCCCAACAGTTGCATGTTCTCCTTTCAAAGTTTAGGCATGTCAATGGCACCTTTGTGCAATATTTATGAGCTCCTGCTTTAAATGGGCGTCCTTAATTGCTTCAGTCGCTGCGCTTGTAAGACAAGAACCTAATAAGCAGAAGCCAAGTAAGCAGAAAAAGGCTGTCCAGCGCTGTCTGTCTGCCTGCTCCCCAAACAAATACTGCAAAGGGCCTGCTAGGAAGCTGTAATTGCATTGCGGCGCTTGCTCCATGCATAATGGAGTGCTTAGTTACAGATTGCCCCATCGCCTCCCCCAGCCTCAGTGCTCAGATCTCAGCAGAGTGCATCCTTCCCAGGGCTGAGATTCCCTGGGGGGAAACAAAACAGGTAGAGAAAACAAAGCGCTTCCAGGCAGGGATACTTCATAGATCATACATTGGAAGGGACCCTGAGGATGATCTAATCCAACCGCCTGCAAAACAGGAATAGGCAGCTGGCTCATATGGGGATTGAACCTGCAACCTTGGCCTTGTCAGAAGTTCAGCCTACACTCGAGTAGGACCCTGGCAGAGACACATGCCTGACTGGCATGTTCTCTCCCTCCTGGTCGATTGTTCGGGAGCTGCATAAGCTTTCTTCAGCCCGAACATCACAGCAACTGATGCCAACTGACACCGGCACACTTAGGGATCCGCAGAGTTTGCACAGCATGTGTGACAGACCTCAGCAACTCAGCATGTTGGCTAATCTACTTTATTTCCATATAAATGCACACAGAGCACTGCAACATGGCTCCCTCTCTCTCCAGCATCAGACAGCAAAGAGAAAAAGGACAAAGGACAATAGTCCCGCTTCACGGAACACAGTAACACAAACATCCTGTCTCCCTCACTTCCCACTCTGTGGAGTCAAAACATACATCGTCATGTGATAGACAACAATCCCATGACTGCAATCATGGAACAGGAATTCTAACAATTAGCACCATGGTCTAACCAACAGAGCCATCCAGGCTAGCGTTTATATCCCACCTTTTTCTGCAAGGAGCTCAAGGTGGCATACTTTATTCTCCCCATTTAACCCCCCCCCCAACAATCCTGTGCCTGTTCTGCCCTGCTTGGCAAAAAGATCAGCATTTGCAGCCTCCCAAATGCTGCACCAACTGTGGATTGTTTAGGTCCACCGAGTTGGATGCTGGAAAAAGTTGTTTGGCATCATAGTTGCCAACACCTAAATAATTGACTAGCAATAAGAACATAGAACAACTGTGCTAGAGCAGACCAATGTAGTCCAGCATGTTATTTCACAGTGAGACACCCCATGAAGTTAATTGAGCTAATAATTTGCTGTCCTTCACTCCCAACTGGTATTTAAAGACATCACGTCCCTCATCGTGGCAGGAGCATATAGTCATCACGGTCAGTAGCCATAGTAGAAGAAGAAGAGTTTGGATTTTATATAAAATAAATAATAATAATAATAATAATAAATAATAATAATAATAATAATTTATTATTTCTACCCCGCCCATCTGGCTGAGTTTCCCCAGCCACTCTGGGCAGCTCCCAATCAGTGTTAAAAACAGTACAGCGTTACATATTAAAAACTTCCCTGAACAGGGCTGCCTTAAGATGTCTTCTGAATGTCAGGTAATTATTTATCTCTTTCACATCTGATGGGAGGGCAATCCACAGGGCGGGCGCCACTACCGAGAAGGCCCTCTGTCTGGTTCCATGTAACCTCACTTCTCGCAATGAGGGAACTTCTCTCAATGAGGGAACCGCCAGAAGGCCCTCGACGCTGGATCTCAGTGTCCGGGCTAAACGATGGGGGTGGAGACGCTCCTTCAGGTATACAGGACTGAGGCCGTTTAGGGCTTTAAAGGTCAGCACCAACACTTTGAATCGTGCTCGGAAACGTACTGGTAGCCAATGCAGATCTCTCAGAACCGGTGTTATGTGGTCCCGGCGGCCACTCCCAGTCACCAGTCTAGCTGCCGCATTCTGGATTAATTGTAGTTTCCGGGTCACCTTCAAAGGTAGCCCCACGTAGAGTGCGTTGCAGTAGTCCAAGTGTGAGATAACTAGAGCATGCACCACTCTGGCGAGACAGTTCGCGGGCAGGTAGGGTCTTAGCCTGCGTACCAGGTGGAGCTGGTAGACAGCTGCCCTGGACACAGAGTTAACCTGCACTTCCATGGACAGCTGTGACTCCAAAATGACTCCCAGGCTGCGCACCTGGTCCTTCAGGGGCACAGTTGCCCCATTCAAGACCAGGGAATCCTCCACACCAACCCGCTCCCTGTCCCCCCAAAACAGTACTTCTGTCTTGTCAGGATTCAATCTGTTAGCCACCATCCATCCTCCAATAAAGCCATATATCCCGCTTTATCACTACCCAAAGGAGTCTCAAAGCGGCTAACATTCTCCTTTCCCTTTCACCCCCACAAGAAGAGTCGGACACGACTAAACAACAACAAGTGGCACAATCTGGATGGTTCTGCCAGGGGGCAAGATCACCTAGCTATAGCTCTGCTTCTGAGCATAGCTGTCAGCGTTTCCCTTTTTTTAAGGGAAATCCCCTTATTCCGAATAGGATTCCTCACAAGAAAATGGAAAAGTTGACAGTTATGCTTCTGGGGCCCCTCTGGGAATAGGGGCCCTGAAGTTTCATACTGTAGTAGATCTGACCCTGGTTGCAGCCAGAGGGAAGGAGCCAAAACAGGACATCCAGGAACAGAATCAGAAGCTGGAGTGGCTTCCATAAATGTGTTTTTTCCCACTTTAAACAGGATTGTTGTGTGGTATGTCATAAGAGTGAGCAAACCCTTACATGCAACCAGTACAGGATGGGGATGGCCTCGGCTCAGTGGCAGAACAGTGGCATACAGACAGTCCCAGGTTTGATCCCTGGAATCTCCATCAAGGGCTGGGAATATCCCCTCTGAAACCCCAGAGGCCCACTGCCAGCTTCAGCTGCTAGGTGGACCAACGAATGCTCCAATTCAGCTGAAGGCAGTTCCCTTCCTTTAAATCCAAATAAATAATTCCCGGCTGCTCCTAGGCGGTGCTGCACTGCACTCCTTTGAAGCTGAGATTTAACAACCTGTTTACAATCTCCTTAACATGCAGCAGCGAATTGGAGTCCCAGTGCCTACGCACATCAATATAGATCTGCTGCTTTGGATCATTACTGCCGCCTTCCCCCCTCCCAGGACAATTTGCTCTCTCTTTCTCCCTCCTTTCCCCTGCCAACAGGTTACACGGGATCTGGATATCACCCCCGAGTTCACGCACGGAAACAGAGAAAGTAAGAAATAATAGGTTGTCAGAGCCTTTTATGAAAGAGCAGGCACCGGGAGAGAAAATAAAGGTGCCATTGCCTTGCAAAAGAAGCCTTCAAAAACATCCAGAATAATGCCCACATCTCCTTTAATGATTCCATTTAAGCTGTCATTTTCAGCATTTACCTTGTGGCGTTCAAACGCAACGGCACTTAGTGGTTGGTGGAGGGCTTTTCTTTTTTTGGGGGGGGGAATGTATGGAGAAGGCCTAGTGCCAGACTTTCGTGCATGGGAGACGGAAGGGAGGGGGTGAAGCCGGGGAGAGAGAAAAGGAAAAGAAGAAAAGAGCTGTGTTGTATGGTATTATTTCAAAGAGAGAACTTCTATGCGGGGAAATTAGTGGCAATCTTGAGGCCACTGCTGCTGGAGACAAATAAAGCCTATGGAGCTGATACACTCACCTTTTTCTCTTCGCTCTTAAAAAAAAAAGTTTAACGAAAGTAAAGGGATGCCGAGGGTAGGATCTAAAGAAGAGCTGAAAGGGAACTGGGATCCTTTTCATCTCGCACAGAGCATTCTGGATCTGTAACTACGCTTTGGCAATTGAGCTCAGTGAGACCAGGGCGAGCTGCAAAATGGGCCAGGCAACAAAAGCCCGTCAAGGGCATGGAATAGACGGGTGCAATGAAAATATCTAGACAGTGTGAGAGCCCATGTGGTGTAGTGGTTAAGAGCGGTAGTCACGTAATCTGGGGAACCGGGTTCGTGTCCCCGCTCCTCCACATGCAGCTGCTGGGTGACCTTGGGCTAATCACACTTCTCTGAAGTCTCTCAGCCTCACTCACCTAACAGAGTGTTTGTTGTGGGGGAGGAAGGGAAAGGAGAATGTTAGCTGCTTTGAGATTCCTTAAAGGGAGTGATAAAGTGGGATATCAAATCCAAACTCTTCTTCTTCTTCTTCTAGACTGGTGCTTCCCAAACATTTTGAGCCCCAGCTCCCTTGGTGCCATGAACTTGTCCCCAGTGCCACCTACCCATCCCTATAAAAATCATTAGTCAGAATAGCTCAAAGATGGAAAAGCGATGAAATGCCAACGAAAGAACATTGGCAAGAAAAGTTGGTGGAATACGCGGAAATGGAGAAGTTAACTGAGAGTCTCAAAGATAAGGACAATAATGTCTTTTAAAAAGACTGGGAACCTTTTATGATGTATATACAAAAACAATTCATTGAAATGAACTCACTCGCAGGATTCGAGTAATGCACTTACAATGAACAAATATAAATAGAAAACACAGATATGAGGTAAAAATGTTAAGAATAGATTAAGAATACAATTTTAATTTTAGTATACAGCAAGGTATATAAAATTACAAGCGGAACAAACAAACATGTTATAAACCAGAAAAGGTAGCTGGGGGAAGTTGGGGGGTATTGAAATTGTAAAATGCAATTTGAATTTTTGAATATGTTAAAATTTGCTGAAAAATCTTAAGAAGAAGAAGAAGAAGAAGAAGAAGAAGAAGAAGAAGAAGAAGAAGTAGAAGTCAGAATTGCACTTTGCACAATCCACTAAGGAAGATAATAACAGAATAAAATTCAAAGGAGCAACCATTAATTGCACGTTTATCCAAAATCCAGTTGAAAGTATTCAGTTTAATGAATCCAACAAAATGGATTAACTTGGTCCAGTGGCAACAGCTTTTTCAAAGTCTGGTAGTCATCTGCACCTCTGCTGCCCTTAGTGTCTCTTAGTGTCCCCTCCCCAGGTAATCTATCACCATTCACTGGACTACACTGACTGCAGAGACTCCCTGGGATCTCAGAGTTTGATTTTCTGCTGCCTGACCTGGAGAGGCCAGGAACTGAACTCCAAGGCAGAAGACTCCACCATCTCCTTCCAGAGTGGTGTAGTGGTTAAGAGTGGTAGACTCGTAATCTGGTGAACCAGATTCGCATCTCTGCTCCTCCACATGCAGCTGCTGGGTGACCTTGGGCTAGTCGCACTTCTTTGAAATCTCTCAGCCCCACTCACCTCACAGAATGTTTGTTGCGGGGGAGGAAGGGAAAGGAAAATGTTAGCCGATTTGAGACTCAAATCCAAATTCTTCCTCCTCCTCTTCTGGAGTCAACATCTCTTACTGTCAGAAATTTCATCCTGATGTTTAGTTGGAATGTCCTTTCTTGCAACTGGAAGCCATTGGTCCGGGTCCTACGCCTGGAGCAGGAGAAAACAAGCTTGCTCCATCTTCAATGTGACAGCCCTTCAATGTGACAGCCATTTGAAGATGGCTACTATATCAGCTCTTTAATATACAGAGAAAGCAGCATCTGGCTTGTGCATCTTGGTTAGAGAGCAGACTTGGTAGGAGACTTTGCTTAGAGAGTGGACTGTCCTTCCTTGGATGTTTATAAGCAGAGGTTGGATGGCCATCTGTGGTGGACGCTTTAGTTAAGATTCCTGCATTGCAGGGGATTGGTCATTGCATTGGGGTCCCTTCCAACTCTGCAATCCTATGATTCTAGATAAAAATTGGGAAATGACCCCTGGATGGTTAAGTCCAGTCAAAGGGGACTATGGGGTTGTGGCGCTCATCTTGCTTTCAGGCTGAGGGAGCTGGCGTTTGTCCATAGACAACTTTCTGGGTCATGCGGCCAGCAGGACTAAACCACTTCTGGTGCAAGGTAACACTGTGAGAGAAGCCAGAGTGCACAAAAACACCATTTACCTTCATGCCACAGCAGTACCTATTTATCTACTTGCACTGGTGTGCTTTCAAACTGCTAGGTTGGCAGGAGCTGGGACAGAGCAACGGGAGCTCACTCGGTTGTGGGGATTCAAACCGCCAACCTTCTGATCGGCAAGCCCAAGATGGTCAGTGGTGTAGACCACAGAGCCACCCGCGTCCCTCCTATGATTCTCTGATTCTATGACTCTACCAGTCGCAATTACATGCAGAGAGGCGCTTGTAGGAAATAAAAGAAAGCGAGTTATTTAGTCTAAGACATCTAGTAAAGACACAAGGAGCCAGGCCCTGTTCTCTCAGAGCATCCTTAAAGACGACCTTTGATTTTGAGGTCTGAGAGAGACGCGTGAGGAAGAAGTTGTAAACAGGTTGTAACCTAAGAAGTATCAGCCTAAACAATAATGAGACACAGAGAGAAGTACACAGAGCAGGGGCAGTCTGGGAATCTGGAGGCTCCTCACTCTGTTTGTTTTAACCCTACGCAAACCCTCTATTCTGCAAGCTGAGTTGAACAAACTTAGAAAGTAAGGGGAACCTGTATGTCCAAAACAAAGGAGGAATTTCTGTTACAGAGACTTGATCCCTCCTCACATAACCATAATTCTCTGGGAAGGGGGGCTGCTTGTTAAACCAGTCAGGAGAGGGTATCTCCAAGATTTTGGCATCTGGTTGGTTCCATTCTGGTTAAATTCTGCTCAGAAATCTGGACATACAAAAGTTGGGATAGGAGAGATTTGCCACATGATTTATTTGTACTTTTAAAAAAAATTACAAAAAATAGTGCATGTTCACCATTTTGCTTCTGAGGGAGATGTTGCAAGTGTCATGCGCCACTGTACAATTTTAACCCTTGAAGAAAGGTCAGAGAAATAAACCAAACTTGTTCTTTCAACATTTTAGGAGTTCAGCTTTCCCCAGGGGATGTGTTCGAAATTCTCCTCTGGAATTTCAGTGAAATATGGGTTCTGTCTTACAAAGCTCCAATTAGGAAACCATGCTGGAGATACGGAACTGTAAAATTAAAATACTATTGGAGCAAGTATCTGCTAGCAGCCCTTATAACTAGAGTATTATGCATTCTTATGTCACCATATTGAGCCAGACATCCTGGAGAGTGAAGTCAAATGGGCCTTAGAAAGCACTGCAAATAACAAGGCCAGTGGAAGTGATGATATTCCAGCTGAACTATTTAAAATTTTAAACGATGATGCTGTCAAGGTGCTACACTCAATATGCCAGCAAATTTAGAAAACTCAGCAGTGGCCAGAGGATTGGAGAAGATCAGTCTACATCCCAATCCCAAAGAAGGGCAGTGCCAAAGAATGCTCCAACTACCGCACAATTGCACTCATTTCACACGCTAGCAAGGTTATGCTTAAAATTCTACAAGGCAGGCTCAAGCAGTATGTGGACCAAGAACTCCCAGAAGTGCAAGCTGGATTTCGAAGGGGCAGAGGAAACACAGACCAAATTGCAAACATGCGCTGGATTATGGAGAAAGCTAGAGAGTTCCAGAAAGACATCTACTTCTGCTTCATTGACTATGCAAAAGCCTTTGACTGTGTTGACCACAGCAAACTATGGCAAATTCTTAAAGAAATGGGAGTGCCTGATCACCTCATCTGTCTCCTGAGAAATCTCTATGTGGGACAAGAAGCTACAGTTAGAACTGGATATGGAACAACTGATTGGTTCAAAATTGGGAAAGGAGTACGGCAAGGCTGTATATTGTCTCCCTGGTTATTTAACTTATATGCAGAATTCATCATGCGAAAGGCTGGACTGGGGTGAATCCCAAGCCGGAATTAAGATTGCCGGAAGAAATATCAACAACCTCAGATATGCAGATGACACAACCTTGATGGCAGAAAGTGAGGAGCAATTAAAGAACCTTTAATTGAGGGTGAAAGAGGAGAGCGTAAAAAATGGTCTGAAGCTCAACATCAAAAAAACGAAGATCATGGCCACTGGTCCCATCACCTCCCGGCAAAAAGAAGGGGAAGAAATGGAGGCAGTGAGAGATTTTACTTTCTTGGGCTCCATGATCACTGCAGATGGTGACAGCAGTCACGAAATTAAAAGACGCCTGCTCCTTGGGAGAAGCGATGGCAAACCTAGACAGCATCTTAAAAAGCAGAGACATCACCTTGCCAACAAAGGTCCGTATAGTTAAAGCCATGGTTTTCCCAGTAGTGATGTATGGAAGTGAGAGCTGGACCACCAAGAAGGCTGATCGCCGAAGAATTGATGCTTTTGAATTATGGTGCTGGAGGAGACTCTTGAGAGTCCCATGGACTGCAAGAAGATCAAACGTATCCATTCTTAAGGAAATCAGCCCTGAGTGCTCACTGGAAGGACAGATCGTGAAGTTGAGGCTCCAATACTTTGGCCACCTCATGAGAAGAGAAAACTCCCTGGAAAAGACCCTGATGTTGAGAAAGATGGAGGGCACAAGGAGAAGGGGACGACAGAGGATGAGATGGTTGGACAGTGTTCTCGAAGCTACAAATATGAGCCTGACCAAACTGCAGGAGGCAGTGGAAGACAGGCGTGCCTGGCGTGCTCTGGTCTATGGGGTCACGAAGAGTCGGACACGACTAAACGACAATGTCACCATGGATATATACATGGCTTTACAGAATTCCGTAAAAAGAAGTAAATACTTCGTTTTGTTAACACTCAACATTAAAGCATATGATACTTACTATGAGATAGGCAAGGCTAGCAATTAAAACACACATATATCTGTCTTGTTTGTCAGCTGTTAATGTATAGAAACCAGAGTCGGATGTGACAAAAACTTTGCAGTGCAAACGGGTGTTAATACACTATATGAACCAGCAGCCCGTTCCTCAAAAGTGCCTTGCGCATCTCTGCCCCCTAGGAACATACCATCTTAAATTGGGAGTGTGAGAAGCCCTCAGGCACACGGGGAATGTGTCCGAGCATGATTTAGGCACTGCTCATTTCCTCCCCTCCAAGCACGGCTCCAGAATTTTAAGTGTGTGGGGTATGGACTGAGGTTACTCAGCAGGAAAGAAGAAGAAAAAGGAACTTGGTGGGTTCTCTGAACCACTCATCTTTATCATTCCTCCCTAAATCCTCTGGTATTTTATTTTATTTTTTTTAAAAAAAATAATATTCTGGGGTTGCTTGCTGGTAGGAATTAAGCCTCGAATCAACAGCAGTGTTCTTGACTTCTTTCCCCCTTCTATATGCTTTCTTTTTAAAAGAAGAAGAAGAAGAAGATATTGGCTGCCAAATGAGAAAAGAAATATTGTGGGGGATGTATCTATATATTTATTCTCTCTCACACACACATACACACAGAGCATCATCTGGTCTCTGGCAAGCTCCTCAGGCAAGTCATGTTGGCAGCAGTGTTGCCTCCGGGTCTTACTCAGTGACATGCTGAGGCTATTAATGGGAAGCCCAAGCTGTCGGCCTTTGCCGGATGCAATTGTCTTTGACTTGCCTACATGCTCACTCTGCTTGGCGCCTCTTGCATGCTAAAACCAGCCGTGTCTGTGGATGCAGATCTTCCCTGTGTCCTATAACAAAAAAAAATACCAAAAGGAAAGGAAAGGAAAGGCGGAGAAACCTAGATTCTAGTTGGATTGAGAAATTTGGTTTTGTTTGCCTTTTTAATTGGTTTTTAAAAATAAGAATTTAACATGGAAAGGAAGGAAGGAAGGAGAGGGGGAGGGGGAGAGAAGAAGGCGAAGAAGAAGAGGAAGAGGAGGAGGAGGAGTAGTTTGGATTTTATATCCTGCTTTATCACTACTCTAAGGAGTCTCAAATAATAATAATAAAATAATATTTTTTATATATATATCCAGCCCTCCCCAGCCGAAACCGGGCTCAGGGCAGCTAACAACAATAAAACAGTACAAAAGAACAGCATAAACAACATTCTAAAATCATTCATTATAAAATTAATTAATTCAAGCCACTGGCAACCATTGGGCCAGAGCTCCATGAAGATTGCCGAGGGAGGGAGTCAGGCTGTGCCCTGGCCAAAGGCCTGGCGGAACAGCTCTGTCTTGCAGGATAACAAAGCGGATAACAATCTCCTTTCCCTTCCTCTTCAAAGCGGATAACAACCTCCTTTCCCTTCCTCCCCTACAACAAACACTCTGAGGTGAGTGAGGCTGAGAGACTTCAGAGAGAAGTGTGACTAGCCCAAGTGTGACATGCAGCAGCTGCATGTGGAGGAGCAGGGAAGCGAACCCGGTTCACCAGATTACGAGTCCACTTCTCTTAACCACTACACCACAGAATAGGAAGGGAGGGAGGAAGGACCCATCAGCTCACCTAATTTACAATAACTGTCAACACAGCTATCTTTATTTATTACATTTATATCTGATCTTCTTCTCTAAGCTGTTCAAGGTGGTATACATGGTACTCTCTGCCCCCCGCCCCCCACAACAACCCTGTGAGGATATGAACCTTGGTCTCCCAGGTCCTAGTCCAACAGTCTAACCACAACATCACTACAAACCATCCAAATGTCCTGACAGGCACCCTGTGCTGGTCCCGGGGGGAAGGTTACCGTTGGCGTAGTCAAAGTCCGGTCCTGGGTCACTAGCCTGGAAACAGTTCACAAGGAGCGGGGCGAGGTCCGAAGCAGGAAGCCGGGCGGGGACAGGAACACTGGAGGGTCCGGGCAGGAACAGGTACTCAACAATGACGTTGCTCCTGCAACCTGAGACCAGGCTGACTGGCCTTTATCTTCTCTGAGGCCAGGGGTGGTCCCGGCCCCCAGGAGACCCGCCTCTCCTGGCCTTAAGGCGAGCACTCCTCCTGGGAGAAACCAGTCCCTTTCGCCTCTCTGCCCTGAGCCTCTGCAGTTCAGGAGAGGCTGAAGGGTTACTGGGCCCAGGGGGAGACTCACCTGTAGGCACTGAATCCTCAACCACCTCTGGAGCCAGAGTGGATTCACCTGGTGCCTGCTCCTGAGGATCCAGCACAGGTGCAGGCGCCTCAGAATCAAGGCCCTGCCCCAGTTCAGCCGGCCCTGGAGGCGGGGACTCCTGTGCAGGCTGGGATTCCTCCGGTTCACCCTCTGAATCGGATTCCCAGACCATCACACACCCACAGAAGGTTGGTATTCATAAGAGTTGTGTTAAAGCACAGTGAGGGCAGCTAGGTCCTCAGGCCATTGTGGAATACATGGTGGGTGTTCATTCTTCCAGCCTTCCCTTGAGATTTTTGGTGACCATAAGGGCTTGCGACATCCATTTTTGTTGTCCTGCTGTCCATCCCCACACTACTGGAATATGGTCTAAAAATACATGAACATGAGGGAGGAATTTGATTTCTTCCCCCTTGCATTTTGATGAGAAGCCACCTAATTTGCATTTATTGAAACATGGCTTTTCTTTGAAATTTTCACTTTTAGTGCTGTATAATTTATTCCAATGTCACCCTTACCTTGGGAACAATGAAGCTGATGAAGAGAAAGATGTACATTGATTGGTAAATAAATAAATACAGTGGTACCTCAGGTTACAAACACCTTGGGTTACAAACACTTCGGGTTACAGATTCCGCTAACCCAGAAGTAGTACCTCAGGTTAAGAACTGTACCTCAGGATGAGAACAGAAATCGTGCTCTGGCGGCCCAGTGGCAGTGGGAGGCCACACTAGCTAAAGTGGTACCTCAGGTTAAGAACAGTTTCAGGTTAAGAACGGACCTCCAGAATGAATTAAGTTCGTAATCAGAGGTACCACTGTACATCCAGTGCTATTTTTCTAGAAAAAGAAGTGCCAGAACTCACCATGAACACCTCTCTCATTCCCTGGGCTGGCTGAGAGAGAAGAAGAGGTAACCCACTAAGAAGGGAAGAAGGAAGAAGAAGGTGGGAAAGTACCGCCAGAGCCACGTGCATTTCCCAGAGTTCCTTGCTTGAAGGACCAGAGGGCGAGGCGACCACAGTGGCGCTCCGGTCTTCACGTTTCTCTGCTCCCAGGTCGGGGCTAGTTTGCAAGGAGAGACTCCCTTGATTAGATGGTGAAGGGATTGACCGCTGCCCAATCCATAGGGGAAACATGGCATTTGTCCTGCCCCGGGCACCAGCAAACCATGGTATGCCTCTGGCTGAACCAACATTCAGTTTGCTAGGGTGTGCATGTGCAAGGGAAACCAGGACGTTCCTGATAAGACCTTTGGTGAACTGTTGCATCCAACTTTATCTTGAGTGAGGTTATTATTTCCTCTCTGAATAAGGTGGCTGTGGTTGCGGGCTTAAGTTTGATATGAAGCCGCTCCGCTTGTGCGGTTCCAGTTGGGAAATGAAATATTGGCCACAAACATGAAGAAATCATAAGCCTCGCCATCACATAGCTCCGAAAAAACCATCAAATCTTTGCAATTCCCTCCCTGTCTTGTCTTACAGCTAGCAGCCCCTGCTTTGCATAACATTTCAATAAACTTTATATAAAAATACCCTCTGAAATGAGAAGAAATTAAGATACAGCGTTGCCCCTGCAGATCAGGCATCATACTTTCAAATGGACCTTTTACCCACACAGGAAAGTCTGCTCAGGAACAACCTTCAAACCAAAAATCCATTTATTTGAATGTATTTCCATTTAAATCAATCTCTCGCCTTCCCCGCCCCTTCAGAAGTCTCCTCTGAGGTGAAGCAATGCCAAAAGAACAGAGAGAGGCGCTTACAATATTTGTATATTCCAAGGGCAGATGTTGGCCCAAGGTTTTGACTGTGGATCTAGTTAAAAAATAGTAATAGGCCTTCCGTTTGACCGCAGGGCAATTCACTGGCTACATCATACCATTCTCCTCAGTTTAATTCCACTTCAGCTCCAGATCTGAAAGGTCCCTTGTGAGTGATCTTCTCCCTCATAATGATGGACCAGGCTATAAAGATGACCTTGGAGGGACTTCCCTAACTGCTTCCAGGGGCCACCTTTTCCTGGGCAGCCATGTTTTTTCCCCACATTATGTTGCAGACCTTGACTTTAAAGGTAACTTCTTAGGGAGAAATTCCACAGTACCCATTATCAGCAAGGCCAGTGTCACCACACAAGAGTGTGGTCTGACCACAAAACTGTTGACAACCAGTTTAGGTGGGGCCTGATGATGACAGGGTGGGGAAAAACCCATCTCCACATAAGGTGCAAGGAGGACTCTGTACATATAGCAAAAAACTAGGGTTGAGTAAGTGTTTTCAAAGACTGTGGGTGGTTGAAGAAGTGGTGATGTGTTCTGGTGGCAGAAAGTGGCTGGCTAGAGAATATACAGCCAGGGGGAGGTATTTTTTCCTTTATAAGGGTATGTGCTAATGGGATGCTCTAACATGTGCTACTGAAAGAAGTCTGGCAAGCTGCAAATCTGGTGCAAGCCTTCATACTGAACCCCCAAAGGCTATTTTTCTCCCGGAGTCCCTTCTAGCACCATAAATTGGGTTTTGGAGTAAACTGGTGAAGTCAATGCAGTTAACCGAAGAGGACCCCTGCTAGATCTGACCAATGAACTTTTGGGGAACGAACTTTTGAATAAATTTGTATGAAACTGACTTTTGAATAAATTTGTATGAAACTGTCTGTTTCTACAATGAGAAAGGGGCAAAGTTGGGAACTCATAATCTGGCGGGGTGGCGTGAGCTTAGGCCATGTGGCTGAACGTGGCCCTTAGTCCTCTTGGAATTCCTTTCACTGGCCCTCCATCAGTCCTCAAGTGTTTTTGGACTTGCTGAGATTGTATCCTGGGATTTTGATTGAATGGATGGAGGAATTGTCAGAAGAAATGTGGAGTGATGGGAATGTACAGTCATATGTGGTGGGATTGTCCGTTAGTTAATGAATTTTGGAAATAGATTGGTATAGAAATATTGGGAGTTGTGGGAAGGAAGGTGGGAATATCTAAATTAATGGTTCTTATTGGTCTGAGTAGCACCGAGTTAAAAACAAAAGAGGAATGTAAATGGGTAAAATTGATAGTAACTGCAGCCAGACAGGTTATAGTGAGTAATTAGAAAAATGCAGAAGAGTTAAGGGTGAATCAATGGAGGAAAAAACTGAATAATGTTATGATTTTAGAATATCTAACTGTGAAGATGCACAGAATGAAAGGGTTTAAGGTCAGTGAGAAAGAGGAGGATTGGTTTGAGAAGTTACTGAATTATTTGGGTAGGTTTGAACAATTTGGGGCAATTAAAATGATAAAAGTTAAAAAATAAACCCTGTGGATGGAGGAGCATTAACGTATATAAAATTGTACATATGGTTGATTTGAATATGTTATTATGGATTATGTATACCCAATGTATCAGCCTCCTGGGGGGTTTCACTGTTTGTGTTTTGAAATTTTTTAAACATTTTTTAAAAAGAATGGATGGATGCAGTGGCAAAGCTACCTGATCTGGCACCAGGAGCGGCGTACATCCGGGGTGTGACTGGTGCGCATCCCAGGAGGTGTGGTGCACCACCTGAGGGGGGCGTGGTGTGCATTGAGGGGCTGCACGGTGAGTGGTGCATGTCCCGGGGCATGCGCAGTGAGCTTCCTGGGGGTGTACAGTGCACACCAAGCATCCTGGGGGGGCGTGGTGAGTGCCGAACATCCTGGGGGGTGGGGGCAGCCACGATCTCAAACCCCCCCCCTGGGATGGCACCTGGGGCAGACTGCTCCCCCTGCCCCCACTTTCATCTGCCAGTAGATGGATGGATGGATGATGAAGATACATAGCTCTGTAACACAGCACTTGCAAAGGTCCCATGTTCAACCCTCAACATCTTCAAAATGTTCCTGTCTGAAATCCCTGACAGCTACTGCCAGTCAATGTAAGCAGTCCTGAGATTGGTGGACCAACGGTTTGGCTTTGCGTAAGACAGCTTTCTGTGTTCCTATGAGACAGGTGTGTTAGTATGTTCAGAAAGTGGTCTACTGTTCAGGGGCAAACATCTCCCTTGTTGCTCCACCCACTATTGCCCCAAGAAGGCAGTGCACAATGTATGCTTTTTGCTGGTTGAAAAATGTTCGCTGGCGTAGGCAGTTATGCCAACTGGATGGGAAACTTTCTGTATCTAACCCTCCCGCCTCCATTTTGAAGCAGACTTAGGCAGAAGAGAAGTATTTCAACTTCAAGTTCCACTGGAACTCAGCAAAAAAAGAATAAAGTTCCTTAGCCTGCATAAAGTTATTCGTGCACATAAATGCAGCATCAGGAGTTTGGGTTGCCCCATTCTGTGGAGAATATTCTGTGAAGACAGCAGGAAGCCTTGGGTTTGAACTAGCCTCTGTTGGAGCAGTTTAAAGATTTTTTTCCCCCTTCCACTTTGTGGGTAATAGAGATAAATTTCTGACATATACAAGAAAAGAAAAAGCAAGTATTTAATGGTAAATGTAGCCTAATGTTCCAAGATCTTACAAAAGAAATGCAAGCTTAGGGAATTAAATATCAACTTTTGACAGATAATTTTATGGAATTAGGTGCTGAAGTTGCAAGTTATTTTTCTTCTCCTTCCATAGCAAAACGATGAGAGATATTAGAGGAAGAAGAAGAAGAAAAGGCTTCCTTAGTTGCTTGTTGGGACAAGTTCTGTGGTGGTTGGTTGTTCTGAGCTTCACTTGTGCTGAGGAACTGTGTGAAGACCTCTCAAAGGAGGTTTGGGAAATCAGGGTCTCCAACATTTGATAGAGGAAAGTTGGAGTCTCAGCATATTGGTGGGAGGAGGGAGACTTGTTGCACCACCCAAAAGAAAATGGCAGCTGGCCGTGTCTTGCAGAGCTGTCTGCTTTCTGGTGATGGAGGAGGACCCACGGCTTGATACACCCCCTACATAAAATTTTGAAGTTAAGCTTTTGAGGGCCATTACACTAATAGATTGGTGTTTGGGCCTGGCGTGTCCAAATTAGTGCAGGCCTGATTGAATTTGCTTTGGCAATTAACAGAGGCCCTGTTGGTGTGACTCCAGGGTCCAGCACTGATCGAGATAGAGAGTTGGAGGCTGCCACGTCACCTGCTATAAGGAGTCAGATCAGATTCAGGGGGTCTGCACCTGCCTCTGGAAATCAGGAGGTCACTGAGAATGAGGCTGACACAGGCAGGACCCCAAACCTCCCAGAGCAATGGGGCCTGTAGACCCAGAGTAAAGGTAAAGGTAAAGGGAGCCCTGACCATTAAGTCCAGTCATGGACGACTCTGGGTTTGCGGCACTTATCTTGCTTTACTGGCCGAGGGAGCCAGCGTACAGCTTCCGGGTCATGTAGCCAGCATGACTAAGCCGCTTCTGGCAAACCAGACCAGCGCACGGAAACACCATTTACCTTCCCACTGGAGTGGTACCTATTTATCTACTTGCACTTTGATGTGCTTTTGAATTGCTAGGTTGGCAGGAGCAGGGACCGAGCAACGGAGGCTCACCCCGTCACGGGGATTCGAACCACGACCTTCTGATTGGCAAGCCCTAGGCTCTGTGGTTTAGACCACAGCGCCACCCACGTCTCTAGACCCAGAGTAAGGACCCTCAAAGCTGCCTTCCCCTGAGCCCCGGGAACCAAATACCCCCCCAAAGTACCTCTCCAGTCATGGAGTAAAGGAGTGCACAGGCAGAAGGCTGTGAAAGAATGCCCATCTTCAGGACAGAGCGTTGACCCTTTAAGAAAACAGTTTCTCCACAAAAGAAAGGAGCCTGAGAGATCTGGGTGCTACATTTATCTTATAATTGTTAAGCATCTGGAAGTCCATACTACATGGTTAATGAATTGGTGCTTGGGCCTGGTGCGTTCAAGCCACTGCAGGGCTGCTTTAATTTGCTTTGAAAATTTGATGAAGCACGGTGTCTTTTTCCAAGTGAGCTTCAGCAAGAGCTGTCTTAGCTTTGGCTAGTTCTTGTTTAAGACATTCATTTTCTTCAATCAGCTGCTCCTTTTGATCAAATCAGATAAATTCCTAAAAGGTTTAAGAGACCTGCTAATTTACATGGTCCATCGTAGCTAAGATCATGAAGCTGCGGCTCCACCTCATGAGAAGAGAGGACTCCCTGGAAAAGACCCTGAAAGATTGGGAAAGATGGAGGGCACAAGGAGAAGGGGACGACAGAGGACGAGATGGTTGGACAGTGTTCTCGAAGCTACCAGCATGAGTTTGACTAAACTGCAGGAGGCAGTGGAAGACAGGAGTGCCTGGCGTGCTCTGGTCCATGGGGTCACGGAGTCGGACACGACTAAACAACAACAACAATCATCCAGAGATTGGTCCTAACACCAACAGAACTTCCCTGGGATTGAGACCCCCTTTATGCCTACTGTCAGGGAACTGCCATCAGAGGGAAGAGGAGAGGAAAGTCGCTCCAGTGATGCAGGGGAGGGAACTAGCAAGGAGAGAGAGAGGGTTCCCATGGGGGAAAGAAATCCAGGGGACACCAGGGAGAAATGGGAAGCCGAGAGCAAGGCGGAGGGAAGGCTCAGAGACTCTTCCAGTGAAATCAGCGGAGAGAGCACAGGACCTCCGCTTGGCACGCCCACGCTGCGCAGAAGGCTTCCACGCAGGGAATCTAGGCGGAGACTTGGAGTCAAACAACTCCTATGTTGGCGCAAATTTAGGTCCCGCCCACTGACGGATTCTGCCAGTGACTAAGACAGTCGCGTTTCAAGGGCTGTCAACCGGGGAAAGTTTTAGCTACATGGCTAGCTTGGAGCAGTTTGCAGTTTACGCACAAGCAACCCCAATTCCCATAACACCTACATTATCAGCTGTGTTAATGCGTTGAAACCACTCTTGGAAAGGTGTGACCCAAGAAAATGAGGAAACACTCCAACTGTACTGGAACCATGCTAATGTTTGCTTTTTATCCAGTATTTGTGACCATTGTACAGTGAAGAATATTGGAGTGGTGCTTGGTCTGCTGATCTAATTAATGATTAGACCAGGGCTCTTCAGAGATGATCACTGGTCATTTGTAGGAACATTCCTTATTTAAACCTTTTAAGAGATTGGTTTTGTTTTTTGTTTGTTTTTTTAGTAAAAATGTAATCTAACTGTATATTAATACACTTGGGAGGGGGGAAATCAAATAACTGCCCTCTTGGACTTGTGAAATTCCATTTAAAATGTAAAACTGCATTATAAAAAAACAGATTGCCCTGAAAATTAGTAGAAATCCAAGTTTGTGTTCTTCCTCCTGCACCAAGGGCCAGGACAGCTTGTGAGCTTCACTCAGGCTCTGCTTGGCCACCATGAGAAGAGGACACTGGACTAGGTGGGTCACTGGGGACCTGATCCACCAGAGGTATTCTCATTGCTTTTCTTCTTTCTTGGGGGTGCTAAAGGGTATGCAGTACTGGCACTTTTTTCTAGAAGAAAAGCATTGGGTATTCTTATGTTTTTTTATGATCTAGCTTCTGGGGACCAGCATCACTGCAGCTTACCCGCAGTGCAGAATTCAGCAGCCAGTTTGCTCACCAGAGCAAGATGGTTTGAGCATATTATACCAATTCTGGTCTGACCGCACTGGCTACAAAATGCTGGTTTTGACCTATAAAGCCTTAAACAGCTCAGGACCGCAATACCTCAAGGTCTGCCTCTTTCCATATTAACCTACTCAAACCCTGAGATCATCTTCTGAGGCCTTCCTTTGTGTGCCTCCTCCTTGAGAGGTTGGGGGGTGGCAACACGAGAACAGGGCCTTCTCTGCAGTGGCTCCCTGTCTGTGGAATGTTCTCCCCAGGGAAGCTGACCTGGTGCCTTCATTATACACCTTTAGGTGCCAGGCAAAAACGTTCCTTTTCAACCAGGCCTTTGGTTGATCTGATTGACATCCTATACCCTTTTAAAATGTGTCTCTTTTCTGGGGTGTGTTATTGGCATAGCTGTCAACTTTTCCTTTTTCTTGCGTGGAATCCTATTCGGAATATGGGAATTTCCCTTTAAAAAAGGGAAACGTTGACAGCTGTGGTTATTGGGTTGTTGTTTTTATTCTGATTATATATGTTGTGATCTTTTCTGTGAACCACCCTGAGACCTCCAAACTGTATAGGGCGATATATAAATTCAATTAATAATAATAATACCTGGAAGGGTCTCAGGAGCAGAGACAAGTTTGAGCTGAGAAGACACACCAATCAGAACGAGGGATTGATTCACTCACAAAGCTGAGACCTTGCTTCCAGAATGTCTTACCCTGGTCCCATCCAGGTAAGTTAGGCAGTTCCACCTCCCCACAAGTGACTGTATCAATCAGGCATCCCCAAACTCGGCCCTCCAGCTGTTTTGGGACTACAACTCCCATCATCCCTAGTTAACAGGACCAGTGGTCAGGGATGATGGGAATTGTAGTTCCAAAACAGCTAGAGGGCCGAGTTTGGGGGATGCCTGCTTTAAATGTTACACATGTCTCCACCCTGAGACGTGTGACTTATACCGCACATGGGTAAAAAAAGATGTTGTGTGACACAAAGAGAGAGAGAGAGAGAGTCTAATTATTTATTTAGCTTCCCGCCTAAGATGGGATGGAAAACAAATGAGAGGGCTCCCAGCTGGTGGGGAGGTGGGGGGAACCACGGTAAATAAAAATCTATTTACCTTTGTAACAACTCCCCATAAATTATGAATGCGGAGGTGTCAAAAATTTGCATAGAAGATCTACGCCACCCTCATTTAATCCTTGCACGTGGGGCCGGAGCGTTTCTTATGAAAATATATTCAAGTGCAAAGAGGCCATCCTGGTGCCTGAAATCTCTAATAAGCAATGACCGAGGTTAGATCGCAGGGGAGGCTGATTTCACCGATTAAAGGGGAAGAAATCGCCTGCATCTTCTGCCTCCTTCAGCTGACAGTTAATATAACAAAATACGGAGGACTTTATTCAGCCCTAAGTCCTATTACCCAAGTCCTATTATTATTATTATTATTATTATTATTATTATTATTATTATTAAAAAGACCACATTCTTTCTGTAGGCAGAGTTCAGGACAAACCTGAGAAGATGCCATTTGTGCCATTAGTAACTTTTTATATACAAAGTGCAGGCTTGGGCACGACCCAGGTACAGGAAGTAGGTGAGCAGATCTGGCTCCAAAAGAATATTTTTGATCATTTAGGTCAGGGGCTGGCAAGGTTTACCTCACCTGGGCCGGTTCACACCAGCAGAAATCCCTCCGTGGGCTGGGCTGGATAGCGCAGGCACGTGGGTGCTTGCGCCGGTGGTTTCCGGGATCTGAGTCTGTGCAGAGGCAATTTCTGGCATCTGTGTCTGCGCAGATGTGATTTCCAGCATCTGTGTCTGTGCAGATGTGATTTTCGGTGCCATGGAAGCGAGTCCACACACCGTGCCACGCCAGTTTAGAGCAGCACGCAGGGACTCACCGAGTGGGTGGCTCTGTTTGGGGGCGGCTCGGGGGCAGCTTAAACAACCCCCGTGGGCTGCTTGTGGCCCATGGGCCTTAGATTCCCGACCCCTGATTTAGGAAGTAGCTGTGGTTCCTGTCCCCGTGCAAACACAGACCCATGTGAGTCAGACAGGGCCAGTTCTACCATCAGGCAGACTAAGGCAGCTGCCTCAGGTGGCAGATACTAGGGAGCAGGGAATGGCAGCCAGGCATCCCGAGAGCCAGACTTGGGCTTGTGGCCTGCCCTAAAGCAGTGTTGTTCAACTTTTGGTCCCCAGATGCTGTTGGACTACAATTCCCATCATCCTCAGCCAGCACAGCAAATGGTTAGGGATGATGAGAGTGCAACAACACCTGGAGACCAAAGGTTGAAGACCTGCCATACAGTATCTACAAACCTTAGACCTCCAGTTGTTTTGGGACTACATTTCCCATCATCCCTGACCACTGGTACTGTTAGCTAGGGATGATGGGAGTTGTAGTCCCAAAACAGCTGGAGGGCCAAGTTTGGCCATCACTGCCTTAGACAGTCCTAGACTGCAAGCAAGAGGATATGAACCAGAGTGGAGAGATGGGAGTACTGAAGGCAGTAGCATGAGACTGAGGAAAGCAAGATTCCATTAGGTGTTTGTTAAAGGGGAAGGAGCGCTTTAATCTCCTTCATCTGTGAGTCTGTCGTGTAGGAAAGAAGGCAGATTAAAGGAGGAGGAGGAGATTGGAGATGCAGAAGTCTAGACAGCAGAAGCAAAAAATTAACTCTCCTGGATTTAGGTAGAAGGAAAGAATGGAGGACAAGTGGAATCTGTAAGCCTGGGATTTCTGTTGCCTTGCCAATAGATGTATTGGGAGTTCTCAAACCAAAGGGTGGGGGAGTATTCAGTCGCACAGTGGGAGAGAGGGCCAAAATGAGTGTGCAAGGACGAGTTAAAGGAGAAGCAGCCCACCCAGCTGCTACAGGCTGCTAGTCTGTATAGAGTCCAGCAAGCCAGGGTAACCTTTGACATAAGAACATAATAAGAGCCTACAGGATCATGCCAACAGCATTCTCCCCCAGCAGAGACACTCAACCTCTGATGGTAGAAGTACAACATAGCCATCATACCTAGCAGGCACTGGTAGCTTTATCCTCCATGAATTTGTCTAATACCTCTTTTAAAGCCATCTAAATTGGTAGAGACATCACCTTGCCAACAAAGGTCCATATAGTAAAAGCTATGGTTTTCCCAGTAGTGATGTATGGAAGTGAAAGCTGGACCATAAAGAAGGCTGATCGCTGAAGAATTGATGCTTTTGAATTATGGTGCTGGAGAAGACTCTTGAGAGTCCCATGGACTGCAAGAAGATCAGACCTATCCATTCTGAAGGAAATCAGCCCTGAGTGCTCACTGGAAGGACAGATCCTGAAGCTGAGGCTCCAATACTTTGGCCACCTCATGAGAAGAGAAGACGCCCTGGAAAAGACCCTGATGTTGGGAAACATGGAGGGCACAAGGAGAAGGGGACAACAGAGGAAGAGATGGTTGGATGATGTTCTCGAAGCTACCAGCATGAGTTTGACCAAACTGCGGGAGGCAGTGGAAGACAGGAGTGCCTGGAGTGCTCTGGTCCATGGGGTCACGAAAAGTCGGACACGACTAAACGACTAAACAACAAAAATTGGTAGTGTCCATCAGCACGTCTTGTGGGTGTGAGTTCCATAGACTATGAGCTGTGTGAAGAAGGGCTGTCTTTTGACTGTCCTGAGTCCTCCAACCTTCAGCTATACTGGATGACCCCTAGTTCTAGTATTGTGAAAGAGGGAGCAAAACCTCTCCCTCTCTATACCACACATAATTTTAAACACCTTGCAGAATTCGGTCAATAAACGAGGGCAAAACACATTTTTGTTCACTGAGCTGGGAAGGTAAACGGAAGGAAGAGTAATTACAAAATGGAGAAATATACATTTTTTTTAATTTTCTTCCTTTTCCCTCCTTTAAAAAAAAATAAATCAATGTGGGATCTCATCTTCTAAACCGGGTGAACCAAAGTCAACTTTTAAATATATATTTAAAATAATTGATTGACACTCCAAGGTAATACTTTTTAAATTCCTCCAATTAAACAAAGCAAATTTAATTCTAAGTTTAATTAAAAGGAAATTTAATTAGAAAGAAGATTAAATTTTAATTAAATTCCTTCAAAATCCTTATCCATGTCTCCGCTGCTAATATTTCTCTCAGAACCAAATCCCTTCTTAATATTCTTAAATTCTATTCTAGTAAACTTCTCCTTTATATTTAAATCATATCTGCCTGGATGAATGTAGTCTCTACTGGGGAAAGGGGAGCAAAAATCATTACGCCTTTTAAAATACTTGAAGAGGGCAGCCGTTCCACTCTGTGAGTCGGAAGCGGGCAGCAGAAAACTTAGGTGTGCTGAGGAATCAGCTCTGCGCAATAAATAATAAATAATAATAATAAATTTTATTTATATCCCGCCCTCCCCAGCCGAAGCCGGGCTCAGGGCGGCTAACAACAATAAAACAGTACAAAGGTACAACATAAACAACATTCTAAAATCATTCATTATAAAAATTAATTAATTCAAGCCACTAGCAACCATTGGGCCAGAGCTCTGCGAAGATTGCCGAGGGAGGGAGTCAGGCTGTGCCCTGGCCAAAGGCCTGGTGGAACAGCTCTGTCTTGCAGGCCCTGCGGAAGGATGTCAAGTCCCGCAGGGCCCTGGTCTCTTGTGACAGAGTGTTCCACCAGATCGGAGCCACAGCCGAAAAAGCCCTGGCTCTAGTTGAGGCCAGCCTAACTTCTCTGTGGCCTGGGACCTTCAAGATGTTTTTATTTGAAGACCGTAGGTTTCTCTGTGGGGCATACCAGGAGAGGCGGTCCCGTAGGTACGAGGGTCCTAGGCCATATAGGGCTTTAAAGGTTAAAACCAGCACCTTAAACCTGATCCTGTACTCCACCGGGAGCCAGTGCAGCTGGTATAGCACCGGGTGAATGTGATCTCGCAGCGAAGACCTCGTAAGGAGTCTCGCTGCAGCATTCTGCACCCGCTGGAGTTTCTGGGTCAGTCTCAAGGGCAGCCCCACGTAGAGCGAGTTACAATAATCCAGTCTGGAGGTGACCGTCGCGTGGATCACAGTGGCTAGGTCAGGGCGAGAGAGGTAAGGAGCCAACTGCTTAGCTTGGCGGAGATGGAAAAATGCCGCCTTTGTTATAGCTGCAATCTGCGCCTCCATGGAAAGGGAGGTGTCGAAGATTACACCCAAACTCTTAACGGACGGTGCTGGCACTAATTGCGCCCCCGCAAGAGATGGGAGTTGCCCCCCCAATCCCATATCGCCCCGTCCCAGCCACAGGACCTCTGTCTTCGAAGGATTTAGCTTCAACCGGCTCCCACGTAACCATCCAGCCACAGCTTCCAAACATCTGGTCAGTGTGTCTGGGGCCGAGTCAGGATGGCCATCCATCAACAGATAGAGTTGGGTGTCATCGGCATACTGATGACAACCCAGCCCAAAACTCCGAACAAGCTGGGCGAGGGGGCGCATAAAGATGTTGAAAAGCATCGGGGAGAGTATCGCGCCCTGAGGTACTCCACACACCAAGGAGTGGCGCGATGACAATTCCCCCCCAAGCGCCACCCTCTGTCCCCGACCAGAGAGAAACGAGCGCAGCCATTGAAGGACTGTGCCCTGGATCCCCATGTCGGTAAGGCGGTGGTCCAAAAGTTCGTGATCGACCATGTCGAAAGCTGCTGATAGATCTAAAAGAATCAGCAGCCCTGACCCGCCTCGATCCAGCTGTCTACGAAGGTCATCTGTTAGGGCGACCAGAGCCGTCTCGGTCCCATGACCAGCGCGGAAGCCAGACTGGAATGGATCCAGAGCCAATGTTTCATCCAGAAACCCACCAAGCTGTTCAGCAACCGCTCTCTCAATCACCTTACCCAGGAACGGAAGATTCGAAACCGGGCGGTAATTGGATAGATCTAAGGGATCTAATGATGTTTTCTTTAAGAGCGGACGCACCACTGCCTCCTTCAGTTCCCCTGGGAATGTCCCCGTGCCAAGGGACAAATTGATGATATTCCCCAGGAGGGCCCGCACCTCGTCTGGACATGCTCTAATCAGCCAAGACGGGCACGGGTCGAGAGGACAAGTGGAATGCAGAGAACCTGGCTAGTTCAGAGTAAAGGTCCATTCAGGGCAGCACCTTGATTGCAGCTCTAGCTAGATAGTTAAATAAACAAACTTATATTCTTACTCCATTTTATCCCAATTATTGTATCTTAAAGTGGTTCACATGGGTGGGGAGCACATTTAAAGCAGTATCATTCCACTTTGAACAGCCATGGCTTCCCCCCAAAACTGTGGGAGCTGTCACTGTGGGTGCTGAGTATTGTTAGGTAAAGGTAAAGGGACCCCTGACCATTAGGTCCAGTCGTGGCCGACTCTGGGGTTGCGGCGCTCATCTCGCTTTATTGGCCGAGGGAGCCGGCGTACAGCTTCCGGGTCATGTGGCCAGCATGACGCTTCTGGTGAACCAGAGCAGAGCACAGAAATGCCGTTTACCTTCCCTCCGGAGGGGTACCTATTTATCTACTTGCACTTCGTGCTTTTGAACTGCTAGGTTGGCAGGAGCAGGGACCGAGCAATGGGAGCTCACCCCGTTGCGGGGATTCGAACCACTGACCTTCTGATCAGCAAGTCCTAGGCTCTGTGGTTTAGGATACTGCTATGTCCCTCACAGAACTACTCAAAGGGAGACTCTTTTTTTTTTTTTTAGTTCTCATGGGTGGCATGAAACATTTATGTCTTGCTTACCTTGCTTTTGGCCCTGGGGTGCTTGTGTCTTTTCTCTCATTCTACAAACCATCTCACCAACCGTCTGCATCCTGCAGCCCTCCTGGCTGCTCCAGCTTCAGTTAAAGCCCAGGGGGAGACTTCATGAAGGAGCTGCTCCTATGGGGCTTCTCCAGATCTGAAAGCACCCAGGGAGGCTGCATAAGAACAAAAGAAGAGCCTGCTGCATCAGACCAGTGGCCCATCTACTGTAGTCCAGCACCCTGTTCTCACAAGAGACCTACCGGATGCTCTGAGCACAATCTGAGCTCCTGTGGTTTCCTGCAACTGGTATTCACTGCCTCTGACTGGGGAGGCAAAGTATAGGAGAATGGTAGAAAAATGCTAGAAAATATGTTTACTAGGGAAGGAAAGCACATCAGCCACTCTTTTGTTGTTGTTGTTTAGTCGTTTAGTCGTGTCTGACTCTTTGTGACCCCATGGACCAGAGCACGCCAGGCACTTCTGTCTTCCACTGCCTCCAGCAGTTTGGTCAAACTCATGTTCATAGCTTTGAGAACACTGTCCAACCATCTCATCCTCTGTCATCCCCTTCTCCTTGTGCCCTCCATCTTTCCCAACATCAGGGTCTTTTCCAGGGAGTCTTCTCTTCTCATGAGGTGGCCAAAGTACTGGAGCCTCAGCTTCACCATCTGTCCTTCCAGTGAGCACTCAGGGCTGATTTCCTTAAGAATGTATCGGTTTGAACTTCTTGCAGTCCATGGGACTCTCAAGAGTCTCCTGCAGCACCATAATTCAAAAGCATAATTCAAAACCTGGAGCAGGAACCGGCAAGCCACTCCAGTATCCTTGCCAAGAAAACTCCATGGACAAAGCCACTCTGCCACTTTGCAAAAATTTGCAAAATTTGCTACTTTGCAAAAATAAGATAAGCTCAAACACCAAGCAGAATTTTATTATTCAGTGCCCTAAGAACAAGGCAGAAAAATGAAAGTCTATTTTGCAGGAGACGAAAATGTCTGAGAAACCAGGGGGAGGGGGCAGATTTCAGAACAGTTGGTGTATCCTTGCTCCCTGTCCCCAGTCCTGGAGAATTTACCTCCATGCTTTGACCATCATTGGGATTTGCACCTGGAAACTCTTCCGCCAAACTATCTTATCATCCTTTCCACGAACTCAGCCATTTTCTTCCCGAAGTGCTTGCCTTTAGGTTGTTGCCATTTTTTTCAGGGAAGGGAAAGAAAAAAACTTGCTGACACTCCAGAGGTCATGTGTGCCAGTCCTGGACACGAATCTTTGCTTTGAAGAGGGTTTCCCTCCCACTTCCTCACCTCCAGGTCACCGGCTCCATCCCTCCAGGCGCCCAGCTCACCTTTGATCTTCCCCCCCTCCTCTCCCCCTTTACCTCCAGCTAGTCAACAGCACCTGACCCCTCTCCTTGCCAGCTGTCAACCTGCTTTCCCTTAGCGATGCTAATGCCATCTCGCAACTCTGACCCGGGCTCGGATGCTGAGCGTTGGAGTTACGGCCCTGGTGTTTGTCTTCTCTCCCTCAAAGATAAATACCAGCTGAGTGACAAAAATTCATACATATTGATTCTCTGTTGCCGGGGGTGGCTACAAAGTACATGCTTCTCGGATTGATGGATAGCATACGACAAGGGTATTTGCATCTCTCTGGCCTTGCAGGCACAGTCCTCAAGCAGATACAGGCAGGGATTGATACTGCCTACAGCTAACTGTCTTCTATCAACAGCCATCAAAGCCTGGGTGGATTTGCATGATGTAGGCTTTAATCATTTGGCTAAGTGTGGCATTTCCAATACATTCTGAGCAGCTCTGGGATCGCAACGGCATTTTTGGAGAGTTGCCATTTTGAAAGAATTGTCCCCATCCACCCATCCACTCCAACCCATTTCAGACTCAGGTTGTCACGGACATAGCTTCCTACAGTCCAGAGGACCAGTCGGGGAGGGGGCAGTTATTCAGAAGGGGAAAAGAGAGACGTGCCTTTCTCTCAGCCAGCCAAAAGCAGTGGGCTAGAGCCCCCCTTTCCCAAAGGAGGAGAGACAGTACCTTATCAGTACAGTAAGAGCAGGCTGGACGGAGGCCAACCCTCTGTAGAGCAGCCATTAGTCACATCTCAGGGGAGGGGAGAATCTTCGGCAGAGGAAGGGGTGGGAGCTGACCCTGAAAGTCCAAGGGCTCGCAGAAGAACAAAAGTCAAAGACAGGCGTCAATCAAAAAGGAGGAGGGGCAGACGTTTTAGTGTTTCCTGTTGGAGACGCGATGATAGCTCAGATGCGTCAACTGAATTGTGATGGATAGTCGCTAGTGGGAGCGGCTCTGAGGCTAATGACTGTATAGAATAACTCTTCTTGTAATTACCACCACTGCATGCTGTTTATCTCAGCCGGCAGCCTGCCAGCTCCTGACACAGGTGAAGCTCCAGAAGCGGGGCTTCAGGAATGGGGGAGCAGATGCAGTCTGCTTCTGTGCATGCTCTTGAAGTTCATGTGTCCGATGTTAGGATATAGTTCCGTTCCACCTTTAGAACAGGCATGTGGAGTTGTTGTATGTCACATGTCTGTTTACTTCCAGCACAGTCTGCTGGGAACTTCCATTGTATACAGCTTTTGCCTATCCTGCTGTTTGCTTGGACACGAAGGGAAGCAGACATGTTTTTCCTTTGTCCTGCTGCTGAATAAAATGCTGTAAATATGCTTACATATGCCTCTGTCTGCCACTTCTGTTGTGAAGAGTTATTCACACTGCTGATTAGAGCGTGCTCAAGTTTCTGAAGGCTTCTGAAGCTATGAGTCGTTGATTGATGCTGTTCCAAGGGAATCGGAGTTTGCCTGGCTGCCAGCCAGAGGGCTGGAGCCAGTTGGGGGCCTGTGAGCTGCCCCCGTTCCCTGGACGCATCTCTATATCCAGGACTGTGCTGAGGAGGGCTGCACTGAGGAGGGATGGTGGGAGCCTCCTCCTCCCCCTGCTCCTGAATCTTCCCAGGAGCAGGACAGTATAGATTTGGAATAGTGGTTTGCAGAGGGACATAGTTCAGAAGACAGAAGTTGGGAAATATTGGATGGGGAACAGCTAGGAGAAGAAACACTGGAAGAGAGAGGGTTAACAGATTCACAGTCTCTGGACAGCATTCCTTTGCTCAGCCCAAAGTCAAGAAGAGCTCAGAAAGTGTCACAACAGAAGGCACAGAAAGCACAGAGGGTACAAGATCAGATTACAAGACGTAGGAGTGACGTAGATTAATAGGGACAGAAGGAGGTGTTATCCTTAATTGGGAGCACCGCCATTTCTAAGAGATGGGTTCTTTGTTCTCTTGTTGTGATTATTAAAGTTTCTAACTGGTTAGACACTCCTTTCTTTGATATTCTTATCTGCTGCCTCGGGGGGAGGAAGCTGATTCCCCGAAGCCTGACATCATGGCTGTGGGCCAGCGTTTTGAACTGGTCATATGTTCTTGCTGTATGTGGTCCAGAGTCTGTGTTTGACTCCATTGCCCATAATGGCTTCTCCATTCATTTTTCTGGAAGAGGAGCAAAAATTATGTGTGTTGTTCTGAGCTCTGTATGTGGAGCACATTCCATGCAAACTACGTATATCCCCGGACTGGAGTGAGGGCAGGGTCAAATACTGTGTAGCATGATACAATCTGTGAAAAGGAAGGCAATTTAATCTACTGGGGTTTACTCCTCAAGGATGGAGATGGATTGAGGATTAAATTTATAAACTAAAATTTAAAACTCCTGTTGAATGTGTGTGAGAGAGTAATCAGGCTATGAAGCCCTTTTAAGCAGAGTAGGGGAAAAAACCTTTTGCAACTTAGGAATTAGGCAATTACACCTCCTGTCCCTGTTTATTTGCCGTCTGCTGACCTTTCCCGTGTTTGTCCCCGATGCCAAGAATAAACCACACGTTTTAGTAAAAAATAAAAAGGTTTACTCACATTCAATGCAGGCAGCAAACATATCAAAGTAGTATGCAGGCAAAAAGACTTATTTGTTACAAAATTAAACCAAATTAGTTTCCAAAATGGAGTCTGGGCTCTAAACAAAGCCCAACCAGGTGTGTTTGCATATATCGCTGGCTTGAACGGAAAGGAGAGACCTGTCATCTGTGGGAATGCAGGGACTCTGGGAGCCTTAACTCCTTCATATGCTTATTAAGCAAATATAATTGCCATTTTGACTGCAGATTTCCTCACACCCTAGCAGGTCCGAGTTGACAAGTGGACCACTGGCGATTTCCAATCTCCTTTGAAGAAAGGTGGGAAAACAGCAATAAAGAGCACCAATGACTCATGGAAAAGCATACGTGAACAAGTCATTCTCTACTGCACGGGAAAGTCTTTCCAGTTCTTAAAAAAAAAACAATTTCTTCCAAGCAGGGCCTGGGAACCTTTCTCAGCCCAAGGGCTACATCTAGGGGACCACATGCCTGTGAAGAACAGGGACAGAGGTAAAACTGGGACAAACAACAAACACCAACTTGCCTTTGTACAGTAGACTAGTACGTTTCCAAGTACGTTTCCGGGCACAATTCAAAGTGTTGGTGCTGGCCTTTAAAGCCCTAAACGGCCTTAGCTCAGTATATCTGAAGGAGCATCTCTACCCCCATTGTTCAGCCCAGACACTGAGGTCCAGCTCTGAGGGCCTTCTGGCGGTTCCCTCACTGCAAGAAGTGAGGTTACAGGGAACCAGGCAGAGGCCCTTCTCTGTAGTGGTGCCCGCCCTGTGGAATGCCCTCCCAGCAGATGTCAAGGAAATAAAGAACAATCGGACTTTTAGGAGACATCTGAAGGCAGCCCTGTTTAGGGAAGTTTTTAATGTTTGATGTTTTATTGTATTTTTAACCTTCTGTTGGAAGCCGCCCAGAGTGGCTGGGGAAACCCAGCCAAATAGGCGGGGTAGAAATAATAAATTGTTGTTGTTGTTGTTGTTGTTGTTTTGTTGTTGTTGTTTTGTTGTTGTTGTTGTTGTTGTTATGCACACCCCTTTCCATCCTCTATCCATGGCGTAGCATGAGGGGCTGGGGGGACCGTGGCCAGCACATATTTTTTAGGGGCACGACCAGGTCCCCCACGCCAGACTCTCTCATTGAAGCCTGGCTCTGGTAGCACAAGGCAGCTCCAGAGACAGCTTCCATGCACGATGGCCCAATGCCACCAGCTGCAGTTTCACCTGTGGGTCAAGCCTGGCCTGGGCCAGGGGTGGAGAGTGGGGAATCAGCGGCAACCTTGCTGCCCACTCTCCTGGGCCACGGCACATGAGGAACCTGCTGAGGCAGCTTTCTTGTGCCAGACTGCAGCTCCACTCCTGGGTCAGTTCTGACCTGGGGCACAGCCGGCTCCCTGCATACCTCGCCACCCAAAAGCCCGTCCTGGCTGGCGGTAGCATACCCTCTCTCACTGTCCTCCATCCAGGCAAGCAAGAGTCGTTATCTGAGAACAATTACATATTTACGCCAGGCAAAAACACCTTTTAGAGGGTTGGTAGCAGCTGTGGCTCAGAGGATGGCATTTGGCCTGCAGTTTCCCTCCTTCTGCTCTGAAGTTGCCATTTTGTTTCGGTTCAGTTTCCCCCGATTTTGCAGCAGAGCTTCCTCTATCTCGGTCTCCAGGGTCCGAGGCTCTCGAGACACGTTCCTGGCCCATACTTCATTCTCTTCTGGAGCCCACTAGCCATGCCTACCGGCATTAGGAGTCACACAACCGAGCTCCTTGCTCATGAAGACAGATGCTGTAGCAGGCCTGCAGTACACCATCATATATTCATAAGAGAGGAAAGGAGTATATACCATGACCTTCCTTGAAATATTGGGTCTATTTACACGGGGGTTGTGTGGACCATATTACTTATGAGTCGCCAAGGGAAGGGGGGTGGGAAACAGAGCTATGGGTAGATAAAGTGATCAGTGCATCCTACTGTAAATAAGTCTGAAATTTCTCTGAAGGTCGACCCATTCTTGATTTATATCCTGGCATCTTATGAAATAATGTTGACCAGGTAAGTGCTTTTTCATCCTCCATTCCCCTTCCTTCCCTCTCCCCCCACACCACCCCCAACCTTTGTTCATATAAGAGATTTTTTAGTTGTTAAGTTACTTGGTTTTGAAAGCATTTTGAGGTGGGAGGCTGGATACGCATCTAGAGCTTCAGACAGTGTTGTATTTATGGAGTAAAAGGCTGAGGAGGATCAGATTCCAAATAATGTTCGGAACCTCTGTGTTCCTTTGGGAGAAGGTGATGTACAGCCTGATCCACAATCTATCTGAGTCAATATATTGGGATGAGGGAATGCACTGTATACCTGAAAGAGCATCTCTACCCCCTATTGTCCAGTTCCGAGAGCGTTCTGTAGGTTCCCTCGCGGTGAAAAGTGAAGTTAGAGGAGACCAGGCAGAGGGTCTTCTCGGCAGTGGCACACACCCTGTGAAACACCATCCTGTCAGATGTCAAATAGATAAAGATGCAACTTTTAGAAGACATCTGAAGGCAGCCCTGTATCTTGAAGCTTTTAATGTTTGGTGTTTCTTTATGCTTTCATATTTGTTGGAAGCTGCCCAGAGTGGCTGGGACAACCCAGTCAGATGGGTGGGGAACAAATAATAAAATCATCATCATCATCAAATTGTGGAGTTGGAAGGGACCCTGATGCCCATCCAGTCCAACCCCCGCAATGCAGGAAAATGCAGCTGTGCCGTACATGGATCAAACCTGTAACCTTGGCATTATCACCACAATGCTCAAGTCTAACCAATTGGGGTCAGACTGTAATTTACCCAAATGGATCAGACTCTGCTGCTTTAATTGCCCTGGGAAATAATTCATGGTGGCTTCCCACCCCGAAAACAAATTATTTATTCTCTGTGCACTCCCCAAACATGATACCAACTCAGTGGGGGGGAAACAAGATTGGCAAAAATCTTGAGATTGCACTTGGAGATTTGCTGGGGCACCATGCAAATCTATCTCTTCCACTCTTCTGCACACTCAGTTCTCATCACCTGCCTTGCCTGATTATTATTTCTTCTTCTTCTTCTTCTTCTTCTTCTTCTTCTTCTTCTTCTTCGCCATTGGCATTTCAAGTGTGTTAAAATGTGGTTATTATCATGCACAAACTCTCGTTCACA
The DNA here is from genome assembly GCF_965113315.1 of Podarcis vaucheri. NCBI lineage: Eukaryota > Metazoa > Chordata > Lepidosauria > Squamata > Lacertidae > Podarcis > Podarcis vaucheri. The sequence continues at coordinate 7,341,680 of NC_138749.1, forward strand.
TGGGTGATTAATTAAAAACCCAAATATTGTTACCTGAAATCCGAAGCAAATGCTGTTGGTTATTATCCACCTGCACCACAATAGCAGCAGGTGCAGCGGGCGACTGAAAGTCTTCCTTTCTGTGCGTCTGTGCCAGTGGCCCAGGAAGTGAAATCCCAGAGCCTTAAAGTCAGCTGGTTGAGATAAATTGAAGGGGACCTCATTGCTCCCAAACACTCTCCTGGAAATAATGGCATCTTGACATTTTATCAAGCACTCATGCAGTCATTCTCCATGGTATCAGACGGAGCTTGAAGGATAGAGCCGTAAAGAAAGGATTGTCAGTCATAAACATTCTTCAAAACCATGGAAGCCACAAATGAAAGTTTAAGTAATGGAGGACGCAATACCCTTGATATTTCAACAATTACCTGCAACAACTGCCTTCCTTCAAAGGCCAAGCTATTCCCTCTACTTCTCTCGCCCAAGACTATCACTGTTGCGGCAGGAGGGGAATAAACAATGCAATAATGTAAAATCTAACAAACAAAACACAAAGGGAAAACAAAGGGTCGTTTTTTAAGCTTCAATTCCCATCACTGGATATTTGGGGAAATTTCACCGACCTACATAAAATAAGGTTCATGATACTAGCAGCTACAAAACTGGAGCAACCATCAATAGTTGTGAGACTGCGCTGTGAAACCAGGGGAAGTATCTAGTTTCTCAGAGTACTGCACTTAGAAATGTAGTGCTAGTTTTATATTTAGTTATATTGCATTCAGATATGGGGCATATTGCATTAGCTTTCCTGATTATATGTTAGCATTTCTGCCCTGTTTTCTAATGTTCTTTTTGCACCGCGGTACCTGCTGTCTTATGGAACTGTGGTTTTCTTTGACTGATATGCTGACATTTGTGCTAAATTTCATTCGCACCAGTGGGTGTGGCGCGACACAACAATGGATGTCATTTGAGGACATTGCAATGGCCTCACACTTTCTGAACATGCATGTTTCTGTGCTTCACCCATGAAAAGGACAGGAAATAACTGCATGGCAGTATACCAACCCCAAGTTCACCACTGCTCTCCAGGTTAAGGAGATTTTTTTTTTCCCCTGGAAACAATTAACACAAAAATGAGCACTAGACTCCCACTTTATTCCACCACATGTCTGGAAGTGGGTTTTATGTAACATGAAAGCTCAGATATTAACAGTTAGGGACATGTCAGCAAAATGTAATAAACTGTCATGTAAATGTAGCCCAAGTGGTGTATTTCAACAGTGGTGCCACAACTGTGGCTCAAGCCAATTGACCTCTCACTCTCTTTGAAAATCTGCCGCCGGGTTCCTCTTCTTCCTATAAGAGGCAGCTATCAATTCCTTGTAAAATATTACATGGCCTCCACACAGAAGAGGAAGAGGGAGAGGGAGAGGGAGAGGGAGAGGGAGAGGGAGAGGGAGAGGAAGAAGAAGAAGAAGAAGAAGAAGAAGAAGAAGAAGAAGAAGAAGAAGAAGAAGAAGAAGAAGAATTTGGATTTGATATCCCGCTTTATCACTAACCTAAGGAGTATCAAAGCGGCTCACAATCTCCTTTCCCTTCCTCCCCCACAACAAACACTTTGTGAGGTGAGTGAGGCTGAGAGACTTCAAAGAAGTGTGACTGGCCCAAGGTCACCCAGCAGCTGCATGTGGAGGAGCGGGGAAGCAAATCTGGTTCACCAGATTACAAGTCCACCCCTCTTAACCACTACACCATGCTGGCTCACTGAAACACTTGGTGCTTTAAAGCGAGGTCTGGTCCACCCATGAGGAAGGTGTGGCAGGATCCACAGGAGCAGCGGATCCAGCCTCCAAGGAATGCAATAGTAGTGGCACATTGCTCAGAGGCTTGGATCTGCTACCTTCTCAGCTGCCCAACTAATGCCGCCTCTACAGCAGCCTCTTGGCCTTCTCTCATCCCTAGAGAGGAAATGGAAGGGGCTGCCCTATGGGGTTTCCTGCACCTGCCCAGTATGATTCAGAACGGGTCACATGCCCCCCAACCACCACCACAGCCTTTGATTCCCACTGCAATCAGTGGGTAAGGTTCATTTGATTCCCCGTTTGTTTCCAATCAGTTTTGGGGGTGCTTAAACTCGAACTGTTACAGGGATCCCCTTGCAACCAGCAACAAGTTCTGGGTAACCACTGTTATTTTCTTCAGTTGGGTTGTTTAGAACATCTGTGCTACTGACTCTCAAATTCTTGGGATTATTGAAATACATACAAAATGGATCAATTTGAGTCGTGTAATTTTGAGTCGACCCGTTTTCTTTTTTATTAAAAAAAGCAGTGTCAACTAAAGTCACTTCTATTTTTTTTATAAGATATTTATTAAAGTTTCACAAATTATATAGACAAACACAATAATGCAAACAAACACAAACCAAAAAACAAGTATAATTTCAAACCCTTATTTTCATATAACTTACTTCTCCGACCTCCTCATACCTCCCCTTTCTGCATTCCAATTTCAAATTTTAATTCAGCAAATCCTCACCCTTAATTTCCTCTAATTTTAACTTTTCTTTTCTTTTAACTTAATCCTTACAGCTGTAATCAACTTAATTTCTAAAGCCACATCATTCTAACATTCATTAATTTTGCAATGTTTCTTAAGATAATTCTTGAATTTCTTCCAAGTGTGGTGTAGTGGTTAAGAGCGGTAGTCACGTAATCTGGGTAACCGGGTTCGCGTCTCCGCTCCTCCACATGCAGCTGCTGGGTGACCTTGGGCCAGTCACACTTCTGTGAAGTCTCTCAGCCCCACTCACCCCACAGAGTGTTTGTTGTGGGGGAGGAAGGGAAAGAAGAATGTTAGCCGCTTTGAGACTCCTGAAGGGGAGTGAAAGGCGGGATATCAAATCCAAACTCTTCTTCTTCAATCTTCTTCCGCCGTCTCTTTTCCCTGGTTTCGGATTCTGCCAGTCATTTCTGCCAGTCCCATATAGTCTATCACCTTCATCTGCCATTCTTCCAAGGACTAAAGTCACTTCTAAGGCCCCTCTGGGATCAGAGCCCCTGAAGCTGAAGCTTAATCAGCTTCCGTCCTGTTCCCAATGTAGATCTTCATCCACTTCTCCTTCCCTAGTCCGGCAAGCGGTAGGCACCATTTTGTGGGTCGCTTCAGGGGCCCAAATGACTTGGGCCAGCAGACCTGGGAGTCTGCTTTGATGTCTGATATTGAGCAAGCTGCGTGGCACAATGCTGGGGGCCAGAAGCCTGTACTTTCTGTTTCCACTAGAATAAAAGAAAACACCAGTTCGAAACCTGCTGATACTGTTCTCTCAGCCTAGCCTCCTCCACAGGGGTGTTGTGAGGAATTGGGAAGAGAGGAAGGCCTTGGAGGAAGAAAAGTTGAATTATGACAATGATGGTGATGATGGAGAAGCAGATTTTAAAGAACTAGGTAAAGGGACCCCTGACCGTTAGGTCCAGTCACGGACACCTCTGGGGTTGTGGTGCTCATCTTGCTTTACTGGCCGAGGGAGCCGACGTACAGCTTCCGGGTCATGTGGCCAGCATGTCTAAGCCGCTTCTGGCGAACCAGAGCAGCGCATGGAAACACCATTTACCATCCCGCCAGAGTGGTACCTATTTATCTACTTGCACTTTGACATGCTTTCGAACTGCTTGGTTGGCAGGAGCAGGGACCGAGAAACGGGAGCTCACCCCGTCACGGGGATTTGAACTGCCGACCTTCTGATCGGCAAGTCCTAGGCTCTGTGGTTTAACCCACAGCGCCACTCGCGTCCCATTTTAAAGAGCTACCCTGGAGTAAATAGGGATATTGCCTATACAGCTACTCATTTCTTTTTTTAAGGACCCCAATTGCCTGCATTCTGAAAACGCTGATGTTGGAGAGCTGTCAGTGCCTTACTTTGGATTCATTTATGCATTCCATTTCCATGACAAAACAGGTGATTTTTGTGCAAATGTGTCACATCTTTAAAAGTGGAAGAGCACACTCACTGAGAGGTGAAAAGGTTCCTGTGCTGTGTTAGCAGAAGGGGAAGTTCCAAGGAACAATGATATTAAATCCCCCGTGCTCCCCCTTACCCCCGCTGCAATAAAACATTCATTCTGTTTTGTCTGACGCCTCGTCTTTCCCTAAACCATTGTCAGCAGGATCCATCAACATAATAGCATTTAAGTGGTGCAGTTCAGCAAGCTTGTAAAATAGGTCCTGTTAAGCACTCCTCAAGAACGCCATTAAGACCCAGAAATGCATATGTTGACCACAGAGGCTGTGTTGGTACATTTGCAGAAGTACAGATGACACGGCTGCGTCTTAGGTTTGGCAAGATCTCCAGCTGTCCAAACTCAGCCCCTCTCGGGGGGACCCAAGCCCTGCCCTTAACATCCGACACAGTTACAGCGGCCATGTGTCTTGCTCAGGGCTCACCCAATACATTTTGTTGCCTGCAAAAAAGGTAAAATGGTCAACCTTGTACAGAAGCTGATCGGATGGGTAGCTGAATCCAGCTCCCACACTAGCAATGGAACAGCATCCATTGATACAATAAGATTAACTTTATTGTCATTGTCCCATATAGAACAACGAAATTGAAAAATACATCAGACATTCAAAAACCAACAAGCCTGCTATCCCAGATATCCCAACATGGTTAGCCCCCTAAAAACTCTGATACCCCATTTTTAAATACAACATACTCCCACAGAGACTCCTTACACTGTGTTTAAAACCAAAATCGCATTTGGATAGAAACTGCTTCTCAGGCGGCTAGTCCTAGTCTTTATAACCCTGTACCTTCTTCCAGAAGGCAGAAGCTGAAAGAGATCATTTCCGGGGTGCGCACTATCCTGCACTATCTCTGCAGCTTTCTTATGACACCTGGAAGCGTGGATTTGATTGTTGCTCAGAATGGAATGTGGTCTTCAGGCTGAAAATGTTTCCCCAGCTCTTACCTATGGAATCATAGAATTGTAGAGTTGGAAGAGACACCAAGTGTTGTTTAGTTGAACCCCCTGCAATGCAGGAATCTCAGCATCCAAGACAGATGGCCACCCAACCTCTGCTTAAAAACCTCCAATGAAGGAGAGTCCACAACCTCATGAGGGAGACTGTTCCACTGTCAAACAGCTCTTGTTGCCAGAAAGTTTTCCCCATATGTTTAGTCCAAAGTCCAAGTTAGTTCTTGTAACTTGAAGCCATTGGTTTGAGTCCTACTCTCTAGAGCAGGAGAAAACAAGCTTGCGCTATCTTCCCTGGGACAGCCCGTGAGATATTTGAAGATAATAATAATAATAATAATAATAATAATAATAATAATTTATTATTTGTACCCCGCCCATCTGGCTGGATTTCCCCAGCCACTCTGGGCGGCTTCCACAGAAACCAAAAAACACTAAAATATCATACATTAAAAGCTTCCCTGAATAGGGCCGCCTTAAGATGTCTTCTGAATGTCAGGTAGTTGTCCATCACCTTGACATCCAATGGGAGGGCATTCCACAGGGAGTTTGGATTTGATATCCCGCTTTATCATTCCCCTTGAGGAGTCTCAAAGCGGCTAGCAATCTCCTTTCCCTTCCTCCCCCACAACAAACACTCTGTGAGGTGAGTGAGGCTGAGAGACTTCAGAGACGTGTGACTGGCCCAAGGTCACCCAGCAGCTGCATGTGGAGGAGCAGGGAATCGAACCCGGTTCCCCAGATTACAAGTCCAGGCTAAATATACCCAGCAAATTCAACCGTTCCTCATAAGGCTTGGTCTCCAGAACCTTGATCTGCTAGGTTAGGCTTGGAGGTATTGACTGGATTTAAACCCTTGTCTCCCAGGTCCTACTCTGACACTGTAACCACCACACCATGCTGCTCTTAAGACAAGCACTGTTCTTAACACAACAATAGTGCATTAAAGATAAAGGGACCCCTGACCATTAGGCCCAGTCGTGACCGACTCTGGGGTTGTGGCGCTCATCTCGCTTTATTGGCCGAGGGAGCCGGTGTACAGCTTCTGGGTCATGTGGCCAGCATGACTAAGCCGCTTCTGGCAAACCAGAGCAGCACACGGAAACACTGTTTACCCTCCCGCTGGAACGGTACCTATTTATCTACTTGCACTTTGATGTGCTTTCAAACTGCTAGGTTGGCAGGAGCAGGGACCGAGCAACGGGAGCTCACCCCATCGTGGGGATTCGAACTGCCAACCTTCTGATCGGCAAGTCCTAGGCTCTGTGGTTTAACCCACAGCGCCACCCGCGTCCCATTTTAACGAGCTACCCAAGGGACACAAGAAGAGTCTTCTGGATCAGGCCAATGACCCACCTCGTCCAGCATCCTGTTCTCACAGTGGCCAACTGCATGGCTTTGGGAAACGTGAAAACACAAGAACACTCCCTTCACTTGTGGGTTCCAGCAAATAGCATTCAGAAACATTGCTGCCTCTGACCGTGGAGGCAGAGAATGGCTAGAAGCCATTGATAGCTTTCATAGAATCATAGAAGAGTTGGAAGAGACCACAAGGGCCATCGAGTCCAACCCCCTGCCAAGCAGGAAACACCATCAGAGCACTCCTGACATATGGTTGTCAAGCCTCTGCTTAAAGACCTCCAAAGCAGGAGACTCCACCACACTCCTTGGCAGCAAATTCCACTGTCGAACAGCTCTTACTGTCAGGAAGTTCTTCCTAATGTTTAGGTGGAATCTTCTTTCTTGTAGTTTGGATCCATTGCTCCGTGTCCGCTTCTCTGGAGCAGCAGAAAACAACCTTTCTCCCTCCTCTATGTGACATCCTTTTATATATTTGAACATGGCTATCATATCACCCCTTAACCTCCTCTTCTCCAGGCTAAACATGCCCAGCTCCCTTAGCCGTTCCTCATAAGGCATCGTTTCCAGGCCTTTGACCATTTTGGTTGCCCTCCTCTGGACACGTTCCAGTTTGTCAGTGTCCTTCTTGTCCATCTCCATGAATTTGTCTAATCCTCTTTTAAAGCCATTCAAGTTGGTGCCCACCACTGCTTCCCAGAGGGGCAAATTCCATAGCTCAAGACAGCATCATAGTGAAATGCAATGCATGATCCCCCCATCTAGGTTAATACATCTTCCACTCAGGTAGGGGTCCATCTCTCTCACTGAATGGTGCATATATTTGTTTTCTGTCCGTCTCAGCCAGGCAATTAAGGTAAAAAAATGTACCCAACCCTATTTGATTTGGAGATATTGGAAATAGCTTTCTTTCTTTATTAGGTGAAGGGGGCGAAAGGTTATGCTCCATTTTCACACACACACACCCCGAAAGAAATTCTCATTGTGCTGAGTCAGAAAGCTTTGGCTTTTGATCATGAGTTATTGGATAGTGAGCTGCCATTCATCTGTGGCTGGAAAACTACGGGCCTGAACAAAAAGAGAATAGAATTGGCCAGCAACCCCCCGAGGGAGAGCTCTTTTTGCAAACCTTCTCCATTCTCTAAATCAAGACCCTGGATTGCAATTGCCATTTGTCAGGCATTTGTCAAGGTTGACAATCTCTGCAGAGCCAGGCTGGAAAAGCAGAGCCTCTTGTCGCTATGAGATGATTGACAGGGTGGGTGCAGCCAGCACCAGCATTCACAGCAAGTGTGTGTTGGAGAGCTGGATCGCAATGGTAGCACCAGGCAGAACCATACTTTGTGAAATGCACACAGGTCCTGTACTACAAATGTTCATTATATGTAAAACTACTTATCCAACAGGGATGCGGGTGGCGCTGTGGGTTAAACCACAGAGCCTAGGACTTGCCAATCAGAAGGTCGGCAGTTTGAATCCCCGCAATGGGGTGAGCTCCCATTGCTCGGTCCCTGCTCCTGCCAACCTAGCAGTTCAAAAGCACCTCAAAGTGCAAGTAGATAAATAGGTACCACTCTGGCGGGAAGGTAAACGGCGTTTCTGTGCGCTGCTCTAGTTCGCCAGAAGCGGCTTAGTCATGCTGGCCACAAGACCCAGAAGCTGTATGCCAGCTCCCTCGGCCAATGAAGCGACATGAGCGCTGCAACCCCAGGGTCATTCACAACTGAACCTAACAGTTAGGGGTCCCTTAACCTTTTTACTTATCCAACATGACAAATGAGTACCCAAAACCTCCCTATACATACCATTGATCTCCTGCTTTGGAGGGTAGGACATGAACCAGTAGCTTCAAGTTACAAGAAAGGAGATTCTGACTAAACATCAGGAATAACTTTCTGACAGTAAAAGGTCTAGCACCCCTGGATGGTTAAGTCTAGTCAAAGGCGACTATGGGGTGCAGTACTCATCTAGCTTTCAGGCTGACGGAGCCGGCGTTTGTCTGCAGACAACTTTCTGGGTCATGTGGCCAACATGACTAAAGCACTTCTGGTGCAATGGGACACCGTGACGGAAGCCAGAGTGCACGGAAATGCTATTTACCTTCCCACCACAGAGGTACCTATTTACTTACTTGCACTGGTATGCTCTCAAACTGTTAGGTTGGCAGGAGCTGGGACAGAGCAACAGGAGCTCACCCCGTCACGCAGATTTGAACTGCTGACCTTCTGAGCAGCAAGCCCAAGAGTGGTCTAGACCAACCATTGTTCAACAGTGGAATGGGCTTTGTTAGGAGGTTGTGGACTTTCCTTCTTTGGAGGTTTTTAAGCAGAGGTTGGAAGGCCATCAGTCTTAGATGCTTTAGCTGAGATTCCTTAATCATCATCATCATCTTTGGGAGGCTTCCAGCAAAATACAAAAACATAATATAATGTCAAATATTAAAAACTGCACGATACTGGGCTGCCTTCAGATGTCTTCTAAAAGCTGTGTAGTTCTTTGTCTCCTTGACATCTGATGGGAGGGAGCTCCAAGAAGGAATTGCAGAGGGTTGGACTAGATGATGCAAACAGCCAGACCTAAGTATCCCTTCCAACTCTACAATTCTATGAATCTCTATGCAAACAGCCAGACCTGTGTGTGGTACAAATAAGCAGTATTAAACAAGGCTTACTTTGTGTGCTTTGTTGGTCCGTGGCAGCAGTTTCACCAGAAACCATGCGAGGCGTGGGGAGGAAGGGGAATGATTGGACAAAAAAGAGACACATTTTTTCCCTTCCTTGTTTGTCTTTTGCAAGGTTTCAGAAGGTTTTCCTGGATTTCCCCATCATTGTGTTCAAAGTTCTGTGGTCGGGAATGAATTGGAACTTTCCCCATAGGACTCAATGGAAATCTTCAACTCTTTATGCAAATGCTTACCTAACTTATAGTTTCCTGAGAGTGCATAGTGTTCAGATAGTGAGACCTGTGTTTACACAACATTGAACAGTGGGCCTGGTGGGCCTGGTGAGGTGTAAGGCAGGAGGCCAGCAGTAGGTGGCGCCAGAGCCAATGACAGGCAGAGTCTCCCTGTGTACTTCTATGAATGGAACACCGAGACACAGGAGAGGGAAAGTGATAGATACTGTCAACTCCTGCACTGCTTGTAACCAAAACTGGAAAGGTTCAGGCTGCCATCTTGATTCAAGATGGCGTCAAATGGTATCCAAACATAGATGAAAAGCTCCTCCTTGATCTCAGGAAATGCCAGGCCAAATTGGGTGGTGACATTTTTGCCTGCCTCTCTCTTCATCCCAAAGAAGAGCAAAGTAGCAACAATTAAAAATACTGCAAAATTAAAAGCATCTAAAAACAAACGAAGGAACCTCTCAAGGATCCTCAGTGTTGAGCGTTCTGGTGAGTGGTGATTTGTCCCGCCCCTGTGCCCAAATGCACACTCCATTTTAGCAACGAAAAAATAAATATTAATCAAGATTTGTGTGTTTGCTTACCTGGAAAATAATAAGCAGAGTGGCAAGGAATTGAGCTTTTGAAGTAAACAGGATAGCGCAGGGAGAAAAACATTGGCGGAGGCTAACTTAAAATAAAGCACTTGACCCTCAAGGCAAAATATTAAAATGCTGTTTTGGCAGCCAGAACGGATAGCCGAGTTGCTGAAAGAGTACCAGCTTTTTTAAAAAAGAATAATAATAATAATAAAGGTAGACAAATACCAGCCCTAATCCCAATTCTCCCACCGCGTTCTGCAAGCTGAGTGAAACTCGAGGGGGAAATTCTTATTACAGCAAATAGGTGTGAGTCTAGAGGAAAAAATTAAGTCAACCTGACAATTTACAAATTCCTTTTCAAGCATGAAAGGTGGGCGAAAACACTGGGTTATTTTTAAATCTGAGCTGCCGAGGTGTGTTTTGTAGCTGTTAATAGCACTGTCAGAGAATGAGGGACACAGAGAGAAGAGGTCTCATTATCAGACAGAGCTTCATCTCCTGGAGTGGAGCCGAGGAGAGACAGGGCTTTTTGTCAAGCGACCAATATTGGAAGGGTGCGGGGAGGGAAGCTCATGTCCGGGAGAGGTTTCTCAAGTTATGGTGAGGCCTGGGAGTCTGCTTCTGATGCAGAGCAAAGATGGAAGCTCACCTCTGCTCTGGGGAATTTTGTATTTTGTTATTTGCATAACCTTTTTTTGTCCCCCCCCCAATCCTAACCTGACAATGGCCCGACACCCACTCTTGCTGAGGAAAACAAATACCCAGTGCAAGTAGAGAAGCAGAGAAGGTGAAAGAAGTCAAGAGGAAAGGAATGTCTGCCAAGAACTGACAATCTTCTTAGGCCAGGATGGAGATGCACATGGAAGATGGAGCAAACTTATTTTCTGCTGCTCCAGAGGATAGGACCTGAACCACTGGATTCAAGTGACTAGTGTAATAAACAAAATCTGCCCTTATTCCCTTATGGGGTACACAAGAGCCCTTGTAGAGTCTTTTGTAGGTTCTCCATCGGTAGGAGAAAATAACAGAGGCCAACCAGAGAATACTGAGAAGCAAAGCAGCTAGTAAGCTTGATCTTTATTCAACTATTGCAACAGGGTGCCCCCTCACAGACAGGAGAAAGGAGGAGGAACCCCTAACAAAAGTGTGCCTGCCCTTATATAGACATTTAAAATTGCCCACCCTTGAGTCCAAGACCACGCCCAGAAGCATCATACATACATCACAGAAGGGGTATATCCCAAGACCACCCCCCAGATACATCATACCTACATCACAGAAAAGGTGGTCTACAACAGAAATCTGAGTGTGTTGTTTATTTCCTGTCTGGCAGGTTACCTGTTTAATGATCACTTGATTGGATTGCCTGGGGAGCCTTCCCAGTCTTTTGTAATGATAAATACTTAGTTCCTGAGCCAGGTCACAGGCTCACACCCTATTCATATCTTAAATGTGCCCTTAAGACAGGATTTGTAAGGAAAGAGACAATGGGGAGGTCTCCTACTTTGACCTTGCAGAGAAATATTTGAGGTCAATTTGTTGAGGACTTTTTTCTGTGGGGTTTCAGACATGTGGTTTATCTATTTATGTACGTGCTTGCTTGGTACATTTATGAACATTTATTACCTATCTAAGAACTTAAAATTCTTATAACACTAGAAAGGAGATTCTGTTGCAACCTTAGGAAGAACTTTTCTCTCTTTTCTTGGAGGTTTTTAAACAGAAGTTGCATTGCCATCTCTCCAGGATTATTTAGCAGTGTTAGAAAGTGAGTTATGAAAGCTAGAAGCTAAATAGCACCTTTAACTTTGGTTATGGGCACAACAACAGAATGTCTAGGTCCACTTTTTTATAAGAAGAATACAAAGCTGTAGATGAAGGAACTGCAGCTAAAATATTATGTTCATTTTTCACATAGTCTAGTCATTCCCCTGCCCATTCCCCTAATATTCTTAAGAGGGTCTCTTCTCCAGTCTTCAGAGAGTAGCTGGAAGTGTGGAGGCTGAAAAAGGTCTGCCTTTCCTTCCACCCTGCAGTTTTGATCTGAAATCTTATGCGCAGCAGCTCAGAAACTGCTCGCCCTAATGAAATTCCCTGTCGCAAAATATGCCTAGAACAATGGGAGTTTCTAACACTGTTCTTTAGCTGTGATTCCTGCATTGCAGATGGTTGGTCTAGATGATTCTCAGAGTCCCATTCAACTCTCCAATTCCATGATGAACTAAGTAATCAAATAAGTAGCACACATGCACACACACACAAATTACCAACTAATTTTTCGAAACAGACAAGGGAATCGGAAGCTATTTTTAAAAATTAGGCCCAGAGAAATCTGTTCAGGTCGCCTTTGAAGCATGATTCAAACACTTGGTCATTGGTGCCAAACTCCTGAGGATTTTGCCAGAGCAGAAGGCTTCATACTCACAGCTCCCCTAAGAGAGAAAGTTCAGTTTGTTTTCAACCAATCAAGCTGGTCTATTCCCGGCAGCAGCAGCATCACCTCTCTGAAGCAGAGCGAGAACTTCAGGATTGAAATTGGCCCAGCTTTCCGAGTCGACACAGATCAGATAAACAACACATTCATTTATTTCTCCAAGGAGCCGGGAATGATAAACAAAAGGGTAACGTCTCCCCGCTTTAAGAACATAGCTGACGCATCGTGTTACATTTGTGTAATGGTATTCAATTAACACATTGCTGTTGTTGGTTGATTAAAAATTAACTGTGAACACTTATTTAACATTTACCCACTTGCAGATGCTCCCTTGACTTATGAGGATTGTCGGGAGTTTAAAAATATTGGGGGAGCGCGGAGAAGGGGCCGCTTCTGCCTCCCCTCGTCACTTTAATGAAGTGAGATTAGTTTTTGTAGGGGATCTTGAAGCCATATTGCTGAAAATATCACCCCCACAAATAGAGAATTTGTCTATATATTATGTTCCTCATATGTCTTCTGCATCTGTGTCTCACCTTTCTCCCTTGAACTGGTTTCCCATGATGGCCATGCTCTGATTCAACATTAAATTGCAGCAATGCTTCTGAATGCCACTGGCTGGAAAGCATGGAGGTGTGGGGCAGGGAGAGTACTGTTGCACTCATGTCTAGCTTGCAGGCCTCGTACAGCAGACCCTCCAAGTGTCCGCATTTTCCAGGGACAGTCCCATACCGTCCCAACATTTTTCTGATGAAAATAGGGATGTCCTATTCAACAACAACAACAACAACAACAACAACAACAATATTTCACCCATCTGACTGGGTTGCCCCAGCCACTCTGGGCAGCTTCCAACATAGATAAAACTGTCCCTGGAAAATATGGACACTTGGAGTCTCTGCAGTCCCAGATCTACAGAAGAAGAAGAAGAAGAAGAAGAAGAAGAAGAAGAGGAGGAGGAGGAGGAGGAGTTTGGATTTGATACCCCGCTTTATCACTACCCAAAGGAGTCTCAAAGTGGCTAACATTTTCCTTTCCCTTCCTCCCCCACAACAAACACTCTGTCAGGTGAGTGAGGGACTTCAGAGAAGTGTGACTAGCCCAAGGCCACCCAGCAGCTGCATGTGGAGGAGCGGGGACGCGAACCCGGTTCACCAGATTACGAGACTACCGCTCTTAACCACTACACCACACTGGCTCTCAGAAGACCTCTGAGTTTCTAATTTGATCCCAGAATCTCCTGTTGGAAGTAGTGTAGAGTGTAGAGCTACCCAGTCAGGTTGGGATATAAAGAAGAAGAAGAAGAAGAAGAAGAAGAAGAAGAAGAAGAAAGGACACCCCTCTTTTCACTGGAGAAATGCTGGAGGGCATGTGTACAGGCATCCTGTTGGTCACTGTGAGAAAAAGATGCTGCACCTGAATGGGCTATTGGCTTGATCCAGCAGGCTCAGTTTATGTTCTTAAGTATATGTGCAATGATGTCAAACACACTCTCCCCCCCCCCCCCGCTGTGCAAGACTTTGGGTGCTAAGAAACCCCACAGCAACAGAAGATCAGATCTCAAGAGGAAATAGTGGGTGAGAGACTTGGTGTGTTTGTGTGTGCAATGAGGGAGGGGAGCCGAGCGCCTTGTTTTGCTTATGTTGTTAAAAGAACATCTGAACCGCAGTTCTGGAAGAGGTCTCCTCTTCTTTTGAAAGCCTGCTGTTTGATAGAGTGTCACCCGTCCCCTCCTTTCAGAAGAACCAGCTGGCAGCTAAGTGCTAAAGCCACTGACTCGCATGTGTTTTTCTGACATTTAACAAATGGGAACAGCTTGCAGATCTGCGTTAAGTCACTCTGTCTGGCAAATAATCATCGGCTATGCGGCGTCGATGTTCAGAACATTAGCGCAAACACAAAAAAGGAGGGGAGGGGGAGAGGGAGGAAGGGAACAAATAAATTGTGCCATTGGAAACCCTTTGCAGGAGGACCTATCCGTGTGGGTGGGGAGACTTTTGGGAAAGAAAGGAATGCATTCGAATATAAGGACATCAGAGGAGGCCTAGTGGATCGGGTCAAAGGCTCATTTAGTCCCATCTCTACTTCCAACTAGATGCTAGTGGGAAACCTGCAAACAGGACCAGAATTCAACAGCACTCTCCCCTCCTCTGGTTTCCAGCAACTGACATTCAAACTTCTGGTATGCAGGCTGAGACCTTATCTGCCCACAGACTGTCTCACCAGGGTGGTGCATGCTCTAGTTATCTCTCACTTGGACTACTGCAATGTGCTTTATGTGGGGCTACCTTCAGAGGTGACCCAGAAGCTACAACTAATCCAGAATGTGGTAGCTAGACTGGTGACTGGGAGTGGCTGCCGAGACCACATAACACCTGTCTTGAAAGACCTACACTGGCTCCCAGTATGTTTCTGAGCACAATTCAAAGTGTTGGTGCGGACCTTTGAAGCCCTAAACAGCCTCGGTCCAGTATACCTGAAGGAGCATCTCCACCCCCATTGTTCTGCCCAGCCACTGAGGTCCAGCACCGAGGGCCTTCTGGCGGTTCTCTTCCTGCAAGAAGCCAGGTTACAGGGAACCAGGCAGAGGGCTTTCCCAGTAGTGGCACCCGCCCTGTGGAACGCCCTCCCACCAGATGTCAAAGAGAAAAACAACTACCAGACTTTTAGAAGACATCTGAAGGCAGCCCTGTTTAGGGAAGCTTTTAATGCTTAATAGGTTATTGAATTTTAGTATTCTGTTGGAAGCTGCCCAGAGTGGCTGGGGAAACCCAGCCAGATGGGCGGGGTATAAATAATAAATTAATAATAATAATAATAATAATAATAATAATAATAATAATAATAATAATAATAATAATATCTTTATTGTCATTGCCCCCTCTCGGGGACAACGAAATTACTTACAACGAAATAATAATAATAATTATTATGTTGTAGATGGTACACAGAGCCATGATGGATAGCAACCAGCAATGACCTTATCCTCCATGAATTTGTCTAAACCGTTTTTAAAGCTATCCAAGTTGGGATCCATGACTACCTTCTGAGGGAGTCCATTCCACTGTCAAACAGCTCCTACTGTTTTGTCTTGTAACCTTTTCTCACAGGGGAGCTTCTCCAACCCTACAATCACTTGGGCGGCCACTTTTCCAGCTCTACAATACCCTCTTCATATTAGGAAGCCAGAACTCTATGCAATATCAAATGCAATCACACCATAGATTTACCCAGCAGCAATAGGTTACTGCACTTCTGTCATTCATAGTCATACTGCCTCCAGCCTTGCTGGTCCATCGAGTCTAGCATCACGTTTCTGACGGTGTCAAATTTTAGGGCTGGCCTGCCCATGAGGCAAGGTGAGGCAGTCACCTCAGGTGGCAGGTCCCGCTACCTTTGCCCTTGCCCGCCCCTGCCACTCCACCTCCATTACAGCAGGCAGATACCACCAAACCTGCCTCCTTCAAAGCCATGTGTGTTTGGTGAAGCATTTTCCGTATTGTCTGAAGTCGCACAAATTCCTAAGCCAGCCCTGGTAATTCGATGCCTCTGGGAAGCTTGCAAGCAGAGCAAGAGAGGGTCACAGGATGGTGACCAGGCCATGTGGACCAGTCTTGCCAGCCTGGTAGCCCAGCCTTAGATGGATGTGTGAAGTCCCCCTTCGCCGGTTTCCAACCTATGACCTGGCCTGGGGAAAGAGTACCTAGAAATAGAGGATACAGAAGAGAATGAGGATTTGGTTCCATCCTTGGGGGAAGAACTATCAGGACATTCAACATGGACTTTCCTGGCTAGAGGACAGAGCCCTCCCTCCCTCCACTGATTCAGAAGAGGCGTCTGCCACAGGACCCCTGTTTCCCCAAGATGTTATGATAAGGTGGGGTGCCTTCAACAAGCCAGGGAGGAGCTAAGCTACAGATCCAGTTAACATACATAATAGTTCAGATGGATCTGAAAAAGCAAGGACAACAGCTATTACTGCTGCCTCAGCAGGACCTTGGGAACTCTCCCTGGTGCTGAAAGTGATCTGGGTACCCTTGGATTCTTGATTTGGCTTCTTGCTCCATTTTCAGTGTCAAGCAACATTTAACTGTTGGTCTAGTAGGTTCATCTTGACCTAGGCAGCAGGGTTGCACCCTATTAAAAAGATGCCATATTATGATATCAGAACATCGATCCTTCTATCTCTGACTGCTTCTGGGTCAGACCAATGGCCTCACTAGTCCCGCATCCTGTTCTCACAGTGGCCAACAAGATGCCCAGATTGGAAACCCACAAATAGGACCCAAGCGCAAGAGCAATGTGCTTTCTCAACAACTGGTATTTGCAAGAACCACAGCTTCCAACTATGGAGGAAGACCATGGCCATCGTCTTTTAAAGACCTCCAAGTTGGTGGTCATCAGTTGGCGGCTTTTGCCACCCTGCAATCTTAGATTTTTCACATGTAATTTCACCACATGTGATTTTATTACATTTGGACATTACTGATTCTGTAAGGTTTATGTTAACTAGTTCTTAATGTTTGCATATGTTTTTACACCCTCCTCTGTAAAACACTTTGAGGTTTTCTCTTAAGTGGTTACATAGGAATAAATAAATAAATGAAATGAAATAAACATTGAATTTGGGACTTTGTCCTTCTAAGGCTTGTGTCTGGTCACAGAGCTTTGGAGCCACCCATTGAATGCAATCTACTTTTAACTCCTCGGGCAGCAAAACGGTCCACCTCTGATTTTGGTAGCAGAGGACCTATCCTCATATTCGCCATCCAAAAAATGGATTATTCTGCCACAAGGAGCTGCACTAATGTGTCTGCATTTCAAAGTGAGAGATCGGTAGTGTGGGGTGGGGGGGCTTTATCCCCAAGAGATGAGATTAAAACCAGAAACAGTTGATAAAGAATCTATTGTAGCCCCACGTATTAGAAGGGAGAGTTATTGTATCTTCCGGATCCATCAAGGTGATAAAGTAACAGATCACGCCGAAGGAGAGGCTGGAAACGGAGCCCAGTTTTCCCATATGAGTAAACAGAGTCTTGTGGCTCTCAGACGGCACTATAAATCCAAGCTAAGCATTTCAGGTCTATATCAGGGTGACAGAAAGCTTCGCGCCTTGTGATTCATCCTGAACGGATGCATCATCTTTTTGTTCCAATCTAATCAGGAACATTTTTGAAATGCCCATTTTTCTTTCGCAGTCAAAAAAAGGCAGGGAAGAGATTTAGTTAGGGTTGTTTTTCTTCCTTCCTGCCTTCTTCTTCTTCCCCCATTTGATGTGAAGTTTGAAAAACGTCTATCTATCTATCTATGAATGACTTGCCTTCTTAGCAGAGGACCCTTCTGGTGGAGGAAGGTCCCAACTCTTATGTTTTACCCCCATCTAGTGGTATCTGTGTAATTTTGCATTCTAGGCTGGTGATATTATATGATGGTGCTTTTAAAAAATAATGGGTTCACCATTTCACTGTTACTACTTGTGGACTGATCGGGGAATCCTTGGTCAATTTCAAACTTTTTTTAATTAGCAGCCATAGCTAAGAGTTAGAACACAACAGGATAGTTCATTTGATTAGAGGGTGGTGCCGAGAAGGAGAAGGTTGCAGGTTCGAACCCCACATAGGACAGCTGCATATTCCTGCATTGCAGGGGGTTGGACTAAAATCAGCCTTTGTCAACCTGTGGGTCACCAGATGTTGTTGAACTACAACTCCCAGCACCCCTAGCTAGCAAGGCCAGAGCTCAGGGATGATGGGAGCTGTAGTCCAACAACATCTGGGGACCCACAGGTTGAGAACCTCTGGAAGGGTCCCTTCCAACTCTACAATTCTAACATTTTATATGAGCAAGTGGGGAGATTTTGTAGACTTTTGGACACCACATTTGTATTGCATTGCTGCTGTTTTGTTGTTTGGAGGCGTCCACAAAGACATCTGTCCCCAAGCCTAGTGCCCTAGAGATGTTTCAAACTACAACTCCCATCAGTCTAAAAGATCTCAGGAATGTCCTCCCCTCTTTTAGTGAGTAGGCTGAACTCTCAAACTGGCCATCTGTCTTGCTTCTCCATCTGTATTTCTGTGAGGAAAACAACAACAATATATTGTTTGTGTGTCCCGCTCCCCTCCCAATATTCTGATAAGGATGTTGTTGTTTAGTCGTGTCCGACTCTTTGTGACCCATACATACTGGGAAAATCTCTGGATGATTGTTGTTGTTGTTTAGTCGTTTAGTCGTGTCCGACTCTTCGTGACCCCTTGGACCAGAGCACGTCAGGCACTCCTGTCTTCCACTGCCTCCCACAGTTTGGTCAAACTAATGCTGGTAGCTTCGAGAACACTGTCCAACCATCTCATCCTCTGTCATCCCCTTCTCCTTGTGCCCTCCATCTTTCCCAACATCAGGGTCTTTTCCAGGGAGTCTTCTCTTCTCATGAGGTGGCCAAAGTATTGGAGCCTCAGCTTCAGGATCTGTCCTTCCAGTGAGCACTCAGGGCTGATTTGCTTAAGAATGGATCGGTTTGAACTTCTTGCAATCCATGGGACTTTCAAGAGTCTCCTCCAGCAGCATAATTCAAAACCTGGAGCAGGAACCGGCAAGCCACTCCAGTCTCCCTGCTAAGAAAACTTCATGGACAAAGCCACTCTTTGCCACTGTGTAAAGAGTCTCCTCCAGCACCATAATTCAAAAGCATCAATTCTTTGGTGATCAGCCTTCTTTATGGTCCAGCTCTCACTTCCGTACATACTGGGAAAACCATAGCTTTAACTATATGGACCTTTGTTGGCAAGGTGATGTCTCTTCTTTTTAAGATGCTGTTTAGGTTTGTCGTTGCTCTGATAAGGATAGAGAGTGTTTTTTTCTGGGGGAATGCAGGGGTACAGATACCCCTAAACATTTTGTGAATCTTTGTACTTTTGTCTGTTTACTGTATTTATTTTTCCCGATCCGAACTATAAATAGTGATTTTCTTGAGTCAAAATGAGAGTACCCCTAAACAATTTTTTTAGAAAAAAGCACTGAGGATAGATATTTTCACTCCATTATATATAAAAAGGGGGGAGGGGGAGAAGCAGCACGTGAACAAGAGCGGGCAAGCCTTGCCACAAATGCCAAGACGTTAAACACACAATTATATTTTTTTTATTTGAGATCTAACTTTTCTATGCCACAGTGGAGCTTTGGAGCTTGCACAGCACAAGAGTGTATTGTGAATATTTAACTTGCTAAATATTCAGTTTCCCCGTGCACATAAAAACTAGTATGTGTGTGTGTGTGTGTGTGTGTGTGTGTGTGTATCTATCTATCTATACACATATACATATATATATATATATATATGCTTTCGTAGATTTTCACGGGTACAGGAATGCAGGTTTTGGTGTCTTCGGGTGTCTTCCCGTGTAAGAGTCGGGGTGTCTGTGCGACGTTTCGACGAGGTCTCACTCGTCATCTTCAGGCTGGTGATTTCGGCTTCTTGTTACTGGAACAGAGCAGAGTCTGGTGTTTGAGTTCCTATAAATACTGTTGAGGGGTGTGGTGTATAGCCTCCAACGTTCTGGGCAGAGAGGAAGTTCCTAGATTAGTGTGCCTTTTCTTCTTTTGTTCCTTAATTACTTGAGGGATATCTTGGGTGATTTCATGAGTGATATTCAGAATATCACTGGGTGGGTCATTAAGTGTAGATTAGTTGCTAAAGCTTTCGTGTCTTGACCTCTTGAGCTTGTGAAGAGTTTTTCTGAGAAGATGGCTGTGCTGCATTTAGTTGTGCTCTGGCTTGGCTTCGTGTATAGGGGCGAGCTATGGTTTTGTGCCTTGTGCCAGCCAGATCTGTGTAGGGATTGCAGGGGGGTGCAGCATCCGGAGGTGCCACTATAGTTTGGCTACTGGATGGAGTCTGTAATATGTCTGTGGAGAGGGTCTGGGTTTGGGTCTGGTGTGGTTGATTGGTGACGGCGTTCTGTGTGCCTCTGGTTCTGGTGTCGGTTTTTGTGGGGAGGGCTAATTTCCAGATGTCTGGCAGGCGGGACGTGTCGTCACGCTTGTTCATGTTGTGAGGGTGTTTTTCTATCTCGATGGCTTCCATGATTATTCTCTTGTGGTGATGTTCCATGTTAAAGAGCAATTTGGAATCTGCAAAATTAATTTCATGTCCTGTTTCTTTCATGTGTTGGAAAAGAGAGGAAGTTTTTTCTTCTTTTTTGACGGCATTCTTGTGTTCTGCGATACGTGCCTTTATTCGTCTGTTTGTTTGTCCAATGTACGTGGCTGGGCAGACTTTGCAGGGTATTTCATAGACCCCTTGGTTTTCCAGCTGGATTTTGTCTTTTGGGTTTCTGAGGATATTGGCTATTTTTTGGTTGGTGCAGAAGGCTGTTTTGATATTGTGTTTATGGAGGATTTTGCTGATTTTGTCTGTAGTGCCCTTGATATAAGGAAGGAGGGCCATGCCATTGTTTTCTTCTGTGTCTTGGTTTTTGGGGGGTGTTTCTTTTTGGATTAGCTTCGTAACCCTGTTTTTCTGGTATCCATTGGCGATTAACACATTTGAGAGATTCTGTAACTCAGTTGTCAAGTGGTCTTTGTCAGCCAGGCGTTTGGTTCTGGAGATGAGAGTCTTGGCTACGGAGTTTATTTGTGCAGGGTGGTGGTGTGATTGTGCATGTAAGTAGCGGTTGGTGTGTGTTTTTTTCCGGTAGATAGTGTGTCCTAGGGAGCCATCAGGTTTTTTGTAGATTAGGACGTCAAGAAAGGGGAGTTGGTTGTTGTCTTCTATTTCCATAGTGAATTGTATTTTGGGGTGTAGGCTGTCACACATCTCAACAGCCTACACCCCAAAATACAATTCACTATGGAAATAGAAGACAACAACCAACTCCCCTTTCTTGACGTCCTAATCTACAAAAAACCTGATGGCTCCCTAGGAAACACCATCTACCGGAAAAAAACACACACCAACCGCTACTTACATGCACAATCACACCACCACCCTGCACAAATAAACTCCGTAGCCAAGACTCTCATCTCCAGAACCAAACGCCTGGCTGACAAAGACCACTTGACAACTGAGTTACAGAATCTCTCAAATGTGTTAATCGCCAATGGATACCAGAAAAACAGGGTTACGAAGCTAATCCAAAAAGAAACACCCCCAAAAAACCAAGACACAGAAGAAAACAATGGCATGGCCCTCCTTCCTTATATCAAGGGCACTACAGACAAAATCAGCAAAATCCTCCATAAACACAATATCAAAACAGCCTTCTGCACCAACCAAAAAATAGCCAATATCCTCAGAAACCCAAAAGACAAAATCCAGCTGGAAAACCAAGGGGTCTATGAAATACCCTGCAAAGTCTGCCCAGCCACGTACATTGGACAAACAAACAGACGAATAAAGGCACGTATCGCAGAACACAAGAATGCCGTCAAAAAAGAAGAAAAAACTTCCTCTCTTTTCCAACACATGAAAGAAACAGGACATGAAATTAATTTTGCAGATTCCAAATTGCTCTTTAACATGGAACATCACCACAAGAGAATAATCATGGAAGCCATCGAGATAGAAAAACACCCTCACAACATGAACAAGCGTGACGACACGTCCCGCCTGCCAGACATCTGGAAATTAGCCCTCCCCACAAAAACCGACACCAGAACCAGAGGCACACAGAACGCCGTCACCAATCAACCACACCAGACCCAAACCCAGACCCTCTCCACAGACATATTACAGACTCCATCCAGTAGCCAAACTATAGCGGCACCTCCGGATGCTGCACCCCCCTGCAATCCCTACACAGATCTGGCTGGCACAAGGCACAAAACCATAGCTCGCCCCTATACACGAAGCCAAGCCAGAGCACAACTAAATGCAGCACAGCCATCTTCTCAGAAAAACTCTTCACAAGCTCAAGAGGTCAAGACACGAAAGCTTTAGCAACTAATCTACACTTAATGACCCACCCAGTGATATTCTGAATATCACTCATGAAATCACCCAAGATATCCCTCAAGTAATTAAGGAACAAAAGAAGAAAAGGCACACTAATCTAGGAACTTCCTCTCTGCCCAGAACGTTGGAGGCTATACACCACACCCCTCAACAGTATTTATAGGAACTCAAACACCAGACTCTGCTCTGTTCCAGTAACAAGAAGCCGAAAGCACCAGCCTGAAGATGACGAGTGAGACCTCGTCGAAACGTCGCACAGACACCCCGACTCTTACACGGGAAGACACCCGAAGACACCAAAACCTGCATATATATAGTAGTAGTAGTATTAAAATAAATAATGTAAGTAAAATGTTTAAACATATATATATATATATATATATATATATATATATATATATATATATATATGTTTAAACATTTTACTTACATTATTTATTTTAATACTACTACTACTACTACTACTAATTTTATCATTTATACCAGGCCACTCTGGGCGGCTTCCAACACATATAAACACATTTACTGGGGTGGAATGGGTGTGCGGCATAATTTAACACAATATAGTAAAAAGAACAGCAACGATAATATCCAGCTTTCAAGCCTATTCGACTTCATGGGCTCCGATGAAAGCTAAGCCCCTCCCACCAAAGTCCCTTACCTTCAACCTTCCCCCTTTTTGAGCAGCACGGAAAAGCTTCCCCCATATGGCGCCGCCATCTTTGCCCCTCCCCATTCCTTCGTTGGGCGCGGCCATCATTATCATTGTCCTCGTCGTTTTCCGTACGCGGCGCCGCCATCTTTATTCCGGGCAGTAAAGCCGGCCGCGAAGGGAGCAGGAAACTTCCTGGCAGGCTTCGCTGTGCCCTTTGGAACGCCAGCGGAGGAGGCTCCTGCTCCAATCAGACGGCCGCTCCGAGGCCGGGCGGCTGCTGATTGGAGGAGCGCGGGGGGCGGGCTATGGGCGGAGCTCCCGTGGAGCCACCAGCTGCTTGGAAAGGAGCAGAAGGGCGAGCGAGGAGGGAGGGATCCCGGAGCAGCCGCCATGGGGGAGGCAGAGAAGTTCTATTATGTTTACAGCTGCGACCTGGACATCAATGTGCAGCTCAAGATGTGAGTGGGAGGGAGGAATGCATGCATGCATCAATCAATCAATCAATGCACATTTATCTGCATGCCTAGAGGCATGCTTTTGGGGGGTTGGCAAGATATATGGGTGTTGGTGGGGGGTGCAGCCCTATAGGGCAGGCATAGGCAACCTCAGCCCTCCAGACGTTTTGGGACTACAGTTCCCATCATCCCTGACCACTGGTCCTGTTAGCTAGGGATCATGGGAGTTGTAGTCCCAAAACAGCTGGAGGGCCGACGTTGCCTCTGCCTGCCATAGGGGCAAGGGGTCACCATCTCAGTGTCAGAGCCCCTGCTATGGGAAGCTTTTAATATCTGGTGGATTATTGCGTTTTAATATTTTGTTGGAAGCCACTCTGTGTGGCTGGGGAAACCCAGCCAGATGGGCGGGGTATAAATAATAAATTATCATTGTTATTATTATAATGCTGAAAGCATCAGGTTCCATCCCCAGTGGCGCCTACAGGAAGTGCTGGGAATGTCACCTGCCTGGAACACAGGAGAGGTGCTACTGCCAGCCCGTGTGGGCAATGTTGAACTGGACAGACCAATAATCCGACTCAGCTCCTTTCTGATGTAGGGAATGGGACGTTTTTGAAGTGAAGATTGCTAATGTTCTGCAATGCATCTTTTTTTCTTTTTTTTTTTTGCTAGTCTGTTTTTATTATTGTCATTACGTTCAATTAATCATTGCAGTTAATTTGGTATTTGCTCCAAATGTAAAGATAAAGGAAAGGGTACCCCTGACCACTAGGTCCAGTCGTGACTGACTCTGGGGTTGTGGTGCTCATCTCGCTTTATTGGCTGAGGGAGCCGGCGTACAGCTTCCAGGTCATGTGGCCAGCGTGACTAAGCTGCTTCTGGCAAACCAGAGCTGCACATGGAAACGCCGTTTACCTTCCCGCCGGAGCGGTACCTATTTATCTACTTGCACTGGTGTGCTTTCGAACTGCTAGGTTGGCAGGAGCTGGGACCGAACAACAGGAGCTCACCTCGTCGCAGGGATTTGAACCGCCGACCTTCTGATCGGCAAGCCCAAGGCTCAGTGGTTTAACCCACAGCGCCGAGAGGCTTGAACTGTAGCAAGAGGCATCAGTAGGGCAGTACCTGCCTTGCAAGCAGGAGGTCTTGGGTTCAATTCCCAATCGCACCTCCAGCGAGCGTTAGGAACGTCGCCTGCCTGAAACCTAGGAGACGTGCTGCTGCCAGTCCATGTGGGCAATGCAGTTCTGGATGGGCTCAGTATAACACAGCTTGCTG
Source organism: Podarcis vaucheri (assembly GCF_965113315.1). Taxonomy (NCBI): domain Eukaryota; kingdom Metazoa; phylum Chordata; class Lepidosauria; order Squamata; family Lacertidae; genus Podarcis; species Podarcis vaucheri. The sequence goes on from NC_138749.1 coordinate 7,366,253, forward strand.
ATATAGTGAACGGGACATTTTTGAGGCGAAGGTTCTGCAAGGCATCTTTTTCCCCCTTGTTTGTTTTGTTGTTATTATTATTAAAATAAATAATTTGTCGGTGCGATTGATTCGACATTTGCTCAAGGGCCCCAAATGTACTTTAAAACAAGGCTTGAATTGCAGCAAGAGGTATTAGCAGGGCAGCAAGCAACCTTGCAAACTGAGGGTCCCAGTTGCACCTCTAAGTAGAGTTGGGAACGTCCCCTGCCTGACACCCTGGAGAACTTGCTGCTGTCCGTGTGAGCTATGCAGAGTGACTTCTCCCTCTCCTTTTGAGTCTGAATGCTTTCCCATTTAAAAAAATAATGCCTTGCCCATAGAAATTAGCATATCAAGAAGGTCAAGCTAGCCATAGCCCTTCCCCTTTATTCCTACTTTTCTACATGCAGGAAGTTCTCTCGCACACCCTCTTCAGACACTGGAGCCATAACCTACGGTTTGAAGTGGAATGGTCTTAGAAATAGGCTTAGTACCTTGCCTCCTGCATAAGCCTGCTTTAGGCAAGGAACAATTCTCCAGTAGATGGACTTACAGTGAGGGGGGGGAAGTATTTGATCCCCTGCTAAATTTGTCCGTTCGCCCTCTGACGAAGAAATGACCAGTCCATAATTTTAATGGTAGGTTTCTTTTAGCTGTGAGAGACAGAAAAACAATGGGGAAAAACCCCCAGAAACCCAGAAGACGAAAGTCAGAGATTGATGTGCATTATAATGAGTGAAATAAGTATTTCATCCCTTTGCAAAAGATGACTTAGTTGTTGTTGTTAATCGTTTAATCGTGTCCGACTCTTCGTGACCCCCTGGACCAGAGCACGCCAGCCACTCCTGTCTTCCACTGCCTCCCGCAGTTTGGTCAAACTCATGCTGGTAGCTTCAAGAACACTGTCCCACCATCTCGTCCTCTGTCGTCCCCTTCTCCTTACGCCCTCCATCTTTCCCAGCATCAGGGTCTTTTCCAGGGAGTCTTCTCTTCTCATGAGGTGGCCTCAGCTTCAGGATCTGTCCTTCCAGTGAGCACTCAGGGCTGATTTCCTTAAGAATGCATATGTTTGATCTTCTTGCAGTCCATGAGACTCTCAAGAGTCTCCTCCAGTACCAGAATTCAAAAGCATCAATTCTTCAGCGATCAGCCTTCTTTATGGTCCAGCTCTCGCTTCCATACATCACTACTGGGAAAACCATAGCTTTAACTATACGGACCTTTGTCGGCAAGATGACTTAGTACTTGGTGGCAAAACCCTTGTTGGCAATTACAGAGGTCAGACGTTTCTTGTAGGTGGCCACCAGGTTTGCACACATCTCAGGAGGTATTTTGCCCCACTCCTCTTTGCAGGTCCTCTCCAAGTCAGTGAGATTTCGAGGCTGATGTGTAGCTACTCAAACCTTCAGCTCCCTCCAGATTTTCAATGCGGTTAAGGTCTGGAGACTGGCTAGGCCACTCCAGAACCTTAACGTGCTGCTTCTTGAGCCACTCCTTTGTTGCCTTGGCCATGTGTTTTGGGTCATTGTCATGCTGGAATACCCATCCTCGACCCATTTTCAGTGCCCTGGCTGAGGGAAGGAGGTGCTCACCCAAGATTTGACGATACATGGTCCCGTCCATCGTCCCTTCCATACGATACAGTATGTTGTTATTATGTCTCTCACAGCTACAATAAACCTACCATTAAAATTATGGACTGGTCATTTCTTTGTCAGAGGGCAAACGAGCAAATTTAGCAGGGGATCAAATACTCCCCCCCCTCACTGCATTTACCTCTGGCTGTATGAAAATCTTGCTGCTATGATCTTTTTCTTTTTTCATTATTTCCTTAGAGGAAGCTTGGAGGGGAAAAGAGAGCAGAAGAGCTACAAAGCGGTTTTGGAAAATCCCATGCTGAGGTTCTCGGGCTTGTACCAGGAGACCTGTTCCGACTTGTACGTCACCTGCCAGGTCTTTGCCGAGGGCAAACCTCTTGCCCTTCCGGTTCGGACGTCCTACAAAGCTTTCAGCACCAGGTGGAAGTAAGTGCCTTTCGCCTTTCATTTTGGATAGCTGGCTGCCGTACCTCTTTGTGAGACTTAACTGACCCTGGGGTAAGCAATGACTATTAGCCATGATCTCCACTGTCATAGTGAACATAAGGAACATAATTCCTTCCAGTAGCACCTTAAAGACCAACTAAGTTAGTTCTTGGTATGAGCTTTCGTGTGCATGCACACTTCTTCAGATACGTATTCTTCAGATTCTTCAGATAGTATCTGAAGAAGTGTGCATGCACATGAAAGCTCATACCAAGAACTAACTTAGTTGGTCTTTAAGGTGCTACTGGAAGGAATTTGTATCTGAAGAAGTGTGCATGCACACGAAAGCTCATACCAAGAACTAACTTAGTTGGTCTTTAAGGTGCTACTGGAAGGAATTTTCTTATAAGGAACATAAGGAAGCCTGCTGGCTCAGTGGCCCATTTAGTCCAACTTCCTGTTCTCACAGTAGCCGACCAGATGCCTGTAAGAAACCCGCAAGCAAGATTTGAGCAAAGGAGCCCTCTCCCCTGCTGTGACCATTCAGAAGCCTTATTGGCTCTGACCATGGAGACAGCATAGCCATTGTTGCTAGTAGCCAGTGATGATAGCCCTCTCCTTTGAATTAGCCTGATCCTCTTTCAAAGTCATCCAAGTTGGTGACCCTCTGACAGTAAGAGCTGTTTGACAGTGGTACAGACCCTGCCCCTCGATCATTCAGCCTTTATTGGCATAAATTGGCATAGATGAGAAAGAGAAAAGTCTTCCATGGAACATTAGTAATTCAAACAAAATAAAATAACATAACATAAAAATTAAAAATAAAAAAAAATCCTTCCAGTAGCACCTTAGAGACCAACTAAGTATGCACACAAAAGCTCATACCAATAACTAACTTAGTTGGTCTCTAAGGTGCTACTGGAAGGATTTATTTTATTTTATTTATTTTATTTTATTTTGTTTCGACTACAGCAGACCAACACGGCTACCTACTACCTACTACCTCCAGACATATTAAACACATAAAACATACAAAAGACTTAGTAGCCGCCGTTAAGTAAATCGAAGTAGCTTTAGATTTGACTTTAAAAATCTCGGCTAAATATCCTGAAACAATCTCCGTAATTTCAGGAATATCATCCCTCAGCAGATACTGGATTACAGATTCTTTGCAAGTAGATACTTTGAGCTTCAAGGGAGTCGCCAGTAGATCTCTCTCTGAAGAATGTCAAAGGCAGGGCATTCCCAAAAAATAATAAATTTTTTTTTTAAATGATATATTTTATCTGGTGTATTCATGACACAAAAGCAAAGTCTGCTCTCGAAGGGGATTTTGGGGAGCCTAAAAAAATCTATGACCTGAAAAAGTGCTTTTGAATCAATCTAGGGGGCTGTTATGGGAGAAAGAACACTATGGGGTTATAGCACTGATTGCTTTTATTGGTTTAAAAAAACAACAACAACTACAGACCACCTTGAACAGGGCTGGATTTAGGTTTGATGAGGCCCTAAGCTACTGAAGGAAATGGGGCCCTTTATACGTCCTTTGTCAACAACAAATTGTCACTGTTGCTATATTCTATATGGTAATTTGTGGACTTAGTAGGTATCTAAATCCATATGCATATGTTGCCGTGCAACCAGTCCATGCAGAATGTAGGCACCCTATATATAGAAATGAGCAAACCAGTGATATTTTAGGGAGCAGGCTAGCAGGCGAGGCCCATGACTTACATCACAGGAGCCTACACAACACAAAACACTGTTGCTGTATGTAGGTTTTATTTTATTTGTTTTCTATCTTATATTTTGGAAATGTACATCCAGGGTTTTTTCTCCTTTATATTTTTTTTGGGGGGGGGGCAAGAGAGTAGAGCCCTAAGCTATAGCTTATTTAGCTTATACATAAATCCGGCACTGGTGAAAGGTGGTCGGCTTTCCCACATTGGAGGTCTCTAAACCGAGTTTGAATCGCTTTAATCTGCCATGGTTGCTTTAGCTGTGATTCCTTCATTGCAGGGAGTTGGATTAGATGAACCAGCTCCACAATAGTATAGTTTTGTAAGTCCAAACTAATACCCACAATCTCTCCTCAGCTGGAACGAGTGGTTAAAACTGCCGGTCAAGTATCCAGACTTGCCGCGCAATGCCCAAGTGGCCTTGACAATTTGGGATGTCTACGGACCGGGCAAAGCCATCCCTGTCGGGGGAACAACTGTCTCGCTCTTCGGAAAGTATGGGTATGTGGCTCGGCTTTCATGTGTTCTGTGCCTTGCAGATTTAAACACTGAAACACATCAAACATTAAAAACTTCTCTAAACAGGGCTGCCTTCAGGTGTCTTCTAAAAGTTAGATACAGTCGTACCTTGGATCTCAAATGCCTTGACTCCTGAACAAATTGACTCCCAAACGATCGAAACCCAGAAGTGAGTGTTCCAGTATTCAAACAATTTTCAGAAGCCGAATGTCCGACTTGGCTTCTGATTAGCTGCAGGAGCTTCCTGCAGCCAATCAGAAGCTGTGCTTTGGTTTTCGAACGTTTTGGAAGTCGAACGGAAGTTCAACTTCCAAGGTACGACTGTAGTTGTTTATTTCCTTCACATCTGATGGGAGGGTGTTCCACAGGGTGGGCGCTTTCTACCTGGTTCCCTGTAACCTCACTTCTTTCAGTGAGGGAACCGCCAGAACGCCCTCGGCACTAAACCTCATTGTCTGGGCTGAACGATGGGGTTGGAGACGCTCCTTCAGGTATACAGGACCGAGGCTGTTTAGGGCTTTAAAGGTCAGCACCAACACTTTGAATTGTGGGAGCCAATGTAGGTCTTTCAGGACTGGTGTTATATGGTCTCGGTGGCCACTCCCAGTCACCAGTCTAGCTGCCGCATTCTCTATGAAGCTCACTGAGTGACCTTGGGCCAGTCAAATACAAATACAAATACGATACGATATTGTCATTGTCCCATACAGAACAACAAAATTGAAAAATCTACATAAGACATTCAAAAACCAACAAGCCTGCTATCCCAACCTGGTTAGCCCCCTAAAAACTCTGATACCCCATTTTAAATACAATATACTTTTTCAATCTTAAACTCTTATGTCATCACATTATTCACAATTAGTTTTGCCTTTTGTTCTGAATAAATTGCACCTATACCATTTTCAAAATCCTACCCCCATCCCCTGTAAATTCTTCTTCATAAAACTCCAAGAAATATTGTCAAAGGCTTTCTCTGCATCCACAAATATCAAAACTGCTTTAGTATTGATATTCACTTGTAATTTTTCTAGAATATTAATTATATTCCTCGTATTGTTAGACAGATGTCTGCCCGGGAGAAAGCCCGCTTGGTCTGTATGAATTTCTTCTGCTAACACCTTTTTATATCTTTTAGCCAAGATATCTGCGAAAATTTTATAATCCACATTAAGCAGCGATATAGGGCGGTAGTTCTTGAGCTGTGTCTTTTCAGTCTCTGTTTTCGGTATAAGTGTAATGTAAGCTTCCTTGTAAAATAGCCGATAAATCAAGACCATAAGAGGAGGGAAACATAAGGGTCAGACTGAGTCCAAACCAAAGGCCAGGCAGAACAGCTCTGTCTTGCAGGCCCTGCAGAAAGATGTCAAGTCCCGCAGGGCCCTAGTCTCTTGTGACAGAGCATTCCACCAAGTCGGGGCCAGTACTGAAAAGGCCCTGGCCCTAGTTGAGACCAATCTAACCACCTTTTGACCTGGGACCTCCAAAATGTTGTCATTTGTGGACCTTAAGGTCCTCTGCGGGGCATAGGTATTTTAGGTAATTGGCACAATCTGGAAGAAGTAGTTGGGCCAGTCACTGCCTCTCACTGCTTTGCACGGTCGTTGTGGGCTTTGAATTAGGAGTGCGGACAACCATGCTTCAGCTCCTTGTATGAAAGGTTGAATGTAAATATGATGAATAGTGAGGAAATAACGCATGTGATGAGCTACTGCTGCCTTACCAATCCTTTGGTGATCTTTCTGCATGTGGGTGTTCTGTCTGTGCTCGTGTGGTAAGGTAAAGGGACCCCTGACCTTTAGGTCCAGTCGTGACCGACTCTGGGGTTGCGGCGCTCATCTCGCTCTATAGGCCGAGGGAGCCGGCGTACAGCTTCCGGGTCATGTGGCCAGCATGACTAAGCCGCTTCTGGCAAACCAGAGCAGCGCACGGAAATGCCATTTACCTTCCCGCTGGAGTGGTACCTATTTATCTGCTTGCACTGTGATGTGCTTTCAAACTGCTAGGCTAGCAGGAGCTGGGACAGAGGTACGGGAGCTCACCCCGTCGTGGGGATTCGATCCACCGACCTTCTGATCAGCAAGTCCTAGGCTCTGTGGTTTAGACCACAGTGCCACCCGCATCCCTGTGCTCACTGTCTGTGCTCGTGTGGGCGTTGTCCTAAATCTGCACTTTTCTCACAGGATGTTCCGCCAGGGAATGCACGATCTGAAGGTCTGGCCCAACGTGGAGGCAGACGGTTCGGAGCCCACAAAGACCCCTGGGAGGACCAGCAGCACTCTTTCGGAGGATCAAATGAGTCGACTTGCCAAGGTGAGGGGAAGTTCTTGGCTTTTGCTTTTGTGGCGCTAGTCCTCAGTGTCCTGCTATTCTGAAGTGCCCCCCCACCGTGTCTGAAAGTATTTTAGTGTGATGCACTCTGTACGCCCGATTGGGGGAAGGACAGCACAGGCAAAAATGACCTTTGTTTCTAATAGGATATCTAAGAAAAACAAATTCATGCCCTTAATAAGCAAGATGATAGGATTCTTTTGTCCTTGATTGGTGTCTTAATACTTTCATCTTTCAATTACCAGTAATTGTCTCAAACTTTCCTGGAGAGTCTCTTTGTCATTCTGGTTAAATATGTACAGTGATTATCATTAAGTCCCATTATAATGTGATACAGCGCGACATCTTTCCTATCATGTTTCAGTTGCTGTGTTTCTTTTACGCTCCTCTTCTTTCCTTTAAAAATAGTTTCTTTTTCAATTTTAATAGAAGCAGGTGAGGTTGGGGGAGCCTAGCTTCCATGAGAAGTGTTTAATGCCTCCCTCCATCATTTAATGTTACACGAGAGAGATCTGGGGTTAGCAACCACCCAGACCATATGTTGTATTGTAGCTCTGCCTGGAAAGTGTGTGTGTTTGTTGGTCAGGAAGCTCTGAGCTGTAGTAACACCAGTCATTCCCTTTCCACCCTAGATAAGAAGCTTTGAACTGAAGTAACTCTCATTTTTCACCTTCCACCCCGAATCAGAAGTTATGAGCTCCCTTGTCTCTTACATTCTAACCTGGGCAGGAAACTCTGAGCTGTAGAAATTCTCTAGCCACTCACTTTCCACCCTAGATAAGAAAGTTTGAGCTGTAGGAACTCTCCTTATTCTCCTTCCAGTCTGGAAAGGAAGCTCTGAGCTGTAGCAATTCCCTTACCTCTTACGTTCTACCCTGGGCAGGAAGCTCTGAGTTGTAGTGTTGTTGTTTAGTCGTTTAGTTGTGTCCGACTCTTCGTGACCCCATGGACCAGAACACGCCAGGCACTCCTGTCTTCCACTGCCTCCCACAGTTTGGTCAAACTCATGCTGGTAGCTTCGAGAACACTGTCCAACCATCTCATTCTCTGCCGTCCCCTTCTCCTTGTGCCCTCCATCTTTCCCAACATCAGGGTCTTTTCCAGGGAGTCTTCTCTTCTCATGAGGTGGCCAAAGTCTTGGAGCCTCAGCTTCAGGATCTGTCCTTCCAGTGAGCACTCAGGGCTGATTTCCTTCAGAATGGAGAGGTTTGATCTTCTTGCAGTCCATGGGACTCTCAAGAGTCTCCTCCAGCACCAGAATTCAAAAGCATCAATTCTTCGGCGATCAGCTGTAGTAACTCTCCTTATTCACCTTCCAGTCTGGAAAGGAAGTTCTAAGCTGTAGCAATTCCCTTGACTCTTACGTTCTACCCTGGGCAGGAAGCTCTGAGCTGTAGTAACTCTCTAGCCACTCACTTTACACCCTATATTAGAAAGTTTGAACTATAGGAAGTCTCCTTATTCCCCTTCCAGTCTGGAAAGGAAGTTCTGAGCTGTAGTAACACCTTCCACCCTGCACGTTGGGTCTGAGGTCCTAGATCTGGTGCCGTGTTTTCCCCTTGCACTCTGGGAGGTGTCGATTCCTGCTTTTGTGACAGTTTCATATCGTTCACTTTTGGCACCAAGTTCAATAGACCTTGTTAAATCTTTTCCCCCCCTTCCTTTTTCCTTTTTACAAAATATGGATGTCAGATTTCATGGTTTCAAGGCAACTCTCCATGGCTTTGTGCAAATTGAAGTGAATATCTGGAACGGGGCTATAAATATGTCAGTTTGATCTTTTGGAGATTTACCATGGCAATAAACTAACTTGCATTAAAGTTGCACATACCTCTTATAAAGCTAGTTTACCTTGGGATTCTAATACAAAAAAAGAGCATTATAATCCACACATTTCTAGCCGGTAGGTCACTGCGACATTGCCGAGGTTGAACTCAAAAGGAAATGTGTGCGGCATCGGCCAGCCAATCCCTGTTACCACTCTGTGCTGGCAGATAGTATTGGAGGAACTGTATGACAAATATAACAATTAGTCTTGGAGGAACTGTAAAATCTAGTAAAAGTATTTTAAGCTGGTTAGGGTGTCTAGCAAAAGTCGATTTTAAAAAAGTAAGTGGCTAGTCCCTTTGTCTTCTTGCAGAGGTGGACTTCAAAGCATTTGGGCAATCTCTTCTACGGGAGTAGAGCGAATCAGGACTCTTACAAATTGACTTGACTTGTGGAGATCCTTCGCTCTCCTTTCCATGCCAGCATAAATCACGCAACACAAATGCAAAGCTATGTGATTCTTAGTCCAGATTTTGGCAAACTGTGACTCCCATTATCCTGGCCATCGGTCCTCTGGAGGGCCTCAGATTCCCCATTCCTGTTAGGTGATGGGTGCCTTTGGAGCACCAAACTGAGTACCACTACACTTTATGTCTGCCTTGGGTGACATTCTTAGCAGGGTATAAGATTTATAGTTTCACCAGCTGGAGCATTCCTGCGAAGGAAGGTCCCTTCCCTAAAGCAGAGTAGAAGTTTTTGCTTTGAAAGCGAACCATTTTGCACTGAAAGGGCATCTGGACATCTGGAGAGAACGATGTTGTCAAAAGGAGACATATGTGACCTTCGGTTGACATTCAGACTTTTTAAAAGAATAAGCAATTGGACCAGAACTGGTTTGGTGCCTGGAGACGTTTTCTCTGTCCCGCCCAGTAGATGACTCCTAGCCACAGAAGCACGTGTGATTTTGGGATTCTCCTTAAGATGTCGCCACAGTCCCTTTTTAAGAGGACGTGAAGTCTATGTGCAGCTGTGTCAGTTGGCTTATGAACAGGAGAGGGAGACAGCAGTCTAGTTACTCTCACATGCTACCAAATTCAGACAGGGTTTGTTTCTGAACTGAGCTAGATGAGCAGGTGGTTTGACATAGGCCACAACAACGCCCTCCATTTATCATCATCATCTAATTTCTTTTCTTTTGTATACAACTTCTTAATTATATTTTCTGTTTTATAATTTAAAGTACTCATTTTTACATCCTTAAAATATCAGTGACTTCCCTTCTTCTCCTTCCATGGTTCATTTTACGTATCATAAATCCCTTCATATTTTACAGAAACTATACCATTCAGCATTCCACTATTGCATCCATCATAACTTATTTACACTGTTGAATTTATCTTAATGCTGCCAGCGTTTTCAGCTGTTCACAGTTTCCCCCCATACATTCAACAAACGTTTTCCAATCTTCTCTAACCATATGTTCTTCCCGTTCTGTATGCTAAGTCTGCAAGTTGCACATATTCTGTCAACTTAAGTTGGGACCTCTTGGGACCTCATCATCATCATCATCTATTTTCTATGAATCTATGATTCTATTCAGTGTTAGAAACTCAGATATATAAGCTAGGCACCAAATGGCTCCTTAGACCAAGGTTGCAGTCAGCAAAACAGAATGTTTAGTTGCCACTTAGGGGCAAGACGGACAGCTCTAAAGGCTTATTCTTCAAATGATGGACAGACTGTGGTTGATTCTCAGTTAAACATCTGGCTAGTTAAGAAGACAACCTTGAGCAAGGTTAAGAATTCTGAGACCTTCAAAAGTCACTCCACATATATATTGGCCAGTCCCTACCTCTTTTTCTTAATGGTGACATGGACCATTCATAACAGAGGGATATTCTTCACAGCTGTGAGCAGGGGAATAGCTTGGGGGTAAGTGAAGACGAGCAAAAACTGTTGACTAGGACATCGTTCACTGTTCCTGCTCATGCTGCACAGGAAAAGCATTTTTGGTTCTGCAGTATTAAAACACTATGATACCATATTGAACATATGTGGCTTTCTCCAAAGAATTCTGGGAGCTGTAGTTTGGGTGGTGAGACATGTTTGGACACCCATCTCTGTTCCCCGCACAGATATACAGTTTCCAGAGCGATTTAGCCATCAGAGTTCCTGGAGAAGAAAGATTGATTGTTAAACCACTCTGGGAATTTCAGCTGTGGGACAGGAATGGGGGTTTTCTAATAACTCTCAACACCCTTAACAAACTACACTTCCCATAATTCTTTGGGGGAACTATATACTATATACGACTATAAATGACCACATTTGTCCATGTATAAGACGCTCCCGTGTATAAGACACCCCCTATTTTGGGGGTCTCCGAATTAAGAAAATAGGGGGAGGATATAACCGTGTATAAGACAACCCCCCAATTTTAAACATTATTTTTTAATTAAAAAAACCTAGTCTTATACACGAGAAAATACAGTAATTCTTTAAATGGATGGTTGTGAATGTACAGCGACATCCTATTTTCTCACGCTTTCGACTCCCTTCATATCTCTGTTAATACTGCAATAGAGTTACGCTGAGATGGAATTCCCTTTTGCCAATTAGGCTGTGATGCAAAATTTCTGAGAAAGCAGAATATTAGATTCCGGTTAATGGTCTAGAGATGGCTGCCCCTTCACAGCTGACAACTAATGAATGGGTCTCTTTAATGTAGGCCTCTGGCAAGGAACATTTGGAGGAAGTAAGTAGCAACACCAAGAAGCCACGGTTTGCTGGCGTCTTTGGAAAAAATAAATAAATGCATGTTGCAACTTCCGGGTGACTAACGTCTTAATCACTGGAAAGCTTTCTCCGTGCTGCATATATTATGCTGCAAAACACTGCTCTGAAGCTGCCTTAGTGCGTATTAACCTGCCTATGCTTCTAAATGAACTTTATGAATTGCTGGTACGGGTCAGACAGGCCTGGATTTAACCACAGGGCGTTTCGTTTTCTTTCCGAAATGTATTTATTTGCCAATTTATATACGGTTGAGTCATAAGGAGCCTAATGTAAGTGATAAGAACAGTGTGAATTGCTGTGGAAAGTGTTTAGGCTGTTTTTCATAAAAGCATACAGCTGTGTGCAGGGGAGAGCTTGCATCCTTCAAAAGCACCTGAAATGTATGAGATAATAATAATAATAATAATAATAATAATAGTAGTAGTAGTAATAATAGTAATAATTTATTATTTATACCCCACACATCTGGCTGAGTTTCCCCAGCTACTCTGGGCGGCTCCCAATCAAGTGTTAAAAATAATGCAGCATTAAACATTAAAAACATCCCTAAACAGGGCTGCCTTCAGATGTCTTTTAAAAATAAGATAGCTCCTTATTTCCTTGCCATCTGATGAGAGGGCTTTCCACAGGGCAGGCACCACTACCGAGAAGTCCCTTTGTTCCCTGTAACTGCATTTCTTGCAATGAGGGAACCGCCAGAAGGCCCTCGGCACTGGCTCTCAGGCTGAACGATGGGGGTGGAGATGCTCCTTCAGGTATACTGGTCCAAGGCCGTTTAGGGCTTTAAAGGTCAGCACCAACACTTTGAATTGTGCTCAGAAACATGCTGGGAGCCAATGCAGATCTCTCAGGACCTGTGTTATGTGGTCCTGACGTCCGCTCCCAGTCACCAGTCTTGCTGCCGCATTCTGGATTACCGGTAATTGCAGTTTCCGAGTCACCTTCAAAGGTAGCCCCACGTAGAGCACATTGCAGTAGTCCAAGCGAGAGATAACTAGAACATGCACCACTCTGACAAGACAGTCCACAGGCAGGTAGGTCTCAGCCTGCGTACCAGGTGGAGCTGGTAGGCAGCCGCCCCAGACACAGAATTGACCTGGGCCTCCATGGACAACTGTGAGTCCAAAATGATTTCCAGGCCGTGCACCTGGTCCTTCAGGGGCACACTTACCCCATTCAGGACCAGGGAATCCCCCACACCCGCCCGCCCCCTGTCCCCCCAAAACAGTACTTCTGTCTTGTCAGGATTCAACCTCAATCTGTTAGCCGCCATCCATCCTCCAACCACCTCCAGACACTCTCACAGCACATTCACCGCCTTCACTGGTTCTTATCCACAGGCAAGGAGTTCCATAGCTTCCATATGAAAATGCCATGCTCTTCGTTGTCACAGAACTGACATGATGTGGCGTTGTCTAAAGCAGTGGTTTTCAACCAGTGTGCTGCAGCACCCTGGAGTGCCTTGAAGGATGGTCAGGGTTGCCGCGGACAACACTGGCCTCTGTCCCTCTTTCCTTCCCTCCCTCCTCTGATACCCTCTTGTGTCTCTGTCTCCAAAAGGCTCACACAGCTGTTTGTTGCAGCAGTCCTGGCTATAAGGTCCCCAGGCGAATTGTGCCTCTGGGGCTGGCCAGAGGGTGCTTCCCAGGCTCCTGTGGGGCAGTGAGGGGGCACCTCTTTGGGGCAGGGGGGGCAGCTCAGAGACCAGGGGCGGCGGCAGTAGATGCCCAAAGCACTCCCAAGGACAGAGGGTGAAGGCACACTCCACAAGGGAGGGTGTTGGGAAAAGGGTGAGAGACTGCCAGCTTTGCAGGCAAGGGGGGTCATAACTGGACTCCTGAGCCCCACAGGGGTGGCAAAAAAAGAATATAGTTGGTCAAGGGAGCCATGGACCCAGAAAGGTTGAAAACCTCTGGTCTGAAAGCATAGTACCGTATTTTTCGCCCCATAGGACGCACTTTTTCCCCTCCAAAAATGAAGGGGAAATGTGTGTGCGTCCTATGGGGCGAATGCAGGCTTTCGCTGAAGCCTGGAGAGCGTGAGGCATCAGTGCGCACCGACCCCTCTCGCTCTCCAGGCTTCAGGAAGCTATCCACAAGCCTTGCAAACCCGGTGGGAGTTCCCGCGGGCTCACAAGGCTTGCGGGCAGCAGCCAGCAGCCCCAGCGAGTGTCCGCAAGCCTTGCGCGCCCGGCAGGAGGTCCCACCCAGCGCGTGAGGCTTGGGGCGGCAGCCTGCAGCCCGAAGCACGGGGAGCCCTCCGGAGGGTGCCCTGTGCTTCAGGCAGGTGTGCGCAAGGCTTGGTGCGGCAGCCGCGGAGGGGGGGGGATAATTTTTTTTAATTCATTCCCCCCCCCAAAAAAAAAACGAGGTGCGTCCTATGGGCCGGTGCGCCCTATAGGAAGAAAAATATGGTATGTTGGACAATGATTCCAATTTTCTATGTACAGTGGTACCTCGGGATGCGAACGGGATCCATTCCGGAGTCCTGTTTGCATCCTGAATAGAACGCAAGACGCGTCTGCATGTGCGCGGGTTGCGTTTCACCACTTCTGCGCATGCGCGTGATGTCATTTTTGACCATCTGTGCATGCGCAAAACCCGAAAGTAGCATGCAACCTGAAAATACTTATCCTGAAGCATATTTATCCTGAGGTATGACTGTATATGTGAAAAGAAAAAGATATATTGTATGGATGATTGTGGTCAGAAAGGTTTAACGCTACAGAGGGATGCCGTTGATCTGCAGTTGCCCTAATTTCTGTAGGGTCTCTCAGACCCCATTACTTATGCATCTTCTCCTCTAACTCAGATGACTAGGGGATGTTAAGTAAAATGCAGCAAAGCACCAGGATGATAAATACAGCAGTCCCAACATCCTAACTACGGTATCGACACGAAATAATGATTGCTGTGTTAAAGGACAATATTCCCCACATTGGGGTCATTCAGACCCCGTCCGCCTTTGATGTCCAATACTCCACCTTCCCGAATTCAGTTTAGCTGAGGTCTGATTGGCCCGAATCTAATTTTCATGACATGGGAAATGGGAGCGGTGCCTGAAACCATGGAGAACGGTCAACCCAATGCCTCAACTCAATGTGTGGCAGGAGTGCAGTTTTGGTTTACGTTTTGGTGGGTCAGCTGTGACCCCCCAACCCCGCAAAAAAAACATAGGAGAGTTAAACGAAGTGGTACCTCCCTTGTCGTTGTTCCCCTGCCATTGGGTTTGTTCCCTTTTATAATAACACGGACTAAATACTCACACCAGGAGTGGCATGCATGGTTTCTTGTCCTGTATGGATTGGTGTTTGCTTCGAGCCTCCTATCCCCGAGTGCGCCTTGTTTCGAGCGATATTATGCTAATGTGTTTCGGCTGTGTGTCCGGGACTGCAAAATCCAGCGGTTGTGAAGCATAATACATGGCCGCTGGGGCCGAGTTCACCAGGGGTGGGGAGTGGAGCATGTGTGTTTCTGTCTCGCACGTTTTGTTGAAATCCTCTGTAGACCGCCTTTGGGTCCGACGCTACCAAGAGAGGGTCCCCTTCTGAGACGCAGGCACAGTGTTCGTTGAGGCTGTTTTGCCCAATTCTCTGGGGCCTTTGGAAGTGTGTATTACTCTTGATTGAGCAAGTTCGCTCTCTGGCCTAGCTGATTCTTGCAGATGAGCTGCATTGTGCAAATTGAACTATCTCATTATATGCCGTTTCCCCCTAATTTGGTAAATTTTGAGTATTGTTCTACCTTAACAAAGCTCTTGAAAACGTAAATGATAAATATTAAAGGTTCAGCCATTGTTCTTAGCAATGAGGACGGTTGAGGTGAAGGTTATATTGCAGCACAGAATTTACTTCCACAAATTATAGATCTGCAAATCTTCATACAGGGTCGATCTCACGCTTTTGTTTTAGACTTGGGGTCTGGGTGTTTTTTGTTTTGTTTTTGTTTTGCAGAAGGAAAACCTTTACTCTTCAATATTTTTTATTACATTTTCTTGTTTTACAATTTCAAATAAACATTTAGCAAAATTTAAAATACCCAATGACTTCCGTTCTTCTCTTTCCATGGGTCATTTTACATCTTTTACATCCCTGCATAACCGTTCAAATCAATTTCCCACTTTTGCATCCATCAAAAATTATTTACTCAGTTGAATTTATCTTAATGCTGCCAGCGTTTTCAGCTGCATACAGTTTCCCCCCATGTATTCAATAAATGTTTTCCAATCTTCTGCAAAAGGAAAATCTTTAGGTAGGTTGCAAGCCAAACCTTTTTTGTGGACTGAGCAGACGTATAAGCTAAACAAGCTATAGCTGAAGGCCCCACTCTCTTGGGGGGCCCCCCAAAATTTAAAGGAATAAAAACACCTGGATGTACATTTCCAAAATATAAGATAAAAAAACAAAAAAAATAAAACCTACGTTTTGTGTTGTGTAGGTTCATATGACGTAAGTAATGGGCCCTGCCTGCTAGCCTGCTCCCTAAAATGTCACTATTTAGATACCTATTAGGTTCATAAAATACCATATAGCATATATTCAACACACACAAAACAGCGACAATTTTTTGTTGACAAAAGACAGCTACCTTCAGTAGCTTAGGGCCTAATCAAACTTAAATTCGGTCCTTCACGCATCTTCCACCCACCAGGTATTGCGCCGACGCAACACTTGATTCACCTATGAAGCTAACTTAGCTGCCTTTAAAACGTCAATAAGGGCAAGAACTGTGTCAAAGCCCACTCTTTGCGAGAGTTAAAGGAAGCCTCAGATTCAGAGATTGTAGACACAGCGTGGGTTTACCTTTCTGAATCTCATAGAATCCTAGAGTTGGAAGAGACCACAAGGGCCATCCAGTCCAACCCCCTGCCAAGCAGGAAACACCATCAGAGCACTCCTGACATATGATTGTCAAGCCTCTGCTTAAAGACCTCCAAAGGAGGAGACTCCACCACACTCCTTGGCAGCAAATTCCACTGTCAAACAGCTCTTACTGTCAGGAAGTTCTTCCTAATGTTTAGGTGGAATCTTCTTTCTTGTAGTTTGGATCCATTGCTCCGTGTCCGCTTCTCTGGAGCAGCAGAAAACAACCTTTCTCCCTCCTCTATGTGACATCCTTTTATATATTTGAACATGGCTATCATATCACCCCTTAACCTCCTCTTCTCCAGGCTAAACATGCCCAGCTCCCTTAGCCGTTCCTCATAAGGCATCGTTTCCAGGCCTTTGACCATTTTGGTTGCCCTCCTCTGGACACGTTCCAGTTTGTCAGTGTCCTTCTTGAATTGTGGTGCCCAGAACTGGACACAGGTGCAAAAGGATATTGTGTCCAGCTGCTGGAGAAGACCCATGAATGTGGCTCAGCTGAGATGGTTGAGGCTCACTTTCCTTGCCATTTTAATTTATGTCCAGAGACCAGTCACTGCAAGTAATATTGGGCTTTATCCAACATAGTGCTCATGTGAATGTGTTGTGCATGGATAAATTAGCACAAAGATTTATCCATGCACAACACAATGTTTTCCACCATCCGCCCCCCATGCGCCCCCTAAATCTGTGCTGGGAGTTCCTGCAGATCTGGAGAAGGCATGGAGCATGCACAGGGGCAGGAGGGAGAAAAATCCTCTTGCACTTGGGCTAATCTATAATAATAATAATATTTTTTTATTTCTACCCCGCCCTTCCTGGTTCAGAAAACCGGGCTCAGGGCGGCTCATAACAAATTTAAAACACTTAATTGATGCAACAAAAACAGCATAAAATACAGTATAAAACGGAAATAACGATAAATTCAGAATTCAAAAATCAATTTAGGGGGGAAATCCATTCAATAAACATTAGATGGTCACCAAGGCTAGCTGGCTAAATTAGTCCTGTTTGGGCCAGTGAGGAGACCAGGGGAGAATTAGCTGTGGGATCCCAGAGCGGGTAATCTTCATAAAAAGGGGAAGGGAAGGAAGGGGAATAAAAGATCAGGCTAAGTTCAAATTGAAAGCCAGGCAGAATAGCTCTGTCTTACAGGCCCTGCGGAAGGAAGTTAAATCCTGCAGGGCCCTGGTCTCATGGGACAGAGCATTCCACCAGGTTGGAGCCATCAGTGAGAAGGCCCTGGCCTTGGTGGAGGATAATCTGACTTCCTTAGGGCCCGGGACCTCTAAGCTATGATTATTCATGGACTATGCAATGATTTAATCTATGCAATGTTTTAATTGAATACTATCCCTATGACTCCTGACATCACCAATGTTGGCTGCGTCCACACAACAGTTTCTTTCATTCCCCCCAGCTGTTGGTTTCAGCATTCTATTTGAGGTTTCACAGCGCAGGGAAGCTACTCCTGGGAATATGTTCCACAAGTTTAGCACTCATTTCTGTTTGCAAGTTTGCAAGCAGGTTGTTTCCTGGAAGTGCTCAACTTCTTTTGCATTCTGCCATATTTGCAGAAGTTGGCTGGTGCGTTGTGTGAAAGCTCAACTGAGATGCGGAAAGCAACAGAGAAATGTCAGAGTAATGGAACGAACTGCCATCTCAATGCAGCCTTGGTGCTCTGTAACGAACAATTTGGGAATGCTTCCCCCACCTCCAGTCTCATGGATTCCAGAAAGAGATCGAGCATGCAAAGTTGCAATGCTAAGCACACTTTCTGTGCGGTAATTAATTCTTGGGGAAACATGCTCGGAATTCCACTGAGCACCTCTCCCATCAAAGCCCTTGGGACTGAACACTGTTTTTTAAGGTGGATTGTGACCTTTCTGAATAGGTGAACTAAATCTCCTCCCCCCCCCCAGCTCCTTTGATTAACATGCTCTGAATTTTGGGAACATGCTGGCTGTTATAAAGGCAACTGAACTGTTTTGCTGAGGCTTGAAATACATGCCATGTATATTTAGTTTAAAGCAATTTTCGGTTGTCTTCAAAACAACCAATTTCTGCGTTGCAGGGAGTTGGACTGAATGACCTTTGGAAATCCCTTCCAACTCTACGATTCTGTGATCAGAATTCAGAATGACACCTCTCTCTTTCTCTTTCCACCCATGGCAGCTCACCAAATCTCACCGACAAGGCCACATGGTCAAAGTCGACTGGCTGGACAGACTGACCTTTCGGGAGATCGAGATGATCAATGAGGTGGGTCATAGGGGGCACTGAGTTTCTAATGAGCTTTCGAGCCTTGCTGATGCAAAAACCTCGGCGCACCAAGATGTCTGTAATTCAGAGGGTGCACCCAGTCTCCACCCGCACTCCATGCAAATGTTTAGGGTGTTTCTCTTCCTTAATTTATAGCTTGTATCTAATAAAGTTTGACACAACCTTTTTTTGGGCAGTGCCTGGCAAGGTGCTTAGCCCAGCCCAGCCCTGCTTCTTGCAACCTCGCAATATGGGGGAGTTAGAGCAATAAGATAACGAGATAAAGCAATTTTAAAACAACAGGATGCAGCACTAGAGGAAGCACTAAAAAAATGTTTAAAAGTAAAACGGAAGAGAGGGGAAAAACAAGGGCTGGGGGTTGATTATAGAGCCAAAAACTGCAACTCTGATGATTAGGGTGTTAAATTAAAGACTCAGCCCTCTGGACTCTGAGGTTTTTCACTTCAAAGGCTGGAAATGGATCGGTTTCTGTGCACAAATATAGGCTGGGGGACACCTGGCTTACTAGCAGTACATGTGAAAAGAATTTAGGGGTCTTGGTGGACCACAAGCTTAACATGAGTCGACAATGTGATGCAGCAGCAAAGAAAGCTAATGCGATTGTAGGCTGCATCAACAGGAGTCTAGTGTCCAGATCAAAGGAAGTGATAGTACCACTCTATTCTGCCCAAGGCAGACCATACTTGGAATACTGTGTACAGTTCTGAGTGCCACAGTTTAAGAAGGATATTGAAAAGCTGGAACGTGTGCAGAGCAGAGCAACCAAGATGATCAAGGGTCTGGAAACCGAGCCTGATGAGGAACGGTTGAAGGAGCTGAGTATGTTTAGCCTGGAAAAGAGGAGACTGAGAGCCTAGTCTCTTGTGACAGAGCGTTCCACTAGATCGGAGCCACAGTCGAAAAAGCCCTGACTCTGCTTGAGGCCAGCCTAACCTCCCTGTGGCCCGGGACCTCCAGGATGTTTTTGTTTGAAGACCGCAAGGTCTTCCGTGGGACATACCAGGAGAGGCAGTGCCGTAGGTACGAGGGTCCTAGGCCATATAGGGCTTTAAAGGTTAAAACCAGCACCTTAGTGCAGTAGTCTCCAGTCTTTTCTGACCAGGGGCCCATCTTTAATCCACACATGAATTTGGAGACCCACCTCTTCCTCGTTCTTACCATATATTTGCATTGTAGTGCTTCTCCTGCAACCCAACTTAGATCCAGCTGTGACCTGATGGTGGGTCCCCAATACCCAACGGATTAGTGCAGTGTTTCTCAGACTTGTTGTCCACCAGCTGCTGGAGACCCAACTCCCATCACCTGTAGCTAGCAGGACCAGTGGTCAGGGTCGATGGGCGTTGCAGTCCAGCAATAACCAGAGAACAAAGTTTGCAAAACATGGGATTAGTGGGTCTACAGAGAAGCAGAGACTCCAAACCTCCATGCTTTAGAACATCTACAGCCTGCCATCTTTGTGCTTCTCCCCCCGCCAAAAAAAACCCCTTCCTTGTAGCAACTTTGGAAGTTTCAGTCAGTTTAGCCGTCCCAGTTTTGGGTTACCACAAACCAAGGTTCTGTAGCAACAGCATTGAGATCTGATGTATAAGTTTCCTGCGCAGGAGATAATTCATTCTTTCCCCATTCCACAAACAACGGGTGTTTCTCAGTGTAGTTTATCCTGGCATTAAATCTCTTCCTCCCCCCTCTCTCTTTGCTTTCAGAGTGAGAAGCGGAGTTCCAACTTTATGTATCTGATGATTGAATTCCGCTGCGCAAAATGCGATGACAAAGAATACGGGATAGTTTATTACGAGAAGGTACGCATCTCTCACGAGCTTTTAGGTTTTTGTTTGTTTTTGCATCTCAAGCGCCAGGCAAACAAATTTGCATGTTTCCCCTCGTGTCGGGGCTGGCGGTAGAATACTTATTCCCCCGCCCTTCCAGGACAGTCTAGCAGACACAGCTGCCAGGTGGTAGACACTTATGTGAGCATGCAAATCAAACACAGAAGCTGTCTTGTGATTGCGTGTTCCAGTCATTCATGTAATGCACTTCAAGTTTATAGAATTTTGTTAAGTGCAAGTAATTTTAACAATCTTCAGATTCACCTGCCCAGCTTCCCTCCTTTGTTTCCTGCCCTCAATCCACTCCCCCCCAAACCCCCTTCTAATAAACACCCCCACCATCACAACTTTAAAACTTGTGTAGATACCGTATTTTTCGCCCTATAGGACACACTTTTCCCCCTCCAAAAATGAAGGGGAAATGTGTGTGCGTCCTATGGGGCGAATGCAGGCTTTCGCTGAAGCCTGGAGAGCGAGAGGGGTCGGTGCGCACCGACCCCTCTCGCTCTCCAAGCTTCAGGAGAGCCCCACCGCCAGCTCCACAAGCTCGGGGGACAGCGGGGAGGCGGAACGCCGTCATCCCGCTGTCCCCCGACTTGGTTAGAAGGCTGGCGGGGGGGGGGGAGAAGCCTGCTCCTCCCCGTCGCCAGCCCCGCAAACTCGGGGGACAATGGGGAGGCGCAGCGCGCCTTTCCCGCTGTCCCCCGACTTGGTTAGAAGGCTGGCGGAGGGCTTCCCCCTCCCCCAGCCCCACAAGCATCTTCCTGTTCTGGGAGCTGGGGTCGGGGGAAGCTCGGGCCTGGGGGGGGGAATATATTTTTTTTCCTTTATCCCCCCCCCCAAAGCTAGGTGCATCCTATGGGCCGGTGCGTCCTATAGGGCGAAAAATACGGTAAGTCTTGCAGGACTCTTTTATTTCAAATGATTACAGGGTTGGAGAGGATGCACTTTACAAAAATGCATGGGCTATGTTCAAAGGGCATGTTACATGGTTTTGCTCTTATACATTTTTTAAAGTAATTGTTTCATTAATCAATTGATGTACGTTAATTTGGGTTTCTATTAAAGGTTAGACTTTGCTCATTTGCAAACCTAGAGTGGCAGGGCATGGGGCATAACTATAACCACAGACGCAAAATTGTAAGGCATGTTCATTACCTTCATAATCATAATCTGAAATTTAAAGAGTGGGAAAAGCAACTTAAAGCATTGTAATATAATGATACAGCGCCTTTGAAAATGACATAACTTAGAAATGGCATTTGTTTCTGTGTGTGGTTGCACTGATAGTTTTTTTCTGGTAGATATATCAACAAGCACTTAAATCAAGTGCTTGCTGTTTCCCACCCTAACTGAAGATCTGGCCTCTTCCTAACTTCCTCCAGCCCTTAACAAAATCTAGTATCCTAGTATTTTGGTAGGAATGTTGATTGTTGCCCAGTCAGTAACTGCTTTCCAGAATCCTGTTGTTTTCAGCTGGGTAGGAGTGTGTGAAGAAGAGTTAGATAAGAAATAAATAAGCAGTAAGCAAGCAGACAAGAAGAAAAAATGATTGTATAAACCTTATATTGATGGGGAACTGGACTAAAGGGATGCAGTTTTCATTTATGCTATTTTCACTACTCGTATAGGCAAAGCTGCATAAGATGCAGACAGTGGATGCCCCTAAACTATCTGGGGGTGCAGGATGTATCTGAGACCCTGCTGTTCTTAATATTTCTTCATTCTGGTCGCTTTTACACCGTCCAGAATTTGTATTCCAAAAAAGACCAGTAATGTTATCATTCTCACATTGGCTAAAGAACCATTGCTGTTTTCTTCTTTGAGTAATTTATAGCATCTTATTATGCCAATTACATGATGTTTCCTTTAATCTCATCATCCAAAGGTCTCAGGTATGGTTGGCATTCGTCTCTCTCAGGAGACAACAGAAGTACGCGCTGTGCTCTAAACCAGTGTTTCCTAAACGTTTTTGGGCAACGACACACCTGTTTACCGGAAAAAAATCTCGCGGCACACCACCATTAAAGCCCCGCCCCGTGACGTCAGTGCGCAGCGTCACGCCGGGAGGGACGCACAAAAGTGAACGTTTTTTCCCTTCCCCTTGCCGGGGTGGGAGGAGGCAGCAGAGCGAGGGACTGAGGGACGGCGGCAGCTGAGGCGGCGGCGGCTGTTGTGGTGGTGGCGGCGATAGCGGGCGGAGGAGGAGCCGTCGCCGGGAGTTGCTGCTGCTGCTGTTGCTGCTGCTGCCCGGACATGCCGGCCTCCTCCTCCTCCGCTGTCTCGCGCTCCTCCCTTTTGCGCGCGCTGCCCCGCCGCTCGGCACCACCACCGCGGAGCCGCCCCCGGCTCGACACGGATCCTCACCGCCGCCGCCTCTCGCCGCCCGACTCGCCCGCCTCCCTCCCACGGCACACCAGCCGGTGTCTCACGGCACACTAGTGTGCCGCGGAACACCGGTTGGGAAACACTGCTCTAAACCACTGAGCCTCTTGGGCTTGCCGATCAGAAGGTCGGCGGTTCAAATCCCCATGACGGAGTGAGCTCCTGTTGCTCTGCCTCAGCTCCTGTCGACCTAGCAGTTCGAAAGCATGCCAGTGCAAGTAGATAAATAGGTACCACTGTGGCGGGAAGGTAAATGGTGTTTCAGTGCGCTCTGGTTTCCATCATGGTGTTTCTGTTGTGCCAGAAGTGGTTTAGTGCTGCTGGCCACATGACCTGGAAAGTTGTCTGTGGACAAACGCTGGCTCCCTCGGCCTGAAAGGCAAGATCAGCACTGCACCCATAGTCGCCTTTGACTGGACTAACCGTCCAGGGGTCGGACCGCCGACCTTCTGATTGGCAAGCCCTAGGCTCTGTGGTTCAACCCACAGCGCCACCCGCGTCCCTCTGTTTTTGGTTTATTGTGACTCCTGAACTGCTGCTGAAACTGATGGTTTTGTGGTCCTAGCAGGGCCAAAATGAACACTTGAGTTTGAATCTCCTGTCAAGCAGCGAAGCAAATCGGGCGGGCCTTGGATGACCCAGTCTCTCTCGCTCTCTCAAACTAGCCTATCTTACAGGGCTGGTGTAACTGGGAATGGACTGGGATCACCTTCTGTATGGCGCTCCCCTATGGACCTCCTTCGGAGGAAGGCCAGAATACAGACTGCATGCTCTGCTATAGCCCTGCTCTCTGTGTCATGAAAATGGAGAGGGAACGTGTGGTTTTTGCTCTGATGGCATTCTCATGAATGTGCAACAAGATGTGCATGAGCTGGGGATTTGCTGTTCAAAACAGAAGGGAAGGGAAATCTCTTAAAATAGCCTTCACCCTGGGTTTATACTGATGAACCCTGGGTTTATACTGGCTAGATTATTCGAAAACAAATCCTAGCCATTGCGTATTTCAAAATGTGTTTCCGTTCCATTGCTTTGTTGTGTTGTCTCTTTCCCCACAAGGTCAGATTTCCATGTTCCCCCTCACTTCCATCCATGTGGCTTTCTTCAAGGTACTGCGGCTTAAGAGCTGAGTTTCCAAATCTTGTCTCTGGGACACATTAAGTCCCTTTGACAAGCCACGTTGATCTTTATCAGCTGAGAGATTTAATGTTCCTTTCTCTTTGTGACTTAGGACGGTGATGAGTCATCGCCCATTTTAACGAGCTCTGAGATCGTCAAGGTTCCAGATCCACAGATGTCTATGGTGAGTCCTTTTCTGCACAACCTAGTCCGTGGAACGGCAAGGGTATGCTGAAATGGGGAGTGTGTATTCATGCACCTTAATGTACAAATGAGGATGCCTCAGTTTCCCATAAGTAATCATAATCTTCTTACAGTGGTATCCCGCAAGACGAACGCCTCGCAAGACGGAAAACCCGCTAGACGAAAGGGTTTTCCGTTTCGGAGGCGCTTCGCAAAACGAACTTCCCTATGGGCTTGCTTCGCAAGACGGCAGCCCATAGGGAAATCTCAGGGACAGCGGGGAAGCGCAGCGCGTCTTCCCCACTGTCCTCGGACCTCCTCCCGCTGCCGGCTTCGGAACGAAGCTCCGATGCCGGGCGGGGGAGGGGGAACGCCTCCTCCCGCCGCGCGGCATCGGAACGAAGCTCCGATGCCGGGGGGGGTACACCTTCTCCCGCCGCCCGGCATCGGATGGCTTTCCTGAAGACTTGGGGTGGGAGGAGGGTTTTCCTTCCCACCGCCAACATTCAGAATGCTGTTCTGAATGTTGGCGGTGGGGAGGAAAAACCCTCCTCCCACGCAAGCCCCGGGAACAGAGGGAAAGCGCTGCGCGCCTTCCCCTCTGTTCCCGTACCTGTCCTGAAGGCTTGCGGTGCGGAGAAAAGCCCTTCTCCGCACCGCCAGCCTGGCAAGCGGTTTCCCTAGGAACACATTAATTGATTTTCAATGCATTCCTATGGGAAACCGTGCTTCGCAAGACGAAAAACCCGCAAGAAGAAAAAACTTGCGGAACGAATTAATTTCGTCTTGCGAGGCACCACTGTATTTATATGGCACCCATCTGACTGGATTGCTCCAGCCACTCTGGATAGCTCCCAACAAAATATTAAAAACACAGTAGAACATAAATCATCAAAAAACTTTCCAGTACAGGGTTGTCTTCAGATAGCTTCTAAAGGTGGCTTTTAAGTCATGCAAACACTCAGATATAATGCAGAAGTTAACACTAGGGGGAACATTGAGGAAGCGGAATAAACTGTTGTGTGAATGCAAGGTTATTTTCCTTTTCTCTTTTTAATCTTTTTTTTTATTCAAAATTATAGCAAAACATATTATCCAAAAACATATCCTTATTTCTCCCCCCCCATTTTTCCTCCCCCCCCCCACAGAACCCATCCCCCCACCCCCACCCCGACTTCCCTCAGTTCCAGTCTTTGGTTTCTCCAATAATGCTATTTTCTGCATGTTACAAAATTGTATAGATCCTCAAACTGTTTAGCTGATTATTATCAGTAAAAAAATTGTGAATGTTTATTCAAAACCTGCCAAGGAGTCCGGTTCGCTTTGTTGCGTCTTCAGATACTTTGTGAAAGGTTCCCATTCATCCTTAAAGTCACAGTTATCCTTGTCCCGTAGCTTATATGTCAATTTTGCCAGTTCTGCATAGTCCATCAATTTTTCTTGCCATGATTCTTTAGTTGGGGTTTCTTCAGTCTTCCATCCTTGTGCTACCAGAACTCTCGCGGCCATTGTCGCATACATGAAAATGTTTTTCAACTTTTTTGGCAAGTCTTTCCCTACGATCTCCAACAAAAATGCCTCGGGTTTTTAAACAAATGTTAAATGGAACATTTTCTTCAATTCATTGTATATCATTTCCCAATTTTTTTTAATTACCTTACAATCCCACCACATATGATAAAATGTTCCCTCCTTTTCCTTAAACTTCCACTTATTCCTTCTCTCTCAACTAACTTTTGTTTACTGAAGGAAAACCTAGTGGAGAGGAAACACCACAAGCTTGCTCGGAGTTTAAGAAGTGGACCTTCTGACCACGATCTCAAGCCCAACGCTGCTACCCGAGATCAGCTCAACGTATGTTGCTGTTCTCCCACACCTTTGAACGGATGTTGGGTATTGTTGACCTACAGCTCCTGAAATGCGAACTCAAGACATTGTGTGTGCTACCTGTACCCTGATTTTCAGCTTCACCCTCTCAAACTGACCAGATTAAGGCACCACACACTGATTCATGGCTAGTGCTGACCACAGTTTGCAAACCTAAACCTTGGTTAAGACTTCCAAACAGTGCAGGCAAGCTGTAGTTTAGAGCACCTTAGCTGTTTGCATTTCCTAGCCTCTCAGCACTCCTTCAGGTTAGCCTCCAGAGGGCATGGCGATGGTTTGTTCGTTCTGACTTCAACGTTAGCCCAAACTATGGTTTGCAATCATTGCATCAAACCACGTTGTTCTTCAGCCACATTTTGCCAGCTGATTGCAGATCCAGCACCAGCTTTTCTCTGGTGTCTCGGTAGCCTGGATATCAGAGATGTTGGAGCTGTGACTTCAGTTTACAGTGGTGCCTCGCAAGACGAAAAGAATCCGTTCTGTGATTCTCTTCGTCTAGCGGTTTTTTTCGTCTTGCAAAGCAAGCCCATTGAAGGATTAGCGGATTAGCGCTATTAGCGGCTTTTAGAGGCTTTTAGCGGCTTATCTGCTGATCGGATCAGCTGATAAGCGGCTTAGCACTATTAGCGGCTTTTAGCGGCTTATCTGCTGATCGGATCAGCTGATAAGCGGCTTAGCGGCTTAGAAAAAGGGGGGAGGGAAAAAAAAACCAGGAACTCGCAAGACATTGTCATCTTGCGAAGCAAGCCCATAGGAGATTCGTTTTGCGAAGCACCTCCAAAATGGAAAACTCTTTCGTCTAGCGAGTTTTCCGTCTTGTGAGGCATTCGTCTTGCGGGGCACCACTGTATTTGGATTTAGAATACAATTGAACTGAAGTATCAGCTTCAAGGGACCACCTCAGATAAGCCCCTGGTGATAGGACTAAGGAGCAGCCTGAAAGCAGTTGGGGTTGGGACAGGATGCCCAAGACAGTCTCCTGCTCCATGTCCAGATCAAGTGTTCGTAAGAAGTGGGGCTAATTGGTGCAGAGAGAACCAGTAGCAGAAGGAAGTAGCTGCCAATGCAGGTTTTGTTTGGCTGAAGAACAGAAGGTTCCCAGTTCTTTAACAGTGGTACCTTGGTTCTCAAACTTAATCCGTTCCGGAAGTCTGTTCCAAAACCAAAGCATTCCAAAACCAAGGCGCCCTTTCCCATAGAAAATAATGCAAAATGGATTAATCCATTCCGGACTTTTAAAAACAACCCCTAAAACAGCAATTTAGCATGAATTTTACTATCTAACAAGACCATGGATCCATAGAATGAAAGCAATAAACAATGTCCTGCAGTCACAGAATCAAATAATTCGTAGCTCAACTGGGTTCTACACAGTCACACACAAAAAAAACACAAAAAGAGCCACAAAAATGCAAAATAAATAGCAAAAACAGACAGACCTCAGCATAACACTCAAAACGGAAGTGTGGCACTCAAATCAGAAGCTTGACACTCAAAACAGAGCACGTTTGGCTTCCGAAAAGCGTTCGCAAACTGGAACACTTCCTTCCGGGTTTGCAGTGTTTGGGTTCCAAGTTGTTTGAGTACCAAGGCGTTTGAGAACCAAGTTACCACTGTAAACTGAAAATGCAGTTCTCAACTTTTCTTTTTTTGTCCGGCTTATATGGGCAAGCTAAGAATACACCTTTCCACCATAGTAAAAACTGGCTTCTGATTTTAACTTTTCATTTTTCTTTATTATATGGGTTTGTGTACTGCGTTGATATTTTATTTAGGAATTAGCAGTATATAAATAAATACGAATGAGGCAGAAGATGAGGAGGCACCTCTGACCTCCTCCATGTTATTAATAGGTATTGTTTTAGAGGTTTGGTGTTTGTGTGCTTAAGATGCACAACACCCCACCCCTTTGGTCCAAATAAAAGAAACCCATAAGTACCTTTTTATTTAGATCATCGTGAGCTATCCTCCGACGAAGCAGCTGACTTATGAAGAGCAGGACCTTGTGTGGAAATTCCGATATTATCTCACTCATCAGGAAAAGGCGAGTGCCCGAATTAAATTTATATTCTTATAATTACAGTCATAACTCGTGTTGCGTTGGGTTCATGTTGCGTCTTTTTGGCTTGCAAACGCATGTGCAGAAGCTCTGTATGGCGCCGCATGTGAACGCAAAAGCGGTACTCTAGTTATGGACTTTTCAGGGTGTAAACGGCACCCCAGAATGGATTGAGTCTGTAACTAGAGGTACCACTGTGTGTTTTAATGCTGCAGGCATCAAAACATGGAAACATGTGGGTGGGTGTTTTTAAAAATCCTTCCTTCCTCCCTCTGTGGATAGATAGATAGATAGATTCTTTATTGTCATTACACAAGTGCAACATTGCACAAAGTGCAACGAAATTGGATGCCATCCCTTAAAACAACAAAAGCAAGACAACAACAACAACCAAACAAACCACATTCCAGCCACACCCACACCACACCCATCAAACTCCCAGGTCACACTAACGAGTTACAGCATTCAAAAGGGCCACAGCTCTTGGATAGAAACTGTTTTTCAGTCTATTTGTCTTTGACTTGATGTTTCTATATCTTCTGCCAGAAGGCAGTAGTGCAAACAGACAGTGTCCCGGGTGAGATGAATCCTGCAGGATGTTATTTGCTTTCCTAAGACAACGGGAACCGTACAGTTCTTCCAAAGATGGGAGAGGATGACCAATAATCCTTTGGGCTGTGGTTATGTGTGTAGTTTGAAATATTTCAAAATATTCTGTTGTTCTGCACGTTTTGCTATCCTGCAACCAAGTAAAAGGCTGAATATCCTACCACGGCCCCTGCAGTCTGTAGGCTTTCCACCTCGGGATTGAAGGTTGAAGCATGTCAGCATCGCCCTTGAGCCAGTGTCACCAACTGGACTCATCCACTTCAGCCCTGACTGGGCCAGGCGAGCTGGGGTAGCACTTCCAGAGACTACCTTCTGCACAGGAACAGGTCAAAGTGCTGTGGACTCACAACTCAGAGCTGTGAGCACCGGATTTACTTCCACAAGAAGGCAGTCGTCGCACAGCAGAGAATAGCAGAGTACAGCAGAGTATAAACGACTCGGAGAGCTGCTCTGTAGAATATCTTCTTTATTCTATCTACAACTATAATACACAACTATATACAGAGCTAAATGAGGTCTAAACTGAAAATGCTGAACTGCACTGTCTGCAGCTGCTCTTAGCAGCAACCTTATCTATACACACGATCTCTCTCTAACACTCAGTCTCTCTCTCTCTCCCCAATACCTTGATGTGAGGCTGGAGCGGAATAAGTAGAGAGCAGAAACCGCCCCTCCTCTCTGAAGAATCAGCAGAGAACATCAGCAGATTCTTGGATATGGGAGGGGTGAAATCTCAAAGCACAGTGAGGAAAAAGAAGGGCAGCTAGACAAGAAAAGAAACAAAACGACAACGACTCTTGGGCAGTTGCATGGGATTGCAGCTAAGCCAATAAAAAAGCCTTTGATCCTGCTGTGGTTCGGATCCTGTTCATGGGCCTTTATGGTTGCCATTGCTGTGTTGCCGCTGTTGTTTTAAAGGCAGGGATGAAGTTAGAAATGCCTAGTTCAGTAGGAGGAAGGAGACCCTGTGTGATTGCAGCTTTTGTCTTCCAGGCGCTGACAAAGTTCTTGAAGTGCGTCAACTGGTACCTCCCGCAGGAAGCGAAGCAGGCCCTGGAGCTTCTGGGGAAGTGGAAGCCGATGGACGTGGAGGACTCCCTGGAGCTCTTGTCCTCGCACTTCACCAACACCACAGTCAGGCGTTACGCCGTCGCTAGGTTGCAGCAGGCAGACGACGAGGTGTGGGAATGCCCCGCTGTCGCTTGTCCTGCGTTCCGGTTAGATTCAACCAGACACATGTGACTGACTTTTTCCATAGGTTGGCATGTAGAATCAAAGTTGAAATTGTAAATGAAATTGAAATTGAAATACTTTTTGAAATTGAAATACTTTTTGAAATTGAAATAGTTTTTGAAATTGAAATACTTTTTGAAATTGAAATACTTTTTGAAATTGAAATACTTTATTGTCACTTGTACAACTTGTATACAGTGAGATTACACGAGCACGCCCCACTCAGCTCTCTTAGTCTTAATTCCCTGCGTTTTCTGATGCCCTGAAAGTCAGTTGCCCTGTAGTTATCTTTTCATTCAGAGGCCTAACAGCCCACGGATAGAAGCTGTTCTTTACCCTGTTGGTGTGACTAATCATGCTTCTATATCTTCTGCCTGAGGGCAGGAGATCAAGAAAGTGCCGGCCAGGGTGTGAATCATCCCTGAGAATTTCCCACACATTCTGGATTCACAGGACAGCCCATATTATCTTGTGCTGTATTCACCACCCTCTGTAGGCACTTCCTATCAGTTGATGTCAAACCAGCATACCACACCTGAATCATAAAATCGTGGAGTTGGAAAGGACCACAAGGATCATTTTGTTTGTTTGTTTGTACCTTGCCCATCTGACTCCGGGCAGCTTACCAACAGTTAGAAAAAAATAATAAAACACCAGACATTAAAAACTTCCCTATACAGCGCTGCCTTCAGATGTCTGCTGAAAGTTGTGCAGTTATTTATCTCCTTGGCATCTGATGGGCGGGTGTGCAACCCCCTACAATGCAGGTACCTTTCACCCAACGTGGGGCTCAAACCCACAACCCTGACAGTCAGAGTCTCATGCTCTACTGACTGAGCTATCCCAGTACAGTCGCACCTTGGTTTTCAAACAGCTTGATTCTCAAACGTTTTGGCTCCCGAACGCCACAAACCCAGAAGTGAGTGTTCTGGTTTGTGGGCTATTTTTGGAAGTCAAACCCCAACTGGGCTTCCACTGCTTCCGATTGGCTGCAGGAGCTTCCTGCAGCCAATCAGAAGCCGTGCTTTGGTTTTTGAACATTTTCGAAGTCGAACGGACTTCCAGAATGGATTCCGTTTGACTTCCAAGGTACGACTGTATGTGTTTTCTCCCTTCCCCCTCTCTTTCTCTCCTCCCCGCCCTCTTGCTGCTCTCTTTCATCTCCAGCATTGTATCCATCCCCTTTCATCCATCCCTTTCTTAATTTTCAATATTTATGGAATTTAGTTCCAGGGAAGTCAGGTGAGCTACATTGCTGACCTGTGTGGAACGAGCTCTAAAGACATATTTTTCTTCAGAGTGGCGTTCAGACATTAAAATGTGAGCTGTTGGGTTAGGACAGTTGGGTCATATGTCCAACGATTGGGCCATGTGCCCAATGCTGGTTTTAAAATGTCCTAGCCCTATGTCTGAGTGCAATGGGGTTTGATCGTTTTGATGTTGCACTCCATTGAATGTAGTTGGTGTAGTTGCCTAATGGAAGGATGGCTTAAAAGGTTCCCTCCAAATGATGCAAACTGTAATTCAGACCAGCTCACATCAGCATGGACAGTGGTCAGGGATGATGGGAGTTATAGTCCAACAGCATTTAGAGTCCTGCTGGATCACACCAATGTCCCATCTCGTCCAGCATGCTGTTCTCACAGTGGCCAACCGAAGGCGCCATTGGGAAACCCAACTGCACAAGCACTTTTTACCTAAACACACGGAGAAAGAAGCAAGTAAATAAGCAAGATAGGTTAGCTTCCAAAAATCCTGGGATCCCGGCAGCTTAACAGACCGCTGTTGTCCTCTTCCTTATTCAGGATCTCCTGATGTATCTGCTCCAGCTGGTCCAGGCCTTGAAGTATGAAAACTTCGACGACATCAAGAATGGATTGGAACCTACAAAGAAAGACAGTCAGGGATCCATGACGGAAAGCATGGCGACGTCTGGGGCGAATCCTGCAGAAATAGACAGGTAGGCGAGAGACTTAACCTGACTGGAGGTCCGTAGGGGAGTGGGGAGTCTTGCCTACTCAACTTTCTAGACTGCATAGTTTTGCATCCTGTCTTCCTGGGGAGAGCAGATGTGACTGAGGAGGAGCATGTTCAGCCTGAGAAGATTCCCAGGAGCCTGATAGAGGGGGCTGGGGATCCTCATGTGGCCCCTTGGGACCTGAGGTTGTCCCCCTAAAAATAATAAGAAGAATAAAATATACTAGACTGCATGGACTCAAGGGTCTGCCTTGGGTTAAGGCAGCCTCCCATGAGAAAGAGGCCTTAAAATCCATGTATTTCCATTCTCCTGTCAGCTCTCAGATCATCACGAGCCCATTGCCTCTCATCTCCTCCCCACCTTCTGCAGCAAAATCAAAGGAGCCTGCTGACAGCGAAAACCTTGAGGTGAGTAAAATACTGACAGGAACCCTTAAGTTTTAACAGAATGGGCTCTGTTGGAGCTGGGGAGGTTCCGGTTTTCAATTCTGAGTTCAACCATGATCTCTCAGAGCAGTTTCTTGTGAGCTACATTGGCCTCGACCCCACCTGAATTATACTGTGGCCTATTTTGCAGAGGTCTTGGGCTTCAGAGGGCAATCTCCAACAAAGTAGTTGCAAGGATTCCCATTTCTGTGACTGAAGTTTCCTGCCTTCTCCTCTCCCCAAGTGGGTGCCCAGCTCCCCAAATCTGCCCCCAAAGGTTGGGGAAAGCCCTAGAACAGATTTAGAGGGCAGGTGTGGAGAGGGAGGGGAAATTCTGTTGACCTATGCAATTAAAAACCAGAATCTTAAATAACAAGGGAAACCCACTGTGAATATTAGACATCGCAACCTGTCCGAACCAGACAGCAGATATTTAATCCTATCCTTATTGTTGAGCTACCAGTGCTAACTTTCTCTCTAAATATTTTTCCTAGGTGTTTCATCCAGTTTGCAGTATAGCGTACAGTGGTGCCCCGCAAGATGAATGCCTCGCAAGACGGAAAACTCGCTAGACGAAAGAGTTTTCCGTTTTGGAGGTGCTTCGCAAAACAAATTTCCTATGGGCTTGCTTCGCAAGATGACAATGTCTTGCGAGTTCCTGCTGAAGTTTTTTCCTCCCCCCCCTTTTCTAAGCCGCTAAGCTGCTTATCAGCTGATCCGATCAGCAGATAAGCCACTAAAAGCCACTAAAAGCCGCTAAAAGCCGCTAATAGCGCTAATCCGTCAATGGGCTTGCTTCGCAAGACGAAAAAACCGCTAGACGAAGAGAATCACAGAACGGATTCTTTTCGTCTTGCGAGGCACCACTGTATAAGGCATTAGGTATCCCTTATCCATGGAGTTCCTGAGCACAACATTGCTCTCTTTAGTGCCAAACTGTGACTTGTGTTATGTTTGAACCTGACCTGTGTGTGTGTGTGTGTGTGTGTGTGTGTGTGTGTGTGTGTGTGACTTTCCCCCTCCAGCTTTCTCTACCTAGGAGAAAGCAGAGTGGCACATATCCATCACATAAATATCCCAAAGAGCTGTTTGTGCGTTTCAAACACGTAAAGGTCCTTCTCCGTTTCACAACCTTTAAGCGACGTTTCCCTGTACTTTCAGCAAGACCTTTGCACCTTCTTGATCTCGCGAGCCTGCAAGAATTCCACGCTGGCAAACTACTTGTATTGGTAAGTCCAGAAAAGGGGGTTGATGCCTCATGCGCCAGAAACAGTTGCTGCTCTAGCTTCCTGGCAAGGGGGGCGCAGTGCGTTACCAGCAAGGCGATGGAGAGCAAAAGCTTGTCCGTTTTCACCCCTGCTTAGTATTCCTCGCCCTTATCCCCCCACCCAGCCCAGACATTGACCCAAACCTAGACCCCTCAACCTCAAGAAAGCTGAGTGTTTGCATCATGTTTCTTATACTATAGTTCTGCCACTTCTGAATTCCCTAAACACAGACCTTTAGGGGAGGTCAGAAAGGTGCTATAGACCTGCTCCTTCTCCCTCAGACTTGGTCTGGGTGCTCAATCTGCCCCCAGGAAAGATTTCTGACCACTTTTCTTAAAAAAAAATGTGTTTTATTGATTTTCAGTTACAAATGAATTAGAGTAGGGCGGGGGGATAAGACCAGTAATGTTGATGATTTTAAAAATTACTTGTACCCCACCCATATGACTGGGTTGCACCAGTAAATATAAAAAATAATAATAATAAAACACCAACAAGTCAGAGTACAGGGCTGTCACCACAAAGGGTAAATATAACAGAAACAATCCCAGTTGTGGTCCATTGAATGCACAGTAGTCAAATGAAGGTGTCATTCCACAATGTACCTAATGCTGTATTTTTATTTTTTTTTAAGTGTTAGTTTTTGTGTGGAGATATCAGTCAGGGGCTTTCCACCCCACATATTCATGGCTCCCTACCCCAAACACTTTCTGCTTCCTTTATCAGTGACAGAATTGGCCAGTTTATTATTATACTTCCCCCACCCCACAAATACACACTTTCCTCTATCCAGACTCCTCCATTTCTCAGTGCCAAAATCTGAATGTCAACAGCTACAGTTCTGGCAGACTTAGCTATAAATCCTCGCGTCTGCTGATCAATGGTGTGTTTTGCCCGACCAGCCTCAGCAGGAGTTGGAAATAATCAAAGGGGTGTTTGGATGTACTAACCCTTGATGAAAACCTGGAGTTTGATTTGTAATCTGTGGCTGGGATACAGGGAAGGGCGAAAGGAGCTAGAGATACAAAAAGCCTTATTTTGAAAGGCTCTGGAGAGAGAGGAGCTCAGTCTGGAGAGTACACGGAGGCCCCATCTAAAACAGTATCTTCTTTGGCGATCACTCGTAGCCGAGTAAGATTGTCTTCCATAAACGCGGTTTTAAAAGTGAGTCCGTAAGTGACTGTCGAGGCCAATTCTGGATCCACACATCCTTCCACAGTGAAGACATAGGTTAGGTTTCTGAGTGGGAGTTGATCATGGTGAGGGTTTGCCAAGTGTGCCTTCCTCTTAGCTCATTTCTCCCTTTCATCCTGTGAGTGTCTTCAAAGCCCATGACACCTTTTGTGAAGGCTGGAGCGCTCGCAGGCCAGTGTTCCCCAGTTGTCAGTGTTTATACTACATTTTTTTAGATTTGCCTTGAGACAGTCTTTGTACCTCCATCTCTCTCTCTCTCTCTCTCTCTCTCTCTCTCATCTCTCTCTCTCTCTCTCCATCTCTCTCTCCAACACACACTCTCTCTCTCCCCATCTCTCTCTCTCTCCATCTCTCTCTCTTTTTTATTG
Organism: Podarcis vaucheri; assembly: GCF_965113315.1. NCBI lineage: Eukaryota > Metazoa > Chordata > Lepidosauria > Squamata > Lacertidae > Podarcis > Podarcis vaucheri. The sequence continues at coordinate 7,401,128 of NC_138749.1, forward strand.
AATTTTACATTTTTATCTTCATCACAGTAATATATCTGTAATGGGTATGAGTTACTCGTGCGTAAACTGGTGCCTTTCTTGGTTAATTTGCCTTGTAAAAACTTTCTGACTGCACAGCCTCTCCTCATGGTGGCTGCCTCAGTCACTGGCAGAATCCGTCAGTGGGCGTTTCTTGAACCTCTTCCAACATAAAAGTTGTTTGACACCCAGTCTCCTCCTCTCACTGTGCAGGGAAGGCGTGGGTAGCTGAGGACCTGGGCTCTCCTCACTGATGTCCAGTGAAGAGTCCTGGAGCCCTCTCTCCACTTCCCCCGTCTGCCCCCCTTCATCCCTGGTGTTGCGCTGAATGGCTTCCCCCTCTACTGAGCTGTTTCTCCCCCTGCTGCTGGGTCCTTCGCCAGCATCATCTGGGAGCCTCCCCTTCGCCTCTCGCTCCGATGTCAGTTCCCTGACAATATCAAATACAAAGAAAAAAAAAACAAATTCCCCCCACCCCGCCACTTCCCTCAACTTTACATATTGACTTCTCCTGCCTGTTTTGTTATGCCTTAACACTGTATTCTCTAAATTAAAAATTATTATGTTCTTATCATTCTAACACCATGTTTGTAGTTTCTATTTTTGTTTTGTAAATTGTGTTTACTCAAACCCTGCTAGGGAGTCCATTTCTTAACAATGTTTCTGTAGATAAAACATAAATGGTTCCCAGCCTTTTTAAAAGTCTCTATTGTCTCTTCAGTTAGCTTCGCCATTTCAGCATATCCCATCAGTTTTTCTTGCCATTCTTCTTTTGTTGGTATCTCATCATTTTTCCATTTTGGGGCTAGCAATATTCTAGCCGCTGTTGTGGCATTCATGAAAAGTTTCTTCTTCTCTTTTGGCAAGTCTTGACCTGTAATGCCTAGTAAAATAAGAAAGCTTCTGGTCTTTTAACAAAGGTTATCTTAAACATTCTTTTCATTTCATTATAAATCATTTCCCAATATTTTTTAATTATTTTACAGTTCCACCACATATGAAAAAAAAAATGCCCTCCTTTTTCTTTGCACTTCCAAAACTTATTGGAGCCTGTTCTGGGAACGGGGGCTTCTAAACGACTCTCTGCACCCTTTGCAACAGTGCCCAGCATTCTTCGTGACAAGCCACAACTGCTTCAGATATACCGTGTAGATGGGCCCATAGATATCTACATCTCGGGCATTAAAAGCCCAGGGCAAAAAGGTGTTCCTTTTAGTCTAAGCTCTGACTCATTCTCGTCTTCCATGCAAGGTACGTGATTGTGGAGTGTGAAGACCAGGACACCCAGCAGAGAGACCCCAGAACTCACGAGATGTACCTGAACGTCATGAGGAGGTTCAGCCAAGCTCTACTAAAGGTGAAATTGACTGTTTTGTGCCGTGCGGAGGCTAGTGGGTATTGGAGCATGATTATAAAGGATGCATGCAAACCTCACAATAAAACAGGCAACCCCAAAGATCAGGGGAGTGGATTAACGCCCATATGGGTCAACATTACAACATTTGGGCCTTTTTTTCATGCAGAGAAAGGGTGGGTAAGTGAGGGCACGATCAGTGCTGGATTTACGTATGAGCTAAACAAGTTATAGCTTAGGGCCCCACTCTCTTAGGGGCCCCCAAAAAAATTAAAGGAAGAAAATACTGGATGTACATTTCCATAAGATAAAAACAAATAAAATAAAACCTACACACAGCAACAGTGTTTTGTGTTGTGTAGGCTCCTATGATGTAAGTAATGGGCTCCGCCTGCTAGTCTGCTCCCTAAAATATCACTATTAGGTCCATAAATTACCATATAGCATATATTCAACACAAAAAAAAACAAGAGACAATTTGTTGTTGACAAAGGACAGGTGGACATATAAAACCTTAAACTGGCCCTGGACACAATAGAAGTATATAAAATTATTCCCAGAGAATGTGAATAGAAAGAACTTCTCCTCTCTCTCTTTTACTCATTAGACCAAACATTTGACACTCTCTATTATGTTAACTGCAAAGAAGGAAAAGGAAAAGCTTCTAAGCTAACAGTTGGAAGCACTGTTAGTAAAGTATAGAAATAAATATTTTGGTTTACTTATGCCCATCTGTTTCTGTAAAATACCTGCCACAACCCTGGGTTAAATTCTCTCTTCCCCTCCCCTTTTTCATTTTCTGATTCTTAATACTTCAGCAAACAAAGTGCATTGTGATAAACATCACACTTGCTTTCAACCACAGGGGTCATCTAAGGCAAATTCCCCATTTTGGACAATAAGTCGTTTTGTTCCATGCTTTCCTTGGAAACATTAAATGCTTCTCTATATTATTTATTCAGCTGCACAATATTTTAAGAATAGCAGGCTGTTGCACAGGTTAAGAAAAGCACTGCTCTTCGCCTGGGGCAAAAATCCGTAGTGGTGATGCTGTGCGAGCAATTTGTGTTTTATGTTCTTGGAGCCTAAACCATGGAACAAGACTGATAATAGCTTTCTGAGGAAAAACAACAACATGATGCTGTAAGACTTTGCATTGGGACACTCAGAAATAACAGACACCCTAGGCTGGATTGGTGCTTTAAATGTCCTAGAGAAGATAATTATTATTTATTATATTTATGCCCCACCCTTCCAGCTGGGTTTTCCCAGCCACTCTGGGCGGCTTCCAGAAAAATATTAAAATACAGTAATGCATCAAATATTAAAAGCTTCCCTAAACAGGGCTGCCTTCAGACGTCTTCTAAAAGTCCGATAGTTGTTGTTTTTTCTTTGACATCGGAAGAGATTGCGTTCCACAGGGCGGGTGCCACTACCAAGAAGGCCCTCTGCTGGGTTCCCTGGAACTTCGCTTCTCGCAGTGAGGGAACTGCCAGAAGGCCCTCAGTGTCCGGGCTGAACAATGGGGGTGGAGACGCTCCTTCAAGTATACTGGGCTGAGGCCGTTTAGGGCTTTGAATTCTGTCCAGAAACGTGCTGGGAGCCAATGTAGGTCTTTCAAGACCGGTGTTATGTGGTCTACGTGGCCGCTCCCAGTCACCAGTCCAGCTGCCACATTCTGGATTAATTGTAGTTTCCGGGCCACCTTCAAAGGTAGCCCCACGTAGAGCGCATTGCAGTAGTCCAAGCGGGAGATAACTAGAGCATGCACCACTCTGGCAAGGCAGTCTGCGGGCAGGGAGGGTCTCACCCTGCGTACCAGATGGAGCTGGTAAACAGCTGCCCTGGACACAGAATTAACCTGTGCCTCCATGGACAGCTGTGAGTCCAAAATGACTCCCAGGCTGCACACCTGGTCCTTCAGGGGCACAGTTACCCCATTCAGGACCAGGGAGTCCTCCTGGGAAGCTATTCGTGCAATTAGAAATTCCGTGAATGGCACTCTTTAAAAGTAAACTGAAAGTACAGTTCTCATTTTGTATTTTTTGTGTTCTGAACCACCCTATGGTTGAAAGGTGGTACCATCATCATCACCATCGTTGTCATCATCCCTGAAAAGAGCCTTGTGCTTGTTTGGAGTTGTCCTTCATCGAGGCTCTGGTGGTCTCTCCTCCTTCCCTGCTGTATAAATTGACTCGTGTCACATAAGTCCTCACCTCCAGAATGATTGTTGTTGGCGCAGTTGTACAAAAAACAAAACAAAAACAAAAAAGCCCTGAAAGGTCAGGGAACCAACTACCTGCTACAGAGAACTTTGATTGCATTTTATGGAGGGCTAGGGAGGGGGGGGGTTGCCTGGGAGAAACTTTCTTTTTTTTTTTTTTTTTTGAGCGAACGTCGGTGTTTATTATCCGCTCACTCCGAGAGCCGTGATTGCCGAGACCTCCACTCAAGGCAAAATAATTACAGCAGAGAGAACTAATTCTTTTCTCCTTCTCCTTTTTTTCTTCCGCCTTCTAATTTAACGCAGGGTGATAAGTCTGTCAGGGTGATGCGGTCTTTGCTGGCAGCCCAGCAGACGTTTGTAGATCGGCTTGTTCATCTCATGAAAGCAGTGCAGCGTGAAAGTGGCAATCGTAAAAAAAAGGTAAAATGGCAGAATTGTATAGGGATACATTCAGATATACATGCGGATAGATAGGTAGATAGATGATAGATAGAGATAGATGATAGATAGATAGATAGATAGATAGATAGATAGATAGATAGATAGATAGATATTGCTATGTCATATTGCTTCGTCCCAGCTCCTGCCAACCTAGCAGTTCAAAAGCATGCCAAAAATGTTCAAGTAGATAAATAGGTACCGCTCCAGCAGGAAGGTAAACAACATTTCTGTGCGCTGCTCTGGATTCGCCAGAAGCGGCTTAGTCATGCTGGTCACATGACCCGAAAAACTGTCTGCGGGCAAACATCAGCTCCCTCGGCCTGTAAAGTGAGACGAATGCCGCAACCCCAGAGTTGTCTGCACCTGGACTTAACTGTCAGGGGTGCTTTATCTTTTTTTTACTTATATGCATATATCTATATTCCTTCCCCCCTCCCCAAAAAAGCCATTTTGTCCATACTTGTGTTTCTCATTGCTAATGTATTCCTCTTTTAATGAGAGTTTCTTGTGACAGAATGTGCAGTTTGGAACTCAGTGCCATAGACTACATTCATATGGCTGTTTATTCCGTTTCCGTTGCTGTTAATTTCTGCATTTGTGCAGGACACATGACTGCACCAAATACCCAGGGTGTTGAACTTTGCACCTTCCCCAGCCTTGGAGGAACCGATCTGAATTCTGATTTTTAGCATAGCCTGCCTTCTCTGCCAGTAAACAGTAAGAACGGCAGAAATGCTAACAAAAAATCTTTATGGGAAATAATAGTCATTGCCCACATGTATTTGCAGCGATAAGGACTAGAAACCTGCTTAATCTTTCTTCTCCAAGAAGCTACGATTTTGCAACCAGTGCTGAATTTTTGGGTGCGTGTGTTTGTGTGCATGTACGTGTCGATTTCCAGCTGCTTTGCGGAGAACATTTAATGAAAGGTCACGTCAGTCAATCAATCAATTGACAGCTGCACGAATTATGACAGCTAGGAAGTGGAAGGGGCAAGCAGAATATAAAATAATAGATCAGTGGTATAGAGAAGTGTGGTATATAGCTATTAATGGTAAATTAACATGTGCCATTAAGGTAAGACAGGGAATATGCAGGAGAAATGGTTCTGTGGAGATATTTTGGGTGTTTGTAGAATTTGTACTGTTAAAACGGAAAGGGGTCAAACCATAACAAGAGTTGTTCAAATTTGGATAGTTACAATGGAATGGTCTCGGTAATGGGGTGCACATTTTTATTCTTATTTATGATGATTACTTTGTCAAATAAACAACAACAACAACATGTGATGGACAAACCATCAGTAGGCACATTTGAAACTACTTTTGTTGATTTCTCTCTCTTTCTGTCTTTGTGAGCTTGCCCATTGATGAACAAGCTACATTGCAGTTGGCTCCCTTCCTCTATTCATGAGTTAGCCTACATGCTGCCGCTCCTGTCAGGAGCTCATCCTACACTCAAGTAGGACCCTGGCAGAGACACATGCCCGACTGGCATGTTCCCTCCCTCCTGGTCAATCATTCAGGAGCTTCAGAAGCTTTCTTCAGCCCGAACATCACAGCCACCGATGCCAACAGACACCGGAACACTTAGGGATCCACAGAGTCTTCGCAGCTTGCGTAACAGACCTCAGCAACTCAGCATTTTGGCTAATCTACTTTATTTACATATAAAAACACACGGAGCACTACAACATGGCTCCCTCTCTCTCTAGCTTCAGACAGAAAAGAGAAAAAGAACAAAGGACAATAGTCCCACTTTACAGAACACACTAACACAAACATCCTGTCTCTGTCACTTCCCACTTTGTGGAGTCAAAACATACACCATCATGTGATAGACAACAATCCCATGACTGCAATCATGGGGCAGGAATTCTAACAGCTCCTAGTGAATGTCTTCGGTTTTGGAGTGGTTGGCATTAGCACATGGTTCAGTAAGTCATGTTGTCTCTTCCTTGCCCCTGCCCCGCTTTGCTTTTAGAACGAGAGGTTGCAGGCACTCCTGGCAGACAACGAGAAGATGACCCTATCAGATTTTGAGCCTATTCCCCTGCCCCTGGAACCTCAGGTGAAAATCCGAGGGATAATCCCGGAGAAAGCGACGCTGTTCAAGGTAAATCACCTACCGTCTTGTCTGTTGTCCATGTTCCGTGAGCGGGATGCAAGCATGTCAACCAGGATTTGGTTGTTGGTGTTGTTTTAGCATGCTCTGGTAAAGCTTGCTAGCTTATGCTTGCACACTAGAACAAACTCCCTTGGAAGATGGTGCATTCTCCTTCATAGGAGGTTTTTTAAACAGAGGTGGGATAGCCATCTGCCAGGAATCCTTTAGCTGTTCTTCCTGCGTTGTAAGGGGTTCAGCTGAATGAACCTCTCAGATCTACAGCTCTTTCAAGTACTGTTCAGATGATAGGGGGTATATAGGATGCACACAGAAGCTGATGGACTTCTGAGTTCGTTCGTTTTCTCCTGTGCAAATATTAATTATTTTCCTCGCGTTTGTATCCCACCTTTCCTGGAACCAAAGATGGAACCCATAAATACATGCATACATATATACAATTTTTTATTTATTTGTATGTTGCCTTTCCACAGTGCCCAAGGCATCTTACAACATGAAAAAAACGCTTAACTGCAACATAACGAAAGTACAGTGGTACCTCGGGTTACATACGCTTCAGGTTACATATGCTTCAGATTACAGACTCCGCTAACCTAGAAATAGTGCTTCAGGTTAAGAACTTTACTTCAGGATGAGAACAGAAATCGTGCTCTGGCGGTGCAGCAGCAGCAGAAGGCCCCATTAGCTAAAGTGGTGCTTCAGGTTAAGAACAGTTTCAGGTTAAGTACGGACCTCTGGAACGAATTAGGTACTTAACCTGAGGTATCACTGTAGTTCTATATGGTACATTAAAACATTAAGAAATGCAAAACCAGACTGAACAATTTCCATGTAAATCACAATGTCTAAAATAAAGATAAGAAAAAAACCAACAGCAACAGACACTGACCAGATCTAGATCTGCTTAGCTTCATCAAACAGGTGGCCTTGTATGCCTTCAGGCCAAAGCATGCTCAGTCATCGTCTTAACAGGAGTGGATCCTTTGCTTTATGGCAGAGATAGGGAACCTGGTGCCCTTCTAATATTGCTGAACTATAACTCCCAGCACCTTGGACTATTGACCATGCTGCCTAGGAGTGATGGGAGATGTAGTTCAGGAGTACCCTAAGGGCATCTGAAGTGGATGTCTGGATTGGGGCTGAGTCAGCACAGCCTTCCACCGCTTAATGGATTTAGAATGTTTCTCACTAGACTGAGGAGTGGTTACAGCTAGTATGGATTGTGACCTGCACTCCTGATCATGCAATACAGAAGTCCTCCATCCTCTCCATCCTTTTTTTTATCATTTGCTTATCTGTATCTTCTCCCTCTCTCTCTTTAAGATTTAATTAATATAACAGAGAACACAGCACAAAGCAATACAGTGGTGCCCCGCAAGACGAATGCCTCGCAAGACCGAAAACTTGCTAGACGAAAGAGTTTTCCGTTTTGGAGGTGCTTCGCAAAACAAATTTCCTATGGGCTTGCTTCGCAAGACGACAATGTCTTGCGAGTTCCTGCTGGTTTTTTTTCCTTCCCCCCCTTTTTCTAAGCCGCTAAGCTGCTTATCAGCTGATCCGATCAGCAGATAAGCCGCTAAAAGCCGCTAATAGTGCTAATAGTGCTAATCCGCTAATCCGTCAATGGGCTTGCTTCGCAAGACGAAAAAAACGCTAGACGAAGAGAATCACAGAACGGATTATTTTCGTCTTGCGAGGCACCACTGTACATGGTGTAACAACAGCAGTTTCAAAGCAGCTCAGAAAAAAAGCCAGCCACAATGTGTTGATTAAAACCTGAGAAAATAAAATAGGGTTTTTTTAAATAAAAAAAGTTGAAAGTTCAAAAAGTACATAATTATATGCACTAAACATAGGCATGAGGCATAAATAGAAAGAGAAAATGAAAAGGAGAAACAGAACCCGTGTATTTGTGCTTGGTTCTCCAGTTGTACAGCTAGGGAGAGGAAGGTGCTCCAGAAGGTCATAACCACAGCCCAAAGGATTATTGGTCATCCTCTCCCATCTTTGGAAGAACTGTACGGTTCCCGTTGTCTTAGGAAAGCAAATAACATCTTGCAGGATTCATCTCACCCGGGACACTGTCTGTTTGCACTACTGCCTTCTGGCAGAAGATATAGAAACATCAAGTCAAAGACAAATAGACTGAAAAACAGTTTCTATCCAAGAGCTGTGGCCCTTTTGAATGCTGTAACTCGTTAGTGTGACCTGGGAGTTTGATGGGTGTGGTGTGGGTGTGGCTGGAATGTGGTTTGTTTGGTTGTTGTTGTTGTCTTGCTTTTGTTGTTTTAAGGGATGGCATCCAATTTCGTTGCACTTTGTGCAATGTTGCACTTGTGTAATGACAATAAAGAATCTATCTATCTATCTATCTATATGTAGAAGGGGAAATGAAGAGAGAGGGGAACCCAAAACTGTATTTTTTACAAGGTTGTTATTGTACTTCACCAGATCTTAAGCTATTACAGTATTTGTAGGAATGGATTCCAAATATCATTGAATTTGTCCATGGCAAGTCTGTGTTTATATGCAAGTTGTTCATATGTTGCGAGTTTATATAAGTCTTCAATCCAATCGTAGAAGGGAACCTAATTTTTATTTTTCCAATTCAACAGTATCAGTCTTTTTGCTGTGGTAAGGGCGCACGGAGAATCCACTTCTATTGTCCTTTTGTAAGGTTCCATGTGCTGGACATATAATTCAAGAGGATGTTTTGCTCTGTAAATGTAAGGGTGTTCCAAAGAGAAAACAAAACAATTTTTTAACGACCTGCGTATATTGTATGAAGTAGGTGCCAAGCAAATGCCATTTTACATGGTCTTAAAACATTGGCAGTCCATATACTGTACTAAAATTAAAATGGTACCTTATTGATCTATTCTTCACGTTTTAACCATATATTTATATTTTTCTATTGAATATGTTATAAACCAGAGAGGGAAGTTGGGGGAAGTCGCCGGGGGGGGGGGTTCAATTGAAAATGTTAAAATGGAACATTTGATTATGCTAGAACTTGTTGTAAAATCTTAATAAAAAATAATAATTAGGGGGGGGGGAATTGGCAGTCCATATAGGTTCTCCACGGTCAGATTTGTGAGGCTGGTGGGAGAGAAGAATGTATAGCGTTCCCTTAATACATTTCATGCAAATGACATTTCCATGATCTGCCTTAGGAACAGAGGAACCTGTTTTATACAGAATCCATTTAGTTCAGTATTTTCTGCATTGACTGCAAGATACTTTCCAGGGTTTCGGACAGGGAATATCCCCAGCGCTACCTGGAGATACCAGGGATTGTACCTAAGACCTTCTGCATGCAGAGCAAAAGCTCTCCCTCTGAGCTAGAGAGGCTGAAGAAACCTCAGCTCCGTATCTCTTTCCCTCTCCAACCCTGCCGTCCTTTTACAGTCACGGTTTAATTTGCCGCGTTTTCCGTTTCTCTAACCAGAGCGCCCTAATGCCAGCCCAGTTGTTTTTCAAGACTGAAGACGGGGACAAGTATCCTGTTATATTTAAACACGGGGATGATTTGCGTCAGGATCAACTGATACTTCAGATCATTTCGCTCATGGACAAGGTGACAATGGCTAAGCAGGGTGGGATGGAGATTGTGAATAGGTCTTTGTAAACATGGCATCCAGAATTTCATTCTTTAAACAACTTTTTACAAATGATCTGAGTGCTTTTACTTTTCTGTTTTTCTCTTTTCTCCTTCCTTCCTTCCTTCCTTCCTTCCTTCCTTCCTTCCTTCCTTTCTTCCTTCCTTCCTTTCTGCCCCCTTCCCCCCACTTTTGTGCTTTTATTGTATCTGGATAAAAGTCTTGGTTTGTTTTTTTAAAAAAGGGAAAGTTTAGTATTTTTCTCTATAAACCGTAATAAAATTTATTTTTAAAAGTGATCTAAGCGTCTTACGGAGATATTTGGAGGGATGTAAAGGGAAACACTGGATAGCTGAGTTGGTAAAAGCATGGGACTCTTAATCTCAGGGCTGTGCGTTCAAGCCCCATGTTGCGCAGAAAAGATTCCAGCAATTCAGGAACTCTGTGGTTTTATATGATTCACACGCATGGATAAAGGTTAGAAACGTGATGGTTGAAGGGAGCCCATCCATACAGGAAGGTCAGAGCAGGTGAGCCTTTAAATCAGGAATGGTGAAGCTGTGACGTTGGAGGTGTTTTTATACCTAGAAGCCTTGCTGGCACAGACCAAAGGCCTAGCTAGTCCCCGACCCTGTTTTCAGAACAGCCAGAGAGATGGGAAGACCACAAGCGGGATAGGACCACAATATCGTTTTCCCCACTTGCCATTCTCAGCACCTGATATACAGAGGCAAACTTCCATCATGGCTTGTAACTTTTGAAAGCCTTATGGTCCTCCATAGATTTGTCCAAACCCCTTTTCAAGACATCAACAGTGGCAGGAGATTTCTGTGAACCAAAGCCAGTTTCTTTCCTTACGTGTCACCTGAGCTATTCTGCAAGCCATTTGATTTGATTTTTCAACTATAAATACATTTTCATATACAGAGATTTCTCTGAATCTTGAGACCTCCGCCCCATCCCCTCCATGGGTCCTAATGTCAGTGTTTTCAACTGCATCCTATATCAAATCTATATTTTATATCTATCCATATTATCCATAGAGTTTGATACATTACAAGTGAGGTTAAAATCCTCCTAATGTTTTCATCTGCTCACAGTGGTCTCCTAAATAAATTATAATTTATTTATATCAATAAATTATATAAATTATAATTATATAATTTATTCTTATTGAAGTATTTGTCCTCTTGGTTCCTGAGCTTTCTGGTCAGTTTTGCCATTTTGGCGTAGTCCAACAGCTTTGTTTGACATTCTTCTCTGGTAGGGACTTTGTCTTCTTTCCATCTCTGGGCCAGTAAGATCCGTTTGGCTGTTGTTGCATACATAAAAAGTCTTTTCTGCTCCTTTGGGATGTTGGTACCTACAATTCCTAATAAAAAGGCTTCTGGTTTGTTTTTTTACAAAAGTTATTTTAAACATTTTTTTTCAGTTCATTATCTATCATCTCCCAGAAAGCTTTTATTACCTTACACTGCCACCACATATGATAGAAGATACCTGTATGCTGTCTTCCAATGCAGCAATAATTTCTTAGCGCTCTCTCTCTCCCCTGCCTTATGCTTGTCTCTTCTGTTTTACTTGTAGCTCTTACGCAAGGAGAATCTGGATTTGAAGCTGACCCCTTACAAGGTCTTGGCCACTAGTACAAAACATGGTAAGCCTACCTCCCAAAACACACTCATCATACCAGGAGCGGTAAGTATTTAGAGAACTCTCAGTGCTAAATGTTTATTTTGTGTGTTTTTTAATGAACCTTTCAACCGCTTTGGTGCCCTTAAAAGTGGGGTACAGCAAAGATACAAATTTGATAAAATGCAAACTCTAAAGAACAGTTCTCCGGCCTGATTAAGACTTAGTTAATTCCACCCCACTACTTTTAAAAGCCCACAGGAATTTGAGGTTGGCTTCTTAGCACCTACGCCTGAGATTTTCTGACCCTGAGTCTCATTCTCTCTATCACCCTCCCTGCTATTTTCCAGGTTTCATGCAGTTCATTCAGTCAGTCCCTGTGGCTGAGGTTCTTGCAACCGAAGAAAGTATACAGGTTTGTGTTTTGACTTGGGTTGCCTGTACTGGATTCAGCATCTGCTCGTTCTTTCCTTTTTCCCACTTGAAGTTGGCAGTGGCCTTCTTCCCTTGAGATTGCATCACATGCAGTGGTATCACAATGGGGGGGGGGGTTTCGCCCTGGGTGCCATGTCAGGGGATGTGTGTGACAGGAAGGCACCCTGCGGGGGCGCGAGCAGCCATCGTGCCACCACATCTGGAGGATACTCTGTTCGCGGCTGCAACCACGAGCAGAGGATCCCAGTGCTGGCGACAAACCGCTATGTACAGTGCATGTGCGGTGTCGCATGCATTCACTGTGCGTAATGACGCCGCACATGTGCTGTACATAGCGGTTTGCTGCCGGCGGCGCTCAAGCACCCTATGGACGGCAGTGGGATCCCTCCGTTGCCGCTACAGCCGCATGTAGAGGATCCTCCATTTGCGGTTGTAGCAGCAACGGAGGGATCCCAACACTGCCCGTACAGTGCTGGAGCGGCCCCATGGGCAAACCACTATGTACAGTGCATATGCAGCATCGCTACGTACGGCGAATGCATCATGCGTAGTGATGCCACACATGCACACTACGTAGCGACGCCCCCCCCCCCGGGTGTCAGAATGCCTTCGTTCGCCCCTGATCACTTGTGGGAGATTCAAGGATAAAGCAGTGTGTAAAAGGAATTCTGCATCATATAAGGCTGTTAGGATGCCGGAATTCCAAGGAAGGAAATTGAGTAGAGTGTGTGTGTGTGTGTGTGTGTGTGTGTGTGTGTGTGTGTCCCTTCTTGATTAATATTTCTTCTGCCTCCCACCACACACAACTGACCACAAATGGAATGACCCAAACAAATGCTTTTGCTTGGTTCTAATGTTTCTCCATGTGTACTCCTTAAGGCTGGTTTCCACTCTCTTCCTCTGTCGTCCCCTTCTCCTTGTGCCCTCCATCTTTCCCAACATCAGGGTCTTTTCCAGGGAGTCTGCTCTTCTCATGAGGTGGCCAAAGTCTTGGAGCCTCAGCTTCATGAGCTGTCCTTCCAGTGAGCACTCAGAGCTGATTTTCTTCAGAATGGATAGGTTTGATCTTCTTGCAGTCCGTGGGACTCTCAAGAGTCTCCTCCAGCACCATAATACAATAGCATCAATTATTCGGCGATCAGCCTTCTTTGTGGTCCAGCTCTCACTTCCATACATCACTACTGGGAAAACCATAGCTTTAACTATATGGACCTTTGTCGGCAAGGTGATGTCTCTGCTTTTTAAGATGCTGTCTAGATTTTTCATCGCTTTAAGTATAATGGCTAATAGCCATTGATAACCACATCCACCTGGAACAGGAATGCTAAGCTTACTCAGGAGCTTTCAGTGTGGGACTTCGTCAAAACCTTTCTGAAAGTTGCATGTTCTAAAAATCTGTTTGTTGTGGTGGCTAATATGCTGAAGACCAGCAACATGTTAGTGTTGGGGCAAAGGGGATTTTGCTCCTCTGACCTCCTACTTTTTAAAGCTGAATTTTCTGCTCCAGGGGGCCTTGTTCATATTTCTAGGCCAATTCGCTCTTGGGATTCTAGTTGTAGCCCCCTCCCTAAACAAAGTACATTAATGCCCACTTTGCAATTCGTTTCCTCTATCTTCATTCACAATTGCTTTGAATTGCTAATGCTATTTAAATTTTGCTACCCAGGCACAAAAGGAATATATCTACTTTTGAAGCATTTAGCACTCTCCGTAATTATGCAATAACTCTGCATTTGAAATTCAACAGGATGGGATTATTTTAAAGAACGAGAGGCCCTTGAGTTTGTGTGTGTGTGTGTGTGTGTGTGTAATGCAAAGTGATTTTAAATCTTTCCGTTGCGGAGGTTAAGAAAATTCCATCAGATATCAACTGAGCGCTGCGATGTTAGCACTAAGGGGGGAGGGAATTTAATTTGCTTGATTGTTCTTTGCTTAATGTTATCTGCCGTTTTAAAAAGAAATATAGGCTATTTCTGCACTGAGCCTTGGACGCCTTTTAAATATCAAGATTGATACTTTGGGGTGAGGAGAGGGGGGATGTGTTCACCAGTAACACGCAGTAATGGATTTTATCCAAGGCCACCAACTACTTACGAGCTCAGCCAGCCCCCAGAGACCCTTTCAGAGCTTTACGTGGGAGAAGAAATAAACATTAGAGCAATGTTCTTTTTCAGAACTTCTTCCGAAAACACGCACCAAGCGAAACGGGACCCCACGGAATAAGCGCAGAGGTTATGGACACTTACGTCAAAAGCTGTGGTAAGTGATGGCAGGAGATTAGGAGGGCACAGATTGTATTAAAGCAGGGCAATGGCTGCGGGTCAGTGGCAGAGTGTCTGCCTTGCAAGCAGTCCCTGGGCTGGGAGAGACTCCTGCCTGTAACTCTGAAACTCTGGAGAGCTGCTGTCAGTCAGTGTAGGCAACACTGAGTTTGACAGAGCACATTCAAACTTGGTGCAAGGTAAAATCTGTTATGGTCAAATGGGCTCAGGATTTCAGTTGTAACATCCCAATGTAGGACCGGGAAAATTTATGGATAGTCAGCATGAAGTTCACCGCAGGTTACACTCTGAGGGAAAATGTTACGAAGATGCAATACCGTTGGTATTTGACACCACTAAAATTATCTAAAATGTCTAAGAACATTCCAGGTAAGTGTTGGAGATGTGCAGAAGGGGAAGGCTCAATGTTATACATGTGGTGGACATGCAAGAAAATTAAGGTATTTTGGGATGTAATCTACAATGAACTTAAAAGAATGTTAGAATGTTGTGGGTGGGTGGAGATATATATATATAATCTACGAAAGCATATATATATATATATATATGCCAGAGGCTTTCCTCTTGGGCATTCTAGGCCATGACACACCAAAAAATCATAGCTGTCAACTTTTCCCTTTTATTGCAAGGAATCCTGTTTGGAATAAGGGAATTTCCCTTAAAAAATGGAAAATGTTGACAGCTATGCAAAAAATGCAAGGGAAATATTCTTGTATGCTACGGTGGCTGCAAGAATATTGATAGCTTTGAACTGGAAGGGTGAGAAATTACCAACAAAGCTGGATTGGCAGAATAAATTGTTGGAATATACTGAGTTGGCAAAATTAACAGAATATCTGAGAGATTGCGCTGAACAAACTTTTATTAGGAATTGGGGCATGTTTAAAAAGTATCTCAAGGATTATTGTAATAGCATGAAGTCTGTGGCAGCTCTTGAATAACTTCTGTGATATATTGGATGAGTTTTAGAAAACATAATATTTAGGAAATCTAACAAAAGAAAACTGAAATAAATAGTGTAATAGGCAGAACAATGTTTAGAAGCATGAGGGATTGACGGGAAGTCATTGGAATCCTAAGAAGAACATGATACAATGTAACAAACACTTTTTTCCTATGGATAATTTTGTTATATGTTACTTTTTTCTAATTTCAATAAAGCATTTTAAAAAGCAAAAACAAACAAACAAACTGGGTGCAAGGCAGTTTCCTGTATTCCTAGCAAAGTCAGAGAACTAACTAAAGATCAGTGGTGTTATTTATTAGCAAGGGCAAAGAACAATGCCTCTCTCCATATGAACCTACCCAAACCCTGAGATCAACATCTGAAGACCTTCTTCATGTGCCTCCTCCTCAAGAGGTCCAGAGGGTAGCAACGCGAGACCAGGGCCTTTTCTGCAGTGGCTCCCCGTCTGTGGAATGCTCTCCCCAGGGAGGCTCGCCTAGCGCCTTCACTATGCACCTTTAAGGGCCGGACGAAAACGTTCCTCTTCAAACAGGCCTTTGGCAGATGAACATCCAATGCTCTTTTAAATGTGTGGGGTTGAGGAGGTTATTGGTTTGTTTCTGTTCTTGCTTTTAAAGCATATTTTAGCTTGTATTTTTATGCTGTGAAGCTCCCTGAGCTCTATGGGCAAAAGGTGGTATACAGATTTCATTGAACGAAACAAATTGATTATATTGCACATTTTTTGTGTAATATTGCGTGGTCTGCGTTCTCGTTTTGCAGGTTTTTTATGTTGTCCCCTGTGATCTTCGGAACACAAATATTATAAATAGATAAACAAATAAATGAATTAAGTCCCTCAGTGGCCAAACAGATACCTATGGGAAGGCCAGAAGCAGGAACTGGATGTGACAGCCCTCTCCACATTTTTCTCCCCAGCAAATGTTATCCAGAGGCATATTGCTTATGATGCTAGAGACAGTCAGTATCCATCATGGCTAGAAACCTTTGATATTCTTATCCTCCGCAGAAGTTTGTTTTAAAAACCCTTTGTCAAGGAACTGACATCGGAGGGAGAGGCGAAGGGGAGGCTCCCAGATGATGCTGGCGAAGGACCCAGCAGCAGGGGGAGAAACAGCTCAGGAGAGGGGGAAGCCAATCAGCGCAACACCAGGGATGAAGGGAGGCAGACGGGGGAAGTGGAGAGAGGGCTCCAGGACTCTTCACTGGACATCAGTGAGGAGAGCCCAGGTCCTCCGCTACCCACGCCTTCCCTGCGCAGAAGACTCCCGCGCAGTGAGAGGAGGAGGAGGAGACTGGGTGTCAAACAACTTTTATGTTGGAAGAGGTTCAAGAAACGCCCACTGACGGATTCTGCCAGTGCGGAGGCAGCCACGATGAGAAGGGGCTGTGCAGTCAGAAAGGTTTAACAAGGCAAATTAACCGAGAAAGGCACCAGTTTACGCACGAGTAACTCATACCTATTACACCCTTTGAAAACCACCCAGTGTGGTAACCATCACTGCATCTTCTGGAAGCAAATTCTGTGACTTAACTGCAGAGAAGACCCTTCCTTTGGTCTATCCCTAAACCTACATGGCCATATGTGCCTAATTTGTGGGGTAACCTCATGTGTACACAGCTATTCCTGAAGCCTCTCGTCCTTCCTGTGACAGAAATTTTGGTCAGCTTTCAGAGTCTCGCTCCATAATATTCCCAGTGATCCTGTCTCATTCTTTGGGATTTCTTAGAGAGAGAGAGAGAAATTGTGCCAGTTGACAATTATTTGCTTTTTATATAATAATATTTATTAAGGTTTAATCAACAAATTTTAAACAAGTTTTAAACATAAAATACATACAGCAGTAAAGAGGGGGGGGGGAATGCAGATCAAAACATATTCAGTAAAAAGGCAAAAAAGAAAAAAAGTCATAGCAAACACCAATAAGCACACCCAGAAAAAGAAAGAAAAAAAGAAAAACTGTATCTCCATATATTATATTTTGTTCACTAGTTTCTTGACCTCCTCACACCTCCCTTTTTGTATTCCAATTCAAATATTTAGTTCAGCAAATCCTTACCCTCTGTCATTTACCCTTACTCAACATCTTAAACTATAGTCAAAATATAATTTCCATCATTATCAATCCAAATTTACATATTCTTATTGATCTTATTACTAACACCACTTATTTTCAGTCCAACATCCCTTTGACATTCATTAATTTTACAGTATTTCTGTAAATAGTCTTTAAATTTTTTCCAATCTTCTTCCACCGACTCTTCTCCCTGGTCTCGGATTCTGCCAGTCATTTCTGCCAATTCCATGTAGTCAATCACCTTCGTCTGCCATTCTTCCAGAGTGGGTAACTCTTGCGTCTTCCAATACTTTGTGATGAGTATTCTTGCTGCTGTTGTTGCGTACATAAAAAAAGTTCTATCCAATTATTTGCTTTTTATTTCCAGCTGGATATTGTGTAATTACATACATCCTTGGTGTTGGAGACAGGCATTTGGACAATCTGTTGCTAACAAAAACAGGTAACCACTTCTACTACTACTACTTATTATTATTGTTATTGTCATTTGTTGTTGTCATTTGTTGTTGTTTTTTGTTATTGCTGTTTTTACTGTTATTATTATTATTGCCTTTGTGAGGCTTGCATCTTGCTGCAAAATCATTTTCTGCTTTCCACTTAAAGGAAGGGGGTGCGAGACTCGGTAAGTTCCTTCCCCGGCATAATTGTAACAATTTTCAGTGTCATTACATCTGCCATGAGAAGAACAGCTAAGAGTGGTGTACAGATCAAATTAACCGGGCCTGCAGGCTTAACAATCTAATCGTCTATAAAACTGAATTATATTTTACCTGTTGCATATTTGGCTCAGGGAAATAGGAAATTTGTGAACTATTTCCATAGTGCTTTTCCGTAACTAGAATGCTTTTGAAACATTCTTGACTCGTGAAATGTTGAAGGAGTCAGATCTACTTTTTTGTCCCGTCCCCCCCCCCAAAAAATATTAATTTTATAACACAACTAAACAATACAAACAAGTTCTTGTCTTATCCTTATTTTATCTAAACATTGTTAGGTGAGCTTCCCCAAGTCCCCCCATCTGATTTTCATTTACCTCAGTTTACATATATAATAATTTGTAACCATTTTTTTATCACACTTACTTTTACCATAAAAATCTTCACATTTTATCACTTACAAATAATACTATTTTAAAATACACTATCTTCTAACCCTACAGCCTATATCCACTTCCAAAGCTATTCTAAGATTTAAATATAAACATTTTTTTTTCCAAATATTCTTTAAAATTCTTCCAATCTTCTTCCACCATCTCTTCTCTCTGGTCTCGGAGTCTCCCAGTCAGTTTGGCAAGTTCCATATAGTCCATCATCTTCATCTGCCATTCTTCAATAGTTGGTAAATCTTGTTTCTTCCAATTCTTCGCTAGTAATATTGTCGCAGCTGTTGTGGCATACAGAAAAAAGTAACATCCTTTTTGGGGATTTCATCCCCCCAGATCTACTTTTTTAAAAAAGGTAAGTGGGGTGCACAACATTGCACATTCACACTATGAAGAACTCATAAGCCACCTGCTATCAGCAGCGAGGAGTGTCATAAGTAGACACTGGAAAGACCTGTCAGGAATAAACACGGACCACTGGTACCAAACTGTATGAGAAGCAGCCCTACTAAAAAAACCTAACCAACAAATTTGAAACTAACACGGAGACAAACAAAGGAGGGTATCTTTACTCCCGGCATGGCTCCCCTCTCCAACCTCTCGCACCGCCAGCGGAAACGAACAGCTCAGTAAAGAACCTATCCGCACAACGCTGACACAAAAACTCTGCATGTACACTAAGCAAAAGAATGGAGAAATCACAACCCTACCTTCTTTCTCTTCCACCCTCCCTCCCAACCGCACAGTGTCTCACACTGAATGTCACTGACCTGTAGAAAGGACTCTGTGAATTGAAAACAGAGGTGTATATGTGCCTTTGTGAACTATGAAAATCCTTTAATAAAAATGAGAGAGCGAGAGAGGCAGAGAGGCAGAGGCAGAAGCAGAGAGAGGCAGGGTGGGGGGAAGTACAGTGGTACCTCAGGTTACATACGTTTCAGGTTACATATGCTTCAGGTTACATACGCTTCAGGTTACATACACTTCAGGTTACAGACTCCGCTAACCCAGAAATAGTGCTTCAGGTTAAGAACTTTGCTTCAGGATGAGAACAGAAATTATGCTGCGGCGGCAGCGGGAGGCCCCATTCGCTAAAGTGGTGCTTCACGTTAAGAACAGTTTCAGGTTAAGAACAGACCTCCAGAACGAATTAAGTACTTAACCCGAGGTACCACTGTAACCAGAGAAAGGAAATGCAGAATTTACCTTGCTGATCCCCTCACACCTTGCCATATGCTGGAGCTGAGTTTTAAGGGTTGAAGCATACCATGAAAGCAGAAACAAGCAGTCTTCTGTTCCTCATGCTCTTGTCACCTCTGTTGCCCACCACCAACACACACCCTAAAATTATGCACCGTGTAGAGAAAGGTTTTGTATCCCATTCTCTTAACTCCAGGGACATAGGTGGCGCTGTGGGTTAAACCACAGAGCCTAGGACTTGCTGATCAGGTCAGCAGTTCGGATCCCCGCAACGGGGTGATCTCCCGTTGCTCAGTCCCTGTTCCTGCCAACCTAGCAGTTTGAAAGCATGTCAAAGTGCAAGTAGATAAATAGGTACCACTCCAGTGGGAAGGTAAACGCTTGTGCTGCTCTGGTTCGCCAGAGGTGGTTTAGTCTTGCTGGCCACATGACCCGGAAGCTGTATGCCGGCTCCCTCGGCCTGAAAGTGAGATGAGCGCCGCAACCCCAGAGTCAGCCACGACTGGACCTAATGGTCAGGGGTCCCTTTACCTTTACCTCTTAACTTCGGAACACATGAATGTCCAGTGAAGCTGAATGTTGGGAGATTCAGAGCAGGTGGCAGAAGGTACTTCTTCACACAGTGTATAGTTTAAACTATGGAACTCACTTCCTCAGAAGGCAGTGATGGCTTTAAAAAAGGATTGGACCTGATTCATGGAGGAGGATGGCTATGGGTGGCTACCCACAATCGCAACAATGCTTCTGAATGCCAGTTCCTGGAAACCACAAGTTCCCTTGTGCTCAGCTCCTGCTTGCAGGTTTCCTTGTTGGCCATGGTAAAACCAGGATAGTGGACCAAATGGGCCTGATCCAGCGGACTCTTCATATATTCTTAAGTTCACTGTATAAAACCTCTCAGGTTCAGAACTGGCCAGGCAAAGAAATACTGTCGACATATTGGAATATTTAGAATTTAAAAGCGACAAACAGGTAGCATTAATGTTAACTGATGCAGAAAAAGCATTCGACAACATCTCCTGGTGCTTCATGAAAAAGCAAAGCCCTTTGACACTGTTACAGCACAGAAGGAGGAAGATTTCAGAAAAGGGGGGAAGTATCGTTCCCTTCCCACTCTTGAGATCTCGTCTGTAAGACTCCTGTTCCCTTAAAAACAGAACTCTTAAGAGCCGAAGATATGCTACAATATGGCCCCACCTGCACCTCATATCAAGAGCAGTATCAAACCACTTTACACAAATATGGTTTCCCTCAAAGAATCCTGGGAACCGTAGTTTAAGGGTGCTGAGAGTTGCTAGGAAGCCCCTGTTGCCCTCCCGCAACCCCTGGGAAGAGGGGTTGATTGTTAAACCTCAGGACTTTTAAAGTGGTAAAATACTGCATTAAATGTACTGTATAGTACAGGTATCTGTACTATACTATGCTGTGTAGACAGCATCTTTAAAAGTAGAGACATCACCTTGCCAACAAAGGTCCATATAGTAAAAGCTATGGTTTTCCAAGTAGTGATGTATGGATGTGAGTGCTGGACCTTAAAGAAGGCTGATCGCCAAAGAATTGATGCTTTTGAATTATGGTGCTGGAGGAGACTCTTGAGAGGCCCATGGACTGCTAGAAGATCAAACCTCTCCATTCTGAAGGAAATCAGCCCTGAGGGCTCACTGGAAGGACAGATCCTGAAGCTGAGGCTCCAATACTTTGGCCACCTCATGAGAAGAGAAGACTCCCTGGAAAAGACCCTGATGTTGGGAAAGATGGAGGGCACAAGGAGAAGGGGACGACAGAGGACAAGATGATTGGACAGTGTTCTTGAAGCTACCAGCATGAGTTTGACCAAACTGCGGGAGGCAGTGGAAGACAGGAGTGCCTAGCGTGCTCTGGTCCATGGGGTCACGAAGAGTCGGACACAACTAAACGACTAAACCACAACAACAACATAGTACAGGTGGGATCTTGCTGTGCGTGTAATATCAATTGACGTACATAGAAAGTGGAAAAGCTGGTCATAACCATTGTCAAATGCTTACAAGGACAACACTGACAAGCCCACTTAAACTGCTAAGATGAATAAGAAGAAGTAAGTAAACCAAACCGCACAAAATAAACAAAGTAAAGCTGGTATCATTTCCAAAACTCCTAATTTGTTCCTTATAAAATAATGTAGCTAATTGGTATTTGGCGGACCCTTTTATATATACAAGCTATCACAAAAGCAATTTCAAGATCTGTTAATTATATGCCTTTGTGGTGGGTTTTTTTTATTATTTTGTAAAGGCCTTTGACAGATTTAGTAGCTATTATACACTCAACTGCATTCCAAATACAGTGTGTATTTAAAAACATTTATTAGTACTAGTTAATTAGATTGATATTGGCCATAATCACATTCGTACTCAGCAAAGAGATTCTTTCCTTTCCGCCGGATCTTCAATTATGGTATTAATCAGACCTTAATGCAGCTGAATTCTCTGTCCTAGAAATGGAGCGCTTCCTTCAGAATCCTAACATTTAAAAGTCTGCTGCTAGAGTTGTGGCCCAAACTGATAGATAAGAAGAACCTTCTGGGTCAAACCAATGGCGCATCTAGTCAGTCAGTCAGTTTTATTGCACATAGCCAAAGGCTGCCTCAATGTACACAGAATCACTCAACAACTAAAAGAAAATATACTGGATTGATACAAAAAACTTAAAACATTTATATTATCAAGACATTACCTACTCTAAACAGAGCTATAAAAGTACCTTAATATACAAGTTAAGACATTAAACAATACAATTTATAAGCTAAAATTATCACATGGCCACTAATATATTAAAAAATAATGTTAATTAATACAATGTGCAATTATATTTGGAGTTTGGTGGTAAAGATAGAATATAGCTTGATGTAGATAGGGTCAGATAAATTCATCTCCTTTACATTTAGTGGCTACTTTGGCTATATAATTTGCTCTAATTTTCCTAGCGGCAGTTGCAAAGAGTGCTACACGCCAGGTCACATACTTATCTGTGTCTGCGAGGAGATATAAAATCATGTGCAGAGGGGTTCTGGCCAGGGGACCTTATCATTATAGGTGCTAAAAATCTTTCTCTTGCTTCATTATATAAGGGGCAGCGCAAGATATAATGCATAAGGCCCTCTACTTCAGGACATTCCCTAACGCAAACTCGTTCGCTTGTTGGTCTGCCTCTGTGTCTCCCATCTCTATAGGCAGAGTTTATTGTATTTAATCGTAACTCTGTAAAAGCTTTCTGATGTTGTACAAAAGTCAGTTCATTAAAAAAAGTTGTGTGTTCGTAAGCCTCTCTAAGTTTAAAATATAATGGGGCCCATGTACACAGAGTTTAGATCATTTTTAGTTGCCACTGCCCTTACGGTTCATTTAAAGATATTTTTCTGGGGATATAAGGGAAGTTCTTTGATCTCGGTCGCTGAGAGGTCATATTTGCCCATCAGTTGGGCAGCTTGATGTACCCAGTTTTTAAGGAAAACCATCAAGCGTAGGACCTTCGCACAAGAGCAGTCCTCTCTCCGGTGGTCTCCAGCAGCTAGCCTTTGGAAGCATTTCTGCCTCCAAGCATTGAGGCAGAGCGAAGCCATTTTGGCCAGTACGCTCTTTGTGTGCGAAAGTAGATCCCATCCCAAGGGTGCACAGATAAGCATTCTCAATGGCAGCAACTTTCTCCCAAAAAAGTTCTGAAGCCTGAGGTTGTGCTGCTCTTCTGCTTTTAAATTTAAAGACAGTGGCTGGGGGGGGGGGGTGACTGAATTTACATCCCTGTGGGACAGGAGAACATTGGGCATTTCACCTGACTTTCAAATTAGTGATGGGCAGCTCCCCTCCCAACCTGCAGGAGAAATAGTAGTAGTAGTAGTAGTAGTAGTAGTAGTAATAATAATAACCGGGCTCAAAGCGGCTAACAACAAATTTAAAACACAGTGGTGCCCCACAAGACGAATGCCTCGCAAGACGGAAAACCCGCTAGACGAAAGGGTTTTCCGTTTTGGAGGTGCTTCGCAAAACGAATCTCCTATGGGCTTGCTTCGCAAAACGGCAATGTCTTGCGACTTCCTGCTGGGTTTTTTTCCTCCCTCCCCTTTTTCTAAGCCACTAAGCCGCTTATCAGCTGATCCGATCAGCAGATAAGCCGCTAAAAGCCGCTAATAGTGCTAATAGCACTAATCCGCTAATCCGTCAATGGGCTTGCTTCGCAAGACGAAAAAACCGCTAGACGAAGAGAATCACAGAACGGATACTTTTCGTCTTGCGAGGCACCACTGCACTTAATTGATGCAACAAAAAACAGCCCAAAATACAGTATAGAACGTGAATAACAATAAATTCAGAATTCAAAAATCAATTTGGGGGGAAATCCATCCAATAAACATTAGTTGATCACCAGGGCTAGCTGGCTAAGTTAGTCCTATTTGGGCCAGCGAGGAGGCCAGGGGAGAATTAGCTGTGGGATCCCAAAGCAGGTAATCTTCATAAAAAGGGGAGGGGGAGGGAAGGAAGGGGATTAAAGATCAGGCTAAGTTCAAATTGAAAGCCTGTCTTACAGGCCCTGCGGAAGGAAGTTAAATCCTGCAGGGCCCTGGTCTCGTAGGACAGAGCATTCCACCAGGTCAGAGCCATCACTGAGAAGGCCCTGGCCCTAGTAGAGGATAATCTGACTTCCTTAGGGCCCGGGACCTCTAAACTATGATTGTTCATGGAACTTAAGCACAGAAATAACTTGTGTGGGACTCTGCCTTAGCTCAGGGGCAGAAGACATGCACAGTTGATTTCTGGTTCAACCTCTGGCGTGTGGAGAAGGGTCATAGCTCAGTGGTAGAGAATCTGTTCTGCATGCAAGGCAGACCCAGGTTCAACTCCCAGCTTCTCTAAGTAGGGCTTAAGAGACCTCTGGCTGGTAAGTGTTGACCAGAGATTGGGAAGCTCAGTCCCAGAGGCCAGATGCAGCTCTCCAGCTCTCTATCTGGCTCTCTCCCCAGGTCTCTTTCTCCCCATGTCTATCCCTATTTCACACACACCCTTTTTTCTTGGCTGAAGTATACCAGACTCTTGTTTGTCTGGATAAAGGATGGAAAGCGGTGTTTCAGAGAAGCTGGCCTGTTGTTGTTGGCATCTGTCTCGAGAGGTAATAGAATGGACCTACCGGGGTGAAGTCACACCTCACTGCAGTGACCGCCCCGGGACACAAGCCTGGGCAGCGTGTATGGAGATCCTGGGCTGCCCAGACGACAAAACCCCCATCCTGGCCTCGCTGATATGGCCCAAAGGAAAGCTGAGCTGGTTTGTCACCAGCTTGGCTGCAGGAGTTCCTGGAAGGAGACATACAAGGAGCCAACCAACCGTCTTAGGGACTGTGATGCGGGTGGCGCTGTGGTCTAAACCACTGAGCCTCTTGGGCTTGCCAGTCAGAAGGTTGGTGGTTCGAATCCCCACGACGAGCTCCCGTTGCTGTGTCCCAGCTCCTGGCAACCTAGCAGTTCAAAAGCATACCAGCACAAGTAGATAAATAGGTACCGTTGTGGTGGGAAAGTCAACAGCATTTCCATGCGCTCTGGCTTCCGTCATGGTGTTCCATTGTGCCAGAAGTGGTTTAGTCATGCTGGCCACATGACTCGGAAAGCTGTCTGTGGACAAACACCTGCTCCCTCAACCTGAAAGTGAGATGAACGCCACAACCCCATAGTCGCCTTTGACTGGACTTAACCATCCAGGGGTCCTTTACCTTTACCTTTTTTACTTAAGGACTCCACTCTAGATTTGTGTAGGGTTTACTCCTTAGTGTTTTCTTCTCCTGAAGATATCCTACAAGGCAGAGGAAGTTTAGGAACAGAGTTTTCCTTCTCCTAGATGGGCTGCCTTCCCAGGTGGACAAACCCCATCTGTTCCTCACTTCCCTCTACAGCACGTGCAGAAACCACCTTCTTGACCATTGGACCCACTATTGGTCTGCTCAATCTGCCAGAGTCTGTGTCTTTGCATGCAGGGGAAGTCCGCAAGTCACGAAGTATTCAAGTCCCATTGGCTACCCTCACCTGGTTTAACTGGCCAGTCGAAGGATGGCGACAGCTTCTAGGAACCACAGGTGAAAGCTGCGAGCTACTCCCTGCCACAGTACACGGTACTAGATCAGTTTTTCTCAGACTGGGGTCTCCAGCTGTTGTTGGACTACAACTCCCATCATCCCTAGCTAGCAGGAGCATGGGTCAGGGATGATGGGAGTTGTAGTCCAAAAACAGCTGGAGACCCAACTTTGAGAAACACTGTACCGGACTGATACAAAGCAGTTCCCCATGTTCCTATGATGATCACTGCATATTTTGCATAGCAAATTACTACACACACATCCATATACATCCCATCCTGTTTCGTGTTTTGATTTTTGCACTGGGAAGCCCCAAAGAGTACAGTAGGGGGCAGTGCATGAACATGATAAATCTGAAGAAAATTCTCTTTTTTTACTGATTACTGAGGAGCAGTTGTGTTGGCCTGTAGCAGTAAACAGAAAGTCAGGGAGCGCGGTGGCTCTGTAAAGCCTCTGGTTTTTTTTACAGCACTGGCATATAGATTCTGTCAGGCAAATCTTGAAAGCTCCTGCTTGCAGAAAGCTTACATCTCTTTTTTGTGTGGCATAGAACGAAACATTGTGCTGCGGCCATACCCTTCATGATATCAGGCTGTGATCCAGTGCAATCCCACTGAACACTGTGGGACTTACTTCTGAGTAAATGTGTGTACTGGATCCGTGATGTTGGTTACCGTATTTTTCGCTCCATAAGACATACCTGACCATAAGACACACCTAGTTTTTAGAGGGGGGATGCAAGAAAAAATATATACTTTGAAGGGAGCACTGAGCAGAGCCTTGCAGGCTTTCCCCTGACAGGCTGCCCTTCTCCCTCCTCGGGGGAAGAGCCCCCAAGAGCGCTCTTGCGGGCTTTTCTACGAGGTGGGGGAAGAGACTGAGGGGCTGTCCTCTGTCCCTTCCCCCACCTCCCACAAAAGCCAGCAAGAGCCCTTTAAAGAGCGTGTGTAGCGTGTGTGCGGCTCTTGGGGACTTTTCCCGCCTGCTTCCCGCCTGCATTCGCTCCACATGATGCACACACATTTCCCCTTACTTTTTAGGAGGGAAAAAGTGTGTCTTATGGAGCAAAAAATATGGTAACTAAAAGTCAACTCACAGTCCTATAACTGCTCCCCAAGCCGCTGTAGAGCCGCTCAGATATTATTCCAAGCCTTGACTTCTCAACAACAACAAACAATCATTGGTAATTTTTATTTTTATTTTAGATATTTCCCGTCTTGTATCTTCCTGTTCATTCAAGGAATTCAGGGTAGTTTGTATCACAACGACTCTGAGGAGTGGATTAGCCTGAGAGCTCATAGCTGCCCCAAGGTCACCCAGTGAGATTCAGAGTTGAGTGGTTAATTGAACTCTAGGGTCTGCCCAGTTCAAGTCGAGCATTCTTTTCACTGCAACAATCTAGAGATGCATTTTCTTCTCTCCCTGGTGCTGCGATTTCTCTAAAAGTTTGAGCTGGGGAGTCCATAGCTTCCATGGAAGTCCCAGAGATCTAGCCTCAGACCCCACAGCCAACTTGGTTGTATTAGGTGCGTGTATTAGGAGTCATAGTGCAAAACACTTGGAAGTCACCAAGTTGACCAAGGCTGGCTTAGAACTTGATTCATCCATGCATTCACTAGGTAAGCCAGTGTTTTGTCTGTGGGCCTCAGTCCTTCTGTCTGCAACAAGGGGAGAACGTTCACCTACTTTGCAGGGTTGTTGAAAGGGGTGCTGGGACGATGCACGTGAAATGCTTTGCACATCTTAAAAGGGAGATGATGGGTATTATGTAGAAATAGGATACCTGATACTACTTTCACAACTGAACTGATGTAGACATGAACCTCTGTGTGTGTTACATGTCTGTTCTCCTGAAAATGCTACAAAGCAGGGACCTCTTATATGTTAGATCTCTGCATTTATTTATTTATCTATCTATAAGTCAGGATTGTTTGTTTAATTACACCCTCAAGGTGTAATTACACCCTCAAGGTGGGGATCAGTGCCACCAAAGCATGTATATATGCGGTTCAGAGAGTTAGCATGGCATAGGCGTTTACGGCAAAAGAGTTGATAGAGAATATACTGTGCATGCACAATGCCCAAATTTCAATCCCCAGCACCTGCAATGGAAATAGGATTTCCTGTAGTGGATAAGAGAGTATTAGAAGAAGAAGAAGAAGAAGAAGAAGAAGAAGAAGAAGAAGAAGAAGAAGAATAATTTATTATTTATACCCCGCCCATCTGGCTGGGCCTCCCCAGCTACTCTGGGCGGCTTCCATAAAAACCAAAAATACAATAAAATATCACACGTTAAAAACTTCCCTGAACAGGGCTGCCTTAAGATGTCTCCTGAATGTCAGGTAGTTGTTTATCGCTTTGACATCTGCTGGAAGGGCGTTCCACAGGGCGGGCGCCACTACTGAGAAGGCCCTCTGCCTGGTTCCCTGTAGCTTTGCTTCTCGCAATGAGGGAACCGCCAGAAGGTCCTTGGAGCTGGACCTCAGTGTCCAGGCAGAACGATGGGGGTGGAGACGCTCCTTCGGGTATACTGGGCTGAGGCCGTTAAGGGCTTTAAAGGTCAGCACCACTACTTTGAATTGTGCTCGGAAACGTACTGGGAGCCAATGCAGGTTTTTCAAGACTGGTGTTATGTGGTCTTGGTGCCGCTCCCAGTCACCAGTCTAGCTGCTGCATTCTGGATTAATTGTAGTTTCCGGGTCACCTTCAAAGTAGCCCCACGTAGAGCATGTTGCAGTAATCCAAGCGGGAGATAACCAGAGCCTGCACCACTCTGGCAAGACAGTCCCCGGGCAGGGAGGGTCTCAGCCTGCGTACCAGAGAAATTCATAGATGTGATGACTGTGCTCTGACTCCACAGACAGAGGCAGAAATGTTTCTGAATGCCAGAAGCTACAGGATGGGAGAGTGCTTCTGTGTTTTTATATATAAATATATATATATATAAGATATTTATTAAAGTTTCCAATTTTTTACAAACAAAAAGAAAAAAACAAACATAAAAATATTAAAAACAGTTAAATTTCACAACTTATTTTCTTGTGACTTATTTCCCCGACCTCCTCGTACCTCCCCTTCTTGTATACCCAGTTTAAATTGTTTATACAGCAAATCCTTATCTCAACATCTTAAATTATAGTAGCTTTAAATTCTTGCTTACAAAAAGAAAGTCATTTTATCATAGCTACAGCTTGAAACCACCTAATTTCAATCCAGCATCATTCAACATTCCGTAATTTTACAATATTTTTGTAGATAGCCCTTAAATTTTTTCCAGTCTTCTTCTGCCGACTCTTTTCTGCCAGTCCCATACAGTCAATCAGCTTCATCTGCCATTCTTCCAAAGTGGGTAGGTCTTGTGTCTTCCAATACTTTGCAATAAGTATTCTTGCTGCTGTTGTAGCGTACATAAAAAAGGTTCTATCCTTCTTTGGCACCAATTGGCCGACCATGCCCAGGAGAAAGGCCTCTGGTTTCTTCAGGAAGGTATATTTAAATACCTTTTTCAGGATGGGAGAGGGCTTCTGTGCTCGGATATTGCTTGCACGTTTCCCTCAGGCACCTGGTTGACCACCAGGTGAACAAGATGCTAGACTTGGAGGACCATTGGCTTGATCCAGCAGGTTCGTCTTAGAGTCTTACAATGGTATTTGTTAAGAAATTTGCCAGCTGTAGCTCAATGGCAGAGCATCAGCCTTGGTTGCAGAAGGTCCTGGGTTCAACTCCTAGCACCTCCAGGTCGGACTGCAGAGTCTCAACCGGTCAGTGTAGATGTTCCTGAGCTTTTCTGTATGAGCTAAAAATGCTGCCATAAGTCTTTGGATTAAATTCACTCAACCAAGATTATTACAGTGGTACCTCGGGTTACAGACGCTTCAGCTTACAGACTCTGCTAACCCAGAAATAGTACCTCGGGTTAAGAACTTTGCTTCAGGATGAGAACAGAAATTGTGCTCCGGCGGCGTGGCGGCAGCAGGAGGCGCCACTGTATCGCAATTTCTGCTCACAAGACTCCAACTGTATTGTTGTTGCTTTACTTCTAAACCAAATTTTCCATTGCAAAAAAAGAAGATGAAGCCTTGAGGTCCCATTGCTTGCCATTAAATTCACTCAGCCAAGATTATTACAGTACAGTGGTACCTCTGGTTAAGAACTTAATTCGTTCTGGAGGTCCGTTCTAAACCCGAAACTGTTCTTAACCTGAGGTATCACTTTAGCTAATGGGACATCCCTCCGCTGCCGCGCGATTTCTGTTCTCATCCTGAAGCAAAGTTCTTAACCCGAGGTACTATTTCTGGGTTAGCGGAGTCTGTAACCTGAAGCATCTGTAACCTGAAGTGTCTGTAACCTGAGGTACCACTGTATTGTTGTTGCTTCTAGACCAAATTTTTCATTGCAAAAAAAAAAAGACAAAGCCTTGAGTTCCCATTGCTTGCCCCCTCTCCCTCTTTATTTTAAGCTGTTTTTCAGGCGTTGTCATGACTGTTGACTCTGACAAATTTGAAATAAGAAATGCTCGTTCTTTGGGAGGAAACAGTTGATTAAACTGACAGAGACAAATAGCTTGGCGGCATTTCTGGTGGCCTTCTTAACCCCTTTCCCTGCAAATATTCATCCGGGGAGACGGCTGAGAGTGAGAGGGGTCGGCAAGGCTCTCATCTTGGGGTATATGAATGGCGGCGGGAGCCCCGCGATATGAAATGCTGATTATTTGCAGTCCTTAACTCAGTACGGATGTGTCGTGCTGTTGTGCTGCTCATGAATATTTCGAAACAGAAGACCAATTCTCCTGGACTGCGTGTGTGGACAGACATGCAGGATGACTTGCGGCGATTAGACTCATGTTTATACCATTTGCTAGTTCTTGGAAGTAGTTTACATAAAATGCAAATACACGCACATGCAACAGACACAACTGCGACAAAGCAATGAAATGCAAATGTCTGGATCTACAGTACGGTCGTACCTTGGAAATCGAATGGAATCCGTTCCGGAAGTCCTTTCGACTTCCAAAACATTTGAAAACCAAAGCACGGCTTCGGATTGGCTGCAAGAAGCTCCTGCAGCCAATCGGAAGCCACAGAAGCCCTGTTGGACATTCAGCTTCCAAAAATAGTTCGCAAAGCGGAACTGTCACTTCCAGGTTTGCGTTGTTTGGGAGCTAAAACATTCGGGAACTAAGCTGTTTGACTTCCAAGAAAAAGTTGGAGTACAAGGGGAAAAAGCCATTCCGGGGCCTGCAGATTAGGGGGCACAATTCCAGTCTACAACTTAGCTTCTTCCCTCTTTCCTTATGGCAGATAGGAGCCTATTGTAGGGTGGCACCTTCTTTTCTGCAGCTCCTTAAAATATATTAGTTTAGGAATGCCCGCGGGTGGCGCTGTGGGTTAAACCACAGAGCCTAGGACTTGCCAATCAGGTCGGCGGTTCGAATCCCCGCGACGGGATGTGCTCCCGTTGCTCGGTCCCTGCTCCTGCCAACCTAGCAGTTCGAAAGCACATCAAAGCGCAAGTAGATAAATAGGTACCGCTCCAGCGGGAAGGTAAACGGCGTTTCCGTGCGCTGCTCTGGTTCGCCAGAAGCGGCTTAGTCCTGCTGGCCACATGACCCGGAAGCTGTACACCGGCTCCCTTGGCCAATAAAGCGAGATGAGCGCCGCAACCCCAGAGTCAGTCACGACTGGACCTAATGGTCAGGGGTCCCTTTACCTTTTTATCCTGCCATGGTTGCTTTAGTTGAGATTTCTGCATTGCAGGGGGTTGGACTAGATGACCCTCGGGGTCCCTTCCAACTCTACGATTCTATGATTCTATCAAGACACCCAGAAGTTACACTTGTTTCATTTATTTTTAGCCAACGTTAGTTCTAATCACCATTTGAATAGTTTCGAATATCTGTTTATTGTCGGTGATTTTAAACATTTCTTCCTATATACATAAAAGGGGAAGGCTGTTGTAATGCTGCAGTTGGGGAACAGCAGGCAGTTAAGCAAACTGTGTGGGTGGCAGGCAGCCCAGACAAGCTGGTTTAACTGGGGGAGGGGGGAGCACTGTGAAACATCTCCTCCCCTCTGTTAAACATTCCTGCAGTGAGGTTTAACAGTGGAGGGGGTGCTTCACAGAGTGGTTTGGAAACTGTTGTGTGATACTCTCCCCCTTCTTTTAAAATGGCTTTATGATTGAGCAGGGAGAAGAAAGGCTTGGGGCAAGCAGGTTTTTATTTTTATTTTTTTTGGGGGGGGCGTTACGCTGCTTTGAAATTTTCTTGCAGTCAAGTGGTATATAAGTTCTGTTAAATAAATAAAAACAAGACAAAAGCATTTGTGCAACAAAAGGAACAGTGCAGATATTGTAACCTAAGGTGCAGGATTGGGCATGGTACAAATCTTTATTTTTATTTATGGAACAGAAGGTATAATGTGTTCTATTCTGTTTGATGATGGCCTAACAAGCATTTAATGCAATTGCAAGGTACACAAATGGTGTGTGAGAGAGAAAGACAGACAGAGAGAGAAATCTTAATATTTCTTTTTCCAGTTCCTTAATTTTTGCACTCCTCCACCAATCCTTCTTGTTGATCTGACGGCTTTTGAAGTGTGCTACACAGATCTACTGAACTAGCTACATATGCAAATGAAGCTAAGATTAATTAACACCTCTTATTCCCTGTGTACAGAACTGGATGAGAAATGTAATTGCAGCCACAAGACTTATTCTGCTGTCTTTTTTTTTTAATACATGTATCTCTAGACTCATCATTATGACAGTCTTGAAATAAATGAGTAGAGAGAAGAATCCCTCTAAATGTTCTTAATTAAATAACTAGTGTAACTCTGCAACATAGATCAAAGCCTGCTGATTTTCAAATATTTTTTTTCAGATGTATGTGTTATTTTAAGTGGGTAATATGTTTTACTGCTCTTGAGTAGTAAATTTGAGATTAGTGTGGCTTAAACATATCTGTCTGTGTGTGGGATTGTGCCTTTTTAAAAATCACACCCATCCTTAAATGGGTCCTATAAAGTAGGTAATAGGGATCCACGCCATTTGCCAGCAGTGTGGAATGTAGCAATGCAAGTTGTTGTTGTTTAGTTCTTCTCATGAGGTGGCCAAAGGATTGGAGCCTCAGCTTCACAATCTGTCCTTCCAGTGAGCACTCAGGGCTGATTTCCTTAAGAATGGATAGGTTTGATCTTCTTGCAGTCCATGGGACTTTCAAGAGCAATGCAAGTAATCAGCAATGCAAGTAATCAGCACCTATTGAACCATGCCTGTTACATCATTGATGTTTGAGCAGCATGGACTCTAGCCCTCCTAGCTGAGGTTTCCCCCACTGCCGAGATCTTTCAACAGAAAATACTCCGCTCGGATTATGGAACCTTATCAGATTTTGATAATTTTCTTTTGTCAACTTCTCCTTTCAATCCATTCATTTTATTGGTATCTTCTTCTCAATGTTTAATTTTATTTAAGCTGCTTAGGTGGCATTATTAAGCAGTATATAAACCTTGCTCTTAAAAGTGCTTGTGCATTGCATAGTTAAACTACGGAACTTGGTGGTTTCCAAGTTGGATGACTTTAGAAGAGGACCAGACAACTTGATGATGGATAAGACTAGCTACTAGCCAGGATGACTGCTCTGCCTCCACAGTTGAAAGCAATAAGGGTTCTGAATACCAGTTGCCAGAAACTGCTGGAGGGGAGAGTGCTCTTGTGTAATAGCTTAACAGTATGCAAACACCATGGCTACAGCAGCCAAGCTAGAGGGGCATCACTTTGGTCAAGGATAGAAACTTGACCTCTCACCAGGAATGATGAGTTCTCCTTCATCTGTAAATTCATCACCATCCATCCAAGGCTTTTATTTCCAATCAGGGCATCATACCAAGTCTCCTTCATCTGAAGAGACTTTCTGGATCCACTCAAGGTCTGTCTGGTCCAGGATGCTGCTTCCAGCTGTGGTTGTCTAGGTGGTACGGTGGCAACAGCCCTCTCCTGCTGTTTCTCCCCAACCATGAACTTGGATATCGCAGTTCGTTATCAAGGCCAATGCCACTGTCCTCAACCTCAGACTGGTTGCTTGCGGCAAGCAACAGTTGCCTCCCAGCCAAGCAGGCGTGGACCTTCCAGTTGAGAATTCAGACACAACAGTTTTTCTTTCACACCCCCACCCCCACCCTGTGTGTGTTTTCCCTTCAGACACAGTGCTGAAGGGAAAAAGCTAGGAAGGAAAATCACAGAGCAGCCCGGAAGAGCAGAGGGAAAAGAAAACCTCTGGCATGTACAGTACGGCCGCTGGGAGAGCAATCCATACATAGAATTAATATTTGCAAGATTTTTCCGTCCGCTGCATACTGTCTTCTTTCTCAACCCTACCCTTTACGTAGGAGCCTGATGTAAGCATCTTTACTTAGAACTAAGGCTCAGTGAGTCCCCTATAATTTATTTCCTAGTAAATATGCTCATTAAGAGGAATGTTATAATAATTAATTTATTATTTATACTCCGCCCATCTGGCTGGGCTTCCCCAGCCACTCTGGGCGGCTTCCAACACAAAATTAAAATACAGTAATACATCAAACATTAAAACCTTCCCTAAACAGGGCTGCCTTCAGATGTCTTTTAAAAGTCTGGTAGTTGTTGTTCTCTTTGACATCTGGTGGGAGGGCATTCCACAGGGCGGGTGCCACTACCGAGAAGGCCCTCTGCCTGGTTCCCTGTAACTTGGCTTCTCGCAGTGAGGGAACCACCAGAAGGCCCTCGGAGCTGGACCTCAGTGTCCGGGCAGAACGATGGGGGTGGAGACGCTCCTTCAGATATACTGGACCAAGGCATGTTGATGGCTGCCAGCCATGATGGCTATGATCTGCCTCCATGGTTGAAAGCAGCAGTGCTTCTGCTTGTTTCCTGCTTGGCAGGGGGTTGGACTCGATGGCCCTTGTGGTCTCTTCCAACTCTATGATTCTATGATTCTATGATTCTGAACACTGGTTGTTGCAAACCACAGGAAGGGATGGCGCTCTTGTGTTCATGTTCTTGTCTTCTGTTTGTGGGCCACTGTGAGAACTGGATGCTGGACTAGATGGACAATCAACCTGTTCCAGAAGGCTATTCTTGTCATAGCCCACAATCTAAACCAGGCACCCCCAACCTGCGGCCCCCCCAGATGTTTTGGCCTACAACCCCCCGATCCCTAGCTAACAGGACCAGTGGTCAGGGATGATGGGAATTGTAGCCCAAAACATCTGGAAGGCTGAAGGTCGGGGATGCCTGATCTAAAGACTCAGATGGAGCATCAGGCCCAAGCTACTTCCTCGGTTTGGGGGAGAACCTTCAGTACCTCATTTCAGTCCTTTGTGGCCAACCACAAGGTCACATGCCTGCTGCTGTCCTTGGACGCAGTAGATCATAGAATCATAGAATCATAGAGTTGGAAGAGACCACAAGTGCCATCGAGTCCAACCCCCTGCCAAGCAGGAAACACCATCAGAGCACTCCTGACATATGGTTGCCAAGCCTCTGCTTAAAGACCTCCAAAGCAGGAGACTCCACCACACTCCTTGGCAGCAAATTCCACTGTCGAACAGCTCTTACTGTCAGGAAGTTCTTCCTAATGTTTAGGTGGAATCTTCTTTCTTGTAGTTTGGATCCATTGCTCCGTGTCCGCTTCTCTGGAGCAGCAGAAAACAACCTTTCTCCCTCCTCTATGTGACACCCTTTTATATATTTGAACATGGCTATCATATCACCCCTTAACCTCCTCTTCTCCAGGCTAAACATGCCCAGCTCCCTTAGCCGTTCCTCATAAGGCATCGTTTCCAGGCCTTTGACCATTTTGGTTGCCCCCCTCTGGACACATTCCAGTTTGTCAGTGTCCTTCTTGAATTGTGGTGCCCAGAGGAGTTCCCTGCAGTCTCCACAGCCTTTGCTGAAACCTGTAAGCACAAAATAAGTCAACAGCCCTTCAGCCAGCTCCTCCAGGGAGGTGGACCCCACCACAGCCTACTTAAGGTTACAGTTCGCTCTAGCTCCCTACAGAGACAGCATCTCCGTAGTAGTTGCCTTAGCAAGTTCCTTTAGAGCTATCCAAGGTCCTGAATATGTTCCTCCTTTGCTTCACCAGTCTAAGAGCTTTCTCCCCTCAAGCAACAAATCGTATGCTTTCTGGAACCTGCAAGCAGGGCATGGAGAAGGTGGACTTGCCTACATTAGTTCTCTCAAAGCACTTTGTAGTCTAGGGCAGGCACGTCCAACAGGTAGATCGTGATCTACCAGTAGATCATTGGACGCCTGTAGTAGATCACTGGCAGATCATTGGCTCCCCCTCAAAGAAGCTCAACAACTTTGACCTGAACCCCTAAAAAACAGGCCTTCCTCCTCCCTAAAGAAAGCTCAAGGGGGGGTAGATCACTGCCAGTTTTTAACTGTAGATCACAGTCTCTTGGGAGTTGGCCACCCAACCAGGAATATCCTGCCCGTTGCGTAACTTGGTTCATCTTGGCAATCTTGCCCCAGTAGCTGTTGGCAGAACTTTATTCCATCTGTTTTGCCTAATCCAGTGGTTACCAAATAATAATAATTAAAAAAAACCTTGGGCTGCCACCCCTTTGGTTCCATAAACTCGTCCCCAGTGCCCACCATAGGTGCCATCTCGCGTGAAAGATTGTGGGTGCCCACGACCAAGGGCTTCAACTTAGCTGAGGGGCTCAGCCCCCACAAATATATTATTGTGGGTGCCAAAGCATCCATGGCTCCCTGGAGTTGGCGCCAGTGGTGCCCAATGTGTGTGTGTGTGTGTGTGTGTGTGTGCACGCGCGCGCACGTTTGTTCTTCATGCTGCTGGAAATGTTTACCGCTCCTCCGTTTTCATTTGTTTTGGGGTGTTGCATTTAACTGGCGTGGCCTTTCCTCTTTTGAAAGTCAGCTAGTTTATTATCATTTGAAAAGCAGTATGCCTCATAAGGGGGAGTGGGGAGATTGAAGGGCATAGTGTGCTCTCCACCCCCCATGAAAAATGCAAAATAATCACAACTTCAGGTAGAATAATGAGCTCTCATTGCTTTGAGCCAAGGTGGAATGCTCTCATAAATGATTCATAGTCAACCAACTGACAATATAAATGAAGAAATCCTCAGTTTTCATTCTGTAGCCCCCACCCCAGCAGCATCATCTTATTTCATTATTTTTTTGTTGCTTTTGTCTGTGTTTTGTGTGCTCTGTCTGTTGTAGGGCTGGCCACTCTATCTATCTATCTATCTATCTATCTATCTATCAATGCACAAATAAATACATACATAAATATACTTACACATACATATACACATGTGCACACACTTACGCAAAACACAGAGAAACACACACATATCGTAGAATCATAGAATTGTAAGGGAGTGACAGGGTCATCTAGTCTTTCCCCCTGTAATCAGGAATATTTTGTCCAAAACCACCAGAATGCCTATATTACCGAAATCCAATTGACAAAACACGTAAACGGAATAGGCCGTATAGTAACAATCGCAAAATTATTTACTAGAGGCTACTTCTCAAAAATTAGATATAGCTTCTCATAATGTCAAAATCAACATCGTGACATAATATATTAAAATGTAGCTTTTCAGTTGACCACTATGTCCAGTACAGTGGTACCTCAGGTTACAGAGGCTTCAGGTTACAGACAGCGCTAACCCAGAAATAGTACCTTGGGTTAAGAAATTTGCTTCAGGATGAGAACAGAAATCGCACAGCGGAGGCAGCGGGAGGCCCCATTAGCTAAAGTGGTACCTCAGGTTAAGAACAGTTTCAGGTTAAGAACGGACCTCCGCAATGAATTAAGTTCTTAACCCGAGGTACCACTGTATGTACTAAATATAAATCCCATTTTGTCAGTACTGTAGAATATTCTTTTCTGATTTCTTCATCTTCTCTTTTATTTTTACCTTCCCACCGGAGTGGTACCTATTTATCTACTTGCACTTTGACATGCTTTCAAACTGCTAGGTTGGCAGGAGCAGGGACCGAGCAACAGGAGCTCACCCCGTCGCAAGGATTCAAACCGCCGACCTTCTGATTGGCAAGTCCTAGGCTCTGGTGGTTTAACCCACAGCGCCACCCGCGTCCCTCCTGCTGACTGAAAAAAGGAACCCCCAAATGATTGGCGCAGGGCTCTGATAATAAATAAATATGCCATAATAATTTATGATGATCCGCCTTCTCTCCAAATGCAGGCAAACTTTTCCACATCGATTTTGGCTACATCCTGGGCCGCGACCCAAAACCTCTTCCCCCACCCATGAAACTGAACAAAGAGATGGTGGAAGGCATGGGGGGGACACAAAGTGAGCAGTACCAGGAGTTCCGCAAGCAGTGCTACACAGCTTTCCTTCACCTGCGCAGGTAAGCTTTTCAGCTTTTCTGCTGCTGGGCTGGCCAGCCGGCTCTTCCTTCACTTTCGAGCAGAGAGGCTGTCTGGCTGGCACAATCACAAACACAATCTTTTCATTTTCACCATGACACTTTTCTTCTGCCCCTGCTCTTACTTTATTTCTTTATCGTTTTTATTTAAAAAAACAAAAACAAATAAAAAACGTTCCTCTATTCCAGGCACATCCAACTCTCTAGAGACTACGGTATACTAGTATAATAAAACTGGCAGTGATCTACCCATTGTTATTGCCAAAAGTTGCTGAGCTTTTTTGGGGGAACATTTATGGCAACGGCAGCATAAATGGAACACAGCGCCAAGGACGCAGAGTGATTAATCAGGAACACACAGGTGATCACTTTTCTTAATCCAGTGATCGACCTGAAGCACCCTAGGGATCGACCTGTAGATTGCGGTCGACTGGTTGGACATGTCTGCTCTATTCCATAAAAAAAACAAAGCGGCAGACCACAAATATACAGCAGAAAAATGTGAAAAGCAAAAATCCTGGTTATAATTCTAACATCCTAATTTCGAATTTTCCTTTTACACTTCATTACCTGTTGTGTTATGCAAATGTGGCCTTTGGATTGATATTGGGTCATGCTAAATTTTAAATTGCAGGGGGATATGGAGACGGACCCAAATTTCATCCCACGAAATTACTACGGTGCAAAACTCCCATGATTTTTATTTTTATTTTTAAATTAACAGGGTTGCAGGTGGGTTTTGTTTTCTTTTATTTTTGGAAACAATGATCCGTGGAAATCACTGCAAGCAGTCCTCTAAGCTTTACACTAAACTTCCACGAGTGGCTTTTCTGTTATATTAAAGGTCACGTAAAACTAGGAATTAAGCAGGTAAGGCAGTGTTGGGAAGATAGACGAAAGTGATACCTGAACGCAGCCTTTTAGCGGCGATCCTTGGGAGACGGACGTGAGGGAATAATGTGAAAGGATGTCTGGGGAAGTAGTGCTCCGTCTTCTTGAAAAGTAGAGATGGGACGGAGAAAGAAAGGGAAGCTTTTAATGTTTAACAGATGAGTGGGGTAGAAATAATAAATTGTTGTTGTTGAGTCATTTAGTCATGTCCGACTCTTCGTGACCCCATGGACCAGAGCACGCCAGGCACTCCTGTCTTCCACTGCCTCCCGCAGTTTGGTCAAACTCATGCTGGGAGCTTCGAGAACACTGTCCAACCATCTCATCCTCTGTCGTCCCCTTCTCCTTGTGGCCTCCATCTTTCCCAACATCAGAGTCTTTTCCAGGAAGTCGTGTCTTCTCATGAGGTGGCCAAAGTATTGGAGCCTCAGCTTCAGGATCTGTCCTTCCAGTGAGCACTCAGGGCTGATTTCCTTCAGAATGGATAGGTTTGATCTTCTTGCAGTCTATGGAACTCTCAAGAGTCTCCTCTAGCAC
This sequence comes from Podarcis vaucheri, assembly GCF_965113315.1. Classification (NCBI taxonomy): domain Eukaryota; kingdom Metazoa; phylum Chordata; class Lepidosauria; order Squamata; family Lacertidae; genus Podarcis; species Podarcis vaucheri. The sequence goes on from NC_138749.1 coordinate 7,440,525, forward strand.
CATAATTCAAAAGTATCAATTCTTCGGCGATCGGCCTTCTATTATGATGATGATGGTTATTATTATTACTGCTACTTCTACTAAGAAATGCAATTTGACATTCATTGTAAGGCGTTGCATTGGATAACCCTCAGGCTGCCTTCCAACTCTTACGGTTCTATGAATCTTAACTGTATAAAGGAGCTTTGTGGGTGTGTTCCTATATACCCAGAAGTGTCAGGAAGGGAGCCAGATGGGGTCCACTGGGAGGTGAACTCATAGGGAAGAGCAACAGGTCTAAGGAACGACGTGAGCGAAGAGGGAGCTTTAAAGGTGAAGACGACAAACTGGAAATAGATGCCGACAGTGACTGAGAGCTACCGTTCAGTCTTCAGGGAAGAGGCGATGATGGCGATAGTGTCCGGAGAGAAAGATGACTTGAGCAGAATTGTTGTGCGCCGACTAAAGAGGAGTGATGTGCCACAAGGTTGGGCCCACGGAGAGGACATTATAGATACGGGATGATCAGAGCAAGGTTAAAGGGGCATTACTTAGGAATTGGCCCCAGGTGCTGAGGAATTGCCTTCTCTCTTAATTTATGGATAGCTGGATGTCCGGAGTTGTGCAAAGAAGCACTAATAGACAATAAGATTAAAAGGTGAAGAGCGTTGAGGATCTAGTGGTTACAACTTGATTGCCTTTCTAAACGCTCCTAATAATGTGCAATAATAAAACCTTGCTGGCGCAGCCTTTTGTCTCCAGAAAGCCTGAACGGGAATGAATTTAAATGGCTCGACACCTTGATTGGATCTTTTTTTATGATGTATGTGGAACAAAATGCACAAAAGTGAGGAATATTAAAGATAATAGTTGGAGAGAAAGACACTTGGAATTTGTGCCCAAGGAATTTGTCTCAGGGTGGGGTGAGATACGAAGAAGCTTGCTCAAGAAGGTAGCGGGAGACTGGGGGGAATAAACCCACAATCTTTTTCCGTTAAATATATATAAAGCGTCTAGGAAGAATCAGGGAGATATCTGTTCTGAAAACCAGACTGCAGTCTGGGGAGTCTCTCAAGTAACTCTGAATGTCTGTATAAATGTATTAAAAAGATGCTGAAAGCTGGTGTGGGGAGAGAGAACACAATTCAAATGAAAACACCCTGAAATAGAAAAGAAAGGGAATAATTTGTTAAAAGAATTATTTTCCTGCCTTTTTTTCTGTCTTCATCTTCTGTCTTCAAGGGAGATTCCCACCACCCCCTTGCTCCTGTCACAGGGAAATGTCATTGTTCAACGGTGATGCTTTCTGTTCTTCGCTAGCTAATTAATTGCGTTTCAGTTCAGCATTGGTAGTGTTTAGCAAAGGCTGGCGAAAAGTCTCAATTTTTTAAGGCTTTGTGTCTTCTGTGGCGCAGGAAGAAGGAAGATAAATGCAGCTTAACTGCAGTTGATCTATTGAGGACTTCATTGCCTTACCTTAATGACCCGTTGGGCAAGGAGACACTTAAAAAGCACAAGAACATGACAGCAACCTTGGAAGATCAGACCCTGAGTTCATCTAAACGAGCTTCCTCTTCCTCGTGCCCTTCAAGTAGTTTTGGACTACAATTCCCATCATCCCTCGCCATCAATCCCATACAGCTTATCAACCTCAGCTACGGACAATGATGATGGAAGCTGTAGTTCTGCACAGGTGAGCCTGTGCTCAGATTGAAAGACCTACATTGGCTCCCAGTATGTTTCCGAGCACAATTCAAAGTGTTGTTGCTGACCTTTAAAGCCCTAAACAGCCTCGGTCCAGTATACCTGAAGGAGCGTCTCCACCCCCATCATTCTACCCGGACACTGATGTCCAGTGCCGAGGGCCTTCTGGTGGTTCCCTCACTGCGAGAAGCCAAATTACAGGGAACCAGGCAGAGGGCCTTCTCGGTACTGGCGCCCACCCTGTGGAACGCCCTCCCACCAGATGTCACAGAGAACAACAACTACCAGACTTTTAGATGACATCTGAAGGCAGCCCTGTTTAGGGAAGCTTTTAATGTTTGGCAGATTATTGTATTTTAATTTTGTGTTGGAAGCCGCCCAGAGTGGCTGGGGAAACCCAGCCAGATGGGCGGGGTATAAAATATTATTATTATTATTATTATTATTATTATTATTATTATTATTATTATTATTAAAAACAGCAAAACAAAACATTTTCCCTTATTTGGATTTCTCCTCTCCTGTTAAATAGGTCAGTTCAAATAATCACTCACAGTGGAAGCTCTTTCAAATCTTGGTACTAACTATTATTAATTTAATTTTTAAATTAAATTTAATATATAAAAAAAGCCCACACACTGTATTTTACTTTTAGGAAAGTAAAATGTTAAGTGCATTCCCTTGAAACGCCAGCAGCTGTTTCAAGCATACAGACTTCAGTTGTAAAGCTCAAGGCAGCTGTCAGGCTCTTCCTTTTTAATGGTTACAAATGGCTTTTGGATCTCCAAAGTTATAGGTGTAAAACGGTTGGTTCACATAATTCACAGAACTTTGGTCGGGTGCTAACTCTGGACAGGAGACACGCTCTGAGGTCCGCACAGTGCAAGTGCCAGAAATATTTCGGTCCAGCCCCTGAAACGCCCTTTTAAAGAAAAGTTCTTTAAACCATCCCCAAAAACCATCCCCAAAGGCATAGTCAGAAATATAAAGGTAAAGGACCCCTGGATGGTTACGTCCAGTCAAAGGTGACTATGGGGTTGTGGCACTCATCTCGCTTTCAGACCGAGGGAGCCAGCGTTTGTCCACAGACAGCTTTCCGGGTCATGTGGGCAGCAGAACTAAACCACTTCTGGTGCAACAGAACACCTTGATGGAAACCAGAGCACACGGAAACCCCGTTTACCTTCCCACCACAGTGGTACCTATTTATCTACTTGCACTAGCTGGGACAGAGCAATAGGAGCTCACCCCGTCGCGCAGATCCAAACTGCCAACCTTCTGATCGGCAAGCCCAAGAGGCTCAGTGGTTTAGACCACAGCGCCACCCACGTCCGAGTCTGCTCCTTGGACAAGGCAGCGTGGATTTCGCACTGCCAACCAGTGGTGCAATGCAAGTGTTGGGAACTGCATCTGACAAGACGAAGAAAAAAGAAGTTTCCCATCCATCTTGCGAAGGTAACATAGTCTCTCATCCTCCCTAGGAAATTTACTTTAATTAGCCAATGCTTCAGCTAATGCCAACAAAAAGCTAAGGTTGCTCATTTTCTACTTGCTGTAGGTTCTTTTTTGAGTGCGATTAATTTGACCTTCGGATGTCTCATTTTGTCCACATTGCGCATCCAACTGTATCTAAAATTTTGGCTGGCAGGCTGCCAATTAAGAATCCACTTCATGCATCGAGTCCCTATAAGCCTGTTCCACAATACTCTCTGGTTGTGGCTAAATTGGCTTCCCCTCTGGGTTATTATTTTCTTACCATGTCTGCCTTCTTCTTCTCCACAGGTATTCCAACCTCATTTTGAACCTGTTCTCCCTCATGGTCGATGCCAACATCCCGGACATAGCTCTTGAGCCAGACAAGACTGTAAAGAAGGTAAGAATTGAATATAAAGTGTGTGTGCTACGAGATGTGCTCTGCCCACAGAGAGAGGCTTGGCTCCCAAACTCATTTCATTTATTCTTCCCTCCATTTCTCAGCCCCCTGCCATTGTGTGTCAAAGCACACATGCACTGTTCCCATGAAATGGTGGTTGTTGTATTTGTTGATTGAATTTATATTCCGCCCTATAGCCGCAGGTCTCAGGGCGGTTCTCGAGATAAAATCAGAATGTTGTTGTTTAGTCATTTAGTCGTATCCGACTCTTTGTGACCCCATGGACCAGAGCACACCAGGCACTCCTGTCTTCCACTGCTTCCCACAGTTTGGTCAAACTCATGCTGGTAGCTTCAAGAACACTGTCCAACCATCTCATCCTCTGTCGTCCCCTTCTCCTTGTGCCCTCCATCTTTCCCAACATCAGGGTCTTTTCCAGGGAGTCTTCTCTTCTCATGAGATGGCCAAAGTACTGGAGCCTCAGCTTCAGGATCTGTCCTTCCAGTGAGCACTCAGGGCTGATTTCCTTCAGAATGGAGAGGTTTGATCTTCTTGCAGTCCATGGGACTCTTGAGAGTCTCCTCCAGCACCATAATTCAAAAGCATCAATTCTTCAGTGATCAGCCTTCTTTATAGTCCAGCTCTCACTTCCATACATCTCTCACTTCCATACATCATTCCATAAAATCAGAATATAAAACCACAAAACGCATAATCAAAATAAAGACAACAGCAACACAACAACACATTTTAAAAGGGCTTAGGGTGCCAATCAAGTTTTCTTTGCTTCTGCTGGTTCAGAAGTGGAGAACACTCTGGTCTTTAAGGCCAGGCTTCTCTGTCTGAGCTTTGAAACTCTTCCCAAGCTGAGGCCCTCGCCAACCCTGCTCCACATGCCTCCTCATGTTGGAATATCACCTCAAGCCATGGAGTTGCCTCTTGCTTGCCTGCTTGGAGAGATGTGAAGGGGTTCTGCTGAAACCTCTGGCTTTTATGTGACTGCAGTATCGCCTGCACTACAAAGGTAAGAGACACGTCCATTGTCCCACCTTTTTTGCCTCTGGCTCTGCCAATCATTGCTGTTCCACCCCAGGAAAATCACCCAGAAGGAAATGCAGCTCTCAGGTTGAATGACGCTATTCCTGACAACCTTGGATTAGTTGGTTGTGAGAGTATCTGGCTGTGTTCAAATGTTTTGTGATGCTCATAGTGTTTTTGAAAGTGTTTAGATTAGGGTTGCCATATTTCAAACTGTAAACCCTAGTTTAGATGTTCTTTTAATTTGTTTTTATGTCTTTTAAAGATGTTTCAGATTATTTTAATTGCATTGTGTTGTTGTTGTTTTAATTGTATTGTTGTTTGCTGCCCTGGGCTGCTTTGAGAGGAAGAGCTGGGTAGAAATTTCATTGTTGTTGATGATGATTGTGATAATCCCTTGTGCGGCCGTGTGCTTGAACTCAGGCACACAGAACACTCTAGCAGTATGAACTGGCCCAGGGACCCTTGCGAAGTGAGAAATGTAATGTTGGAAGTGATCCTAGACATTATCCGAAGGAAGTCTATAAAAGAAGCAGGAGGGCAGCTTGCCAAACAAGAGCAATCTCATCTCTGTCTTCTGATGATTCAGAAACCCATCTTATTCCAGCCTGGTCTCTTTTTAATTTGACGGAGGAGGGGGAATAGCCACTTCTGAAACCGTTCTGATTTCTCTGGTGGGGGGTTTTACGTTTCCTAACCCTCGTCACTGCACCGAGATGCAGTCGTCAAGGATATATAATTGGTAGAAACCTGGCCATCAAAGAACGAAACTGGCAGTTGTTCTGGATTTCAGGGGTCTTGCTTATTTTCTTTTCTTTTGTTTTTTCCTCATCTGCAGACTTCAAGTTCTGACTTACCACTTAGTTTAATCCCATTCATCTCTGTCAGGAGTTCAGTGTTGCTTGACGTGATGGTGTTTGTGTTTGGCCTGGACTCTGTCTTGCGAGCAATCTGACACTCTTCCCGTATCAAATGGAGAGTCTCTTCCTTTGTGTTTTCGTGCCAATTAAGGCAGAACATAACCGGCTTGTTATTAATATGTGGGCAACAGCTTTCATGTTTGATTTGGGCAACGGCGTACACGTTTTCGTGTTGGCTGGAGAGAGCCATCCATCCCAATTTCTCTTTCTCCATTCAGACTACATTTCAATGTGCCACTTGCTGAGAAGCGTTTCTGAGGTCTTTCGAATGCTGCATCTTCTTCTGAGTTTTGCCGATCTTGTAAAAGACTCATCTTATTATATTATATCTATGCTTCTGCATTTGGAATCTTATTTATTTTGTCAGTCCTTCACATCACAGCCTTTTTTGTTCCCTTTGTTTTAATGGAGGTGTCTCCTTTCCATTTTTCAAAGTCTACTTTAATGGAAAGTCTAATAGAATAAATCCCAAAGCACTTTCTTCTGGGGTGGGGGTGGGGAGAGTGGAATCAGTTTGTGTGATACCTTGTGATGCCTTTGAAGTTTAGTAATCAATTTCTCTCTGGAACAGTGAGTCGCTCTTGATCTTGTGTGACAATATGTTGTCTTAATGTCATAAGACTGAAGATCTGGAAAGGTTACGGATGTTATGATGTTCTTATTTAATTTCCATAGCTCTCCAGGCTGCACTGTCTTTTACAAAGTTTGATCATATGTGCTTTAATTATTTTATTTTATATTATTATTTATACTCCATCCATCTGGCTGGGCTTCCCCAGCCACCCTGGGTGATTTATAGCACATTAAAATAGTAAAACTTCAGACATTAAAAATTTCCGGATATATGGCTGCCTTCAGATGTCTTCTAAAAGTCAGATACAGTGGTACCTCAGGTTATAGATCCTTCAGCTTACAGACGCTTCAGGTTACAGACTCCGCTAACCCAGAAATAGTACCTCGGGTTAAGAACTTTGCTTCAGGATGAGAACAGAAATCATGCGACAGCGGGGGGAGGCCCCATTAGCTAAAGTGGTACGTCAGGTTAAGAACAGTTTCAGGTTAAGAACGGACCTCCAGAACGAATTAAGTTCTTAACCTGAGCTACCACTGTAAAGGTAAAGGGACCCCTGACAGTTAAGTCCAGTTGCAGACGACTCTGGGGTTGTGGCACTCATCTCGCTTTACAGCCCGAGGGAGGCAATGTACAGCTCCGGGTCATGTGGCCAGCATGACTAAGCCGCTTCTGGCAAAACCAGAGCAGTGCACGGAAATGCAATTTACCTTCCCGCTGAAGTGGTACCTATTTGTCTACTTGCACTTTTTGGCATGCTTTTGAACTGGTAGGTTGGCAGGAGCTGGGACTGAGCAATGGGAGCTCACCCCATCGCGGAGATTCGAACCGGTGACCTTCTGATCAGCAAGCCCAAGAGGCTCAGTGGTTTAGACCCAAACATGGCCAGTGAAAGTGTTGCACTTGCCCACCAATAGCAAAAAGCCTTGTGCTGAAATCATCAGTGAAATAGCTGGAGTCCCCAAGTGTTGCTGAATCTCCTTAAACTTCCAAGTCTTGAAGGTGACGGCTGGTATCTCAGTACACGGTGATCGCAAGAAGGACTTCCACTTCTCCCCAGTTCAATAGCTTTTACTTGGAATGGGCTGCTCAGTCTGAAGTGAGAATGATGCCTTGTAAAATCATCAGGTATTCTGGGAGAAATTTGAAACCGAATTTATATTATTTTTCCGCTCCCTGTGGCAAAGCTTTTCTTTCTGCAACCCTATCAGGAAAAATCTATATTTATCTAATGCTACAGTTGCATTGATTTTCAGCAATATCATCTCTCTCTCTTTTTCTTTTTCTTTTGTTCTTTGTTTCAGAAGAGAATTTTCCATTCTTGGCACATCATTCCTATGAATCAATGTGTTTGGGCTAGATCTAAATTGGGATCTCTTTACTAATAAAGAGCAAGATTTTTCCAGTATCTGTTTGATAGTATTTTATCACCCTTGTCATATAACTGATTCGGGAACTTTTTTTTCTAGTCTGAGGGCCACATTCCCTTCAGGGAGTATTCCGGGGGCCGGATTCCAGTTGTGGGTGGGGCCGGTGGCAAAAGTGGGTGGAGCAAATAAATGTGAATTTTGCCTTTGTTTCTTCACACACCCATCTTTGTCCCCCATCCAGGCAAACTCATTGTTTGTTGTTGTTGTTTAGTCGTTTAGTCATGTCCGACTCTTCGTGACCCCATGGACCAGAGCATGCCAGGCACTCCTGTCTTCCACCGCCTCCCACAGTTTGGTCAAACTCATGTTGGTAGCTTCGAGAACACTGTCCAACCATCTCATCTTCTGTCATCCCCTTCTCCTTGTGCCCTCCATCTTTCCCAACATCAGGGTCTTTTCCAGGGAGTCTTCTCTTCTCATGAGGTGGCCAAAGTATTGGTGCCTCAGCTTCATGATCTGTCCTTCCAGTGAGCACTCAGGGCTGATTTCCTGCAGAATGGATAGGTTTGATCTTCTTGCAGTCCATGGGACTCTCAAGAGTCTCCTCCAGCACCAGAATTCAAAAGCATCAATTCCTCATTGTTATAAGAGACTATTCTGGTGCGTTGTAAACAAGGCCACGTTTCAGCTCTCGTGAGTGGAGTCGAGAGCGGAGACAATTGCCTTAAACTTCTCCTGGCTGAAGTGGGCAGCTTTGCTCAAACTCATTTAAACAAGATAACGCCACATACATTGTGTTGAGGAGAATTTAAACAGATGTTTTCGGTGTCTTGATTGATTTTCTTCCTGTCCCCCTGTCCCCCCGTCCCCCTCCTCAAAGCTTTAAACAAGAAATCCATATATATTTCGAGAAACTCAAACAAGATAAGGATCCATTTTGCTTTGACCTGTAAAATTAAATTACCTGTCGGTGCCTGAATGAAGTCAATAGCCCATTTTCAGCCATAATATCATTTTCATGGAAGGCTTGGGGGCGAAGACTTGTAAAGTACGCAGTGTTTGCCTGGCTACAAGACAAACACTGCTATTTGCTTTATGCAGATGGGTGTTCTAAGCCAATTTTCTCATCTCCTGGTGCAAGTGCTCCCTAAAGCACCAGGATGACAGAAAAGGGAAAGAAAGAGTGGCTGAAATTCATTATTTTAAACAATAAGATAAAGTAAAATCCTGCGACTCCAGGTGCTTGGAGGACTCTTCAGAAACTTAGAATCATAGAGTTGGAAGAGACCACAAGGGCCATCGAGTCCATCCTGCCAAGCAGGAAACACCATCAGAGCACTCCTGACATATGGTTGTCAAGCCTCTGCTTAAAGACCTCCAAAGAAGGAGACTCCACCACACTCCTTGGCAGCAAATTCCACTGTCGAACAGCTCTTACTGTCAGGAAGTTCTTCCTAATGTTTAGGTGGAATCTTCTTTCTTGTAGTTTGGATCCATTGCTCCGTGTCTGCTTCTCCGGAGCAGCAGAAAACAACCTTTCTCCCTCCTCTATGTGACATCCTTTTATATATTTGAACATGGCTATCATATCACCCCTTAACCTCCTCTTCTCCAGGCTAAACATGCCCAGCTCCCTTAGCCGTTCCTCATAAGGCATCGTTTCCAGGCCTTTGACCATTTTGGTTGCCCTCCTCTTGACACGTTCCAGTTTGTCAGTGTCCTTCTTGAACTGTGGTGCCCAGAACTGGACACAGTACTCCAGGTGAGGTCTGACCAGAGCAGAATACAGTGGGACTATTACTTCCCTTGATCTAGATGCTATACTCCTATTGATGCAGCCCAGAATTGCATTGGCTTTTTTAGCTGCCGCGTCACACTGTTGGCTCATGTCAAGTTTGTGGTCAACCAAGACTCCTAGATCCTTTTCACATGTACTGCTCTCAAGCCAGGTGTCACCCATCTTCAGCTGCAGGTTTGACCAGGGCCCGTATTTCAGGTGATATATTTCTGATGTCGCACAACTTTCACTGATGTAGATTCATAATGCTTTTATACAAATATATGGTGTGGCTGCATTTGAAATACTGCGTATAGTTCTCACCTCAAGCATATATATATATGAATGATATCTGTTTTCCCCCAATTATATTTTATTAAGCTTCAGCATGTTTAACATCTACAGTCATAATTTCATCTTTTCTCTTATTTTTGTCAACTTTCCTCCCCATTTTCCACAGAGTTGTTGTTTCTCCCCTCCTGCTTCTGTTCTATCAAATCATAGCCACAAATATCATAATCTAATTTCTTTCATTGCTCATGACTCAAAACCTGCTCACAAGTTCATCATCCTATAATGTTTCTTTAAATAGTCCGAAAAGGTGTTTGCATAATTTCTAGACCACCCTTCATTCAAGAATCACAAGGCGGTTTACAATATAAAAACTCAAACATACATAACATTCTTCTTCTTCTTTGGCGATCACTCGTAGCCGAGTAAGATTGTCTTCCATAAACAGGGTTTTAACAGTGAGTCCGTAAGTGACTGTGGAGGCCAATTCTGGATCCACATGTCCTTCCACAGTGGGGACATAGGTTTCCGGGCAGGAGTTGATCACGGTGAGGGTTTGCCAAGTGTGTCTTTCTCTTAGCAAGTTTCTCCCCTGTGTCCTGAGTTTGAGTGTCTTCACTCAAACTCCTTTGGTAAAGGCTGTTCTCCATTGGAGCGCTCGCAGGCAAGTGTTTCCCAATTATTGGTGTTCATACTACATTTATTTTAGATTTGCCTTGAGAGAGTCTTTAAACCTCTTTCGTTGACCACCAGCATTACGCTTTCCATTTTTAAGTTCGGAATAGAGTAGTTGCTTTGGAAGATGATAATCAGGCATTCGCAGAACATGGCCAGTCCAACAAAGTTGATGTTGAAGAATCGTCGCTTTGACACTCGTGATCTTTGCTTCTTCCAGTACACGGGCATTAGTTTGCCTATCTTTCCAAGTGATGTGTAGAAATTTTCGGAGACACCGTTGATAGAATCTTTCGAGGAGTTGGAGATGGTGTTTATAAGTGGTCCATGTTTCACATGCATACTATGTATACATAACATAGTAACAGGCAAAAGCAGTAACTCCACCCCCACCCACTCCAAATATTGTAGAATTAGAGAAGGTTCAGAAAAGGGAAGGCAAAATGATTAAGGGATTGTAGCGACCCACCTCTGAGGAAAGATTGCATTGTTCGGGACTTTTCCGTTTAGAGAAAAGACGAGTAAGGCATGGTTTATAATTTTATAGTTTATAAAATATGCATGGCCCTGTTTCGAACTACAGTGGTACCTCAGGTTACATACGCTTCAGGTTACAGACGCTTCAGGTTACAGACTCCGCTAACCCAGAAATAGTACCTTGTGTTAAGAACTTTGCTTCAGGATGAGAACAAAAATCACGCAGCGGCGGCGCGGCAGCAGGAGGCCCCATTAGCTAAAGTGGTGCTTCAGGTTAAGAACAGTTTCAGGTTAAGAACAGACCTCCAGAACGAATTAAGTTCGTAACCCAAGGTACCACTGTATTTAAAGAAATATTATAGTACAGTGAATTTGTGAGCAGGATTTGAACTATGAGCAACATAAGGAATTGGAGATTATTGTCTTATTGTTATGATATAAGAGAGAGAAGATAGGATGCAGCAAGAGGGAATAATAAATAAATAAAAACACCACGAAAAATGGGGTGGGAATTCGACAAAGCAAAGCAAAAATATATTGTTATGTATTGGAATGTATATGTGATTGTTGTTTTTTTTGAAAATTTAATAAAATATAACTGAAATAAAATTATTCATGTCATGGAGAAAGTGGATTGAGAGAAAAGTTTTTTCTCCCTCTCTACAATTTGTGGACATACAGTGAAGCTGGAAGTTGGAGGGCAGATAAGAGAAAGTGCTTAGTCATGCAATACATTGTTAAACTACGGAACTCCTTGCCACAGGAGACTGTGATGTCCACCAACTTGGATAGCTTTAAAAGCGGATTGGACTAATTCATGTTGGAGAGGGCTATCAGTGGCTACTGACCGGGATGTCAGAGGCAATATGTCTCTGAATACCAGCTGCTGGGGTTCGCAGGTGGGCAGACTGCTGCCCCATAAACAGCAGCCCCTTTCATCGTTTTGACTCCAGCCCCTGTCATTCAGAGGTGCAAAGCCTCCAGACGTGGAGGTCCCCTCTTGCTATCGCACTGCCAGAGCTGAGCAGATCCCTTTAAAATATAAGGACAGAGTCATAAACATCAACATTAAAAAAAAGAAAACAGTAGATTTCTATTGCAATTATTTGGAAAGGGATAATATCAAGATGATTAGAAGATGGCAATTTGGGGAGGGGGGGACCTGAGTATGTTGTGTGTAAGAACAGCTTACTGTATGTGCTTTGATTATTTTTAATGAAGATACAGTTGCTATAGTGATCCAACGCAGAGAAATATTTTGGTAGACAAAACCCTACATCACTCTTAAGTATCAGTGGGTATAAATTAGCCTATTTATGGAGACAAAGGCAGGAGAATGACAGAAGTGTGTCGGAGAGGACTGCTTTTGTACCGAAGCCGTTCGAAATCATCTTACCCTTAAGCTTTAAACACCAACAGAGTAAAGATTGTGAATAAATTAGAGCTCTCTGTTTCCTGCGATTGCTACAGCACAGGGGAAGCCTTTATCAATGGAGAGGTGTGTAAAAAGGGCAAGGCCTCCATTTGATTATTACTATAAAGTAGTTGTGTTTAAATTGCACCATGATTTTAAAAGATTTTGTCATGTTGCCCTTAACAACAACCTTGTGAAGCTTGCAGGGCACGTTTGCTCGCATTTTACTGGTGTGTGCTTAGAAACCCATGGGCCGGATCGGGAAAATACCTGCCCTCGGATCCATTTCCACGTACTGTGAAATTGCTTTGAGATCTTATATGGGCAGCCAAAGAAATGATGCTCGGAGAGGATCCATGCCATGTGTGGCATGGCTTATGAGCAGAATAGGATCAGCGAAGCTGGGCTTTCCTCAGCAGATGCTAAGCTGCAGAGATGCTTTTCCATTTAGTAAAGGTAAAGGGACCCCTAACCATTAGGTCCAGTCGTGGCCGACTCTGGCGTTGCGGCGCTCATCTCGCTCTATAGGCCGAGGGAGCCAGCGTACATCTTCTGGGTCATGTGGCCAGCATGACTAAGCCGCTTCTGGTGAACCAGAGCAGTACACGGAAACGCCGTTCGCTGGAGCGGTACCTATTTATCTACTTGCACTTTGACATGCTTTCAAATTGCTAGGTTGGCAGGAGCAGGGACCAAGCAACGGGAGCTCACCCCATCGCGGGGATTCGAACCGCCGACCTTCTGATTGGCAAGTCCTAGGCTCTGTGGTTTAACTCACAGTGCCACCCGCGACCACCAGCTAGTTCCTCAAAATTGGTACGTGCAAAAAACAGATGTGCAGCGGATGGTTTTTAACGTTCCCCATTTAACATTGCATGCAGGAGTTCCTGGATTCAGCCCCCAGCATCTTCAGGTACCCCAGCATCTTCCCCTACCTGAAACCTTGGGGAGGCAGTCAGTCCAGACAATCTAAGCTTAGATGGACTACTGGTTAGACTCAGGAGAAGGCAGCTTTTTCCCTAAACATCTCCTGGAAAAGAATGTGTTGTTTCTACTTTTTTTGCAAAAGAAGTTTTCCAGCACTTCTCCTTTTTCACCAGAAAAGTAAAAGAAATTCAGCCAATGCTGCCTTGGGTGAGGAAGTCGATGCAGCGATTTGCAAATACCCTCTTTGTTTCTGCTTTAAGTATCTCCCTCCCCAGCTTCCAAGATGGATAATGGTTTGGACGATAATAACTACAGAATATTTTTGTTCGTTGGAGACCAAAGTGCTTGGGGGCACTTGGCAGTATTGTTCTCTAGGTAACACTTGGATGCAAGCTTCCTATTGTTCAATCTAAACGAGACAAAACAAAACTTGTCTCCTCACCCCCTCCCCAAGCCTTTGAGCCAAGCGACCTCAGAGTTCAGCGTGTGTCTTTCTTAGCAAACATGACCTTTAAATGAGAGAGCATCTGGGACCAATGATTTCTTCGCCAGACAAAAGAAACGCAGGCGGGTTTCAGAAACACAATGCTTCTGACTGCCTGGGCTCTCTCCGGTGAAATATCCCTGGACTTACAGCAGGGGCCGCTCCTGCATTGTGTGTGAGTTTTTTTAAAAAAATAAAAATAAAAATCAAGAGTTCAGGAGCGGGGATGGATGATAAAGGCCATCTATTTTCTTCTAGCCCAGCAATGCCTGTAAAAAAAAAAAAAAGAATAGAAAAAGTAGCCCTGTTTTAACTGTTGATAGCATCCGTTTCCTTGACGGAAAGTGACAGCAGGAAGGTTCAAGCTATCCCAAAGGAGCCGCAAGTTTCTGCTCGTAGGATATGACGGTCTCAGTGTTCGCTAAACATTTTGCACAGACAAATCCCCCGTGCAAAAATAAAATTAAAAAATGACTCATATCTCTCAACTGCTTTCCTTTTCGTTTTTTAGGAAGACCTGAGCAGGAGAGGTGGTGGGAAATTACCAGAATAAGGCAAAGAGGTAGTTGAGGTTTCTCTGCCTGACATTTACTTCCATCTCTGTGGAGACACAGGAAGAAGGACCCTTTACCCTACAGGTTCCTCTGCACTTCATCCCAGTGTTGCACTTGTAGAACAAAGCAAGGAGGAGGATGGGGACAAAACTAGAACTAATTTGGCTCTACCTTCCATTGGCTCCTGATAAGGAGAGGTTGTGTCTCTCTGCGTTTCAGCCTATATCCAGGGCCAGCCCACACATAAGGCAAGGTGACTTGGCTGCCTCAGGTGGCAGGATCCATAGGGGCATCAGATCCAGCCTCCAAGGAGTGCACCATCTGCTGCAGTTGCCATGGCATTGACAGCTGTTGCAAGCTCATTGGGGGCCGGATCTGCCAACTACAGTGGCCTCTTGGCAAAGGGTGTGGGAATGCTGCAGATACTAGGAGAGGATATATTGATTTAATAGTATCCTTCCTAACTCAACACTTGTGAGTCAGCAGCAGAGTGCATTCTCCAATATATAGCATGAAGCTAGTTGGTAGATTCATTTGAATCTCTTTACTTAAGCAATCCAATCTGGCTTTGTTCAGATTGGGTTTGGTTCCTGGGAAGTCCCCTTTTATCCCTCCTAAAAAGAATAAAGACACAAAAAAGGTAAAGGTAAAGGGACCCCTGACCATTAGGTCCAGTCGTGACCGACTCTGGGGTTGCGGGCTCATCTCGCTCTATAGGCCGAGCGAGCCGGTGTTTGTTCACAGACATCTTCCAGGTCATGTGGCCAGCATGACTAAGCTGCTTCTGGCAAACCAGAGCAGCACACGGAAACACCGTTTACCTTCCCGCCAGAGTCGTACCTATTTATCTACTTGCACTTTGACGTGCTTTTGAACTGCTAGGTTGGCAAGAGCAGGGACCGAGCAACGGGAGCTCACCCTGTCATGGGGATTCGAACCGCCGTCCTTCTGATCGGCAAGTCCTGGGCTCTGTGGTTTAACCCACAGCGCCACCCGCATCCCAGAAAGACACAATAGTCTTCCTTTAAAAGTATAATAAGAAGTTTACTCACATTCAGTTCACAGTTGGATCCCTGAAGGCAGGCTTTTGCTTAGATTTACAGAAGAAGGTTTCAGTTCATCTCATATGGGAACTTATTCCACATGCAGTCCAAGAGACGTAAATGGAAGAAGAATGATGGCTGTGTGACCAGCCCCTTTTATAGGGAGTCCCAGAGTCACACCCACCTACCTGGTTACACGGAGGGGATGGAAGCTCAAGACCACGTTTGACAGGAAGTCTCCTCCTGGCTAGAGTGCGTGTCCACTCTGGGCAAACAGGAAGTGTTGTATTTGACTGCTTATGTTACATCCCACAAAGAAGAAGAAGAAGAGTTTGGATTTGATATCCCGCTTTATCACTACCCGAAGGAGTCTCAAAGCGGCTCACAATCTCCTTTCCCTTCCTCCCCCACAACAAACACTCTGTGAGGTGAGTGGGTCTGAGAGACTTCAGAGAACTGTGACTAGCCCAAGGTCACCCTGCATGTGGAGGAGCAGGGAAGTGAACCCGATTCACCAGATTACGAGTCTACCGCTCTTAGCCACTACACCACACTGGCTCTCTCTCTTTTTTTTTTAAGAATAATTTTTTATTAACCGGCCAATCACATCAAATCAAACAAAATTTCATAAATTCCAAATTACACAGCCGAATTTTAAATTTTTGTTGGGGGTACCCATATTTCAAGTTCCGAAGGGGATCCAATCAACTTCTTGCTTCTTACTGCTGTTTTAATGTCCACAAATCTAACCTTATGATGTTCACAGTACTATCCAGTCCTTTCTTATTGTTTTTCCACATCTCTTGTTGTTATTTTCATATATTTTTCCTTTCTCTTTGTGACCTCTGATAGTCTCCACAAGCTGGTTAGAACATTTTGTAATCCTGCGTGGATATTCTTTTTTTTATCCAGTAGCCATATCCAGACGTTTTCCATATAACATCACTTCCATACATCAAAACAGTCTTAGTGTCATTAATCTTCACCAATCTGCCTCCTTTCTCAAAACCTCTGAGGAGATTTACCAGGAATGCAGTCTGAAAACAAGTCCGTTCTTCCTCCCGGCTATAAATCCTTTGGCAAGATGGCGATTCCGAATTAATTGCTGCGCCATTCCAAAAGCTCTTATTGCTTCTCCATCTCCATAAAACATACTTTTGGTTAAAGTTTATCTCCACACAGACCTTAATCAGGGTCAGTTCAACCGACGATTCTAATGAGGAGGGGTTCTTGTAAATCACATAGAAGGAAAGTAAAGAAGGTCCCCCCCCCCATTCAGTCCCGTTGTCAACATACCCAGCCTTTGGTGTATATTCCTGTTTCTCCAACCCGTCATCTTCTTTTGCAGAGGTCACTTAAATTAGCAGACTTCACTCCCCTTCTTCACTTGAAATATGTGCATTTGCTTCTTTTGTAATTAATTATTCCAAATTGCTGCAGCTAGTGCGCGATCAGAGACAACGTCCAGGAGAGCCGAGGTCCACATGGGGGCATTCTGCCTAGGGCCCTCACCCCCCTTCTTTCGAATTAGGGGGTGATTTATGGGCACAGCAGGCAAGGGCAGTGTTCCCCATTTCCTTGGGGCAACAAGGGAGGCTGCCTACTCCCATAACAGCATCTTAATTACCCCGTGTGGGTCGGAGAGATGGTATTGTCGGCCATCTTCCAATGCGCCTCCTAGTGGCCCCCCCTACACCACACTGTCTCTCAGAGGAGAGAGGAGGTGTTGCTTGTCTCCTCCCACCCTTGCTCCCAATGTAGATCCTCACTCATCCCATTTTTCCTCTGGCCTCACTCACCACTGAATTGTGCATCCCCCCCAGCTCAGAATGAAACATGACCCCTGAGCCATCAAAGGCTGCCACCCCTCGCTCCAAAAGAAAGACACTGTGTGATAGTAACATAGGAATCTGCCTTTTACCAAGGCACAACATTGATCTATCCAGCACAGTGTTTTCTACACTGACTGCCAGCAGCTCTCCAGGTTTTCAGGCCAGGACAGCTTCCCAGCCCTACCTTGAGCTGCCAGCGGTTGAACTGGAGATGTTCTGCATGCAAGCCAGATGTTCTTCCACTGAGCTAAGGCCCTTCCCCAGCGACTTTGAGCCCTGGTGCAAACAACCCTGGACTTCCTTCCGACATGATGGAGTGTTGGGGCCTGCTGCCTTTGCAATGAGCAAAGTGATGAGATGTCTATTAAGCTGTTCATTCATCATAGCGTGAATCAGCAGTGCCTGGTAGTATTGCTGGAGGCAGAGCGCTGTAGCAAACAGATAACTTTCAGAATGGTTGACTTGTAATTAGTCTTGTGAATGAAATATCAAGGGGTGTGGGAAAACAGAAGCTTGCCAGACAAGCTTTGGGACTTGGTGTGGACTCTCTTTCTTTCTTTCTTTCTTTCTTTCATTCATTCTTCCTAACTCTTGAGTTCGCAACATGTAGTCATTAAACATTGATACCAAATTGCCCAGAGTAGCTGACTCAGGCATTGTTAGCCTCTGCCTCAGAAAAGCAGGGTCTGGGCTTACACAGTCTAGCTTGTTAATCCTTCATTCCTTTGGGGCAGGTTATTGCCTTATGGGCAGCCTAATGTCTGAAGCCAGAAAAGGGGAGATCCTTGCCCTGGCTTGGTTGAATGACCCTTGGAAATTCATGTTTTGCTTTTGCTTCTTGGGAGCAAATACTGCCATGTCTAATCTCTTGCATCTGTTATTATTGTTTCTCCTACTGTTGTTAGATGGTTAAAGGCAGAGGGTTATATCTCAGTAGTAGAACATGTGTTTTGCAAGCAAAGAGGTCCCAGCGACAGAGCTCAGGATCTCCAGCTGAAAAGAACGAGGTAGGGAGTGGTGGCAAAGGCCCCTGTCTGGAACCTGGAGAGCAAAATAGACCAGGGGTGGGAAACCTGGGGGCCTGATTGGGCTACGAGGCCATTTGGGCCAAGCCTGGGGTCCTTACAGAGGTAGGGCAAATAAGGATGCGACTGGGCCAAAGGTTTGCCACAGTCAGCTGATCACCCAAACAGGCAAAAACAAGTCTCCTGGTGTCATTTTTTTAAAATAATTAGTGGATTTTTAAAGGATTTTCTTGTGCTATAAACAGGGGGGAGTAAATCTTTCATCTCCACTTTCAATTTATTGAGTCTTTTTTCACAGTTCATTTACATGTAGTGAGAGATGCTTTCACCATGGTCATCTTGTGATGTGGGGGAAAGAGAAGGGAGGGAGAGATGGAGGTTGTTCTTTCGTTCTGTCGCATAATGTTAGTGTAGGGGTTTGTGCCAGCATCACTGCGAGAGGTTAGGGCAGTGGTGGCCAAACTCGGCCCTCCAGATGTTTTTGGGACTACAATTCCCACCATCCCTGACCATTGGTTCTGTTAGCTAGGGATGATGGCAGTTGTAGTCTCAAAACATCTGGAGGGCCGAGTTTGGCCACCACTGGGTTAGGGGGTCCAGTGCTTGGCTGGTTGATTTCAGTTGGTTGCAGTGTGGCTTACTTGTACGCAACTAGACACCGGAAGGACCCGTCAGGAGTGAACATAGACCACTGGTACCCAAATGTCCCCCGATTTCATTATGGTGCCAGGTGATTGACAGGCAAGTGGCCCACCCACAAGTCAGCTTCAGCTCCTGGGTGAGATTGCGATCAGCCCACCAGCCAGATCCACCTCCCCATTCCTGGAGTAGACAATTCTCAGAGCAGGCATTCCAGGTGGACCAATGACTAGGCTCTGTGCAAGAGCTTATATCCATAGGTGAAGCCAGCTTTCTCACATCGGAGCCAGATATCATGCAAAAGGGGAGAGGTTTGCATCAAGATACGTATCTAGCCTTGAGATGACTGGCTGGAGCTCCATTGCCCAAAAGCATATGGGGCTTGAGCAACAGAAGATCACGGAATCACAGAATTGTAGAGTCTGTCCAACCGCCTTCAGTGCAGGAATCACATTTAACGAATCCCCAACAGATGGCCATCTAACCTCTGCTTAAAAAAGCTCCTACGAAGGATAGCCCACTGCCTGCCAAGGTGGTTTGTTCTACTGCCGAACAGCTCTTACCATCAGAAAGTTCTTCCTAACATTTAAGAAGATGACATCTACAATAATACAGTGGTACCTCGGTTGTCTAAAGTAATCCATTCCAGAAGACCGTTTGACTTCTGAAACATTTGACAACCAAGGCGCAAAGGGTGGTCTGCAAAGTCAATGGAGAAAATTGGGGGGGGGGGACACAGAGAAAGCCGTTCGACTTCCGAGACACATTTGAAAATGGAAGGATTTACTTCTGGGTTTTCATCATTCGAAAACAGAAACGTTCATAGAATCATAGAATCCTAGAGTTGGAAGAGACCAGAAGGGCCATCGAGTCCAACCCCCTGCCAAGCAGGAAACGCCATCAGAGCACTCCTGACATATGGTTGTCAAGCCTCTGCTTAAAGACCTCCAAAGAAGGAGACTCCACCACACTCCTTGGCAGCAAATTCCACTGTCAAACAGCTCTTACTGTCAGGAAGTTCTTCCTAATGTTTAGGTGGAATCTTCTTTCTTGTAGTTTGGATCCATTGCTCCGTGTCCGCTTCTCTGGAGCAGCAGAAAACAACCTTTCTCCCTCCTCTATGTGACATCCTTTTATATATTTGAACATGGCTATCATATCACCCCTTAACCTCCTCTTCAGGTTCCAAAATGCTTGAAAACCGAGGTACCACTGTACTATGGTTCTTATATTTATAACATGCCTTGGGCGGCGGCGGCTGTGCAGCGCTGAAGAAGATCAAACCTTGCGCACAGGCTTGGAGTCTAAAGAATCGTTATTGCTCATGAATGAACACTTTAAATATCCAGGAAACAGGTGGAGTAGTTAAAGTGCCCCTTGCCTTCTCACTGTGGAGCAAACCTCAGGCCACTTTTCCTCGCCTAAACCCATTCTGTTTACATTTCCGGAATTTCAACGGTAGGCAGAAGGAGTTTTGATCTCAGTAATTCCATTGTAATTCTTCCAAGAGGTGGGGAAGAAGAAGAAGAAGAAGAAGAAGAAGAAGAAGAAGAAGAAGAAGAAGAAGAAGAAGAAAGCAAAGTTTTTGGTCAAAAGGTTTGTTTTGTGCTAGGAGTAGCGGAAAAGAAGAAGCTGCTTTATCTGTGATCTCCCGAGTTACTGAAGAGAATCTGCAGTTTATTCTGACACTGATGGAAAGCATCCTGGGGAGCTTTGATGCGTATCAGTTAAAGAACTACCTTCATGGTTGCTGTACTTTCTAAGTCCACATAAAGCCCTGGGGGGCGGGGGGATAACGCTTTAGAAAACACAGTACATCTCCTCCTGTCAATGTGTTACAAGTACCAAGTATGGCTTTTGTAGTTTTAAGATGGAGGCGAATGAGGCCGGGGACCCTGCAGCCCTTCAGATGTCCTGGGGCTACCACTCTGACCACTGGACATGCTGGCTGCAGGGGCTGATGGGAGCTGGAGTCCATCTGCAAGGCCAGATTCCCCAATGCTGGTCCAGTCCACATGCCAAACAATATCATAATGCTGTAAGCCAAAAATGGCTTATCTTCTGAGTTTACTCCAATAAAACTCAGAGACAGAGGAGTTAGGAGTCCATTGTTGTTTATTGCAAAGCAGTAGGTTACAGTCGAATCTTTTCGCAAAACTGCAACCCCACCCAAGGGTCTGGGCAGGGTGATTTATAACTTTTCAAACAAAGGATTTCAATTTTCACCAATCATGTACATCATTGCCTCATTTCATGTTTAATACACATGTGCAATAAGCACTGCTAACTAAACTTTGATTCTCGCCGTGATCTCTTACATTGGTTTAGTATGCATGTTGGGAACCTGTGTTACGTGTGGCCATTTGCACCATGTATCTACTTATGTTCTAGCTTATGAGCTGTATCTTCGTGATTTACATATTAGCTCTTCCTTCTGTCCCAGTGGGTGACGGCGGCTTGCCAAATCATCAGTTTCATAATGCAACAGGTTACCATAACTTCTCTATTAGAAGCATATTCAATGATTTATAAAAGGGACGCGGGTGGCGCTGTGGGTTAAACCACAGAGCCTAGGACTTGCTGATCAGAAGCTCAGCAGTTCAAATCCCCACGACGGGGTGAGCGCCCGTTGCTCGGTCCCTGCTCTGCCAACCTAGCAGTTCAAAAGCACGTCAAAGGGCAAGTAGATAAATAGGTACTGCTCTAGCGGGAAGGTAAACGGCGTTTCTGTGCGCTGCTCTGGTTCGCCAGAAGCGGCTTAGTCATGCTGGCCATATGACCCGGAAGCTGTACGCTGGCTCCCTCGGCCATTAAAGCAAGATGAGCGCTGCAACCCCAGAGTCGACCACGACTGGACCTAATGGTCAGGGGTCCCTTTACCTTTTTACCATAACTTGTCTATTAGAAGCATATTCAAGGATTTATAGGGGTTTACACTATCAGATTCATTATGGCCCTTTGGGCCACCACCACAATAGGGCATACACCTCTCCGTCCGCATATTGCACCAATAATAACATGTGAAACGGAGCAATTTCCCAGGAGATATGTTCAGTGGTGGGTAGGGATGCCGGACTATTTTGGCAAAAGGTGAAATTGCCAGTGTTAACTTATTCCTCCCATGTCCAGAATGGAACTATATCCAGCGAACTCTGGGATTCTATTGGATTTCCCGGGAGCTGCAAGGAGGCTGCCTCCCTTTCGTTTTGAGAGCTAATCGTATTTGGGATTAAGCATGAAGTGTGCCTCTGCTTTGAAGGCAGAGGAAATTGGTGTCCGAAAATAAAACATCTGGGCAAAGTTTGTATTAGGTGCAGGAAGGCTTGTGAATTAACACCAGACTGCGCCAGCTGAAGGATAGCATAATGAAAATGCTTCTATGTATTTTCTACAATGGTATTTGGCCCAATGGAAGATGTGTTAACATTTATTCTTGGACCAATATTGGAACAATAACTTACGTTCTTGTGCTGGCTGGTTTGTTTGTTTGTTTTTATCCTTCCCGCCTCCCCACTTTAGTCTCAGGACTTACAAATGGTCTAAAATCCATATTTAATTAGATGCTGGAGGAAAGATAATTGCAAGGGCCTCTGTAGAAGCAATGTGAAAATTATATCTCAATTTCTTACCCATCTTCTGCATCTAAGATACAGTTTGCTTGCGAGGCATTAATAATTTTAACGGCTGCACAAACAAAGGCTGGTTTTAATAGGAATTCAAAAAGTTGCAGGCAACTTCCCACGTGCAAAGCATAGAGCTGGGGTAGGGGGATTGACCACTTGCAACATAACCGGGAGGTGTGTGTTGTTTTTTAATTATTCGGCTAAACTGATTTTGCAAACGCTCAAAGATTCGAAACAAAATTAGTTTCGCTTCCTGTACCACCGAGCAGAGTTTTTCTGAGATCTTGCCTGTCTTGTGGATCACTTCACAAATGGGACTCATGTGTTCATTAATCTTGGTCGTACAATGACCCCGAGAAATAATTTGTTGCCTTGGCAAGACTTCTTCCTCTCTGGGCTTCCCAGACTTCCTCCTCCCTTCCTCTTTTTAATTCCACATTCGCCAAAAGGAAGAGAGAATGCAGACATGTTAGCAGCACAAGTGGGAAGAATAGTCTTATTTTAAAAAATAATAATAAAATAACTTTTCTACCATGTTTCTTGAAAGTGAGCAAGGCACTAGAGAGAGATAAAAAGTTCTGATGGGGCAAGGGCAGTTTTAAAGCAAAGCAGTGAATCAAAGGTGTTCAAAGCATCTGCAGCAAAAGTGGTCCTCTGACTGTGGAATGCTCTCCCCAGAGAAACACACCTGGCCCCAGCCCTGTCAACTTCCCTTCACCAGGATAATGCATTCCTCTTGGCCCTAAATTGTACTCTGGTGTGATATATGACCTGCTTTTGCTGTCATTTAGTGGGTAGAGGTGAGATATTCTCCCCCCCTTTTTGTTCTTCTTGTATTGAACACCTATCTATAGCTATACAGTGGTACCTCAGGTTAAGTACTTAATTTGTTCCAGAGGTCCGTACTTAACCTGAAACTGTTCTTAACCTGAAGCACCACTTTAGCTAATGGGGCCTCCTCCTGCTGCTGCTGCGCCGCCAGAGCACGATTTCTATTCTCATCCTGAAGCAAAGTTCTTAACCCGAGGTAATATTTCTGGGTTAGCGGAGTCTGTAACCTGAAGCGTATGTAACCCGAGGTACCACTGTATTATTATTATTATCTTTTAAAAATTTTAAAGGAAAACCAACTGGGTGTACATTTCCAAAATATAAGATAAAAAACAAATAAAATAAAATCAATGTGATAAAAGACATATTTTGTTTATGTGCAAATGGCTTTAGATACCTATTAGGTCCAGAAAGTATCGCTGCATAAGACACACTTTTTTCCTCCTAAAAAGTAAGGAGAAATGTGTGTGTGTCTTATGGAGTGAATGTAGGCTACAGAACTATCACTGAAGCCAGCAGAGCAAGAGCATAATGGCATCAGGTGATTAACACCTGTCAACATTCAATGGAGGTTGCTGCAACTGCTGATTAGCGGTTAACAGTAACCTCCTCTGAAGGTACTGTTTCAACACCAGTCAGCCTTCAAAGAGGCTCCCTATGGTAGCTAAACTATGGTTTGTGTTAACTGCATGCAAAGCGCTTTGAACTACTGTATTTTTTGTCCCATAAGATGCACTTTTTTCCTCCTCCTCTTCCTAATAATAATAATAATAATATTTTTTTTATTTATACCCCACCCATCTGGCTGAACTTCCCCAACCACTCTGGGCAGCTTCCAAAAAAAATATTAAAATACTGTAATACGTCAAACATTAAAAGGTTCCCTAAACAGGGTTGCCTTCAGATGTCTTTTAAAGATAAGATAGCTGCTTATTTCCTTCACTTCTGAAGGGAGGGTGTTCCACAGGGAGGGCGCCACTACTGAGAAGGCCCTCTGCCTGGTTCCCTGTAACTTGGCTTCTCGCAGTGAGGGAACCGCCAGAAGGCCCTCGGAGCTGCATCTCGGTGTCCGGGCTGAACAATGGGGGTGGAGCTGCTCCTTCCGTTATACGGGGCCAAGGCCATTTAAGGCTTTAAAAGTCAGCACCAACACACTTAATTTTGTTGTTTGCACAGTGGAATATTCTCTCCTGGTGCACCCCCTGAATGTGCTCTAGGGCTTACCACAACCTGCTCAGACTTCAGAAGGATGCTGAGCTTCTTTATACTTCTTCTAACCTTGGTCTTCATCCAGCTGGGCATATTGATGCTTAATTCTTGATCAGTGGCCCTCTTTGGGTTACAGTCCTTGTTGGCACTCGCTCAACTCTGTTCGCTATTAGCCGGAGTAAAATAAAGCACTCTGGAGAGAAGTCTTATATTTGGACAGGGGAACAGACAAGACCTTTATAAATCGAGACCATTTTCTGCTCAACTAAGGCTCTCCGGGGAACAGCTGGCAATTTTATAATTTACGTTCAGAATCTTAAATTAAAGCAAGTGGTGAGGATACCTTCTCTTTGTCCCGCGGTGGTGAAACTTGGCTAGTAAAATACGGTCTGAGAGCGTTGAATTGAAACGGCCACTGATGTCACGTACGATAAGTGGAGCAATAAGTCAACATTTACACATGTGTGGCGTGGCTTATGCACAGAACAGGATGAGCGACGTTAGGTTTTCCTCAGCAGATGCTAAGCTGCAGAGATGCTCTTCCATTTACCTCTGTACAAATGGAGGATTACGCAAATGTGTGCTTGGGGTTCTTGCCTTAAGGGGCGCAACGAGGGAAACTCTTATACGGCGGGTGTGCAACATTGATATTGGTCAGACATCTCCTTCAGAACTGGATAATCAATAAGAGTGCCATTTTTATACAGAGTGGAAGCCTTATGATTTCCCTGTGGCTTTCAGAGGGAATCCCAGAATCCTTGGTTATTATTTATTTGTTTCTTGTGTATCTGATTTTAAATGGCTGACAAGTGCTTGGAATTTTTATCACATCCTGTAAGTCACTCGGGCGTATTTTGTGAAAAGCCATAATAATAATAATTTGTTGCATCCTATGTGAATGTTCCATCAGCTCAAGGATTCCTGCCTGATGCACCCCCATATCTGCTTTAGGGGTTCCCACTGTTAGAATTCCTGATCTATGATTGCAGTCATGGGATTTTTGTCTATCACATGATGGTGTATATTTTGACTCCACAGAGTGGGAAGTGACGGAGACAGGATGTTTGTGTTACTGTGTTCTTTGAAGTGGGACTCTTGTCTTTTGTTCTTTTCTCTTTGCTGTCTGATGCTAGAGAGAGAGGGAACCATGTTGCAGTGCTCCGTGTGTGTTTATATGTAAATAAAGTAGATTAGCCAAAATGCAGAGTTGCTGAGGTCTGTCACGCAAGGTGCGCAAACTCTGCTGATCCCTAAGTATGCCGGTGTCAGTTGGCATTGGTCGCTGTGATGTTGAGGCAGAAGAAAGCTTATGAAGCTCCCGAACGATCGACCAGGAGGGAGAAAACATGCCAGTCAGGCATGTGTCTCTGCCAGGGACCTACTCAAGTGTAGTCTGAACTCCTGACACCCACAACTCTATGGAGCAGATCTGGGGAGGGTATGGGAGGGTGTGGAGGGAGGAGAAGGGGCTCTCATTGCACACGTTCAGCTGTATAGTAGGGGTGCGATCTTTCATGCAAACACTTGTGCACTCGCACCAATGTTCACATGTATCGTTGAGCACCCGGACAGTCTGTTTAGAGCGTACCCCCAGTATTTTAGCTGTGGAAATCAACAACTGTGCACTCGTCCACACAAGCACTTGTACATTGTCAAGACAGCTTCTTCACTGTGTTTGGCACAGTGTGTGAATAAGCCTACTCAAAATGCAGGCATATAGAGAGAGCCTGGTGCAGAGCTTCCATTGCCCTTTCCTGAAGCCATATGGCTGAGCTTTGCCCTGTCTCCTTCCTTCAACAGACTCCTGACCTGGATTGTGTAGGTCAAACCCGTTGGGGGCAGGAGGTTGCCTTAGATGCCCTTTCGCACTTCCCTACCAGCTCTGAGATTCCTTGAAAAAATGGAATCCTGCTGCAGACCCTTCCATGTTCTTTATGAGATTCTGGGTGGCCGGCTGGTGGTGATAATAATAATAATAATTTATTATTTATACCCCGCCCATCTGGCTGGGTTTCCTCAGCCACTCTGGGCAGCTTCCAACTGAATATTTAAAACAATACAGCACCAGACATTAAAAACCTCCCTAAACAGGGACTCCTTCAGTTGTCTTTTAAAAGTAAAACAGTTTTTTATTGCCTTGACATCTGCTGGGAGGGCGTTCCACAGGGCGGGTGCCACTACCGAGAAGGCCCTGTGTCTGGTTCCCTGTAACCTCATTTCTCGCAATGAAGGAACCACCAGAAGGCCCTCAGAGCTGGACCTCAGTGTCCGGCCAGAACGATGGGGGTGGAGACGCTCCTCCAGGTATACAGGACCGAGGCCGTTTAGGGCTTTAAAGGTCAGCACCAGCACTTTGAATTGTGCTCAGAAACATACTGGGAGCCAATGAAGATCTTTCAGGACCGGTGTTACTTTACTGATCACTTTTCTGGCCCTCGGATGCAAAAACCTTGAAAAGCGCTTGATGGATATATTTTTTCCTCCACCACCTCCATACAGGGAGTGGTCACGGCATTGCCTGCAAGGGCGAATCAGGAACACTTGGAAGTTCCTGCATCTCCCCCCCTTTTTTTTTTAGTTTTAGGACTCCAGGCGTTTGGCTTGCGCACCATGTAAGCCCAGCATTGACACTTTCCAGAGCAGTATTTTTAAGCCTTCCAGCTGTCAGCGGAAAGAAACTGAATGAGTGTAGTAACTAATTCACAGATGAAAAATGTAATCCCCGCTAATCTAATTCTTGCCCACCATACAGAGATAGCTTTGGTGGAACTGCTGTTGTCATCTCTTATGTGCTGCTTCCATGCTGCTTCCCTGAACAGCCGTAGGGTTTTTCTAAAAGGCACTTTCTTATTTTAAAAAAAGCTCCAATGTATGCATTTTCACCCTGCCCAACCTCAACAAACATCCTCTGCTTCCCCATCCCAGCTGAAAATGGCATTTGCTTACCTTGGGAACCTAGGTTCCTTGGTCCATCTCACTCAGTATTGTCAACACTGACTGGCAGCAGCTCTCCCAAGATATCAGACCTGGGGTCTTTCCCAGCCCTGCCTGGAGATGCCCAGATGTGGAACCTTCTGCATGAAAGCAGATGTTCGACCACTGGACCCCAGGCCCTGTAGAGTAAGTCCTGTCCCTTGTCCCCACGTTACATGAGGGGAGGATATCTAGGGGCAAGGAGTAAAGCCTCCACCACAACCTGCCCAGCAAGACCCAAAACTGTACAGCTATTAAGTGTAGATGCAAAACCAGGCATAGGCAAACTCGGCCCTCCAGATGTTTTGAGACTACAATTCCCATCATCCCTGACCACTGGGCCTGTTAGCTAGGGATCATGGGAGTTGTAGTCCCAAAACATCTGGAGGGCCGAGTTTGCCTATGCCTGTGCAAAACCACGTGCCCATACACCTGGCCTGTTGTCTGTCAAGATTGTATTTCTGCCACTAATTCCATTTTTTGAATTGCTTTCAGTAAAATACCTTGTTGTGCTTTGACAATAAAAGCATCCGCAATAAAAACACTTGCACAATTTCGTATTTAAAAACAATTAAAACCATTTAAAAAAACCAACCACTTTCAAATGTAAAATCAGTTTCAACTCTAATGCAGATGAAGATCTCCACACAAAAGGCTTGTTGAAGGAAGGTCTTCAGTTGGTGCTGAAAAGACAGTAGACATGGCAGATAAGGTTGTCGGGAGGAAGTTGCAAAAGTTAAGTAACGCTAAGTTTCAGTAGCATTGTGTGGAACGGACCTTCTGATGAGATGGAATATTCAGCAGACCGCAGCAATTGGTTGGGTATGTAAGGAATGAAACCATAGTGTAGATATCTTGGTCTCAAGCCATTTAGGGTGGCGCTGTGGGTTAAACCACAGAGCCTAGGGCTTGCTGATCAGAAGGTCAGCAGCTCAAATCCCCACTACGGGGTGAGTTCCCACTGCTCGGTCCCTGCTCCTGCCAACCTAGCTGTTCGAAAGCACAAAGTACAAGTAGATAAATAGGTACCACTCTGGCGGGAAGGTAAACAGCGTTTCCGTGTGCTGCTCTGATTTGCCAGAAGCGGCTTAGTCATGCTGGCCACATGACCCGGAAGCTGTACACCAGCTACCTCGGCCAATAAAGCGAGATGAGCGCCGCAACCCCAGAGTCAGCCACGACTGGACCTAATTGTCAGGGCTCCCTTTACACTAATACCAGGACCCTGGATTTAGCTAGGTAGCTAACTGGCAGCCAGTCCTTTCATGGATTCAAATTATGAGAAAGTTGATTCCAGCTAAATGTTAGGAAGAACGTCCTGGCAGTAAGAGCCATTAGATGATGGAATGGACTACCTTGGAAGGTGGTGAACATTCCTCCCTTGAAGGTTTTCAAACAGGGTGAATGGCCTTCTCTCAGGGATTCTTTAACTGTGATTTTTGTATTGCAGGAGGGTTGAACTAAATGATCCTTAGAGTCCCTTCCAACTCTAAGGTTCTATGCTTCTGTGATTCTTTCAGCTGTGATATAACAAGGCAATAGTCTGCTCCAGCAAACAGTTGAGCCGCTGTATTTGCATTGCTTGCAGCTTCCGGGGCAACTTTGGGGGGGGGGTGCATCCCTGTGCATATTTCACATCCTATTTATTTTTAAAGATTTCTTGGTTTACAGAGCTATGTGCAGTGTCTCTTTTTTCAAGTTACATTTTCTACAGATCAGTTTCATTTGTTGAGACTAATAATAATAATAATAATAATAATAATAATAATAATAATAATAATTTATTTATACCCCGCCCTTCCTGGTTCAGAAACCGGGCTCAGGGCGGCTAACAACAAATTGGAAACAACATAAAATACAGTATAAAATGTGAATAACAATAAATTCAGAATTCAAAAATCAATTTGGGGACGGGGGTGGGGAATCCATCCAATAAACTTTAGTTGATCACCAGGACTAGCTGGCTAAATTAGTCCTATTTGGGCCAGCGAGGAGACCAGGGGAGAATTAGCTGTGGGATCCCAGAGCGGGTAATCTTCATAAAAAGGGGAGGGAAGGAAGGGGAATAAAGATCAGTCTAAGTTCAAATTGAAAGCCAGGCAGAATAGCTCTGTCTTACAGGCCCTGCAGAAGGAACTTAAATCCACATTAGTGTTACATTAGGAAGAAAAGGGGGAAAGAGTGGGGGTGGGGTCGGGTAGCGATGCTTCTGTTCTACTTAGTGTATGTATGGGGTTTTGTGTCAGCGTCGCTTGTGTGGGTTCTCTTTACTATTTGCTTCTGTTCCTTTGGTTGTGAGAGTGGTTGGGGTTGGCCTAGGGTGTGGTTGTTTGTTTGTGATTGGCTGTGGTGAACTTTGTTTTGACGTGTGAGTGGGTGTTTTTGAATTGGGTTAGCCAGATTGGTTCGTATGCTTTTGGCGGATTCTTGTTGTCTTGTTGGGCTGTGTATGTGATAAAGGGGAGCCATACCGGGGTGAAGGCGTCTTCTTCTATTTGTCCTCATGTCAGTTTCAGCCTATTGGTTAGCTTTTCTTGTAAGGCTGTTTCCAATACCATTTGATACTGTTGGTCCATGCTTACTCCTGACAGGTCTCTCCAATATCTGGCTATGATGTTTCTGGCTGCTGAGAGTAGCTCTTTATGATGTGAGTGGGCACTATTATCTTGGAAGTTGTTTAGTGGGGCCAGTTCTGGGCTGACTTCAAATACTTGCTTAGTTATTTTGCATATTTCTTGTATGATTGTTGTCCAAAATAGTTGGATTTGGGGGCATTCCCACCATATGTGGAAGCATGTGCCTGTGGAGGTGCATCCTCCCCAGCATTTTGGTGAGGTTCCTGGGTGTGTTAGCGCTCATTTCCTTGGTGTTGGGTACCATCTGTAAATGAGTTTCAGAGCAAGTTCTTCCCTTTTTGCTGATATGGATTTAAAGGGAGGTTTTGTCACAGGGCTGCCAGGGAACGCCTTTGAGGAGCTGGAACAATCAGAGGGAGTGACGGATGGGTAAGAGGGAGAGAGCCAGGAGGTGGGAAGGCTCTCCGATGCTGAAGGCAGAGCCCCGGCACCGCACAGGAAGTTCAGGAACAGACGGAGAGCCTGTCCCCATGCCGTCTGCTCAGGAAAGGAGAGCGTTAAAACGAAAGGATCAGAGACGTCTCATGAAACTTCCCTGCCTTTTCTGTTGGAGGAAAAGCAGGAGAAGACCACTCCCCGAATCTGAACCGGATAATTCGGATGCATGATTGTACTGTGCTGCTTGTACATATGTAAAATAAAAAACTGTAAATATCTCTCTGAGTGAGCAGAGGGTGCTTATTGCGAAGAGCATACACAGGCCACCACAGATTTAGACCACATTCTGGTCCACTGAGTGGGGTTTATCTCATAGCCTATGTTGTCCTCCCGTTGTTTTTTTGATTACGTCTAGGGGGGTTGTGGGATTTTGGAGTAGGATTTTGTACTTTGAAAACCTCCTCCTAACAACAAAGGGACACGACAAAGGGATGGTAATTGCAATGTACAAAATCACATTCCTTTTTTAAAAAATTCTCCTGCTCTCTTCTTTCCTTCCCAGGTGCAAGATAAGTTCCGCCTGGATCTCTCTGACGAGGAGGCTGTTCACTACATGCAGAGCCTTATAGACGAAAGTGTCCATGCTCTCTTTGCTGCGATGGTGGAGCAGATCCATAAGTTTGCTCAGGTAAGAACATTAGAAGAGCCCAAAAGTCTTTCTTTTTGTAGGTAGTAGCTGCCAGTAGGTCGCTCCTCGCTGAATTTATTTTATTCCTTTTTTTAAAAAAAAGCTGTCCGGATACCGTACCTATTCACCCATTCTAACAGTGAATTCCATAAATCAATCATACAGTGTATAAACTTGAAAATGCAGTTCCCTGTCTGCCCTGAATAATCTTAGTTCTTTATCACCTGAGACACTCAAGCTGATTTGGTTGAGACACACACTCACAAACATGCACACTCTCACTCATCTAAACACAACCATCTAAAAAGCAAAACAGTAGCTTGGGAAGCAGATCACTTCAGAGGATAGCTCAGTTGGTTAGAGCATGGTGCTGTTAACGCCAACGTTGCAGGTTCAGTCCCCGTATGGAGCAGTTGCATATTCCTAAATTGCAGGGGATTGGACTACCGTATTTTTCGCTCTATAAGACGCACTTTTCCCCTCCTAAAAAGTAAGGGGAAATATGTGTGCATCTTATGGAGCGAATGCAGGCGGGAGGCTCTGCTCAGTGCTCCCTTTAAAGAGCCCTGTGTAGCGTGTATGCGGCTCTTGGGGGCTTTTCCCCGAGGAGGGAGAAAGCCCCCAAGAGTCACACACACGCTCCGCGCACTCTTTAAAGGGAGTGGGCTCTTGGGGGAACCTTCATCCCGCTGCCTGGGAGAGGCTTCAGTGGCTATCCCAGAAGCCAGAACAGCAAGAGGCTATCCCTAAAGCCAGATCCCTCTTGCTGTTCTGGCTTCTGGGATTCAGAATATTCTTTTTCTTGTTTTCCTCCTCCAAAAACTAGGTGCGTCTTACGGTCTGGTGCGTCTTATAGAGCGAAAAATACGGTGCATGGTTCCCTTCCAACTCTATGATTCTATATTTCAGAGGCCTTGTGGTCTCCACAGCCCCCTTGCCAAGCTACAGAATTCCAGTCTGCCAGCATTCACAGTGGCAACAGAACTCTTTGTGAAGGTCTCCTGGCTTAGCAAGACCTTGGGACAATTGATTCTTTGGCACCCGAGTCAGATTTTGCATTGTAAGTCACTGCACATCCCAGCAGGTCTGTGGCAGAGGATCCAGGCGTGCTGTTTTCATTGCGTCTGATTTCTTCCTGTCCAGGAGAAGCATGTGGCGTAGCCAGAATAGAACACTCTGTCTCTGTCAACTAGGCTATACAGATGAGAATGTCAAATCACAAGAAAGCAGAGCCACCCAGGGGAGGCAGAGGGCAAAGCAAAGAAGATGAGGAGGAATCAGCAGGGCTGGAAGGAATCTCTGCTCTGGAGCACAACTGCAGGGGAGGGCATGTGGTGCCCAGCTTTCAGGACCCTGGACAGGTCACTAGGAGCTGATTGCATGTTCTGGAGGCACCTTGCCCCCAAATGCATTTTTTCTACGTTTTGATCCTGCCTACCATTCCCCAGGTTCCATATGACATGTGTCCCTCAGCTGCGTAATGGGGAGCTTTAAAGAGGCACCCCCATGTGATGAGCAAGGAACTGGAAACCCTGAAGTCCGTGGTTCCTCTGGGGATTCTAGCGCAGAAGTGCTGCATCTAGGATTCCTAGCCCAGGGCTGTCATGTTCAGGCTCACTTTCTGAGCTGGAATTTGGTGCCTCCAGAGCTCGTGCTGGGTCACCCAACCTGGCTCGCCTTACAAATGCTTCCTGCTCCTCAGGTTCCAGATGGAGACCCCCCAAAGAGGAGAAAAAAACCTGCCTTTCCTTCAGGGTCCCATAAGATGCTCTCTAGTGGCACACTACAGCATAATTAGCTTTCATCTGAATGTGCAGTCATGGTCACTTAGCCTTCTATATCTCAGCCCATGGCAGGAATCTTGGACCAGAGCAACAACACCTAAAGATCCCTGCTGCATCAGACCAAAAGCTTCTTTATACCAGCATCTCATTTCCAGCAATGCCCAACCAGAGACTTCCAGGCAGACCTTAAGTACAGCATGAGAGCTTTTTCCTGTTGTTTGTCCTCAAACAACTTGTATCCCGGACACTGTGATGTGCAGTAACTGGATATGCACGTTGTTGATATGAAGTGCTGCCCTGTTTTCCCCCTTTTAAAAATGATATTGGCACACCAAAGACCATGGATTAGATCCTAATGGTCAAAAGAAAAAGGCTACCCACAGTCCTCTCCATTTGCCCTCCCCAAGGGTTGGTGGGTGGAAGGTAGCAGATTCTTTTGTGATGGGTTCTCATTTCTCTAGCGTTCTTGTGCCAGCAGCGCATTAATGTTCTTTCCAGGTTGGGCTAATAAATCAAGAGTTTTACAGATTTGATCTTGGTCATCCATTTTTGCTTCTTCGTGTTTTATTTTTCCAGTCGGTCTCATTCATTCATAACATTTCACTCCCTCCTTTTGCCAGGAGTTTTACAACCGCAAAACCATTCTGTTATGGTGCAATTGAAAGTTTTCTCAGGCTGTGCTTTGCTAGTACATGAGATCTTCAACTTCCTTCTGTTGTTGTGGTTGCTGCTGCTGTTTTGTTGTTGGTGCTTTTAAAGCATCAGATCTTCAGCATCACTTGCATCTAAGCTTCTGGAATCATCACTTGTCAGTGGAGGCTCAGATGGCCTCAGTGGCTAGAAGAGCTTTCTTCCACCCCTGGGTAGTTCACCACTTAGAGACCCTTTGGGGCAGAAATGACTTGTCCACTGTACTCCATGCTCTGGTAACTTCCAGATTGGTTTATTGTAATGTGCTGTAGGTGAGGCTCAGCTTGAAGATGACTTGATGTTGGGAGAGTTTGTAGT
The DNA here is from genome assembly GCF_965113315.1 of Podarcis vaucheri. Classification (NCBI taxonomy): domain Eukaryota; kingdom Metazoa; phylum Chordata; class Lepidosauria; order Squamata; family Lacertidae; genus Podarcis; species Podarcis vaucheri. The sequence goes on from NC_138749.1 coordinate 7,474,248, forward strand.
CCAAGACATACAAAGGGCAGCAGGATGATGAAGGCAATGACAACTAGTCAACTGTGTTCACCTTTTGAGGAAAGAGGATGTAGCAGAAGTTTGCTGTACCAGTTCCCAGGCTTCAGTTGTTTATTCTTGGGACTGGATATGCTTCCCATGGCTTTCTCCAGGACTTATATTAATTAGGGGCAAAAATAATTGCTGCTTTAAATCCTGTGCAAATTGGCGTGTGATGCTGTCGAAATACAATGGGCTTCTGTAGCCGCTGACATTATTAAAGCCTCTTATCTCAACCGGCGAAACCAGCAGCCCCAGCTATTATTCCAGATCACCACATTTTACGAGGCTCTTTATTTTTTATTTTTTATTTTATTTTCCAGAAGTAAATATATATTATTACTGATGGGTATCGAGTTTAATTAACTGGAAAGCATCAAGTTCCACGTGGCCTCAGTGCCACAGTATGACCAACCATTGACGGTTTCTCATTGGAAGCCCGTCTGCGAGATAATGCAGCCTTTTTAAAAAGCAGAGAGATGCACTCCAGCTACAACAAAGTTTGAAAGTTTGTGATTGGCACTCTGGCCTGCATGTTGTGCTGGGGATAATAATAAAACCCACAACATAACAGGCTATGTTTAACCATATGAATTCTTTATACATCATATAAACATACCTCTTTTCACATTATCAAATTAAGTAGAGGCAATTAAAGACCAACATTTTGAACAGGAAATACAAATAGCTCAGTTCTTATATACGTAATGTCCAAATAGAAGCTTTTTCATGTTCCACGTAGGTCTTTACGGACACAAGTGTCAGACACAACAACTTTGAGAAGCAGTGCTTGCAGGAAATGAACTTTTTCTTTGTAATGTTCCACATATGCCTTTGCAAAGTATAGCTGTTGTATGCATGTATCAGACGAAAGATACGAAAGATCTTAACATATGCCTTTGCAAAATATAGTTGTTGTATGCAGGTATCAGACGAAAGTTGTGCTGGGGAGGCAAGTGCTTCGAATGGTTAAAACTGAGAGTGGAGAGTTGGGGGAACTGCCATGTGCCCAACTTAGAATGTGAAATCCCTTTATTACAGATTTGTAGAAAAGAGGGCCAAACAGACAGGGGTGTAAATCAGCATCTACACAACTCCTGATTGATGAGGAGTAGCTCAATCAGTACAGCAGGAAACTCTTAATCTCGAGGTTGTGGGTTCAAGCCCCACTTTGGGCAAAGTATTCCTGCACTGCAGGGAGTTGGTCTCGAATTCAGCATTTCTCAACCTGTGGGTCCCCAGATGTTGTTGGACTACAACTCCCATCATCCCTGAGCTCTGGCCTTGCTAGCTAGGGGTGGTGGGAGTTGTAGTTCAACAACATCTGGGGACCCACAGGTTGTGAAAGGCTGGACTAGGGGGGTTGTGGGATTTTGGAGTACGATTTTGTACTTTGAAAACCTCCTCCTAACAACAAAGGGACACGGCAAAGGGATGGTATCTACAGTGTACAACTGCATCTCGGCCAGTAAAGCGAGATGAGCGCTGCAACCCCAGAGTCGTTCATGACTGGACTTAACTGTCAGGGGTCCTTTACCTTTACCTTTATGGATGTCTTAATGCGGTTGCTTTATTGTATATTTTAATTGTAGGTAGCTGTATTTTATAACTGGTTTGTTTCGGTTATTTTGCTTGGTGTTTCTTCTTGAAATGAAAGGCAGCATAGAAATCATTTCAACAATAGCAACACCATCAGGGAGAGCCAAAAGTTTTCAACAAATGCAATGGAGGAAACTATTGAAGGATCAGAGGTTTCTTTTTCGTGCTTGGAACACGTGTGCCGAAGAGGCAAGCCACTTCCCAGCTTTCAATGTAAAACTGAATTGCTTTTGTGAGTGATCCATTGAGAGTGGGGGGAAATATTCAGCTCAGCCCTAGTTTTTCTTTTCTTTTTTCATAGCAAACTTCAACCTGGCTCACAGCACGAGTGCGTGCCTCTGAATACCATTTGGGAATCTTTGCATAAAGAGGTGCTGTGTGCTAGTGTTATTGGGCAAGTCCTGTGCTGTCACTCCCAATAAAAAAAGTGGGAAACCTGTTGTTAATAATGTTAAATTCTAGTCTCCGTCTACCACTCTCTTCATTTTAGTATCGCTGCTGGTTCTTTTCACAGAGAAGAGGTGTCTAAATCTGATTTTGCCATTCCCAAATGAACGGGAGCCCAAAACTGATTTGCCGTCTTTGATAGATATTGATAAATTACATGCTCGGATTCGGTTACTTCCCAGAATTATTGGGTTAAGCAGCATTGCAAATGAGGGATGTGTCTGAATGGTTCATTCGACCCAGTTTTACGCATTAGGATTGTAAGACGACCCAAATTAAAAGCCCTGCCAAGTGATTTGTGTGCTTTGCTGGGAGTTCACCAGTTGGCCTGAGTCGCTGTCCCTCAGCCTCATCTCCTCATAATAAAAGCCCTGATGGATCAGGCCAAAGGCTATTCCAGCATCCTGTTATCACAGTGGCCAAGCAGATGCTCCAGTGGCAAACCATCAAGCCACAAGGACACTCTCCATTCTCCAGTTCCCAGCAACTGTTCCTCAGAGACATTCTTGTTGGTGCAGGGAGGCAGATGGCGCTGTGGTCTAAACCACTGAGCCTCTTGGGTTTGCCGATCAGAAGGTCAGCGGTTCAAATCCCTGTGACAGAGTGAGCTCCCGTTGCTCTGTCCCAGCTCCTGCCAACCTAGCAGTTCAAAAGCACACAAGTGCAAGTAGATAAAAAGGTACCACTGTGGTGGGAAGGTAAATGGCATTTCCATGTGCTTTGGCTTCCGTCACAGTGTCCGTTGCACCAGAAGCAGTTTAGTCCTGCTGGCCACATGACCCGGAAAGGTGTCTGTGGACAAACGCCGGCTCCCTCGGCCTGAAAGCGAGATGAGCGCCACAACCCCATAGTCACCTTTGACTGAACTTAACCATCTAGGGGTCCTTTACCTCTCTTTTTTTGCCTTACTGGTTGGTGATGTGGAGTTAATAACACAGCTCTACTTCCATAGGTTTATTGCAACAACCACTTTGAGATAAATCATACGAAGCATTTTGGACTCTTCAATCTGCTACATCAGTGCTAAGTGACATGATTTGGTGTACTATGACTTGAACCCCAAGACCAGAATATGAAAGATCTACAAAATAACTGAGGACTCAAAAGGACAGGTTAACCAAGCAGGAAGGGCTAAGTCCTCCAAACCATGATGACACAAAAACTAGCCTATTATTGAAAGTGTTGGGCATTTGCCTTCTCATTTGCCATACAATGTTTATTTTTCACTTCCAGTGAATCTTTTGGTGCAGCAGCACCTCTGGAACTCCCTGCTCATTGACACTAGGCAGGAGTCTTTGCTGTATTACTTTCACCAGCTGCTAAAACCATTTTGCTTGTTTGTTTGACATTTAATTTCATTGTGCATTACTTGATTAAAGCTGTAGGTTTTAACTGTATTTTGGTACTTAGATTATGTCTGCTTGCTTTTAAAGTCTGTTGATATTGTTGGTATTTTCTTATCAATATTTTATATTATTTAAAATAAATTGCTTTTAGGTGTGTGGGTGTTAGTACTAACCAATATATAAACCTTGTTAAATTATTTTTTTAAGCCCATTAGATTTTTAATGATGACTTCCCTTGGAAATTAGACACCTGTGCGTGAACACCCACTCGAGGGTTGCCATCCACCTTTCTGAAGTCTTTCAGAACCAGCCCAATAAACGTTTCCCCCCAGTGCAGTTAGTCTTGGGGAAGGCAACAAGTAAAGCGACCTACAACATCCAAGCCAAATTGATGCCTTACTTTATGTTTGATTTCTTTCTCTCTTTCCCTCTCTTATTTAGTACTGGAGAAAATGAGCCCCATCAGCTTCTGGAGGAAACCACATGGCTGTGTGTTAAGCTGTTCAAGATGGCACCCAGCAGAGTGTACTGAACATTTTAGCAGCTCAGATAGTTTGCCTCGTCTGGGTTTCCATTAAGACAAGTTCAAGAATGTGTTTTGGTGCCTAGACATTTCCACCATGAAGTTTGGAAAAGAGAGCAGCGTCCCTCCAAACGCAAAAACTATGAAAAGAAGAATGCCTTCTAAGTGTTTCTCTGCACCTGATGTTGGAGTCAGAAACTGAAGCTTACCACTGCGCTTAACTTGGCTGGTGTCTATAGGAGCACGTGTTACAAAATGTCCATTTTAATTAATGGAAAGAAAAGTATTGTCAAAGCTGATTGTGGACTTGGGAACTGAAGTTTGGGGTTCACAGATAGGACTTGTCCAAATTGTCATTGGGAATAAGCAGCTGTGTGGTTCTTTCTTTTGGCGACAGCTGTCTTCCAAAGTGTCAGCAACAGCCCACCCACAATGTAAAAAAAAAGCTAAATATCACTGATGGTCTTAAAAAGCCCTTAAAGATAGAGAGATTCAATGCTTTCATTCTCTCAATAAAAAATAATGTACATTGACTAAATATTCCAAGACTAATAAATTTCTTTTGATGCAAAGTTCTCATATTTTAAGACTCCTCCTTTGTCTTTCTCAGCTCTTGGGTAGAAATTCTTAAATTTTCTGATGATCTCTATTCCAGATGGAAAAATATTTACACCACCATATCTTACAGCTGAACATGGCCACGTTGTAAAAAATCCCTGTAACTTTTCCATGCTCATTTGTCAGTATGCATGTGCCCTCAGTTGCAAAACACAGTAAATGTTGATTTATTTCATATTTCCAGCAGAGCATATTAAGCGGTCAATAGGTTGTATCCAATGAAGTTTTGTCCAGACTAGGCCCACTGCAATTACGTTATTGTCCATTTATTTCAATGGGCCTACTCTGAATACAGCTGAGCCAGTCATACTGTAAGCCAGTCTTGCAGTGTACATTTTACTTCTCTACTATGTTAGAGATGAGCTATATCTCAGTGGCAGGCCATTTGATTTACATGAAGAAACTGCCAGGTTCAATCCTTGGCATCGCCAGTTAGGACTGGGAGAGAGAACTCTGCCTGAAATTCTGGAGAGACGCTACCAGTCAGTGCTGACAGTACTAAACTAGATGGACCCACAGACAGACTTGATACAATGCAGCCTCCTACGTTAGCTGAGGCATAGAAACCCAGCATCATAATCTTACCTAAACCATGGGATTAAATGAATATGGGCAATATGGGGTAGGAAACCTACTGTGAGGCTTCAATTTGCAGGGTACCGTATATACAGTGGTGCCTCGCAAGACGAAAAACTCGCTAGACAAAAGGGTTTTCCGTTTTTTGAGTCGCTTCGCAAGACGAAATTCCCTATGAGCTTGCTTCGCAAGACGAAACGTCTTGCGAGTTCTTGCCAGTTTGTTTCCTTTTTCTTAAAGCCGCTAAGCCGTTAATAGCGGCTAAGCCGCTAATAGCCGTGCTTCGCAAGACGAAAAAACCGTAAGACGAAGAGACTCGCGGAACGGATTAATTTCGTCTTGCGAGGCACCACTGTATATATATTTTTTAAACTTTCCATACCGAGCCAAAATATTTTGGGGTGGGTTTTAGGTTTTTTTTAATGTAATAGCTCTATTATCAACTCCCCCCGCCCCTCTTATCCAAGTGTCACCTTTGTGCTGTCTTTATTTTCTCCAGTGCTGGAAACATGTTGCCTTTGGGTGGAAGTGGAAACTGTAAAATTAGATTGTTCTCCTGGGCTATATATAGCAATATTGCTGCTTCCAGCAGCTGCCGCCACTGCAGAGGCTTTTGACTCTGAAGAGGTTTTAATTGCAAGAGAGGCTTTCTCCCCCAACTATAAAAACCCAGACAGAAATACTGAAGGGTTTTCTGAGAACAAGGCAACCTTTCTAACCAAAATAGCCAGCTTATCACACTTAGAGACACCAATGGCTATTTGTTTCAGTTGGTTCAAGAGGTTTGAGGAATGCCAGGGAGGAATCCAATTGAATTTCAGCACCTCTGATAGCAGCATGGCTAGAAACCAAAGTCCTGTTTCAGGACATTGGACAGCAGCCATTTCTTCAACACCTATGGACAAAAGACATGAGAAGAAGAAGAGGAGTTTGGATTTGATATCCCGCTTTATCACTCCCCTTCAGGAGTCTCAAAGCGGCTAACAATCTCCTTTCCCTTCCTCCCCCACACAAACACTCTGTGAGGTGAGTGGGGCTGAGAGACTTCAGAGAAGTGTGACTAGCCCAAGGTCACCAGCAGGAGCGGAAACGCGAACCCGGTTCCCCAGATTACAAGTCTATTGCTCTTAACCACTATACCACACTGGCTCTCCTGAGATACAATCGTTGGGATAAATTATTGGCCACTGTTTTATTCCAGATTTATCAGAAACATTTCAATGAGTTAAACCACCTACTCCTACTTAACTCCTACTTTGCTGCCAAGACAACTAGGAAGCCTGACCTGCGTGGATCTGTGCATTGTATTTATAGCATGTTCTTGCTTGCCCACAAACCTTTAAGGCAGCCTTCCTCAACCTGGTCTCTTCCAGATATTTTTGACTACAACTCCCATCAGTGTCAGCCAGCACTGCTGTAGGAAATTGCACCTTCCTATGCTAAGCTTCTTGGTTTGTTATGATTGACCTGTTCTCCAGTGCAGTGGTCCCTTATGTGTGGGCTGGAACACATGGTAGCTTCTACTGCTGGGCTGTTCACTGCTGCTCATTATTCATAAGTATTATTGCCTCCAACCATGGAAGCAGAGCGTTACCATCATGGCTAGGAGCCATTGATAGTCTTTGTTCTCCATGAATTTATCCAAAACCACCCAGGTTGTTCGCCGTCACTGCCTCCTGTGGGAGCAAGCGCCACAGTTTAACTGTGCACTTCATGAAGAAATACTTTCTTTTATCTCTCCGGAATAGTCCAGCATTCAGCTCCATGGATTCTTGTTGTGATGGCCTGGGAATCTGATTCAGAGGCTGAACCTGAGGAATCCCAGCCTGCACAGGAGTCCCCGCCTCCAGGGCCGGCTGAGCCGGGGCAGGGGCTTGAACCTGAAGGGCCCTCACCTGTGCCGGATCCTCAGGAGCAGGCACCAGGTGAATCCGCTCTGGCTCCGGAGGTGATTGAGGACCCGTTGCCTGCAGGTGCTCCTCTCCCAGCCCTGTCAGGGGAAGGTGAGGTAGCCTCTGGATTCAGGAACACTCCAGCCTCTCCTGAGCTGCACAGGCTCAGGGCAGAGAGGCGGAGGGAACTAAGTTCTCACAGGAGGAGTGCTCGCCTCCAGGCCAGGAGAGGCGAGTCACCTGTGGACTGCGGCCGCCCTATGCCTCAGAGGAGATAAAGGTCAGCCCGCCCAGTTCCAGGTTGTGGGAGCAACATCGTTGGTAACCTGTTCCTGCCGGCACCCTGTCCTGCTCTTCCAGAGTTCCTGATCACGCCTGGCTCCTTGCCTTGGACCCCGCTTCACCCTTGACAGACAGCCTCCATACCCTCGACCTAGGACCAGACTCAGTAACCCCTGCACGGTGACCCCCACCCACGAGACCAGCACACTTGTGTTAGGAGAGAAGGAGAAAAGCTCTTCTCTCTCCACTTTCTCTGTTCCGTGCATAAATAGATACATTTCTTTTTTCATGTCACCTCGTGCAAGAGAAAGGTTGTAGCTCGGGGGAGTGAAACAGTCGAGGCATCCCCAGATTTTCAGTGGAGTTTGGACCCTGAAACATTATGTGTCAGACCCCACCATTTTTGATACCTTCCTTCATTAATATATAGTATCTCTCTCCCCACAATAAAATGGTGATGCTGCTAAAGAAACCTAGCTATGCTCGTCAGCTCTCCATCTCTTTGAAGCCTCGCTATCTGAGGAGCATGTCTGGGAGTCATTTCAAGGCAGTACCCAGGTGTACAAAGCAAGCTGATGGAGGCAACAGAGCAAAAGGTCAGGTCAGTGCAGAAGGAATTTTGTTTTTCAAGGTGGGGGGGTAACCAGGTGTTCAATATGACCAAATCATAGCTGTCAACTTACAGATTTGAAAATAAGGGACCAGCAGCCTTGAAAATAAGGGATCAGCAGCCAAAATAAGGGATTTTCCCAGCACAGGTATGCTCGACTTCTGAACCCCTCCAAGCCAAAGGCAGAAAGCCCAGCCAGCAGCCAAACGAAGCCTCAAGCGGTGGTTCCCATAGCGCAGCAACCTGGCAAAGGGGATGCAGCAAGGAAAACCACCATCACCTCTCCGCTGGGAAGTGCTGAACAAATGTGAGTCCCCAGGCAACGCGGCCGATTTGATTGGCACAAGGCATGCAAGCTCCACCCCCGCAGTCGTTCTTAGACTCCTTATTGGGTGAGCAACACAGCCAAGCAACACAGTTGGAGACTCCCTCCTCCCTGGCCGGCAGGGAGGGAGGGAGAGGAGCTGCTTCCTTTGAAACCTGGGAAATTTAAGGGACATCATCAATAAGGGACAGCAGCGGGACATGATGCTGGGATAAGGGACTGTCCCACCAAATAAGGGACGCTTGACAGCTATGGACCAAATTAGCTAGAGGAACTAATGCAATATGATGCTTTCGTGAGGAAGGTGGAAGGGCAGGTAGATAATTGAACAATCAAATTTTGTTTTGTTTTGTTTTGTTTTGTTTTGTTTTGTTTTGTTTTGTTTTGTTTTGTTTTTTAAGACCGGACAGTGGTGCGAGTGATTTCTTGCTTTTAGTGCTGAAACACCACCAGCAGTTACAGTTATTCTGTGTCTTTCAGAGATCCATTGGTGTTGCAGTGGCTCCTCGTTGCTCTTGTGAGTGACTCAGCTTGCCCAAGAATCATGCTTCTGGCTGAGGTTATTGGCTCAACTGCTGTGATGTCAAAGAGAGCTTTGCAAATTCTAGCTGTTGTAAGGCAAGGGGGGAACCTACATCATTAAATAAGGTGCTCACTGTAATATTGGACCACATTTTTGGCAGCAAAGTTCTTTCTTTTATCTTCTTTTATCTTGCAAGTATACACCGCCTACCATTTGAGTCACAGATTTCTCCCTATAGGCAGGAGAAGAGCAACACATTTTCACAGTCTCCCCTGCGTGGGGCATCTTGCCTGGAAATGGTGCTTAAGGACATCTTGATAGTCTTTCTACACAACCCATTGGAGGAGTCTAAAAGTTATTCTCTGCTTGAAAGCCAAATGCTCAGTATAACTGACTGTGCACTTTCTCAAATTCTGCCAAGCCCACACTGGAGGGAAAAAAGTATTTATTTCTAGCCATTGTCTTATTTATAGTATTAATTATTTCAGGGAGTTGAAGGAAAGCACAGTAAATAATATATGTAATTTGTAACTGTCAGAAATAGCAGGGGGAAAGGCAGAAGGCTTTATTTAAAAACGAAACAAAGAAAGAATAGCTTTCGTTTACAGAAAATAGTTGGGTCTCCTCTTTGAAGCTGGAATCAAATACTTTATCGGAGCTGTCACCATTATAGATGGGGTCTGTATATAAAGATTTGCATAGCTTTTATCAAAGTGATGCACTTAGCTGATCTAATTTTTCATTTAAAAATGGGGTGAGTAATAATTCAGAAGTATATGAAAAATGTGTCGCCTTTAGACAATCTCAAGGAGGGCCTCAGTCTTGTGATTTGCATTGGATGTTATTGAGATTTCATTGGAAGTTTTCGACCAGATTTTCTAAAGGGGGATATAATTTGCCTCTGCTTACCAGACATAGAGTTGCCAACTGATCAGGAATGAATCAACGCCCAACTTGCTCTTCTGCCTTTACCAGCAGCTTGTTCTTCAGGGATCAGCACAAGAAAATGGCTATTCCTGGCATGGTGATGAATATAGAAGAGTTTGGATTTGATATCCCGCCTTTCACTCCCCTTCAGGAGTCTCAAAGCGGCTAACATTCTCCTTTCCCTTCCTCCCCCACAACAAACACTCTGTGAGGTGAGTGGGGCTGAGAGACTTCAGAGAAGTGTGACTGGGCCAAGGTCACCCAGCAGCTGCATGTGGAGGAGCGGAGACGCGAATCCAGTTCCCCAGATTACAAGACTACTGCTCTTAACCACTACACCACACTGGCTCTCTGATTACAGATGTTCAAGCAACTGGCTGCTATGGAAAGAAACAACCGCAGAAGCTGAATTAAAAGTTAGGAACCGTAACTCGTCTCAGTTTTTCTCATGTGAGACTCCTACTAAGGACTAGTATAGATCACTCAGCTCAAGCCTGGAAATGAATGTCGGGGGGGGCTGTTATTCACTCCCTCCACTTTTAATTTTGTTTTTAAAATGAATCTTTTGCAGAGATTTAGACTTAAATATAGATTTAGACTTAAACATAACTCTATTGATCTCCAGTGCGTTAAGACATTGAAGTATGAATAAATACAAGCATTATTAATAATAATGCATTAATTAATAATAAATACAGAGTTTCTGATAAATTCATGTGTGCTTAGACAAAGCAATTAGGTATCTTATAAATTGCATCTGTACTGTGCTAACCTTCCTGCTACCTCGGTCCTCCCCTTCTCCCAGGAAACAACTGGGACCCATCTTCCAGAAAACCAGCGTGGCAGCTCCACCCCACCCAATGAAGTACTTCTGGAAGCAAACCTCCCTTCTGATGGATCCTCGTGGATCTCTCCCCTTGCCCCACTTCAGTGTAACCTGTGCTCCACACTTCCAAAAATAGCAAGAAGTTCCCAGAGCAATAGTGTTTGAGTTTATTTGCTTCTTTCTTCTGCCATCCTTTCCACAAGCCACAGGGCAGACAGAAGCAGATTTAGGGCAACATGACCAGTTCCTCCTCACAGGGCACCAAGCCGAGGGGGGAAGGAGACATGAGGATTCTAACAGGGTTCTAGAGTCCTCCTTCTCAAAGCCTAGTTACTGTTTTCCTAGCTTTGGGGAGGAGATGGGAGAGCTCTAGGACCCTGCCAGAGCCTTTCACCTCCTTCCCAAAGCCCAGCACCTTGCAAGGCCCTGGGGGTGTGTGTGTCACATTTTGGTCTTGCACAGGGCGCCCTATTACCAAAGTCTACCCCAGGGCAGTTTCCTAACTCTCTCTCTCTCTCTCTGTGTGTATATATATATATATACCATAAAATAACACAATCCCTAAAAATAAAAGCACAGTAACTATCAAATCATTGGATCACTCATAGCAGCAGCAATTAACATTTGTGTCTTATCAGGTCTCTCATTCAAACACACATTGAAAAAAATGTCTTAGCCATGCACTTGAAACTATAAAGTGATGTTGCCAGACACACTGCAGTAGGGAGAGAGTTCCATCTGCAAGGAGCCACCTCTGGAGAGGCCCTTCTTCAGACACAGACACACCACATACTGTACTTCATCCTTCATAGGGACCATTGTGAGGGCTCCATCTTAGACCATAGGTCAGTATGGGAGAAGTGATGGCTTCAAGGAGAGAGAGGCTTGGGTTCAGATTTTGTGCTCAGGTGACAGTTGTGGATGCAATTGGTCTAACAAGGACTCTTTCAGAATAACCTGGGAGAGGGAATGAAGATTCCCAGTTCTTGGAAGTCAATTCCTGTGGAAGTTTGGCAGGCCCCAATCCAGGGACAGTGATGGGGCAGGATGATCCTCCAGACAGTGGCGACTTGGAGAGTTGTGGGGCAGGGTGGCAGCAAGATCAGGGCCACGAAGGTGCACCTACAAGAACATTGGCAGCCACCAAGGGGACATCATCTGCTGATCTTCCTCTGGAAGAGAGAATTTTGGGATGTTTGCAATGATGTATTTATTAGCAGAGCATAAGTGGAGGCAAACAAGGGAGCAGTTCTAACACCCCACACCAGATCTCCACAGGGATACTCCTTTGGGCTGATTGTCTTCAGTCAATGCTTTGTCCCCATCTGAAATCCCAGACCTGTCTATTGGTTCACCTTCATTTGAAAGGAAAGCAGCTGGTATCTGGGTGTTTTAGGGGTCAAAGGTGTATGTTCTGCGCGCAAAGGAAGGGTTAAGCATCCTTCGTTCTCCATCTCAAAATGTCTATCCTGCCCATTGTTCTCTCCTGGCCTCAATTTGCACAGGAGAAGCAGCGGATGGCCAGTTGTTTAAGGAGGCTGATGTGGAGCAGGTTCTTCTGCCCAATATTTGTCAGTTCAATTAGAAAGTTCCTGGCCTGATCCAGGAAGAAAGTAAGTTTTGTAATTGAAAATTAATTCATACTGGAAAGTGCAGTCAATAGACAATTACCAAGATACAGTACCATGTTTATTGCTTGGCAGAATTCGGCTGACGATTTATAAGGGCTGAAGGCAATTATCTTCACGTTCAAAGAATGGACAGGAGAGATGGAACTTAATTACTGCACAACCCTTTCTCTACAACTTCTTTACTGTGTGTAAATAAGCATCAAATGAGCACCCATAAAAATAAAAAACCCACTTTGCATTGCCCAAAATTGGCATTAGCATCAAAATTATTAAGAGGAGACAAACTGATAGGGCGTGATTCTCGACCCACCTGGATTAATCTCAGCACTAATGCTTACAGACCTAGAAGCAATTGGACAGTTTGTATGTATGACTTCGACAAACCGTTGCTTCATTTGCAATGTTGCAATGGTCTCACAAATTGCCTGATGCAATTGACAGGGCGGGTTGCTCATTGGGAGGCCCCAGACTACAAGGAGATCTCTCCCAGCTATAGCAGCAGGTAAACGGCAATTCCGTGCACTGCTCTGGTTCACCAGAAGCAGCTTAGTCATGCTGGCCACATGACTGTACCCCGGCTCCCTCGGCCAGTAAAGCGAGATGAGCGCCGCAACCCCAGAGTCGTCCGCGACTGGACCTAACGGTTGAGGGTCCCTTTACCTTTTTGCTAAGACCATTTATAGCACAGGTAGGGAAAATGTTAGGCTCTGTGGTCCAAAATTGACAGGTGGGTGGGACAAGATGCAATTATGACATCACATAATTGACACGTGGGTTCTCTCACCCACCTTTCAATATTGCTTGTGTGCACTTCAAGCACTTTCCTCCTCAAGTCTTTCCCAGTAAAATATTTACATTTCTGCATTTTTGTAAACAAATTTTGGTTGAGAGAACCAAATCGCATAATTCTCAGACATGCAAACCTCCAGTGGGAGTTGTGTGTCAGTTCACACATCGTTTCAGAAGCAACAAATAAGCTAGGTGCCCATTTAAATGCAAGCTTAACCAACCCCACCTCCCATTCCTACATTTCTGCCCAAAGTTGCCTGCCATCTGACCTCCTGTAGCTATTCAGATGTGGGCCAAAGAAAAAACAGGGAAGTGCCTTATATCTGAACAGACTATATGTAAAATTAAACCAGTATTGCCTACTTAGATTAGATTGGCCTTGACCAGAGCCAGGGCCTTTTCAACTCTGGCTCCAGCCTGGTGGAACGCTCTGTCTCATGAGACCAGGGCCCTGTGGGATCTGATCTCTTTCCGCAGGGCCTGTAAGACAGAGTTGTTCCGCCTGGCCTTTGGCTCAGAATCAGTTTGATTTCCTTCCCCTCTTTCTTTTTCCTTCCTCCTCCTATGAAGAGATTGCTTCCTAATTGTTTTAATGATGTATCTTAATCTTTTAAATTGTATTTTAATCAACTTGTTTTTATTATTGGTTGTTAGCCTCCCCTGTCTTGGCTGGGGAGGGCAGGGTATAAATAAAAATTTATTATTATTATTACTTGAGCTGGCAACAGATCTCCAGAATCTTAGCAGATGATCTGATACCCAGGTACCTGATTTCTTTAACTCAGAGGTGGCAACTTTTTGTTTTAATTTGTGTCTAAATTTTAATTTGAGTCTAAATGGGCCTTGGTCCATTTTGGAGCATTGCCTTTCAGTGGTGGAAGGGGGTGGAAGCAAAAGTAGAGTAAAGACTGTAAAGTTTACATTTGGACTGCAAACACTCCCATGGACCTCTCCATCCAGATAATCAAGAGGCGTAATTAGAATTCAAGGATACAGTCCAGCCAAAAACATGCGAGGGGTGTGTGAAAAAGGCCAGTAAGGGTGTGGCTTGGGGAGCAGGCATGTGGTTAAGGTAGAGTGTGTGACCTGGGAAGAGTTCCAAGATCCAGACAGAAAGATGCAGAGGGCCATATTTGAACTGGAGGTCCCAGAGATGGAACCTGGTCATTCTGTATGTCAAGCACATGCTCTGCTATTGAGCTACAGCTCCTCCCCTTCTTGTTTGTTTGTTTGTTTCCCATTGCCTTCGGATCTCACATTGTTATGTCAACTTATCCTCCAGTTTACCTTGCTCCCTATTGCCTTCTTGAGGCATGAAAAGCCCTACAAAAGCTAAGCCCACACTAATCCACTTAGTCGTGTAATGCACCGCACCCCAGTTTTGACTTCACACTCTCCTTCTTAAGCTCTTGGAAATGATAGCTAAGCCCTTACTTGAAATATAAAATAAAACGAAAACTTGATTTCCATTTCCCAAATGACTTCTATAAAGGTGGGGGGTGAGCGCTGGCTCAGGCAGCCCCAAATTTCCCAGAACTCTCTTTCTTTTACATTGATCGCTTTCACAAATAACTCGTTCCACACTGTATAAAAGTTTCGTGCACTTATGGGGGAATTAGCAGCAGATTCACTGGTAGAGAAGCTCAGAATACTTCCTGTCTCGTTATAGGTTGCCTCTTGCTATAGTGAAAGGATTTTGCAGTCCTCGCTTTTCTCCCGAGCAATTAAAGAGTGGGGGATCCTTATTCTCCTTTCCTGCACATACAAAAACTAAATGGAAAAAAGGAAGATATTTCTGGGGAAGAGAGGAGACTTGGCCTTGGGGTTTATTTACTTCTTTTAATAAAACCGGGTTCCCTTTAGTCTCTGCAAACTTCTAATCTCATTTCCCCCACCAGTGCAGCGAGAAGTAATTCCACTCAAGTTGCATCAGTAGAGAAAAGCATGAAGGAAGGAAAAATTGTAGCAGACGCCTCTCTCGGTTCCATTTTCTTTCAAGAACGCTGATTGAACAGATGCCTTTGGGGTGATTGCTCCAGAGGTTTTAAAGTTGTCATGGATTTAAAGAGCATCCCATTGTAAGGCCTCATTCAAGAAGGGTGGAAAATCCAGAGCAAGTGTAAATATGTCCCAAAGTTGTGTGGCTCCAGACATATTCATTGTGTGTTTTCCTTTTTGCCAAATCTCACAACTGTGGTTCTGTACGCTATTTCACATCGCATCCTGGAGACTCTGTTGGCGCACCTGCCCTTTTCTCTGGCTGAAATGAATTTGCTGCTCCAAATTTCCTCGCTCGATATCCCAGAACTGCTTTATTGCAAAGCATTTGGTATTTGCCTTTTATATTTGATTTCCATATATGACTGTGCATGAGAGCTGACGTACAGCGCGATTCCGTATTTCATGATATTTGATGGGTGGCAACGCAATGGTATTTAATATCTGACTGCGTTTGATGGATGATGTGCAATGGTATTTGGAAAATCTGACAACTTACGAAATTTCATATTTGGTGCCTGTCAAAATCAAAAACAGTCAAGAGATGCCAGCAAGCCTGAGCATTTAAATTAATGTGAAACTTCATAGAAGAACTGGCTGTGTAATGGATTTTGCTGTTTTAGAGCCTCTTCCAAGTTTGCCATAGTGGTATGGAAACTATTGTAGTGTTAAATTGTCTTTTGGCATTTCCATCACTAAGTTATATGGGAAGGAGAGATGTCATTGCTCCAGTGGAACATGTGCCAATCGAGACACTTTTCCTCGACCCTTGTATCCTCTCTAGGAAGTCCACACAGCAGACATTATCAATTGTATTAACTTAGAGAGAATCAGCCTCGTATACCAAGTGACTAATACAGTGTAACATGATTGAAGGAGGCGTGCAATTATGGAAGTCATGCCAAAACTAGAGAGGCATACAATGTGGCGGTTATTAAATGGATTTGCATTTGGAAGAGGGAGAGAGAGAGAGAGAGAGAGAGAGAGAGAGAGAGAGAGAGAGAAGGAACAAGAAGCAATTATGGAGGATGTAGTTTAGTGAGGAAGAAAAGGCTTTGTATTCTCAAGGTCCTGAGTTCATGCCAGGTAAAGGTTCTCACATAATGAGCCAAGGGAGGGAGGAGGGAGAATGCAGGAACAAGCGAAGCTGCATTGTCCATAGTCAGATCATTCATCTAGCTCATTGTCATCCACACCTATTGGTAGTGACTGCACAGGATTTCAGGCAAGGTTCTCTCCCAGACCTACCTAGAGGTTCTGAATATTGAAACTGGAACCTGCTGCGTGCAAAGCAGATGCTCTGTCATAGAATCATAGAATTTAGTGCTGGAAGGTACCCTGTGCTGGTCCCGGGGGCTAACCGTGAGGCGAGGTCTGAGTCCAGTCCAAGGTCGAGGTCGAGGGAGCAGTATTGAGGCCATCCATCAAAGTTGAAGCTGGGTCCAAAGCAAGGAGTCGGGCGAGGTCAGGAGATCTGGAAGGAACTGGCTACCAACAATGTTGCTCCCGCAACTTGGGACTGGGGCTGGCTGGCTTTTATCTGCCCTGAGGCATAGGGCAGTCCACAGGTGACTCGCCTCTCCTGGCCTGGAGGTGAGCACTCCTCCTGCGGGAACTTAGTTCCCTCCGCCTCTCTGCCCTGAGCCTCTGCAGCTCAGGAGAGGCTGGAGGGTTACCGGACCCAGAGGCAACCTCAGCTTCACCTGATGCGACTGAGAGTGGAGCACCTGCAGGCAATGGGTCCTCCATCACCTCAGGAGCCAGAGCAGACTCAGCTGGTGCCTGCACCTGAGGATCTAGCACAGGTGAGGACCCTTCAGGCTCAAGCCCCAGCCCCGGCTCAGCTGGTTCTGGAGGCGGGGACTCCTGTGCAGGCTGGGATTCCTCAGGTTCAACCTCCGAGTCCAAATCCCAGGCCATCACAGTACCCCAAGCATCACCTATAGAATTGTAGAATTGGAAGGTCCAAACCCCTGCGATGCAGGACTCACAGCAATAGAATCCTTGAAAGATGGCCATCCATCCTCCATTTTATAATCAATGAAGAAGAGTCTCACGCCTTCCAAGATAGTCCATTCCACTGTTGAACATCTCTTACCATCAGAAAGTTCTACACAATATTTACTCCTTTCTTGTTATTTGAGTATCCTGTGGAGCCACGGAAAATAAACTTGCTCCATCTTCCATGCGACAGCCTTTCAGATATTTGAAGATGGCTACGACAGGTATCAGATACTTGTTGAAGCAGAGGACTCCTTCAAATGGAGGACTGTCCTCTTGCAGCCATTCCAATAGAAGAATGTCCTTTGCAAAGCAGCCACACAAGCAACCCTAATTTTCAGGAAATCTGTTACAACTGCATTTGTGCCGGCAAGCCCTCAATCATGTTGCACCAAGTTTACTGCTGCTAACTTTGTGCTTTCTCTTAGCTTAATGGGATTGGCCCCTAGCATTTGTGTTGGTTTACTAAAAGAGAAAGAGAGAACTTTCTGGGTTTTTATTGCTTTCACATTTTCAAAGATAATAGCCACAGTCCGAGGCATAATTATAATGAGCTTAAGGGCACTTAGCTCTGTGCTGGATCATGGCCACAAAGCGAGGAGTGCAAAACATTAAATGACTAATCAACCAATTTTGTTCTTTCGCCTTTTCCTGCGCTGCCTCCAAATTGGATAATATGGCGTAGCAGGAAAATTACATGCTGGTGCTCTTAAAAAGATGGAGTCTGCCAATCCAACCTTGCTGCATTCTTTTTACCTTATTAGCAAAATAATAATAATGAGCCACCTCCTAATGGAATCAGAGTAGAGGAACTGTGGCCACTGGTACAGCTCTTGCCAGACCTTATGGTCAAAGTCCAGGTCTCCACAGCCCATGACCCCCACAGGACAACCGAAAGCATGGGCAAGGTGGATGGCAGAAGCACATAGACTTCACATGGGCAAGTGTGAACATTGGTCTGCTCACTGAGGCCAACACTGATCATTATAGCACCTTCCCTTTTCTTTTTGTTTTGCTACATGTGTATGTATGTGTATCCAATGTTGCACTAAGCAACTTGTTCTGATCATGCAAGGATTTACCCTTGTGCAAGAGAAGTTCCCTCCATCCCCCCCTCCCATGCACCTCCAAAACCTGTTCTGGGTCCCCCCACCCAAAATACCAATCCTTCAGAACAGATTTTGGGAAGGTGCGAGACACACAGAAGTGAGAATATGGGGCATAACTCCCTGCACAAATGGAGTAAATGCACTGGAAACTGCTCGTAGTCAGCCGGTGGCTGTATAGGAATGTACGTGGGTACAGATGCTCGGTTTTTTATTTTTACTTAGAAAAGAGATGCTTTTCTAAGTGAAAATGGTGCTTATTCCCAAGTAAATGTGTCAGGGCAGCAGCAGCAAACCATTTCATTCCTGTGGGCATGGTGGCACTCTTATTCAAGTGGCACGCTTATTCAAGATGTGAAATTGTGCATGCTCAAGGGTTTCTGTTTCCAATTTTTCAATCAAAAAGGCAAACTGTCCCTTGGTTTTTGCTTATTTTATTTATTTTTTGCTCTAGCACATTACAGTGGTGCCCCGCAAGACGAATGCCTCGCAAGACGGAAAACCCGCTAGACGAAAGGGTTTTCCGTTTTGGAGGTGCTTCGCAAAACGAATTTCCTACGGGCTTGCTTTGCAGGACGAAAATGTCTTGCGAGTTCCTGCGTTTTTCCCCCCTTCCCCCCTTTTTCCCAAACCACTAAGCCGCTTATCAGCTGATCCTAAGCTGCTAAGACGCTTATCAGCTGATCTGCTAAGCCGCTTATCAGCTGACCCGCTAAGCCACTAAGCCGCTTATCAGCTGATCCGCTAAGCCCGCTAAGCCCGCTAAGCCGCTAATAGCGCTAAGCCGCTAAGCCGCTAATGGGCTTGCTTTGCAAGATGAAAAAACCGCAAGACGAAGAGATTCGCGGAACGGATTCTTTTCGTCTTGCGAGGCACCACTGTATGAAGGTTATGAAAGCATGGAATGGCCAGGGATGGGAAAAGAGGAACGTTCAATGTGTGTGTTTTGCAACTGAAGTAATACACATGGATGCTTAAATCCTCACCCCCGGTGCCCTGTAACACTATTATTTCAGGGTCTACAATCACCTGGCTGCACCATTGGCTGTGGTCTGTACAATTTGCAGAGCCCAGCCATGATGGCTAGCAACCACTGAAAGCCTCATCCTCCATGAATTTGTCAGATCTTCTGTTAAAGCATCTAGGTTGGTGTCTGACATATACTCGGAGTCAAGTGTGAATTTCATGCTCTTTATTCAGCTCATAGTAGCAATGAATGAAACTTTCCCTTAAACGTCTAGCTATATATACATTATTTACACAATGGGCCCTGCGTGACTGGCTAATTCCGGGCTGCTCCTGTAGGCCAATCAGGTTGCGGATTCACTTCATCCAGGAGCCTGATTGGCTGCTCCTTCCACCTGGAGCTGGATTGGGTGGTTCCTGCGGACCAATCAGACTGCTGCATTCTGGATCCTATTGTTCCAGGATTCAGCTCAGTACATAACAGTGTCCATCACTACCTCCTGTGGGACCAAGTTCCATAGTTTAACTATGTTAGTTGGCAAGGAAAAATAGGTATATCAAAGGAGAATTCCTGGATACCAAGATCCACATTTGCGGCACGTGAAAGAACCCCACCAGAGATTTAAAATCACAAAACATGCAGCAGAGTAAAGCGTGGAAATATAGGCTGTTAGACCTTTAAAATATGCCCTTGTGAGTTCCTTTCAAAGTTTCCCACTTACCCTAGCATAGATATTGATCACACATTTGGTAAGCTAAATATGGTTTACTTACAAATTCTTCAAAGGTTAGGTTCATGTGCTTATCCATACAGCATTCAGAAAATATAGGCAGAAAGACTGGATTTTGTTACCGTAGTGAAAGTTCCTAATTTATTGGTACAGGAACACCATAATGGCTTGAAAATGGCCATGCAGTCTGAGCTTGGAACAACCAGTCCAGACCTCTTTACACAAAGGAGTTCACTGGATAGCTCAGTTGGTTAGACCATGGTGCTGATAACACTCAAGGTTGCAGGTTCAATCCCTGTATGGACCAGCTGCATATTCCTACATTGCAGGGGGTTGGACTAGATGATCCTCAGGGTCCCTTCCAACTCTACAGTGCTATGATTCTGTGCTATGAACTGAAGGAACAATAGACTTCCTTCCTTGCAAGATGATGGGGATTGCCCTAGCTAAGCTTAGCAGAAGAGTTTACCCTTTATGCATTAATTAACCGCTTCATGCATTAATCAACCCCTCCGTGCATTAATTAAAATTAAGCATTGTGGTTATATGAGACTGGTTATCCCACAAACTATGATTTTCATGAAGTAAGCTCTCCAGTAAAAACCTCAAAAGTAAGATGAGATCTTGAGGGATGCTGCAGCAGGTACTGAGGTCTCTATGTTAATGCACCTGTTAATGCTTTTCCTACCCAGATATTCCTTTCAGCCATCCAGAGGACATGTGGGCAATTAATCTGGATTGAGTAGCACTAGGTGGGTCCATACATCACCAGCCAGCACGGCATTCCATGGCACGGCAGATCTTTTCTTTGGATAATAATAAAGCAACATGCATGTGTGTGGGGAAAGGACTCCTCCGCAGAGTTTCAAAATCACACTGTCTGCTCATTTAAAACCAAGCACTTTTCTCCTTGCGGGTGATTGACTGATAGTACTGATGGGTTAACCCAATGGATAGAAACTGTCTAGACACAGGAACAAAACTTATTACTTGCTGCTCTTGAAATACACCGAAACATCAGCCTGCTCCCTTATCTCTGAAAAGGTACACCAACCTACAATCTTTTATTCAGGCACATGCCATATTTTTTATCTCGGGTGAGTGACAGGTATATTGCATGCTTATTTATAGGGTCCTCAAGTCGCGGCTGGAGCTGCCTTGATACTGTAACCGTCACAGGTGTTTCAAACCCAGCAAGGTCTAGGGAATAAAACAGCACAGGGTGGGTGTCTTCTGTCTGCTGCTGTCAGTGGGACAGAGCAACGGAGCTTGCAGTTATGTCAGGGTGGGAGTGATATGAATTGCAAGTACAGTGGTACCTCGGGTTAAGAACTTAATTCGTTCTGGAGGTCCGTTCTTAACCTGAAACTGTTCTTAACCTGAAGCACCACTTTAGCTAATGGGGCCTCCCACTGCCGCCACACCGCCACTGTGCGATTTCTGTTCTCATCCTGAAGCAAAGGTCTTAACACGAGATACTATTTCTGGGTTAGCGGAATCTGTAACCTGAAGCGTCTCTAACCTGAAGCATCTGTAACCCAAGGTACCACTGTAAACAATGGGAACTCTGGGCTACAGAGGTGGAAAAGGTGACTGCTTATATCCAACCAGCAGAGATGCGTGTATTCTGGTTTGCACATGCATATTCAGCATTGAATGACTGCCGCATAAAACGGTGTCTGACATGCCTCCCCATAGATTCATTTGATAGTCCAGCTCTTCCTCTCCCCGCTCTGTTAAGTTATGTTCCAGCTGGGTGTAGCAGGACCAGTGGTGTTGTAGAACGGGGAACCCAAGGGAGCTGTGAGACTTTTTTTGCAGAGCAAAAACAATAATTTCATCTTCAGGAGAGTCAGGGGTGAGCACACTTGATAGTGGAGACCGGCAGAGCCAGGCAGGGCTCAGATCTGGATTAGTCTGTCAGATCATTTTTATTTTGATACTTGATATACCACTTAACATTTAAGGAGGCTGGGATCTCTAAGCAGTTTACTGGCATCATAGCATATTACGAACAGAAATAAGAAAATAAGAGCTGCATTAGGTCATAGCCATTGCAACACGAAGTGGTATATTGAAATACTTTACTGTCACTTGTACAACTTGTATACAGTGGTACCTCGGTTTTTTGAACATAATCTGTTCTTGAAGAGTGTTCAAGTTCCAAAATGTTCAAAAACTGAGGCGCAAAGGGCGGTCTTCAAATTTAATAGAGAAAATTGAGAAAAAATAACATATACACTCAGCAGAAGCCGTTCAACTTCCGAAGCATGTTTGAAAACGCAAACATTTACTTCTGGGTTTACAGTGTTCGAAAACCGAAATGTTTGTCAACTAAGTTGTTCGAAAACCGAGGTAACACTGTACTTGTTAAATGTTTTGTGCCACTGCAACGTTGTTGCGCAAGAAAGCATACAATCAGGATTCTAATTACTTTGTGAGTCAAGGACCTGCCACCCACTTGAGGTTAAGAAAGACACAAGGACACAGTATATTAGGTTAATGGGCTGAAAAAGGCCACAACTTTATTGATTGCAGCAAGTGAGTGACATTGGCTTAGGCACTGGATAAAACAACAGAGCATGACTCCACCCCCTCAGGAAGAGGTGAGTCTATCAAGGGTTAACCACCAGTAGGAGGAGCTTGTTGATGCAAATACAACTGTAAGCTTCCCCTGATGTCACCGGGGGTCATGCCATGGCCCTAGCCACCAGGAAGGGTGTCGGACAGGATCCACAACTGCCGGATTCCTTTACCGGAATACCCAAAAGTAGAGGGGTGGCCACACCCTGCCCTTCAATACACAAACATATTCCAATGCCTAACTGCCAATACCCGAAAAGTTGTGACGATTTGCTAAGAGGTAAGCAAAAAACCAAGTGGCTGGTGCCAATTTGCCAATTGGATAAAAATTCCTACCAGGCCCCTTGGGCAACCAAGGCGACCAACCACAGGTCCATAGCAAGGTCAAAAACAAAGAAATGAACTAAAGGGATGGTGGGTGATCCGACGAAACCCAGCAGTGCAATCAAAGGGCAGTGCTGCTGCGGCCACATTTGAGTGGCTAAACCCCGACCCCAAGCTTCCGCCTGATTGGCTGGCTGCCAAGGGGTGTGGCGCGGCAGCCGGGACAGCTGATGCAGGGACTGGAACGCCCCCTGCCGACACAGGAAATGGCTCCCACTCACAAGGAGGAGAGGCTTTGTTGCACATTGGATGGCACAATCTGTTATACAACACGTTTCTTGCTACTACAACTGTTACAACCATGGTCAAAGGCCTGGAAACGATGCCTTATGAGGAACGGCTAAGGGAGCTGGGCATGTTTAGCCTGGAGAAGAGGAGGTTAAGGGGTGATATGATAGCCATGTTCAAATATATAAAAGGATGTCACATGGAGGAGGGAGAAAGGTTGTTTTCTGCTGCTCCAGAGAAGCGGACACGGAGCAATGGATCCAAACTACAAGAAAGAAGATTCCACCTAAACATTAGGAAGAACTTCCTGACAGTAAGAGCTGTTTGACAGTGGAATTTGCTGCCCAGGAGTGTAGTGGAGTCTCCTGCTTTGGAGGTCTTTAAGCAGAGGCTTGACAACCATATGTCAGGAGTGCTCTGATGGTGTTTCCTGCTTGGCAGGGGGTTGGACTCGATGGCCCTTGGGGTCTCTTCCAACTCTATGATTCTATGATTCTAACCAGCAATGCTTCTGAATACCAGTTGTTGGGAACAACAGGAGGTGGGTGTTGCTCGGGTCCTACTTGCTAGCTTCCCATAATGAGCATCTGGTTGGCCACTGTGAGAACAGGATGCTGGACCTGATTCATCAGAGCTCCCCCCCCCCTTATAGACTGTTGTGGGCACCACAGAATACCCATTTCACAAAAGAAGAGCTGGTGGATCTCAGAAACACCCCTGTTTACCCAAGGGGACAAGAATTCCACACACAGCCAAAACAAAGACAAAATGCAAGCAACACCCCCAAAATGTAACCCACCAACCAAACAGCTTTCTGAAAGGCAAATGAAATAAATAAATAAATAGGAGTTGCAGGTGCCAAGGGGGCGTCCAGGTTGCTGACGAATCCGCCAGCTCGGCAGTGCGGACCCCAGAATTAGTATTTCAAGGAATAAAGTTTAAAATCAGAGTTTAGCTGCAAAGCTGTGGTTTTCCATCTTCGAGGGAGTGAGAAATGTAACTTAGCCAAATGGGTTGTACTTTACTGGAGTATGTTATTATTATGCTAATAATGAAATATGCTGCTTTGGCACCTTGACCTGCTGCCAACTCCTGATAAGCTATTTTGCCTCCTTTTTTTCCTTCTTCTTCCCCAGAAGGGAAGGTGGTGAGTGATACCACTACCACCACCCCACTCCCCACCCCCTTACAAATGGGTCTATTTGTGGAAAATTGCAGCCAGCAAGGTTTGCAACTTGACCGTTTTTATGAAGTTGAAGGGAGAGCAAGGTAAGGTTTTTATGGAAGGCGCTATCAGGTAGATACACATTTGACATGGAGAGCGCTGAGTTATCAACTCCCGCCAAGGGCAACCATATATCTTGCGCATCCAGAGCCAAATGATATTTGACACTTCATTTCAGGACCAAGACATCTTGATGCTAAGGCAGAGGATAAGGGCTAAAGCTTGGGATCGTTCAATTTGACAGAATGGATGTTTCTCGTCTGATCTCCCCTGTCCTAGTAATAGACAAGCTCTAATGGGCTCGCTTTTTCTTCCATCGTTATTTGTATTATTACATCTTCTGGGCAAAGACCACCCAGTTAGCTCTCTATGGTGCATTTATTTCGTAAATTAAGAACATCAGAATTGGCTTGCTGAATCAGGCCAATGGGCTCATCCAGAGCACCCATTTATTGATCGTTTATACTGATTTCCTTGCACAAAGCTTACATGGACGTTAGACTGTGCCTGGTTTTTATAGAGCATTTGTTCTGATTTCTTTGCAGGGAGCTTATACAACAGCAAGCATCCATCTGTCTTTGTTCCAACTTCAGGGTGTTTAAACATCTCACTGAATATAGTATGTTCATCCCATGCTTTTCAGTTCATTTCTCCATCACTGCAAACATTCTTATTTCTTTTTAGAAAGCTGATTTGTTTTGTTCTGCCAGCAGAGCATTTCAATCCACTTTAATTCCAGAAAACCCAAATTTAATTTCCAGAAAACCCAGAAAGTGTTTTAATCCCTCCAACAAAATGAGAACATAGGGTGAGCAGGCTGGATCAAGCCAGTGACCCATCTAGTCCCATCAGGAAATTCTTCCCAATGTTGAGTCAGAATCTTTCTCTCTCTGCAATTTTAATCCATTGGTTCACGTCCTGCGTTCTGGAGGAACAGAAAATGAACTTGCTCCATCCAGTCTGGGAGGAGGAAGAAGAGAACCATTGTGGGAAATTTCAAATTGTAAGCATAGCTGTCAACTTTTCCCTTTTCTTGCGAGGAATCCTATTCAGAATAAGGGAATTTCCCTTAAAAAAAGGAAAACATTGACAGCTATGATTGTAAGTTTGGTATGCGTAATGTTGCCCAGCAAAGCAAAACCTCCCATGAACTTAGGATCACATTCAGAAAACCAGAACAAGAACTTTGCAACAGAAGGACAATGTCTGAGGGAGAGAGACCTACGGCTGTTTATGGCAGTGTTTCCCAACCTTTTTTGGGCAAAGGCACACTTGTTTCATGAAAAAAATCTCGAGGCACACCACCCTGCCAGATGGGGAAAGGTCACTTTTTACTTATGTAAAAAAAAAAAAAAATAGTAACAGCATAGAAGGTAATGGTTAGGCTAGCATCCCTCTTCCAAATATGCTAGGTTTTTATTTGCAGGGACTGTTCTACATGGGAAAGCATTCAGCACTGTCATTCTCCCATCTGCCATCTGAATTGGTACTATTCTGGGTCAACTTACTCTGCTGCATGTGTAGATGAAAATGGCACCAAGTGTGGGGGAGGGGGCAGAACAGGTTTCAGATACAGGATATTAAGCATACACGTACTTCAGATTGAACTGGTTGCTTGCTTTGCAAGTTTTCATTTCCCAAATGACTGCCTTGGCAAGCGCAATACCTACCAGGCTCAACGCCGGTCTCGCGCTGCTGCTTCCCGCGCTCTCAAGGACCCGGGAGGAGGAAGGCGTGAAGGGAATCCCGAAGGCGCGAAAACCTCGCGCATGCGCAGGCCTTCCGCCTGCGACAGTCCAGTAGGCCGGCCGAAGCGAGTGGCGATGGGATGTGGGAGGGAGCTCGCTCGCCACCCCGCGTGTGCCTATGTGGGGCACGTTACAGCCCCGTGACATCGGCGCCACGCAGGCAGCCAGGCAGGCAGACGGCGAGAGCCCCGCGCTGGGCGGCCTCTCCTCGCCGCCGCTGCCCCGCCTCTTGCCACCCGACTCGCCCACCTCCCTCCCATGGCACACCAGGCAACGCCTCGCGGCACACTAGTGTGCCGCAGAACACCGGTTGGGAAACACTGGTTTATGGTCATTGCTGAATTAACACAGGAGAATCGTGCTTTCCCTACCATACAGATAAGCTAGGAGAGCTGTTAAATGAGCATCCGTTTTGCAGTAAAATTGTCAGATGGGTTTTGGTGCTTTCAATCAATCCCAGGATGCTTGTTTTATGGGTAAAAAAGAGAGCAACATATATTCCCTCTCTGACCTTATTAAAAGGCAAGGAGGTGGTCATGTAAGGGGTTTAATTAATTCTTTTCTGCGCCTTAAAAATGAGCCAAGGTCCTACCGAAA
The DNA here is from genome assembly GCF_965113315.1 of Podarcis vaucheri. Taxonomy (NCBI): domain Eukaryota; kingdom Metazoa; phylum Chordata; class Lepidosauria; order Squamata; family Lacertidae; genus Podarcis; species Podarcis vaucheri. The sequence goes on from NC_138749.1 coordinate 7,500,777, forward strand.
GAAGGCTCAATTTAGCAAACAGCACCCTCATAAATTTTCTGCTTTAATATGCCTCCCTTATCAATTGCCTCCCCATCCCCAAATACACTCCAACATTCGGAGCAATAATGAGGCTTTAACAATCAATAAGTCTCTAATGAGAGAATGCTGGGAGAAGGACCACAATAATAATCTTTTGGCAAATCAATAGCGAAAGCAATGTGAAAACCGTTTGATGAGTTTTGACTTCCTCTGTTCTTGTCGTCGGTGATATTCCCTTCCTCCTCCTCTCCAGAGACTAGGATATTTCCATCTCATAAGATAATCACATAATTAAGATGTATGAAATGTGCCTTGCACATGACACATGCAGCGCGAATAGAACGAAAGGAACTGATGCAGCATATAAGCATGCTCGTTCCCAGCTGGAATAATTGACTGAGGCCCAAAAGCAATACAGTGATAATAAGAACGAGTGAAGGAGATGTGCTTGCAACAGATCATAAAGAGATCATGACAGCCGTAAGAGACACACACCACGATCGACAGATCGGAAGACGCAGTTGAAAGTTGCTTGCTCTTGTGAGTTTCTAGGGACTAGACACCCTCAATTCTCGGGTCTTGTAGGTGTTAGAATTAATTAAGGCTTGGGGTGTCAAAAGCTAGCTAAGCTAGGCTAATCTCCTGTGTGAGGCGATAGCTAGACCCTGTATATTAGGCTGTTTGCTAAACACTTCCAAATCCTCTGGAATCAGCATGTGTTAAAAGCAAATTAAGCTAGGCTAGTCTCCTTTGTAAGGTGATAGCCTGGGCATGGGCCATTAAGAAGAACATCAACGGAAACCCTGTGTGAAATGGCAACGGGTGGGCCCCTTCCACTCTGTGGAAAAAGCCAGGGCTTAGAGAAGTTTGAAGCAATGTGGGCTGGAAGCTTAGACTAGGAGGTTAGGAGTGATGTAATGCAGAGAGAAAAGCCAGTGGCTGGAGAAGAAGTCAGAGGGCACGATGTCTGATGTCCGTCTGAATCCAAGGTTGCGCTTATGGAGAAAGCAAGACCCTCATGGAGTGTTAATGCTGTGAACCCCTCCATCAAAGGCTGATGTTGAATATATTCCTGCATTGCAGGGGATTGAACTAGATGACACTTGGGGTCCCTTCCAACTCTCCAATTCTATGATATGCATACATAAGCCATATATCATAAAGACACTGCAGTCTCCACTGTGCCTCATTTCTAATAGGAAGCACGGACCCTAGGCAAGCGTGCCTGGAACCCCTGGCACTTGAAGATAGGGGTGCTGCGCAACAATGCTTCTTGTAAGTTGCATGTTGCTCTCCCTGTTGTTGCATAGCCACTGCTTCACAGTGTGCACCCCTCAGCTGAACTGTGCAACTCACCGACACCCCAGCAGGTGCTTAGAATGGACAGCAGTAGACTGTAGGTGAATGCACAATGGGGGGTGGGCCATAGTTAAATGGAAGAACACATGCCTGGCATGCAGAAGGTTCCAGGTTCAATCTCTGGCATCCCTGGAAAAGAGATCCCTCTTGATAACGCTGGAGAAGTGCAGCCAGCAATTGCAGACAACACAGAACTGGTCTGGCTTGGCAGGTTTTCTTTCTTTTTTTTAAAAAAAAGATATTTATTAAAAGTTTTTAAGATATAACAAGAAAAAAGAAAAATAAACATACAAAATAAAAAACAGTTAAAAACACACATTAATTTTCAATAACATAACTTCCATACACTTATTTCCTCGGACCTCCTCATACCTCCCTTCTTTGTATTCCAGTTCGATTTGTTAGTTCAGCAAATCCTTACCATTAAACGTTTACCCATTTGTAAAACCTCTTTTTTCCCTCTTCATATCTCTTAAAGCATTACAGCTGGAAACCGCTTAGTTTCTATCCAACATCCTTCTAACATTCATTAATTTTACAATGTTTACAATGGCTTGGCAGGTTTTCAGGGTTGCTGCCATGGTGGTGCATAGAACGTGCCCTCTGTTGCCTTTCATAGATTTTTGGACTCCATTCCCCTCTTCCCTTTGCCAACAAGACAAAGAGTGATGACAGCTGTACAGTCCAGCAACATCTGGATGGCTGTAGGTTCCTGGGTGTTAGGGCAAGGGCGAGGAACCTCTAGCCCATGGGTGTCAGTCCTGGCATGAGTCCCAGCATGGCCTGCGAGTTGTGGTGCAAATATGGCTACAGCTACAAAGGAACCACTAAGTGCTTACAGGAAGCTCCTGATTGTTCCTTGCATGCAGGGCTCCCTGACAGGTAAGCCTATTGGTATCACATGATCCCTAGTGCAGCCAAGGGGGCTGGAGGAAGTTAAATGTTTCCCTTGCAGAAGGGGAAAATCTGGGATGCACACGCTGAAGACTCTTCCGAGTGGCATCTTGTCCATTCATAAGCACAAATATCTGCAGATCAAGGACTTTAATTTCAAGTATTGCTCTTCCCATCATAGGTCTATTGCCCTATTGCCTAGCTCTTGAATTTGCCCATGGATGTTAACGGGGCTAGAGAGCTGGCCTTGTGGCCCTGTGGGTGACCTCTGGTTCCTTTTTGTGCACTACAAAGGCTTTCATAGCTACCATAATCAAACATAACCATCATTGCTAAATGAATCCAGCAAAGCATCAGGAGATTTGGCAGTTCAAGATGAAGGGATCTGTGTTCCAAGCAGGTCTGGGTAAATGAAACCTTGTCATTGCCTCCTGTTACATCAGTATCTGATTCCGGGCAGTTGGGAATTAAAGTCTGTCTTTCACAAGAGGCTGCTGATGACAAAGACCTTGAAGCGAGGTGTGAGTCACTGGAAACCGATGCAAAGTGAACCTGGGTGCTGACCAAGAAGACTGACGATGTTGCATCCATCCAAAGCAATGAGCCTCCTGAATTGTTTTGTTATTCAGAGGCATTTGCTCCTGGCATTGTTCATCTTCAACGGGCTATGCTTTCTCTCTGCTGGGGAAGAATGACTGGTATCAACTCTTTTCATGGCTGAAACTAAAAGATAACCCTGGACTTGTCTCCAGACCTTACATATATGCTTTATTAAGAAAAAGCAGCAATCTGGTTGGCCACTGTGAGAACAGGACGCTGAGGGGAAGATGAGTCTTTCACCTGATCTTGTAGGTTCTTCTTATGTTCTGGTGGAAGTATTTTCTTTACAAATGTTCCAGGAGATGGCATGCTTGTGTGTGTGTGTGTGTGTGTGTGTGTGTGTGTGTATCTCTGTGTGTGTATGTTTCTGGACTTCAGTTTACAGCAGGGTCCGTTCACCCATATTCCTCCCCCCCCCCGATTCCCTTGATTAATATGATGCATCTGTTTCCTGCTTTTGACATACAGATGTCCAAGGAGGAGAGACAGACATATGTATGCCCTTCCTTGCACTGGCTAATGTTTTAGTTTCTTTCACTGCCTATAGTTGCTTTTGTTTTGCTTTTTTATTATGTATTTTGTGTTTTCATTCTGTATTTTTCCCCCCCTGTTGGGAACTGCCTTGGGCCTTCAGGTGAAGGGCAGCAGACACATTTAATTAAAGATTGCTCTGAATGTATGGTTCAGATGCAGCCTAGGACGCAGCACTGACCTAGTCCACAAAATTATCCAAAGAGCTATAGGAGGTGGTTTTTGGCGAGAATCCTAACAGCTGCCTTTGCTGTAACACCTGTTCCTGTTTTACAATTGTTGCCTCCCCTCCACTGTGCCCCCACTCCCCACCCAAGGCAATTGTTCCACTGCTGCCCAGGGAAAGGTATCTTTGCAACGCAGTCCCTGGATGCCCTCCCCTTTCCAGTTGCCACAGTAACCTTTCAGGTACTGCAGCTGGCATCCGCTCTAGGAAGTCCACACAGCAGAGAGATAATTCATCATATTAGCTTAGGGAGGATCAGCCTGGAATATCAAATGACTAATACGGCGTAACACAATCAAAGGCGGCTTGTCATTACGTAAGTCGCGCCAGGGCTGGAGAGGCATGCGATGTGGCACTTACCAAGCAGATTTGCGTCTGGTTGAACAGGGGAGCGAGCGAGCGAAGGAACAAGAAGCAATTACGGGGGACGTAGTTCAGTGGGGAAGAGAAGGCTTTGCATTCTCAGGGTATTGGGTTCATGCCAGGTAAAGGAGCTCAGATAGTGAGCCAGGGAGGGAGGAGGCAGCAGCAGTGACAGAGAAAGCTGCCTTGTCCCGATTCAGACCATTCATCCAGATGGCGCAGTGTTGTCTACACTGATTGGCAGAAGCTCTCTCTCTCTTAATTAAATTTCTATACAGTGGTACATCGGGTTAAGAACTTAATTCATTCCAGAGGTCCGTTCTTAACCTGAAACTGTTCTTAACTTGAGGTACCACTTTAGTTAATGGGGCCTCCCGCTGCTGCTGCACCTCCGGAGCACGATTTCTGTTCTCATTCTGAAGCAAAGTTCTTATCCCAAGGTACTATTTCTGGGTTAGCGGAGTCTGTAACCTGAAGCGTCTGTAACCTGAAGCGTCTGTAACCCGAGGTACCACTGTACTGCCCTTGGAAGGGCAGATGGGACTTGTCAACCCGGGAAGGTAGCCCATCTAGGAGAAGGAAAACTCTGATCCTAACCCTCTGCTACCTTGTGGGATATATTTAGGAGAAGAAAATGTTAAGGCAGAAACCCTAAGAAAATCCAGAGTTGAGTCCCTAAGACGGTGGAATGGCGCCTTGTACACCTCCTTCCAGCAACTTCTGCAGCCAAGCTGGTGCCAAACGTCTTGTTCTGCTTTTCTTTGAGCCACATCAGTGAGGCCAAGAGGGGTTTCTTGTCATCTGGGCAGCCCAGGACCTCCATGAACACTGACCAGGCTTGCGCCCCCAGGAGGTCACTTAGGTGCTGCTAACACAGAGGTCTGACCATCCCCCAGAGGCACACGCCATTGTCTCTCAAGACAGATGGATGCAAACAACAGTACCGTCCTTCATCTGAACACCTCAGGGAGGTTCACAACAGAAAAACAAAACAAAAACAAGATGTGAAAACGCTCCGGGGTTTTGGACAAGTTTCTCTCCCGGTCCTTCCTGGAGTTGCTGGGTATTGAACCAGGGACCTTCTGCATGCAAAACAGATTCTTTGCCACTGAGCTACAGTCTTCTCTCTAAATAGGAACATAGGAAGCTGTCTCATACCAAGTCAGAGCATTGGTTCATTTGGCTCAGTATTGTCCAAATTGACCAGCAGTGCCTCTCCTGGGTTTCAGACTGGAGACATTGTGGTTTGAACTGTGGGCTTTCTGCATGCAAGGCAGGCTCTCCAACAGAGAGCTAAGCCGGCAGCATGAGAAACTGTGGTTGGCCCTGCATGGAGCAGCAGGCTTTTCTTGTAATGCAGTGTGACAGGGGAATGAGCAAAACTTGATTTTCAGCAAATCCAATAAAATGCAATCTGCTGCTGCTCCACATGAGCAACAACCTGGAGCCCTACATGTTTTGAAATACTTCTGCAGCTCTGGCTAAGGGGGCAATGAGGGAAGCAACAAAGGGGAGCTGGAAAACACTGAAGCAGAGAAGGTGCATTCTTGATGTACAGATGGGAGGGTAGAGGGAGATTTTTTTTTTTTTTTTGCTATGGATGCTTATTATTATTATTATTATTATTATTATTATTATTATTATTTTAAAAAGTAAGAAGGACAAAGCTTCTCTTAGGGGTTTCAAGGCCAAGCTGGAGAAATGGAGCTGAATAGCTTCCAGTCAAAGCAAAGCCTGGAAATCTTCCGGCTTCCATTGCTTTTTCAGAATAGCTCTCTCTCTCTCTAGCTTAAGTCTGAAGAATGACATATTTGCCCATATACCTATAAAGACAGAATTACCAAGCTCAGAAAAGAACAAGCCTTGCTAAAGCAGAAACAGCATGGCTTCTGCAAGGATAAGTTCTGTTAGGGCTGGAAGGCAACCCTGTGGGAAACACTGGAGAGCAGCTGCTAGGTTGCGTAGTCAGTATTGAACAAGTTCAGGGATGGGGAACTTTTTCTGCATCCTTATCTCCCCATCCCACACCAACTTTGACAGGTGGGTTGGTAGGTGGCTGGTCCCACCCACCGGGCAAAATTGACCTGTTGAATCGGTCTGCTTCACCAGCTGTTGGGGACACACTGGCAAAGCAGCAACCAGCAGGATTGAACTCTCCACTCCCCAGCTAAGGGTTTAATCCTGTTCTTTGTAGAAAACAGTTTCACCATTGATATATAGTGTTAGGAGTTTTGAGGGACAAGAGCCCTCTGAATTCCTGGATCCACTAGGTGTTAGCACTTAATCAAGGCTTGGGGTGTTAAACTGGATGCCCAGCACCTAATCCCTGTACCCAGCAAATGTTAAAAGCTTATCAGGCTGGGCTGCAGCTTTGGGAAAAGCAAGACCCCTTTGGGGTGTTAATGCTGTGAAATCCTCCATCGTAGGCTCAGGTGGTGTCAGGGACTGGATTGAAGAGGAGGGCTGGGAATTGCCCCCTCCTCTCCCTCTGCTTCCTTCAGAGGAGGAGGGGAAGGGGGAGAATCACCCTCCCCATTATCCACTAGCTGCAAGAGGAGAAGGAGACAGGACTGAATTACAAGAGGATGCTGAACTGTCAAGTTATGAGGTATTGGGAAAAGGAAGGGGAGTTGGAGCAGACACTGTTGGGATATTCCGTTCTACCTTAAGGAACAGGCATGATTGTTGTGTGTCTCATGTCTGTTTACACTCCAGCACAGTATGCTGGGAACTTCCGTTTGTGTATAGCTTTTGCCGTCTTGCTTTGGACACGAAGGAGATCATGTTTCCTTTTGTCCTGATGTACGCTGAATAAACTGCTTGTAAATATGCTCACACAGCCTCTCCAGCCACTTCTGTTTGTGCAGCGTTTACTCTGCTGAGTAGCATGCCCTAGCTTCTGAGGCTAGGGTCGTAGATTCATGTTGCACCAAGGACTGGAGTTCACCCAGCACACTGGCCGGTGGGCTGGAGCCAGCCAATTGCCCCCGTTCCCTTGTATGCATGCCAACAGACACATCTCTGGAGAGCCTGGGAACCCCCCCTTTTCCGAGGACATGGCGGTCACTTAGAATTCAAGAGCAAAGAGTGCAATGACATTTGACTCCAGAGACCTCCAGAGACAGGGTGTTACTGGGGAAGGAAATGGAGGCACCCAGAGTTAGAATTGTCACCATGGCGTCCAGGACTAGATTCATTGCCTTGTTCCACAATTGCTGAATAAAACCATAAATACGAACTTTCTTGTTTCTTCTTTGATCCTGGAGGCTACCAGGAGAGGAGAGAATCCCTCGAGTCAGGTGGTATATATGTGTATATAAAGCATATAAAGACACCACAGTCTCCAAAAGGAAACACAGACTCTGGGTAAAGACCTGGAACCTCTGGAATCTCAAACATCTCAGAGATTGGAGTGGCATGCAACTCTCCTCCCAATCTCTCATAGTATAATGCAGTGCATAGCATACCACATCATTAATGTGCAGGTGCATTACAGAATATAAGAGCGCAAGTCTTTTCTCTAAAATTCAAGCAAGGAGAGACAAGCGAATAAGGGGAGAATGATGGCTGCAGGAGTACACAGGAGATGATGTGTTTATTTCAGTTATGTGTATACTGGCGTAGGGGAACAAGCGGGGTTGTGCTTAACAACTTCCAGACATCTGTGCATTGAGCAGTGATGAGGATGAAACAGGAGAGAACAATGTGGTGTTGAATGAGACATTGCCCAGAGAACTGGAATTGACAGAAGGCGGGATTTCAAGTTCATGATGTTCAGGTACCGCGAGTTGTCCAATTTGCATGGCTGGCTTCTCTGAGGCTGTATAGTTTGGGCACCTCATTATATCAGCAAAGTCTGACCATGCCTTCTGCAGTGAGTGCCTCTGTGATTCTCTAAGAAATGCTCAGTCTCGTCCAGTTTTTATCATTCTCTCTCTCGGGAGACAATGGAAGCTTTCAGGGGTGAAGTCAAACCATTGGAGAGTTACAGCGCCTGCTGTGGCTGTAGAGACTGATACGGGAGAGACATGTTTCATTGCAGCTGGGGCAGATGAAGGCATCCGGTTGTGCTGTGGCAGATGCACCATGGCATTTCTTCTCTCTGAGGTCCTCCCAGTGGTCATTCCTCCTCTGGCCACCGTTGTGGATACACAACTCGACTGTCTCCAGGCATTTAGATATCCCACTTTTCTGCCAAGGTGTGCAAGTTGGTGTGAACGGTTCTCCCCTCCACATTTTGTCATCACAGCAATGCCAGTCGGTGGCTGGCCCAACACCATCCATTGAAGTTCACTGCCAATAATCTCTGTTTCCCAGGTCTTAGCTCAACATTCTGTTGAGCCAGTGTGGTGTAGTGGTTAAGAGTGGTGGACTCGTAATCTGGTGAACCAGGTTCGATTCCCTGCTCCTCCACATGCAGCTACTGGGTGACCTTGGGCCAGTCACACTTCTCTGAAGTCTCTCAGCCCCACTCACCTCACAGAGTGTTTGTTGTGGGGGAGGAAGGGAAAGAAGATTGTTAGCTGCTTTGAGACTCCTTAGGGTAGTGATAAAGCGGGATATCAAAACCAAACTCCACTCTTCCTCCAATACACCATGGTGGCTCTGGCATTCCTGTTTAAAAGGAGGGAGGAGTCATCATGGAGGCAGTTCCATGCCCCATCAACACTGCCCCATCAACATCTGTCTACCTTCAGCCCCAACATCTGCCTATCTTTTTAACTTGCAAAGTAGTCAAGTGAGTTGCTCTGCCTTTCATTAGCTCTGGCTCCCCCTATTGTTGCTCTTCCTGCCTCCTGCCCTGCAAATCCCCAATGGTAACCCGTGGCCACTGTGTTTTGCTTAGGAATTCTCAAAAGCCCTTTTCCTTTCAGAAGTCTGTGCACAATTAGTCCATTGTAACCCCACTATTCCCCACCCAGCCCCCCGAAATCCAAGCCCCCACCAAAATACTTTTGTACTGGAATCATCTTGGCCACATATATATCTAGTGGTACCTTGGTTTATGACCTTAATCCATTCCGGAAGTCCGTTCTTAAACCAAAGCATTCTTAAACGAAGGTGTGCTTTCCCATAGCAGCGGGGAACTCAATTTACAAATGGAACACACTCAACAGGAAGCGAAACATGTTCTTATTCCAAGGCAAAGTTCACAAACCAAAACACCTACTTCTGGGTTTGCAGAGTTCTTAATCCAAGTTGTTCATAAACTAAGCTGTTCTTAAACCAAGGTAGCACTGTATATATATTTAGACAGAACAAGTCCATCAAGAGAGCTGAATAAGTTGGACCAAGATTAGAGGGGGAAGAAAAATCCAGCGGGGAGTCTTTTTTTTGCATGCACAAATCTATTCCATCCTGCTGACCGTGTTTTATCTTGTGGGGGGCTTCAGCTTTGCTATTGCCCCTTTGCCACTAATCAATCATAACCCGCAAGGGAAAGCTGAACAACTGGTCTGCTTGTAACACATTTGTTTTTTTACAGGTGGGAGGGGGGCTTCACCATTTATCCCCTTTTATGTCCCCCCATTCGTATCTATCACAGACAAAAGGAAATGAGCCCAATACCTTATTTTAATGTTTTCGTTTATCTTGGAGTTTAATCGTCGTAAAAAACGTATGTTTTAAAATGTCCCGTGGGGCTTACAGTCCCATAAAGTCTTGTAGCCGAGTGGCATACAATAATGAAACCTTCCCGACAAAGTACAGCAAAATGAGATTTTTTTTTATTGTAATCATCAAATAGTCTGCCCCAAGGTATTGATTGAATTATACATAATCCTGACGCAGAGCCGTAAAAAAGATGACAGGCAAACTCGTTCGGAGTAAACACGGGAGATCAGTCTTAAGGAGTGAAACCTTTAATTCAGATGGCGACATGTCGAGCAAGCAGCATGGAAGGAGCGGGGGGGGTGAGATTGGGTGGGAGAATTGTAGCTTCCAGCTCAACTTAGAAATTAATTACTGAGTGTTGTTCTTACTGAATTACTGAGTGTTGTTGTTACTGTAGATCCAAAATAGCTGTGAGGCTCAGAACTGAAAGACAAACCACGCAGAAACAGAGATAACCAAACAACTGAATGGAGCACAGGCAATACTGCCATTCTGCCCGAATTAAAAGTATGTCTCTTTCCCACTCATACTGTGTGTGGTGCAGTCACATATTCTGGAATGAGCTCACCTAGGGTTGCTGCTTGCAGCCAAATTATGCAGAACTGTTGCAGCGTGGGAAAAGGGTCTTCGTGGTGTGCTTTGATGAGGTTCATTTTCAAGGCACTTTTATTCTGATGTCATGGACTGGCTGGTTGCAGAAGAGTGGTGGGAGGCACCAACTGCGGAACCTCCAGCAGATGAAGGCTCGGAGCCAGGGGATTGGTGGTGGGATGATGATGATGAGCAGTCAGAGGAAGAAGAGGAAGAAGACAGGGAGGAGGTGGTGTTGGAAACTGGAGAGGCGATAGGTTGCAATGAGCAAGAAGAGGCTGTCTCAGACAGACAGGGATGGACAGGGACCAGGAGACAAAGATGAGGAAGGCTGTTGAAGAATCCAGGGAGTCTTCCCTTCCTGCTGTGACCAGCTCCCCTCCTCCTTGGTTTCCCAGAACATGCAGAGAAATGAAGAGGGCGGAGACTAGATGACAGAGCCTTAGGCTGCTGGGGAAGGAACAGGGGAGGAGCCTTAGAGAGTAGTGGGAAGACCTTCAGTCCTCACAACTGCCTCAGTGGGGCAAGACCTACTGCGAAGAGTTGCAGTGATCACTAGGCCTGTGCTGTTCTGGTTTAGTTGAATAAAGAGTTAACTTCACTGACATCGGTCTTTTTTTTGCTGATCTGCTCCTGACTGTGGCTCCTGACATCCTCCTAGGAGATGTCCGTATGTAATTTAATGATACAATAATAATACCTGTTAATTTTAAGCAGGCATAGGCAAACTCGGCCCTCCAGATGTTTTGGGACTACAACTCCCACCATCCCTAGCTAACAGGACCAGTGGTCAGGGATGATGGGAATTGTAGTCCCAAAACATCTGGAGGGCTGAGTTTGCCTATGCCTGATTTTAAGAGAGCAAGAGGCACCACGATAGAAGCATTTAAACAAAATTATGCTTGGTGTGGACAAGTTTTTCTCCCACCGTCATAATGCTAGAACTTTGGGTGATCCAATGAAACTGAATGTTGGAAAACTGAAGGCAGACAAAAGAAAAGGACCTCTTTGCAAATTGCACGGTTCAACTCTGCAAGTCACGCCCACAGAATGTAGTGATGCCAACTAACTTGGATGGCTTTGAAAGAGGATCAGACAAGTTCATGGAGGACAAGACCATCAATTGCTACCAGCCACAATGAGTACCGTATTTTTCGCTCTATAGGACACACTTTTTCCCTTCAAAAAATGAAGGGGAAATGTGTGTGCGTCCTATGGAGTGAATGCAGGCTTTCGCTGAAGCCTGGAGAGTGAGAGGGGTCGGTGCGCACCGACCCCTCTCGCTCTCCAGGCTTCAGGCAGCTATCCCCAAGCCTTCTGAACGCGGCAGGAGTTCCCGCCGGGCTCCGAAAGATTGCGGATAGCAGCCTGCAGCCTGAAGCCCGGGGAGCACAGCGCCAACTCCCGCTGCGCTCCCCAGGCTTCAGGCAGCTATCTGCAAGCTCCGGGAGCGGCGGTGAGGTTGCACGCAATCTTGCCGCTGCTCCTGGACCTACTTTGGGGGCAGGGGTCGGGGGAAGCCCGATCTTCCCCCGCCCCAGCCCCGCGGCTAAAAACGAAGCCAAGACAGCGAGCGGGATCCATCCCGCTCAGTGTCTTGGCTTCTGCTAAAGCTGCGCACAGCCTCTCCCAGCTGGAGAGGCTGTGTGCGGCTAAAGAGGAAGCCAAGACAGCGAGCGGGATGGATCCCACTCGCTGTCTTGGCTTCTTTGCTCTTTGGGGCTGGGGGGGGGGAATATATATTTTTCTTTATTTTCCCCCTAAAAACTATGGTCCAGTGCGCCCTATGGAGCGAAAAATACGGTATGTTCTACCATCACCTTTAGGAACAGAATTCGTCTGAATACTACTTGCAGGGAATCACATCTAAGAAAAACAACTGTTGTGTTCACGTCCTGCTTGAGGTCTTCAAATGCGTATAATTGCCCTAAAGATAATTGCATTCTTATGTTCTTGTTGCTTATTAGCCTTTTAAACAAAGATTTCTTTTTTAAAAAATTCTTTTTATTAAGTTTCATGTACATAACCAAAAAAAGAAAAACAAATCAACAATCACAGAAAAAGAAAAGAATAAGTAATTTACAAGTGTTTAAACATAGCAAAATGGTCTTATCCGTTTCCATTACAAAGATTTCTAAAAATAATAAATTAGTATAGTAAACAAAATATATAAATGTCTAACACATATTCAATGAGAAACCACCTTCACCTTTGCATGTGGCCCGTGGTTAATTCCAATAGCCATAACCTCCCCCGCCCTCTCCTCTGCAAAAGAAAAGGAAAAAATCCCCACATCCTAATTGCATCCAATCTGCTGCAGTTTCCTTTTATTATGCTCAAATGGCCACTCCCGGGGGCATTTTGCAAAAACAGGTAGTTAGTGGTTGATCCCACTGGGGTTCTCCAAAGCATCTTGCTTTATGCACGAAGCTCTCTGGGCTCACATACTCTCACATGCCAAGAGCACAGCAGTTAAATATTCATCTGGGGATTTTATTTAAACACTTCCCTCCCTCCTTCACCCCTCTGAGCCGTGCCATTATGCCCCCTTTATTTCCATGCCATTTTCAATTCATTGTTCTCCGTCAGAGATTAAATCAAGTCTTGAAGAAGCACATCTAGGAAAGTGCTGCACTGGTCAATGTAAGTCCAACTTTGTCAGCTGTATCTAGCCCAAAAGTCATTTTCCAGCAGTGCCCAGGCTTGTCTCCAGAAGCTCAAATGTAAGACGTGAAGGACACAGTTGCTTCCAGATTTCAATCTCCAGGTAGCCCCAAATGCAGCCCCATTTGTAGGCTATGAAAGTAGACTGGCATTCTGCAGCTGGGAGAGAAATTCATTTTGGTTCACATTTAAAGGTGGGCCAATCTAATTGGCATTTTCTGAAACAAGATGCGCTTTGAAACACCACCATCCTTCGAAATTTGTATTGCTCTGAATTTTGCAATGCTGTTCTCCAGTCAAGTAAGTATTACGCGAATGCAAATATTAGGATAAAGTGCTCATAGAAATGCACAAATTAGTGAAAATGGCACAGAAACACATTGTGGTGGGGGAAATTGCTTTGCAAAAATCTGTGTTTGATGCAACATTCCAGACAAAAATGTGTATGTTGGAATAAATTCACACTGAAATGCTGAGAACTTTTTTAAAAATAAATAAATCACAACCTCATAGGGAAATGTGGAGAAATGGATTTAAGATTAGAAACTCAGAAACTGATAAGCTGTGTAATATGCTCCCACCTACCATCTCTTCTCAAATCCCAAAGAATGCCACTATGTAATGACTCAGCATGTCTTGTTCAAAGAAATGATGTCCCTGCCCCAAACAGTGCTGGTGTGAGTGTGTATTTCCCCCAGAAGCCCCCACCAGAGTGATGTCACATCAAGGAATGGGGGTTTTACCCTAGAAAGGGGATCTGAAAATACGCCAGGCCTCTTTAGCCCAAACAAAGACAGAAGTGCCATGGAAAGTTCAACTTTAGAGCTTACTGCAGTAAAAACAAAGGATGCCCCAGTGGATAATTCCAAAAGCTGGGCAAAAAATACAAGAAGTCAAGGCATTTATATAGTATTCTGAATACATGAAGCTCCCATGCCCGTATCATTTCTGCAATATTATTGGTTACAGACTGAGGCGGCTAACGGCTTGAGGTTGAATCCTGACAAGACGGAAGTACTGTTCTTGGGGGACAGGGGGTGGGCTGGTGTGGAGGACTCCCTGGTTCTGAATGTGGTCACTGTGCCCCTGAAGGTTCAGGAGCACAGCCTGGGAGTCATTTTGGACTCACAGCTGTCCATGGAGGCGCAGGTCAATTCTGTGTCCAGGGCAGCTGTTTACCAGCTCTATCTGGTATTCAGGCTGAGACCCTATCTGCCTGCGGACTGTCTCGCCAGAGTGGTGCATGCTCTGGTTATCTCCCGCTTGGACTACTGCAATGTGCTCTACGTGGGGCTTTCTTTGAAGGTGACCCAGAAACTACAACTAATCCAGAATGCAGCAGCTAGACTGGTGACTGGGAGCGGCTGCCGGGAACACATCACACCAGTCTTGAAAGACCTACATTGGCTCCCAGTAAGTTTCTGAGCACAATTCAAAGTGTTGGTGCTGACCTTTAAAGCCCTAAACGGCCTCAGCCCAGTATATCTGAAGGAGCGTCTCCACCCCCATCGTTCTGCCCGGACGCTGAGGTCCAGCGCCGAGGGCCTTCTGGCGGTTCCCTCATTGCGAGAAGCCAAGTTACATGGAACCAGGCAGGTGGCTTCCTTGGTAGTGGTGCCCATCCTGTGGAACGCCCTCCCATCAGATGTCAAAGGAAAAAACAACTACAGTGGTACCTCGGATTAAGTACTTAATTCGTTCTGGAGGTCTGTTCTTAACCTGAAACTGTTCTTAACCTGAAGCACCACTTTAGCTAATGGGGCCTCCTGCTGCCACTGCGCCGCTGGAGTACGATTTCTGTTGTCATCCTGAAGCAAAGTTCTTAACCCGAGGTACTATTTCTGGGTTAGCAGCATCTGTAACCTGAAGCATATGTAACCCGAGGTACCACTGTACCAGACTTTTAGAAAACATCTGAAGGCAGTCCTGTTTAGGGAAGCTTTTAATATTTAAGACTGTTGTATTTTAATATTTTGTTGGAAGCCGCCCAGAGTGGGCAAGGTATAAATTATTATTATTATTTACTACTAAGGGACGCGGGTGGCCCACCTAGCAGTTCGAAAGCACCCCCGGGGGCAAGTAGATAAATAGGTACCGCTTACCAGCGGGAAGGTAAACGGCGTTCCGTGTGCGGCTCTGGCTCGCCAGAGCAGCGTTGTCACGCTGGCCACGTGACCCGGAAGTGTCTGCGGACAGCGCTGGCCCCCGGCCAATAGATGTGAGATGGGCGCACAAACCCCAGAGTCTGTCAAGACTGGCCCGTTCGGGCAGGGGTACCTTTACCTTTACTACTACTACTACTACTACTACTACTACTACTACTACAGCAATGTGAATAGCTCATCACTCTTTACCTGGCCTTCCAATTTGGAGTTGTTTTCTACCTAAGAAACTCCTGTTATCTTATCAACGTGTCTTCTTCAATCATTTTCCAGCTGGCTTTGATCAGCCTAATTGACTCTATAGCAGCCTCTCCATTACACTGGCATGCAATGCCTAAACTCTGTTAATGGGGGCAAGGGGCCGTATAAGTGGTATCAGAGCTACCTGCTCTTTCCGCCTGTTAATAATGGCACAGCTTTGGTTAAAAAGCAAAACAATCAGAGAAATACAGAGAAAAGCATGCAATACAGAGAGGCACAATTCTAAATTGGGCAGAGGGAGTACCTATTTGGCTAAATGGCAAGAAAATCAGTCCAGTTCTCATTTTAATGCAAAACTATCTAATCTGCTTATGCAAATGGAAACAGCTATCCTTCAAAAACTGCACTTCTCGAAATTTTGCAGTGCGGTTCTCCAAGCCAAAGTTGCACAAACAAAAATGTATTACAGGAAACTGTGTGTGAATCATGTATTTTATAGAGAATAACGGAAGAGGGAATTTTTGTTAGTGGAAATTGCTTGCAGAAACATGCATTTTGGGTAAAAATGCATATAAAAACCTATACATTGAGAGATTTGGGTATTAAAATGCTGATGACATTTTGCATCACTGATGTGTTGGGCTGATCGTAGCACTGGGGGGAAATAGAAATAGAGAAACCAAAAAATGATATATTCATCCGTCCCCCTGTAGCATTGCTCTCGGGGGAGATTTGGGTGAGTGAAATGGTTCATGTTACTGGGAGAAGTAATTGCCAGGCTGGACAATTAACATTCACCTTTTTTCCCTGCCCCCCTCAAGGGGAAAAAACCCATCAGCCAAAAGCTATCCAGTGAGCATGTTTGGTCCAGCACAACATTGCTTGTGCTTTCAGCAGTCCTTGTTTAGAGCCACGGAGGCTGATAAATGCAATGTTTCCTCCTATTGAATAGATATCAGCCCAATATCCATTTGATGCCTTGGGTGTTTGCTGCCCGATGCACACATGCAGAACCCCGCTATCTACCATGTTAAGGCATTGACATATAGAGCCTTGCTGGATTTTCCACCCCAAACGGTATTTAAACTTTTAACCTTCAAGCAGAGACTTCGGGCAGCTGAGCTCATTTAATTTCCTACTCTAATTTGTAACCAATGCTTGATTTACTAAATGCTAGGATGGATGAGGAGAGCCCCAGGTAACTACTGACCTTCTTATTACAGGAATAAGATAACTTTACTAGATTTAGCATTCAGAGATCTATAAAGATTCGATTGGAAAGATTTTTTTCTCCTCCCTCCCCAGTTCAAGTTGTGAAATTAAAGCATCTTGGTTAAATGGGTTACAGGGCAATTTCACCCCCGAAGAAGCAAAGACTTGATTTCAATTAGAGGTAGCCAGTGTGACATCCTCCAGATTTTGCTGGACTACAACTCCCATCACCCCAACCCTTGGTGGCATAGCCTTGTGCTGCCAGACATGGCAGAGCTCAGTGGAGGGAGAAGTCAGTCCACCAGCTGAGTCTCAGGAGTAGTTGCCTGGAGGCAGAGTCCGTATATACAAGGTCCAATCCAGTCCAAAGCTTAGGAGTGTCTCAGTTCACGTAGTCAGACAATCCAGGGGTCAAGAAAGAAGAAGAAGAAAAAGAAGAAGAAGAGTTTGGAAATGATATCCTGCCTTTCACTCCCCTTAAGGAGTCTCAAAGTGGCTAACAATCTCCTTTCCCTTCCTCCCCCACAATAAACACTCTGTGAGGTGAGTGAGGCTGAGAGACTTCAAAGAAGTGTGACTAGCCCAAGGTCACCCAGCAGCTGCATGTGGAGGCAGCGGCGTAGCGTGAGTTGTCAGCACCCGGGGCAAGGCAAGTAATTTGCGCCCCCTAAACCGGGGCAAGGCAAGTAATTTGCGCCCCCCCTAACCTGCCGATCTGAGGTGAGTTGCCGCTGGCGCTGCCGCCCAAACCACGCCGCTTGCCCGGAGGAGGGGGGGGCAGAGAGGCAAGGAAAATGCAACATGGCCCGGCAGCAGCAGCAGGGGAGGCGGGGCTGTGAGGAGGGGCTGCCTGGCGCGTCCTCCGCGGCCCTGATGCACGGGGCTGAGAGCCGCTGCCTGCCGGACGCCTTCAGCCCGGGCGCGCGCACAGCTCGCCGGTTCCACGAGACATGGGGCTCTGCTACAGCCTGCGCCGGAGGCTCTTCGGCGACTCCGGAGGCAGCGAGCGCGCCCCCCCCCCAGATGTTGCGCCCGGTGTGGCTGGCACCCCTGGCACCCCCCACGCTACGCCACTGTGTGGAGGAGTGGGGAATCGAACCCTGTTCACCAGATTATGAGTTTATCGCTCTTAACCACTACACCACGCTGACTCTCGAGGGTCCAAGGTCACAAGAAACAGCAAGGTCTCACCAGGAATGACAAATATTGTTTCCAGCAACCGACTGAGGCTTGAAACCCTACTTAAGAAAGTTGGATCCAGTTGGTTCTCATCAGGAGCAAGAAGGCTGATGAGCAGCAGGTGGAGTCACTTTGCTTTCTGCTCCTTCAGGCTGCTGCTCAGCAGGTGAAGCCAACTCCTGGCCCATGACATGCTGATTGGGGCTGGCGGGGGACCATAAGGATATGGAAGGTTACCCAGCCCCAGTTTATGCCAGAATCAATTCCCAAGGACTTTCTGAGACAATAGCACTTCAGACAATGAAAATGTGGAAGGGTGTTGCATGTTGGCTGGGGGTGACGGGAGTATTCCAAGTAAACTGTGGAGGACATTACATTACAGCAGTTAGCCTTGATTTAAGATATTTTGCCTTGCTCTAATCCCACTGTTGGCAGTAGCTCATCTGAAAGCCTAAGGACTGACTGGGCAACTTCTCCAACTCATACACATCACAATTTAGAATGCCCACCTTGTGTTGAACCAAAGGTGAACTGTTCTGGAAGCTCTGCAGATGCCATCTTGGTAGATACGATAACAGCAAGCAACAGCAGCTGCCAGACTTGGATGGCAGCCCAGGGGACGAAGCGAGGTTTGATACGGGAAGACCAGAGGAAAGTAGAAAGTGGAGTTCACAGCCCAGAGAAAAACAGGACTTTGATAGCTTGTCTGGGCCAGTTTCCAAACCTCTCAGCATGCAAGAACGCAGGAGGGGGGGTACAAGAAAAGGGGAAATTCACATCACAGAAGCAGCAGAAGAGATTCGTTTTCACGCATTGTTTCTGGAGGAAAAGGAACAACACTGAGGATTTAGTTGAGTCATCATCAGGGTAGCCATAAGTCACGGGGGCAGAGAGCTCCAGACAAGTGTCATGTTTTTCTGGAATAAAACCAGCTTTTAATTTATTGTACGTGTGTGTGTCTTGCTGCAGCTAAAAGGTAAAGGGACCCCTGACCATTAGGTCCTGTAGTGACCGACTCTGGGGTTGCGGCGCTCATCTCACTTTATTGGCTGAGGGAGCCGGCGTACAGCTTCTGGGTCATGTGGCCAGCATGACTAAGCCGCTTCTGGCAAACCAGAGCAGCGCACGGAAACGCCATTTACCTTCCCGCTGGAGCAGTACCTATTTATCTACTTGCTCTTTGACATGCTTTCGAACTGCTAGGTTGGCAGGAGCAGGGACCGAGCAACGGGAGCTCACCCTGTAGCGGGGATTCAAACCGCCAACCTTCTGATCAGCAGGCCCTAGGTTCTGTGGTTTAACCCATAGCACCACCCGGGTCCCATCTTGCTGCAGCTACAATAACCTATTTGCTCACTTGTTAGACCTTCTGCGTTTTATTTGAATGACATGCTCCCAGCAATTGTGTTTAATGATTAGTGACATCATCACCCACCCTGTGACACCACCAGGAGGGTCCCCAACCCCCTGGTCTCAGTTTGGGGCCTTCAAATCTCAGGGTCTGGGATGCTCCTGAGCAGGCAACCTTAAAGAATTTGTGATAAGGCTGTGTGATAAAACAAACCCACAAAGACAGCAAAACAGTTCAAGCAGTTAAATCTTCAATTACAGTGATTAGATTAGGAGGTTCAAGTCAGGAAATCTGGGGAATACTTGTCTAAACAGGTGCATCTTCAAGAGCTGGCAGAATGCCAATACCGGGGGGGGGGGTCTCTTGTATTTCAGATTTTGTATTTCTCATATTTCCAAAGTCCCTGTTGAAAGCCCCATTCAACAGAGAATTTACCTCCGTAACTAAACAAGGGGCCTAGGACCACTTGTTACTATTATAACATCTGTTTGTTTTTCAACACTTATTTAATGCATCACCCCTACAAAAAACACACTAAACGATTAAATGCCATTGAGAGAAAAGTATAAAGTGATTGTGAATGGTTAACGAAAATACAGCAATTAACAACAGCAACGAAATAATAATTGGAGAAGAAATTCCTGCGGAGAATGCACAGGGTTGTTTTTTTGCTGTGCTCTAAGAAAAGATCTGAAATCGCAGTGGTAGATCTGTTTACTCCTCTCTTGACACTTAATCACAATAAATTACATTTTGGGTTTAGATTTTGCTACACTGTAACTCTTCCCAGCATGTAATAAGCTGAGCTCTGGGTAGCCAAACGATGCTTAACTGCTTGAGAACATCAACATCCCCCCCCTCCCTTTACCATACATGAATAATGCATTCCAATATGACTTTCATTTGGAAAAATTGTTCCCACCAGCCTCCAACAGTTTCGAGAAATCTAAGGCTGGAAAGTCACTGCGCTAGGTGGGTATAAATGGCAATGGCCCCTACAAATAATGTTGGTAGCCTGATTCTCTCAGGCGATGGGCTGGCTGCTGCAGCCCCGACATCCTTTGCATGCATGGGGAATATTCATGAAGCGTCTCAGATTACTATGCAACGCATGACACTTAGTAGAGTGGCTTGTTGTTTTTTTTTTTAAAAAAAAATAAGAATAAGAAACACACCCATGGAAAGCAGCAATCTTGGATGCAGACTTTGATGTGTGTGTGTGTGTGTACGCAAGGAATGGTAAAACTTTCATCCACTTAAAATAATCATAATCCATCTAATCCAGCATTCTGTTCTCACAATGAGCAACCAGATGCCTATGGGAAACCCATAGGCGAGACCCAAGTACAGGGGCAGAGGAAGAGGAAGGGGGGTGCGGTGGGGGCAGACCGCCCCTGATGTCACCACTGAGGGGGGTGACGAAAGGCCTGAAGACACTCACCACAGGGCCTGCAGCGTGCTTGAGCCATGCGTCTCTCCTGGGAGTGATGTGGTGGCTCCACACTGCCCCAAACCGTCTGCCCGCTGCCGCTTCCATCTCAACTGTAGGGCGGCTGAGTGAGAGTCAGTCAGTCCGTCAGTCAGTCAGTTTTATTCCACATAGCCAAAGGCTGCCGCAATGTACACAGAATCATTCAACAATTAAAAGAAAATATACTGGATCAATACAAAAAACTAATTGTATTTTTTGCTCCATAAGACGCACTTTCCCCCTCCTAAAAGGTAAGGGGAAATGTGTGTGTGTCTTATGGAACGAATGAGGGGGGAAGCAGGCAGAAAAAAGCCCCCAAGAGCCGCACACAAGCTCCGCGTGGCTCTTGCAGGCTTTTCCCCAGGAGGAAGAAGGGACTGACGCAGCCAGTCAGTCCCTTCTCCCTCCTCGTAGAAAAGCCCGCAGAAGCCGCACACTCCTTAAAGGGTGCGCAACTCCTGTGGGCTTTTGCGGGACGTGGGGTTATTGCCATAGCCACATGCAGCCCCTCCGCTGCTCTTTGGGGCTGGGGGTGGGGAATAAGATTTTTTTTCTTGATTTCCCCCTCTAAAAACTAGGTGTGCCTTATGGAGTGAAAAATACGGTAAAACATTTATATTCTCAAGATATTACCTACTCTAAACAGAGCTATAAAAGTACCTTAATATACAAGACATTAAACAATAAAATTTATAAGCTTAAATTATCACATGGCCACTTATTAAAAAATAATGTTAATTAATACAATGTGCAATTATATTCGGAGTTTGGTGATGACGATAGAATATAGCTTGATGTAGACAGGGTCAAATAAATTCATTTCCTTTACAGTTGGTGGCTACCTTGGCTATATAATTTGCTCTAATTTTCCTAGCGGCAGTTGCAAAGAGTGCTACACGCCAGGTCACATACTTATCTGTGTCTGCAAGGAGATATAAAATCATGTCAGAGGGGTTCTGGCCAAGGGACCTTATCATTATAGGTGCTAAAAATCTTTCTCTTGCTTCATTATATAAGGGGCAGTGCAAGATATAATGCATAAGGTCCTCTACTTCAAGACATCCCCTAATGCAAACATGTTCGTTTGTTGGTATGCCTCTGTGTCTCCCATCTCTATAAGCAGAGTTTATTGTATTTAATTGTAACTCTGTAAAAGCTTTCCGAAGTTGCAACTGAGTGAGAGGAAATAGGCAGATTCCTCGGAGGCCCTGTGGAGCGTCCTGCCCCGGCTTGCCCCACCCCATGGGGGGCTGGCCCTGCCCCCGGGCGCAGGGCACGGGCGCTGCGCCAGGCACCTGATCATCTGGCTCTGCCACTGCCTGAGTGCAAGACCAATGCTTTCCCCAGCTGCAGTTCCCAGCAAATGGTCTTCAACGGCACGCTGACTTTGACAGTGGAGTCAAAACAACTGACTTTGACATACGTTTCCGAGCACAATTCAAAGTGTTGGTGCTGACCTTTAAAGCCCTAAATGGCCTCGGTCCAGTATATCTGAAGGAGCGTCTCCACCCCCATCATTCTGCCCAGACACTGAGGTCCAGCGCCGAGGGCCTTCTGGCAGTTTCCTCATTGCAAGAAGCGAAGTTACAGGGAACCAGGCAGAGGCCTTCTCGGTAGTGGCACCCGCCCTGTGGAATGCCCTCCCACCAGATGTCAAAGAGAAGAACAACTACCAGACTTTTAGAAGACATCTGAAGGCAGCCCTGTTTAGGGAAGATTTTAATGTTTGATGTATCACAGTATTTTAATATTCTTTTGGAGTGGCTGGGGAAACCCAGCCAGATGGGTGAGGCATAAACTATTATTATTATTATTATTATTATTATTATTATTATTATTGCCAATCAGCCATTGTGGCTAGTAGTCATTGGCTGCCTTACCACGCCATGATTTTGTCAAGCTGGTGGCCCTCACAACCCCTTGAAGGAGCGAATTCCAGAGTTTAACTACATGCTGTGTGAAAATGACATTCCTTTCTCTGCCTTTTATCTTCTATTTATTTAAAAAAATCATTTGCAAGCTACCCATTCTTAAAATATCAGGGTGGTGCAGAGTAATGTACAAACATTTTTTAAAAGCCCATTAAAAGCAATACAGAATGAATGGCTTCACTTGATCTGAGACAGCTCAGCTGGTAAAGATTAGATGAGCCTTGGAGCCCCTTCTATGATTCTATGTGTTTAAGACTATTCATGGTGTTGAGGAAGTGGGAAAGGGGGGTGGCACCCTCTCTCATAATGCCAGGACCCAGTGGGGACATCATGGAATCGCCGACTGAGCTCCAGCCATCCCTGCATATCATTGCCTTTCTTCCTGTGTGGGCAAAGGACGTTTTCCCCCTACATGGAGAAAAGCAAGTGAGGATTCATTAAAACTTGCAATCAGCTGGAATGGCAAGAGATTTGTGAACATTGCACACACAGAAATCACACAAGCCTCCTGTGGGTGCTTTTCCCTTGGGGAAAAAAAATACAATCAGAAACTGGAACTGTGTATAATACATGGGGAGGTGGCCTTAATTCTCAATCTAATGTACTGCTCACAGTTATTGCAAAGTAAGCCTTCCATATGGAACCTGGGGGAAAATGGAGATATACAAATGTAACCATAGCGGTTCACTTCACTTTCTTTCTTTCTTTCTTTTTAACTTCCCTGTCATTCCCTTTAGTGAGCCGCAGACAAATAATTGCCCAATATCTTTGCCGAAGCTCAAAAGCAAACACCGAACGAGATAATTCAGGTTGTCAAATACCTTTCACCTGCGCTGGAATCAGCGGGGACAATCGCCTGTGAATATTAGATGAAGCTGCTGGAAAATCCAGCTGTTGAGCGATACAACCTGGATCCGCATAGTCAGGCAGCGTAAGGAGGGCCATTAATAACCGCGCTCAGTTCAAATATGGAAAGGTTTATCTTCTCCCCTGTTAAAATAAAAAACCGGCCGTGATCACGCTCTCGTTTCTGGTGGAGATTAGCCAGGCTTTTCACAGCTGCCTCCTTAAACCCGAGCTTCCAGAGAGCTCTGGCGCAAAATATAATGCTTAAATTTTTATTTTACTGCAGGAAGCCCCAACTGGAGAACAGCTTCTCCTGTGAGCATTTGGACCACTGTGTCACATTGTGCCTTACAGAATGTCTGGCTCCCTAACCACTGGAACCCGATGCCTTTCCTTCTTCCCCTGCCAAAGGCATTTTGCCTCTGAATACCAGTTTCTGGGAAATACAGGTGAACTGAGGGCTCTTGGGCTCAGGTTCAGCTTGCAAGCTTCCCAGAAGCATCCGGTCCGCCACTGTGAAACTAGGGTGCAGGGCTGGAACTAGACACATTAAAAAAAAAAATTGTGTATGCCATCAAATGCCAACAGTGTCCTTCAGTTCTCTATAGTGGACAAACAGGCCAAACCCTACGCCAAAGAATAAACGGACATAAATCTGACATCAAGAATCACAAAACAGAGAAACCAGTAGGAGAACACTTCAATCTCCCAGGACATTCTATACAAGATCTCAAAGTAGCTGTTTTACTACAAAGGAATTTCAGAAATAGACTGGAAAGAGAAGCTGCTGAATTGCAACTCATTACCAAGCTTAAAACCATGGAGAGACCTGGTTTGAACAGAGACATTGGATTCTTATCTCATTATACATGACTAAGCCATTTCTCACCTTCTCACCCCTTGCCTTTTCCTGTAAGACCTATTGCAGTCGTTAAGAGTCGTCAACAGGCTCATCCCAGCTATCTGCCAATCTCCCATTCCCACCACCCTTCTGAGTAATACCCCTCCCCACCTTCTCACTATATAGAAGGATCTAGCAACTTCTGTTTCAGTGTATCTGAAGAAGTGTGCATGCACACGAAAGCTCATACCAAGAACTAACTTAGTTGGTCTTTAAGGTGCTACTGGAAGGATTTTTTTTTTATTTTTAAAAAAGTTTCTATTCTTCTTCATGTATGTGTGGGGTTTTGTGTCAGCGGTTTTATTTGCTGTTTGCTTGTGTTCCTTTGGTGGTGGGGGAGGTTGGGGTTGGCCTGGGGTTTGGTTGTTTGTTTGTGATTGGCTGTTGTGAACTTTGTTTTCATGTGCGAGTGGGGTGGGTGGGTGTTTTTGAGTCAGGCTGGCCATTTTGATTCGTGTGCTGTTGGTGGATTCTTGTCATTGTCTTGTTAGACTGTGTATATCCCTGTGTCAGTTTCAGTTTATTATCTGGTTTTTTTAGCGGGGCTGTTTCCCATGCTGTTTGGTGCCATTGGTCCATGCTTGCCCCTGGCGGGTCTCTCCAGTGTCTGGCTATGATCCAGAGTGCATTTGCATAATATCTGGAGTCCTCCTGTCCAATCAGGCACAAATAAGTGCAATTCTAGTGCGTTTTCTAGAGCTAAAACATATCATGAGCGAATACATTCTTGTGCAAATTGTAAATGCATATGTGTAAATTTACACTTGAAAGCCAAGATTTGAATTTTTAAATATATCATCAATAGAAACACACCTCTTTTCAATGGCCATGATATAGAATTGCATATTTGCAGTAAAGATTATTTGATGTTAAAAAAAAAAAAAGTTTCAGGAAAACGTGTTGTAAACCTCATAATGGGAAATCACATTGCTGAAAAACCTAACTCTACAGTGCCACTGGTGTCACAGTGTTATAATGCATTTAAAATGCTTTTGAAAAATACTAATGTAGTTGAGTCCCTGGACTAGATGGACTGCTGGCCTGATCTAGCAGACTCGTTTTTTATTCTTATAAGGCTGGATGTAGTCATCTATCTGGCCTTTGGGTCACACACCCCTCCCACATCATTTGCCCCCAGATTGGCTCTGTCCTCTCCTCACCCTGCCTGGCTGGAATGCATTATTGATTTCAGATATATGTAAACCTTCCTCCATTCAAAAGGCATTTAAACCATCAATAATTATAAGCAAGAGGAAAAACAATGATGATGTCATTATAAAGTTCTGTACCGAACTCCGTGCCAAAATTTACTTGTAGTGCTACCCCCATTCTTCAAAGCACACACTTTGTGCAAAAAAAGTCAGGTGTAAAGTACCTGCAGAACATAGGAGCCAACTCCTAGGGTCCCTTCAGCGCCCCCATAAAGTATTTGAGGGGCATTGCCATTCAAACAGTATGTCTGTGCTACCTCTTGTGATTGATTAAGGGAGCAGGTGGCACTGTGGTCTAAACCACTGAGCCTCTTGGGCTTGCCAAGCGGAAGCTCTGTCCCAGCTCCTGCCAACCTAGCAGTTCAAAAGCACGCCAGTGCAAGTAGATGAATAGGTACCACTGCAGCAGGAAGGTAAATGGTATTTCCATGCACTCTGGCACTCGTCACAGTCCTCCGTGCACCAGAAGCAGTTTAGTCATGCTGGCCACATGACCTGGAAAAGCTGTCTGTAGACAAACACCTGTTCCCTTGGCCTGAAGCGAGATGAGCGTCGCATGCTATAGTCAAGTTTTACTGGACTTAATCGCCCAGGGGTCCTTTGCCTTTACCTTTACCTGTGATTGATTATGCAGGGTGGGGGTTACCTGGCCCCTCCCTCAATATTTTATTCAAGTTGACACCCCTGCTGCAAACACTAGGAGCTTCTTACACCTCTCAGCTGAGGGTAAGCCAACCACTTATGTAATAAAACGGCGAATGAAAACAGCAAACTGAGATAAGGACTCTTGCTTGCCAGGGTGGAAAAATCCCTGAGTTTCTTGTGGCTGGAATGTAGTCTATTGGTTGGTAGGATTCAAAATTAGCTTCTGGGCCAAGTTCAAGGTGCTGGTTTCGGCGTATAAAGCCCTATCCAGCTTGCATCCAGGACATCTGACAGGCCAGGATGCCATAGCGAAGGAGAAAGAAGAAAGCTTTGTTAACCCTGAAAATGTCCCTTTAGTGACATTATAGCAGAGGAACAATTGTACATACAAATGCAAACAAAGAGGAAATAAAGTATAAAGAGGGAAGTCAGGGATTTCTGGGATACTTTCAGCAGCTGCTAAACATCTAATGGGAACATACTCCTTTGTCTTCAGTTTTCAGGCTTGTTCTGTTTCCATAGCTTCTTTGTGTGAGCAGTTTAATAAATAAATCACTGGTAATAAGTAAACAAGATGAGACACATTATGCACGGGAAAAGAGTGAGAGCTAAGTGGATTTATGGCACAGGCAGAGTTACAAGATGCTTTACCTGGTTCCAGCAACAAGGAGGAGCGTTTGCAGTAATTCATAGAATGTGGTATGGCGTTTTATAGAGGTTCAGTTTATTATATCCTATATTTTATTGGGAGGGAAGCATCTCGCTGTGTTATGGCTCATATTTGTTTCATGTCGCAGATGCGAAGAGTAACTGTGACCACAGTTGCCCCAGTGTGGCAATTTGCAGCTGGCACCAGGACTCTAGAGAATGTGAGGAGCTTCTCTTCCATCCAAGACCTCCTTAGGCACATAGAAAGCAGCATCTGGGCAGTAGCTCATTGTTAGAAGACTTGCTTTGCATTAAAAAGATTCCAGGTTCAATCCCCACTGTCTCCAGAGACCCCGGAAAACTGCTGCCAGACAGTACTGCGCTAGATGGTGAGACTCAATATAGGTCACTAACTCACTGATTTTACTTACACTGAGGGCCAAAATTATACAATTGTAGAATCATAGAACTGGAAGGGACCCCCAAGGCTCATCTAGTCCAACGCTCTGCTATGCAGGAATCTCAAGTAAAGCATCAATGACAAATGGCCATCCAACCTCTGCTTAAAGACCTGCAAGGAAGGAGAATCCACTACCTTTCAAGGGAATCTGTTCCACTGATGAACAGTTCTTCCTGATGTTTAGTTGGAATCTTGTATCTTGAAACTATTGGTTCAGGTCCTAGCCTTCAGAACAGGAGAAAACACTAAAAGCTCTGTAGCTACAATGCATGGGACTTTCTGGTGAGAGGGCATCTGTAGGAAGCCATCTCCTGCCGAACGCAATGATAGATTGAGCATCTAAACGGACATCTACAGGAGGGTGCTGGAAATGCTTTTAATTGTTGACTGCCCTGCCCTGTCTGATGGAGAATAAGGCAGCCTGTCCCAGACTGGGGCGCTCCATCCATTTGGGATTCCAAATCCTATTACTCTTATCCAACACAGAACATGGCTCAGGTGAGAGGAGCTGTAACCCAAAACATTTTGGGGGCACCATGTTGCACTGCCCTGTTTAGCAAGAGATAGAAGTTTAGTGAAATCATAGAGAAGTGGGACCTCACAATCCATCGTATTAAAATATAGTGGGGGATTTCAGGGGCAGGGAATCTGCTACACACATTTATGTGAAATTATTGCACTTAAAGAAATATTGACAGTTTTCCACCAAATGAAGAACAAGTTAGACACTCCTTGATGCATCTGCTCCTTTTATTAAGTAACTGTTTTATTTATCCCAGAGCTGTAATAGTAAACAACAACAACACAGTCATACCTCGGGTTACAGATGCTTCAGGTTGCGTTTTTTCGGGTTACGGACCGCTGAAACCCGGAAGTACTGGAATGGGTTACTTCCAGGTTTCGGTGGTCATGCATGTGCAGAAGCGCCAAATCACAACCTGCGCATGCGCAGAAATGCAACACGGGAAAAGGTACTATGATACATATATGGTGGAATTGTTTAAACATCAAACAATTTTGGGAAATAATATATAATGAAATGAAAAAAAATGTTTAGATACTCATTTAGGAAAACACCAGAAGGTTTTCTATTGGGAATAGTACCAGGAAGCCTAAAGGAAGAAGATAAGACCTTATATTTATACGCAACAGTAGCAGCAAGGCTATTGATTGCGAAAAACTGGAAAAGTGGTATAATACCGACAAAAACAGAGTGGCTTGCCAAATTATTGGAGTATTACAATATATCCAAAACAATGGAAGAAATTGGAAGGATTTCAAAAGAAAAGATAGCTAGGGACTGGAAGGTGTTTAAAAGATACTTGCAAAATCATATCGAAAAATCAGAACTCCTATTAGAATAAACAAGTTCCGTTTCAAATACTGAAATATCAAATAAGATGGAAAACAATGTGTAATAGAAAAAGAAGTATGAAATTAGGGTAAAGGTGTGTGAAAGAAAGTAATAGAAGTGGAAAGAAATTGTAATTGAGTAGATTGGAAGTCAAACACAAAGGTGGGGTGAAGGGTTGGTGGATGGTGATGGGGAAAGGAACTATTTGTGGGATTGAGTGTAAGTATGTTGGAACATTTTTAAAGATTGTATGAAATGTATGTTTGTATGCTTGTATATGTGTATTAATGATAAATAAAATTTTAAAAAAAATAAAAAAAGAAAAGCTGCTGCGGGTTGCGAACGCTGCTGGTTGCAAACGTGCATCCCGCATGGATCATGTTCGCAACCCGAGCATCCACTGTACATTTAAGCTTTTAAAATATTAGTGTTTTAAACACTTTTGGACATACGGATTTTGTATTAGAATCACATGTAGGGTTGGAAGGGATTCTGAGAGCCATCTAGTTCCTCTATAATGCTGGAATCACAGCTAAAGAATCCCTGATCCAAACTTTCTTTAATTGATTGTATGAAAAGTGAAGTATTCAAATCATTCGGGGGGGGGATTTAAATACATGTGCCCCATAAAACATTTTTTTGGGGAGGGCACCTGGTTATACAGGAAAAGTAGTAAGGCAATCAATGAGTTTTCGTACACCTAACCCAGCTCTGGATCATGGATTTTTTTTAAAAAAAATCCATTTTCTTTGTTCCAAACCCTGTCAGAGAATACAGATTAATTGTGCAAGGTGTTAAAGTAAGTGGACGTTTATTAATTCAAATTTAGACCAGGATTTGTATGGAATGGCATCTTCCTGGCTTGCACTGTAAGACCAAAAAGGCTTTGCCATGATTAATGCTATTGTAATGAGCATCACAGAAATTAATAACCATTTGTCACTTATAATAAAGTGTTCCCGATTAATTTCATGCCACTTCCCCTCCTCATTTGTCAAGAGAATGAGGGGCTGGGAATTAACTTGAGTGAATTACTGAGCCATGAGGGGCGGGTGTCTTCCAGCATGCTGCCGTTGGATTGGCCGGCTCCGCTGACCTATCCTGAATCAGTCACTCGGTGAATGGAAGTCGGGCGAGTACTGACTGCTGGCTTTCGGAGCCTCGGAGGGGATGAAGGGACCCTAACGATCAGAGCAACCATAATGGGTGTCTGATATAATTTGCTATGTATATTGGAGATGCAGATTTTGCATTCCATTCATTACCTTGACAAACATGGTAATGGGCGCAGAAAACAATGGAACATAAATCCATACACCTGACAAAGATCATAATGAGAACGGGAAGAGTCATCAAATAAATAGAAATTGCTTTACAGTGTTTTTTCTGCACATACTTTTCTTTTGGGGGGGGGAACTCTTCGTTTTGAGTATGACAGGACATATTCTGGCCATTCAAGGACCGTCTCTCCCCATATGAAGTGACCCGGACCCTGAGATCACCATCTGAGGCCCCTTTCCATGTGCTCTTCCGCAAGAGGTCCAAAGGGCGGCAACATGAGAACGGGCCTTTTCTTTGGTGGCTCCCCGTTTGTGGCTCACCTGGTCCCTTCATTGCATATCTTTAGCTGCTGGGTGAAAACAGTCCTCTTCTCCAGGCCTTGGAATGATTAAACCATCATTGGCACTTTAATCTCTCTCTCTCTCTCTCTCTCTCTCTCTCTGAAGGGGCTATTGTTTCAGTTTGCTACCAGGGCATGTATTTTTCCTGTTTTTATATTGTAAACTGCCCCGTGGTCCTCGGATGAAGGACGGTATAGAAATTTAGTAATCAGCTCTAAACAACTATTGCTGCTGAGCACATTCCTCAATGAGTCTCTTGTAGTTCTTTCATGGGTAAGAGCTGGCTGAACTGAGGCTGTGGCAAGCCCCCCAAAAGCCAAAGAGCTCATCTGGTTGTGTGAGTCCAGAGCAGAAGATGTAGGCTGGATCCTAAACCTGCCAACCCAGCAGAGAACACTATTTTAAAGGCTTGCTTTCCCTCTGCCAAGATTATGCAGAGCATCAGCCCCTCTGCTGAACAGGGTTTGGGTCTGCTGTTAACTTCACGCCGCTTTAATTTACACAAGTTTGCTTCACACCATCATCTTGTGCATAGGATTTCTCCTGAAGTGAAGCAATCGGGGAAACACCGCAGATGAAGCCAGCTAGCCGAGCTTTGCAGGGAACAAAGAACTCTCCACGCTCTCAGAGACAGCCTCTTCCTACAGTGTCAACCTCTCTGTTTTGTGTCTCTTGTGCACCCAACTGCTAAGTATTGAAATTGCTGCTAATAAAAATAACACACAGTGCAGTTTTCAGCACTTCCCAGTTGTAAACCCACCGAATAAACACACTCCAAAGGAAGCTTGCCTTCTTCTTCTCCTCCTCCTTTCTTTTTTGTCAGCATAATGCACCTTTTAATGGAATATTTAACACTCACCAGCTATTATGGTCGGGGGGTTTTTAGACTTCCACTCCTCCCTAATTTCTGTAATTTCAAAGGGAAATCTCACAAAGGAAGCTTAAACAGCAGAAGGCGAGATGCGAGCGTGTGCCCAGAAGTGTCCTGTCAATCACTCCTATTCAGAAAACTGTTAGGTTAATAGACTTGGATTTCCAAGCAATTTAGTTCCCATGAAACCAAAGCAGGGGCAAAGAACTACAACCTTCCAGCCTTCTCTGTCTGGGCCTTGAGACATTTTCCCTCCTCAGCCACACACTCCTCTCCCCCAGAACATACCACACTTACTCTGCTACATCCCTCCCCCAAAATTGTTTCTGCATGGCTGGAATGCGTCTTTGAACTCCAATAGAAATACTGCCGTTTTAGCGTGGGTACCCATGAAATTAAAAGATGCCTGCGAAGATCATGACCACTGGGCCCATCACCTCCTGGCAAATAGAAGGGGAAGAAATGGAGGCAGTGAGAGATTTTACTTTCTTGGGCTCCATGATCACTGCAGATGATGACAGCAGCCACAAAATTAAAAGACGCCTGCTTCTTGGGAGAAAAGCAATGACAAACCTAGACAGCATCTAAAAAGCAGAGACATCACCTTGCCAACAAAGGTCCGTATAGTTAAAGCTATGGTTTTCCTAGTAGTGATGTATGGAAGTGAAAGATGGACCATAAAGAAGGCTGATCACCGAAGAATTGATGCTTTTGAATTCTGGTGCTGGAGGAGACTCTTGAGAGTCCCATGGACTGCAAGAAGATCAAACCTCTCCATTCTGAAGGAAATCAGCCCTGAGAGCTCACTGGAAGGACAGATCCTGAAGCTGAGACTCCAATATTTGGCCACCTCATGAGAAGAGAAGACTCCTTGGGAAAGACCCTGATGTTGGGAAAGATGGAGGGCACAAGGAGAAGGGGATGACGGAAGACAAGATGGTTGGACAGTGTTCTCGAAGCTACCAGCATGAGTTTGACCAAACTGCGGGAGGCAGTGGAAGGCAGGAGTGCCTGGCGTGCTCTGGTCCATGGGGTCACGAAGAGTCGGACACGACTAAACAACAACCCTAAATCCAAGGGGGTGGAGTGGGGAAAAACAACATGGATCCCAAGGGATGGAGGGAAAATGTCAACCCCAGCAAGGACCCAACATCCCAGCTGCTGAACTCTGTTTACAAGCTTTCCGTGGGTTGATATATATATAATCCGGCCCACCACATGGTCTGAGGGATGGTGGACTGGCCCATGAGTGAAAAAGGTTGCTGACCCCTGGGTTGGTAGGTAGACTTCCCTCATGGAATTATAGTTCCCAGAGTGGTTTAACAGTCAATCCCTTTTCCCAGAGAACTCTGGGAATCATTGCTCTCAGAACCCTTAGCAAACTACAGTTCCCAGGATCCTTTGGGAGAAGCCATGACTCTTAGAGCAATATATTAGTGCCTTAAATGTATGCTGAGGATATGGCCTAAAAGTCATTAGTTTTAGCCCTTTCCACACAGTCATTTCAATAGGGACAGATGTAAGGTTCCACATTTAGGCAGGAAGTACCAGCCGCAGAAATACAAGATGAAATGAAGAGGCAAGACAGAAGGTCAGGAATTAAACAAGGGGCTCTTTATTCATTATAACTTTGGACACTTTTGAAGTGTACAAGGGAAGACAAGTGTGGGAAATATTCAAACTTTCTGTCAGGTTCTGATTGCAGGCTTTCCATGGGCATCCAGTTGGCCAATGTGAGAATATGATACTGGATTAGATGGGCCTTTGGGCTGATCTAGCAGGGCTCTAATAATAATAATAATAATAATAATAATAATAATAATAATAATAATTATTATTAATAATAATAATATCCCGCCCATCTGGCTGGGTTTCCCCAGCCACTCTGGGCGGCATCCAACAGAATATTAAAAACACGATAAAACATCAAACATCAAAAACTTCCCTAAACAGGGCTGCTTACAGATGTCTTCTAAAAGCCAGATAGTTGTTTATTTCCTTGACACCTGCTGGGAGAGCATTCCACAGGGCAGGTGCCACCACCGAGAAGGCCCTCTGCCTGGTTCCCTGTAACCTCACTTCTCACAGAGAGGAGACCTCCAGAAGGCCCTCAGCGCTGGACCTCAGTGTCCAGGCTGAACAATGGGGGTGGAGGTGCTCCTTCAGGTATACTGGGCCGAGACTGTTTAGGGCTTTAAAGGTCAGCATCAACACTTTGAATTGTGCTCAGAAACGTATTGGGAGTCTTTTAGGACTGGTGTTATATGGTCTCGGTGGCCACTCCCAGTCACCAGTCTAGCTGCCGCATTCTGGATTAGTTGTTCTTACTTTCTTAATGCTCTTTGAAGTACCTTTGACTTCTGTGGGAGAGTGAAGCACATGCTTAAATGTGCCACTGATGAATGTGGGGACATTACCCCCCCCAGCTCTTCCATATTGCTCCCCTCACCCACCCACCGGTTTTTGATTGTGTGAAAATAAAAGGACTGTGCCTTGAACTTCCACGAGTTCAGAATCAGAGAAAATGGGCAAGTCTGAGGATGCATGAGAGGAAATGAGGCGGCGCGCATTAAAAGGACCAATTTCCTCTTCCCATTCCCCAATTGCTGTAGAAGGGCTCTTTGGTGACCTTCAGTCTTTAAAGACGAGAGTTGTATATTTAACCACCTTATTTATTTATTGTGGCGGCTGAGCTGCAAAACCCCTGATTTGCATCATAAAAGGGAAAGTACCTCTCGTGTGCAGTGACCTTGGTGCAAACCTGCTCCAAAAGTGTGTGAGGGGGGTGGACATCCTTTAAAACACACAGCCCAGGGGGGAGAGGCAGATGGCTATAAAATGAACTTTAAGCAATGGCTAGAGATTGCTAATCCAGACATGCCAAGCTGAAATGAACACAAAAGGTTAACGTTGATTCGTATGATTGCATAGGCCATTTTATGGGATGCTTTGTACAGTCTCTTTTTCTTCTAATTTTCAACAGGGATTTGAAAGAAATAAGGACCCCCCTCCCAACAAAGTTAATATAGGTAAGGGGTCAGGAGGCAGTGTTGGTATCAGTCAGTTGATAGTCTTGTTATGCTGCCAGTGAAATCTTCAGAAATACCATAAAAGCAAAGCAGCTGTGGAGAATGACCGCTGCTCTTTTAATTGAAGGGGGGGGGAAGCATCATTGCCTGCATTGTAAAAGGCTTCAGAAACTGGCCAATAAATAAAAATAAAAAGCAGTCATTGCAGGACACTTAAAACCAGCAGAAGATAGTCTGCTCACTACCAGTTGTTGTCATATGGGTTTCTTTGGACTTGATCAGCGTGTGATATCCTGACTGCAGAAGTGTCCCAGTGTACGGTGGATGCTTGGGTAGCGAACGTGATCCATGCGGGATGCATGTTTGCAACCCGCAACGTTTGCAACCCGCACCTGCGCATGTGTGGGTTGTGAATCGACGCTTCTGCACATGCGCAAAGCACGATTTAGTGCTTGTGTGCATGTGCGACTTGCCAAAACCTGGAAGTAACCCGTTCCGCTACTTCCGAGTTTCGGCAGTCCGCAACCCAAAGAAATGCAACCTGAAGCATCTGTAACCCAAGGCATGACTGTATTGCTCATAAGGTATGTGTGGTGGTGTTGTGTACAGTGGGGAAATCCATGGCCCTCCAGATGTTACCAGTCTGGCACAGCCCAAGTTTGAAGAAAGATGCACCAAGATGTAGCCTTATTGGAGTTCACCAATTGGGTCTGCGTTGCTCCGGGACAGGAGGAAGGAAGTCAAATGACACCGAGGTTGGTTCAAAAGAGGAGTTTATTCTGCTCTCCGGATAGCAGAAGGCACTTGTGTGGTGAGTCCACAGCAAGTCCAAAGAAATGACAAGTTTCATGCAGTATATATATCCTCTAGACACCCTCTCCCCCTTCCCCAGCCACGTCAGCTTGTACACGCAGGTTGACATCACAGATGTTCCTGCTCTGGCACTCTTAACCATAAAAGGAATTTCCTTCCTGCATTCCTGACCATAAAAGGATATTCCTGTTCCTACTCCTGTCTTGGAGCCAGAGGTCACCATCTCCAAGAACACGCTCTGACACTGTTCCCAGACTGAGTCTGTCCGTCTTTTGTAGTGAGGATATAAGATAAGGCACAGACGCGTCTGTGTCTGTTCTACTGGTAGAGTCAAGGCCAGCCTTGCCGTCACAAACTGATAAAAGAGAGAGTTGTGTTCTTGTTAGGCATTTGCTCAACGGCTCAAGTTTATGCATTTTAGCTAAGGAAAAATAGGGATTTTGGTGTAGTTTAAAAACTGCCTGTACAGTCAGTTTTGGGTTTGGGAAACCCATTCCTTCAAAGACAGTAGTCCTCTGCTGCCTGACCCTCCAGCAATTGGTGTCCAGTTGTGCACCTCTTCTGAACATGGCAGTTTCATGCAGCCAACATAGTTATGGATAGACCTTTCCTTCGGCATTAAGTTTTCCCGTCCCTTCCAAAACCTGACAACTTTGCCTCCTACTTGAAGAGCATGAGCTGAAACTAGGGTTGTGAAGACTCCCAGTTGACACTCCAAGTTCAAGTCAGAGTTTACTTTACTGGGGTCAGTGAAGGCTCACATTGAGACAGGATTGATACACTCCCACAGTGCTAAGTGAGCCCCTACTATATGTGCATATGTTCAGTTTTGTTCCGGGAAGAATCCCAGCTATGAGAGAGGGTTCCAATCAAGGTGTGTGTGTGCACACTGGACATATAGTTCAGGAACACTAGAACACATAAATCAGTTCCAAATGCAAG
This sequence comes from Podarcis vaucheri, assembly GCF_965113315.1. Taxonomy (NCBI): domain Eukaryota; kingdom Metazoa; phylum Chordata; class Lepidosauria; order Squamata; family Lacertidae; genus Podarcis; species Podarcis vaucheri. The sequence continues at coordinate 7,536,488 of NC_138749.1, forward strand.
AAACAGGATCAGGTCAAGAAAGAGTAGATTCTAGCAAGGCAAGGTCAGACAAAGCAGAGCGTTAGTCCAGAAAAACAAGGTCAAAGATTAAAGTCAATCAAGCAAATCAGCTAGCAACCTGGATAGCTCCAAATGGCACCAATGTTAGCAGTCAACTAAGATAATCCCCGCGACGGGGTGAGCTCCCGTTGCTCGGTCCCTGCTCCTGCCAACCTAGCAGTTCAAAAGCATGTCAAATTGCAAGTAGATAAATAGGTACCACTCCAGCGGGAAGGTACACAGCATTTCCGTGCGCTGCTCTGGTTTGCCAGAAGCAGCTTAGTCATGCTGGCCACATGACCCGGAAATTGTATGCCAGCTCCCTCGGCCAATAAAGCGAGATGTGCGCTGCAACCCCAGAGTCGGTCGCAACTGGACCTAATGGTCAGGGGTCCCTTTACCTTAAGTTAAGCATGAATGTTATTCTAAAAAGCAAACTTTTGTATGTGTGATGGCCTGGGAATCAGATTCAGAGGCTGAACCAGAGGAATCCCAGCCTGCACAGGAGTCCCCGCCTCCAGGGCCGGCTGAGCTGGGGCAGGGCCTCGATTCTGAAGTGCCTGCACCTGTGCTGGATCCTCAGGAGCAGGCACCAGGTGAATCCTCTCTGGCTCCGGAGGTGATTGAAGACAGAGTGCCTACAGGTGCGCCTCTCCCCGCCCTGTCAGGTGAAGGTGAGTCTCCCCCTGGGTCCGTTAACCCTCCAGCCTCTCCTGAGCTGCAGAGGCTCAGGGCAGAGAGGCGGAGGGAACTGGTTTCTCCCAGGAGGAGTGCTCGCCTTAAGGCCAGGAGAGGCAGGTCTCCTGGGGGCCGGGACCGCCCCTGGCCTCAGAGAAGATAAAGGCGAGTCAGCCCGGTCCCAGGTTGCAGGAGCAACGTTGTTGAAGAGCTGTTTCGGCCAGCACCCTGTCCTGTTCCTCGAGAGTGCCTGTCCTTGCCCTGCTCCTCGCCCTGGACCCCGCTTCGCCCGTGGAGGACTGTCTGCCGACCCTCGACTCAGGTCCTGGACCTCGCCCCATGGTAACCTCCCCCTGGGACCAGCACAGTATGTTTAACCCCACTCCGAGTGAGAAGAGCCTCTACTCTGAAAGGGTTGCAGACTGTTTTTAGGAGCTGAGGTGTAGCTTCTTCTATAAGAAGGTAAAGCTAAAGGACCCCTGACAGTTAAGTCCAGTCACGAAAGACTCTGGCGTTGCTCCGCTCATCTCACTTTACTAGCCGAGGGAGCCAGTGTTTGTCTGCAGACAGTTTTTCCGGGTCATGTGGCCAGCATGACTAAGCCGCTTCTGGCGAAACCAGAGCAGCGCACAGAAACACTGTTTACCTTCCTGCTGAAGCGGTACCTATTCATCTACTTGCACTTCAAACATGCTTTCAAACTGCTAGGTTGGCAGGAGTTGGGACTGAGCAACGGGAGCTCACCCCGTTGCGGGGATTTGAACCGCTGACCTTCTGATCAGCAAGCCCAAGGCTCAGTGGTTTATACCACAGTGCCACTGAAAAGGGTCATGAGACCTCTTTAGGCATCAGGAGCTCCTCTGCTGATGGACATTTTGAGGAGTCAGGAGCATCAAAGGCTGTTTCAGAGGGTGCATTTTCCTCCTAGTCTGAGTTGTCCTTTGAATCCATGACCGTAAGGATGAGGAGTCAGAGCACTGGGTCATGGCATTACCTCTTCTGATGTTTACAAGAAGGAACCTCATTGGCCCCTTACAGCTGGCAGTTTCAGTGGCTTCTGGTCATTTCAAGAAGCCAGTTCAAGAAGTGCAGAGTGTCAGTGTGCGTTTGCTTTGAGGACTCAAACAACCGTGTGAACATCTTTGTTTGGTGAATTCTTAAACTGCCATACCCTTACGCTGATTCAAATGCAGACCGTCTATCCATTATAAAGCCTATGAATGAGGATATGAGATCATATTTTTTTTACATTATTCATCCAAGTGCAGATTTTGAACCTCTGAAAGAACATACGTTGAAGCAAAAATAATAATAATTCCTCATTGATTCATCCATCCAGTTCTAATTTTGAAAAACAAAACCAGCATCTCTCACCCCCTTCCTTCCTCTCTTTGAACAATGAAAGTCTCCCAAAAAAACCAAGATTATTGTCAAATGGTTGTCAGCATAATTATGGAGGTTTTGTGAAATAAACTCCCACCAGGCTCTCTGATAATTAAACTGTTCTCCCCCCTCCACACACCCAGCCTTATGTTCCTTTGTACACAACTAGATTATTGTTCATTAATTTCAACTTCAGCCATTTGTCACAATATGCACCACTGACAAAGACTTATGCTGAAGCAATTGAACAAAGCAATCTTTACACAATTGAGAAGGGTGTGGAATGTTTACATGGGAGGCAGACTCAAGTCAACAGAAAACAGCCTTCAAGGAAATGGAAATGGTTGCTCATTTTCTGACTGTCTGTGCTGGTACCAAGTCAAAGTGAAGAGGTTCATGACACAGAGACAATACTGCTTCTAAGCCGATCTGAGTCTTGTTGCTCCCTGGATGGGAGTCTTCCTAAGAAACCTGTGTATGCCGCCTTGAGCTCCCTAGAAGAAAGGTGAGATATAACTGAATATTTTCTTGCTGGTTCATCTCAGTTAGCATTCTGCTCCCTAGTGATCATTGGTCAGATGTCTACCAGCCATGACGGCTATGTTCTGCCTTCCATTGTTGAAGGCAGTATGCCTCTGAATACCAGTTGCTGGGAATCACAGGCAGGAAGAATGCTGTTGTGCCCAGATCACCCTTGTGGCCTTCTCATAAGCATCTAAGAACAGGGTGCTATGGGTCATTTCTTATTTTTTTCTATTTCTTATTCTTATGGTCTTGAATGCCTTTGGCTGCTCAGAAATGAAGGATACAACCACCCTTTGTTCTTTATTTCCAGCATCTGGCCCTAAGAAATGCAATGCCACTGAATACCGGTTTTATGTATAGTGGTCTTCTCCAACCTAGAGCTCTCTAGAGATTTTGGATTGCAACTCCTATCATCCCTGACCACTGGTCATGCTGGCTGGAGCCATAGTCCAACACCTCTGAAGACCATCAGTTGGGGAAGGCTGTTCTATAATGCTATTCTCCTTGAAGACTAGACAGCTCAGTTGGTTAGAGCATACTGCTGATGATGCCAAGGTTGCAGGTTCGATCCCCACATGGGACAGCAGCATATTACTGCATTGCAGGGGATTGGACTCATGGTCCCTTCCAACTCTACGATTCTACTCTTGCTTTTGAATGGAAAGTTGTGTTTGTATGTGTATTGTCAGGAATATGCCCCCCACCCCCGAGCGCAGTGGAAGAGTCGGCCCAGAAATTGTGCTAAGTGAGCAAGGGGCTGACTCTGCAAATGAGAGCTGGCTGTCTAGAGTCTAGACAGTCTAGAGTCTAGAAAGGGCAGTCTGGGCCCCCTCCTTCCCAAGGAAGCCGCTGCAAGCTCCCAAGGAGAGGAAGAGTTGGAAGGTGGCCAGAGCATTGCCAGGCAACCAGCAGATAAGCCAGAGTCTAAGGTTGTGTCTTCTGGGAGTGGGGAGGAGATAGACCAGCAGTTTAGTCCCTGTACTAGGAGACTGGAGAAGCTCAGAGAACAACGGAAGGGAAGGAGGAGAAAGGCGGGATTTTGGCGTTCTTCCTGTTGGGGGCAGGAACAAGGAGTCAGACTGATCAACCACTGTTAATGAGAGCAGTTGGGAAGCCTTGCTCTGGATGTGTTTCTCTTGTAAATAAACGTACATAAAACAGTCAGAGAGCCTTTGCTGCTTATCAGGCCGCTTGCCTGCCAGGGATCGTTATAATTATGTTATTATGGAGTAAGCTTGTGAGATCTTTAGAACTTGAAGCAGAAACTCTCCCACAGTGATCTACTGGATGCATAAGAAATAAGGTGTTCTCTCAAGCTTGAGAAATTCAAGGACAAAAAAAATGACACATCACCAATTTTTCCTATTTTTCTCAGGGGCCCACAAAGTTTTTGAGCCAGCATAAACCGGAGTCATGATCAGGCATTTCTTTACTGGCTCTAGAGGACTCAGTTTCACACAGAGTGAATTATACTTTGCTCCTCTCCTTTAGTTCCTTGGCCCAGGATTTTCATTTTTGCAACTCGAGAATGAAACCACGGCTTCTGAAACACAGCAAGACACTGAAACCCCCTTGTGTTTTTTTCAAACAAATGCACAGCGACAAAGAATACAGGAAAATAAAAGAGTGGAACAGAGGGGATTTTTATTGCCCCCATTTCTACATTTCTCTTCCAAAACAAAACAAAAACTGTCAACAATCCTTATTCATCCACGTGGAGATTCTAGACAGGAACCCCATTCCGATAACTTTTATTTCTTCAAAGTGCCATTTTAAAAGTAGAAACCGAAGCACAGTAAATCACCAAAGGAACATACAGCCCCCCAGAGGGCTAAAACTCTCGGAATCCAACATTATTATTATTTTATTTTATTTATAAAAATGTATCCAGGCCCATTGCCAAAAAGGAATTAATTTCCAGTGGCTTTATGGACGTGCCTCAAGTGTATGATAAGCAGTATGGTTTTCAATGCAGTCACCCGGTTACAGGTAGTCAGATCTCTGCGTTTCACACCTTTTAATCTGAAATGCAGCCCATCTGTGAAAACAAAAACCTCAAACAATTCAAGGGTCAGTTTGTGTTGGTCTGTCAGTTTGCATTCATTTCAAAGGGACTTGATCAAGCCTTTGCTTCGCATCAAAGGCTTGTTTGGGTGTGCATTTGAAGAAGTGTGCATGTTGCCACAATCCTACGATTGCTGCTGAAAAGGAGGTTCCATTAGTGCAAGGATTTCTGCATGTGCAGTGGGAATTTCCCCCTCCCTTTACCCCACACATGCTCTCTACCCTCCCCAGATTTTCCCTAAAAGGTTGGAGGAAGCTCTGGAACAGATTTAGGAGGTGCGCAATGGAAGGAGTTGGGAAGAGAGCAGAAAACCTTGCACAGATGAAACATTCACTTTAGCGCTGCATCGGATTTTATGGCATGGGACTTATTCCAAGGAAGTGGGTATAGGATTGCAGTAAAAGAATTTCATGAGCAAATAGAGCAGGGCTTTGTTGCTGTTGTTTAGTCATTTCTGACTCTTTGTGACCCCATGGACCAGAGCATGCCAGGCACTCCTGTCTTGCACTGCCTCCCACAGTTTGGTCAGACTCATGTTAGTAGCTTCGAGAACACTGTCCAACCATCTCGTACTCTGTATGGTGTGGTGGTTAGAGTGTCAGACTTGATGTTGTTGTTGTTTAGTTTTGTAGTTGTTTAGGATTGCAGTAAAAGAATTTCATGAGCAAATAGAGCAGGGCTTTGTTGCTGTTGTTTAGTCGTGCCCAACTCTTTGTGACCCCATGGACCAGAGAACACCAGGCACTCCTGTCTTCCACTGCCTCCTGCAGTTTGGTCAAACTCATGCTGGTAGCTTCGAGAACACTGTCCAACCATCTCATCCTGTGTCATCCCTTTCTCCTTGTGTCCTCCATCTTTCCCAACATCAGGGTCTTTTCCAGGGAGTCTTCTCTTCTCATGAGGAGGCCAAAGTATTGGAGCCTCAGCTTCAGGATCTGTCCTTCCAGTGAGCACTCAGGGCTGATTTCCATTCAGAATAGATAGGTTTGATCTTCTTGCAGTCCATGGGACTCTCAAGAGTCTCCTCCAGCACCAGAATTCAAAAGCATCAATTCTTTGGGGATCAGCCTTCTTGATGGTCCAGCTCTCACTTCCATACATCATTACTGGAGAAACCATAGCTTTAATCAGGCCAGAAAAGGATCCTAATTTAGGCAGCAAGGGCAGTTCTCTCAAGCCACAGCCCCCTGCCTCATTGCTGATGTCATATACTACGACAGGTGTGAAGCAGCTAAATGTTTGGCTGCCATTGTTTTGACGTTTGTTTGCAAGCTCTCCTCCCTCTGGTCTCCCTGAACTAGGAGAGGCATGAAAAACGTGGAGGAGAGGTTGGTTTCACACAGACGAGTGCTTGGGGAAAACCCTAGAGAGGAAGGAACTTAGACGGCTGTGGGGAGGTGGGGACTTTCAGCCTTGGCGACTGAACCATGGGTGATCCAGGCGATGAGCTGCTGTGCTCATAAGGCCTGACCCTCTGCCAAGTCTGTGAAGATCTCCAACTTGAACAGTGTTATTTACTGCCAGCTTGTTCCTGAAAGGAACTGGGTGTGGGGGGGGGAGGAGAGAATTGGAGTGAGGTACTGGATTGAGTATGCAGTTTCTGAGGATCTCAGCCAGCCAACCCAAAAACTGCAGCCACTGTGCAGCCAACAGTCAGGGATTATGGCAGTTGCAACCTCTAACTTCTAGAGAGCATTATTAATTAATTATTAGGGACGCGGGTGGCACTTTGGGTTAAACTGCAGAGCCTAGGGCTTGCCGGTCAGAAGGTCGGCAGTTCGAATCTCCGTGACGGGGTGAGCTCCCGTTGTTTGGTCCCAGCTCCTGCCAACCTAGCAGTCCGAAAGCATGCAGTGCAAGTAGATAAATAGGTACTGCTCCGGCAGGAAGGTAAACAGTGTTTCCGTGCGCTGCTCTGGTTCACCAGAAGTGGCTTAGTCATGCTGGCCACATGACCCAGAAGCTGTACTCTGGCTCCCTTGGCCAATAAAGCGAGATGAGCGCCACAACCCCAAAGTCGTCTGTGAATGGACCTAACGGTCAGGGGTCCCTTTAACTTTACCTTTACCTAATTAATTAATTAATTGAATTTATATACCACCCTATACCCGGGGGTCTCAGGGCGGTTCACAGAAGAATATCAAAATATAAAACCACAAAATATATACCAGGTAATCGAAATAAATGCAACAACCCAATAACCCCCCACCCCCTGAAAAACCCCTCCATGTTTTAAAAGGGCATTAGGTTCATTTACATTCTGGAAATGCTGCTTTCATTCATGTCACTTGTGGTCTTTTCCATTCAAATGTGATGCCTCCTAACAAGTTTGGGAAGAATGGCTGCTTGCCTTTATTAACTCAAACGCAACTTGTACAGTGCAGGAAATGTAATCCAACCCCCTCCGCCTCGACAGGCTGCTTGTCATAGAATGGCCTTATTTGATTAACTTGCCCCTTTGGTGGTGCTCATGATCTCATTATATCTTTAATGATAAAAATCCCCATCTGCTGCGTGCTATTCTGTATTACCTTAAAAGGGATTCATTCATTTTCCGCTTGTCACTCGTGTAATTGGATAAATATTTAACGGGAGAGGTTTGATTAAATTTCTACTAAAACTTAGTTCGCCTCTAGTGACACCTTAAAAGTTGGTCCCTTGGCCAGCAGTGGGGCAAACTGACACACCCAATGAAGTTTCTTTGAAGTCAGTGAGAAAGCTCTTTGAGTTGCCTTATACTTACGTAGATCATTAATCCCTGGGCTGGAAATAGCAGGAATAATTTCCTGGCAGTAAGAGTTGTTTGACAGTGGAACTGACTCCCTCAGAAGGTTGTGGTCTCTCCTTCCTTGAAGGTTTTAAAGCAGAGGTTGGATGGCCATCTGCCATGGATGCTTTGGTTGAGATTCCTGCATCACCAAGACAAGGTGATGATCCAGCGAGTGGGTCTACAATTATATGAGCCCAATAGCATTGTAAGGGATGCGGGTGGCGCTGTGGGTTAAACCACAGAGCCTAGGACTTGCCGATCAGAAGGTTGGTGGTTTGAATCCCCACGATGGGGTGAGCTCCCGTTGCTCGGTCCCTGCTCCTGCCAACCTAGCAGCTCAAAAGCACATCAAAGTGCAAGTAGATAAATAGGTACCACTCCAGCGGGAAGGTATATGGCGTTTCCGTGTGCTGCTCTGGTTCACCAGAAGCGGCTTAGTCATGCTGGCCACATGACCCAGAAGCTGTACGCCGGCTCCCTTGGCCAATAAAGCGAGATGAGCGCCACAACCCCAGAGTCGTTCACGACTGGACCTAATGGTCAAGGGTCCCTTTACCTTTAATAGCATTGTACCCATTTGTGGAATCCAGCAATTGGTATTCAGAGGGATGTCTACCCTGTCCCTACCCATGGATAAGTGAAACTACATATTAACAGGGATGGAGGGATGGGTGTAGGGCAGAACATGATATAGGGAGGCTGTTTTCAGCAGCCATCTAAACAGTCTGCTCTCTAACATGCAGTTAGGCTTCTGTTGTTCAAATGAATTGGTCTGGCTCGCTGGAACTATGCCTTCAGAATTGTTCGTTCTTCAAAGTCATATTTCCTCCTCTCTCTTGAGGCAACATAACTTTGGAAACATTCTAGAGGGCGATGAAGGGGGCGGGAGAGAATGGAAAAGAAAAGGAGACCAAACCATAACTCCACACAAATCCTTTGCCACCTCAGCCCTTGGTAATCTATCTCCATAAACTCAGCTGGCAACAAATGGAGATAGAGGCAGCCTTTCACCAAAATCCACCTGCAGGGGCCAAAAATGAAGGAAAATTGTTTCTGTCTGGAGCAGATGAGAACTGGGAAGCAGTTGGGGGACAGTAAGGAGAAATGGGCTGTGTTTTTCCACAGTAGGGGTGAGGAAATTTACTGAGCCCAGATGTTAGCATTGCAGGGCCTCATAAAAAAGCTTGTCCTGAGTTTTCTGTGGCTTACAGGGGTGACTCTTGAAACTGGAGAACTAATTTTGAAGAAAAACAGTTTGCCCATCATTTGGACTGTTAAATTTAAAACTTTGCAATAGTAATCATGATGATGACGACGACTTAGTACAATTGGAATTTGGCTGTCCCAGGGCTAATTCGTATGGTGCTCAATTAGCATAACTGAATCCAGAGGTTCCAGCTTATGAGGGTGATTGAGGAGGCAGATGACACGCATGTGACGTCCTGACATCACGTGCGATATCATGATGTCACATGTGTGACCTCCTGACATTGGGAGGAGCCAGAGGTGGAGCCAAACCCAGTGGGCGCATTTGCATTTCAGAACTTACATATTCAGGGATTCCCCCACTGCCTCCTTTACACTCCATCACCACCCTGACCCTGTAAATCATCACCATCACCATCAAGCACTCACTATTGTTGTGCAAGTCATCCTAGAGAGGGCTCTCTCTGCAACCAGCCTCCTCCTCTCAATATATCACCTTTTGTGAGCGTTGTGACATCCTCTCAACCAATTGAAGTTCTTTATTTCCTCTCCCCACCAATCCCAGAGAGGTAGGTGTGTGTGTGTGTGTGTGTGTGTGTGTGTGTGTGTGTGTGTGTGTATTCTGGAGGAATCTTGATGTGTTTTTAAACAAATGGCTGCATGAGTTTGTAACTGAGTTGGATTTTTTTTCTTTTTGCATCAATTTTCACAAAGGAAGATTAAACAAAACACAGCAAATTGAACAAATTAAGGCAAATTACACATAACTGAACTGAAAAGAGATGCATTGATTTGAATCGGATTAAACATCACCATCAAGGCTCTCAAAGGAAGGATATACAAATTTGAATATCAAAGGAGTGAATGTTTGAATTTTATTAGTGGGCTGATTAAAAATATCTTTGTGCTTCAGCTGTGGGACAGGGATTTTCATGTAACAAAGATTTGTTGCTGATGCTCCAAAAGCTTTACTTCCAGTATTCTCTCTCATTAGGAAGGCGCAATATAGGTTTAGTTACAACCTTCTACCAGCCTGCTGAGAGAACATATTCTGTGGTTGCTTTGCACAATCAGGTGACATGCATATGCAAGTGTTAAATCTATACTTGCTCTTTCTGACCTCCATTCATTCCATTTTGGAACAGAACCCACATGCCTGTCACATGCTCAGACAGCAGAAATGCTCTATTCAAACATCCAATCAAATGTGGTGTGGAGACTGGGGCATGTCACAATGTCCCCATGCATGCCAGCCCCATCTCTGCACTCACAAACTATGTTCATGACAGTCAGGATCTGATGAATTTGTTAGGATTTTCCGTTCCACCTTAAGTACAGGCATGATTGTTGTGTGTCACATGCCTGTTTACGGGTACTTCTGTTTGTGTATAGCTTTTGCTTTCGCTGCTTGCTTTGGACATGATGGGGAGAAGACGTGTTTTCCTTTTGTCCTGAGGTATGCTGAATAAACTGCTTGTAAATATACTCAACACAGCCTCTCCCTGCCACTTCTGTTTGTGCGTTATCTCTGCTGAGTTGTGTGCTCCAGTTTCTGAAGGCTTCTGAAGCTCGGGTCACAGTTTCATGCTGATCCAAGGACTGGAGATCGCCCGGCACGCTAGCCAGTGGGCTGGGGCCAGCTGGGGGCCTGCCAATTGCCCCCAATTCCTTGGCTGCATCCCAACAGAATTATAGTTCCATAGAGTTGGAAAGGATACCATCCGATCCTCTGCTGAATGCAGAAACTTCAGGATGCAACTAGAGCTGTACATGCCTCTCCTGATCCAGTTCAGGGTCTGATCCAGCTCTTTGGAGTGGCCCCAATCCAACCCAGGACAATCTGTTGTTGACACAACCCAGATCCATGGCCTGACCTTATTTGGGATGTCTGTGCAGTGTTTAAGTAAGGTTTTAAATTCTAGCTAAACAGGTGGTTGGGAGCAGGTGGTTCAGGCAGGCAGCTTGCATCCCCTTCTCTCACCTCTCCTTGTTGCCAGGCCAGCAAGATCACATCTTAACCACAAATTTCTTCAGAAGGTTTAAGCAAGCTGCTATCTCTCGGTAACCTGCAGTTTAAAAAAAGGATGTTGTACTTTAGAGTGTCTTTGAGAGAATGATTGAGATAAACTTATGAAAGTTGATTTGATAAGACTGTAATCCTTTCCACATTGCTCTCTTAAGATGGGGTGTGCAACAAGGTGGTCACCAAATGTTGGTGGACTACAACGTCCATCGTGAGTCCCATCAAGGCTGACTTGAGTCCCATCAGAGGAAAAGGTGGAGTATAGATAAACATACCATCACCCCTGTCCATTGGCAAAGCATACTGGCTGGGGTTTATGGAAATTGATCCAAAAACCTCTGGAGAACATTCTGTTGACGACCCCTCTTCTTAAGCCCCAGGTCTCATTTCTTTTGCTGATCTTAAATTTGCACTGTTCTGAAAACGTCTCTGAGATGGAACGATTCACACTGGACGTTTGAATATTGTCTACACCAACTTCATTTATTAAACAAAGGAACTACTAGACATCCTCTCTTCCCCAGAGAGAACTTCACTGACCAAAGGTTGCAAAGCATAAAATAAAATATGGAGGGAGGATGCTGGCATTCATTGCCCGATATTTCAATGACTAATTTATAGGGGATGCACATGCCATGATGTTGAGAGATGACCTCAGCAATTACTGTCCTTCCTGCCATCTGCACACTCCACTAGAAAACGTTAGATACCTTGTCCATCAAGTAAAATAAACAGCTCCTCTCATGAAGAGACCTAAAGAATACCCTATAAATCATAGCTGTCAGAAATGCTGGTAACACGGCTGAAGACAGAAATCAATCCAAAACTCATTAGTTTGTCTGACAAGTCTTTAATCTCATATTGTTTCATGCCAACCTGGACAACTTTGGTGGAAGGGACCCATGCAAAACAGCGGCTGGGTTTCCCATTACAGAATGTATGGCAATGATTACAACTTAATCTTGTTTCTCAAACCTTCTCCCTTTTCATTCTTCCTTGTTCAGTAGGTCTTGGGAGAAGGTATTGACTCCTACCCAGTTTACCCTCTGGCTCATGGAATCGATACGTCATTGTTACTGCATTCGATAGTTTTGCAGGGCTCTGCTTCTGCCATTTTTCAACACTCTCCTGCAGTTGTATTAAGCTAAGCAGGACAAACAGTGCAGATTAGATCATCTCTTGTATTGTTTGGTGAGGTGGCTAATAAAAAGAAAACGGGTTATTGGTTTTTTGTCAGATGGGGAGTGAAATGTTAGAAAGCCGCAGGCGCAGGATCACACTACATATCCCCCTAGTGCACATTTCAGAAGAGCAGTTATTGTCAAGGGACCCTGATTCAACTGCAATCGAAAGAAAGAAAGAAAAAGAAAGAATCTGAGACCATGGGACTATCGTAGAGTTCTTAGAATAAATTATAGAACATATTGCAAAAATCAACTTTGTTTGAAAATATTATCCTTGGAAATTTAGCATTGAATGAGTTGCTTTGATTAAAAAAATGACACAGTTACATGCCGGAGGCAGGTGGGTTCTGTCAGGAGCTTGTCCTACTCTCGAGTAGGACCCTGGCAGAGACACATGCCTGACTGGCATGTTCGCTCCCTCCTGGTCTTTCATTCAGGAGCTTCAAAAGCTTTCTTCAGCCCGAACATCACAGCGACCGATGCCAACCGACACCGGCACACTTAAGGACCCGCAGAGTCTTCGCAGCTTGCGTAACAGACCCCAGCAACTCAGCATTTTGGCTAATCTACTTTATTTACATATAAACACATATGGAGCACTGCAACATGGCTCCCTCTCTCTCTAGCATCAGACAGCAAAGAGAAAAAGAACAAAGGACAACAGTCCCACTTCATGGAACACAGTAACACAAACATCCTGTCTCCGTCACTTCCCACTCTGTGGAGTCAAAACATATACCGTCATGTGATAAACAAAAATCCCATGACTGCAGTCATGGAGCAGGAATTCTAACAGGCTCAACACTCAGCTACACTGTCAGGAACTGACTCTGAATACCAGTTACTCGAATACACAAATAGACAGAGCACAGTAGCACTTACATCCAGCTAGCAAGTATCTGATTGGCCACATGTGAGAACATGAAGCTGGATTAGAGGGGCCATTGGTCAGATCGAGAAGGCTCTTCTTTTGTTCTCATGTTCTAATTCTCACCCTCCTCGAGAATTACTCCTTATTTATAAAATGGCAGACCATATATTTCCCCTGACCATCCATTCAAATGCATCCAGCCGTCCTTTGTGCTGGCATGCTGTTTTTGAGGTTGTACTGTTCTTGGTTGACATCCTCGTGTATCTGTTCAGTGCTGTCAGTCACAGTGCATCATGGCTTATGTGGTTTCCCGGTGCTACATACACTGTAACTCCATGTGCATGTGGAATAAAATGGCATCGGTGAAAGGACTGTTGCACCTGATTTTACTGCAGACTATAATTCAGGATTCTAGACAAATCACACTAGCTAATTATAAATGACATACAATACCATATCTAGGCTGTGTGTGTGTGTGTGTATGTGTGTGTGTGTTTTGAAACTCAAAGTTATTGGGGAATTCTCTCCATTCTTGACCTGGTGACGAGGTTAATCTTGTTTGAATTAATGTAGTGCACTGTCTGCACCTTTGAAAAATGTTCAGAAACTTCAACAGATCAAGAGTGTCCTAAATGAAGCTGGATATTAGGGACACATGGCAGTTACACTGGCTTTTAAGCTCAGTGTAACAAAGACTCATAGAGTTGGAAACGACCTGAAGTGCCATCTAACCCAACCCTCTGCAATACAGGAATCTTGACTAAAGCATCCGTGACAGATGAACAGCCTGATAATATTCTGAAGCCTGTGAACACTTTCTGAAGTCCTCTTGCATACTACTAGGACCAGTCTCTTCACCTCTGAACTTCTTCAATGATGCACAACTTAGCAGAGTGGTGCAGCTTTTCCTAGGCAATGATCGAGAGTGCTCAGTCAGGACGACAGTCAGGAACAAAGCTGACGACTAGTAACTTGATTTTGTAGTTTATTATATATGGCAGTAAACTCACAAACTATATACAAGTTACTATATACAGACACAAACTTCAGCACTCTCCAAGCACTCCAAAAAACTCCTAACTAGCCAAACAATGTCATAGGTCATGCTGCCTATATGCGAGACCTCAGCCATTCACCAAGCTGTTACTAGGTGTCCTTATCTCCAGGCAAATTTCTCCCGTGCTCTGTCTCCCTAGCCTGTAGACAAAACACTAATTGCTCCCTTGCCAAGCTGCACGTAGACTATGAACCCCAACACACCCAACCTCTGCTTAAAAACCACCAAGGAAGGAGAGGCCCCAACCTCCCGATGAAGACTCTTCCAGTGTCATAAAGTTCTTCCTGGGGTTTAGTTAGAATCTCCTTTCTTGTAACTTGAAGCCACTGGTTCAAGTCCTACCCTCCAGAGCAGGGGAAAACAAGCTTGCTCCATCTTCTATGTGCTTGTGATAAGTTTTCAAGCCCTCAGTGGTTACCTGAACATCCTCCCCCCCCACCCTGTATGAATGGGTAGTACAGAATCTTCCCATCCCCCATCAAAATTTGTGAATCTATTTAGCAAGGCTGAGGAGAGGGCCTTCTCACACCTGGGTATCACAGCTCCCCATCTAGAGAGAGGCTCATCTTGGTTCCATTTCATTCCATCAGCTAAAGTCTTCTCTATAGTATATAGCAAATGTTGAGGAACCAAGCTTTCCCCCTTGAGGGCCATTTTGCTTCATGAGACACCTTGCAGGGGCCACTGCATAACTGATGTCCTTGCTTTGTGATGGTTGTCTCTCAATCCTGCATGTCAGTGTTGAAGGAGAAGGGGCAGCTTATGAATTTTTGACTTGAGGAATGGGATAGAAGAGCATTTATTGAGTAAGTCCATAGACCATAGCAGAAGACTTGAGGAATGTGCGTTGCCATCGCCTCGCTTCATTGCTCGAAAATGATTCATGCTGTTATTGGGCAATAATTATATTGTGCTTTCTAGTGTGGATTCAGTAAAAATAAACGCTGCATGGATGAATTAGAACCTACAACTGCAGGCAAAGAAACATATTGATTCACAATTATCTCTTACTTCAATCTCTGTCCTTTGAAAAAATTGTTTGCATTTCTAGTTAAAAAAAGAAGGTGGTTCATTTAATTGTTTAAAAATGCTGTTCTGTATTTTGAACAGGGTCGTAATAACTGTAGCAGCTATCATTGCCCAAGGGAGGAAATTAGCAGCGCAGACCTTCCACCTCTCTCTTGAAAGGAAAAATAATAATAACGACAGTGCAGCTGTTACAGATTCAATAGAAATGTTAGGGAACTATGATCCACTCTGGACTTCCTGGGTGCCAAATATATTTCTATAAAGGCATGGCCAGCAAAGCATTCTTTTGTAGAAATAGTGGGAATTTGGGAGTTGTAGAGACATGCCAGAGCTGGGCTGCAAAGAAAATGAAAAAGGATGGGAGAATACCCCAAAATCCGAGGGCATCTAGCTTCTGTACACATATCCTAAGTTTAGCTGAGCAATGGGAGAAGGAATAAAAACAGGAATTTGTACAATTTGTATCTTTATAAATATCCCCTGGGTGGGGAACAGCTTTCAGCTCAAAGGCCACATTCCCTCAAATACAACCTCTGCCTGTCAGTGGAGGGTGGAGTCAGGGTGAAAAGCCGGCAGGTAGTCAGCAGGTAGAAAACAATAAGTTATGCTGAGCAAGTTGGTGTTAACGTTTTATTAGCAAAAACAGGATATACACAGGAGTGTCATGCCTAATGGGTATAGCAACACATCTCCAGCAGGTCCTGCTGAGACTGAAGGGCCCCACCTCCCCATAGCCACCTAAGTCTCTTCCTCCCCAGGTTTTCCCCCAAGCAACCCTGAGACGGCACCTGCATGATGCTAATTTTTCCTCCGCCCTCTTCATGCCTCTCCTGGTCCTGGAAGACCAGCGGGGGGTGGGGAGCTTGTCACAGCAGGATGGGGAGACACACATGCCTGTTCCTCAGCCGGGCTCATCTCTGGCTCCTGGCCTCTCTCCTCTTCTGCTTCCCTAGACTCTCTGCCACTTCTCTAGACTCTCTGCCACAGACTCTCCCTGCTCACTAAGCCTTGTTACCTCTTCAGTTTCTGACACCTCCTCCTCCCAGTCTTCTCCCTCTTTCCCCTCTGACCAGTCATCATCATCCCTTGGAGGATAAAGCTGTGCGTGCCTTACAACTTGTCTTGCATCCTCATAATTACTCTGCTGTCCTCAAGCCTGGTTGGGGTAGTAATGGGATAAACATTTTTAAAAAGTATATATTCAGAGAGATTCAGAGTAAAATGCTGGTGAATTTTCCTGGTGATTTTTTTCTTTAAAAAATGCATACTGATATCGAAATACGGAGCACTGAACTGAAGAGTGAGAAAATGAGAGAGACAAAAATTGACAGGTTTGCTCATCCCAAGGCAGAGGACATTATCCCATTGCTAATATGGATGTAAAATTCATTTGTTGGTCCAACTGGATTCTGGCCATTGGAGGGACCATCTTATTTTTTTTCCTAGAGAGCAAAAGGAATGTCTTGAGCCAGCTGTGTCCAGTTTGATCCAAGTCCCATCGAATAAACTTTTGGAAAACACACTGAAAATAACTTTTCCTTTTCCTTGCGCATTTTAAATTGCCACCAGCCTCATGTGCATTCCCTTTCAGTTCCAAAAACATTGATTTCTTTCCCTCTTTTTTAAAGCCGAACATGACATCCACCTGTTTATTGTTAACTACAACAAAGCCACAGGTATGAATCATGAATGATCTCGGTTAGCTTGTCTGTAATAGAGGATTAGCCTGGCTGTAAAACCTTCTAGGCAGAAATTGTATAAATTATTCTTTTCCAAATACTCGGCTGTATATCTGGAAGCTGTTAGCTCATGAATCTTACAACATGAACATGAGATTGGGTTATGATTAGGCATAGCTCAGAATTGCTATGGATTTTTGCAGCTTGCACAATAGCAAGCTTATGCTGCCCCAGCTGTTACAGGTCACAGAGACGGTTTCAGAGACAGCATTGCCTAGTGGGCAGACTGTTGTGTTTGGATTGGTATAGAACTGCTGGTGAGTTCTGCAAAACTGGATCTTTTGGTCCCTTGAAATGCGTAGTTTCAAGCTCAGGTCTCATGACTCTAATGCATTCATTTGGGGGAGAGGACAGTGGTACTTCCTTGGTGAGAGAAGTTGAGTCCAACCCTACTCCGGGGGCTAGGACCTGTACTAGTGGATTTAACTTCCAAGAAAGGAGATTCCAACTAAACATCAGGAAGAACTTTGTGACTTTAAGAGCTGTCTGACAGCGGAATGGACTCCTTTGGAAGTTGGTGGACTCTCCTTCATTGAAGGTCTTTAAGCAGAGGTTGGCTAGCCATCTGTCATGATCTAGATGAGATTTCTGCAATACAGGGGGTTGGACTAGAATCAACCTTTCTTAACCTGTCGGTCCCCAGATGTTGTTGAACTACAACTCCCCCCCCTAGCTAGCAAGGCCAGAGCTCGGGGATGATGGGAGTTGTAGTCCAACAACATCTGGGGACCTACAGGTTGAGAACCACTGGACTAGATGAATCGTGTGGTACCTTCCAACTCTATAATTCTATGAGCCTATGACACTTCCTCCAGCTCCTATCCTCGGTCTGCTGATTGGCCAGCCAACTCCCCTGTCATTGTGAGAACATCACTCTCAGAAGGCAGGGTGGCCTTGGTGACCTCTTCCTCCTCCCCTTTTGGGATAACTGGCAATAGCAAGGCAGGGCCCCTGTCCAAGTCATGCTTGGGCTGTCCCTCCATCCCAGATTGCCAACTCTGCCCCATCATTCTTGGCATCATGGGGCCCATGACATCATGCTGGGCAGTCCCAATACATTTTGGCACCTGAGGTAAACCACAAAATACATAACCAAAAACAACAACAACAACAACAACAACAAGCCAACACAACACATTTTAAAGGGGCATTGGATGTCAATCAGCCAAAGGCCTGGTTAAAGAGAAATGTTTTTGCCTGGTGCCCAAAAGGTGTATAAAACAGATTGAAATGAAAATACCAAATTCTCCTACGAAGAGGAGACTATTGTGGAGTTGTTGATGAGATCTCTGGATTACATCTCATTTCATTCCTGTGTCCAAACCAGTTTAGAAATGAAGAATTCCTTGTTGGGTTGGCATGTTTTATTACTACATATTGTCTTGCTGTTTTTGTTAATAACATAGGCTATTTCTTATATTGTTCATGACTCCCACTGCTTTTCTCTGTATTTTTTATCTCCATGGTGAGAGCACTCTGTCCTCTGCATTGAAAACGAGAGTGGTGAAAGTGTTTAAATTTAGGCTGGAAGTGCCAATAAGAACGTCTGTGCTGTGTGTCTAACTCTTGTCATTTGCTATCTCTCTGATTGCAAGAGAGCGGCATTTTTGGGTGGGTGAAATTTCCACATCTGCTAGGTCTTTAGGCACCAGGTGGCACTGTTAAGTAGCTCAAAGTAAGGGAAACAGCCAGCACCTTGTCTATATGCAGGACCATCTTTGCAGACTATTGGTGACTCTTCACGAAACGTGTGAGGAAATCACACATTTATGCCTCTTATTTTCTCGGCGTTCCTTCCTCTGCCGTTGATATGACAAATGTTAAGTCATCCTCTCTGCCAAGCAAAAATGAAAGCAGAAGGGTGTATTGCTATTGCTTTGGCCCTGTTCTTTCAACCATCCTGTTACATAGAATCATAGAGTTGGAAGGGACCCCGAGGGTCATCTAGTCCAACCCCCTGCAATGCAAGAATATCAGCTAAAGCATCCATGGCAGATGGCCATCCAATCTCTGCTTAGAAACTTCCAAGAAAGGAGAGCCCACAACCTCCCGAGGGAGACTGTTCCAATATTTCAAATAATTTCCTTCCTACCTCTATTCCAGAATACTTCACAAAATAACTGAATGTCAATAATAATAATAATAATAATAATAATAATAATAATAATAATAATTTATACCCCGCCCATCTCGCTGGGTTTCCTCAGCCACTCTGGGTGGCTTCTAACAGAACACTAAAATACAATAACCTATTAAACATTAAAAGCTTCCCTAAACAGGGCTGCGTTCACATGTCTTCTAAAAGTTTGGTAGTTGTTTTTCTCTTTGACATCTGGTGGGAGGGCGTTCCACAGGGAGGTACCACTACCGAGAAGGCCCTC
Organism: Podarcis vaucheri; assembly: GCF_965113315.1. Taxonomy (NCBI): domain Eukaryota; kingdom Metazoa; phylum Chordata; class Lepidosauria; order Squamata; family Lacertidae; genus Podarcis; species Podarcis vaucheri. The sequence goes on from NC_138749.1 coordinate 7,555,438, forward strand.
TGCCTGGTTCCCTTTAACTTGGCTTCTCACAGCGAGGGAACCACCAGAAGGCCCTCGGCACTGGAGCTTAGTGTCCGAGCAGAACGATGGAGGTGGAGATGCTCCTTCAGGTATACTGGACCGAGGCTGTATCCTCTCTTTCCAAGGATGCTTTGCTAACACACCAAAGAAGAGCTGAGACCAATGGCAGATTTATTGCCATGTAAGTGGTACTCACTTGCTGGGCACTGGCCTGATGGGGCACCATCTTAAAGCCCGATAAGCAAGGCACTGGACTTTGGGAAGGAATCATGAGGCTCTGACAGGGTCCTAGAGTTCTCCTTTCTTCTTTCCAAGCCTAGTTAGTGCTTTCCCAGCTGCAGGAAGGAGGTAGGAGGACAAAAGGACCCTGCCAGAGTCCCCCCTCCTCCTTCCCAAAGCCAAGTGCCTCATTTGGGCAAGGGATGAGGGGGCACCAAATGTTGGCCTTGCACAGGGTACCAAAGTACCCATGTCCGCCACTGCTAAGATGATAACTGTTTGGTAAACAGGTTGCATTTTTTTAATGTAACAAATGTTTCCTGCTTGGCAGGGGGTTGGACTCGATGGCCCTTGTGGTCTCTTCCAACTCTATTATTCTATGATTCCATGATTCTATGAAATAGGAGGATCTGTCACACCATTTCCCTGCATGGACAGAGAGTGTACCATTGAACTCAGCCCACATCCCCACGGGGCTGCACATTGCAATGGAAGATCAGCATTGATTGACAGGAATGAAACTGATCTCACCTTTGCACTTGTGGCAACTCATGACGCTGATTGAAAATGTTTTTGCACCATCCATCAACTCAAAGGAAAGTCTCAAAACTGTGAACGTGGAAAAGGCAGAACTGCAACACCACCAAAAACCTAGCATATTCCCCATTCTGTTGCCACAGAGCCGTTAAATGTGCTCCCCTGATATTCTCTACTCGCATACAGCTTCCAGTCATCTCCAAGAGCAGCCCAACCCAGAGAGCAGCAATCCTTGAAACTACAAAGGGATGTAAACCTGTTGAGTGATTCTGGGCACAAAGAGCTGCATCAGATGTAAATTATGTAAGTTCGGGAACCTGTGGTCCTCCTTACTTTGCTGGACTCTTATTCCCATCAGCCCCAGTCATGGAGGCCAATGATCAGGGTGTCAGAACTTGCGTTCGGCCGAGCTGCTCCTCCGGTCGAGTCCTCCGACGGCGATTAACAACCTGAGCCTTTGATGAGGCTCCAGGCATGTTCTCTCATTATGCAGAGTGTCCAAGCAGCAGAAGAGGACGAAAAATATGAGCTACATTGCTAAGAGTTTTATTTCTAACTATGCAGACAGAAAAGAAATATACATCCTCTCTCTGTGAAAGCAGAGAGGCAATTGGATACAAAGAAACATGAAACCAGTAATATCAACATCCGTCTCCCGTGAGACTTCCAACAGTCTTGAATCTCTGGAATGTAAACAGAGTCTTGTGACTCCAAGCACTGCACAGTGGCACAAACAGAAACCTAACACAGGGATGATGGAAGCTATAGTCACATCAACACATGGTATCCTGCATCCTGTTCTCACAATGGCCAGCCAGATGCCTATGGGAATCGTACAAGCAGGATTCAAACACAAAGCCCTCTTCCCTCTTGTAGTTCCCAGCAACTGGTATTCGGAAGCATTGCATAGCCATCCTGGCTAGTAGCCATTGGTAGGCATCTCCTTCATGAATTTGTCTAATCCTCTTTTAAAGCCATCTAGGTTAATGGTCATCACTGCTTCCTGGGGCGATGAGTTCCATAGTTGGAACTCACTGTTGAGCTGTCTGAAGAAGTTCTTCATTTTGAGTGACCAGGCACAACAGCCCCAGCCCCCAGGGATCACAAGAAAGGAATAAAGCAGCGAGCCAAGAGGAAGCCCTCTGGCTCGTGCCACTGTTTAAATTGTTCCTGGCCATGCCCCCCAGCTGCTGGATTGCCGGCTGGAGCTGATGTGGCTGGGATCCCCTGGGCAACGGGGGATGTTGTCCCCTGCCCCTGGAAGTGAGGTGATGGACACCGCAACTCCTCCCCACAGGTAAGTGGAGTGGAGTAAAGACTCTGACAATGTTATGAAATTAAAATTAGGCCACAACTTTATTTAAATTTCTGTACGTAGGAAGACCTTGGCTTAGGCCTTGGGCGTGTATTCCTCCTAGCCCCCCAGCTGGGGGAACTGGGGCACATCAGGGTAAATGGGATATGGGGGTGCTCTGAGAGACGTAAGTATAGCAGGCAGCCAAGCCCATATCCCCGCACGCAGGGTAGTTCACTGACAACCTTTCAGTGTATGGCCAGTGACACCCATATATATATAACCCCTTTAAGAGGAGGACCCTGAAATCGCCACCGCAGGGGGGTGAGTCACCACTTCAAACCTACTCCCCCATTATAGGGAAGAAAAGACTAAAGGATTCCACCCAAGGCCATAACCACCAAAGTTGTGACAAATTGCTACGGGGAAGATAAAACCTACCAATGCAGGAAAATTTCTTCCCGGTCCTTCAACAGCAACCAGCCATAGACCGTAGCAGCGCCCGCTAAACAGGAAGAAAAAGTTAACCTGCAACCAAGAAAACATTAAACAAAGGGAAGGTAGGGAGGGTGAATCTCCAGAGCTGACTACCTGGTTCTTGTCAGCTCCACCCCCTATTTATACTGGGGCTGGCCCCACCTCCCAGCAAGAAACTTGATTACTGAGGCTTGGCTTGTACCTCTGAATAATAACACAGATAAGCAAGCCAGCCCCCTATTTCTATTAAGTTCCCTGGGAACTGTAGCCCCATGTGCAATCCCGCAAAAGGCACCCACCTATAAAATGTGAGTGCTCGTTAGCTGTCCAACATCACCTGGAGGGGGTTTATTAGGTTAGGAAAAGCTGTGTGCTGGGACTGGGGGTAACCTGAGCAACGTGGTCCAAGTCCGGTCCTGAATCCAAGGGTTCTGCGAGAAGTCAGTCGGACAGGGCCAAGGCAGGAAACCAGGCAGGGTCAGGCACAGGGTCTCAGGCAAGTTCTAGCAAACAGCAACATTGCTCCTTCAACCTGGGGCAGGGTCTGACAGCCTTTTATCTCTGACGGGGTAACGGCCGGTCCTGATCCCCCGGTGACTCACCTCCCTGTCTCACCCGAAGACCAGCACTCCTCCTGCGAGTACTCAGGTCTCTCCTCTCAGACCTTAGTCTCTGCAGCTCGGGAGACGTTGGTGGGTTACTAGACCCAGAGGCTGCCTCAGCCTCCCCTGACCCAACCGGTAGTGGAGCAGCTGTAAGTGATGGGCCAGCTGAGGGCAACAAGGTCATCCCCGCATCTGGAGCCAGGGCAGCCTCAGGCCCCTGACTCAGCCCAGCTGGTGCTTTTTGCAGGGGAGCCTGTGCAGACTGGGGCTCTTCAGAATCAGGCCCCAGACTAGGTTCAGATGCCCCCTGAGGCAAAGGATCTGGTGCGGACTGAGACGCCTCTGATTCCGAGTCTGAGCCCGAGTCCCAGGCCATCACAAGCTGGTATACATGATAAATAACAAGTATATTATGCTACCCCAAAGCTTCTCACTTAGCACCAATATCACATTGTCAGGATTCAGCTTCTGCTTCTTGCAAACCATGATTCAGAACAGGTACAGTTGCTTTTGACTGCATTGTTAAAGAAATATAGAACTGGGTGCCATCGAGCCCAGAGCTCCAACCGACTTGTTGCAGCCCCTTTGTTGTTGTTGTTTAGTCGTTTAGTCGTGTCCGACTCTTCGTGACCCCATGGACCAGAGCATGCCGGGCACTTCTGTCCTCCACTGCCTCCCGCAGTTTGATCAAACTCATGCTTGTAGCTTCAAGAACACCATCCAACCATCTCATCCTCTGTCGTCCCCTTCTCCTTGTGCCCTCCATCTTTCCCAACATCAGGGTCTTTTCCAGGGAGTCTTCTCTTCTCATGAGGTGGCCAAAGTATTGGAGTCTCAGCTTCACAATCTGTCCTTCCAGTGAGCGCTCAGGCCTGATTTCCTTCAGAATGGAGAGGTTTGATCTTCTTGCAGTCCATGGGACTCTCAAGAGTCTCCTCCAGCACCATAATTCAAAAGCATCAATTCTTTGGCGATCAGCCTTCTTTATGGTCCAGCTCACTTTATGGTGCAGCCCCTTTAGTCTAATGCTAAATGGCACAGATTGTTTAATGGCAAGCATCATTTAGCTGTGGGCAAGCTGTCTCTCAGATAACGTGTTCTTCTCCAAGACTGATATTTTTATTGAGGAACTTCAGATAAGCTTCACGGGAGACCCAGTATCCAGCGCACCCCCCTCCGAGATGTGTGGAAAGGAATGGGGCTGATGGTGTCCACTGAGGGATCAATGTGGATTAATCAACTGAAGCGTTAATTGCAGGTCGCGATTGGGTTCTTGATTAATGGGCCCTACTGGAAAAAGTGGCATTTCTGCACTTCCAGCACCAGGTTTCACAGAAAGATGGCTGTTCTTCCTTTATAGGGCAGGGGTGGGGAGCCGCAGGTCTGGTGGGCAAATGTGTCCCTTGAAACTCTCCCCAAGCCAGCCCCCCCCACTCAACCACCGCTCTTGACAGTGTGGTGTAGTGGTTAAGAGCGGTAGTCACGTAATCTGGGGAACCGGGTTCGTGTCTCCGCTCCTCCACATGCAGCTGCTGGGTGACCTTGGGCCAGTCACACTTCTGTGAAGTCTCTCAGCCCCACTCACCTCACAGAGTGTTTGTTGTGGGGGAGGAAGGGAAAGGAGAATGTTAGCCGCTTTGAGACTCCTGAAGGGGAGTGAAAGGCGGGATATCAAATCCAAACTCTTCTTCTTCTTCTTCTTTTCCAGGGAATTTTCTAAATTTCAGCAATTTCCTAAGTCCCAAAGTCCCAGGGACTGGCCACTGAACTTCAGGTGGTGGTGAGTCATGGAGCAGAATCTATTCTGGTGACTTTGTTGGTTGGGTTCAGCCCAGACACTGAAGTCCAGCTCCGAGGTCCTTCTGCAAGAATCAAAGTTACAGGGAACCAGGCAGAGGGTCTTCTCGGCAGTGGCACCTTCCCTGTGGAACGCCCTCCATCAGATGTCAAGGAGATAAAGATCTATACAACTTTTGGAAGACATCTGAAAGCAGCCCTGTAGCTTTTAATGTGTGATGACATATTATGTTTTTATAATAAAAAAATTCCTTCCAGTAGCACCTTAAAGACCAACTAAGTTAGTTCTTGGTATGAGCTTTCGTGTGCATGCACACTTCTTCAGATACACTGAAACAGAAGTTGCCAGATCCTTCTATATAGTGAGAAGGTGGGGAGGGGTATTACTCAGAAGGGTGGTGGGAATGGGAGATTGGCAGATAGCTGAGATGAGCCTGTTGACGACTCTTAACGACTGTAATAGGTCTTACAGGAAAAGGCAAGGGGTGAGAAGGTGAGAAATGGCTTAGTCATGTATAATGAGATAAGAATCCAATGTCTCTGTTCAGACCAGGTCTCTCCATGGTTTTAAGTTTGGTAATGAGTTGCAATTCAGCAGCTTCTCTTTCCAGTCTATTTCTGAAATTCCTTTGTAGTAAAACAGCTACTTTGAGATCTTGTATAGAATGTCCTGGGAGATTGAAGTGTTCTCCTACTGGTTTCTCTGTTTTGTGATTCTTGATGTCAGATTTATGTCCGTTTATTCTTTGGCGTAAGGTTTGGCCTGTTTGTCCAATATAGAGAGCTGAAGGACACTGTTTTTATATGTAGTGGAAACTGCCCAGAGTGGCTGGGGCAACCCAGCCAGATGGGCAGGAGTATAAATATGATGATGATGATGATGATGATTAGGTAGACACATGCGGGAACTCACAATCCTTTACATTTGGGGGACAAGCTTTTTAGACAACCTTTTGGGAGCCATATGTCGGTGACAGGTGGGGGCAAAGCAACATATGAAAATCCCACCTTTGTACAATAGGATAGTTTATACAGCCTCCCTATCTTCCATGCAGCAAGGCAAGATGCGTAATCAGAGTTGAAGGATGAATTTCAGCCAGGCACTTACACTAAAGAATGGTGCTGAGCAAGGTTGTTAAGTGTGGTCTGGGGATAGGGGTAGCCAGCTAGAGAGGCTTCATTTACACACACACACACACACACACACACACACACACACACACACACATGACCCACCCTGTTTAACGTCCACCAAACCCTATATGGAGTTTTAAGGAAAATAAACTGGATAACAAAAACGCAAAGGCATATGAAACAAAGGCTGATGTGAATGATAATCTCACATCTGGAAAAGACATAAAATGGAAGCTTGTTGGGGCAATATGAATCCCCGGCAGAAATCTTGCATTTCAAAAGCTGCAGAGAACTCATGGCCGGGAAGGGATGCATTAAAACCCCAAACGTTAAAAGAGTTACAGTCTTTCTTTTATTTATACTAGAGCTTTTAATCCTCAAATAATTAGTCATTACTAGTATTTAACGACTGGTTTGCTAATTGGGTATCCCTCGATGGAACTGAGAGCTGTTAAAACTATAACAAACTGGTCATTAACTACCGTAATGATCAAAATCTCTGGGATTATTACTATTATAAACCATAATTAACAGTTTATAACAGCTATATTTTATTTTGTGGGTTTCCCCCCTTCTCATTCTCGGGAAAATGCCGGGAGGTGACATGTTCCATTCTGACAAAATCTTTATTTGAAATTTTAGTGAGTGGGGAAGATATGGCTGTTTGCTCATGTTTTGATGTATTCTGAGGCAGACATTAACATTTGTTGATGGAGTGAAGTCAATAAGGCTCCCAGAGTGGCCTACAGATCAATAAGTGTCAGGATAATGCGAAAGACACAGCACAAAATGAAAAAGGATGGGGAGGGAGGAGGAAACAAGCAAGCTCATAGACTCATTCTTAAAGTTGCAGAGTTTAGAACAAGCATTTGGGATGGAAAGAGCTGAGGAAGAGGAGGAAGCAAAGACAGCTGGTCTCAGCAGAGGTTTTTACAGTGACTCTACTTCCTACCTCTCCCCTTCCACAGCCTGCTGGAAAGGTTTGCCCTAACTTAGATAGCATCCTCCTCCAAATGGCAGGTAGTAAAAGTGTGGGCAGAGCCACATTTACCACGAGTTCCAGAGGAAGAAGCTAAAACATCTTGAGATCTTGCCTGCAGTGAGAGCTTGCTTTAATGGAAAATGTGGTGCAGGGAACAGAAAATCTTCCCTTACTTTCTATCTCCTCCACACTACATAGAGTTCCACTCTTCCTTCACTCCCAAGACTTGGATTGGTTTGCACTATATAGAGGGTACATTTAATATAGAGGATCAACTTTATGCAATGGTGGTGGAACAATGATGGTATGGTGATGACAACGTCCTGCTTGTGGCCGGCCGCTGTTGGGAAGAGAGTGTTGAACTGGAAGGCCTTGTGGTCAGATCCACTGAAGTACCATCTTATCACCAAGCATAAGTGAGTAGGTTTCAGAATTCAGCCCTGCCCAGACCTTGAACCAGAGTTCTCCTCAGAGGAAGAGAAGAGGACCCTCTAGGAAGACCCCCCCACACACACATTCCCAATGACCTCAAAGAGTCCATCAGGACTGAACACCTCTGCCCTAGAACTGAAGGTTCCCACACCAGATGCCTTGGTTGCTGGTCGGTTCTCATTCCTGCCCCCAGGAGAAGAAGAGATAGCAAGCTGGGCAGAAACTTCAAAGCCACCACTGAAAGGCCCAGCTAGCTGCAGCTGAGGCTCCTCGGGAGGAAGGAAATGTATATAGAATCAGGATCTGAATGAGAGCCAGGAAGTGGTGGAGTCTCTAGGACCTAGATAAGCTTCCGTTCCAAGCTGATTCCTTGTTGAAGCCACACGAACTCAACTCCAGCCTTTGTGACCTGTGGAAATAGGGGAGTCAGAGAGAGCGCCTGGATGAGTCATGGATGATGTGCTGTGTGAGAAAGAAGGCTTTAATCCCCTCCAAGCGGGTTCGGCCTCCAGGTATCCATTCGGAGCCTGCTCCAGGTTTGAGGGGCCCTTGTGTGATATGTCTTCTGCTGGGGATCCTCTTCTTGCAGTGGGTCCTGGGAGGCTTAACTGGCTATGAAGGTTGCACTCCAAGCTGTTGGTTGACACTTTAAACTTCCTGTAAAGGTAAAGGGACCCCTGACCGTTAGGTCCAGTCGCGGATGAGTCTGGGGTTGCATCGCTCATCTCACTTTACTGGCCAAAGGAGCCAGTATACAGCTTCTGGATCATGTGGCCAGCATGACTAAGTAGCTTCTGGCGAACCAGAGTAACGCATGGAAACGCCGTTTACCTTCCCACCAGAGCAGTACCTATTTATCTACTTGCACTTTGACGTGCTTTCGAACTGCTAGATTGGCAGGAGCAGGGACCGAGCAATGGGAGTTCGCCCTGTCACGGGGATTCGAACCGCCGACATTCTGATCGGCAAGTCCACAGAGGCTCAGTGGTTTAACCCACAGCGCCACCCCCCCCATAAACTTCCTGAGGTGTCCCCAAATACTACTAGGTTAGGAAAAGAAAATGGTGACCAGATCCAACTGCCTGGTGTTTCTTGGAGTGCTGGGCTAGAAAAGAAAATAAGGGCAAGCATTGACAATGAGCAAATAAGGGCATTGAGAATGAGCAAATAAGGGCAAGCATTGGCAATGAGCAGCCCTTGCTGCTGCCTGGTGTTGGAACCATCCAAGATATTTTAATGAACACTTCCTATCATATTGGATCCTCATCCAAAGGTGAATAGATTAGACTCACCACCAAACCTGCTGATAGTACAAGTTTAATTCTCTGTGATGTTACCTTTATTCTTTCACTCCTTAGACACCATCTTTTCCATGAAGGTGGAGGTATAACCGCTCCGTTTTCCTGCTACTAACCTCCCCTATTTGCATGTAACTCAAATAATTGTCTAGTACTCTTTCCCTGTTTGCAGCAACCTCTGTTTATACCTGCTTTCTGGATTGTCTTCAGGGCAGAGAATTGTCTTCTTAAACTTTATAAATTACCTAACACACTGATGATGATGAAATGACATGTCCCCCCCCCAAAAAAAAGACTCAGAGGAGGCTGTATATGGAGATAAATATGTATGTATTTATTTCCTTGCGTGTTTCCCTTCCTATAAAATATCTCAAAGCAAATTAACAAAGAAGATACCAACAATTAAAACAGTTTCATATATGTATGCACAAAATTTCAAATCCAACAGTGATACGGACTGGGATGGGGGGCAGGGGATGAAACTTAAACGGCGTGCTGAAAAAAGGAAGGCCTTCAATAGGTCTCAGAAAGAGAATACCATAACCTGCAAGAAATTTCATATCAGCCCCCTGAGTTTTCAGTGATGACCACATGCAAAATATTCACTGATTTTATTTGTTTCAAAGGTATGATTGAGCATGACTTTGGGGTTGCATTGTGATTCTCAAAGACAGTCCGTTGGATACAGTGAATTCGGTTGGAGATAATGTACGATTAAACATGCGTAGGATTGATAGTATGGAGAGGCATCTCAGGCTACGATCCTAACCATGTCTGCTCTTATGTAAGTGCCATTGAATTGGATGGTAACTGAGGGTAGCCTAACATTTTGCAATAATAATACCTCACTCTAAATAGAAGATACCTTGCGCAGGTGGGAGTTAGTGGTGGAAATAATGGCTCCCTCAAATATCAGGCTAGCTTTATAGTTTCATTCAAAACTCAAATCTTGCTTAGCATTTCAGTCTTTGCTGCCCCATGGAGAAGTAATAATAGGCATTAAATTCACCCTGGGGGAAAAGCAAATTAAAACTCAATTGCAAATTAGAATTTCAGGGTTCTTTTTGAGCTCTTTCACACACACCTCCCCGTAGCTCCCCAGTAACCTGGCAAGGATTGGAACCCATACCCAATGCCTCTCTCTGCGATATTCACAGACAATCTTCTTTCAGGCTTAGAGAGATGGAAGTCAAAGGTGTATTTGCAAAATGGATGAGCAGGTTTTGCGGGGAGACAGTGGCACAGCTGGCCTCCTGCAGGCCACTAAACCCCCATATTTAGCAGGAGCCGGTTCCTATGTCTTTGAGGGCCCCGTCACAGCTGGGTAATGGTTTACAAGCCTCTTTTCCCCCAGCAGGGCCTCTCATTTTGAAAGATAGTCGTTAAAAATCTTATTAAGCCATTAAAAGTCTAGAAGGTGATTGCGCAGCTGTAATTATGGATGTTCTCTATGCAAAGAGGTCTGTTGGGTATACTGTCACTTTTGTGATGGGAGAGGGATTCATTTTCAGAGCTCCTCTTGCCACTGAAAGGGGGCAGATCCTGAACCAGGGTTAAGCACCTCAGCAACACGCTCAATTTCCTTAGGGCTGCACGGATTTACACCACTGGAGAGTCCAACCGCAAGGCTTTTAAGATTCAATTTCAATCTCTTTTGGTGCAGAAATCAGTGTTTTAAAACCCTTCATTATGAATTCTATTTATGAAGTAGCCAAACTTTTATTAATATCCAAGGGATGGGTTACAGGCTGTAATTTATTTTTTATATCCTAGTGATATAAAAGAAGGTCTTTCTCCTTCCCACTCTCTCTCCTTCAAACCATCCCCCCAACTTTTCACTTTAAAATTGGCCAAGGGAAACTAGGTGAATTATATTTGAGACACATCCATGTCTTTTATCCTCCCACAATTCCACTTGGAACAAGAAAAGTGATACTGAGGGATACCCAATCCACCCCCCCCCCAACACACACAAAAAGAATGCTGTTTTGTATTATATCTGAGATGCATTGCACTTTCTATCCTCCCACAATTCCACTTGGAACAAGAAAACGTTTATTGGGAATACACCCATTAATGTGATTTTGCATTTACATGACTTGCACATTATAGATATAGTGCAGGCACACTCAACAGGTAGATCATGATCTACTGGTAGGTCATTGGACATCTGTGGTAAATCACTGAACCCCTAAAAAATGGGCCTCCGTCCTCCCCCCTAAAAAAGCTCAGCAATTTTGACCTGAACCCCCAAAAAGGGGGTAGATCACTGCCAGGATTCAACTCTGTGAGTAGATCTCAGTCTCTTGGGAGTTGGCCACCCCTGATATAGTGCATTTACATGAGATGCATATTACTAGCCCTATAATTCTGAACCCCACATTAATCCCAGAGTCACTTCTGCCAATCTCTGAAACAACCTGGGCTTGATGCTCCTCAGTCAGCTGGTGGTGGGTGCTTTCAAAGTTCTCTTCACAGGGCTTTGGAGATGTCCCAAAAAACCCTTTTGGCACAGCTGGAGCTTTACCTGCCCCATTTCTGAACATCACCTCTGATATCAGATGTGGGAGAAATTTGATTTGGTTCACATTCTGATGAGAAGCTGCCCAAATTGCATTTCTTGAACCAATGCACAAAGGACAGTTGTCTTAAATTTGCTCATCTCTGAACTTTTTCTCCAATCAAGCAATGTGTCAAAAAATGCATATTGCTATGGGTTAGAGCACACACACACAATGGTGAGATTTTGATTATTTGGTTGTGAAGGGAGAAATACAAGCTGCAGAGGAATTCCTCAGCTAGCCTATGCCAAACAACCTGGCCAAACTAGGGCCATTAAGAAACAATAGAGGACCATTGAGGGCCATTGACAATGCAAGAGAATTGTCCCTCCCACCAACCTGAGGTGTGAACAAAGACTGGGAAGTTGAGAGGTAGCCAGGATAACTGGCTGTGATGTGACAGGAAAAAGATGTTTTTAGAAAGATGTGCTGGGAAGAAGGGCGAGAAGAAAGAGAGAGACTCCTCTTGAGGAGGCTAGCTGTGAGAGATGCCTTTGACTCCAGTGCCTGCCCTGCTGTGGGGAACAAGCCCTTCTTGAGATGACCATGCTGTAAGATCTGAACTCCCTCCAACCCAGGTGTAACTATGTGAATAAATCATATTTCTTAAAGCTATGACAGTGTCCTCTGCCTCTCAGTTCTCCAAAGGAACACAGACCCTGGGTGCCTGGAACCCTCTGGAATCTTGATACTGCTTGGCAGGTGTGTGGCACCCAATTTTTGTAGCAATATAATAGGCAGAAGTGTGCATGGAAATGTGTATATTAGTGTTAATAATGAAACACCGAAGTGCAGTATATCTTGGAAATTGGCTTGCAAAAATGAGTTTATTAGTCAAAAGTGCATACCAAATACAGTCGTACCTTGGTTTTCAAAGAGAAAGCATTCCTGAAGTCCGTTCGACTTCTGAAATGTCCGATAACCAAGACGCGACTTCCGACTGGCTGCAGGAGCGTCCTTGCAGGCAATCAGAATCCATGGAAGCTGCAGTGGATGTTCGGCTTCCGAAGCAAAGTTCGCACACCAGAACACCTACTTCCAGGTTTGCGACGTTCGAGTTCCAAGATGCTCATGAACTAAGCTGTTCAAAAACCAAGGTACGACTGTAGGGTATTTATTGGAAGAAATTCATATTAAAGCACTGACAAATTTTCACGGGGATTGGTTTTTTTTAAAATGCAGATTACTGTGAAATGTGGAGAACAGAACAGGGAAATGAGAAAATGGGAGAACCGAAATCGGAAAATATTTCCATCCCTAGTTGTGGGATAAGTGGATGAGGCTTCCCCAAAATGACCTCGCAGGCCAAATGGGGAAGGCTGGAAAGCCCAAATAGGCTTGTAGGGTGGAGATTCCCCACCTGGAGTTAAGAACTCAAGAGCAGCTCTGCTGGATCATGCCAATGGCCTATGCAGCCCAGAACCCTGTTCTCACCGTAACCAGCCAGATGCCTGTGGGAAGTCCACAAGCAGGAATTGAGCTCAACAGCATTCTAACCACTTGGGATTTTTAGCAATTGTGGTTCAGAGACATAATGCCTCCGACAGTGGATGTAGAACATATCCATTAGGATTAGTAGGCACTGATGGACATATTCTCAATGAAAGGTTGAGTGAGAAGAAGGCAAACTACCCTCTAAATTGGTAGGATGCCTCCTGCTGTAGGTGACAATGAGTAATAACAAGAGACCAGGAAAACTAGGGGAAGAGTGTAGAGTCAGGAAGTTTAGCAATGCTCTGATTTTGCCTACAAGGAATGCTTCAATGCTGCTTAAAAAATAAAAAATCAGGTGTCAAATTCTTTCCAAAAACCCTCTTTCATGGTGCCCTTGCTTCCCATAGAAGTAAGGCAATTTTTTAAAAAAAATGTAGTATAAACACCAACAATTGGAAAACACTTGCCTGCGAGTGCTCCAGTTGGAGAACAGCCTTTACCAAAGGTGTCGTGGGCTTTGAAGACACACAAACTCAGGAGGCAAGGGAAAAATGTGCTAAGAGGAAGGCACGCTTGGCAAATCCACTCTGTGATCAACTCCCATCTAGAAACCAATGTCCCCACTGTGGAAGGACATATGGATCCAGAATTGGCCTCCACAGTTACTTACAGACTCATTGTTAAAACCGTGTTTATGGAAGACAATCTTACTTGGCTACGAGTGATCGCCAAAGAAGAAGAAGAAGAAAGAAGTTTAGTCTGTCTATTGGGTAATCAGGGACTGTATGCTCATTAAAGTCCAAGGCCAAAGTAGGATGAGCCAGGGACATCACCTGCATCCTAGGAAAATCTTAGGATCCATTCCCAAACTTTCAGAGACATCGCCACATAGAACGTAAGGCTATTTGGAAACATTGGTCATGATGTCCAGAACATCATTTTGACTCATCTATCTGGCCCATGTCTCTGCCTGTGCTGCAGGATGAAGGTGACTCTCCCATCTGAGTCTCTTGGCCTTTCGCCTGCTGTCTTATAAAACCTTGCAAAGTGTGCTAATTGCAAACGCTTCTGCCTACTGTATATTTTCCAGACATAAAATAAGCATTAAGAGGCTCTAAAGGGCAATGTAGCTTGATAAACTTGTTAACGCATTGTTCTTGGGCCGCCATAAGATCTCAGCCTGACACCCTCTCTAAATGGTCTGACTAAAACCTTCAGGCCACGATCCAGCATGCGATTGAGGCACACTTGGGCTCACATTTCAGTAAATAGGAAAACAGAGGGATGTGCAGTTTAGAACATGGGAGCAGGGCTGTAGAATTTAGGCTACAATCCTAAACCTCAGTTACAAGGAACCCTTGTAAAGCCAAGGGACACATTTCCTTCTGGGAAAACCTTTTGAGGGCCACAAACCAGTGGTTGGTGGGTCTGAAGGCAAGAACAAATGTAAATTTTACTTCCGTACAGTATTCTAGTTTCTATGCACATTTACGCCTTGTCTTCTATCCAGGCAAGCAAAAAGCATTATCCATGTTCCAGATAAGCAAAAAACACTTGGGGTGCAAAGCAGGGTCAGGAAGGTGAATGGACAGGGTGAGGGTGGTCATGGTACTATGTGACATGATACTTAGCAGCATAGATACTTGAGTGTGCAATGGGATAGAAGAAGAAGAGAAGAAGAGTTTGGATTTGATATCCTGCTTTATCACTACCCGAAGGAGTCTCAAAGCGGCTCACAATCTCCTTTCCCTTCCTCCCCCGCAACAAACACTCTGTGAGGTGAGTGAGGCTGAGAGACTTCAGAGAAGTGTGACTGGCCCAAGGTCACCCAGCAGCTGCATGTGGAGGAGCGGGGAAGCGAACCCGGTTCACCAGATTACGAGTCTGCCGCTCTTAACCACTTCACCACACTGGATTCAGACTGAAAGGGGGATTAACTAAGTTTGCTATTGGTATGAGCTTCCGTGTGCATGCACACTTCTTCATAACTGAAGAAGTGTGCATGCACATGAAAGTTTGGTCTCTAAGGTGCTACTGGAAGGATTTTTAAAAATTTGTTTCGACTACGGCAGACCAACACGGCTACCTACTGTACCTGTGTTTCAAGGAGTTGGACTAGTTGATGCTTGGGATCGCTTCCAACTCACCAATTCTATGATCCTATTATTCTAAATCCACCTCTGTAGGTACCATAGTAACCAATAGATCAGAAGATGTGGCTCAACTTCAGTTAGCTCCCTGGGAATGGGGAGTGGACAATGGGGGTTGATTAAGTGGGGATTGAGTGTGTCAACTGGCAAGTCCCCTCCATCCAAATACCGCTTGCTGCTGCTTGTAGGCTCCCCAGAGACATTTGGTTGGCCACTGTGGGAACAGCATGCTGGATGAGATGGACCTCCTTTGAGCTGACCCAGCAGGAACTTCTGATGTTCTTATCTTGAAGAAGAAAATGGCAGCACATCAAGGTAAAAAGAAACAAGCGAGGTACCAAGGAACCAAGAGTTGTCAGCCACGAGCAGGGAAAGGGCTTGATAGCTCTGTACATTAGGGAGTTAATTAGTTGGAAGTTAGCAAGAAGGCGCCACAAAACAGAGTTGATAAAACATGTCTTCCGAATTCTGCAACCACTTACGGTTAAATATTCATGGTACACGTTGTGTTCAGCTATCAGGCTATTGAAAGAGCAATAAAACATCCGTAATTCATGGGGGGCACAGAATTGGGCAAGCTTTTCGGAATCACAGGAAACACCAAGGGGAAAAGACTAAGAGTACTGAATGAGCTACTTTGTAGAATAAGTCAGGAAAACCTACCTTTCCCCTAAGGCATTTTCTTCCTGATATAAGGAGGGGCTAGAAACTAAGGATGTTGTGCCAGCGTCTCATTGAGTTTTACTGCTGCTACTTCTCTGTTGGCTGTTAGGATTTTACTGTTATGGAATGGATATTTTAGATGGTTTTATTGTATATTATTATGTTTAAGCTTTGATTGTATTTTACATATGTTGTGAGCTCCCCCCCCCCTTTGGAGAATGGTTGTCCTAGGAACACAGGAAGCTGCCTTATGCTGAGTCAGACCATTGTCCTGTCTACCTTAGTACTGTCTACACTGAATGGCAGCAAATCCATGGGGCTTCAGACAGGGAATGTTCCTGGTCTTACCCATGTCCAGGACAGGACCTTCTGGGGCAAAGCAGATGCTCTACCGCTGAGATTTAACCCCTTCCCCCAAATGCAGATCATAACTCCTTGCTGTAAACAAATATAGACAGTCAGGCATGCAGGCAGATAATGTTGTTGTTTAGTCGTTTAGTCGTGTCCGACTCTTCGTGACCCCATGGACCAGAGCACACCAGGCACTCCTGTCTTCCACTGCCCCCGCAGTTTGGTCAGGCTCATGTTAGTAGCTTTGAGAACACTGTCCAACCATCTCATCCTCTGTCATCCCCTTCTCCTTGTGCCCTCCATCTTTCCCAACATCAGGGTCTTTTCCAGGGAGTCTTCTCTTCTCATGAGGTTGCCAAAGTATTGGAGCCTCAGCTTCAGGATCTGTCCTTTCAGTGAGCACTCAGGGCTGATTTCCTTCAGAATGGATAGGTTTGATCTTCTTGCAGTCCATGGGACTCTCAAGAGTCTCCTCCAGCACCATAATTCAAAAGCATCAATTCTTCGACGATCAGCCTTCTTTATGGTCCAGCTCTCACTTCCATACATCACTACTGGGAAAACCATGGCTTTGAGTATATGGACCTTTGTTGGCAAGGTGATGTCTCTGCTTTTTAAGATGCTGTCTGGCAGATAATATTGAAATATATATTTTCACTATATTGTGTAAAAAAATCTCCTAAAGTCCGCCACAAAAAACCAAAATAAATATTTCTCCCTTTCTGTGAAGGACTCTGTCTTCTTTTCCCACCACAAGGAAGCTCTTCTGATACAATTTTGCGATGATCTCCTTGAAACTGGTGACAAACCACTTGATTGGAGAACCATGGACATATGGCTTCTTAATTGGCTGCCAAGGACCAAACTGTAAGGCAACTGACAAGATTAGTGGCTATGGAAGAAGGGGACTTGTGAGATCAGCCCAATCTATTTAACATGCATTATGCTGTTGTTATTATGGGAGCGACTGAGCGAGCAAAAGAGGTATGCAGGGAAATCAATGACACTCGCTGCTTCCTAACCACATCTCATCTTCTAAAATGGAACATCTTGGGATGTTGGCAGCTGATGCTGCTTCTTTTGGGACGCTGACATGCCGTGTATTCCTAGGATAATTGGAAGCACTCCAGCTTTGCAGTGGATAATATTGCATCGGCAGCACACCATAAGTAAAACAAACTGACAGCCTGGGTTTTGCTAGTACAAGGTGTTGCAACAGGGTTAGGGACAGGTAGCATCAATTCTTAAACCTTTGCAGAGTTGAGAGACATCCAAGGGCTTGTGTGTATGTCACTGTACTGAGTGTGTTTTCAATGGGGATTCCACGAATTTGGTTGCCATGGTGTAGTGTGTAGTGTGAGAAGGTAAGAGGTGACATGATAAAAGTTTATAAAATTACATATGGCATGGGGAAAAGTGAATAGAGAAAGGTTTTTCTCACTCTCTCATAACACTAGAAGTGATGGACATACAATGAAACACAATGTGTGAATATTCAGGCCATTGACTTGACCCAGCTTGCTCTCCTTATGTTTTCATGGATGTCCTCTAAGGCAGGGATGGGGAATGTGTGTCCTTCCATACGAAAAGTGGAAGCTACCCTGCACTGAGGTAATGGTTCCATCTAGTTCAGTATTACCTATGCCAGTGTTTCCCAACCTTGGGTCTCCAGCTGTTTTTGGACTACAACACCCATCATCCCTAGCTAGCAAGACCAGTGGTCAGGGATGATGGGAATTGTAGTCTGAAAACAGTGAGAGACCCAAGGTTGGGAAACATTGGTCTACACCAAAAGGTAGCAGCTCTCCAGGGTTTCAGATAGGAGTTCCTCCCAGTCTGACATCTAGCTCCTGGCGATTCGCTTTGGGACCTTCAACATACAAACCAGATGCTGCTCCATTTTGTGCTCAGGTTGTATAATTGTGAAAATAAATCCATACCTCCTAAAGACACCACAGTCTCTGCTGGCCTTCACTGCTAAGAACAGAACCCTGAGTAACCACCTGGAACCCCCAGATTATCTCAGAGATTGGGGTGGCATGGAACAATACGGAGAACTTACAGTTACAGTGGTACCTCGGTTTACAAACTTAGTCTGTTCCTGAAGTCTGTTCTTAAACCAAATCCATTCTTAAACCAAGGCATGCTTTCCCTAAGAGGCCTCCCACCACTGGTGCCCTTCCACCTTTGGGATTCCCTTCTTAAAGTTAAAGGTAAAGGTATCCCTTACCATTAGGTCCAGTTACCGATGACTCTGGGGTTGCACGCTCAACTTGCTTTACAGGCCGAGGGAGCCAGTGTTTGTCCGCAGACAGTTTTTCCAGGTCATGTGGTCAGCATGACTAAGCCGCTTCTGGCGAACCAGAGCAGCGTATGTGTCAGGGGTTCAGGAGCAGAGGCAAGGGCAAGGGAGGAAACAGAGAGCGAGGGGGAGGAGGCAGAAAAAAGGATGAGTGATGACGACGACCCGAGATCTCCGAGTCTTTCCAGTGAATCAGAAGATTCACAGAAAGGAGCACCAGTGGCCAGGGCAAGGGGGGAGCCTAGGGGGACACCCCAGGAGAAAAGGGCCAGAGGGAGCTCAGAGGGGAGCAGTTGGAAATTGGGACCAGCGTCACCAACAGAGAGCAGGGGAGAGGAAGGGAGTCAGGTATCAAGCGCTGGCAGCTCACAACAGGAGGGAGGGCACGAGTCAGGAGTGGCCACACCTCCATCGGGGAGCGAAGAAACGGTCAGAAAGTGGAAGGTTGGGCGCGCGCGCCAAGTTCAAATGCACAGGAAGGTGGCGCAGTAAGCAGCCCGGAAAGGGAGCCAGGTCCTAAAGCCCGGCGCAAGGAGACAGAAGGGTCCGGGGGGTCAGCGTCAGAAGAGTCCCGGAAGGAAGAGACCCCGGGGGGCAGAGGGACCCAGAGAAGAACAGTCAGGCGGAAAAGGTGGAGTAAGGCTAGGATATTAAGTTGGTGTACAGGAGGCGGGGACCCAGACAGAGCTTCGCCGATCTAACCATAAGACGTAGAGTTGCACGCAGCAGCTTGAGAATGGGAACTGTAACTCAATAAAGACTTTTACTAAATGACCGCTGGCTAGCGTGATCCTCTGTGAGCTAGGATCGGGGAGCAACTCTGACAGTAAGCTCTGTCTCTTAAATTGTGGGCATCTACGGCCTCACGGAGAGGAGAGAAAGCGGGTGCCTACTAGCGAGCTCACGAACGGCAGACAACATGACGGCTGAACAGCAGATAGCGGAACTCAGAGAAGCAGTGACACGACTGAATGCCGAGGCGCTTGCATCCAGGAAGAGAGAGGAGGACGCAGCTGCCGCCTACAGGGATCTCCAGGTCAGGTTGGAAGTGCTTACTAAGCAAGGGCAACTGACACCCAAACCGGAGGGGATTGGGTTGGGGAGACGAACAGGCGGTCTGGTCTCTCACTTCGATGGGAATCTGCAACAGTACCCCAACTTTAGAGCAGATGTAATGTGTGCACTGCAACTGCTGAACAAAGACTTTAGAGATGAGCAAGAGAAAGTGGGGTTCATCATGTCCCATTTGCATGGAGATGCTAAAGCATGGCTGCGCAATTTGTGGAGGGATAAGGATCCGGCGCTCCAAAATGCGGATGCCTTTATTAAAGCGATGGATGGGTGTTTTTTATCAAGCATTGACGTGGATCTTGCTCGGCAGCAGATACATGGACTGAAGCAAGGGAGGGCCAGCGTAAGGCAGTACCATGCCCGCTTTTTCGCTTTGGTCAGTGCCCTGGAATGGGACAGAGATTCGGCTCCTGTCAGAGACCTTTTTTGGGAGGGCTTGCACGGCTCGGTTAAAGATGAAATTGCGAGGGGGGAGAGACCCCGGACCACGCAGGAGATCGTTCAGAGGGCGCTGGCAGTGGGGGTGCGGCTGGAAGAACGTCCGTGGAGCAGGGACGAAGGGCGTGGAGGACGCGAACCAGCCAGGGGCTCCTCCTTCCTTCCCAGAGAAGCAGCGCGTGCGCAATCCACGCCTCCGCCAGGAGGAGGAGCGGAACCTATGGAGGTTGGAGGTGCAAGGGCTCAGTCAGCAGCCAGAGCCCTAGCACCGGGAGCAGTGAAAGCGAAGCCTCCTAGAGGGAACAGGAAGTGTTATATCTGCGATGATCCACAGCATATGGCGAAAGAGTGTCCCCGGAGGCTCCACAAGCACACTGCAGCCTCAGCAATGGTAACTGCAGCAACGCAGCAAGGAGAACCACAGCAGGGAAACGACGCAGTCTGGCTGGAGGAAGAGGCACTGGGGCCCAGCCAGACGTGTCAGTGAAGCCGTCCCCAGAGATTTTACAGCCCATGGACCCCCTCCCGCCCAAGCCAGTAGTGAGGCTCACCGCATCGCTCCAGCTGCCCAATGGAATCACCATGGACGTGCCAATTACCATCGACTCAGGCAGCAATGCGGACTTTATAGGGCAGGACTTTGTCGACCGGCACGCCATACAGTTGCTGCCTGCCACGCTGCCCCTGCAGGTTGTCACGGTGGATGGCAGGGAGCTGCTAGGGGGGCAAGTGGTGAAGCAGACGCCACCAATGGTGATGCGACTTGGGAATCACAGGGAAATCATCAGCTTCAACGTCACTCAACTATCGGACACGCCCATTGTATTGGGCATGAGTTGGCTGGACAAGCACAGCCCGACGCTGGCTTGGTACCAGAGGCAGCTGACCTTCGGCTCTTCCTTTTGTGCTGAACACTGCATCGTGCCCCGGCAGGAAGGAGAGGAAGAGGAGTCACAGCTGCAGCTAGGCACGCTGCAAGCGGTTCCCCACAAGTACGCAGAATTTTTGGAGGTTTTCTGCGAGAAGGAGGCAGACAGGCTACCCCCCCACAGACCATATGACTGCACAATTGACCTGCTGCCGGGGGCGGCGCTGCCCAAAGGGAAGCTGTATTCCATGTCTGAGGACGAACTGCAGGAACTCAAAGAGTTCATAGATCATAATTTGGAGCGCGGTTTCATCCGAGAGTCCAAGGCAGCGGGGGGCAGTCCTGTATTCTTTGTTAAGAAGCGGGACACGCCCCAAAAAAGGCTGGTCGTGGACTATCGCATCTTAAACAGTGTGACCAAGCCATCGGACTTCCCCATGCCCCGAATCGACGACCTCCTCGCAAAGGTACGGAAGGGCAGCGTGTTCACCAAGTTGGACCTGCGAGGGGCGTACAACCTCATTCGCATGCGGGAAGGAGATGAGTGGAAGACAGCCATGTTCACGCCCCTGGGTACCTACGAATATAGAGTTATGCCTTTTGGATTGCAAAATGGCTCCCACGTGTTTCAAGCGTTCATGCATCACGTGTTGGCGGGGCTCCTCTACAAGACGTGCGTCTGTTTCTTGGATGACATCCTGATCTTTTCGGAATCGCAGCAGGA
The DNA here is from genome assembly GCF_965113315.1 of Podarcis vaucheri. Taxonomy (NCBI): domain Eukaryota; kingdom Metazoa; phylum Chordata; class Lepidosauria; order Squamata; family Lacertidae; genus Podarcis; species Podarcis vaucheri. The sequence goes on from NC_138749.1 coordinate 7,576,796, forward strand.
GCATGACAGACACGTCAAGGAAGTGCTGAGCAGGCTACAGCAGCATAGGCTTTACGTCAAGCTGGAGAAGTGCCAGTTCGACGTGACGGAGGTGGATTTCCTGGGCTACAAGTTGTCTGACAAGGGGCTCACCATGGACAGCGCCAAGGTTCGAGCAGTGTTGGATTGGAAAAGCCCACGCAACCGGAAGGAGGTCCAACGGTTTGTCGGCTTCGCAAACTTCTATCGCAAGTTTATCAAAGGCTTTGCTATGCAGACGGCGGCCATCACGGACACGTTCAGCTCCAAGAAAAAGAAGTTCATCTGGACAGAGCAGGCGGAGCAGTCCTTTCAGGCACTCAAGCGGCTCTTCGCGTCGGAAGAGCAGCTGCTTCATGTCAACCCCAGCAGGCCGATGAGGGTGGAGACAGACGCCTCGGACAGAGCCGTGGGAGCAGTCCTGCTGCAGAAAGACCCGCAGGGGGCTTGGAGGCCGGGAGCGTTTTACTCCAGGAAGCTCAGCAAGTCCGAACAGAACTACACCATCTGGGACAGGGAGTTGCTGGCCATTCATGCAGCGTTCAAAGCGTGGAGGCACTTCCTGATCGGCGCCAAGCACACGGTGCAGGTCTGCACGGACCACAAGAATCTGGAGCACTGGCGCACGGCACAGTTCCTGAACCAGAGGCAGATACGTTGGGCTGAGTTCTTTGCAAACTTCGACTTCCGAATAGAGTATGTCCCAGGGGACACCAACATCATGGCGGATGCTCTCTCCCGTAAGCCGCAGTATCTGGAGGAGGCAACGCCAGCGGCCGCCATGCACATCTTCGCACCAACAGTGTGGGCGTGCGCTGCGGCAACAGTTGACCTGGAGGCGGTGCGACGAGCGTTGCAGGATGACTCCTTCGCGCAAGCAAAGATGGCAGAGGTGCACAGGGGCACGGCAGCGACCGACGAGTTCCAGCTGCGAGATGGATTGCTCATCCGTAAAGGGGCCATCTACGTGCCGGGAGACGAACTTCGTGCCAAGGTACTGCAGCAGCTGCACGACGCGCCCACTGCCGGGCACTTTGGCAAGGAGAAGACGATGGAATTAGTCGCCAGAGACTTCTGGTGGCCCGGAATGAGAGGGGAAGTCGCGGACTATGTGGCGAGGTGTGACACCTGCCAGAGGGCCAAACCAGTGCACAGACCGCCGGCCGGACTGTTGGAACCGCTGCAAACTCCGTTCGAACCATGGGAGAGAGTGGCCCTGGACTTTGTCACGGATCTGCCCAGCTCGAGGGGCAAGACGGCCGTGCTGGTGGTGGTGGACTTGTTCTCCAAGATGGCACATTTCATTCCGTGTGCTAAGGTGGCCACGGCGGAACAAACCGCCAAACTGTTCATAGACCACGTGTTCAAGGTTCACGGTCTGCCGCGGTCTATTCTGTCCGACCGAGGGCGACAGTTCATCTCGAATTTCTGGCAGAAGCTGATGGGCTTCCTGAACGTCAAGATCAACCTGGCGTCGGCTAGACACCCGCAGACCAACGGGCAAGCGGAGCGGGTCAATGCCATCATGCAGCAGTACCTGAGATGTTATGCGAATCAACAGCCTGCGACGTGGGTGGATTACCTGCCTCTCGCCGAATTCGCCTACAACAACATGAAGCACGTGTCCACGGGGGTCACGCCGTTCTTCGCCAACAACGGGAGGCACCCCAGAACCTTCCCGGGACTGGAAAGAATGGGGGAGGGGGAGCCGCAGACAGCAGATGTGTTCGCGTCAGAGTTGCAGGAGGTCCACGATCAGCTGCGGCGGCACCTGGAGCTGGCCAAACACGCATACAAGGTACAAGCGGACAAACACAGAAGGGTTGGCGAAGAGATCCATGTGGGAGACTGGGTCTGGTTAGCAGCCCACGCAGTGCTGGCCAGGTCGTTGGCGAAGAAGAAACTAGGGCATAAGCAACTGGGGCCCTACCAAGTCGAAGAGCAGGTCAACCCGGTGGCTTTCAGGCGGGCACTTCCGGAGGGTTCCAGGATGCATCCGGTGTTCCACAGATCAGTGTTCACTCCCTACAAGGCACCTCACAGATTTCAGGAACCAGGCACGGCACCAAGTCCACTCCGAGAGAGAACCGAGCAAGGGGGAGTGGCACAGGAGGAGCGCATCAACGAAGTCACAGAGATTTTGGACTCTAGATGGGGGGAAGAGGGGGTAGAATACTTTCTCGCCAAGGAGGGCACCCCGGCCAGTGCCAACAGCTGGGTGCCGGGCTACGCTTTAGACGAACCTCTGCTCAAAGAAGAGTTTCATGCCCTCTTCCCACACAGGCCCATGCCAGCTGATTTTTTCGACGACTGGCTTTTCACGCCCACGCTTTCAGCCAGCACGTTCCGGGGGTTCGACTCGGACGAGGAACCGACACGTGACGCACGTTCCCCGGAGGGGTCACCCTCGGGATCTGCCTCAGAACCTTTGTATTGGTGGGACGATAGACCAGAGGAGCAGTGGCGCAGGAAGTGGCTGGAGGGTCCAGGCCGAGCAACGCCCCCAGGAGGAAGCGAGGGAGAGACAGACATGGACGTATTCGGGGACGACCCGGGTTTCGAGCACGGCGGCACAGAGATGGAAGCGGAAGTGACCGTCGTCGACGAGAGCAGGGAGGAAGAACCGGAAGACTTCAGATGGAGGCCCGCCACGGGAAGCGAACGGTATCCGACATTGGTCCCCATGACACGGCAGCACCCAGCTCCCGCACCGGAAGGAGGGGGGGGAAGAGGGGGCTTCGAGGGGGGGATGGATGTCAGGGGTTCAGGAGCAGAGGCAAGGGCAAGGGAGGAAACAGAGAGCGAGGGGGAGGAGGCAGAAGAAAGGATGAGTGATGACGACGACCCGAGATCTCCGAGTCTTTCCAGTGAATCAGAAGATTCACAGAAAGGAGCACCAGTGGCCAGGGCAAGGGGGGAGCCTAGGGGGACACCCCAGGAGGAAAGGGCCAGAGGGAGCTCAGAGGGGAGCAGTTGGAAATCGGGACCAGCATCACCAACAGAGAGCAGGGGAGAGGAAGGGAGTCAGGTATCAAGCGCTGGCAGCTCACAACAGGAGGGAGGGCACGAGTCAGGAGTGGCCACACCTCCATCGGGGAGCGAAGAAACGGTCAGAAAGTGGAAGGTTGGGCGCGCGCGCCAAGTTCAAATGCACAGGAAGGTGGCGCAGTAAGCAGCCCGGAAAGGGAGCCAGGTCCTAAAGCCCGGCGCAAGGAGACAGAAGGGTCCGGGGGGTCAGCGTCAGAAGAGTCCCGGAAGGAAGAGACCCCGGGGGGCAGAGGGACCCAGAGAAGAACAGTCAGGCGGAAAAGGTGGAGTAAGGCTAGGATATTAAGTTGGTGTACAGGAGGCGGGGACCCAGACAGAGCTTCGCCGATCTAACCATAAGACGTAGAGTTGCACGCAGCAGCTTGAGAATGGGAACTGTAACTCAATAAAGACTTTTACTAAATGATCGCTGGCTAGCGTGATCCTCTGTGAGCTAGGATCGGGGAGCAACTCTGACAGTATGGAAACACTGTTTACCTTCCCGCCAGAATGGCACCTATTTATCTACTTGCACTTTGATGTGCTTTCAAACTGTTAGGTTGGCAGGAGCTGGGACCGAACAACAGGGATTCAAACCGCCGACCTTCTGATTTGCAAGCCCTAGGCTCTGTGGTTTAGACCACAGCACCACCCATGTTCCAATTCGGTTCTTAGACCGAGGTAAAGTTTGCAAACCGGGACACTACTTCCGGTTTTGCAGCATTCGTAAACCGAGGAACTGTGAATGTGCCTTCGCAACAACAATGGGCAGATGGACATAGGGGTGTCCATCTGCTCCCTCCCTCCCTTTCTCCTTTGCATGTGGCTGCCTTTTCCTCCAGCCGATGGAAACTAACAAAGCCTCCCATCTCAGGCACTTGCCTGCAGGGCATTTTGGAAATTTTCCCCAGATGGAGCAGCAAGAAAGAGTGACAGCTTGGGCCACTGTTTGATTGGCTGGTAGCCCTGTCTGTCACTTCAACTGTGAAGGTCTGGTAGGACATCTGAAAAGCAAGTCCACTCATGCTTATTCATAAAAAAGTCTTGCTGCAATTTTTAGGATGGGGTGGAGAGGCTCAGGCCCAGCAGCCAAACATGGCCCTCGAGGGCAATCAATTTGGCCCTCCGGACACTGCCCATGCCACACTCCTTCCAAAGGCCACACCCTCCCTGAGTGAGTTTGCTTGGTAAAGAGGGATGAATCTATTGCTTTCAGTTTCTACCAATTGCTAACTTTTCCATTCTTAAATTCAGTCCTCCACATTTTTACATCAGCTTTGGCTTAGTATTATTTTCAAGCTCTTGTGATATTGATCAACATTTTTGTGCATTTCCCACCTCCCTATTAAATTTGCATGCATTTTTTTTTGGCTAATATATCCATTTCGGAAACCAATTTCCTCAATATATTGCATTTTTGACAATATATCTTTTTTCCCACAAGCCTATGCATTCTTTACCTTAGTACATACTTTTTTTGCACACACAACTACCCTGCAAAATTCAGAGAAGTTTGGAAGAATGGCTATGTTTGAGTTCTTACATCGTTTGGAAAGTGTGCAACTTAAGTAGGTTTGCCTTTGAATGCAAACTGAACCAAATAACTCCCCTAAACCTAGTCTTTCAACTGTGATAATGGCTCTTATTTGACAGGAGAGATGCATGGCATTTGTAGAGCCAGTGTGGTGTATTTCTTAGAGCGTTGAACTAGGGCCTGGTAGACCAGGGTTCAAATTCCTGCTTGGCTATGAAACTCACTGAGTGACATTAGGCAGACCCTTCAAGTATCCCTATTTTCTAGTGACAGTTCCAGATTTACAGAAGCTGTCCCAGTTGCTGATGTGATCCCGGAATGCCCCACTTGTCTTTTGGACATCCCTATTTTCATCAGAGAAATGTTGGAGTTATGCGACCCCTGAGCCAAGGAGATAGGCAAATATATAGCCTTTAGAAGACATCTGAAGGCAGCCCTGTATAGGAAAGTTTTTTTGATGTTTAATGCAGGGGGTCAGCAAACTTTTTCAGCAGGGGGCCGGTCCACTGTCCCTCAGACCTTGTAGGGGGCTGGACTATATTTTGAAAAAGAAAGAAAGAAAGATTTCCTATGCCCCACAAATAACCCAGAGATGTGTTTTAAATAAAACCACACGTTCTACTCAGGTAAAAACACCAGGCAGGTCCCACAAATAACCCAGAGATGCATTTTGAATACAAGGGCACATTCTACTGATGTAAAAACATGTTGATTCCCGGACCGTATGCGGGCTGGATTGAGAAGGCGATTGGGCCAGATCTGGCTCCCGGGCCTTAGTTTGCCTACCCATGGTTTCATGTTTCATTATGTTTTTATATATGTTGGAAGCTGCTCAGAGTGGCTGGGGCAACCCAGTCGAATGGGTGTGTGGTATAAATATTATTGTTATTATTAATAATAATTATTATTTAAATGTTGGAGGGTATGCATTATATCATTGGCTCTCACCCTAATCTACCTCCCAAGCTTGGTGCAGGGATTAATTGAATAGGGAAGAACCATGAATACCAGTTTGTTGTGTTGCCATAAGTCAGGGGAAACCCAGACATGCCCTTTTTTTGGGGGGGGGGGTCAACATGCCCATCTGGTTAGAGTTTTATATTTCAAAGGAAATGTCTGGGTTTTCCCAGCTCGGGCTCAGATTGCTTTGCATGCCACAGCCACTGCCAGCCCGAGTTGGCGAAAGAGACATGCGGGTACGGGTTGGCAGCAGCTTGGGCTGTCCACTTTTTTGCTCTTCAGGATATGGCAATCCTACCAGTTTGTATTCTTTGGAGAAAAAGACGGGATATAAACTCAGGAAATGCAATAATTAAAAATAGAAGCTTCTGACTTTTAAGTGGCTGGGATGTACCCTACTGTAGAAATAATAATAATAATAATTTATTATCTATACTCCGCCCATCTGGCTGAGTTTCCCCAGCCACTCTGGGCAGCTCCCAAAAACAATACAGCATTAATTATTAAAAACTTCCCTAAACAGGGCTGCCTTCAGATGTCTTCTAAAAATAAGATAGCTGTTTATTTCCTTGACATCTGATGGGAGGGTGTTCCACAGGGTGGGCGCCACTACCAAGAAGGCCCTCTGTCCGGTTCCCTGTAACCTCACTTCTTGCAATGAGGGAACTGCCAGAAGGCCCTTGGCACTGGATCTCACTGTCCGGGCTGAACGATGGAGGTGAAGACGCTCACAGGACCGAGGCCGTTTAGGGCTTTAAAGGTCAGCACCAACACTTTGAAACGTACTGGGAGCCAATGCAGATCTCTCAGGACCAGTAGGGCAAGAGATGAGAACATCTCCCCTTATTCCACTTCATTTTAACTCCTTGCGATGTTGAAAACTGCACACATTTGCCCTTCATTTTTTCGCAGACCCTGTATCCGTTACCCCTTCCTCATGCTTTTCTCAGTTAACTTAGCCCCGGAAGACTCATACGTCATGGCTCAGAGGAAAAAGACGCCTCTTTCAGGTTTTTCCCCTGGGCGGATGTTTTGTCATTTCCTCAGAAATGGAGCGCATGGCAAGGCAAAACTCCACAACGCCTCTGAGAGAAAGAAATGATAATAACCGTTCGGCTCGAACTCCTAGGGCTTTAAAGTCTGCTGGGGTAAAATTAACTCTGCAATTAGCAGTGTGAATCGGTGCTCTAATGAGCTCCAGTCCTATAAAGATCTGGAAGAAAAGAGATGGCTAATTATAATGGATGGGGTGGAGTTCTTCGACAACCTGCTCTCCGAGGGAGCTAATGTTCAAACATGAGTAATATTTGAGAGCTGAGTTTTCGGCTGCAATCAGACAAGGGGGAAGTGAGTGAACCAGGAGCAAATGAAATCCTGATTCTGGAAGAAGGTGATTACATCTCAAACAGTGGTTCTCTGCTAGGTAATGATAATGATTATCTCCTTCTACTTTTTAAAGAAGCAGAAATAGCAATAGCAGCAGAGGACCAGAGGTGAGGGCCCTCTGCCCAATAAGCAATTCTCCTCCAAGAGAATCATGATAAAACACTGGAAATCAAGCATTCTGAGGAACAGTTGAGGGAGTTGGACATCTTTAGCCTGGAGAAGACTGAGAGTTGGCATGATAGGCATCTCAGATATCTGAAGGGCTGTCACAAGGAATCATAGAATTGTATAATTGTTGAGTTAAAGGTAAAGGTAAAGGGGACCCCTGATCATTAGGTCCAGTTGTGGCCGACTCTGAGGTTGCGGCACTCATCTCGCTTTATTGGCCAAGGGAGCTTCCGTGGCCAGCATGACTAAGCCGCTTCTGGCAAACCAGAGCAGTGCACGGAAATGCCGTTTACCTTCCCACCAGAGCGGTACCTATTTATCTACTTGCACTTTGAACTTTCTGGTGGTAAGAGCTGTTTGACAGTGGAACGGACTCCTTTGAAGGCGGCGGACTCTCATGCAGTGGAGGTTTTTAAGCAGAGGTTGGATCACCTTTCTTTAAAAAAAATAATTAAGCAATTTCATCATAACAAATTATCAAACCGTATAATCACATACGTTATTTCTCCCCCTTTTTTCCTACTCCCCCTTCCATCCCTCCCACCAGGGACTTCCCTCAGCTCCTCTCTCTGATTTCTCTACCCATATCATTCTCTGCATGTTATAAAGTTATACATATCCTTACCTTATCTATCTATCATGCTATCCAGAAATAAATTTGTGCATGTTTATTCAAAACCTGCCAAGGAGTCCAGTTCATTTTGTTGTCTTTTTAGATAATTTGTAAAAAGCTCCCATTCTTCCTTAAAGTCACAGTTGTCCTTGTCCCGCAGTTTGTATGTCAATTTAGCCAACTCTGCATAGCTCATCAATTTTTCTTGCCACTGTTCTTTCGTCGGGATTTCCTCATTCTTCCATCCTTGTGATAGGATCTCCATGGATGCTCTAGTTGAGATTCCTGCATTGCATGGGGGCGTACCATGTGACCCTCAAGAACCCTACAATTCTATGATGGAGCCCCTTAAACAGGGCTGAGGAACCAGTTCCCACCAGTGGCGTAGCGTGGGGGGTGCCAGGGGTGCCGGCCGCACCGGGCGCAACATTGGGGGGGGCGCGTTTGGCCCGCCCTTCGCAAGACAAAAGTCCATAGGGAAATCTCCGGGACAGCGGGGAAGCGCAGTGCGTCTTCCCCACTGTCCTCGGACCTCCTCCGAAGCCTGGCGGTGGGGCAGAGAGACCTTCTCCCCGCGCCAGCCTTCGGATGGCTGTCCTGAAGACTTGTGGTGGGAGCAGTGGCGTAGCGTGGGGTGTGCAAGGGGGGCCTGCCGCACCTGGTGCAACATCTGGGGGAGGCGGAAGAGACTCGAGTGCTAAAATCCACGGGTTAGGGGGCGCAAATTACTTGCCTTGCCCCGGGTGCTGAGAACCCACGCTACGCCACTGGTTCCCACCACCCTTGACCATTGGCTAGTGGGACTCCTTGCCTTCCGACCTTCCAGAGAAAAATGAAAGTGTCACTTCCCCAATGATCTGTTGCTTGTAGTTTGATTGACACCCATTGATGTTGTTCCTGCTGGATTTTCTTTGATGCTGTTGGCACCGTTGGTTGTTCAATTGCTTTTTTTTTACTGCTTTTAGTGTGTGTGGATGTTTGGATCTTCCATCTCTAAGACAGAAGTGTGGGATGTTATTTTTTTTATAATAAATAAATGTGTTGGACATACAAAGCAGCTATAAAAAAAATATTATGGACATGGTTTTGCTCATAGTTTTGTGAAGGAATAATTATATACTGTAACTGACCAACCAACCATGAGTCACTTCATTTTCCTGCCTCTGAAAACACAAAACACAAAACAAATGAAAAATGAAAAAGATATGCTTTCTGGGAGGGGGGCTGAGTTTCTGGAGACAAGGAAGAGGAAGGACAGTAAGTGTTTATTTCCAAAAATATAGATATTAGGGAGTCAGTGTGGTGTAGTAGTCAGAGTTCAGGACTAGGATCTGGAAGACTAGCATTTAAATCCCCACTCATCCATGAAGCTCATTGGATGACCCTGGGTCTACTTTGAGTGAAGCTTATTTGAATTTGTTGCATTGCATTGATTTCCCACATTTTCTCAAAGAAAGTCAGGGTCTGGCGGTTCCCTCGCTACGAGAAGCCAAGTTACAGGGAACCAGGCAGAGGGCCTTCTCGGTAGTGGCACCCACCCTGTGGAACGTTCTCCCACCAGATGTCAAAGAGAACAACAACTACCAGACTTTTAGTTGACATCGGAAGGCAGCCCTGTTTAGGGAAGCTTTTAATGTTTAATAGGTTTTTGTATTTTAGTGTTCTGTTGGAAGCTGCCCAGAGTGGCTGGGGAAACTCAGCCAGATGGGCGGGGTATAAATATATTATTATTATTATTATTATTATTATTATTATTATTATTATTATTATTATACCCTGGCTTCCCAAGTCCTAGTCTGACGCTCTAATGTCCCCACCTGAGAACTGTGGCCCTTTAGCTGGCTTGTGAATGTCTAATGGTGATTATTGCTGCAATACATCCCTTGATGTCACAGTTAATTTAACCTACTGAAATGGTGTATTGCAAGACTGCATTTGCCAGGTGGAAAGAAAGCAACCCTGGAACAAGTTGATCGCAACAAATGCTTCCCTGTACCTGCTCTGATGCACCAATGTGATACAACATGACAGGTGCTCCCCGCTAGTTGTGCTACCCTAGGTGACCGCTTTGTCTGGCTGTAGAGCCAAACCATCCTTGAATTGGTCCAGACATCCTGAATTGACTCAGGAGTTGAGGTTCCACCCCGTTGCTAATTTATGGATTTGTGAGCTCAATGGAGTTAATTGCTGAGATGTGCCGCGATCCCTTATCTGAAGTGGAAGAAACGGACTCATGTTGATGAATGGTTCTGTAGCCTCTCTCCTCTTTTGACTCCTGGTGGACTGCCCACCAGTTATGGGGTAATGGGCTATTTAATCCTTCCGCAACTACAGATGGACTGTAGAACAGCAGGGCAAACTGAGCAGAGGCTACCACTATGGAAGATTAATTCTGAGTGAAATTAAAAAGGCGTTTTTGAAAATGACCCATAAAGTAAGGGGGGAATAAACACAGCATGGTCAATCATGGTTCCACAACAGAGGGGGTGATTAAAGAGAGAGACAGCTGCATGGCGTTTCTGGTCTAGTAACAGACCCAAACCTTGTACTTTCATCACACCCCTCATAAACTCCCTACTTCTGCCTTCACGTTTATCTGGCAGTCTATGAACAGGATGAATAATGAGAATTGCAACAGGTGGTACATGACCCCAGTTTGCAACAGGTGGTACATGACCCCAGTTAAGCTAGCAAAAATTTACCATTTGCCTGATAACAAATGTTGGAAATGTAAGGAAACTGAAGGTACTTTTTATCATCTTTGGTGGACATGCCCGAAGATTAAGGCTTTCTGGGAGATGATATATAATGAAATGAAAAAGGTATTTAAATATACCTTCCTTAAGAAACCAGAGGCCTTTCTCTTGGGCATTGTCGGCCAATTGGTGCCAAAAAAGGATAGAACCTTTTTCATGTATGCAACAACAGCAGCAAGAATACTGATCGCAAAGTATTGGAAGACACAAGATTTACCCACCTTGGAAGAATGGCAGATGAAAGTGATTGACTATATGACATTGGCGGAAATGACAAGCAGAATTCGTGACCAGGGAAAGGAGACTGCGGAAGAAGATTGGAAGAAATTTAAGATTTATCTTAAGAACTATTATAAACTTGATGAAGCTTAGAATGTCGAGATTTTACAGAGAGAAAGGGTTGCAGTAATATAAGATCAGATTAAGAAAGGACTATGATGAATTAGGATGGGAAAAAACATTTATAAGTTGCTATAAAATTTGGACATGAGGATGCAGAAAGGGGAGGTACGGGGAAGTCCGAGGAAAGAAGTCTATGAAAGGACATTTTGAAATTATATTTGTTTGTTTGTCTGTCTTTCTTTTATGTTTGTTTGTTATAAAAACTTTTGTAAAACTAATAAAAATCTTTTTTTTTTAAAAAAGAGAATTGCAACAGGCTCAACAAATGTTGGGAATGTGGCTCTTGCATGGCTAGCCTACTGTCAGGATCCCACACAACACACACAGGTAGCAGTGAGAGTAAGTAAGGAAGAGATCTTTATTCAAGTGAGCAATGGTACAGACTCAACAGCAGACATAAACCACAGTCACAACCTATTTAAAGTGCTATGATAGCACATTGAACAGTCATGCTACCCCAAAGAATTATGGGAGCTGTAGTTTCCTAAGGGTTCTGAGAGTTGTTTAGGAGGCTTCTATTCCCCTTTCAGAGATACAATTCCCAGAGCTCCCCGTGAAGAGAGGATTGATTGTTAAACAGTTCCAAAAATTAGGGGCATAGGGGTCTTCTAACAACTCTCAGCACCTTTAGCAAACTACAGCTCCCAGGATTCCTTGGGGGAAGCCATGACTGTGATATCATAACACTTTAAACAGATGATGTGAATGTGGCTATAACAAGCTTCCTCAACCTCGGCCCTCCAGATGTTTTTGGCCTACAACTCCCATGATCCCTAGCTAGCAGGACTAGTGGTCAGGGATGATGGGGATTGTAGTCTCAAAACATCTGGAGGGCCGAGGTTGAGGAAGCCTGTAGCGGCTATAACATTCAGGAGTCACAGTTCAGGAGCTGAGGAATCAGGCAAGGAGGTAAGAGCTGGAGGGAAGTAACAAAGATGTCCCAATAAGTTTTGATGCCCTGCTCACCAAACTTTTAAAGATGAGGCAAGACTTGTTCCCTCTGTAGGAATGCTGGGATTGCAAACACGTGCTCCTTTAAGGTGCATCTGCTCCCACCTGCGAAGGTGGCACCTGGTTCTAGGGGACAATAGTGTACCCTCCTGTTCAAAGCCTTGATCACTTGAGGCTGCCTCTTGATCTGCATCCCCTTCAGCTGCCCGCAGCCCCCCAAGCTTCTCCTACTGAAGATTGAAGGGAAGAGCCGATACCTTTGCTCACAAGTGTGGTGTAGTGGTTAGAGTGTTGGAGAAGGACCTGAGTGACCAGGGTTCGAATCTCCATTTGGTCATGAAGTTCACTGGGTGACCTTGGGCCAGGTTGTTGTGGGGAGAGAGAGAACACCTTGGGCTCCTCGGAAGAAAAAGTGGAGTATAAATAAATAAATAAACTGGCTGAATATGAGGAACCATGCAGAGATCCCTCCTCCAGCTCTGATTTATACCATTCACTTCTGCCCCAGTTATTCCTTCTTCTGCATTTGGGTCTGCCAATCGGAACCCAATCACAACAATTCTGCATTTATGGGATTATTTTTGAAGATGGCCTAGAAACAATGTCCAGCACAAAGGAAGGTGCCTAGGGCCTGATCGGGCCACTGGTCCATTTAACAGAAACTCTCCAAGGTTCCAGGCAGAGAAAGGTCTTCTTCATCACCTGCTTCCTTCTTACATGCTCATTTGCTTGATAACAGTATGTAAAGTTTTGTGGTAGAGCACCCACTTCACAGACAAATGTCCCTAGCTGAAAGCTTCTGGCATCTCATGGCATTGCAAGATGGAGTTGGACTAGCTGAATTTTGGGTCCCTTCTAGTTCTACACTTAGGGACGCAGCTGGCGCTGTGGTTTAAACCACTGTGCTGCTTGGGCTTGCCGATCAGAAGGTCGGCTGTTTGAATCCCCACAACGGGGTGAGCTCCCGTTGTTTGGTCCCAGCTCCTGCCAACCTAGCAGTTTGAAAGCATGTCAAAGTGCAAGTAGATAAATAGGTACCACTCCGGTGGGAAGGTAAATGGCGTTTCCATGCACTGCTCTGGCTTCGCCAGAAGCGGCTCAGTCATGCTGGCCACATGATCCGGAAAAACTGTCTGCGGAAGTGGACAAACGCCGGCTCCCTCGGCCTGTAAAGTGAGAAGAGCGCTGCAACCCCAGAGTCGTTCGCGACTGGACTTAACTGCCAGGGGTCCCTTTACCTTTACCTTTAGTTCAACACTTCTCTAATTCTATGAAAGGACCAGGTAGTGGCGGTGGGAGCAATCTCTGCTACAGACCCTCGAGAGCTGCTGACAACCCAGAGCTAGATGGATTAGCAACCTAGCGCTGGGTGTAAGACAGCTTCCCATTTAACCCCAAGGCTTCCCAAGAAATGGCTGGTTCATGTTACCTCTGCCGAGTTTCTCTCTCTTTCTCTCCCCCCTACAACCACTTTCTTTTCTTTAACGATGTTAATTTGTGGTGAGTTATTTTGGTATTAATGCAGAGAGCTTATTCAGTTGCAATTTAGCATTATTGACTCTGCCATTACACGAGGCATTGCTGTGTAACCATTATGTCTTGTTTACAGTTTATAAAGATGCTAAGTATGGGGGTAAACTCGATAATGTGCCAGGATTGTACATAGAAGGGATAAAGCCATTTCTCCTCGCTAACAGCTGGAGAATAGGAGGAGGGAACCCAGTGAGAAATGAATGAGCCTTTGCTTCCCATTCCTTCTCCTAGTTATCCAATGCCTAAAGTCCATTATGGATTATGAAATGGAGGTCGCCTTGCAGAGCAGCTGCAGGGAACCTTTAATGGCTCGAGGGCCACATTCCCTTTTGGGGGCCATGTATCAGTAGCAGGCAAGGCCAAATGGAAAAGAAGGCAGAGCAATGGAAATAAATCTTACCTTCACGCAGTAGGCTAGTTTCTACATACTCTCATGTACAGTGGTACCTCGGGTTACATATGCTTCAGGTTACAGACTCCGCTAACCCAGAAATAGTACCTCGGGTTAAGAACTTTGCTTCAGGATGAGAACAGAAATTGTGCAGCAGCGGTGCAGCGACAGCAGGAGGCCCCATTAGCTAAAGTGGTACCTTAGGTTAAGAACAGTTTCAGGTTAAGAACGGACCTCCGGAATGAATTAAGTACTTAACCCGAGATACCACTGTACTCAACTCTGCTCTCCATCCATACAAACAAAAGAAGAAGAAGAAGAAGAGTTTGGATTTGATATCCCGCCTTTCACTCCCCTTCAGGAGTCTCAAAGCGGCTAACATTCTCCTTTCCCTTCCTCCCCCACAACAAACACTCTGTGAGGTGAGTGGGGCTGAGAGACTTCACAGAAGTGTGACTGGCCCAAGGTCACCCAGCAGCTGCATGTGGAGGCCTTATCCGAGTTCAAGGACAACTTCCAGCCATGTACAGGGTCCAGAGCAGGACCAGTGAGGGGTGTGGCCTGGGAAATGTTTTGAGGGCCACATACAGGGGCCTGGAAGGACCACATTCAGCCTCTAGACCAGATGTTCCTCAACCCTGTTGTAGAGGACTGACACCAGTATTCAGCATGCTTGGGAAGTTGTCGGGGCCCCAGCTTCACAACAGGATGGTTAGCAAGACCTCTGCCCCCCTTCCCATGGAGCTATAATTCCCAGAATTCCTTGGGAAGAGGGATTGACTGCTAAACCACTCTTAAGATTTATAGCTTGGAGAGGGAAGGGGAGGGGTTCTCTGGCAACTCTCTGTATCCTTAACAAACTACAGTTCCCTGGAATCTTGGTGGCGAGGGGGGAAGCCATGACTATGGTATGGTACTGTGTTGAATGGGTAGTGCAAGATGGAGCCCTGGTTGAATACCACCCAGAAGCTTGAACACAGGAAGCTGCCTTAAACCAAATCAGAACATTGGTCCATGTAGCTCAGTGCTGCCTATTATGGCTGGTAGCATTTTTCTTTGCTTCAGAGCAGAGACAATCTAGAGATGATGAAGTCTTGTTTGCAAAGTAGTGGCTGTGACAATGAGTGACACCCCGCCCACATTCTAATTATTTCCACTGCAGGTGTGTGTGTGTGTTTGCAGAGTTATATTTTAATAAAGACACACAATACAGTGGTACCTTGGTTTAAGAACAGCTTAGTTTATGAACAACTTGGATTAAGAACGCTGCAAACTTGGGAGTAGGTGTTTTGGTTTGTGAACTTTGCCTTGGAAGCAGAACATGTTCCACTTCCTGCTGAGTGTAAACTGAGTGCCCCGCTGCTATGGGAAAGCACACCTTGCTTTAAGAACGCTTTGGTTTAAGAATGGACTTCTGGAATGGATTAAGTTCGTAAACCAAGGTACCACTGTACCCACATTGCCAAATGATGTCTTTCCAGCTCTCGGAGCTGCTTTCTCCCGTGATGACAAGTGGAAACCCTTCCCACCCCTCAAAAAAGTTCCCTCTTTCTAGATCAGTTCAGCTTGTTCTTTGCAATTTCCCAGATTCTTTTGGTGAAATATGTTCCTGCCTGGAATGAAAATCTCTCCACCGGGTGTGTGGGAGGGAAGGAGTTGTAATTGTCTTGGAGAATAGCTTTCTATCTGGCTTTATTATCATAGAACAGCTGTAAATTTGGCAAAGAAGGAATGAGCTCATTTCAACAACTTTGTTTACCGGGGGTAACAAAGCAGCTTTTTGTTTTAAAGGGATCACTTTCTGGAGGTGCTGCTTGGATGTAGCCAACATTGTTCTCTCTGGATACTGCTGGACCACAGCTCCCATGATCCCTGATTATTGAGGTGGAATTTCTGTTACCAGTTATCCGTGAGGCCAGTGTCACATATGAAGAGTTTGGATTTGATATCCCACTTTATCACTACTTGAAGGAGTCTCAAAGCAGCTCACAATCTCCTTTCCCATCCTCCCCCACAACAAACACGCTGTGAGGTGAGTGGGGCTGAGAGACTTCAGAGAAGTGTGACTGGCCCAAGGTCACCCAGCAGCTGCATGTGGAGGAGCGGAGACGCGAACCCGGTTCCCCAGATTACGAATCTACCACTCTTAACCACTACACCACACTGGCTCTCAATATGCAAGAGTGCAGCCTGATTACAAAACTAGTAATAACCAATTAAGGGAGAACTCAATGCTGACTGTTAAGGTAAAAAAGCAACTTCATATAAGGTGCAAGGAGGGCTCTGTTAGGTTCAATGAAAATGGGTTGAGTAAAGTTGCATTTCAAGGATGGTGGTTAGATGAAGAGAAGGTGGGGCAATGGGGTGGCTGAAGATGGTTGGTCAGAGGATGAAACAGCCAAGATGATGTCTTCTTCTTCTTTGGCGATCACTCGTAGCTGAGTAAGATTGTCTTCCATGAACACGGGTTTAACAGTGAGTCTGTAAGTGACTGTGAAGGCCAATTCTGGATCCACACGTCCTTCCACAGTGGGGACATAGTTTTCTGGGCAAGAGTTGGTCACTGTAAGGGTTTGCCAAGCGTGCCTTCCTCTTAGCACATTTCTAAGACCTATTGCAGTCGTTAAGAGTCGTCAACAGGCTCATCTCAGCTATCTGCCAATCTCCCATTCCCACCACCCTTCTGAGTAATACTCCTCCCCACCTTCTCACTATATAAAAGGATCTGACAACTTCTGTTTCAGTGTATCTGAAGAAGTGTGCATGCACACGAAAGCTCATACCAACAACTAACTTAGTTGGTCTTTAAGGTGCTACTGGAAGGGATTTTTTTTATTTTGACTATGGCAGACCAACACGGCTACCTATCTGTAACTGAACCAAAGCAGTGTCTGTAGTCAGACCCAGCACAATTCAAAAGGGGTGATTTGATCTCTCTCACCTTCCCCTTCTCAAATTATTTGGAAAGCCTTTGTGAAACAGGTCCTTACTCTGAAGAGTTAATCGGAAAACCTTACATTTCCTGTAGTGCTGGCCATGCACTATGGAATGCCAAAGTGTTTTACAGTTTATACAACTGCTGCGGAGCAGACAGTTCCGAGCACACAATGCTCTGTCTGTCTGGGAAACTTGCCTTTGATTGTATTGCCTGACTGGATCCACTTGCTGATTTATCAGCCGGATAACGGATTTTAATCTGCATGAAAATGGAGCCTGCAAACTGATTTGGATTAATCAGGTCTGACTTTAATTCCTTTTGGTATTCTCATTTGAATAGCACATTCATCACCTGGCCCTCTTTTGATAATAATGTTACTGTAATATCTAATTCCACATTAATTCCATTGTAATTTAGCTGGCATTCATTCTAACAGTAATTTCTATGGAATTACATCTGATGTCCCCATGAATATCAGAACACCTCAACGTGATAAATGTTATTGCAGTGAATACCGAAGGAAGCAATAAAAAATGCTGTTAAGTCCTGCCCGCAAACCTTTACTGGACATTACCACGTAGCACTAAATGTGTTCGCTTGTAAATCTTAGAAGGATGAATTTCAGCACCTTTTATTGTTACGTGATGACTGTTGCGGTCAATACACAACTGGGATATACAGTGGTACCTCAGGTTAAGTACCGGTACTTAATTGGTTCCAGTGGTTCATTCTTAACCTGAAACTGTTCTTAACCTGAAGCACCACTTTAGCTAATGGGACCTCCTGCTGCTGCTGCGCCGCCAGAGCACAATTTCTGTTCTCATCCTGAAGCAAAGTTCTTAACCTGAAGCACTATTTCTGGGTTAGCGGAGTCTGTAACCTGAAGCAAATGTAACCTGAAGCATATGTAACCCGAGGTACCACTGTATTTGAATAAGTCATTGTCTTCCTCTACTTGTGACATGGGTGATAATTTGCCCCAATCAATTGCATACCCTACAACAGGCATGTCCAACTTTCAAGAAACTGAGATCTACTCCCACTATTAAAAAACTAGCAGTGATCTACCAAAGTTGATGAGGTTTTTTTTAGGTTGGGGGAGTGCAATCTACCATGATCTATCACAGACACCTCACAATCTGCCAGTAGATCATGATCTACCTGTTGAACATGCCTGCCCTACAACATTTCTCCAATGAAAATAGGGACATCTTATTTTATTTTATTTATTTTATTTACACCCCACCCATCTGACACTCTGAATGGCTTCCAACACATATAAAAACACAACAATACATGAAACATTTTTTTTAAAAAAAATAAATCTTCCTTATACAGGGCTGCCTTCAGATGTCTTCTAAAGGTTGTATCTCCTTGGCTCAGGAGTCACATAGCTCCATACCATCCAACATTTCTCTGATGAAAATAGGGATGTCCTCAGGAAAAGAGGGACATTCCGGGATCAGTTCAGAAACCAGGATGGCATCTGTAAATCCAGGACTGTCCCTGAAAAATAGGGACACTTGGTGGGTCTGCAGTTGTCCCAAACACAATCACGATCTCTCCCTCTGCAAATATCAATGGGTCTTTGGTTTGTTGAAGAGGTAGAAAGTTACCTCTTGACTCAAAGAAAATATCACTCAATGTGCAAGTTTAAAGCCTGCTTAACCCACACTAGTAATACAGAGAGACAAGATACACGTGTAAGGGAGAGTTCTCTTAGAACAGGCATGTCCAAAGTCCGGTCCCCTGGTCAATTTAATCCGGCCCTCTGAGCAATTCTGAGAAATGAATCTGTTGCGGCCCCCAAAAGGAATAAGTCAGCCAATGACTTCAATCCTCAACAAGTTTGGGGTAAAATCCAAAAAAAGCTCAGCAACTTTGGCCGACCCTCACGCATGTTCACTTCATCAAATCTGACCCCCTTTGAAAAAAGTTTGGACACCACTGTCTTAGAATAAAGGACAATAATGGAGAACCTTCAAGATCTCTCTCTCTCTTTCTCTCTCTCTCCTCCATGTGGTGACCCTATCAGACTTGCAGCTTGAGCCATCTTCCTGGTAGAGTAAAATTCTGAGGCTCTGGACTTCCCCCACTCATGGAGACTAGCCATTAATCCTCCTGTTTGGTTTTAGACCTCACCCGAGCAACAAGATTTAAGGATTTCCTGAATCTGATGTGCTCCTGAGCTCTTCTAAGTGCCGGCTCCTTTGTCCAGCTCCTGGCTTCTGGGCCACCACTTATCCATTGGTGTTTGCCTACAGCTTAGCCTTGACACTTGTCCAAACCACCATCCCCAACAGTGTCTCTTCAAATAGCCTTTACAACAACAGCACATTGTGGACACAATTCCTAAAAATGAACGATCTGTAGAAAATAACAGATGGAGACAACTGTAGACATGGCCCCTTCTGCATGATGACAGAGTCCTCAAAAACGGGTGGTGGTGAATCAGGCAAGTGGAATGCAGACAGCAGCTACTTGCTAAAGTCTGGCTTTCATGACCCCTGCAGATCCCACCTCCCACCTCCATCATCCATTGCTAATTGATATATGCAGGGCACATAGGTCATGAGTTTGAACTATAAATGTGTGTGTGTGTGTTTGAAGCACAATATTTTATGTTCATCCACACAAGTCTCCCCACCAGACTCCAGGGATCTTTAACTTTATATATATTGATTTGTTCCTTTAAAACATTTCTAACATGCCCTTCCTTGAAATCAATCCTAGGGCAGGATACAAGCACAGTAAAAGAACCCATGTTGAAACAATAAATATATGAACTCTGTGTAAGGCATGGCATGTTTGTTATGGTGCAAAGGTTGCATGATTAATGCAGATAGATGATGGTAGGAAATTAGAAAGGACAGGACTGAAAAGAAGGTCACAGTGACCAACAGATGATGAAAAGCCATGCCAACAGCTGGTTGGCCCACAGGTCAATCACCCACTGTTGCCTTTGGGGCAGGAGTTAACAGACTCACTAATGCTGAATTGGAACACATGGATATTTAGATTTAGAGATGTTTGGACCTGTATTATCCACACTTTGGAAACATCTTCAAAGCAAGATATTTCTCTGCATCCACATTATTGCTTACCTCCACTGCTTCTCTGTTCTCAAGGTTGCATCAGTGATGGTTGCATCATGTAAGATACGGGATGATTCATTTACGGCAACACAATTATATAGCCTAGGTCAGGCTTCCTCAACCTCCGCCCTCCAGATGTTTTTGGCCTACAACTCTCATGATCCCTAGCTATTAGAACCAGTGGTCAGGGATGCTGGGAATTGTAGTCTCAAAACATCTGGAGGGCCGAGGTCGAGGAAGCCTGGCCTAGGTTCTTACCAATGGACCTGTCACAAATCTCAAGTGGAGCATATGCTGGATCAGGCCATTGGCCCATCTAGTCCAGCTTCCTGTTCTCACAGTGCCCAACCGGATGCTTGTAGGAAACCCATAATAAGGATTGCTGCCTCACTGTGGAGGCAGGGCAAAGCCATCATGGCTAGTAGCCATTGATCATGCATTGTATATACTGAAGTCAACATGGATCCTGTCGCATGGTGAAAATTAATTAGTGGGGGTGGGGGGAATGGGACCTTTAGGTTTAGGAGGAGGAGGAGGAGGAGGAGGAGGAGGAGGAGAAGAAGAAGAAGAAGAAGAAGAAGAAGAAGAGGAGGAGGAGGAGGAGTTTGGATTTGATATCCCGCCTTTCACTCCCTTTAAGGAGTCTCAAAGCGGCTAACATTCTCCTTTCCCTTCCTCCCCCACAACAAACACTCTGTGAGGTGAGTGGGGCTGAGAGACTTCAGAGAAGTGTGACTGGCCCAAGGTCACCCAGCAGCTGCATGTGGAGGAGCGGAGACGCAAACCCGGTTCCCCAGATTATGAGACTACCGCTCTTAATCACTACACCACACTGACACCCTCTGTTCAGTGGAGGTAGAACATGCCGTTGCAGCTAGCAGTCTCAGTGTGTATTGCCTACACAATTACAATTCCCATCTAGACTAGGTTTGTGGAGAGGCCTTCAAGCCCCCTTGTTCTCAACCAGAACAACTTCCATTTTAAACAAGCCCAAGATCACAGCCACAAGGGTTTCTTGCAATTGCTCTTCAAACTTACTCAGCAGTGTTGTCTTTGGAGAAACAGAGGTTTTATCCTTTTTGTCTGAGAATTTGATGTCTTTATCAGAATGAGAGTCTGGTTCCGCTCTTCCCGATAAAAGATTTCTCGAGTTTTCAAAGGAGGCCTTCGGCAAGATTGCAGTGATCAAGTCGTAGAAAAGACAGGCACTCAGGAAGATGGTGATTGGCCGTGGTAAAAAGAGAGAGAAGTAAATAAGACTGTGAACAATAAGAGATGCAAGCCCTGATATCTTCATCCCTCTACAATCCATCTGTTTTTAGGCATTCTGCTTTCTAATATTGTGCTGCTTAAAATAAATAAATATACGCTCACTTGCTATGCCCTGATCGCTGGGGCTCTGACACAGCAGCAAAACATGCTGGGGAAACCAGCTGAGATGAATGGGGGATACATTGCTCCACATAAATTGAGTTCACTAGCTTAGTTAATCTGCTATAACAGATGTTCAGGGATGCAAAAACCCAATTCTGATTGAGATGCCCTCATTTTACAGACCAGAGCCCCAGCCCCCCAGGAGAATCATGCCCAAGAGAAAATGGGGAGGGGGGAGAGACCTTCTAAGAACTACTAGGGGGAAAGGAGGGAAGTCATCAAGTAGGCCAGGCTTCCCCCATTTGACTCTCTGTGTCAATATTTTATTAGCATGGATGCTCAGATTGGGTTTCTTTAACTGCTAGGAACGGTTTCAAAAATATTGACGCGACTTCAGGTTTCAGAAAATGAAACCATTTTGGTGTATAAGTATGTAACGGAAATGGGAGTACATGGGGACATAGGAAGCTGCTCTCTACATACCCTCCAACATTCCTCAGGTGAAAATAGGGACATATTCTACATCAGGGTTGGTTTCACGTGCCCTTCACACTGTGCCTTCTCAGAGGCTGAGGGAGGGATGCACATGCAGACTGAATGAGGAAAGCTGTAGCCATCCCCAGTGGCGTAGCGTGGGGGGTGCAGGGGGGGCCGGCCGCACCGGGCGCAACATCTGGGGGTTAGGGGGCGCAAATCCATGGGTTAGGGGGCGCAAATTACTTGCCTTGCCCCGGGTGCTGACAACCCACGCTACGCCACTGGCCATCCCTTATTCCTATTGGTGGAGTGAGGGACAGGGGGCAAGAAAATAAGAAACACACTGGAATTTTAAACGTAAGACTGTACATCACTGGGACTTCACCAAGAGAGGCTGCAGCAGCCTTGGAAGCATCATCATCATCATCATTTATTATTTATACCCTGCCCATCTGGCTGATTTTCCCCAGCCACTCTGGGCAGCTCCCAATCGAGTGTTAAAAACAATACAGCATTAACTATTAAAAACTTCCCTAAAAATGTCTTTTAAAGATAAGATAGCTGCTTATTTCCTTCACATCTGGTGGGAGGGCGTTCCACAGGGCAGGTGCCACTACCGAGAAGGCCTTCTATCTGGGTCCCTGTAACCTCACTTCTCAGTGAGGCCCTCGGCACTGGATCTCCGTGTCTGGGCTGAACGGTGGGGGTGGAGACGCTCCTTCAAGTATACTGGACCGAGGCCATTTAGGGTTTTAAAGTTCAGCACCAACACTTTGAATTGTGCTCGGAAACGTACTGGGAGCCAAAGCAGATCTCTCAGGACCTGTGTTATGTGGTCCTGACGTCCGCTCCCAGTCACCAGTCTAGCTGCCACATTCTGGATTAATTCCAGTTTCCGGGTCACCTTCAAAGGTAGCTCCAGGATGAGAACAGAAATCGTGCTCCAGCGGCGCAGTGGCAGCAGGAGGCCCCATTAGCTAAAGTGGTGCTTCAGGTTAAGAACAGTTTCAGGTTAAGAACAGACCTCCAGAACGAATTAAGTACTTAATCTGAGGTACCACTGTAATTGTTTTTTCCTTTGACATCTGATGGGAGGGCGTTCCACAGGATGGGCACCACTACCAAGGAAGCCACCTGCCTGGTTCCCTGTAACTTGGCTTCTCGCAATGAGGGAACCGCCAGAAGGCCCTCGGCGTTGGACCTCAGTGTCCGGGCTGAACAATGAGGGTGGAGTTGCTCCTTCAGGTATACTGGGCCGAGGCCATTTAGGGCTTTAAAGGTCAGCACCAACACTTTGAATTGTGCTCGGAAACTTACTGGGAGCCAATGTAGGTCTTTCAAGACTGGTGTGATGTGTTCCCGGCGGCCGCTCCCAGCCACCAGTCTAGCTGCCACATTCTGGATTAATTGCAGTTTCCGGGTCACCTTCAAAGGTAGCTCCACGTAGAGCGCATTGCAGTAGTCCAAGTGGGAGATAACTAGAGCATGCACCACTCTGGCGAGACAGTCTGTGGGCACATCGGACACAGAGTAAGGACTCTAAATCATAGAATCATAGAATTGTAGAGTTGGAAGGGACCCTGAGGATCATCAAATCCAACCCCCTGCAATGCTGGAACATGCCGCTGTCCCATACGGGAATCAAACCTGCAACCTTGGCATCATCAGCACCACGCTCTCACCAACTGAGCTATCCAGGCTGCATGTGTTCATTAGCATCAGGGATGTTGTTTTCAGCAGCTGCAGTTCAAAAGTATACTGCCTCTGAAGTGGAAGTAGAAGACCAGGGTTGGCAGCCGCCAACAGTTTTACTCTCCATGAATTTGTCTAACCCTCTTTGAAAGACACCCAAGTTAATGCCCACCTAGTATTGCTTCCAATTCAACATTTAAACTCTGCAGCCCTTCAGCCCATATTCTGTACCCACTAACTTGATTGTGTGAATGCACCATCTGAAGCTAGATGCAGATCAACTAGTCAAAAAATAAATCTGTCGCTTTTTGCTGAACTTCCGTGCTGAGGTAGGGAAAAGCTGCTCTGTTTCCTTCTGAATTGGGTCCTCTCTTCACGCTCCAAGCTTCTTAACCTCCCCAGAGCTACATTTGTAGCATTTCCGCACACCCCTGAAAACATCCATTAGCTCTAGAAAACTATCAACGGGAACAGTGTCCGAAAGCCATTTTTGCAGGGCAATTGTGTACTGCTGCCATTCCTTCATCTCCGTCACACTCAACTTTCATGCCCCTTCCCCGGTGTGATGCCACAGCGATCCACCCGTCCCTGGATTTGTCCAAAAGGGTTTGAGGCATGTCGGTTTATCAGCCTGTGACCTTTTCTATTAACACTGTCTTCAGGTTGGCTTGGCAGCGCACATGGAAAATAAATCTTGTTACCCAGGGCTAAGCTGGCTGGTTGGGACAGTACAGCTGTGGCAGAAAACTGTGGAAATTTTTTAAATTGCGAACATTGCTAGGTCTACATATAATTTATTAGCCAGAACGATCCCCAGGAGGAACGGAAAAATAAAAGTCAGACAAATGGATGCCATTAAAACAGCTCTGAAAGAGAGAGAGAGAGAGAGGCGGCTTCTGTACTCCTGGCAAAAGTTGCATTGTTTAGCTTATTTATAACCGGGATCGCCACCTTGGAGATAATGCAAATAAAGCTATCCCATAAATTATGTGACCTTTTCATCTTGCAATCTCCAGGAGATCTAAATGGAAATGAACCCAAGAAGCCGCAGTCCACCTCGAGTCTCTGCTGACCTTGTTTATCGCTCTCACCCATATGTTCATAATCTTCCTCTTTCAGGAGAAGTTTTGGTAATGGAGGGCAAGGGAGAGAGGTTTAAGAACTTCAAAGCATAGACAAACCTTTCGCGACCAAGGCGGTCTCCTTTCCCCCTGGCTCCTTTGATATTCAGTGACAGGAGATAGGAGTCTGGGAAATGATATTTCCCAGAATGCTCTTTGCCATTACATTTGTATTGGGTGTTCAGGACTGCCTTACCATTTGTAAGATGGGGGAAGGAAGAAATTCAACCTTTCACACACACACACACACACACACACACACACACACACACATTTCTAGCTCGCTCATCTCCTCCACTGCCCACCAACATCACTCCTTTGAGGCAATAAATGAACCGGAGCATTTAATATATGGAAGGCATCAATAAATAATATATCTTGGGAACCAAAATGGGATTCAAAATGAACACATAGGATCATAGAATTGTAGAGGTGGAAGGGACTCTGCGGGACAACTATCCCAACCCCCTGCAATGTAGGAATCTTCACCAGATCATAGGTGGACCTGTGATCAAATACAGTCATTAACACACTGCTAAGCTCAAGAGTTGATTACTGCAATGTGATCTATGTGGGGTGACCCTCAATGAACTCTGGCTGGTGCAAAATACTGAGGACTAGACTCTTGGGGGTATGTTACTGTCAGAATATAACACCAATGCTTCAGTGCTCAAGCAGGATGCCCAAAAGTTATCAGCCCAACTTCAAGGTTGTTCCAAAGTGTTTCAATTATCAATTCAACTTCCCAGGGAATTCTTAGGATTGTAGTTATGTGAGGGGAATAGGGGTCTCCTAACAACTGTCAGTACCCTTGCCCAGGATTGGCCCAATACATTTTGGCACCTGCCTCCTACACCAGTAGAGATGGGGTCAGGGAAGATCAACATCGGGAGCAGTAAGCAGGAATCCAAGGCTATCACAGGAAGAATTTTGACCCAATCTGAATTATGCTGGACTGGTGCATCCCCTGCCATGGAGGTAGAATGAGACCAGTTGTTGTTATTTAGTCGTTTAGTCGTGTCTGACTCTTCATGACTCCATGGATTAGAGCATGCCAGGCACTCCTGTCTTCCACTGCCTCCCGCAGTTTGGTCAAACTCATGCCGGTAGCTTCGAGAACACTGACCAACCATCTCATCCTCTGTCGTCCCCTTCTCCTTGTGCCCTCAAGCTTTCCCAACATCAGAGTCTTTTCCAGGGAGTCTTCTCTTCTCATGAGGTGGCCAAAGTCTTGGAGCCTCAGCTTCAGGACCTGTCCTTCCAGTGAGCTCTCAGGGCTGATTTCCTTCAGAATGGAGAGGTTTGATCTTCTTGCAGTCCATGGGACTCTCAAGATTCTCCTCCAGCACCATAATTCAAAATCATCAATTCTTCAGCGATCAGCCTTCTTTATGGTCCAGCAAATTGAATCAGAGCTTGAAGGGAAATTCAAAACTTGGAAATGATCAGAAAACAGTTCTGTGTCAGGGAGCGGGGTTAGGGAATCCAGCTCCATCTTTCAGTGCTGATGTAACAGCGATGTCAGCATTGGCTTCAGAAAAAATGCTGGCATTCTTCACCTTATTCTCTAAAACTCCAGAAAGAGGAAACAGAGAGGAAAGTTATGGCAATGCTGTCAGATGACAGCCAGTGTGGTGTAGTGGTTAGAGTGTCAGACTAGGACCTGGGAGACCAGGATTCAAATCTCCACTTGGCTATGAAGCTCAACTGAGTGACCTTGGGCCAGTCACTGCCTCTCCACCTCAGCTACCTCACAGAGTTGTTGTGGGGGTTAAATGAGGAGGGGGAGGAACATGTTACCTTGAGTTCCTTCTATCCCTCTTCAAAGATGGGGTATAAATGCAGCATATAAATAAACGTATGAAAACTTTCATAGACACATAGGAATCTGGGGACCTCTGGAAAAGCGAGAGGGGTTAACAAAGCCTACATTTTTTTAACTAGATCAACTGTTCTTCTATATGCAGTTGTTTTAATTGTATTGTGAAATCACTTAGAGATGCTTTGTAGGAAGCTTTACATAAATACATAAAATCAAGAAATAATAATTATTGAGAGAGATTATTCTGGGAGAAAGGAGCATTTATTATTATAATGCAGTTCCTTTTTACTGGGGGGGACACAGGGGTACGCATACCCCTAAACATTTTGTGAATCTAAGTTTATCCTCATTGAGGGGCAATATTTCAATATGAGTAGGAAAATGAGAGTATCCCTAATCATTTTTTTAAAGAAAAAAAGCACTGGTTATTGTTGTTATTATTATTATTATTATTATTATTATTATTATTAGTAGTAGTAGTAGTAGTAGTAAATCCACACACTCCCTAGACTTCTATTTCTTTTTTTAAAAAAAATAATTTTTATTAAATTTTCCATTATACAAATTTGCCATATCAAACAATTTTCACAAATTTCAACTTTTTTGACTTCCCTCAGCTTCTCTGCCAATCATCCATATTTTCCCATTTTTACACATTTTCTAAATTTGATATTGCATTTTTAGATTACCCTTACTGTCCTGTTTCTGTTTAACAATACTCCTCTCACCTTCACAAAGCCTCTTTAAATCCCACTAGCGTTATTTGTTCATCACATATACTTTTCAGATATTCTGCAAATTTTCCCCAGTCCTCGATGAACTTCTGGTCCCGTTGATATCTTATCTTCCCAGTTAGTTTATCCAGTTCTGCATAGTCTATGAGTTTCATCCTCCATTCTTCAAGAGTCGGTAGTTCCTCCTGTTTCCATTTTTGGGCCATTATGATTCTTGCTGCTGTTACTGCGTATTGGAAAAGTTTGTGATCACTTCTATTTATCCCTCTTCCTGTTATTCCTAACAGAAAGGCTTCTGGTTTCTTTACAAATGTATATTTCAACATCTTCTTCAACTCATTATATATCATTTCCCAGAAACCCTTCACTTTCTTACACTCCCACCACATATGGTAAAATGATCCTTCTTTTTCTTTACATTTCCAACACTTATTACATGTTTTAAACATTTTTGCTAACTTAACCGGTGTAATATACCATCCATATACCATTTTCATCATATTCTCCTTTAACGCAGTACATGCTGTGAATTTTATATTTTCATTCCATAATTTCTGCCAATCATCCATTTGTATATTATATCCAAAATCTCTAGCCCAATGTATCATAACCGACTTTACTTCCTCATCCATCGGATGCCATTTCAACAACATTTTATACATTTTTGACAATATTTTATAATCATTATTTATTATCTCCATTTGAAATTTCGATTCATTTTCTGCATATTCACTTTCTTTAAAATCTTTTTTAAACATTTCATTTACCTGAAAATAGTGCAACCAATCAAACACATATTCTTTTACTTGTTCATATGGCTTCATTTTCCATTTTCCTCCTTCTTTAATTATTAATTCTCCATATGTAATCCAATTCTCTCTCATATTAATTTTCTTTACACTCATAACCTCTAATGGAGACAGCCAGTGTGGGACTTTGGGTTCTAATACATTTTTATACCTATCCCAAGACTTCTATTTCAAATGCTTCTGGGACAGTGATAAGATGCCAAAAGCCATCCTGAACCTACAGGGTAATAAACAAATGGCAATCACTTCCATTAATCAATTCATTAAAGGCACACACAAAGTAAATCTTGCAAAAGTTCCACCTCACAGTTCTGTCTAATGTAAAATCTCAAGAGACAAGAGAAAGTTTTTTAAAGACCTTCTTTTACAAGCTGAATGTGCTCATTGCTAAAACGGAAGATGCATCTGGATGCATGTTAATAATAATAGCAATAATAATAATAATTTAAAAAATGAAAATATAACCAGCCACCCCTTCAGCTTTTTCTGAACGACTCACTGGAAGTTTCCCTTTTTCCCCACTGGGTGCCTTTGATGTGCTGGCACATCAAAGGCAAGCAGAAAAGCATTCTCGGCTTTTTGCGTCTTTCCCACTGTGCAAAATGCGCATTGACCCACTTTCTCTCACCCACACCCACCCACCCACCCACCCTGCCTTCCTTCCTCCCTCCCTCCCTCTCTGCTCCGTGTCCTTTATTCATGTAGAAGAAAGACATGAAATCCCCTGATCTGGGAGCTTTCATTGTCTGTTCGTTTAGCTTCCACTGTGGGCTGGGGACCCAAAGGCTCTTTTTGCAGGCGGCAGCTGCTTCTCTCAAGCAAACTCCTGAGTTACAACGTTCCTCAGCCGTGACAAACATATTGCTTGACGTTCATAGGAGCTTCGTGCCCGCCTTTGCCCAAGACATGCTCTGAGCACATTGACAGACCTTCCTGGAGCCTAGACAAGGGAAGCAAAGCCCCCAGCCCAATTGAAATTCAGGCCATTCCCCCATTTTCTCATTCTTGTAACTTAAGTGAAGCCCGAGCCTTTTGGTATCTGCTGAAGAGATGAGCTGGGATGGGAATGGGAGGAGGTTCATTTTGGGGGGTTGGTGGGACTCCTGTGAAACACACCTTCTATTTTGGAGAAAATTGGGGGGGGGCATGATCCTGCAAATTACAGTAAACAACATTGTGACAGAAGGAGGCATTGTCCTTGCTTTGTTTTGGCTTTAGAGAGGGCTGAAGCTTAGTGGTAGGTCATCTGCTTTGGGTGCAGAAGGACTCAGGTTCAATCCCTTGCATACCCAGGTAGAGCTTCTAAGCATCTTCTGCATGAAACCCTGAAGAGCTACTGCTAGGCGGTGCATACCCGTCAACTGCCCTGAAAAAATGGGACATCCAGGTTTTCTTCTCGCGAGACGACAGCAGCCAAAATGGCTGCCGTGATCTTGCACAATTTCAGGCTGCACATTTTCTGGGCATGGTGTCCCAAAACACTTGTTTTGGGGAACTGTGCCCAGAAGAAAAAGGCTTGGGGAGTGAAATATACTCGGAGTCAAGTGTGGATTTCATGCTCTTTATTCAGCTCATAGTAGTGAGGAATGGAAGTTCCCCCCGAAATGTCTGCTTTATGTACATTATTTACACAATGGGCCCCACATGACTGGCTAATTCTGGGATTCTCCTGTAGGCCAAACCGGTTGCGGATTCACTTCCACCTGGAGCTGTGTTGGGTGTCCCAGTTTGGGGCCGCTTCATTTTGGAGGCACAACAGTGTAGACTAGGGGTTGTCAACCTGGTCCCTACCGCCCACTAGTGGGTGTTTCAGAATTCTAGGTGGGCAGTAGGGGGTTCTATGGCACAAGCTGAATCTTCCTTCCATCAAGCACTGGTGGGCGGTAAGGAAACTGGACCATCAATAAAGATGTATTAGTGGGTGGTAGGTATAAAAAGGTTGCGTACCCCTGGTGTAGACAACACTGAGCCAGATGCACCTGTGGTCTGGCTCCGTATAAATGACTCCTATCCTCCTACGATGTCATCAAGTAGTCAAGAGAAAAATGATGGACTGCAAAGCCTAGTTGGCTTCATTGCACTGGCTGGAATCATGGAGGCAGCAGCAGCAGGAACCCTGCTCCTTTATTTAAATAATTCCGGTTCCCTAGAGAAGCAACTGACCGGATATATTTGGCGTGGAAATGGTTTAGGACCAGGATCCCTAAAAATGCCTTTCCCTGATCATTAAAATATTGCTTACATCAGTGGTGGCACCTGAAGCATATTTGATTCACTGGGTTTGAAGGCTGTAGATAATGTTAGTTTGTACGAAGTAGTTGTGCTGGAATGGATAAGTTGAATAATCTTTATAGATAACTGAGTAAGTTTCTTAATTTTTGTATCACTCTTTTAATCTTTCTTTCTTACTTTCTTGTTCTTTCTTTCTCTCCCTCTCCCCCTTCTTTTCCTCTGAATCTATGTTTTTATTTTACCCAGATTAATGTTTTAGTGTGAAATCTCTCTTTATAAAACACACACACACACAAACACCTACACACATATACACACAGGTTTGGGACTAGGGAGAGGTCTTACTGGTAGCTGTACCTAATCATTAGAAGTTTATCCTAAGGGAAACCTGCAATAACCTTTCTTCAATGTCGTGTCAATGTCTGGGAAACATTTTGGGGTTTTTTGGTTTTTAAAAAACTGTATCGAGGACTTTTTGACCATTAGCTGCTTTAACCTTGATTATATTTTCTCTCTGTGGTGGGTATAGTTCATCTGGGCTGCTATGATTTTAATTGAGGGCTTTAAAATGTCTTTTATTAAGTGGTTTTAATTCCTTTATTTTCATATTTAAAAAAGAAAAGAAACATGGTTATTTTATGATAGGCACCTTAAACTTTTTCAGAAAAGGAGCCAGGTTGACATACTGCTTACTGTGTCAGACTACGAACTGGGATACCAGGTTTCAGACCCTGACTCAGCTGTGATCTTGAGACATCACATACGGTCATACTTCGTGTTGCGTTAGGTTCATGTTGCGTCTTTTCAGCTTGCGAACAAGGTATACTTCTGGGTTTCACCGCACTCACGCGCAAAAGCATTTTGTGCGTTTCGCGCATGCGCAGAAGCACTCTATTGCGTTCCGCTCTTGCACAGAAGCGCTGCTCTAGTTGCAGACTTTTCGGGGTGCAAACTGCACCCCAGAACAGATCGTGTCCGCAACTAGAGGTACCACTGTATCTCAGCCTAACCAACCTCTCAGGGTTGTTCTGAGGATAACATGTGTATCTGAAGAAGTGTGCATGCACACGAAAGCTCATACCAAGAACTAACTTAGTTGGTCTTTAAGGTGCTACTGGAAGGGATTTTTTTTTATTTAGAGAGAGAAGAGAGAGCCTTGACCTTTTCCAAAGAAACCATTTTGATTATTTATTTATTTTAACACTCAAGTGGTATATAAATGTTATGAAATAAATACATATAAATGCGAAAAAATGATGCATGGTAATTTATTTTTATTTATTTTTTGCAAGGGAGGTAAGTGGTTATGGAGATCGTTTGAGAGGCCCTCAAACCCCACTTTTTCATTTCAAATAATTACTTGGGAAAACTCAGCTCAGCTCTCAGGTGCAACAGTTGGTTTGAAATACATGATAGCTTCTTCTTCTTTTTTAAAAACCTATTTTTAGTTGTAAGGGGTTTACACTTGCTTCCTCCCAGGTCTTTATCCAGCTGTTCGAGAGGCAGAAGGCAGAGAACTCTCACTGCTTTTCCGATTACTGAGTGCTAATTGGATTCGATCTCTTAATCAAAGATGGTGTGCTGTGAGAGTGTACAGAGCCTCCTAGGTTGATTCCACACTAGCCATTTCCTCCAGTATTGATGACACCCACCCACCCATTTATTCCAGCTGCACTCCCAAGTTTCTTTGAGACTGTTAGCCTTAACAAGAACCTAAGATGTGCCTGCTATATCAGGTCCATGGCCCATGTATTCCAGTATACCTCCCAGGGGCTGACCAGATGTCTGTGGGAAGCCTGCAAGACTGGCAGCCACCATAGCTAACAGCCATCAATAGTCTTGTCTTCCATGAATTTGCGGAACCCTCTTTTTAATTTAATTTTAATTTTATTGTTTGTACCTTGTCCATCTGACTGGGTTGCCCCAGCCACTCTGTGTGGCTTCCAGCATATTCAAAAACACAATAAAATAATAATAATAATAATAATAATAATAATAATAATAATAATAATAATAATAATAAATAATTTTTTTTTATAGCCTGCCCTCCCCAGCCAAGACCGGGCTCAGGGCGGCTAACAACCAATAATAAAAATGATTGATTGAAATACAACTTAAAAACAAGATTAAAATACAACATTAAAATGCAGCTTCATTTCAGTAGGAACTCAAATCAAAAACTTTTGGGGGGATGAAAACATCAAGTCTTCACTATCCAGACTGGTCTTATGTGGGCCAGGAAAAAAGCCAGGGAAGTCCCCAAATAGGAGTTCCATCACAGAAGGAGAAAGGAAAAAGGAAAGAGGGGAAGGGGATTAAACATTTTTTTAAAACTTCCCCATACAGGGCTGCAATGTCTCCTAAAGGTTGTATAGATACTAATCTCCTTGACTTCTGATGGGAGGGTGTTCCACAGGGCTGGCGCCACTACCAAGAAGGTCCTCTGCCTGTTTCCCTGTGACTTCACTTCTCACAGTGAGGGAACTGCCAGAAGGCCCTCGGAGCTGGACTTCAGTGTCTGGGCTGAAGTCGGGGGTGGAGATGCTTTTTCAGGCTTCAAAGGTCAGCACCAACACTATGAATTGTGCTTGGAATCATGCTGCCATCCTAATTGAGAGCCACCACTCCTTCCTTTAGGTGTGGCTTCTATAGTTCAACTATACACTGTGGTGAAGTGCAATGGAATCTCCACGTTCAAAGGCATGGAGGGGAAGGGCCATAGATCAGTGGTAGGACATCTGCTTTCAGTCCAGAAGGTCCCAGGTTCGGTCCTCAGCATCTCCAGGTAAAGCTATCTGATTATACAGTGCAAGCTCCTTTCTCCACAAACATCCTCAGGACCTCTTCACCTGGGTTTGAGTGCGTCAGCTGGGAGAGGAACCCTGGTTGAATCCCTGGAGAGCCACTGCCAATCAATGTACACAATGCTGAAGTAGATGAACCAATGATCTGACTCAGTATATGGAGTCTCTCTTGAAGAGGGAGAAAAATTTTGAGCAGCTGGAATGCAGATTTGCAACAGCACTCTATAAGATCGCTCCTTCTGACTTCAGTGGCCTCCAAGTCAAGACTAGGGAATGCCAAACCACCCTTTCCCCCTTGGATCCAATATATTCGAAGCCCTACAGCAAATCATTTTTTACATCAAACCAGCTTTATCGGATTTCTAAAGTTCTTTTTCTGTGAAATGACCTTTTGGGATTTCACAAACTTTGGTGGCTGTTGTGCGCAGACTTTTAGCCCTTAAAAAAAATCTATAATAAACGCCTGTCAGGTATTGCTGCAACAAGATAACATATTACCCCTACCACTGGGATCAATCAAACCCAAGTGGCTGGGATTCAATACGTCTTGTCTAAAGGATGTGAAATTTACTGAATAAATTAAGGGGGAACTTTGCAGAACCCTGGGCCATAAATTGGCTGGTAGAACTCCAACAGGCAGATTCTTCACGTGGAATGCAATGAAGAAAGTGTGGCCGTGATTGAGAATATACACACTGATCCTTTTGTTCTGAACCACATGTGATGATTGCACTAGAACACCTATATTTCTAACCTGTTCCCTGGTAATACAAGCTGAATGACTATTACTATAAGCATCTAAATAGGCCTCTGTGCTAGGCTATATGCATAAATGCCAAAGGGCTTTCAAATGTGGGTCAGAGCCATATGCAAATATTACTATAATGCAGAAAAGGTAGTGGTGGTATCTGGGCAGGAGCTGTATCTGGAGCAATACTCTGAATAAAAGTTAGCTGAATCCCAGGCTATGGGGCTCAAATTTCTTAAGGAAGATGGAGCAAGCTTGTTTTCTCCTGCTCTGGAGAGTAGGATTCGAACCAATGGCTTCAAGTTACAGGAAGGGAGATTCTGACTAAATATCAGGAAGAAGTTTGTGACAGTAAGAGCTGTTTGACACTTGAACGGACTCCCTTCAGAGATTGTGGACACTCTTTCCTGGGAGGTTTTTAAGCAGAGTGTCACGGTGCAGTTTACGGGTGGTTGAAGTCCCGGATGAGGATGTCGGGACCGGGGGCAAGACGGTGGGGTGGGAGCAGGAATGAGAGTCCGGAAGCCAGGAGTCTGGAAGCCAAGAGTCTGAGGGTCAGAGTGCCGGGAGTCAAGAAGCCAAGGGTCTGAGGATCAGGAAGCAAGGAGTCAAGAAGCCGAACGCAGTAAGGCAGAAGCGTGTTGCTGTGGCAAAGAGCCAAAGGGAAATGCTGACCTTATATCCCTTCCCGGGTCTTGCCACCAGGTGCTGTGAGTTACCAATTGGGTTCACCTGTGCGGCTGCACCTTGCCTCTCCCGAATGAACTTAGGAACACCCCAGTCCTACAAAGCCCTACCAGTCACAGGGCCTGGTTCCTGCATGCTCTCCTGACACAGAGGTTGGGTAGCCATATGTTATGGATACTTTAGTTGAAATTCCTGCATTGCAGGGGTTAGACTAGATGACCCTTGGGTCCCTTCCAACTCTATGATTCTATGAAGTCTCATCACTGGAAGCCCCATGCAAGGACTTCCACTTGTGCAATGGCGCTTTCACCCTCTCCTCTACCCCCTGCGATCCCCAGAATTGGCTCTGTGGGTTTGGAGAACCTTTAGAATGTTTGCTTTCTTTCTCCAAACCTTTATTAGGCATTACAGATATAGACCATCTTAAAACATCCATATACAAAATTTTTAAAACATGTACAAAGAAGCAGCCATATAAGATACTGTATATAGTAACAGATATTTTCATTGTAATTTCTTTCTGCTAAACTGTGCCATTCACCACTCTAAGAGATACTACTGACAGAAACTCAGCCACTCTTGCAGTTAGTTACCTTCAGGTTAATATCAGACAGAGTCTGATATTTTCCATTGTGCCATGTTGTTAAGTAAAGGTAAAGGGACCCCTGACCATTAGGTCCAGTCGTGGCCGACTCTGGGGTTGCGGCACTCATCTCGCTTTATTGGCCGAGGGAGCCGGCGTACAGCTTCTGGGTCATGTAGCCAGCATGACTAAGCCACTTCTGGTGAACCAGAGCAGTGCACGGAAACGCCTTCCCGCCGGAGCAGTACCTATTTATCTACTTGCACTTTTGATGTGCTTTCAAACTGCTAGGTTGGCAGGAGCAGGGACCGAGCAAAGTGAGCTCACTCCGTCACGGGGATTCAAACTGCCAACCTTCTGATCGGCAAGTCCTAGGCTCTGTGGTTTAACAGTGCCACCCACGTCAAACTACCCAAAAAGGGGGGGGGGGGGTAACATGCATTTACATAGCTAGTTGTACAGTGGACAGTAGAAAAGAATATGTTCTACAGTGTCCGGCACATTCAGATAACATCCACAATGTCTATCATTTCTAGGGATGCTTAAATATCTGCCCTTAAAAGCTGAGGGGAAAACGTTCAGTTAGGCTGACACTGGGCTGGAATTATTAACTTTGAGATATAGGTGATCCTATTATCAGTTGTATTTAAACCATAGAACTTGGGGTAGCAGATTTTATTTACAGCTGACTCAATGTTCTGTTTTTCAATATCCCTTAATCTAATTTGGATATTGCGATAAATATATTGCTCACTAGAATTATACAATAATTTCAAGTCAATACACAAATAGATATAATTTTTTCTGTGCATGAGTTGGAGCCATCTGGATTTATAGGAGTCCTTAAGTAAGTTGGAAAGCCGACTCGAAGGTTGGGAATGAAAATGGCAATGCAGCCAGTATTTTATAGCGCTAGTCCACACCCAATATTCCATCATGTGTATAGCTAATTCTGCACACATTGTCTCATACTTGATTGAATTTGGGAGCCCAAGGATACGTCTCAAGAAACTAGAGTGCATCTTATCTAAATCACTATCATATGCTTGTATCCATATTGGGGAGCAGGTGGCGCTGTGGTCCAAACCATTGTGCTGCTTGGGCTTGCTGATTGGAAGGTTGGCGGTTCGAATCCCCGCAACGGGGTGAGCTCCCGTTGCTCGGTCCCAGCTCCTGCCAACCTAGCAGTTTGAAAGCACATCAAAGTGCAAGTTGATAAATAGGTACCACTCCATTGGGAAGGTAAATGGTGTTTCCGTCCACTGCTCTGGTTTTGCCAGAAGCGGCTTAGTCATGCTGGCCACATGACCCAGAAAAACTGTCTGCAGAAGCGGACAAACACTGGCTCCCTCAGCCTGTAAAGCAAAATGAGCTCCGCAACCCCAGAGTTGTTTGTGACTGGACTTAACTGTCAGACGTCCCTTTACCTTTACCTTTATCCATATTGGGATCCCAAAAAGTAGCTGGGACGACACTTTAGCTTGAAAAAACTAAATGGCAGCTGGTGTAAATAGGTTACCTTTCTGAAAATAAAAGCAAGTTACTGCTGAGGAGGTCCACTTTTCCTGTTTTATAGCACTTGTGTGATGGTTTGAAC
The DNA here is from genome assembly GCF_965113315.1 of Podarcis vaucheri. NCBI lineage: Eukaryota > Metazoa > Chordata > Lepidosauria > Squamata > Lacertidae > Podarcis > Podarcis vaucheri. The sequence goes on from NC_138749.1 coordinate 7,613,248, forward strand.
AACATGAGTTGCTCTGGAATAAAATTCTGAGATATCTATGCATCCTTAGTTGCTGGATTTCTTCTGCTCTTATTACCTTTTCTCTAGTTCCCGGGAGTTAGAGAAGACCAGAACTTTTGTCTTTTCATAATCAGTGGCGTAGCGTGGGTTGTCAGCACCCGGGGCAAGGCAAGTAATTTGCGCCCCCTAACCCGTGGATTTGCACCCCCTAACCCTAACCCCCAGATGTTGCGCCCAGTGCGGCCGGCCCCCCCTGCACCCCCCACACTACGCCACTGCTCATAATTTATAGAGAGTTTGTTAATTTCACAGTAAGAAACCAAGGAGAGTAAAGGACAATTCGAACTGATCCTCGTTGGTTGCATCATCCGCATACAGTAAAAGTGGGACTGGGTTTTGGATGATTTTGGGGACCTGTGATTCTCTTTTTCGATATGCTCTGGAAAATCTAATACATTCAAATCTCGGTCCCTGAACACCTCCATTTTGGAACATTTTGGCTCCCAAACGTCGAAAACGTAGAAATAAATGTTCCAGTTTTCTAACGTTTTTCGGAAGCCAAATGTCTGACATGGCTTCCATTTGAGTGCAGGAAGCTCCTGCAGCCAATCGGAAGCCACGCCTCAGTTGCTGAATATTTCGGAAGCCGGACAGGCTTCCACAACGGATTATGTTCAACAACCGAGCTTTAACTGTGAAAACAAATTAAAGAGGAAAAGGGGCAAGAATACACCTTTGTTGCACAGCTTTTGTGTTAGGGATATCAGAGGTGACCTTTGATATTGAGTTTGATTTGGGAGATGTTAAAATAATATAAATTCTGTATTAAGATCAACAAATGTCGATCAATTCCTAATTCTGCAAGCTACTCCCACAATATCACACGATCGACTGAATCAAAGGCACCACGGAGATCTACGAATGCTGCATAAATTTTGGACTGGTTTTGAAATCTGTATTTTTCAACCAAATGTATAAGTATGAGACAATAGTCTAAAATGGAGCAGCGATTTCACCCTTGGCCACACCTCTAGTCTGTCCAGTTTGTTATCGTTGGTCTCCTTTCCATTCAATTCACTGTGCAGGTAATTAAATATAGATATGAAATACTGGGTCCATTTGGATTCTGCAATTGGTTGAACAACTAAATGGTCACCAGTTTTCAGGCCTTCATACACGAACAACTAAAACACTTTGTTGTTTTTGTTTTGGATAGAGTCGAGTAATTGGGACCATTTGGGGGAGGCATATTTCTAAATCTTTGAAATGATGAAATATTTGTACCAATGGAACATTCACCACAGGGCTTCTTTTCAGCCGGAACTCAGTTTTGGCTCCTCTCAAGTGGGTGCCATTGCCATTATAAGAAATTGAGGGAGGCATTCTTGGTGAGTTCTTATACCTCTTTTTCTAGAAAAATAGCACCGGTTCAACATAGTGTGAAGTTCGATTCCTAATTCCGTGGTGTGTGTATGTCTGTGTGTTGAATTGCACATTGGATTTTAATTGCGATATTTTTGTTGCCCACCCTGGGACCATTTAGTGAAAAACAGGCTATAAGTATTAATAATAAATCAATGAATTGCATATGCTCTTTGAGTAGGGGCTTGGGGAGTTCCGCATCATCTGAAACCAACTTCTCTTTAAAACAAAGAACACAAAAGACTTCAGCATCAGTAGAAAACCTAAATAAGCCTTCAAGAAATAGTTGCTATGCCCTTGGCAGCCAAAGTCCTTGATTCTCATAAAGCTTCTGTGCACTGGCTTAAAATGATTAGGAGTATGACATGGCCAAAATTGCCTTCGTACAGGCTTCTTACTCCGGAGATTAATGACAAACTTGGAGAACTGTATGTCACATGGGAAGAATTTATCTTTCTTCTAAGGAAATCAAAGATGTCTCTCTTCTGCTGGATCACATACGTGAAAGGTTTTTCTGTTCTTAAAAGAAAAGAAAAGATGAAATACTGTCATAGGAGAGATCCAACATAAGCTTCATTGCTCACTGAGTAAAGTCATACGAATGCATGGCTAAAACTCATTCTGCAGCTGGAGCAACCAAGCTAGACTGCCTAAGGGTGGCGCTGTGGTCTAAACCACTGAGCATCTTGGGCGTGCTGATCGGAAGGTTGGCGGTTCAAATCCCCACGATGGAGTGAGCTTCTGTTGCTCTGTCTCCTAGCTCCTGCCAACCTAGAACTTCAAAAACAGACCAGTGCAAGTAGATAAATAGGTACCACTGGGGCGGGAAGGTAAATGGGGTTTCGTGCGCTCTGGCACTCATCACGGTCCTCTGTGTGCCTGTAACGGTTTAGTCATGCTGGCCACATGACCTGGAAAACTGTCTGTGGACAAACGATGGCTCCCTCAGCCTGAAAGCGAGATGATCACTGCAACCCCATAGTCACCTTTGACTGGACTTAACTGTCCAGGGGGTCCTTTACCTTTACCTTTACCAATACCTGTTCTATTCCTACCACCACTAGCTCTCCATTGGCTCAGGTGGAGAAAAGCCACCCCCAGTTCTGCTGTCTAAGATCTTTTAACTAGAAGATGGAACGTAGGACCTTGGACATGCAAGGCATGTGCTCTGCCATTAAGCCATGGGTGAGGAACCATTTATTTTCAATGAAGGAACACTGAAACACTGAAGGAACACTGAAACACGAGGAAAGCCATTTGGGACCTATAGCCAAAGCTGGATGCAAACAGAGTTTGAAGCTTTGCAGAATCACCCCTCCTTCTCTCTCTCTCTTTCTCTCTCTCTCCCCCCGCCCCAGCAGTGGAGCATATGCCCGCGCTGCCCAGGGCGGGTGCGCTCCTGAGGGGGGCAGGGAATGCTTCCGATGGAGTGGGGTGCGGAGGGTGCCCTCCCAGGCTCAGGATAACCACTTGGGTGCACTGAGTGGTGTGCGTACCCTGCAGCCAGGGGTGGAGTGCGCCACTGATGGCGGACATTTGGCACGCCGGCTGCCCACGGCTGCCAAATGTCACCCCCTCAGCTAAGACACCTGGGGCGGTCTGCCCCCACTGCACCCCCTTCCTCCACCCCTCCACCCCATTTTCTCATTCACATACACTCTGCTCACCCCATCTTCCTCTCCCTGCACTTTACCTGTGCAGGGTGCATGAAGTAGGACTGTAACAGAATCATAGCTGTCAACGTTTTCCTTTTTTTAAGGGAAATTCCCATATTCTGAATAGGATTCCTCACAAGAAAAGCGAATAGTTGACAGCTATGAACAGAATGGATTGGTATCTGAAGAAGTGTGCATGCACACGAAAGCTCATACCATGAACTAACTTAGTTGGTCTTTAAGGTGCTACTGGAAGGAATTTTTTATTTTGACTATGGCAGACCAACACGGCTACCTATCTGTAACAGCATAGGTGGTCATTTTTCAGGGTTTTCTGTTGCTCAGTGATAGACCCAGAGGTGAGGAGCCAATGGATTTTTTTACCAGCCTCCCTTTAAAGGGTTTCTTATGTTGGGTTGAGTGACAGCTGGCATTTTTTCAGTCAGTCAGAACACAAGGCCATGTTTACCAGGTAACCAGTGAGATACCTTTGCAGGATATGGGGGAGATGGACAACGGAAGATGGTTATCACTTTTGGAAATTGCCACTGGGATTTCTCAGTCTTCCTGTATAGAACATATATTGTCCTTGTGGATTCAGCAAATTGGGTGGAGGCTGTGTCTGGCTACTTGGATGTAAAAGAGGGAAAGAGGTAAAAGAGCATGGGGTCTAGGCGGTAAATGTGGGGCAAGGTGGGGTAGGGGGTTGGAAAAGAGGAGCAGAAATCCATTTCCCCAAAGCGTGTTCAGTTCTCATTCAGCTGTTTTAGAGACACGCCCCCCCCTTTAAGGTCTCAAACATTTTGTACTGGGAAACCCAGCCAGACGGGTGGGGTATAAATAATAAAATTATTATTATTAGTACTACTACTTCAAACCTTCTTCTGTGGGAGTGGCGCTGATTTGGTTACATGATCAATGTCACTCAGAGCCTGAACATAGAAGGAATTAATACTAAATAATAATATGAATAATAATAATGTGAATCGAGATTGCTAGCCAATCAACTATTCTACTGATCTTACCAGGAAAAGCTCCTTCTACCAGGAAAGTAATAATAATCCAGCAAACTTCAGAGCTACCTTGATAAAGATGATGCTGCAATTACATTTAATCTCTTCATTTGCTCTTAAGTTTTTGTAAGATGATTTACATTCATTTTAATGGACATGATTCAACCAAATGTAAGGACTCTTACATGCATTGATTTCCTTGGGGAGATTAAACACACATTGACATAAACGCCAATGGGATTTCAAAGACAGCTTCATTTCATCTGAGTGGGAGGGAATCTTATTTTCATTATTTTGTCATTCTCTCTCTCTCTCCCTCTCTCCCTCTCTCCCTCTCTCTCTCTCTCTCTCTCTCTCTCACACACACACACACACACATATTTGGAGTCAGTAGATGAAGAATAGGATGAATCAGTAATAATATGTAGGTACTGAAATATCCTGGGTTCTGTGAGTTTTCATCTACTGGCTCAGAATACATTTCTAAGCCCTACTGGAAGTGCTGTTTTTATTTTTTTTATAAGTTACCTAAAAGCTTGAGATACTGCTCAGAGGACATGATGTAGGGGGTAGTACCATAGACAGGGCCTTTTCAGATATGGCACCCCACATATAGAATCGCTTTTCCAGGGAGGCTCACCAGCCACCATCTTCGTGGTCTTTTCAGCACTAGGTGAAGATCTTTCTGCTCACCCAATAACTTCTCTATTCTGGGCCTTTCCATCTTTTAATTCGTGTGTTACTTTGTGGGTTTGTTGACTTCTGTTTTGTTGCATTTACTTAGCTTTTGATTTCTTGGTAGGACTGGGCATCCAGTCCAGAAAATCCAGATCATGAACTGAATCAGGCTGCTCTGGGATCTGCCTGGAGTGGGCTGTGGCAGCCCCAAATCTGCCCAGATCAGGTCAGGACCACCCAGAGTGATTTGAAGCTATCAAAAGTGATGAGGAGAGGGGAGATGGTTGGATGGCTAGATTGTATGGATAGTGAGGAACAAGGAGATGGTGCAGCCACAGAGTTTGGCCTCTCCTCTTCACTCAACCCTAGGGCTGTGCAAGGCCCTTGACTTGGTTCAGAGCCTGCGTTGGACCTTGATTGGGTCTGTAGGGTATGGAGAAATCCAACCCAATCAGGTTCACTGAATGAGGAATACTTGCACCAGCCCTATTTATTGAGGGTAGTAGTATCTTCTTTCATATTTAAATAGCTCTTTTAAATTATTTATTGTAATCCACTTAGAGAAGTTTATGCTATGGGACATAACAAAATGCCATAAATAAATAAATTGACGTTCCAGCGTACTCTGCCTCTGGTCTTCATCCACCCTTCTGACTCGTGATTGTTAATCAACATAAAGGCCACTATTCAATGCAAAATGTCAAGGGCTTCCGGTAATAAACCAATAAAAAATACAATAGAACACTGTAGGTAATCAATTCAAGTATCAGAGAACCGATAAGACTGGTACAACCCATACAATCTAGCAAGCCATAAAAAAATGTAGCATCTAGCCAAACTAGAAAATGTGCTGGAACATCTGAGCTGAAAATATGTCAGGATTGGTACCAGGCAAATTTCTCTGAGGTTGGCACACTTCTATATAGGGACCTTCACAACTGATAAAATCTTCTCCTTAGACTCAGTCATCTAGCCTCAGACAGAGGGAGAACTCTGAGGAAGAGTGGACTTTTGTGATGAACAAAGGATTCAGAGCAGCTCATAGGGCTGGGCGATATTAGGTTTTGAACATTGTGATATACCACTAGCTAAACATCACGATATACTGATATATGACGATGTCTGAAATAAGGATGTAGCTATATAGAGGCAAGCGGAGTAACATCCTGGCAACTGCTGCTACTTAGGGGTCAAAAACTGACATGTTTTTTCTTACCTTCAACATATGGTTACAACTGTTATTTTATAAAACAGAACGAAAGGGGCAGCAGGAATCGTGAGAGGAGGAGTTTTTCCCATATTGCGATGTTTTACATAGCACACACACACACACATGCACACACACGGTGATATATCACGATATAGTGCCATGACAAATATTATGAAACTCTTATATGATGTGGACTTCAAACCAGTTTTGGATGATGTATTGATACATTGCCCACCCCTAACATGTGAACATAGGTCTTTTTGACCCTGAGCACAAATAAACTCCACCCATTGAGGGATCCAAATGAAATGTTATTTCGCCTTAATGGGAGAAAGATAGAAAGGTTTTTGGTAATATGGCTGCAACTCTTTCCCCCTCTCTAACCTGCCTTCTATAACCTTTCCCTTTTCCTTGATGCTGCCATATAAAGTTTGCTAATAAATATGTTACGAGCCACCAATGGCCCATATGTCTGTCTAGAAATATGCTTAATCAGATTAGCTGTAAAGCTAATGTTTCCCAAGTTCAGAAGGACTCCCTAGATGATTTTTATTTAATTTTTTTTTTTTTTTGCTTCCTATTATTGCATGTGTCAGGGGGTTGATTAGCTGCTTGTGCTTAAAAGTGTGCCCCTTCAGAGTTTGTGCGGCCCCACAAGTCTCTGTGCGTGACAGAGCTCATCAGACATGTCTGCTCTAGTCACTGGTGGAGTCCGACAGTGGCTGTTTGCGGAAACGCCTCCAACAAAGAAGTTCCTTAACGGAAACACGTCTCCTGGACTCACGACGTGACAGCTTCCGACGAAGCATGGGTCTCCCTGCAGTTGCTTCTGACACCTCCCCACTATTTTCGCTAGAAGTGTCTCTCACCCCTTTCTCTCCCCTGCTTCCTGCCTGCGTTGCTGCGTCTCTCTCAGTATTACTGAGATTCCCCTCCAGAGACCCCGTGCTCCCCCTGCTGGTCCCTGCTTTGGCTGTTGAGTCTCTCCCAGTCTCTGGGAGCCCTACCACCTCCTTTCCCTCTGATGTCAGTTCCCTGACATCCACCTCCCCTCCAGGGCCCCCTTCCCCCCCGCCCCCTCCCTCTCCTCTGGGCGGTGAGGAGCTGAAACCCCGAAACGAATCCTCTTCATCTTCAGACGTCTCGAACATCTCCCTCCATCGGTCTTCGTTCCGACTCGCTGAATCCTCCTCCACCTCGGAATCAGCGAACCCCTCCAACTCTTCTTCTTCGTCGGTGGTGGCGAAGTATTCCCTCCGGAACCTCGCCACTGGCTGGGGTTTACGAGGGAATCTCTGATGAAAGGCTTCAATCAGAACCTCGTCATCTACATCCTCTGCCCTGACCCAGGTGTTTTCCGACTCCGGTTCCCCTTCCCACCTTACCAAGTACTCTACTTGCTCTCCCTTCCACCTGGAATCGAGAATCTCCGCTACATGGTAGCTTTGTTCTTTTTCCTCCATCGCTGGTCCCCTATTGACCCTCCCCTCTCTGTCCCCTATATACGGTGACAGCAACGATCTGTGGAACACTGGGTGCAACTTCATGTGGTTCGGTAACCGGAGTCTGAAAGCCACTGGGTTGACCTGTTGCGTGACTTCAAATGGACCCAGTCTTCTGGGTCTTAACTTCTTACAACCTCCTTTAAACGGTAACCCTTGGGTGGACAGCCACACCTGGTCCCCCACCCTAATGCTTTCCCCTTCCCTTCTGGTTTTGTCTGCCTGCCTCTTATATTCCTCCTTCGCCCGGTTTAAATTAAGTTGAAGTTGGCGGTGGATAGCTTCCATTTCTTCAACGAACTGTTCTGCGGCTGGAACGCTCCAGTTCTCCCCCTCCCCCCCTGGGAAGGCTCGGGGATGACACCCGTGATTGGCCAAAAAGGGGCTCATCCCCGTGGACACGTTCTCTGCATTGTTGTAGGCAAATTCTGCCAACGCCAGCTTCTCCACCCAATCATTCTCTCTGTCATTAACATAACACCTCAAATATTGCTGGAGGACACCATTGGCTCTTTCCGCCTGCCCATTGGTTTCGGGATGACGGGCAGTAGAGAAATTGACCTCTACATGCAATAAGCTCATGAGCCTCCTCCAGAACCTGGAAGTAAATTGTTTCCCTCGGTCCGAAACCACCCTCAAGGGGGCGCCATGCAACCTAAACACATTTTCCACAAACAATTTGGCGGTTTCTTCTGCTGTGACCGCATGTGAGCAGGCTATAAAGTGGGCCATCTTGGTTAACAGGTCTACCACCACCATGATGGCTGTTTTCCCTTTGGACCTGGGCAGATCAGTTATGAAATCTATTGCCACTGCCTCCCATGGCCTCTCCGGCGTGGGTAGTGGTTCTAATAAACCTGCCGGTGCCCGCCTCTCCCCTTTGGCTCGTTGGCATCTGTCACACCCTCTCACATATTCCCGCACATCTTCCCTGACCTTGGGCCACCAGAATTCCCTGGTGACCAGCCACATGGTTTTGTGTTGCCCAAAATGCCCGGCTGTGGGGTTATCGTGCAGTTGCTTGAGTACCTTTTCCCTCAATTCCCCTTCAGGTATGTATAACGCTCCCTTGTAGTACAATGCCCCATTTCTCTCCTCAAAACCCCCGGGTTTGTCTCCCTCCCTCCTGAGACTCCTGAGTTTGTCCTGGGCGTATTCATCCTGCACCGTTCCCTCTACCAGCTCCCTTTGCCCCACCAATGCCGCCCCACACACCCAGCGGTCCTCGGGAATGACATGGGTCTCCTCGGGTGCACCCTCTCCCTCCAAATATTCAGGTTTGCGTGAGAGAGCGTCAGCCCTAACGTTCTCCGGGCCTGGTACGTAACAAATCTCAAAGTTAAATTTGGAGAACTCCTGGGCCCATCTCAACTGCCGTTGGTTGAGCACTCGCGCAGTTCTCCAATACTCTAGATTCTTATGGTCCGTGCACACTTGCACCTTCTGTTGTGCACCAATTAGTAGATGCCTCCATCTCCGGAAGGCCTCATAAATGGCAAGAAGTTCCCGGTCGTACACCGTGTAGTTCCTCTCAGATTTGTTCAGTTTTCGCGAAAAGAAGGCACACGGTCGCCACTCTGACCCCTCCTTCCCCGGCTGCAGAAGAAGCACCGCCCCTATGGCTCTGTCCGACGCGTCTGTTTCGACCCTCAGCTTTTTTTGTAAATCCACATGTAGAAGTTGTTCGTCAGAGGCGAAGGCCTTTTTCAGTTCATCAAACGCTCTCTCCGCCTCCCCCGTCCAAACAAACTTCTTTTTGCCGCTAAGACAGTCCGTGATGGGCGCCGTCAGGTGGGCGAAGTTCCGGATGAACTTACGATAAAAGTTTCCAAACCCTAGGAACCTCTGCACATCCTTCTTGGTCTTGGGTGTTTTCCATTCCAGCACCGCTTGAACCTTGCTGGGGTCCATAGCCAACCCCTTATCGGACAAGCGGTACCCCAGGAATTCCACCTCCTTGGTATGAAACTGACACTTCTCCAGTTTCACCCACAGTCTGTTGGCTTGCAGCCTGCTCAACACTTCCCTGACGTCTCTCACATGTTGCTCCTCGTTCTCCGAATACACCAACACGTCATCTAGGAAGGCCACGCAATTCTTGTAGAGCAAAGGCCCCAGCACGTGGTTCATAAAACTTTGAAAACACGCGGAGCCTGTTTGTAATCCAAAAGGCATCACGAGATATTCAAATGCCCCCAAAGGGGTGAACATGGTGGTCTTCCATTCATCCCCTTTCCTTATACGTATCAGGTTGTACGCCCCCCTCAGGTCCAGCTTTGTAAAAATCTTTCCTTTTCGCACCCTGGTCAAAATATCATCAATCCTGGGCATGGGAAAAGCCGCAGGCTCAGTCACTGCATTTAACTGTCGAAAGTCACATACCAGCCTCGGCTTGTCCGTGTTTTTTTTATCCACAAAAAACACTGGGCTACCCCCCGCTGCCTTAGACTCCCTGATGAAGCCTCTCTTCAGGTTCTTGTCAATGAACGCTCTCAACTCCTGCATCTCCCTGTCTGACATGGCATACAGCTTGCCTACAGGAAGCTGGGCTCCAGGGAGTAGATTAATCTGGCAATCAAAGGGCCTATGCGGGGGTAGTTGATCAGCTTCCTTCTCGCTGAACACATCGTTGAAATCAGCATACTGTGGTGGCACCGTCCCTTTCTCCATCACTTCAGTCCCTGCCAGGGTGGCTTGGGCCCCTGCTGAACCCCTTTCCCCCCTGCAGTGTTCTAAGCAATGTGCTGAACCGAAGGAAACCACTCTTTGATGCCAGCCCACCAGCGGATCATGTAGGGCTAGCCAGCTCATTCCCAAAATAATGGGAGCGCCTCCCAAGGTGGCCACATTAAACGCTATCAGTTCTGTGTGCCTTGCCACCCTCATTATCATTGGGACGGTCTGCAAGCTGACTCCTCCTCCCAACAGCTCCCTGCCATCGATTGTGGTCACCTGCAGGGGGTTGCTTAAAGGGATAGTCTGTATCTGATGTTCAGCAGCAAACTCCTTGCTCATAAAATTGCAAGAGCTGCCGGAATCCAACAGCGCCTTTATTTGTAGGGGGTGTCCATTTTGCAGCTCTAGCGACACTTCAATCACTAGGGCAGGTCGAGGAGCTTCTGGTACGGGCACTTTCACTGCTCTTGAGCCTGGTTGCAGTGCCCTGACGGCAACCAGGCGTTGGCTTTTACTTGCTCCGTTTCTCCCTGCTCTCCTCCCTCCACTGCCCCCACCATCCCTTGCCATTCCTTCCTCTGGGGGCAGACTCTGGCAAAGTGGCCTGGCTGTTGGCAGAGATAGCATTTCCGGGCTCCCTTTCCCTCCTTCTTCGCCCCCTCACTGGGCTTTGAAACTGCGCGCGCGCGGGCTGTTCCGATTTCCATCGGCTCTGCCGGCGGGAAAGCTGGCTCAGGAATGTCTGGAATGCGTAACTCCTTCCAACGTTCCCCTCTCCCTTCCCGCCTCTCCAAGGCTCTTGCCTCCTGGCGCGCTCCAATGGTCAGCGCAGACTTGGTCAGCTGATCCATCGACACAGCCCTGGGGCTCCTGGACAGCTCGTCTTTCACAGCTGAAGAAAGACCTTCTTCAAACAGCATCTGAATGGGTGCTGCCGATAAATCCCACCCCAATCTGTGAATCAGCATGGTAAATTCAGTCCAGTACTCACGGACAGATCTGCTTCCCTGCTTGCAAGCCATCAGCTGTCTGCGCACCAACCCTTCCTCAATATCACTGGAAAACATGATATCCATTGCACGAAAGAATTTCATAGTGTCCTTTAGGATATCGTTGTGCGTTGCCATCAGGGGCCGAACCCAATCACGCGCGCCCTTCTCAAGATGCCCAATTACGAAAGCAACTCGCGATTCCTCATCAGGGAACTCATCAAACTGCACATTCAGGGCATATTGCATCTCTGTCCTAAAGGCATGATAGTCCTTGGGGTCCCCCCCAAACTTCTGCACCAATCCTGGTACCTTTCTGGGGAACTGAGTGGTTCTCCCCTTCTTGTCAGCATCCTGCGCCCTCCTCTCCTCCAGCCTCGCCGTCTGCAGCGCAAGTTGGACTTCCAATGCTCGGTATCTTTCCTCCAAGCTTGGATCAGCTCCTCCTGCTCCGGCTCCTGCTGGGTCGCTCATGATGCTTTCTCCTGCACAGGCAGCGTACAAAGACTGTCGGACTGCTGTCAGGGGGTTGATTAGCTGCTTGTGCTTAAAAGTGTGCCCCTTCAGAGTTTGTGCGGCCCCACAAGTCTCTGTGCGTGACAGAGCTCATCAGACATGTCTGCTCTAGTCACTGGTGGAGTCCGACAGTGGCTGTTTGCGGAAACGCCTCCAACAAAGAAGTTCCTTAACGGAAACACGTCTCCTGGACTCACGACGTGACAGCTTCCGACGAAGCATGGGTCTCCCTGCAGTTGCTTCTGACACCTCCCCACTATTTTCGCTAGAAGTGTCTCTCACCCCTTTCTCTCCCCTGCTTCCTGCCTGCGTTGCTGCGTCTCTCTCAGTATTACTGAGATTCCCCTCCAGAGACCCCGTGCTCCCCCTGCTGGTCCCTGCTTTGGCTGTTGAGTCTCTCCCAGTCTCTGGGAGCCCTACCACCTCCTTTCCCTCTGATGTCAGTTCCCTGACAGCATGCAAAGCAATACTGTAAACAGGAACAAATTGAGAATGAATACCAGAAGCTCCAATTGCTTCTTCACCTTCATAAAAGTTGCCGAGGGAGCTACCAAGAGGAAGGAATCACATTGAGACTAAAGTGAGTCTCAATCTTCTGGGAACCAAGGAAAAAATTCTGCTCTGTGGTCACATTTACAGCACACATCTAAAGCGTGCTAACTGCACATTTACAGTACATGGTTTCTCAGCCCAATGTGGCTTCTACTTAAATAAGAGAAAAGTCATTTTTAGCTTTTGCCTAAATGGTATCTAGGCATGCATACTTGCATAATTTTGTATGCCACCATTCCATAGTTAAAACTTTCTTTGGCGATCACTCGTAGCCAAGTAAGATTGTCTTCCATAAACACGGTTTTAACAGTCAGTCCGTAAGTGATTGTGGAGGCCACTTCTGGATCCATACATCCTTCCACAGTGGGGACAGAGGATTCCAGGCGGGAGTTGATCATGATGACATCCTCTTAGCACATTTCTCCCTTTCATCGTGAGTTCGAGTGTCTTCAAAGCCCATGACACCTTTGGTAAAGGCTGTTCTCCATTTGCAGAACTCGCAGGCAAGTGTTTCCCAATTGTTGGTGTTAATACTGCATTTTTAAAGAATTGCCTTGCAGAATTGCCTGCAATTTTTAAAGAATTGCCTTGAGAGAGTCTTTAAACCTCTTTTGTTGACCACTAGCATTACGGTTTCCATGTTTAAGTTCAGAATAGAGTAGTTGCTTTGGAGGACGATCATCAGGCATCCGCACAACAAGACCAGTCCAACAAAGCTGATGTTGAAGAATCATTGCTTCAACACTGGTGATCTTTGCTTCTTCCAGTACACTGGCATTAGTTCACTTGTCTTCCTAAGTGATGTGTAAAAATTTTCGGAGACACCATTGAGGCCACCATTCCATAGTTCAAACCATGCTCAAGGTGATTTGCAACATGAAAAAAAAAACAGAATTGCAAACATAACAAAAAGTAGTTGTAAAAAGCATCTAAGAGGAGGCTTTTTATTGATTTCACAGTGTCAGGGAACTGACATCAGAGAGAGAGGCGAAGGGGAGGCTCTCTGATGATGCGGGAGAAGGACCCAGCAGCAGGGGGAGAAACAGCCCAGTAGAGGGGGAAGCAATTCAGCGCAACACCAGGGATAGAGGGGGGCTGATGGGGGAATCGGAGAGAGGGCTCCAGGATTCTTCCCTGGACATCAGTGAGGAGAGCCCAGGTCCTCCGCTGCCCACGCCCTCCCTGCGCAGGAGGCTCCCGCGCAGTGAGAGGAGGAGGAGACTGGGCGTCAAACAACTTTTATGCTGGAAGAGGTTCAAGAAACGCCCACTGACGGATTCTGCCAGTGATTGAGGCAGCCACTATGAGAAGGGGCTGCGCAGTCAGAAAGGTTTAACAAGGCAAATTAGCCTAGAGAGGCACCAGTTTACGCACGAGTAACTCATACCTACTACACACAGATTTTAAAATCTTGGAGATTGGAGACTACCCAATCCAACCTCCACCCTCTTCACACTGTAGCTAGCATGGCTTCAAGGAGTAAAGACACAGGTCCCGTTGACAAGGGTTGGTAGGGCTCTTTAATTACAGTGTCATAATATTTGCAAGGATGGCTGTGGATTCTAAGCCCACATGGCTGAAGCTAGCTCACATGGTCATTTCATCTCCAAGCCCCTGAAAAGTTTGCTTTCAGAGCAGGGGTGGAGAACATTCTTCAGCCTGAATGCGAGTTACACACTGATAAAAGGAGCACACACCCTGGTTGGCAGGAGACACCCAGGGATTCATGCAAAGACACAACAGGCAGCCTCATCTGGTGAGGTCACAAAAAGTCAATTATTTAAAAATCCCAGGAATGATCAAATGATTTTTAACTGGCAATGCTGTGACTTTCTTTGTGCAAAGAATGTGACCTACAACTGTTTTGTATCCTTTTTAAATATTATGAACCCTATGTGTTGTTGGTGTGTGAGTATTTTTTTTTTTGGGGGGGGGGTTCCCTACTTACAGGAAAGGGGTTCATCCGGCTAACGTTCTACCTGTCTTATAGAAAGAACAGATCACAGGATCCCTGCCAGTTGTCAGACATTGCAAATGGACCTTAAAAGTGCAGTACCATACATGTTTACACAGAAGTTCCCACTGAGTTCATAGGGCCTTAGCCCCAGGTAAATGCATATATGGTTTTCCTGGTAGTGATGCATGGAAGTGAGAGCTGAACCATAAAGAAGGCTGATTGCCAAAGAATTGATGCTTTTGAATTCTGGTGCTGGAGGAGACTCTTGAGAGTCCCATGGACTGCAAGAAGATCCAACCTCTCCATTCTGAAGGAAATCAGCCCTGCGTGCTCACTGGAAGGACAGGTCCTGAAGCTGAGGCTCCAATACTTTGGCTACCTCATGAGAAGAGAAGACTCCCTGGAAAAGACCCTGATGTTGGGAAAGATGGAGGGCACAAGGAGAAGGGGACAACAGAGGATGAGATGGTTGGACAGCGTTCTCGAAGCTACCAGCATGAGTTTGACCAAACTGCAAGAAGCAGTGGAAGACAGGAGTGCCTGGCGTGCTCTGGTCCAGGGGGTCACGAAGAGTCGGACACGACTAAACGACTAAACAACAACAACAAATGCATATAAGATTCAAAGCCAACAGTAGAATCCTGGGCATGTCTACTTAGAAGTAAGGCCCACTGAGTTTAATAGGCTCACACCCAGATTGGTTACAAACAGCAGCTTAAAATGCCTAAGTTAGTACAGATGAACCTGATTTTTGCAGCAATAGTGCAAAAAATCTGGTTCAAATGATACTGGAAGTGGAAACATCCCTTGAAATTACTATGAAGGCAGCAAAAGGGCAAAGCATCTGATAGAGGATATCCTTCTCCACCCTCCCCATTGATTACCCTGCAGCTAATTAGCAGACTTTGCATTAAATAGTAAATATTGATTCCCTTGCTATCTCCTTCCTGCTGTGGAGTTTTTGGACACTTGTACGTCCATTCCCCCTACAAGGAAAGCACGTGTTAATGACTCTCACCTGCCTTCAGTATCAGAAGAACTAATTATACAATTGGGCCTGAGAAACTTGCAGATCGATCCGGGCTCGGTGTGTGTGCGTTCAGTGTAAAACCACACAAAAGGCAGAGGTCATCAAATGCCTTCAGTGGGGATCGGATGAGTTTTTGTTCCACCTGCTTTAGTAAAGGAAGTGTCCAGTTTTCTTGCTGTTTACTGTTAGGTCCGACCCTGCCTCTGGCAGCAGCTGCTATGTGGCCAAAAGTGTATGGTCTTCCCCATGGCCTTCTGGAGCCCTCTAAGCTACCCTGCTGCTCGCAGGGGCAATGGAAGATTCTGTCTTGCCTCTAGTGTTGAAGTAAGATTCAGCTGCCAGGCTTTTGCCTATTGTGCTTTGATTCACAAAGCAAAGTGTCTCAGGACAGCTCTGCCTACTGTATTTTTAGTGGTGCACCAGTCTGGGCACTCCCTGCCCTGCCCTGCAAATCCAGCACTGTGATGGGGCAGTACAAATCATCCAATGGAGGCTGCATGATGACAGTGTTATATTTGTATGTATATAGAAAGTTAGACGTTTTCATGAACTGGAGCCCATTCCGTCAGGTCATGTCCAATAACACAGATGAAGTGGATTCTAGTTTACAAAAGCTTATGGCGGAATAAGGTTTGTTAGTTTTTACAGTACTACAAGAGAGCAGTTGTTTTTACTGCTATGCAATTTACTACTACTATTATGGATGTGGGTGGCGCTGTGGTCTAAACCACCCAGCCTCTTGGGCTTGCCGATCGGAAGGTCGGCGGTTCGAATCCCTGCAATGGAATGAGCTCCTGTTGCTTTGTCCCAGCTCCTGCCAACCTAGCAGTTCGAAAGCACGTCAGTGCAAGTAGATAAATAGGTACTGCTGTGGCAGGAAGGTAAATGGTGTTTCCATGCGCTCTGGTTTCTGTCACGGTGTTCTGTTGCACCAGAGGTGGTTTAGTCATCCTGGCCACATGACCCGGAAAGCTTTCTGTGGACAAACGGTGGCTGCCTTGACCTGAAAGCAAGATGAGCGCCACAACCCCATAGTCGCCTTTGACTGGACTTAACTGTCCAGGGGTCTTTTGCCTTACTTTTTTTTACCTTACTACTACCGTATAGTTAAAGCCATGGTTTTCCCGGTAGTGATGTATGGAAGTGAGAGCTGGACCATAAAGAAGCTGATCGCCAAAGAATTGATGCTTTTGAATTATGGTGCTGGAGGAGACTCTTGAGACTCCCATGGACTGCAAGAAGATCAAATGCATCCATTCTTAAGGAAATTAGCCCTGAGTGCTCACTGGAAGGACAGGTCCTGAAGCTGAGGCTCCAATACTTTGGCCACCTCATGAGAAGAGAAGACTCCCTGGAAAAGACCCTGATGTTGGGAAAGATTGAGGGCACAAGGAGAAAGGGACGACAGAGGATGAGATGGTTGGACAGTGTTCTCGAAGCTACAAACATGAGTCTGACCAAACTGCGGGAGGCAGTGGAAGACAGGAGTGCCTGGCGTGCTCTGGTCCATGGGGTCACGAAGAGTCGGACACGACTAAACAACTACTACTACTACTACTACTACTACTACTACTACTACTAAAGGCAGACATTCATCTGCTGAAAGCAAAAACAAGCTGTTCAAGTATGAAAATGCCATAATGCCAGGGTGGGCTGATGGGGGGATGGAACAGACTGGGGAAAGGGGATGGAGGTAGCGTTGGAGGGGATACTGAGGATAATCTAGTCTAATACCCTGCTATGCGGGAATAACTCCATTGTGACTAACAGAGCAACCTTGTAATTGGAGGGTATGATTCTACCTGGGAAGCAAATCCCTTGTCTAGTACAAAAGCCCCTGAACCCCCTTCACCCCCCAAGGGGGGCAATAAGGTAGATGACCAAAGGACATACTATATATCTCATGCCTATAGTTTTCAGATTAATTGCACACAAAATACTTGGGAAAATAGTTTCCCACCCACAAACTGTAATGACTTCTCTTGCAGGAAAACTACTGCAGCGATCCTTCTGAAATTTGGCAGTTTCATATCCCCAGAGAGAGCAACAATGCCTTCAAATTCCATCCAGTTCTGCCTCCAAATGAGAAAATGTATACATGATTCACATACACCAAAATATAAAGGTGTCCATTGCCAAAGTCCCTTTATATATTTTCCTGCAATTTGGCAGGCTTTGTGCACTCTGGAATGCCTGCAAATTCCACCCATTTCTGTTGCATATAGTTTTTGACTATCCAATAGCAAATGTGAGTGGGGAAAAGAAAGTGGACTCAGACCCCTGAGCTGAATCAAGCAGCCTCTGAACTGGTCCAAACTGCATTCAACTGACTTACAAAGTGGCAAATTGGGGTCTGAATGGGATCATGTGGAGAATGCACAGACCTAACACTTGCCTTGGAATAAGTTCCATTGAATCTGATATGACTTATTTCTGGGTAGGATTGTGCTGTTAGCAATAGAAACCACTGAGCCTTGAACATAGTGTTAATAGGCTTGCACATTATAAAAGAAGAAGACCAATATAAGGGACAAAGTTGAGCACTTTTAAAGTCTCCTCATAAATAAATGCCTCGTAAATAATATTTTAATTCAATGAGATGCACTATGGGATTTAATTTGGATTTGATTTCATGGTCCAGTTCATTGTTTTTGTGAGCTCCTGATCCCTATATAGAGATTTTTAAAGCTTTTAAAAAGTTTCTTTTGTAATGACCCGCACGATGAAGGTATCTGAAGGAAGGGGGAGAGCGTGCTTCTATACTTTGTTAACTATTAAATTCTAAGATTCATTGGCTGCCATTGTAACATATCTCTTTCAATCTGTGTGTATATTACAGTATGTGTATCTATGAAGTGATGCCACTGCAATAAACGGCAAGGTGTGATAAAGGATATTTATCACTTGCTATCAGAATGCTGCTGGAGAAGAGATACCTCAGCGGCAATTGCTGCATTTTATTACACAGTTCTCCTACATCCAAGTTAATTGTGATCTCCACTGACCCACAACACATGGGAAGGGTTCATCAGGTAATGCATACAATCCAATATACTGTACTTCTCTGTGTATAAAACTATGTTTTTTTCTTTTAAAATCGTGCTAAAAAGTGTGGGGGGGTCTCCTTATACATGGGTGGTGCTTAGGGTGGGCATTTGATTGGTTGCTGCCGAGGCTGTCAGCGGCTATTGTGTGTGCTATTGATTGCTGCATCAATGGGTGGTGTTGATTGGCTAATGCCCCAAGTTGGGTGGGTGATTGGCAGCTTCTGCCAGAGAGGGGACAGAGGTGAGGCAGATTTAGTGGTGGGGGGGGTGAGTGATTTTCGGCAATCCCCCCTATAAAAAGCTCAACAACCGTGGGTAATCCTCCACAAACGCTCAACAACTCTGTGTCATCTCCCCCCCCCCCATTTTCTTAAATTTGAGTCCCCCAAAATAGGGGGTGTCTTATACATGAGGGCATCTTATAGACGGAAAAGTATGGTACGTGCCCAGAAACTGATGCTGAAGACTTTAACATTTGGCCATTGTATGTAGAAGTGGGATGTGCAGCCAAATGTTGCAGAGTGGAATGTTGTTGTTCAGGGTTCCAAAACACTGCATAGTTAAAACTATGGAACTTGATCCCATGGGAGGCAGCGATGGCCACCAACTTGGATGGCTTGTAGGGGATTAGACAAATCCATGGAGGATAGGGCTGATCAATGACTACTGCTGGATGATGGATGGCGGCTAATGGATTGAGGTTGAATCCTGACAAGACAGAAGTACTGTTCTTGGGGGACAGAGAGTAGGCTGGTGTGAAGGACTCCCTGGTCCTGAATGCTGGGGAGGCAGTGGGTGATTGAGTAGACAATGAACAGCTAAACCGGCATATATTTGCCTAAATAGTGTGTGTCCTAATGGAAATGCTCTCACAGACTCTTTGTACTCTGTCCAGTAATGCATTACCGAATAAAGCCTGACCAACTGGGAATTTGGTGCAGCCTCTGCACTTGAACGCCAAAAGGGAATTTGCCCTGGTCCCAACCTTTGAACATTTATGATAGTGCTGTAGAGACAGAGATGATCTTTACAGAGCAAGGAGAATCACTCATCAATCCTTAGAGCATGAGAATCCCGAATGGCTGGTGGGCAAGAAGTTTGGGTTTATGCAATGTGATGCATCTTTCTCAATGAAGAACTGTGCTCCTGCAGTATGTACTGTATTTGTGAAGGAGGCCATCAAGAGATATTTCAGTACATTTCCCCCCCCCCTTTACCATGACCATCCAGCCATCAATCTGTACTTTACAGAGAGGTTTCATCACCAATAGTTTAAAGCAGCTGTTGCTGCCGTTTATCCATCACGCTGTGTTTTAAGGAAGGTGTTCCACATCTCTCAGGTCTCAAGGCCAGAGTGACAAGGACATAAAGTCAAATCCTCACCTCAACTTTCAGCAAAGCCAGCAAGTGCTGACAAGGTGTGATATTTCACAGTGTGTCTCTTCAGGCAAGGGAACCGTTTTTAATAGCCCAGGCCTCAACAAGGCTGAGTCTGAGTTCATACCGTACCAGGATTCTCAAACACATTTTGGAAAAAAAAATAACAGCGCTTCAGATTTATGTTGAGAGTGTTAAGGATCATATTACCTACATTCTCTCAAACATCCTTACAACTTTCATAGGGACATAGGAAGCTTAATTATACCTCAGACTAATAGCTAATTTAACTCAGTATTGTCAACACTGACTGCCCCAGGGTTTCAGACAGGGGGCAAATCCTGGTCCCAAGCTGTACAGGGCTTCATAATATTATTATTATTAATAATAATTTATTTCTACCCTGCCCATCTGGCTGGGTTTCCCCAGCCACTCTGGGAGGCTTCCAACAAAAGATTAAAAATATATTAAAACATCAGTCATTAAAAACTTCCCTAAACAGGGCTGCCTTCATACACCAGAACCAGCAGTGATGAGGTTTTTTAAAAAGATGTTTAAAATGGGTATACCAAAAAACAACAACCCTGAAATGTTTCTGTCAGAGATTAGAGTGGTAGAAACCCCAAAGAAAATGTTTAAAGTGGTTTATGTATGTAAAAGCAGCAGTTACGATTCTTCATGTGCAGAAAAGGAAGGAAGATGTTCCCGCCAAAGGAGAATGGATAAGTAAAATATTGGATTATGCAGAAGTGACAAAATTAAGAGCAATATCTAATGATGAGTGTTTTATGGAAGAACGGATGGACTACTTAAAGGAATAGTACGATGAACTCGCAAGCGGGATTTGAGCTATGAACAACAGAAGTAATTAGATTACAGTTGTACCTCAGGTTAAGAACTTAATTCATTCCAGAGGTCCACTCTTAACCTGAAACTGTTCTTAACCTGAAGCACCACTTTAGCTAATGGGGCCTCCAGCTGCCGCTGCGCCGCCGCTGCGCCGCCGCTGCGTGATTTCTGTTCTCATCCTGAAGCAAAGTTCTTAACCCGAGGTAATATTTCTGGGTTAGCGGAGTCTGTAACCTGAAGCGTATTTAACCTGAGTGTATGTAACCCAAGGTACCACTGTATAATATTGTGGTTGCAGTTTAATAGAGAGAAGGTAGGGCACAGCAGGAGGGGAAGAACAACAACGCCATTGAAAACAGGGTGGAAAGTTGACAAAAATAAGAAAAAAGACAAAATTGTGTTTGCTTGTATATGTTAATTTTTTAAAAATAGATAATTGGGGGAAAAAACCAAAATGTGAATTTACCTTTGTGCAGTAGGCTAGTTCCTCATTCATGCATTTCTGTTCTCTAGCCATCCAAGCAAGAGCTCGTGGGCACATTCCAGGCTGGAGAAGACACTCAAAGGGAGCCAGCATGGTGTAGTGGTTAAGAACGGAAGGCTTGTAATCTGGTGAACTGGGTTTGCTTCCCTGCTCCTCCACATGCAGCTGCTGGGTGACCTTGGGCTAGTCACACTTCTCTGAAGTCTCTCCTTAAGGAGAGTGAAAGGCAAGATAGCAAGTCCAAACTCTTCTTCTTTTTCAAAGAGGGTGTGTAACAAGCTTAGAGATGGATGTGGCTTCGAAGATGGTCCTGGGGGAGAAGTGGAGAGGTCTGGGGCCCCTGGTCCTGAGGATTCCCATCCCTGTTACAAAACAAGCAGACATTCTTGCTCATTCTTCCTGATCTAAGAACATCTGAAGAGCCTGCTGGGTCAAGCCAATGGACCCTCTACTTCTCGCAATGCCCAAGCAGATGTACACGGGAAATGGGCACACAGGACCTGAGCGCAAGAGCAACTCTGGCCTTCGGTGGTTTCCAGCAACTGGTATTCAGAAGCATTGCTGCTTTCAACTGTGGAAGCAGAGCATAGCTATCATGGCTAGGAGCTAGTAGTATTTGACTTACTGTGTCCCTCTTAAGGAACTAAGGCTAAGCCTATAGCATGCATCTGGGTCCTTTGTTCATAAGCACATGGCACATTGTGACTCTGTCTTTCTTTCTTGCAGGAAACAATGGCATTCATGGACATCACGACCCCAGAGCCAGTGCTACACAGCTTGTGCTCCTTCAACAGTTTTGGTTCCTTTTGCCAAGGGGGTTGTAAGCAGAACCCCCAGCAATGGTGCATTTCCCCCCAAAAGCCACCTGCTGCTTGAAGGATGAAGGACTAAAAAGCCAGCTTGAAATGTGTTACTTTGAAGCACATGCGGACAATGACCCTGTATCGATGCGAGCCGTCCACTCAGTCTTTGTTTGCAAGGGCTTGTGAAATAAGCACGGCCAATTTATTCTGGGCGGCTCTGAAAGCTATTGATTTGGGATCAATACAGATCAATTTTTAATAAATGCTACATTAGGAGTGGGAAGACTGCCAGGCTGGACTGACCCAAGTTCCATCTAGTGCAGGGATGGGGAACCTCTCTGACCCTCCAGATTCTAGCGCCAATCAATCTCAGCCAGAATTGCTAATGGTTAGTGATGATGGGAGCTGGGGTTCACCAACACTCAGAGGTTCTCTATACCTGATTTAGCTCATTATGCTTTTTATGGCAAAATACATAAAACATCCCAAATATCTGTTTTAGAGAGGCAATCCCTATTTTCTGGAAAGAAAATGTCCTTATTTCCATCCCTATTGTTACCTCTGAGGGATGCCTCCTTTAAAAACAACATGAGTTGCTACAGTTGCTATTCTTAGCAGTTGGAATTGTGGTCCTACCATCAGCCTCCAGAAGTTAAATCTCGAAATGCAGACCAGATGCATTGTGTCTGGGGCAGGGATAAGAGAACCAGTCACTTTTGGTTTCTGCTCATTTCTCAGTTTTCCAGCCATAAATTCAGTTATCCACATTTCCACACCAGCTTGCTATTATTATAAAGTCCTTTCAAAAATCCATCAGCATTTTAGTGCAGATTTCTCCTACTGCACACATTTTTGCATGCAATTCTGCCTGATATGGACATTGTCGCCAAGCAATTATTCCATTACAATGAATATTTGTATGTTGTTTGTTTTTTAAAAAATAATATATGCATTTTCTGCACACTTTACCATAGGATATGCATTTCTGTAGTGATTACTTGGCTGGAGAACTGCATTACAAAATTCGGTGAAGCACATGTTCCAAAGGATTGCTTTTTTCCCATTTCTCATTCTGAAAAGTGTGAATTAGCTTCAGCTTTAAATATTAACTGAATCAAATTGCTCTCCATCTCCTAGCCTGGGTTTGATATTTCTCCAGGCATGTTTAGCCTGGAGAAGAGGAGGTTAAGGGGTGATATGATAGCCATGTTCAAATATATAAAAGGATGTCACATAGAGGAGGGAGAAAGGTTGTTTTCTGCTGCTCCGGAGAAGCGGACACGAAGCAATGGATCCAAACTACAAGAAAGAAGATTCCACCTAAACATTAGGAAGAACTTCCTGACAGTAAGAGCTGTTTGACAGTGGAATTTGCTGCCAAGGAGTGTGGTGGAGTCTCCTACTTTGGAGGTCTTTAAACAGAGGCTTGACAACCATATGTCAGGAGTGCTCTGATGGTGTTTCCTGCTTGGCAGGGGGTTGGACTCGATGGCCCATGTGGTCTCTTCCAACTCTATGATTCTATGATTCTATGATATTTGTGTGCACTGCACATCCAATGGGCAGATTGCCATTTTGCAAACTGCAGTTGCAGAGCTTGTAGGATCATAGGATTGTAGGTCTTCTAGTCTGGCCCCCTGCAATGCAGGGATTTCAAGAATTATGAACCATTAGCTTTTCAATCAGTGGAAGTGAGTCTATCTCAGAATAAATTTATGCATTCATTCATTTATGGCTTTTACATCCTGCCTAATCTCCATTTTGCTCAAGTTCAACTACATACTTCTTCCCTTCCTCGTTCAATCCCCTGCGTGGTAGGAAGGCTGAGAGGCATTGACTAACCCAAGGTCACCAAGCTTCATGGCTGAGTGGACATTGGAACCCTGGTGTCCCAGGTCCTAGTCCAACACTCTAACTACTACACCATACTGCCTATATCATTGGAATGGCCAACTACATTTGATAAGGTGCCTAGAGGGGAGAGACCTAGAACCACAATTCCTCGTGGGGCAAGGATGTTGCTCTGAGCCACCCTTTCAAACCATCTGCATATTTAAGGCTCAGTAAAACTTTTACAAAGTACTTTGGAAGATTATGTAAAGCAAAGGGTTGTGTATGTATTGATGCATAATATGCAAACCACTTTGGGAGAGAACTTTTGCCTGAAAGGTGGTCTGTAAGGCCATTAGTTAAGTAACTAATTCTATTGGAAAAAACTTTATCAAGGAGGAGAGGGCTATTGATGGCTACTAGCCATTAGAAGGAGTGCTCTGATGGTGTTTCCTGCTTGGGAGGGGGTTGGACGCGATGGCCCTTGTGGTCTCTTCCAACTCTATGATTCTATGATTCTATGATTCTATGATTCTAGAAGAAGAAGAAGAAGAGTTTGGATTTCATATCCCGCCTTTCACTCCCTTTAATGAGTCTCAAAGCGGCTAACATTCTCCTTTCCCTTCCTCCCCCACAACAAACACTCTATGAGATGGGTGGGGCAGAGAGACTTCAGAGACGTGTGACTGGCCCAAGGTCACCCAGCAGCTGCATGTAGAGGAGCGGAGACGGTCGCGAATTCCTCGCGGCGTTTTTAGCAGAAATGCTCAGAGTCCCAGGTTTTTCTAGTGCAGTCCTTTTAATGTGAGCTATATACAGGTATTTACAAAAACAGTCCATACAGAGTACCTGCTCCTTAAGGCAAACGAATACTCTCCACCACAGCACCACCACACCACAGCACAACAACCACAACCACCACTACTGTTGAACAGGCTTTCCTTTTAAAACAGGTGATGGCCAATCACATTCCTTCTGAGTCACTCTGACCCAGCACTTCACAGAGTATTGCATCAGCCTGTTGAAGCCTGCAGATTTACTCATCATCCTGCGAATCCCAACAGAGACGTGAACCCGTTTCCCCAGATTACGAGACTACCGCTCTTAAGTCTACGTGTTTCTATAGTCAAAGGCAGAAATGCTTCTGAATACCAGTATTGGAAGCCACAAGAGGGGAGAGTGATGTTCCACTCATATCCTTTTTGTGGACTTCCCAGAGGCATCTGTGTGGCCACATCCAGAGAAGAGGATGCTGGATGAGATAGGTCATTGGCCTGACCCAGCAGGCTCTTCTTGTAGAATCATAGAGTTGGAAGGGATCCCCAAAGATCATCTAGCTAGCCCGTAAAAAAATTGGGTTTTTTTTATCCAGGAATCATTTTGTTCTTCCCTACAAGGAATCTTGCTCAAATGCTACTTAAGATAGCGCTGACACCTTGTGTAACATTAAACAATGATCACTCTGCTTGTTATATTTCACCCTTAAACCTTGCTTAGCCAAGCTCATTGTCTCCATCCTATATTTGTTGTTGTTGTTGTTGTTGTTGTTTTGTTGTTTTGTTGTCGTACAGGAGACTGCTCAAAGCTTTAATGGTTCGATCCCATTAGGCTCAGGCTCAGGTCTCTCAATCCATTTGTCTGTGATTTTATTTGATATAAAACACCCACTGACATTCCAATCTCCATTTTATGTCCTAAGCGACGGCAAAAGTTATAGCCTGACATGTTTATCATTGTGTAGCTAAGCCAATTATCTATGTGCTGGGCTTGCTATTACCAATGTACAGCAGTAATTAGGGTCACAAATGATATCCACAAGTTGCGGTGGTGTTCAAAAAGGCTTCCGTTTGCAAGTTTTGGAGTCGTCGAGATGTATGTTTGCCTTCCAGAGATTTCAGTTTAAATTTAAGCTTATTTCATGCAGCTCAGAAAACCATGTTCACTGTAGAAAACGGCAGGATGTTATTTTTCTTTTTTTTTTTCTTTTTTTTATTAACTCTTTATTTAAGAAAAATACACATTTTACATCGCTGTACAAGTGTATACACACACAAAAAAAGGTTCCATCATAGAGAAAAAAAAGAAAAAATAAAAAAAAGAAAAAGAAAAAAATAAGAAAAAGAGGGGAAAAAAAGAAAAAAACTAAAAAAAAACTAAGAGAAAAAAGAAAAACATACAGAATACACATAACGGAACTTCCGTCCGACTCGGTTTTGGAATTACCTAATTCTTACATTAATTCTGCAGTATTGCTAACAGATTCTACATTGATGATTTTAATTATCGTCTATTGATAGATTATTTATTCCCTGGCTGGCCTCAAAATAAACTAGAAATTTATTCCATTCATCTTTGAGTTTAACTGTGTTGTTTTGTCTTATTTTTTGAGTTAATCTCGCTAGTTCAATATATTGATAAAGCCTCATTTGCCACTCTCCGACCGTGGGTAAGACCGGGGTTTTCCATTTTTGTGCAATTTGAATCCTCGCCGCAGCCATGGCATATTGAACAAAAGTTTGATCTATTTTCTTTATTTCTTTGCCAATCATACCTAAAAGAAACAACTCAGGGGTTTTGGGGAAATCATACTTCAGAATTTTTTTCAGTTCGTCATATATTTGTTTCCAGAATTCCTTTACTGGATCACAGGTCCACCAAATATGAAAAAAAGTCCCTACCTTGTCCCTACACCTCCAGCAGATGTTATCAGCAGTTTTATACATCTTTCTTAACTTTACTGGGGTCAAATACCAGCGATATATCATTTTCTCTAAGTTTTCTCGGAGGGCTACACATGCTGTAAATTTCACCCCTTTCGTCCACAATATCTGCCATTTATTATAATCTATATTATGACCAAGGTCTTTTTCCCATTTTACCATCACACCCTTCACCAGCTCTTCTTTGGTGTCCCATTCCAATAATTGTTTATACATTTTGGAGAGGAGTTTGTCATTACTCTCCAAAATTTCAACCTGAAACCTTGATTTTTTTTCATTCATCCCCACTCTCTTATGTTCACCCCATAAAGCATTGATCTGGTGGAAGTGCAGCCACTCTTTTATTCTGTCTTTCAACTGCTCATAGGGCTTCACCTTCCATCCCGATTCTGTCTTCACCAAGAGGTCCTCATATGTACATCTTTCATCAGTCATATTTATTCTTTTAATTTTAACAATATCAGTTGGTGATAACCACCATGGGGTGCCTCTTTCCATCAGTTTTTTATACCTCTTCCACACCTCTAATAATGGGCCTCTAATTATATGATTAGAAAATCCTCTGTGGACCTCCCCTTTCTCTTGCCAAAGGTAAGCATGCCACCCAAATCTGATATTGAAACCCTCCAGATCCAAAAGATCTGTATTTCTAAGGGTGGCCCACTCCTTTAGCCAACACAAACAGGCTGCTTCGTAGTAAAGTCTAATATTCGGGACTGCAAAACCACACCTCTCTCTTGAATCTGTTAAATATTTAAACTTTATTCTGGCTCTCTTCCCCTGCCAAATAAAATTGGTCAGGGTTTTCTGCCATTTCTTAAAGAGGGAGGTACCTCTAATAATCGGAATACTTTGGAACAGGAATAATAGTCTCGGAAGGATGCACATCTTAATAGCGGACATCCTCCCTGTCCATGATAACTTCAGTCTATGCCAGGTATCTAGATCTTTTTTAATATCCTGCCAAACCTTACTATAATTGTCCTCAACCAAATTTATGTTTTTAGATGAAAGCCAAATTCCCAAATATTTCACTTTGTTCACAATTTTAATACCAGTCTTTTCTTCCAGTTTAATTTTATCCTGTTCTGTCATATTCTTTATTAGAATTTTTGTTTTCCTCCTGTTTAATCTAAAGCCCGACAATCTACCGAAATCCTCCAAAAGTTCTATAACCCTGGTTGCACTGTCCACTGGGTTCTCCACGGACAGGACCAGGTCATCAGCGTAGGCCTTAAGCTTAAATTCTTTCTTCCCAATTTTTATCCCCCTCACATTTACTGCCTCTCTTATTCTATTTGCAATTACTTCCAATACCATTATAAATAACAAGGGGGACAGAGGGCAGCCCTGCCTTGTACCTTTCTTAATCATAAAAGGTTTAGTCAAATTATCATTTATAATCAACCTGGCCTGTTGTTCTAAATATATTGACCTGATGCCTTTCAAGTAGGGGCCTTCGATACCTGCTTTTTCCAAACATTGTAATAAAAATTCCCATGAAACATTATCGAAAGCCTTTTCGGCGTCGATAAAGATCAATGCTGCGGGGACGTCTATTCTCATATCTAGATATTCGATGATGTTTAATATATGACGAACATTATCTTTCTGGTGTCTGTTAGGAAGGAATCCTGCTTGGTCTCTGTGTATGTGTTTTGTCAAGAGCCTCTTAAGTCTACCAGCCATGATATCAGCAAAGATCTTATAGTCGTTGTTAAGTAAAGAAATTGGTCTGTAGTTTTTTATATCTGTTTTTTCTTTCTCTGATTTTGGGATCAGGGTTATATAAGCCGTTTTCCACGAATCTGGAATCTTTCCTCCCTGGAGAATGTTATTAAACACATCTTTGAGTACTGGGGCTAAGTATTCCCCTAACATTTTATAATATTTTGCAGACAGGCCGTCTGGTCCTGGGGACTTCCCCATCTTCATCCTACTGATAGCTTCCTTGATCTCGTTTACTGAAATCTCCTTATTCAGTTGTACCCTGTCCTCCTCCGTTATGTATTTCCCCTCATTTTGGTCCAGATAATTCTTAATTTCTACGGTATTTTCTCTTCCTCTTGCATACAGCTTTTCAAAAAATTGAATAAACCTATTTTCTATCTCCTCTGGGTCTTCTATAATATTATCCTCTGCTATTATTTTATTTATCACATTTTGTTTTTTCCTTTTTCTTAACTGCCAAGCGAGTAGCTTCCCCATTTTATTTGCTGATTCGAAATATCTTTGCTTTGTAAATTTAATTTTCTCTTCTATCTCCTGATTTAGTATTGCCGAATATTGAGATTGAAGCACCTTAGAGGCTCGTATAGAGTTTTCATCTGTTGGATTAATTACCAGTTTTCTTTCGTAGTTTCTCAGTTGAGCAAGGATATCCTCTTTTCTACGTTCCCTTACCTTTCTCCTATAGCTTTTTTGTTGTATTAGGAGACCCCTCAGAACCGCCTTACTGGCGTCCCAGACCACATCTATGGGGGTTTCTCTGCCCAAATTAAAATCTAGATATTCTTTTAGAGTATCTTTAATTTTTCCCCTCACCTCTTCATTGTCAAATAAGTTTTCACACATCCTCCACCTGTATTGGCCCTTCGGTTCATTTTTTATTTCCATATCCAAGGCACAATGGTCGGATATTGTCCTAGGGTGAATTTTACAACTCTTCACCCTCAACGAGAGTATTTTTGTCATCCAGATCTGGTCAATTCTCCCCCAACTCTGATGGGGTTCAGAGTAATGAGTAAACTGTTTAGAAGAGGGGTTTTTATATCTCCAAATGTCAACTAGGTCTAAATTTTCTTCCATGTCACTAAATGATTTTGGTAATTTCCCCCTAGCCAATCTCCCCTTTTTTTCACTCCTGTCCAAATCCGGCATTGGAACACCATTCATATCCCCAAGCAGGACTAGTTTATGGGCATCCAATTCTAATAACATACTTTCTAATTTCTCAAAGAACTCTGCTCTATTTGAATTTGGTGCGTATACCGTCACCACATTAATTTTCTCCCCCCGAACATTTAATTGCACCCCTAGGATTCTTCCTTCCTCATCTTTGCAGATCAGGGTCGGTTCCCACTTCTCTTTGACATATATTACTACTCCTCTTTTTTTTTTTTACGTCAGAATTAATAAAGTCTATTCCTAGCCTTTTATTCACCAGGATATGTTTATGTTTCTTAGCGATATGTGTTTCCTGAAAGCAGATTACATCATACTTTTTATTTTTTGCAACTTTCTCAATTTTATTCCTTTTAACCTTATCGTTCAGCCCATTTACATTCCAGGATAAAAATTTTAGTGTATGTGTTATTGTTTACCTTTGTCTGCTTCTAAAACCTCTAACCGGACTTACAAACTATGATCTATCGCCTTTGTTCCCTGAGGACTCCCCCTCTTCTGCCGTCTCCACTCCCACTACGGCCTCATCATCATCTTCCTCTGAGTCCACTACCCCCTCCCCTGTTCCCTTCTCCTCCTCCCGTTCGCCTCTTATCTCTCCTTCCTCTTCCTCCTCCCTGTTCCTTGGTCTATTCTCTGCCTTTCCCAGGTCTTTTTCATATCTTCTCAGAAACTTGTCCGCCTCTTGTATATCCAACAATCTGAACTTTTTTCCTTTATAAAAAAAACTAATCCCTTCCGGAAACTCCCATCGGAATGGTACTCCATTTCTTTTCAAAGCTGCTGCCACCTGTTTATATCCTTCTCTTTTGCGAAGTAGCCTCACTGGTATTTCTTTGTAGATAATAATAGGCCTTCCATCAATTCTTAATCTATTGTTATAGCTCTTTCTCAGAATTAGGTTTTTCATTTCCAAAGAGTTAAAAATCACCAAGCAATCCCCCAGGAATTTACTTGCTTTTAGGTGTTTAGGCTTAGTCATTCTAAATACATTATCTACAGTGGAAGCCATCTCATCCTCCCTCAGACCCAGCCAGTTAGAGAGTTCTTTAATCATCTTCCCTCTTATATCCTCATTTCTGTCCTCTGCTACTCCCCTAAATTTAAGGTGAAGCTGTTTTAATCTCATATCTGCCATGGCTAGATTATCCCGGATCTTGTCTTGAGAATTACTCAACTCCCCCAGCTCTTCTTTTATCTTCATTGTCTCCTTTTTTTGTTCCCTCACCTCTTTCTGCAACTTTTTATTAGATTCCTCAATCATTTTGGACTTAGCGGAGAGATCTTGAATTTTAGTTGAGAGTTCACCAACTGCTCCTTCTATTTTTTTATCAATCATCTCCTGAACCTCTCCTAGTTTGTTTTCCATATATAATGCATTTTGCTTAAATTCCTCCTTTATTCTAGTCCACAGATTGTCTAAATCTCTAATTTCCTCCTGTCGCGACAGCTTTCTTTCTCCTGGGGTCCCACCCCCTTTCTTCCAGTCTTTTCCATCCTTTCCCGTCATTTCCTGCTATCACCCCCTACCCTCCAATTAACCACAATTTTGAACAAAAATTATCGGGGTAAACCACTCTAACCCACTATAGTAAACCGGGGGATAGGACAAAAACCTATTTCCAGACAGGGTTGAACTACTCCTTCGGGGCAGCCTCCAGACATAAACTTCAGAGGGCCCGGAGCGAAAGTCCTTTTAACAGTCCATCAGGAGAGGTTGAGCAGTCCAGCGAAAAGGCCTTAAGAGAGAGCACAAGGTGAGGCCTTCCCAGCTCTCGGCAATCTCTTTCTTCGCCCTTAACCAAACCACTTCGTCAGTCCACCCCGCGTCGCAAGGGCAGAAGATCAAGAGTCCAAGAGTCAGGCCTTAGAGAAGTATAGTCCAGAATAATCCACTTTTATCCTATATTATCAGAATCCAGGTGAAGGTTTTAGATGTAGTTCCGGTTATACTTGTAATCCCAATTATAATCAAAGCCCAGATTCCAGGTACCACCGTCAGGCTCCAAATCAAGGTGTAGAGTACCAATCTCTTTAAACTGTGTAAAACTGAATAAGACGTCACTCTACCTCCTCTGTTTGAAGACCCCCTGTCCAAACCCAGCCATTCAGATGTGTCCTCCCTTGGTCGGGTGGCGGGGCAGGAGGAGGGGAAGAAGCAGGCGAAGGAGAGAGAAGAACGTAGAAACAGGATATAACGGCAGGGTGTGGTGACAAAACACGGGGGCTTTAAAGTCCTCACCCTGTATCTACTACCGTCCTTCCCCTAAAATAATCCTTAAACTCCTTCCAAAGGTGGTTTAAGCACTTAGCCACTCCAGGTCTTGACTATAGAATAATACCCTCTAAGCGTCAAAAGCGCTTGTCCTTTCAAAGTAAGCGTCCCCAAAAGAGAAAAAAAGAGAAAAAAAACAAACAACCACATAAACGTTCTCATAAAATAGACTGTAGAACTCTCCAGAGCCTGTTAGTTCTTAGTATCCAATACAGTCCTTTCTTAAATCTTCACAACAAATTGTTCTTACTCAAACAGACTCTCCAAGCTCTCCTTATATCATCGACTTTCCGCCTGCGCCATTTTATATCCTCCACCGAGCGGACTCCCAAAAGCCGTTCAGAGTCCACCAGGCACCACCCAGCTTAGCTTCACTAATGGCTTTGCACTTTGCACAGTGTTTTAAATAAAAAGAAAAAACACCTTAAAAAACGCTGGGGGTTTCCATTCCTCTCTTAAGGCGGTCCGACGCCTCCTCCAGCTGAAGCTCGGGACGTCGCCCTGCGGAGTCGTTGCCGCCCAAATCGCGCTCGCGGTCCTCGTTCAAAGGAACAGTACGGCCGCTTCCACGCTGCTGGGTACTCCTCCCAAGGGTGCCCCCCTTAGGGATTTGGGGGAGCGCTGCGCCCTGGCGTCTCCCCAAACCTCCGCAGAGCTCGGAAAACCAGGACCGAGGTTTTCCGCGCTTCTTCGCTGGCCGCGACCGGAACCGGAAGTCCCCTTCCGTAGCTCTTAAGCATATTCTTTTCGGCAGGATGTTATTTTTCAAGTAGATGATGGTGTGTGGCAGGTGTGTGTGGAATGATTGACGGCCCAGTATTTAGATGCCTCAGTCCAGGACAACTGCCACTAGCTTAAGATGAGTTAACTCAACATGGGTAATGAAATATACTCAGAGTCAGGAGTGGATTTCATGCTCTTTATTCAGCTCATAGTGGTGAGGAGGAATGAAAGTTCCCCCAAAATATCTGCTTTATATACATTATTTACACAATGGGCTGCACATGACTGGCTAATTCCAGGATTCTCCTGTAGGCCAATCAGGCTGTGGATTCACTTCCTGGAGCTGGATTGGGTGGCTCCTGTGGACCAGTCATACTGCTGCATTATTCTAGGACCAATCGGGCTGCTGCATTTTGGATCCTATTCAACTCAGTACATAACAGGTAACTTTAGATCTGAGCAGAACATGTTCAGAGGCAGTTGAACAAATGTTGAAAGGATATGCCTGGGTGCTGCTTCGCAACAGATCATGGTTTATAGGGAAATTGCACAAATCACAGTGGCCAAGTTGAGTCAAAACCATAAACCAGGGGTTTGGGAGTCTCAGGTCCAGGGGCCAAATTAACAATCACAATCATCATCATTATCATCATGGCTAGAGATATTCATTTTAAACAAAAGATTCCTCCATTTCTCCACCCACTTTCTTAGAATCATAGAATCATAGAGTTGGAAGAGACCACAAGGGCCATCGAGTCCAACCCCCTGCCAAGTAGGAAACACCATCAGAGCACTCCTGACATATGGTTGTCAAGCCTCTGCTTAAAGACCTCCAAAGAAGGAGACTCCACCACACTCCTTGGCAGCAAATTCCACTGTCAAACAGCTCTTACTGTCAGGAAGTTCTTCCTAATGTTTAGGTGGAATCTTCTTTCTTGTAGTTTGGATCCATTGCTCCGTGTCCGCTTCTCTGGAGCAGCAGAAAACAACCTTTCTCCCTCCACTATGTGACATCCTTTTATATATTTGAACATGGCTATCATATCACCCCTTAACCTCCTCTTCTCCAGGCTAAACATGCCCAGCTCCCTTAGCCGTTCCTCATAAGGCATCATTTCCAGGCCTTTGACCATTTTGGTTGCCCTCCTCTGGACACGTTCCAGTTTGTCAGTGTCCTTCTAGAATTGTGGTGCCCACAATTCTTCTTGAGCTCTGGGCATTTCTCTAGTCAGCTTGGTTTCATTTCTAATAAAACAAACATTATTTATTTATTTATTTGCATTTTTTGGACACTTAAGGTCACAAAGCTACTTAGGGAGCCCCTGATTCAACTTGAGATGCCATGCTAACAGTTTAATTCAACTTGGAAATATAGGAACCTTCCCTGAATCAAACTGATTCACCCCATAATTCATGGTTTGCCCAGAGCTGATACACACCCTAAATACATGACCCAGCCAGTCCTCCTTGTGCCAGGAGAATTGGAGACCCATCTAATCCATCATGGTTCCTGAAGGAGCATTCCCTCCCCCTTTAAACTTCCCTTTAATTGATATGTATAGAAGTACAATTACAAAAGAAATATAATATTTCTGGTTGTGAATTATAGGCCAAGTCAGAGCACTGCCACAACCCGAATACAAATGGCTGTTTCATGCGTAGCTTCAGCATAAATAAGAGGTGGAAGACGAAACCCAGAGATAGTTAAACACAGCTCTTCATTTTGAGTAACGAGTGGTGAGCAGGAGCAGGTGACACCGAGACAAAAGGGAAAGGTATATTTGGAAAATATACAGATGTTGGTACTATAATTATGTCTGGAGTTTCATATTTGCATGCACTTTCCCCGTCTAGCAGTTGAATTAGGGTTGAATGGAGGAGAAAGTGAAGACGAAATGGAACATGTTTGGGAGTCTCCTCTGACAGGGTTGCTTCACAAACATGTCTGTAGCCTAGCAACTACCGAGAAGAGTGATGACTTGAAGGGGCTCTCACGTCACAGGTGGAAGTTCTGGAACTCCTTAAGCACAAAGGTTTTAGAGGATCTTTCAGACTTTGATGGGCAAGTCAGCATGCATGCTCTCCTTAATTACAAAAAAAGAGGACTACCTCAGGTGGTGGTTGTTGTTGTTTAGTCATTTAGTTGTGTCCGACTCTTCGTGACCCCATGGACTAGAGCACTCCAGGCACTTCTGTCTTCCACTGCTTCCCGCAATTTGGTCAAACTCATGCTGGTAGCTTCGCGAACACTATCCAACCATCTCGTCCTCTGTCGTCCCCTTCTCCTTGTGCCCTCAATCTTTCCCAGCATCAGGGTCTTTTCCAGGGAGTCTTCTCTTCTCATGAGGTGGACAAAGTATTGGAGCCTCAGCTTCACAATCTGTCCTTCCAGTGAGCACTCAGGGCTGAATTTCCTTCAGAATAGAGAGGTTTGATCTTCTTGCAGTCCATGGGACTCTCGAGTCTCCTCTAGCACCATAATTCAAAAGCATCAATTCAATCAGCCTTCTTTATGGTTCAGCTTCCACTTCCATACATCACTACTGGGAAAACCATAGTGTTTACTATACGGACCTTTGTTGGCAAGGTGTTTTACTATACGGACCTCAGGTGGTAGATTCCTGCTATCTGGAGTGGTGCCAGGATATTGGAACACAGATAGTCTGAAGTGTGGCCCCTGGGCTAACCCCCCACCATCTCTCTAGCCTTCATCCAGGCAAGCAACAGACTTTGGGACTTTGTTGAGGATACATTCCACCCTGGCAAAAGCATATCCCTCAACTGTCTTCATAAAATCTGGACATCCTGTTTTTTTTCTTCAAGCGAGAGCACAGTGCCCAAAGATATCGCATGATCTCATGCAACAATTTTGCCCCCCCCATGTGCGTGCTTTGGGGGGCACTGTGTAATATTGCACCAAAATGTGTATTTTTGGACATCATGAGAGCATGCCCCTGGAAAAACACATCTTTTGGGACCGCAATTTGGCACTGCCACATGACTTGCATGATAGTGCAGTCATGGAAGATGTGCATCCCGGATTTTCACCTTGATGTGCTGGAGGGGGGCATGGAGGACAGCTGGTGGAGGGACCTCCTGTGAAGGGACAGGGCCTGGTGGGAATCATGAGAGAGATATAGAGAAGCTTGGAATGTGTTCATTCTGTCCCTGTGCCTGATATTTCCTCAACCCTGCCCAAGGCCCTCATGATAGTAGAGAAACTGTCATCCTGGGAGTGATGCACCACTGACCTCATTCCTGGGAGTGATGCACCACTGACCTCATTCCTGGGAGTGATGCACCAATGACCTGAGGACCTCATTCCCCATCCTCTCTGACTTGCTCAGCTCCTCCATATTAGCTTCTTTGTCCTCAAAACTTCTTGCTTGAGATCCAGGAGCTCACTGCATGGAACATACAGTGGTACCTCAGGTTACAGACGCTTCAGGTTACAGACGCTTCAGGTTACAGACTCTGCTAACCAAGAAATAGTATCTCAGGTTAAGAACTTTGCTTCAGGATGAGAACAGAAATTGCACGGCGGCGGTGCGGTGGCCCCATTAGCTAAAGAGGTACCTCAAGTTAAGAACGGACCTCCAGAACGAATTAAGTTCTTAACCCGAGGTACCACTGTACACCCAAAATTTCTATCCAACAGGCATATAGTCACACATGTGGCATTCTATATCATACACTGGATATCCTCCACACCCCTGCTGATTTTCTCCCTGCATACCTGAGTTAAGTCACTTTGAATGAGCCCAAAATCTCACAGCTGCCTAACCCACTTGTTATCTGGATGCTTTGTCCTTGGGGATTTCCCTCTTGCTCAAAGTAAGTTCAACCAAGGTTTGACTTTGAGTGCAAATGTGGGGAACTGGTTTTTCCTGATTTTAATGCTAATGCTTCTGTCCCATTTTCTAAAGTTCCTTCCACAGGGCAGTACCTGTTACGCTATGGAACTGTGCCTTTTTGACCAATATACTAGCATGTTGAACTCAGTTTCATTTACACCAGTAGGAATGATGAGGCAGAACAATGGATGCCACTGGGCAACATTGCTTGTCCTCCACCCTTTCCACACATACACGTTTCTGCTCTCCTGTCTTTAACTCATCAAAACAACTGGAAAGAACTGTATGTCGGTATACCACTCCAAATGCTGTAGCTTTACTCCCATGATTTTCTGCATAAATTGGATTGCAAATGGATCCCCCCCCCCTGGAATCAAAGAACTCGGAAATGAGCATAAACTTCCACTACATTCTGCTAGATTTCCAGAAGTGGTTTTTACATTGTGTGAAAGCTCAATTGTAAAGTGGAAATTAACCGTAAGGCAAATGCCCCTCCCCAATCTGCATCCTGCATTTTACCTCTCAGAGACTGAAACTGGGTTAGCATAATATGAATTTGTTCCTGCTCTTTCACCACTTCTCCTTTTGCAAAATTGAAGCCAGGTTCGGTAGATCATACATTTAGACCACAATTCACAGCATTGAGCTGTTCGAAGCTTGACCTTTCATTCCATTGATGTTGGGAAATTCACACTGTTGGCTCCTAAAATGGATCTGGTCTAAGAAACAACAACAACGAAAAAGACTCCCACCCACACAAAAAAATGGTTTTGCAATAAAGATTTGAAGCAGTTAAAGTTAAATTTAAAGGAGGCCAATTGTTTCCCTTTCAGCTACCTCTCCCTCTTTATGGTGTTTTCTGCCAGTGCTCTGGTAATGGAACAATAACACCAGCACAGCAATTGCACAAGCAGGCAATATTTTATTCCCTTGTAATTTACACTGCCATGACTTGAAGTGGTATAGAGGTCAGGCTTCCTCACTCGCCTTTTTTTGGAGCTCGTGTGTGTGTGTG
The DNA here is from genome assembly GCF_965113315.1 of Podarcis vaucheri. Classification (NCBI taxonomy): domain Eukaryota; kingdom Metazoa; phylum Chordata; class Lepidosauria; order Squamata; family Lacertidae; genus Podarcis; species Podarcis vaucheri. The sequence continues at coordinate 7,650,329 of NC_138749.1, forward strand.
TGTGGGGATAACCCTTCACGTTCTTTATGGGTATCTCAGCCGTAATCCTTGTCTCCCCCATTACTGTTATTCACCCTATTTCCCTAGACACATTTAGTTAAATGGCTATCAACAGCAGACGATTAACGTAACGGGGCAAGGGGATGAGTCAAAACATGAATCAGACAATAACGCTGTCTTCGGCAGAGGAAAGGCTATCGACCAGCGTGACAGCTCCTGCAAGCTAATTAGCAAGGCAACGTTCCAGGGTAATTGTGGCCCGAGAAATGTCTTCATTCTGTTCCACCACCACCACCACTTTTGCTGTTCGCATTGGGACAGGAGGTGGGGATCCTTTTGCAGCCTGGGAGCCATGTTCACTTCTGAGCAACCTTCTAGGTCCCATAAGCCAGGGATGGTTGGGGCCAGAGGAAAAATTGGGGAGAGCAATCCACTCACAGGCCTTTCTCTGTTCTCCATCCAGACAAGGAAGAGACCTTATTGGAGTACAAGGACATGTTCCAAGCAAATTGAATTAAAATTAAAAATTCAAGGAAGTTCCAAGGCTGGCACAGTAATATATATATATATATATATATTTGCTTTCGTAGATTTTCACGGGTACAGGAATGCAGGTTTTGGTGTCTTCGGGTGTCTTCCCGTGTAAGAGTCGGGGTGTCTGTGCGACGTTTCGACGAGGTCTCACTCGTCATCTTCAGGCTGGTGCTTTCGGCTTCTTGTTACTCGAACAGAGCAGAATCTGGTGTTTGAGTTCCTATAAATACTGTTGAGGGGTGTGGTGTATAGCCTCCAACGTTCTGGGCAGAGAGGAAGTTCCTAGATTAGTGTGCCTCTTCTTCTTTTGTTCCTTAATTACTTGAGGGATATCTTGAGTGATTTCATGAGTGATATTCTGAATACCACTGGGTGGGTCATTAAGTGTAGATTAGTTGCTAAAGCTTTTGTGTCTTGACCTCTTGAGCTTGTATTCAGAATATCACTCATGAAATCACTCAAGATATCCCTCAAGTAATTAAGGAACAAAAGAAGAAGAGGCACACTAATCTAGGAACTTCCTCTCTGCCCAGAACGTTGGAGGCTATACACCACACCCCTCAACAGTATTTATAGGAACTCAAACACCAGATTCTGCTCTGTTCCAGTAACAAGAAGCCGAAAGCACCAGCCTGAAGATGACGAGTGAGACCTCGTCGAAACGTCGCACAGACACCCCGACTCTTACACGGGAAGACACCCGAAGACACCAAAACCTGCATATATATATATATATATATATATAAAGATTTAGTACCACTCAATTCTGCCTTGGTCAGTCCACAAGTAGAGTACTTTGTCCAGTTCTGGGTGCCACAATTTTAGAAGGATGTTGACAAGCTGGAACATCTGCAGAGGAGGGCAGCCATGAAGAAGAAGAAGAAGAAGAAGAGAAGAAGAGTTTGGATTTGATATCCCGCTTTATCACTACCTGTAATGGTTCTAGGGGTTGCTCGCGTGTAAGCCGGTGCAAACACCTGGCTGGATTGCCTGAGTGAACCTTTTCTTTTCTTTTTTTAATAAACTATTTATTAAAGGTTTTAAACAATATAACACCATACACATAAAACACCATCACCCAAAAAAACAAAAAGCAAAAACAAAAACATACACACATAGCAACATGATTAAATTTCAAAAACCAAATTTCCATATTCTTCTTTTCAGACTCCCTCACATCTCCCTTTCCTGCGTTCCCATTTAGAAAGTCATGTTCAGCAATACTTCACCTTCTCTCAAATCTTGTTTTAATTTGTACTTTTCAAATATTATGTCTCCAATTTTACCCTTTGTTATCAAATATTTAAAAATTTATACTTGACATAATATTAATCATATTTCATCTTTGTTCTTATAATTCAGTTATTTTCATACTTCTTTCCACTAAGTTACTAATGCCAAATTATCCTTCTATCCTGCATCATTCTAAATTTGAGTGAACCTTTTCTGTCCGGACAGCCACTCACCCATGGCTGTCTCAATCGCTGGCAGAATCCGTCAGTGGGCGTTTCTTAAACTTCTTCCAGCAAAGAAGCTCTTTGACGCCTAGTCTCCTCCTACTCTCTCTGCACGAAAGCCTTCTGCGCAAGGAGGGCATAGGCAGTGGAGGAGCTCTACTCTCCCCGCTGGTCCCCGGCAAGGAGTCATGGGACCGCCTCGCCGCTTCCCCTATCTGCCCCCCTTCTCCACTGGTGCTACGCTGATTCTCTTCCCCGGAAGATGGGCTGCCTCTCCCACTCCCGGGACGCTCTCCGGAATCCCTCTGGATTTTGCTCTCTCCCTCGGGCACTGATGACAGTTCCCTGACACTACCCAAAGGAGTCTCAAAGAGGCCAGCATTCTCCTTTCCCTTCCTCCCCCACAACAAACACTCTGTGAGGTGAGTGGGGCTGAGAGACTTCAGAGAAGTGTGACTGGCCCAAGGTCACCCACCAGCTGCATGTGGAGGAGCGGAGACGTGAACCTGGTTCACCAGATTACGAGTCTACCGCTCTTAACCACTACACTACACTGGCCTTGATGATCAAGGGTCTGGAAACCAAGCCTTATTAGGCATGGTTGAAGGAACTAGTATGTTCAGCCTCGAAAAGAGGAGACTGAGAGGAGATATGACTGCCATCTGCTGATATCTTAAGGGTTATCACATGGAAGATGAAGCAAGCTTGTTTTCTCCTGCTCTGGAGGGCAGGGCCTGAACCAGTAGCTTCAAGTTACAAGGAAGGAAATTCCGAATGAACACGAGGAAGAACTTCCTGACAGTAAGAGATGCTTGACAGTGGAACTGTCTCCCTCGGGAGTCTGTGGACTCTCCTCCCTTGTAGGTTTTAAGCAGAGATTGGATGGCCATCTGTTATAGATGCATTAGCTGAGATTCCTGCATTGTAGGAGATTGGACTAGATGACCCTCGGGATCCCTTTCAACTCTACCATTCTGTGATTCTGTGACTCTCTGAGACACAGCGGAGAATGAACAGGGCACCAAGCCTCTCCAGGGAGGACTGTAGCTTAGTGGAAGCATGCACACGTTGCACCACCAGTCAAGAGAGACATTGCTGGTGTAGGCCTCGGCCCAGTATACCTGAAGGAGCGTCTCCACTCCCATCGTTCAGCACGGAGACTGAGGTCCAGCTCTGAGGGCCTTCTGGTGGTTCCCTCACTGCGAGAAGCGAGGTTACAGGGAACCAGGCAGAGGGCCTTCTCGGTAGTGGCGCCCATCCTGTGGAATGCCCTCCCTTCAGATGTCAAAGAGGTAAACAACCATCTGACATTTAGAAGACATGTGAAGGCAGCCCTGTGTAGGGAAGTTTTTAATGACTGATGTTTTAATGTATTTTTAATCTTTTGTTGGAAGCCGCCCAGAGCGGCTGGGGAAACCCAGCCAGATGGGCAAGGAATGAATGAATGAATGAATAGCTTAGTCTCCCTCAGGGGTAATAGGAGTCACAGTCTTAAACACTTGGAGGGCACAAGGCTGGAGGAGGCCAAAGTAGATGGACAAATAACCTAACTCTGTATGGCAGAGATTCTTACGTTCTCCTGCTTCTCAAAATGATCCTCAAAGAGGCATATTCTCATTCCTCCTTCATCGTGAAGCAGGGTTTTTCAATCTACATATTTATCCCTGCAACCCGAAGTTCTTGGTAATTGCTGAGTCAAGTCACAACTCTGATAGTCGAAATTTGAAAACAGATGCAAACTCAAAGAGGCAATAAATAATGATATACTCAAAGCTTCAGCTGACGATTTATGGAGCTGGATGTAAATGTCTGTAATGGTAATCATGGGGGAAAAAAAGAACCCTGCTTTGATTATACCCCAACCAACATTTCCAAATGAGATTCCAAATCTGGGCGACAGGGGACAGTGTGGGAAGCCAAATTGTAGCTCTTATTCTTCTTATAGGTATAATTCTTGCTCATGACAATAGCAAAGAAGGTCACAGGCCTTCATGCATTGTTAATGGTCATCCTGAAGACATCCATGGGAAGCTGGATGCTGGATTTAGAGATTAGTGAGAAACACAACTCAGTTCACATTTAGAGTTCAACTTACAAAATTGTTTCTTCTTTGAAACAATATGCAAACCAAAACACAGCCACCCTTCAAAATCGACAGTTCTTCAGGTTTTGCTTTGCTTTTCTCTGCATATAAAAGTGCACTGACTGGGGTAAATTATGCATAAAATGCATATATCGAATATAAAATGCATATAACACTTATCATATATGCAATCCAATCCATCTCACCCTGGCAGGGAGACGTTGAGACTAGCTGAGCTGTGTGCTAGATGCTTACACTGGATAGACAACTTCCAGGCCTCTCCAAATAACAGCATCTTCAGATAGATGCCTTCCTTCGGCCATCCTTCAATTAGAGGACTGTTATTTGTAAGGTAGGGTCCACACCCCAATAGCAGCTGCTAACAACCCTGCCACATTCCAGTTTGGTCTCAATATCTGAAATGGCCTCTGTAAATTGTTGCCTTAATCACTGTTAATGAGTTAAGGCTTGAAGAATCCTGTAGCAGAAACCCAAGGAACTGAATGACTCTCAAGACCTTTTTGGCATCCATTCTCTTATAAATGTCAAATCTCTATGAGCAACTGCTACCAGTGAGGTGTAGTGGTTAAGAGAGGTGGACTTGTAATCTGGTGAACCGGGTTCGCTTCCCTGCTCCTCCACATGCAGCTGCTGGGTGACCTTGGGCCAGTCACACTTCTCTGAAGTCTCTCAGCCTCACTCACATCACAGAGTGTTTGTTGTGGGGGAGGAAGGGAAAGGAGAATGTTAGCTGCTTTGAGACTCCTTAGGGTAGTGATAAAGTGGGATATCAAATCCAAACTCTTCTTCTTCTTCTTCTACCTAGGAACAAGCACTGGAGGAATGTGATGTTAAATTTTTCAATTCATTTGTGGTAAGTGCAAAACAATTGGCCTGTTCCCCCTCACTTCCTTTCTGTTGTCTCCATGCTAAGCTCAGATCTCAGATCTTACTCCTCCATCATCGACTTGGGGCACTCGAGCTGCTTCTATGTCATGTAATCCATCACTCACTAAATAATTAATTTACTCATGTAAGGACGACCTCTCAGGGTTTAGGGTTTCAAAGTAAGTAGAGCTGACAGTTGATATGCTATTTAAGGAAGGGATAAAAGAAGGGAGAAAGTAGTGGAAGGGGAAAGTCAACTTTAACTAAACACAACACTCCTCTTTGATTGTGTTCTTCCATTTGTAGCCAAGAGTTCAGCTTCAAAACAATTTCCGGAGTTAATGTCCTCTGGATGCAAGATTAGATCTTACGCCTTTGGAATTGCTTTAACCCGAAGTGGTGTTCAGGAACATTTAGCTGATGAGGTCTTCATGAGCCAGATACCAGGCGACGGGCCCAGGAGTTGCTCCCACACATCTCACTGCTTGCAAACAGTCTGCAAAGTGTCAAGCGAATTTAGAGAGCCAGCTTCATTCAACAATCAGTTTGGAAATGAAAGAAGGGCTCATGTGTTGGAGAGATGGGAGATGCCTATCAGAGAAGTCTGAGCTGCCCACTATTCAGTGTGGTGGCTGGTTTTGCTTCCACTAGTGTGCCCTAGGGGAGTGCTTGACTTCTTCATTAGAAATGAACAGCACTCCCTCTGCTCTGGAGCTGTTCTTGGGGTCCAAGGATTACAAATGCATGAAGGTGGTTTATGGTTGGTGGAAGGACCCTGAGTGAGAGGCAGGGAAGGGGAGACCTTAATTGAAATACTTTATTGTCACTTGTACAACTTGTATACAGTGAGATTACACGGGCTAGTTCTCCTCTCTTCCTCTGAAAGTCCAACACCATCTTCTTTGTCTTACTCTTATTAAGGTGCAAGTTGTTCCCTAGGCACCATATAGATATTTTTTGGACCTCCCCTCTATACGCTGATTAGTCTCCACCTGTTATTAAACCCATTATGGCGGTGTCACCTGCAAATTTAATAATTGCAGTTGATGGGTCAGATGATACACAATCATATGTATACAATGGATACAGGTAGGGACTTAGCACACACCCCTGTGGTGTGCAAGTGTGAATCACCAGGAGAATAAAGGAAAGTTCTCAGAAGAGAAATGGAAAGGTCCACCACTTTCCGTGGGTGACAAGAGTTAAGAACTTCATTTGAGAGAGGACTCTGCCTTTTCTTTTTTTCTTTTTTCTTTTCTTTTCTTTTCTTTTTCTCTTTCTCTCCCAGTGCAGCACTGCCTGGGGCAACTTACCACCAGGTCTCCTCTGCCCCCTCAGGATTGGGGGTGCTGAACCCTATCCCAGTGGACATGGGGGTCTGTAGAGGCCTTAGCCCCATGGAGTTGGCATGCCTAGTATGAATGGTACATAAGATGAGTACAACACACAAGGCTGTGAGACTGCAAACTAAATTTCTGGTACCCAGCTGAGAATTAACAAACAAGCCAAGTGTCTATTAGATAATCAATTTTGAAATGATGACAACGGAAAGGAAACTTTGAAGCCAAGTCCACCAGTGCTTCATTTGTTACATTTGATTAAACCTCACACTGTTTTAGTGAATTATTCGCTCACCAGCCACAATCTTCGCCCTTTTCAGATGTTAGGACTCTTCTTTGTGCATTTACTGTATGCACAGATAGCAGAGAATTTCCTCTCTGGACATCCAGCTGTTGAAAGTCGCTGAATGTACAAGCAGACAAATTGAGGCATGGCTCCATGCAGTAAGGGTGGGAAAGAATTTCAACAAGGGTCACATTTTAACCTAATTCACACTTCCTGAAACCTGTGACCGAAATATATCTCAGATTCTGGAGAAATGCAAATTGCAAAGGGCAGCTGTATTTCTCTCACCAAATATTGTGTTCGAAAATGCATATATCAGGGGAAAGTGTGCATAGAAATGCATATATTTGTGAAAATAGCAAAAAAAAAAGTTTCTGCAAAACATGCATTCAAAAATGTGTGCATTAGGAACACTACGCACTAAAATGTGTGTGCGCACACACCTGGCACCCCAACAGATTGCTTCTTTCAAGCCCAATTTCAGCAGTGGGGGAGGAAAACCTGGTGGACACTAGGGAAGGTCTCTGTGAGCACAAATGTGTCAATGGGCATCATGTTCTGATCTCCAGAACTCCAGACAGCATGATGCATTCCTACACAAAGACAATGAACACACAGGCACAGATATGATGAATATATGGGAAGCTGAACCCTGGAGACATGCTCGACAATGAAGTTTTGTAGTTCCATTTGCTGCTTTTTATTGACAAATAAAAAAAGGTTCACTGTGTATCACAAAACACCTGATAGCTCATTTCATAACCTGACAAATTATTAGGTTATAAAGACCCAGGCCATGTTACAATGCATGCCACAAATCAAAGACAGTACAATTATCAAGTTAAGAGAGCTTGCAGGATTTTGTAGTTGCCTCTGAGGATATTTTGGGGTTCCTGGATTGTTGGGTGTGGTCTGCAGAAGCTTATTATTCCATGAAAGGACGATACATAGCAGATTCTTGACTCCACTCACACAGGAAGTGGCATCAGTGTCATGTCCTGCTATGGGCTGCCCCCCTGCTCACTCCCACTCACCAATTTCCCTTCCATTAACCCCTTCCCACTCAATGCAGCTATTGAGCTTGCTTTTTGCCTTCCCAACCCCATTTATGAAGCCACCACTCTCTTTTATTCTGCAAGCCTTATTTGTACCCATTTTCAACTTCACCCTAAGCACCCACAATGCAGGGCTCCAATGCAACGTCTGGTTTCTACTGGAAGTTGCATCGGAGCACTGTTGTGACCTCCAGGCCTCCGAACACGACTTTTGGAAGAAACAGGAAGTTGCGTTGGAGATCTTGTGAGGCCTCAGAAGTGCTGTCATGATGTCACGGGTGCCATTGGGCACCCGTAACCTGGGATGCAAGTCAGTGCCCCTGGTGTGGTGGCAGCGGATCAGAGAAGCACTTTCCTGTTTCACCTGAGATGTCAAAGCGGGATATTGCATCCTTGATATTTTGACATTTCAAAAGAAACTGAATCAAGTGAGGGATTCATAGTTTTGGAAGAAAGTTACTCCCTTGTTAGACTGAGCCATGTAGGAAAATGATCAGTGTTTCTGCAGACCTGCAATACATCCTGTCCACTCTGCTGTTTGCTTTATTATTCAGAATCATCATCATCATCATATGCTACCCATCTGGTTGTCCAAGCTACTCTGGGCAGCTTCCAAAAAATTAAAGCATCAAACACTTCTCTCTTCTTATCCATCCTGATGAAGAATTTCAATTCTTTCTTAAATTTTAATTTTAATATAGCATGTTCATATTTCAGGATGGGATGCAGACAAGGTTACTATCCAACCCTTGCACTGATTAGTCCTACTTAGCTTCAGGCGATTTCCTGTATTGTGGGAACTTCAGCCTACCTTCTGGGGCCACTATTGATGGACTCAGAAAGCTCGCTCAATTCCCTGTGACCTTTCAGCTGGTCAAACTATTGCCCAACTGTTACTCCCCTCCCCTTAACAGCTCAAGATAGGTCTCAGCAAATTTTTTTTTTTAAAAAAATCTACCTTCAAAAATTGACGTCAGCCCCCACCCTCTGCCCAGACATGCACACAGAGTTTTATGGATGGACATACATACTTGATGCAGCTTAAAAGACAGCCAGCTATTGACCGTTAGAAGACTTGGATCAAGCTGTTCAGGGGAGACGTGAACTGTGTAACCTTTTAACTCACAGGAGAGATGTAGCCTTCATCTCCATCCAAACTGTCCCTGATGTTTCCATGGAAATCTTACTGCTAACCGCAAGTGTGTTACCGAGGAGAGGGAACCGGGGGGGGGGGGGGAGAGACACAGCGTGGTGATGAGGGAAGAAAAAATTAATTCAATGAAGTTGGAGGTGGAAAAGGGAGAACAAATAAAAATAGACTCCAGAGCCAGTGCTTGGGAAGAGGGAGAGATAATATTTAATTAAACGGGTGAGCTGATGAAATGTTTTACGCATGCAGGCACATGCCTTGAAGGAGCTAGATGGCAGGGACAAGAGATCTCGCCTACTCCAACCCCCCCTCCTCGGACGTGCTCATTTTTATTTGTCAGTGTTGGAGGGATTTTGCAGGAAGGAACAAAAAGTCACACGGCTCTCCCTTCTGAAGTGGTACAATCCAGATACGGGTTCTTCAACTAGAACACAGCTAGGAGACAAATATGGGATTCCTGCATGAACATCTGGAAGAGGATATGCAGAGCAACTGACCACCACAGCTGAACCACAACCTCCTGACCCCCAGTTTTCATTAAAAAAATAAAAATCAAGTGTAGAACATTTGTAGAACCTGAGATATCAGGTAAAGCATGGGGGTACTACTCTTATTTTGTGGTTGGAAACTATCCTTGCCCCACCCTTTTAGTGTTTGCTTTGTCCCCATGCCTAGAAATATATATATATATCTGTGGACCTCAATCAATTCTTGTAATGTGTCTAAAGTGGTGTGGCAGCAATTAATGTTTTTGAATCGAGGTGAGGAATCCTCATCCTTCATATCGTGGGCTATATTCCTTATGATCCCTGGCCATTGGTCAGGCTAACTGGCGTTGAGGTACCTCAAAATACTTCGTTAGTTTTTGTATCTCCTGTCCACCCCTGTAGATGGGTGTCTGCACCCACTCTATGGAAATTTATCCTACCAGAAACTAAGGCATAGGCTCCCATAGGAGGCAGTGGTGGCCATCAGTTTGGGTGACTTTAAGCGATGATTAGACAAGTTCATGGAGGAGAAGGCTCTCAATGGCTAACAGCAATGATGAGGTCATAGTCTCGTTGCTGAGCGACAACCTGAAGGGCTCAGTGGAGTTGGAGGCCAACCAAGCAGAAGAGTCTCTGAGGTGTATTTGCCTGGAAGCAAAGTCAGTACCTGAAGTCAGGTCCAGTCCTAGGGTCAGACAAACAGCAACCCACATGCTCAGATGGTCCGGGGGTCCGGGAATCCAATGATCATGGAGTGAAGGGTCAAGACAAGCGAGAAGCAGCAAGGTAGGACCAGGAACTGCTAGCGTTTTTACCACCATCTGACTGAATCATCGAATCATCAAATCATAGAATCATAGAGTTGGAAGAGACCACAAGGGCCATCGAGTCCAACCCCCTGCCAAGCAGGAAACACCATCAGAGCACTCCTGACATATGGTTGTCAAGCCTCTGCTTAAAGACCTCCAAAGAAGGAGACTCCACCACACTCCTTGGCAGCAAATTCCACTGTCGAACAGCTCTTACTGCTGGAAGCTCTGCTTAAGAAGGCTAAAGCCAGCTGGTTCTCATCAGCTCCTTCTCCTCTGAGTCCTTGAAGGTTGATCAGCTGTAGGTGGAGTCAAGCTGCCTTCTTCCCCTTCACCTGTTCAGCAGGTGAAGCTGACTCCTGTCCCATGACAGATGACTGTGCTCAATCTCCATGGTCGGAGGTTGTAATGCTTCTGAAGACCAGTAGATGGAAAGGACAGGAAGGGAACGTGCTCTTGTGCTCTGGACCTGCAGGCATCAGTTTGGTCATTGTAAGAATAGGAGACTGAATTAGGTGGGCCACTGGGCTAATCCATCAGGCTGAAGGAGCGTCTCCACCCTCATTGTTCAGCCTGGACACTCAGGTCCAGCTCTGAGGGCCTTCTGGTGGTTCCCTCCCTGCGAGAAGTGAGGTTACAGGGAACCAGGCTGAGGGCCTTCTCAGTAGTGGCACCCACCCTGTGGAACGCCCTCCCATCAGATGGAAATAAACAACTATCTGACTTCCAGAAGACATCTGAAGGCAACCCTGTTTATGGAAGTTTTTAATATTTGATGTTTTATGTTTTATTGTGTTGTTAATATTCTGTTGGGAGCTGCCCAAAGTGGCTGGGTAAACTAAGTCAAATCGGCGGGGGTAATAATAATAATAATAATAATAATAATAATAATAATAATAATATCTTGCCTGGTGGAGAAATCTTGCCACTATGTTACGACATTTGGGTCAGTCCTAATAAACCCAACTTTGAATTTAGGAATTTAGTTTTTTTTTTGTTTATGGACCAACACTGGTACCTTTAAATATATATAACAGTAGCTTGAACCTGTGTTGGTTTAATCCCAGGCTCTCCAAATACTACCATACCGGAAGACCTGAAAGTTCCCACCAATTTCCTACCTAGATCTGAAATGTTCAGCCATTGCTTATGACAAAGCACAATATTAGCTTGAGCATTGGGAAATGTTGTCTCAAAAGCCTGTGTGGTGTGGTGGTTAGAGTGTCAGACTTGATGTTGTTGTTGTTTAGTTGTTTAGTCATGCCCGACTCTTCGTGACCCCATGGACCAGAGCACACCAGGCACTTCTGTCTTCCACTGCCTCCTGCAGTTTGGTCAAACTCATGCTGGTAGCTTTGAGAACAATGTCCAACCATCTCATCCTCTGTCGTCCCCTTCTCCTTGTGCCCTCCATCTTTCCCAACATCAGGGTCTTGTCCAGGGCGTCTTCTCTTCTCATGAGGTGGCCAAAGTCTTGGAGCCTCAGCTTCAGGATCTGTCCTTCCAGTGAGCCCTCAGGGCTGATTTCCTCCAGAATGGAGAGGTTTGATCTTCTTGCAGTCCATGGGACTCTCAAGAGTCTCCTCCAGCACCAGAATTCAAAAGCATCAATTCTTCGGTGATCAGCCTTCTTTATGGTCCAGATTTCATTTCCATACATCACTACTGGGAAAACCATAGCTTTTACTATACAGACCTTTGTTGGCAAGGTGATGTCTCTACTTTGTCAGACTAGAATGTAGGATACCAGAGTTCAAATCCCCACTTGGTCATGAAGCTGAGTGAGTCACAGCCTCTGAGCCTAACATACCTCACAGGGTCGTTGTGGGGATTAAATGAAGGGGGGGGGGGAATCATGTGCGGCAGCTTGAGCTCCTTGGAGAAAAAGGCTGGAATATAAATGCCACAAATAGATAAATACCGAAATTTGCATGTAGGGCTCAAACTGCGCACTCAAATATTTGATGAAGCAATTGCCTGTCGTTGAGGATGCTTTATGTTCTTTTCCTAATCTTCCATGTCATCATCCTGTTTTTCTCTGTACTTATTATCATTAATAAGGTTTCTTTTAATGCATTAGCTGGTTGCCAGCAAAGCCACTTTCAAATGCATTCGTGGCATTCAGTTCATAAAAGGAAAGATCAGCCTTTCATCTAAGCTGTGGTATCTCACATCACTCTCCTCGCTTTCTCTGTTAGAAACAGCATCTTTCTTTCTCTTCCTCACAGTGAAAGAACATGTCTGCAATCTTCCAATGCAATCTGCAATACTGCACGGGCATCTGTGTATATATTATTCCCTACTGTAATTACTAACTGATTTAGATCTATTGATTTGTCCTAAACTGACTGTGATCATAAACATACGATGAAGCCGGTTGCCTTTAAGGAACCTTGAAATGTGGCATGGACCCATGACACACTTTTAATTGGGGGAAGAAAGTGTGTCATCTGAGCTTAATCCATATGCGTCGAAGCAGTTCATTTGTAGTGGCGTTTGAACTGAGTTTCATATTCTATTATCTGTCCATGCAGATGAGATGAGTGAGAAGAGTGACAACAAAGGGGTCAGAAAGTTATATCATCAGGTACTTCTGCTCTTTAAGATGCTGTCTAAAAAAAAAGACAGCATCTTAAAGACAGCATCTTAGACAGTATCTTAAAAAGTAGAGACATCACCTTGCCAACAAAGGTCCGTATAGTAAAAGCTATGGTTTTCCCAGTAGTGATGCATGGAAGTGAGAGCTGGACCATAAAGAAGGCTGATTGCCAAAGAATTGATGCTTTTGAATTATGGTGCTGGAGGAGACTCCTGAGAGTCCCATGGACTGCAAGAAGATCAAACCTATCCATTCTAAAGGAAATCAGCCCTGAGGGCTCACTGGAAGGACAGATCCTGAAGCTGAGGCTTCAAGACTTTGGCCACCTCATGAGAAGACTAGACTCCCTGGAAAAGACCCTGATGCTGGGAAAGATGGAGGGCACAAGGAGAAGGGGACGACAGAGGACGAGATGGGTGGATAGTGTTCTTGAAGCTACCAGCATGAGTTTGACCAAACTGTGGGAGGCAGTGGAAGACAGGAGTGCCTGGCATGCTCTGGTCCATGGGGTCACAAAGAGTCGGACACAACTAAATGACTAAACAACAACAACACTTCTGCTCTTTAGCAGGGGAGAAATTACCTCAACCTCTTTTGGAGAAAACTCACTTTGGTCTTTCCTAAGATGAGGAGGTCTGGGGATCACATGGCCAGGATATGGTTACCAGATTTTTTTCCAATGAATCCGGGGACACTGTTGGGTTTTTTTTGGTTTTGCTATTTGAAGCTGAGTAGCAACAGGGAGTCAGTAGTGGGGATGGCGAGGCAAAAGACCCTGGGCCCAAGCACACATGCATATTGTATAAAGGTGCAAAGCCCTTCTTTTGCACCCTGTGAAACATAAATGTGCAGAGTTTTTAAAAAACTTGGCAACGGCTGCCTGCCCACAACTCCCGAGCCTCCCCCGATTAGTCAAAACAAAGGGGGGAGGGGGCAGGATATCTGTACCACCAGATATCCCTGGTTCAGCAGTGGTGGCAGTAGCGGCAGTCAGCAGCCCGGAGCTCCTCGCTGCCGTGGCACCCATCATTTTTCCTCTCCGGAGGTCTCTATATGATGTGTTGCACACAAGACACATCATATGGGGACTTCCAAGCGAGGAAAAAATGGCGGGCGTCATGGAAGCGAGCAGCTCCTGAAGCCAGCCAGAGCCAACTGCACTACCAGGCTGGCTCTGGGCTCCTGAGGCTGCCACTGCCACATTTCCTGGGAACAGATTTGCAAATCTTGGGACATTCCGGGGACAGAATTTGACTGGGGACAGATTTGCAAATCCAGGGACTGTCCCCGGGAACTGGGGACGTCTGGTCACCCTAGGCTAGGAGTGCCCACTGGGAAGGAGCATTCAGTACACTGGTGTCATAGATTCAGGATAAATCTAGAAATTAATACAGTGGTACCTCAGGTTAAGTACTTACTTCGTCCCAGAGGTCCGTTCTTTACCTGAAACTGTTCTTATCCTGAAGCACCACTTTAGCTAATGGGGCCTCCTGCTGCCGCCGTGCCGCCAGAGCACAATTTGTGTTCTCATCCTGAAGCAAAGTTCTTAACCTGAAGCACTATTTCTGGGTTAGCGGAGTCTGTAACCTGAAGCGTATGTAACCTGAAGCATATGTAACCCGAGGTACCACTGTAAATGCCAGGGTTCCAAATAGGGCTGCCATATTTTGAAGAGGAAAGGAGGGCGCGTTTGCCGACTCCTATTTTTAACTATGGGTTGCTATGACGACTCTCATTTTACATACTCATGAAAAAGAGGACATGCCCTGGAAAAAGAGGACACATGGCAACCCTCGAATAGGGATATGGATTAAAGTGCAAGCTTCAGAGCTGTGCCAGACAGGGAATTCCTGGGTTGGCATATGCAAACCAGCCTGGCTGGCTTAGTGTGTAGAGCAAACCTATTAACATGACAAAATATGTTGATGGGCTATCTGAGAGCATCCTTTAGCTCTTGAGTGAGATGTTACCAAGGTAATAGGGGGTGGGGTGTTTGAAGGGACAGGGAAAGGGAATTTTCAAGCAAGGGTTGCTCAGAAGGAGAAGCAGGAAGAGGAGCTGAGATTCATCTTTGGAGGTGGCTGGCTACAGACAGCCTGAGCTGTTGTGTCTTGCAATGGCCATGCTGGAAGGTCTGGACTTCCTCCTTGCCGACTGAAGATGTAGATAGGTGAATAAACCATATTTCTTAAAGCCATGACTTCCATTCCCCAAAGGGACACAGACCCTGGGTGGGCACCTGGGACCCCATGGGCTCTTGCTACCACTTGGCCGAGAGTGTGGGAGGCACACAACTTTGTAACACTAATTAGGTCAACTGGTAGCTTGGGCAAAGCAGATTTTTTTGCAGGGAGCCTCTGATTGGCACCGTCCCCCCAGCCTTCTCCACACTGTAGAGTTATTTGTTTGATCATAGAATCATAGAATTGTGGAGTTGGGAGGGACTCTCAGGGTCATCTAGTCCAAGCATGAGATTAAGAGTCTCATGCTCTGCCAGCTGAGCGATCCCGTCTTTGGGATGTATGTATGTGTTAATTTGATATTTCTGGGCTTCAGTGTGGGCAGGTAAGGGAAGTTAATAACTTAATTGATAGCCACCCTGAGGCATTATTAGGTTAGAGGCAATTACATGCACACACACACACACATAATTTTTATTCATACAAATATTTATAGACTGCTATTTCATTAAAAAAATCTAAGTGGTTTATGACAAAAATGCATAAAATCATGCAATAAAATCATAAAAAGTTACAAGCAGACATTATTAACAATTGTGAAAAAATGTACTCAAAATTGCCTGCACAATTTGGTGGAAACCACTTCTTTGGGGGGACAATACGTCAATCTACACAGTTCCCACTTTACATAAATGATCATTTACAAAAAAAAAAGTCTTTCAAACATGATACCCCCCAAATTTCTATTATGATGATTTAGTTCACAACCAATTTTGTATCAAAAGCAGATACCTTCCATTTTATAAGCCAAATTGGTCAACTTATCAATTTCAACTATTTCAAGACCCTTCAAAATTCAATCCCATATAGGTGGAACCTTGGGGGCAGGTGAGATGTATTTCCATTGTCTGACACCCAACTGCAATTAACAAGATTTTTCATCTGTTCAACAACCATGTCGCCTACTATCAAATTAAATATTGCCAGCATCAGAGAGAGTATGAGGTCTGCCTCAATCATTAAAGTGATCTGCTGGAAAATAAAAATCCAAAAATCCTAGACATATCGACAACCACACCACATGTGCTAGGTGTGCATTTGCTGCCGAGGACTTTGCAACAAATTTTGTATCAATGAGAGATGCATTCAGAATAAAAGTGAAGAAAACATTTTTGGTTCAAGAGAAACTTTCTCGTTTTCAGCCCTTTGGGAGAATGCATAGTTTTGAATTCACCCTCTTCCCTTTGATTCATTTTCTCTCGCTCGTCGTGATTCATTTCCTGGCAAAATGCGGCAGCGTCGCCACGTGACCTCCATCTTTCACTGCTATATTTCAGTACTAAAAGTGAGCAGGAGCTTAAAATCTTCAGGGTTTGCTCTGCTACAGGATACCTTTGATTTCCAGGCATGATTGCATTTAATTAGTATGGCACAAAGCAGCTGAGTCCTCCCACCCACTTATCAAAGTCAGATAAGTTGTTGTAACCGCAAGGTTGCTGAACAAAGAATGCAGCTTCTGAGATGAAAAAATACCCCCCAAGCCTGCCTTAGGACTCACCGATAGTTTCATTTGCCCCATGATTTCTAGACTTGGGTCCAATAAGTTTTACTTTTGTCTTTGCTGCTTTTTCTGGGGGGAGGGAAATAGCTGTTTCCTGCTGAATCGGAACAAATATCATTCAGGTTTTCTTTGCAGGTTTGAGAAGTTAAAGCAGCAGTTCGCAAAAAAATTTCTCTGCACCGCATTTCTGGAATAAACAATCGCTCATGCCACACCATTTTTTTTTAATTGATAAGAAATACTTTGGAAAACAAAAAGAAACAGCTCCTAGCAGTGCTTGATTTGTAACATAGAACACAACTACTTTATAATATGATCACGGGACATCCATAAAGTATAAAACGATGCAGCCACATAAGAACACATCCCCAAATTAAGTATGTATATGAAGTCAGTGAGAGGTGTGAGCTTCCTTTTGCCAGGTAATCTCACTTCTGTTAGGTCTAATTTGAGACAAATGAACTCTCGTCTCATCAGCACAAACATGCCTTTCCCTTTTCTGATCTTTCATACCAGTCAGAGTTGAAAATCCTTGTTCATGACATTAAGTCATGGGGAACTGTAGAAGAATAGCCGGTGCTCTTAAAGAGAGGTGTGAATATGGTTTCTGGTTATATCTCCAAACAAATTATCCTATCCTATCCTATCCTATCCTATACTGAAATGTTTGATTGTTCTTAAATCTTCCTGTCACACTTGTCATCCTCTTCTGCAACATCAGGGTAGAATACCCCACCCCTTTGAGAACCAACATGTTAAAGGCTCAGTTGCTGTTGTTTAAAAAAGCAAACGTGCATACAGTGCTTTATATATACAGTGGTACCTCGGGTTACAGATGCTTCAGGTTATAGACGCTTCAGGTTACAGACTCCGCTAACCCAGAAGTACCGTACGTCTTTCAGGAGTGGTGTTATGTGGTCTTGGCAGCCGCTCCCAGTCACCAGTCTAGCTGCCGCATTCTGGATGCAATCACATGCTTCTGCAGAATGTGCAGGGTGCAATCACAGAATGTGCAAGGTGGGTACTGAAATGAGCTGCTCAGTTGCAGAAGAACTGGCAGGATCCCTGAACTGAAGCACTCCTGTTAGGGAGGAAGTTATGCTGTAACATTTTGCTGTGGGTCCCTCTTGTGCAATTTAAATGCAATGGCGAATTGTAATGGAAGCTGCACTTTTAGAGCCTTGTAATACTTTGTCATAATCTGCCCAATCATAAAGAATTTAATATGATATTTCTTAGCCCTAGTGAGCTATTTCATAAGATAATGGAGGGATGAAATGATATAGCAGGTTATCTAATCTACCTAGATGTTCAGTCTATATATTCACAATATACCAGTAATTATTTCAAGGACCTGGTAGTTTGCAATGATGATGATGATGTATATGAAACCAATCTGACTGAGTTGCCCCAGCTACTCGGGGTCACTCCCAACAAAATATAGTAAAAACACAATACAACATCAAACACTAAAAACTTCCTGGAATGAATACCCACCTTTTTAGCCTAAGGTCCCAGTGTGGGTTTTAACAAGTAAGGGCTTATCTACCTTTTGTCTCGCTCTTTCCAGACACACATCAACTCTCTGTGCCTGAGGGATTTTCATGGGGGAATCTCTAGGCCACCCCACAACCCCCCAAAAAAAACTGCTCAGTCATGGAGCTTTCAAGTGTGGACCATGCCTGGAAAGAGCAGAAGAAAGTGTGGATAAGCCCCACAGCACAACATTAAAAATAGTGTTATTTTACAGAAATAAGGCAAGACCTAAAAAACATGCATCCCAAGTCTCAAAAACAAGAGCAATGAGAGATAGAGCAGCCATCTCTCATCACCACTTTTGGGGAGCTATCTTCCAAACAGGAACCAGAATCATCGCAAAACAATGTATCTCACCAGCCCTGATCCTTGCATGTTCCATGTACAGTGGTACCTCGGGTTAGGAACTTAATTTGTTCTGGAGGTCCAATCTTAATCTGAAACTGTTCTTAACCTGAAGCACCACTTTAGCTAATGGGGCCTCCCACTGCTGCCGCGCTGCCGCCATGTGATTACTGTTCTCATCCTGAAGCAAAGTTCTTAACCTGAGGTACTATTTCTGGGTTAGCGGAGTCTGTAACCTGAAGCGTCTGTAACCTGAAGTGTCTGTAACCCGAGGTACCACTGTATTGCAATAGATTCTGCTGTACAGTGGATGGTGGAACAAGGAAGTTAGCCTCACCTTTGCATTCCCTATATACCCTTTAATGTAAAGTGGGTCTTAAATTAGTAGTAATAGACTGTTGGGGATTGAATCCAGTCATATGAGATGTCCACCATAAAAACCAGGAGGGACAATGGAACTTACACAAGTCTGCCTTGGACTTCGATATCTTGACTTGTGGAGTCCTCAGACAAGAACTTAATAAGAGCCTGCAGGATGAGTCCCAAAGTGCATCTAATTGAACATCTGCTGCATCCTATGTTATTCATCTCAGGAATCTTGCTCTAAGAACCTAAGAAGAGCCCTGGCAGATGGTTCCTGTCAAAGGTCCATCTACTCCAACATCCTTTTCTCACAGTAGCCAACCAGAAGTCCATAAGAAGCCTGCAAGCAGACTCTGTGTACAACCACACTCTTCCTCACCAGCAGTTCCCAGCAAATGAAGGCAAATGATCTCCAACAGTGGGAGAACATAGCCATATTTGGGGGAGCACTCATCCACTCCTTGATTACACAGAGAGTATCCACAAGTCCGGTTAGTATATGATCTGGAGTCATATCTGTGTTGTTCAGATGGGTACAGATACCAGATCAAGGAAGGCATTGCTCAAGTTCATGCATCCTGCTGTTGTTCCCCTCTTCTCGGTACTCTTTACTTGTCAGGCATGGGAACACTGTCAACGACAAATTGGCTGAGAACAGCAGGCGGTCAGATACACTCCTGCTTATTAAACCTGCAGATGCACTTCTGTTGTTTGACAAAGTGTCAGGGCTCATTGCACTGTCGCTCCTCCAGTAAAGATCTTAAGGCTTGTAAAAACTTCACAGCTGCCTCGTGAAAGTTGCAGGTACATCTTGGATCCTGGAATTAAGTTGTGCAATGCTCCCCATCTTTCTCCTGCCTCTCCTCTTAATCGCTTTCCTTTCTTAAAATAATAACTTGCAGTGCAGTGCTGGAGGTACAGCTTCTTCTTCTTCTTCTTCTTCTTCTTCTTCTTCTTCTTCTTCTTCTTCTTCTCCTTCTCCTCCTCCTCCTCCTCCTCCTCCTCCTCCTCCTCCTCCTCCTCCTCCTTCTTCTTCATGCCCACCTCCCTGGCAGGATGGCCAGTTCAAAAACTGCTGCAGCCCACACAGCGAGTTCTTTTCGTTGAATTTCCGAACTCATCTTTTTCAAAGGGGCAATTAAAGCACACCGACAAGGTCTGACAACTGGCGTCCAGCATCTGCTCTGCCTCTACAGCCAGACACAGCTGTCTGCTGTTCTATGAGAAATGCCGAAGCATATAACCTGAGGAATACCAATGAACTCCTTCCTTTTGGAACAAACAGAGATAGGAAATACATTCCTCCTTCTCCCCAAAGTAGTTTAAGACAGCGTTGTAAGCCAAGTCAGGCCATTGTTCCACCCAGCTTGGGCACAGAGGTGTCTTTCTCAGCCCACAATATCTTCTAATGGTTAGAGGGACATTTAGATGGACATCAGGGTCCTTCCACTATGTTTCCGGCCCATCTTGGCAAGGGATGGGGGCACAGAGGACAACGCTTCCTCAGTTATTGTGCTTGGATGCATCATTAGCGGTCTTCTGCCAAACAATGTAAATAAAATATGGATGCTCTCTGGACCTTTGGGGGAAAGGATTGCCTGGCAGTAATTGCATTGTTGATCTCAAACTCTACTGATCAGGCTTTGGCTACTCTGCTATAATGGTGATTTTGTTAGCAACATAGTTTTAATTTTGTAGCGTTGATTTCCAGCTCATGGTTAGTTAGGGGACTTTTTTAATGTGGGTTCAAATATTTTAATAAATAATTGTGGGGTATTCAAAGGGCAGGCAAACCAACAATTCGTTGTTTGCTAGATAGGTACATGATAGGAACAGAAGCTCAGAGATTTTTCCTGTAAGTTTGCTAGAGAGAACTCTGTGAGAGACACTCTCACTGTTCCCTGACAGGGGGAGGGCATATATATTTTTGCACTCCTTACCTGCTTGGGCACATCCTCTTATTGCTTCCCCTCTTCCTCTTCCTCTTCCTCTTCCTCTCATCTCCAAACCAGAAATGTGAGAACAACTGATAAATCTGAGCTACAACTCAGACTGCATCTTAAGCTAGACTATATTATGTCTTTGTAAGTGTACAGTGGTACCTCGGGTTACAGAAGCTTCAGGTTACATATGCTTCAGGTTACAGACTCTGCTAACCCAGAAATAGTACCTCGGGTTAAGAACTTTGCTTCAGGATGAGAACAGAAATCGCGCAGTGGTGGCCCGGCAGCAGCAGGAGGCCCCATTAGCTAAAGTGGTACAGTTTCAGGTTAAGAACGGACCTCAAAAACAAATTAAGTTCTTAACCCGAGGTACCACTGTATTGCCATTTTAAGCCTGCCTGAACAAAGCTGCTGTATCTGTTATCCTGCAACAGAAACTGAGTGAGTAGATGTTATTTTTACATTTTACAAGACTGTGTGATTATTGTTTTAAAACGGGGAAATACCAGGAAAATCTAGTCTGCCTTAAAGCATCCTGGATTACTTAAACTAACCTGAGGGAAGGATAATATCTAATAAACATATCCCCTCCTAGCATCTATACATATCCCTGCAATAACGAATATCAAGGAGGGCTGCCCTGAAATCTGTCCTCTGGTTTCCATAAAGTTTTATTCCTCAAGAGACTTCCATTTTTCTACTTTGTTCTCAGGGCACCTGAGAATAATAGATGGGTCTTTGGTCTGATCCAGCAGGGATTTTCTTCTGCTTCTCCCCCCCCCCCACAAAATCCTAGATCCTCTTTCTGCAGATGAAGATGTTGCTCTCTATCAGCAGAGAAAGGTGGTTCCTTATTTTTTTTGCCATTTAGGGCATGGAAGGCATGCTTGGTTTCAGAGAACGGGGAGAATGGCCAGATTTGGATAGACAGTCCTGCCTCCATTCAATGATAGAAAAATGCAACCTTTGCTGCTGATAGAAGTAGTACGACTCATGCTACATTTTGGCGACTAATATACATTAAAGGTAAAGGGACCCCTGACCATTAGGTCCAGTTGTGGCCGACTCTGGGGTTGCGGTGCTAATCTCGTTTTATTGGCCGAGGGAGCCGGCATACAGCTTCTGGGTCATGTGGCCAGCATGACTAAGCTGCTTCTGGCGAACCAGAGCAGCGCACGGAAATGCCGTTTACCTTCCCACCAGAGCGGTACCTATTTATCTACTTGCACTTTGACGTGCTTTCGAAGTGTTAGGTTGGCAGGAGCAGGGACCGAGCAACGGGAGCTCACCCCGTTGCGGGGATTCGAACCACCGACCTTCTGATTGGCAAGTCCTAGGCTCTGTGGTTTAGACCACAGCATTATACATACAATAATTACCAAAATAATTATACATTCTTTATCAATCTTCTGAGAAAAATACAGAACCTTGAATGAATGAATTTTATTATTATGGTCACAGACATTTCATAAAGAATACTATTAGCAAACCAGTCCCTTAAGCTTAAGCCAAGAAATAGTATTTTTTATGAAATTGCATATCAGTATACGTATCAAGGCTTTGAGATTAGACCACTGGAGAAGCCTGGAAAGCTACCTTGGGAGTGTGCTACCTGCAAGCACCAGTAAAAGGGCCCCATCGGGGGTGAACAGCAGCCTTACTTGCACTGCCAGGGCGAAACAGATGCAAAATGCCGGCCCCCTGTCTACAACTTCATTAACATCCATCTACAACCTCACTAGCATCTCTCAGTATTGTGATCAACACCAAACTTACCCTTTGTGGGTATCTTCATGAACTTACCTTAAAAGATAAAGAAAACAAAAGACTGAGTTAAGCATTTGAAAAATCCATTGAAACCAGACATTATAAGTTCATCTTAAGTTGGGTAGCTCATAAGCCTCTGTGGCTTTACACAAGGTTTTGTATTTTTCTCAGAAGATTGATAAAGAATGTATAATTATATTGGTAATTATGGTATGTATATTAGTCACCAACGTGTTGCATGAGTCATACTACTCCTCTCAATGATAGGCAAATTGGGTAGAAAAGATAGTGTGGTCTCAGAAAGCTGGGAGTATAATTATAACTCCATCCTTCCCTCTCGGCTGCTCATCATATCTGACCAGCATTTAGCCGGTGTATGCCTGCACAGGAGAGATGGGGAATAAGTTCAATCCTGCTTGCATTTTAATAAGGAACTACCTAATTCACACTTTTCAAACCAATATGCCGACCGAAGCACAGCTATCCTCTGAAACTCACACTTCTCAAAATGTGGCATTGCTGTTCTCCCAACCAAATGCACATGTCACAGCAAAGTGTGTCTCCAAATGCACATATTAATGTAAATAACATGCAAACTATGCATTATATGAGGGAAAATTGCTTGCAAAAAAACATGTATATTAGTCACATGCAAAAATATGTGTATCAGGGTAAATTTACAGTATAATGCTGATGGGTTTTCAGGAGGATTATATTTCCAATTGCTTTGGAAATGTGGACAACTGAATTTAAGACTTGAAAGATAAGAAACAGAGATACGGAAATTGGCAGACACACAAGCAAACAGATATGGATAATTTCTGGCCAGGAAGTTGGGTATGCAGTCATTGTATCGATGAGGGGAGTGGAAGTGTAAACACAAGGTTTAGGAGAACTATTACTCAGTTAATGATTTCAGTTAATGATTTCCTTTTCTCTGGGATAATTTTGACAATATTGCCTGACTCATGCAAGCATCTCTCTTTGATTCCCCTTGTGATGGGAAAATAAATGTCATCACATTCCCACCTTCAGAAGAGGAGTCCCACCATTATTCAGCTGTCACGCTAATGATCCATGGTATAAAGGTTCCCCGTGTCTTGATGTGACCTCCTCTAATGAAAAGAACCAAAAATAAAGGGAAGTTGAGCTGATTTATTATTATTTTTTGAAAAAAAAGAAGCAGAAGCAGTATCTTTGGATATGTATTTTATTTATTTAAACACTCATATACCATCAACACATATAAAATATTGAGGCAGTGTACCATGCAACATAACTCATTGTAATTGCAAAAGAAAATAACCATTAGAATGACTGGTGAACAAGAAAGTCTATATAGCTGCAAAGGACTGTTGACATAAAAATATATTCAAGAGATGCCTTGAAGTCGAAAGCAAGGATGCCTGCCAAATCTCTGCTGGAAGAATCTACCACAACATGCGGCATGCCCAACTTCTAACTGAAGCCAGTTGGGCCTCTGTAACTTCACCGAAAGTGAGAACAAATTTCAGTGATAGCTGGTATATAAATATGAGGAGCTGTTCTTATAAAAAGGTAAAGGTAAAGGAGCCCTGGATGGTTAAGTCCAGTCAAAGGCAACTATGGGGTTGCGGCGCTCATCTCGCTTTCAGGCCGAGGGAGCTGGCGTTTGTCCACAGACAGCTTTCCGGGTCATGTGGCCAGCATGACGAAACCACTTCTGGCGCAACGAAACACCGTGACGGAAACCAGAGCGCACGGGAACACTGTTTACCTTCCCACCACAGTGGTACCTATTTATCTACTTCCACTGGTGTGCTTTCGAACTGCTAGGTTGGCAGGAGCTGAGACAGAGCAAAGGGAGCTTACCCTGTCAAGCGGGTTCGAACCACTGACCTTCCAATCAGCAAGCTCAAGAGGCTCAGTGGTTTGGTCCACAGTGCCACCCATGTCACATTGTAATTTGATAAGGATGCTGAGACCCCCACATATCTTCTCCTGGAATTACAGTTCTCAGATTTCCCTATCCCTACTTAACAAATTGTAGCTGGCTTCACCTCACCCCCCAGCAAAGGCCTGGAAGAGTGGGCATCAAAAATGAAAGAAAGATGTATGCCTTTCCTGAATGGCACCCCAGGATAAAGCCAAGGGGACAGAGAGGCAATCACAAGGCTTTCTTGACCTGCTTTTAATGCTCATTATTTCCAACAATCTTTTGAGTATGACTGGTGGAAGGACCATAGCTCAGCTTCCCATGTTCCTCTGAGATTAAGAAATGAGAAACAGGAGGATGGAGACTGTATGCCTCCTCGCCTGATCTTGGGTAGCATCTTCTCATGGTCAGCATTGGTTGGACAAATTCATCCCAACCAGGAACAACCTCATGCAGCCCTAAGCAGACCCACAAGTGCACAAGCATCCCTGCTTGTGCTCAGTCTCCCCAAAAACACAAATGCAAAATGAAGATGTACGGGGCGTGGGGGGGTAGAAATAGGAAAATAAATACTCTGCATGCAGCCTTTGGTTATGTATTGGAGGTTGTCTGTGGTATCTGGTACATTGCCTTCTCTCTCCCTCTCGAAATAAAAAAAATCGGATTTGTGATTGAAGGGAGGAGAGGAAGAGCGGGGAGAGAGATTGAGCAAATACACATGGATGCCTTTTTCCTACCGATAAATATTCATAGGCTTTCTAGGTGCTGCCACTGTGACACACCGTGGGCTGGAGCGGAGCACACACTGGCTTGACTCCCAGCTCTAATGCATACAGATGAGAACTTCAAAGAGCGGCTGCTGGCGGGATCTGCGCTGGGCAGAGGGAATGCACATTTATCCCTCATCAAACACAGTGGCATACCCCGGCGAGAGCTGCGCATTCCACCGGCAGAGAAGGGAGCGGTTGTAAGACATGAGTCTTTCCACAGTGAATGGCTTTAGAAAAACACAGATCTGGAGCACAGGAGATGACTGGCTTTCTGACTGCAACTATTTCTGCTCTCAGCCAAGAGACACCTGTGCCCTCTGCCCCATTGCTGATGCCCTATGTTAAACACCTTTGATGTTCCACTTGCTAATATCACTCTTGGAGTCCAATCGCATGAGTGTCCGTTTAGTCGTACAAAAGGGTTTACTCCCAGCTAACAATGGGTGAATCTGTCAAATTCAGTTTCTCTCAGGTTCTTTTTGTTTTTCTAAAAATATTTTTCTGGACTTCAGTTCAGTTATCCACATTTCCACATATGAAAGAGAGAATCCTAGAAAGAAAACTCGACAGCAATGTAGCACACATTTCTCCATATATATATATATATATATTTGTGTATGCACATTTGCTAAACATGCGGGAGGGAGAATCAGAGCAGTTTTCCCTAATGCATATTTGCACCCTCATTTCACTAATATAGGCACACTTTCCCATAGTATATGCACTTGTGCACAAATTACTCGGCTAAAGAACTGCTCTGCAAAATTCAGAGTAGTGCAAATTTCAAATGATGGCTATGTTTTGGTTTGCAAATTTTGTCAGAAAGTATGCATTAGATAGGTTCACATTTAAATACAAACTGATTTGAATTTCTCCCCATCCCTATCCTCATCTCCTGTCTGTGAGCTTCCTAGAGCCATCTATGTTTTGTTGAGTTGTGTTGCTGTAATGCTATACAGTGGTAGCTTGGGTTACATACGCTTCAGGTTACATATGCTTCAGGTTACAGACTCCACTAACCCAGAAATATTACTTCGGGTTAAGAACTTTGCTTCAGGGTAAGAACAGAAATCGTGCTTTGGCGGTGCGGCGGCAGTAGGAGGCCCGATTAGCTAAAATGGTGCTTCAGGTTAAGAACAGTTTCAGGTTAAGAACGGACCTCCGGAATGAATTAAGTACTTAACGCGAGGTACCACTGTACTGCTATAAGCTTTTGGGTGGACATTGCCTGGAAAAATGGCCTCAAAATATTTCCATTTAACTAAATAAGGTAATAGTGAGGGCGAGAGGCTTAGATATCTTTAAGGGCAGATTAGACAACTGCCCAGGGCATATATTCATGGCCTGCAGCCATGGCACCGTAGCTAAACCTTGGAAATTGCTCTGACAAGAGATGACCTCCTACAGTATTTGGGTGGTTTTTAAAGAGGATCAGACAAATTCATGGAAGGTAAAAGCAGTGATAGCTGTGTTCTATTTCCACTATCAGAGACAGTTACTGCTTCCGAATGCCAATTGCTCATACCCTCCAACACTTCTCCGATGAAAATAGAAACTTCCTATTCCACACCATTCAGCTTTTCTCCAATGGAAATAGGGATGTCCAAAGGAAAAGCTGGATATTCCAAGATCAAATCAGAAACCTGGATGGCTTTTCCAGGGATGTCCCTGGAAAATAGGGAAACTTGGGGGGAATCACAAGCAGGAAGAGTTGTAGCTGCCCTCAGCAGAGGTGGATTTAGGGGAACACAACCGGTTCAATCACATTTGGCACAGAGCCATGGAAGCACCACAGGGGACACCATAACTATGACTTAGAATGGCGTGTAAGAGGCAGGGGGCATTGAATTTTGGTGTTGCACAGGGCACTGCTGAATTTTCACACCCCAGGGTCCGCCACTGCACTCAGGTCCTACTTGTGGGTTCTCCAGGGGCATCCAGCTGGCCACTGTGAGAGCAGAGTGTTAAGAACGTAAGAAAAGCCTGCTGGATGAGGCCAATGGTCCTTCTAGTCCAGTATCCTTTTCTCATAGTGGCCAACCAGATGCCTGTGGGAAACTGTGATAGCCTAGATGGACCTTTGGCCTGATCCAGCAGGGTTGTTCCTATGTTCTTATGATTGCAAAAGTAGCCCTCACACTTCAGAAGCAGAATCATAGAATCATAGAACCATAGAGTTGGAAGAGACCACAAGGGCCATCGAGTCCAACCCCCTGCCAAGCAGGAAACACCATCAGAGCACTCCTGACATATGGTTGTCAAGCCTCTGCTTAAAGACCTCCAAAGTAGGAGACTCCACCACACTCCTTGGCAGCAAATTCCACTGTCAAACAGCTCTTACTGTCAGGAAGTTCTTCCTAATGTTTAGGTGGAATCTTCTTTCTTGTAGTTTGGATCCATTGCTCCGTGTCCGCTTCTCTGGAGCAGCAGAAAACAACCTTTCTCCCTCCTCTATGTGACATACTTATATATATTTGAACATGGCTATCATATCACCCCTTAACCTCCTCTTCTCCAGGCTAAACATGCCCAGCTCCCTTAGCCGTTCCTCATAAGGCATAAGGTTGCCCTCCCCTGGGCACGTTCCAGTTTGTCAGTGTCCTTCTTGAATTGTGGTGCCCAGAACTGGACACAGTACTCCAGGTGAGGTCTGACCAGAGCAGAATACAGTGGCACTATTACTTCCCTATGAAGGCCTATGGCTGGTGAGAAACTATGGGAAAAGGCTATTGTGAACTTTATAGAAGCAAGAAACAGGAAGCTTAACTAGATAGGCTCCGGGACTGATCAAGAAAGCTTCAATTATGTTGCATATTCTCTGTTACCTTGAATTCCTACAACAGGGACTCATGCATATTCCAGTATTTCTTGAGATACCAAAGTGGCAAATGTTTTTGCAGGCATTATCCTCTCCGAAGAAATAAAGACGGGTTTGCTGTACTCATTTCAATTGACACTGGGAGGTCGACTGATTGTATTTTTGCCTAATTTGTGGGGCCATCTAGGACAGTATTGCAATGTTATATTGTTCTATTACTTTGTAAAGTGCACCGGGGCTGTATGGGAATTGCGCTTAAATGATTTGTTAATATTGCAAGTACAAAAGGAAATGAGAAGAAGGGAACCTTTGCCAGCCTCGGAAAGCTATAAATTCTGCACTGTTCAGGAGAGATAAAGCGATGCTGCGCGAAGCATTTTGAAAAGGGCAGTGGAAGCTTTATGGTGTAAACACATTTAATGCATCCCTACATTTTAAACAAAAGCAAAAGTTTGAAAATGCCAGCACCACCACATTAAACATATTACTGCCTCTGGATCCCTGGAGTACGACCTCTGCCTCCTTTTCAGCCCAAAACTCTGAGATTCCATAACTGATTACAATAAATCAGA
Organism: Podarcis vaucheri; assembly: GCF_965113315.1. Lineage (NCBI taxonomy): Eukaryota > Metazoa > Chordata > Lepidosauria > Squamata > Lacertidae > Podarcis > Podarcis vaucheri. The sequence goes on from NC_138749.1 coordinate 7,678,788, forward strand.
GGCCAGGGTGTTTGTCAGAGAGTGATCCACTGCTGATCCAGCATTGGGGATAGAACTATGCTGAAGACCAAAGGGACATTTCCATACTTCGTGTATCAATATAAAAGAAAACCATTACGAAATTGTGTGTTTATTCATTTATTGAATTTCTATGCCACGCTTCTTCTGAGGATCACAGGGCTGGATGGTTTCCTGTGTAGAATCTAGTAGAAGAGGCTCCTAAGCAGCAGTTCATTTGTTAAGGTGATGGTCTTAGCTGTCCAACCAAGCACTGCTATTTACCGTATCCAAACAGGTTGCTCTGTTGCCATAGAGACAGAATCATAGCATCATAGAGTTGGAAACGTCATCTAGTCCAACCCACTGCAATGCAGGGATCTTTTTGCCCCACATGGGGCTCGAACCCATAACCCTGAGATTAAGAGTCTCATGCTCTAGTGACTGAGGGTGAGTCCCCACCTCACCTGGCTAGATGCCAGCCCACACCTGGAGTACTGTGTCAAGCTCTGGGCATCTCAGGTTAAGAAGAATATTGACAAGCAGGGGCATGGACAGAGTAGGGCAACCAAGATGATCAAGGGTCTGGAAACCCAACCTCAGGAGGAATGGTTGAAGGTGCTGGGTATGTTTCGCCTGGAAAGGAGGAGACTGAGAGGAGAGGAGATATGATAGCCATCTTCAAATATCTCATGGAAGATGGAGCAAGCTTGTTTTCTTCTGCTCTGGTGGGTAGGACTCAAACCAATGGCTTGAAGTTACAACTAGTTTAGTTCTAACTAAACATGAGAAGAAACTTTCTGACAGTACGAGCTGTTTGACAGTGGAATGGTCTCCCTTAGGAGGTTGTAGCCTCTCCTTCCTTGGAGGTTTTTAAGCAGAGGTTGGATAGCCATCTGTCATGGATGTTTAGCTGAGATTCCTGCATTGCAGGGGGTTGGACTAGATGATTTTTGCATGGCTGGGATGCAGCCAATTGTTCAAAGGTAAGGAGCAACACCCATTGGTCTGCCCCTCCTCTGGCCATATTAACCTTCCTGTGGCCTTCAGAAAGTTGCCTATGAGTACCATAAATGCAGCCCTTAGGCTGAAAATTCCCTTGACTTTGGGGGTTGACAGTGGTGCGTTGGGTGGAAGCAGAGCCAATGTTCTTGTTCTCACATCCATGTTCTGCTTATTCAAGTGTGTAATACCCCGAAGAGAGCTTTGGAGCACCCCAGCTCATGTATCCATCTGGCACCTGCTCATTAGCTTTCATTGTGCCGGATCCAATCCGACCTTTGCGCTGCTCTGCTTTGCTGAATCAGACCCAAACTTCTCTGCTGACTAATTCAATTAGTTTTCCTTTGACAAGGAGAGATGAGCAGGCGATTGATTTTGCAAAGGTTAATATTTCACATTGCCATGTCATCAGACCTGTTAATAACCGTCTCATGTTCCATTTGAACTATTTAAGTCATCTCTTTCAGGACTGCAAATTATATATTTAGAAAGCAGAACCAATCCATCTTGGCGAAAAAAAAGGGCTTCATTCAATGCAAATCATGCGCTATTCAGCAATGCTTAAAATTGTGGTCATTCTGCCCCCGCAAAGGGTCAATAACTACCTTGATAATTGCATACTTGCACTGCTGTTTGCCGGCTTTCAAAATAAAGACACTTAATTAGAATTCAGAGGACAATATGATCATTATGTGGTTGTGTGTGTACGTGTGTGTTTCAGTCTGTGCCAATGTTGCTTGGTGGGGCAGCGGAGGCTGATAAGACTAGTCTCTGACATTCAAATCCAAATCAATACTACTTACAAAACATTTAAGCTTCCGTGGGCAACATTGCCAGGCCCCAATAATTTGCGTCATTTTGCAAAATTATAGTTATGGATGCAGCAGGAGTCGGGAATTTGCTCTATTATTACTCATAACTGTGCTTTCCATTTATGCCCTCTCCCCCCGCCCTGCACACAAAACTATTGATTATGTAGCTGTGCTTATTCTGTTGCTATCTCCCCAGCTTCCTCCCCCATCACTTTTCTAAAGAGGGTGAAACATGGGTTGTCGGTGCAGGGCCCACAGGTGGACTTTAGCCCCTCCCACAGGCCCAGGTGTCACACCTCTCCACACCTTCCATGTTGAGAGTAGGCTTGGGAATGTTAACTATTGCCTCTCCAGCTGCATTCTCTAGTAAGATCAGAATCACATTAGGCTGGGGGGCAGGGGAGAGAAAAAGCAAGAACAATAACAACTCTTTTCAGCCCAAACACTGGTGGGGAGGAAGCAACTTCAGTACGCATCCATGTGCATAGTTGTGTGACAACTGTGATATGTGAATGGTGCTTGCAACAGTTTGCAAATGTGCCCACGAGTCCCAAATATTTGGCAGCCCCTGGCATTAAGGACTGACGGTGGAGTGGGCTGAATTGTTTTGCCCATTTGCTGAAGTCCATCAATATCAAGTTCCATAAAATATATAATAAGAGCTGCAATAGCTTTGAGAGCCAGCCTTCTTCTTCTTCTTCTTCTTCTTCTTCTTCTTCTTCTTCTTCTTCTTCTTCTTCTTCTTCTTCTTCTTCTTCTTCTTCTATATAATACCATATAACACCGATCTTGAAAGACCTACACTGGCTCCCAGTACGTTTCCGAGCACAATTCAAAGTGTTGGTGCTGACCTTTAAAGCCCTAAAGGGCCTCGGTCCAGTATATCTAAAGGACACTGAGGTCCAGCACCGAGGGCCTTCTCGTGGTTCCCTCACTACAAGAAGCCAAGTTACAGGGAACCAGGGCAGAGGGCCTTCTCGATGGTGGCACCCGCCCTGTGGAACTCCCTCCCACCAGATGTCAAAGAGAAGAACAACTATCTGACTTTTAGAAGACATCTGAAGGCAGCCCTGTTTAGGGAAGCTTTTAATGTTTGATGTATTACTGTATTTTAATTTTGTGTTGGAAGCCGCCCAGAGTGGCTGGGTAAGGCCAGCCAGATGGGCAGGGTAGAAATAATAATAATAATAATAATAATAATAATAATAATAATAATAATAATAATAATATGTTGTTGTTGTTGTTGTTGTTGTTGTTGTTGTTGTTGTTGTTGTTGTTGTTGTTGTTGTTGTTCTATGGGTTTTATAAACAAGAATAATGTTAAACAAATAAGTAGTGTATACCAAATTTTCTCATGTCATTTGTATATCACAAAAATAGCATAATAAATGTGGAAATATATCTACAACATGTGTTTCATTATTAGTGGTCGATGTTTAAGTTCTTGGTTTATGAATTGGTTTAAACAATTAGGAAGAAAAAAAGGGGGGAAGAGGGGGAGGGGTTGGGGTCTGGTGGTTACACTTCTATTATTCTACTTAGTGTGCCAGCCTGCTTCTTAAAGTCTTTCTGTGGTGCCCAAAAGCCATGGGAATGAGTTGCAGGATATTAGAAAGATCAATACACATTTCTATTTTTGCAAATCAGTTTTCTCCCATGTAATGCATGCTGAATGTTATTTTCACTGATATACACATTTTATGCAAATGCTTACCTGACGTGTTCGTGTTTGCACACAATGATTGGTTGGAGAACCGCATCATGAAATTTGGAGAAGTGTGAATTTCAAGGCATAGCTGAGTTTGGGTTCTCATTTTGGTTGAAGGCGGGGCAAATTCCTTCCTTTTCCCTACCCATGGGGGACACATCTCTTGAACACCATACACTCTTTGGCCACACTGACACTCCTATTTGCATACATCTGATATGAAACCCATCACGTTCTAGGAGACTATTTTTGATGCCCATTTTGAGTCCCTGTCCAGCTTTCAGCCAGCGCTGCCGTCTCTATCACTCATCCTGCTTACAGCATGACCAAGGCCTTCCCCAATGCATCACTTGCTGAGATGCTTGAACTAGCAATGCCAAGGGCGAAATCAAGTGCTCTGCAAAGGCATGCCACTGTCTTCTTGCTAACCTATAGGCATATTGCCATTTTCATGATTGAGAAGTGCGGGTTTTGGAATGGATTCAGACATGGGAGGCTCTAGTGCGGAAGGCAAGGTCTAACAACTAAGAGTATATACAATGGGATTTGGGTCCATAAATACACCAAACTTTGGAAATGAACACAATTGGGGCAGCTTCTTGGAATTTACTGCTCTGCTGATAATGGGAAGAAGGCCGAGGAAGGCCTCGTTTCCCATTCATTCGTGTTCAGTATTGAACAGATTCCCATTGCATTAAACATTATGGAGTATTGCAGTGCTAAGATAATACACTGAATGTGCCCATTTGGGCTCTGCGTGCCATTAAACTAAATAGAATCATATTTCATGCATGATTTCCACCTGGTTATTCAGTGGTGGGTCCGAGAAGGTAGGAAGAGAAAGTGGAAATAAAAAATATTTTTTTGTCAGGTGGCATTTCCCTATGATTTTAAATGCCTTATTAAGGCACCCATAAGGATGAGCCACTCTGATGAGCTGGGCATATTAAGAGATGTTTCTGCCCTTGCTGTTGTTAATACAGACATTTGTATCCTGAACAATACAAGGAGAACCATTAAAATCCTCTGCAAATAACATAAGGAGCCATACGTTGTCTAATAAACAAAGTTTTTAAGTGCTGCTGAGAATGAGGAGGTATTGGGTTGGGCAATCGATCAAGAAAGGAACAGTCTGGCAGCAACTAAAGGTAAGCTTTAGGTGTTGCAGGAAGCATAGGAAAAAGTTTCAAAGGCAGCGGAGACAAAGTATGTGAAAAATGTACTTGAGGAATCCTAGTTACAGGTAGGTAGCCGTGTTGGTCTGCCATAGTCGAAACAAAATAAAAAAATTCCTTCCAGTAGCACCCTAGAGACCAACTAAGTATGTTATTGGTATGAGCTTTTGTGTACATGTACACTTCTTCAGATACCATACTTAGTCAGCTCATACCAATAACTTACTTAGTTGGTCTCTAAGGTGCTACTGGAAGGAATTTTTTTATTTGGAGGAATCCTGTTGCTGGTTCCATTTTCCCTCTGTGCATGTGTCGTAGGGCAGCCTTCCAGACATCAGACAGATATCATCTTATTTTTATTTCTATGCTTGTAGTTTAGTCGTGTCCGACTCTTTGTGACCCCATGGACCAGAGCACACCAGGCACTCCTGTCTTCCACTGCCTCCCACAGCTTGGTCAAACTCATTTTGGTAGCTTCAAGAACACTGTCCAACCATCTCGTCTTCTGTCATCCCTTTCTCCTTGTGCCCTCATTGTTTCCCAAAAGCAAGGTCTTTTCTAGGGAGTTTTCTCTTCTCATGAGGTGGCCAAAGTATTGGAGCCTCAGCTTCAGGATCTGTCCTTCCAGTGAGCACTCAGGGCTGATTTCCTCCAGAATGGATAGGTTTGATCTTCTTGCAGTCCATGGGACTCTCAAGAGTCTCATCCAGCACCATAGTTCAAAAGCATCAATTCTTTGGCGATCAGCCTTCTTTATGGTCTGGCTCTCACTTCCATATGTCACTACTGGGAAAACCATAGCTTCAACTATACAGACCTTTGCTGGCAAGGTGATGTGTCTGCTTTTTAGCATATTTGTATGCTACTTTTCCATAATTAAAGCCATGCTCAAGGCAGCTCACAACATGAAAAGATTTACATTATTACTAACAACCAAAGTAGTCATAGAAAATAAATAAAATACATCAAAATGCCAAATTGAACAATTTCCACATAAATCAATTTCCACAATTTCAACCAAATTGAACAATTTCCACATAAATCATAGCAAGAACTAAAAATAAAGATACAAAAAAATTAACATCAATAACAGCAGCAGCAGCAGCAGCAGCAGCAACAACAGAAACCAATGCTCCTATGCAATACCTCAATCCAAGGGTTTGTAGAAAAAAGGGTGGAAATATAAGCTTTTAACCTTTTAAAAGATGCCGCTTTGAGTTCCACAACTTCCCTTTTCCTCCAGCAAATGAAAAGACCACCTGTTTGGTAAGTTAAAAATGGTTTACTTACAAACTCTCCAAAGGTCAAATTCGTATGTTTTTCGATAAATCAGTCAGAAAAGTTGTGCAGGCAGTAAAACTTTGTTTAGTTGCAAAAGTGGTGAAAGTTCCTAAATTATTGGCATAGGAACTCAAGAGAGACTTGTGTCTAAATTTCAGCAGTGAGCTGAACCTCTTCACATGCTGAGCTTTTTAGGTAGACTGGGGACACAAAGGCTTGATCACCTAGTCCCTCCTAAGGTGAGCTAAGTCTGGCAGGACACCTTACTCTCTATTGGTTTAACCCCTTCACGCATTAATTAAACAGGCATGTTAGTAATATGAGGCTGATTATCCCACAGAACATCTACACGAAGATGAGGTTGATGGTGTTGGAGGCCAGTAAGAGCTGTTTGGGAGTGGAATGGTGGTGGTCTCTCCTTCCTTGGAGATTTTAAAGCAGAGGATGGATGTGTCAGGAGTTCAGCCTACACTCGAGTAGGACCCTGGTAGAGACATGTGCCCGATTGGCATGTTTCCTCCCTCCTGGTCGATCATTCGGGAGCTTCAAAAGCTTTCTTTTGCCCGAACATCACAGTGACTGATGCCAACAGAAATCTCCACACTTAGGGATCCGCAGAGTCTTTGCAGCTTGTGTGACAGACCTCAGCAACTCAGCATTTTGGCTAATCTACTTTATTTATATATAAACACACACGGAGCACTGCAACATGGCTCCCTCTCTCTCTAGCATCAGAAAGCAAAGAGAATGAACAAAAGACAATAGTCCCACTTCACGGAACACAGTAACAGAAACATCCTGTCTCCGTCACTTCCCACTCTGTGGAGTCAAAACATACACCGTCATGTGATAGACAAAAATCCCATGCCTGCAATCACAGAGCAGGAATTCTAACAGGATGGCCATCTGTCATGGGTGCTTTTGTTCAGATTCCCGCATTGCAGGGGGTTGGACTAGATGACCCTTGGTGTAACTTCCAACTCTAAAATCCCGTGATTGTATCTGGAGGGCCACAAACTCCCCATCCCTGCTGTAGAGGGAGCCCCCTGCCCTGGATGTTGACTTGGGGTGGGGCCAGCAGGATAATCACAATCCCCTTCCCCTGAGTTACTAGCCAATGGAATTTTCTGATGAGAACAGCTCTACTTTGGCAGATATTAGCAGGAATCTGGTGAGAGCTGCAGGCTTTCCGATTATGATCATGCTATATTCCTGAACCTTTTGCCAACGGACGAACTCTAATGGACACAAATCCTCAAGCGAAAAGTGGGGAGAGTTTGTTTGCTCGGACTGCTTCAAAGTCACCTCTGGCACGCTTTAAAAAGTGTTTAAAATGATATTTGATATTTTACTGTCAAATAATTTTGTTGTCAGGATTACAGCATGGCCGCTTGATATATGGCCTCATTTATGTGCTCTCTGGCTATAAATTCAACCCCATAAAAATTAATTGCAGGAGAGAGAGAGAGAGAGAGAGAGAGAGAGAGAGAGAGAGAGAGAGAGAGTTGAGCTGGCTTATTAAAGAGTTTCAGTTGAGGGGGGGTGCATGGTTTGAATCCAGTCTGTGGTTGCCTGACCTGGGTACCACACATGAGGCCTTGGGTACAGACCAACCAGCATGCAAAGTGATGGAACAATGAAATACTATGTTAGCATTAAATTGCTTTCTGAGCACTGGCTTTTAATACGGCGCTTCCATCAATAATTTGATAGGTTTGTTGCCTTTCAGGATATGCAAAACCTCTCGTTTTGGAAGCTTTGGGTATTCACCACATCTAAAATAGCCACAGGTCTCCCTTGCTCATCCTCCCATTCTCATATTGGCTAACCATGTACCTGTGCATAGGTGCCAACTCCCTGTGGACCTGAGCACCCACAAGACTCCCCCCTGAAGGGGACAGGCACCCACAAATTGGACACGGGGCCAAGTTGGCACTCCTGTGGGAAACAGGCAAGCAGGGCTTGAGCACAAAAACACTCTTCCCTCCTGTGACCTCCAGCAATTGATATTCAGAGGTATTACTGCCTCCAACCATATAGACAGAGCATAGCTATTGTAGTTAACAGGTAGAGCCTGGCTGTCAATGGCACCCCAGAGAAAGACAGAGAAGCTGGAGAATTTTGGTTTGATTCTAACACAAACATAGCCAATTCACTCCTCCCGAAACAATATGCAACCAGAAATGTAGCTATCTTTCAAAACTCATTTTTCTGGTTTTCTTTTTTTTAAAAAAACGCAGTTCTCAAACAACAACAACAACAACAAAGTTTATAGAAAACTGTCTATTAGGGAAGAAGGTGCATGGATGCATCTATTTGTGAAATAAATATATTTTTATTTTTGCCATGCAAAGATGCAGCCTATTGGGTAAAGTTGCTTTCAAAATGCATGCATTGGGGATAATTGCATACAAAAAAATGGTATTTTAAGAGGAAAATCACACTAAAATGCTGGCAATTTTGTAAAGTCTGTCAAGAAAATAAATCACAAACATCACTCTGCATGTGCAATAATTTCCTTGGATATTACTGTTTATGTGACAAGTGACAAATAAATTGAAATCATCACCAGCATCTCATTTCTGCTAGTGCTATATCCGGCCATTGCATACCCAAAGACCCACCAGTGCTGTGGATCCCAGATTCTACGCTCAGTGGTTTTTAATAGCATCTCTCTCTCCGGGTTTATAGTTGGCACACCTGCTTGCTAGATGCCAAGAAGAGGTGCACACAGATCATCTTAGGTTTATAGCTCTGAACATGCTGGAGTCCTTCTCAAGAGATTGGCAGATCAATCAAAATAGGAGCAAAAAAAAAAAAAAAAAAAAGGAGGGAGGGAGGAAACAGATCAGGACTAGGCAAGGCATGAGTAGCAGTTGGGAGAGGGCCTGACAGGGACTGGCTTTGAGATGCAGGGTTTGCCTTAACAACGCTGAGGTTATAAAATCAAACTCAGCAGGGCAGCAGCCTAGATTTATTGCATGTCATGTGGATCAAAAGTTAATGCAGGCAGTTGACGAATACTTGATACCCAGCAGGTTCGCAAATATAACAGGCCCCGACAGTGCAGTGTTGAGGCTTGCCAACTTAATTAAGTTAGGATTGAATGCCCATGGACAGCATCTCATAATAGCTGGCAAAAAACAAAGGTGGGGTGGGATACTGGAGTGTCAGGTTTATAAGAGCAGTTCTTTTCTCTCTTGACTGTCAGGTGGCCAACATAAGCTGCCCCACACGGTCAGAGGAACCAGCAGGGCCAGCTCAAGACATTTTGCTGTCCGAGAGAGAGAACCATCTAGTGCCCAAGGGCAGTATTTCAGGGAAGGGGTTTTGAGCTCAGTGGCAGATTGTCTGCCTTGCATACAGAAGGTCCCGGGTTCAACCCCTGGCTTCTCTGGGTAGATCTGGAGAAGACACCTTGTCTGAAGCCCTGGGGAGCCACTACCAGTCATTGTAGGCCAGAAAAGAAAGCATAGGCAGATAAAGGTAAGTACTTCTTCGTGCAGCTGTCCTGAACCCCTGGCCTACCTGGCAGCAGGTCAGTATGTCAAGTCCCTAGTCTGGGCCAATCCACATGTCCAAAATCCTAACCAAAACATCCAAGCTGAGTGTCAGCATCGCCCTTGAGCCAGTGCCACCGACTGGACTCATCCACTTCAGCCCGACTGGGCCAGGCGAGCTGGGGTAGCACTTCCAGAGACCACCTTCTGCACAGGAACAGGTCAAAGTGCTGTGGACTCACAACTCAGAGCTGTGAGCACCAGATTCACTCTCGAAGACAGTCACTGCACAGCAGAGTACAGTAGAGCATAAACCACTCGGAGAACAGCTCTGTAGAATAACTACTTTTATTCTATCTACAACTATTATACAAACTATATACAGAGCTAAATGGAGAAGCTGAACTGCACTGAGTGTCTGCAGCTGCTCTTAGCAGCAACCTTATCTATACAGAGATAACACTCTCTCTAACACTCAGTCTCTCTCATTGATGTGAGGCTGGAGCGGAATAAGTAGTGAGCAGAAACCGCCCCACTCCTCTCTGGAGAATCAGCAGAGAACATCAGCAGATTCTTGGAATGGGAGGGGTGAAATCTCTTCACTGAGGTCCCTCAACATGGGCAGATGAGCAGACACAGCACCTCAACTCTGCTGCCCTTTTGTACTTGGAATGCTGATTGCAGCATGTGACCCTTGCCTGTTCCAAGCCTGCTCCAGATGAAGAATCACACACCTCCTTCCAGAGCTAGGGAGCCCCACCTGGCCAGGTAGTGAGCTGGGCTCTGGTATCTTACTGTGGGAATGTTCAGGGAGGCAGGAGAGGATACATTGTTTATTGCTATCCTTCCTAACTTGCGCTAGCAAGTTCTATAAGTTAGCAGAGTTTTAAACATTCCCCTTTTTAATGCACAGCGGGTAGCTGGTTGCAGGCTTGTTTAAGGTTCTCAATATGGATTCCTGGTAAGATCCCTAATTTTCCCTTGTAAAAGAATGAACACGCCACATTCTTATTTAAGATATATAAAAGTAGTTTACTCACAGCAACATCAGTTCACAGATGGCTCCTTGAAAGCAGACTTAGTTACAGATATATACATGTGAGTCTATTCCTATATGGAGATAGTCTCTTTGTCCTCTGTTGGTTGAAAGCCAACAGGGCATCTCTGGCTAAAAAGCTTCTTCAACGAAGAGAGGAAGTCGAAGAAGAGGGAGATGGCTTATTCCCTTGTCTTTTCATGTTACCTGGACGGGTAAGGTCACTCCCATCTCTAGTCACATGCAAAGGAAGTATGTCCCAGCCAGGAGGAAACAGGAAGTTTGTGACTGGCTGGACCAAACATTCCCTCGCATGTCCACTCTAGGAAAACAAGGAGTGTTGTACTTACTGCTACTTATGTATCACATCCCACACTTACCTGCCTCAGCCTTTTGGAGCACCTTGGCTGCTGTTCCCTATGCCTCAGAGCCCACCATGTTTGTGGAGACAGGGACCCCTCTAGCTCTGGTGATGGGTCCTGCTGCTCCGGTTCCTGTGCACCAATCCCCATCCCCACATTATCCTCTGTGGGGAATGGTTGGGCTATAAAACCTTTTTGACATCACAGTTGAAGACCTATGGGATCAGTTGGGTTTTGTAAAAAAAAATTATTGGGCTGCTAGCTGCATCCGTGGGTTTGTCACCCATGGTACAGATCCTGCACTGAACATGGAGTTGACTCCAAAGTCCCTTCCGACTCAATAATTCTAAGGTTTTGTTTGAGTCCCTTCCGACTCAATAATTCTAAGGTTTTGTTTCATTGATTTTGATGTGATTCTTGCAAGTCCTCTCAGAGCCTACAAATGTGATGCAAATGTTTTAAAAGCAAATCAAAGACAATGCAAAAACAGCACTATATTGCTGAACTGAGTTATATGAATTAGCTTTTCAGTCTTACGCATGTTTGCTCAAAAGCAAATCCTACTGAGTTCAATGAGGATTACTCCCAGGTAAGTGAGATAGGACTTAAGGACTAATTCTGTCTGAGCAGAGCTCTCTGTTGTACTAAGAAGACCAATGCCTTTTTCTAAGAATTATCATCGAATTTTCTTATTAAGGAAATGAAAACACAATTAACCTAAGCACCTTAATCTCTTGCACATCTTAATTTGCTGTGTTTCTGTTTTTCTGCTCAGAACTGCCTTGACCCCAGAATAATAAAATGAGACTTCCAAATCTGAGATGAGAAGATAGAGGCAGGATCAGTCAGAGCTGAGATAAGCAAGGAGCAGTGTTGAAGGATTTGTCTAATTATACATTGTTTCATGCTAACTTCCCTGAGCAGTTGGAAGTTCCAATGGCATCAGCCTTCAGAAAAGAGAGCTTGGAGACTTGTGATGTTTTTGTAAGATCTAGGGATGAGGAAAAGCATTGATTCCCATTCTCATTTAAAGCTGAATCCACCTAATTTGCACTTTCCAGAACAATGTGCAAACTGAAACACAGCCGTCCTTTGAAATTCAAGCTTCTACGTATGTTGCGATGCAGTTCTCCAGTCAATAGATGTGCAGAAAAATGCATTTATCTGGGTAATTGTGCACAAAAATGCATAATGTTGTGAGTTTCTGGGTGCCAGACTCCCCTAAATTCCTGGGTCCAGACAGTGTTAGAATGCAATCAAGGCTGGGAGTTAAACTAGACTAGATTCCTAATTCGTGGACACAGCTTCCCATGTTCAGGAGATCAGCAGGGAGATGAGACATTAAGAAAACAAAGGGAAGGTAATGGGCCATTAAGAAAGCAGATGGGAAATGGATGAGGGCCCCTTATACAACTCAGAGTGAGTTAGAAGACAAAGTCAGAGTTTGAGTTTGAGTTGAGTGTGATGTGACCTAGAGGAGAAAAGGTTGCAGGCTGTTAAAGGCAGCAAGCTGGAGAGAAGGTTAGAGCACAATGGTTGATTTCTGTTTGAATCCAAGGTTGCAGCAATGGGAGAAACAAGACTCTCTTGGGGTATTAATGCTGTGAACCTCTCCATTGTAGGCTCAGGTTGTATATATGTGTAAGTAGACCATATGCCATAAAGACACCACAGTTTCCACTGGGCCTCATTCCGAAAAGGCAACACAAATCCTGGGCAAGCACCTAGAACCCCTGGAATCTTGCATCACTCAGAGTTTGGGGTGGCATGCAAAATTCTATTAGCGACTTTGAAGAAAAGAATCAGCAGCAATTAGATTGGGAGATTTGGAGAACTGAGCCTAAGTCTTGGGGAAAGTGTGCTGGCCAATGAACATGTGAATCTTCCTCAAAAAGTGACAGAGCTTTGGTTCACAGAATTGTAGAGTTGGAAGGGAATGCCAAGTGACATCTACTCCAAACCCCCCCCCCCCCACAATGCAGGAACTGCAGCAGTTAATGAATTGGAGAGTCCAAGATATGGCCCAGAAGAGGGAATAACAGTTGGATATTAATTTAGATTGAACATTTGACCACTTTGAAGAATTTTTGTATATACAACTGACAGGTGGACACCTGGAAGTTACTTTTATCTGTTTTAGACCTACAGTATTTTCCTTTCCCCCCTTACTTCCCTTTTTTCTCTTTATTCAATTACTGTTGTTGTTGTTGTTTAGTCGTTTAGTCATGTCCGACTCTTTGTGACCCCATGGACCAGAGCACGCCAGGCACTTCTGTCTTCCACTGCCTCCTGCAGTTTGGTCAAACTCATGCTAGTAGCTTCGAGAACACTGTCCAACCATCTCATCCTCTGTCATCCCCTTCTCCTTGTGCCCTCCATCTTCCCCAAAATCAGGGTCTTTTCCAGGGAGTCTTCTCTTCTCATGAGGTGGCCAAAGTCTTGGAGCCTCAGCTTCAGGATTTGTCCTTCCAGTGAACACTCAGGGCTGATTTCCTTAAGAATGGAGAGGTTTGATCTCCTTGCAGTCCATGGGACCCTCAAGAGTCTCCTCCAACACCATAATTCAAAAAATTATTTTTTTGAATTCAATTACTACTTTCTTAATATTCTCTCTCACTGTAGTTTGGTAAAAATTGCATGCAGATGAAGATGAAGATGACAGACAGGTAGTGAAAGCCCACATGTGAGAGGCAGGGAAGGGGAGCTCTACCAGGGTAAGAGATGGGGGGGGAGGCAAATGGCCCCAGGTGAGAGATGAGTGAGTACATCAGGCATCCCCAACCTGCGACCCTCCAGATGTTTTGGCCTACAACTCTCATGACCCCTAGCTAACAGGACCAGTGGTCAGGGATGATGGGACCTGTGGTGTGTGAAACACAGAGCAGTCAAATACAACATTCCTAGAGTGGACATGTTTAGATATGAAGAGGGATGTTTGTCCAGCCAGTAGATAAACTTGCTGTTTCCTCCTGTGCTGGGACAAACTTCCTCTACATGTGACCAGAGGTGGGCATGACTTTACCTGTGCAGGTAACAAAAGCACAGGACTAGCCACCACATCTCTCTCTTCTCTATTTTGCTTTCGTCAAAGAAGCATCAGCCTGAGAGGACAAATGAACTATCTTCTCATGGGATAGATTCCATTTTTGTATATATTTTGTAACTTAAGTCTGCCTTCTGGGATCCATTTGTGAACAGAATAAACTATTTTTATACTTTTATACAAGACGGTGTATTGTCTATTCTTTTTTAGGAGGGAATAAAGGGATGCTGGTGGCGTTGTGGGTTAAACCACAGAGCCTAGGACTTGCTGATCAGACGGTTGGCGGTTCAAATCCCTGCGATGTGGTGAGCTCCCGTTACTCGGTCCCTGCTCCTGCCAACCTAGCAGTTCTAAAGCATGATGTGCAAGTAGATAAATAGGTACCGCTCCGGCAGGAAGGTAAACGGCGTTTTCGTGTGCTGCTCTGGTTCACCAAAAGCAGCTTAGTCATGCTGGCCACATGACCCAGAAGCTGTACGCCAGCTCCCTCGGCCAATAAAGTGAGATGAGTGCCGCAACCCCAGAGCCGATCACGACTGGATCTAATGGTCAGGGGTCCCTTTACCTTTTAAAAGGGGAATTACCAGGAAACTTATTTTAGAGGCTTAAACAAGCCTGGCAACAAGTTATCCGCTGTGTAAGTTTAAAAGGGGAATGTTACTCTGCTAAATTATAGAACTTGTTAATGCAAGTTGGAAAGGATATAATTAAACAATATATCCTCTCCCGGCTCCCTGAACATTCCCACAGGAATTGTAGTCCAAGACACAGGAATTGTAGTCCAAGGCCGAAGGCTGGGGATGCTTGAAGTACATCCTTCTCTGTATGGGATAAAAGTTAGGATATATCTGTGAGAGAGGACTCTGTATTCATTTAGCTCTTTACTTTTCTTCTTTTTTCCTCTCTCCCTCTTTTTTTTCCTTCTTTTTTTTTTTTGTTTAGATTACCGTAATTTAGTTTGGTATTATTATTTTTTTAATGTAACATGAAAAGTTTTAATAAAACTTTATTTAAAAAAGGAATATGCCTGGGAAATGATATATAATGAACTGAAAAAGGTATTTAAATATACTTTCCCGAAGAAACCAGAGGCCTTCCTCCTAGGCATTGTTGGCCAATCGGTGTCAAAGAAGGACAGAATTTTCTTTATGTACGCTACAGCAGCAGCAAGAATTCTTATCGCAAAGCATTGGAAGACACAAGATCTACCCACCTTGGAAGAATGGCAGATGCAACTAATAGACTACATGGAGATGGCGGAAATGACTGGCAGAATCCGAGACCAGGGAGAGGAGTCGGTGGAAGAAGACTGGCGGAAATTTAAAATTTATTTGCAGAAACACTGTAAAATTTTTGAATGCTGATGACATTGAAATGAATTGAAGGGGCTCTAGCAACAAGGCAAAAAGTATGAGGGGATTAATAATCGATAAATTAATAGAATATGAATTTGCTGAACTAAATTTAAAAAAGGGATACAAAAATGGGAGACGTGAGGAAGTCAGGAAAATAAGTTAACTAAAGTGGAGATAAGAAAGATGGAATTTTTGTTTGTTTTTTATATGTGTTTTTTCTTTTTCTTTTTTGTGTTTAATGTCTGTATTTTTGTATTTTGTATTTTTGTATTCTTGTATTTTGTATCTGTTTTGTATTTGTTTTTTTTCTGTTTTTTCCAACTTTTCTATTGATAAAAGCTAATAAAATATTATTTAAAAAATAATAAAAAAGGAATATGCCACTAACTTGGTGCCACATCAGTGGTGTGGTTTTCACTGAGCTATCAAGGCAAGGGAATCCAGCCATCAATGGGGATGTGGTCTTTATGCTGGAGTCAATACCACTGCGTGAAATAGAGGTTTTAATTTAATTTAATTGAACTGGTTTAATTTGAATGAGAATGGAAACCAATGATGATTTTTAAAAACAACCACCTCTTGGGAAATGTGGCATCAACATGGCCCAAGACACAAACAGGATAAAATGGGACTTAGAAACAACAACAACACACTTATCCCCCTCCCACTTAGAAGAAACCTGCCCTCTCTTTTCTCTCCCTTTCTCTTCTTTTTAATATAACATTTCTCCCAAAGCATTATTCATTTTGATAGCCAGAAACAGCACAGCGCATAAATAGGAGAAAGCCATTCATTTGTGAAAAATGATACCGAGCGTGACTGAGAAGATAAATTCTTCATGTAAGGGTAAGGGTGTGGGGGGGGGAGAGAGAGAGAGAAGAAGAAGGAGGAGAAGAAAGTATGTTACAACTTTTCATGTCATGCATATCTTCTCGTTTTACATCGCCCTCAGCTACAGAGCAAGTATCTGTGCTTGAGTTAAGTGTTGGGCATAGACTGCAGATTTAAATATCTCTTGAAGTTGGCTTTAAAGGACTGGTCGTTCCAGTGGTTTCCCATCAAGGTTTTGAACAGGGCAGATGCTGGCCAATTCAAGGCAGTCAGATGTAGGAGCTGGTCATTTATGCATCACCACACACAGAGACACACACAAACACACAGAGACAAACAGACAGACAGACAGAGGCAGAATTGCATAACATATGCATCTACTAATTTGCAGATGGCAGGTAACCATGATTTAAATGCAGCCACAGAAATATAGCAGCATGGAATTGTAGAGTTGGAAGGGAAGCTGAGTGACATTTATACAACCCCCTGCAATGCAGGAATCTCAACCAAAGCATCCACGACAGATGGCCATCCAACCTCTGCTTTAAAAACCTCTGAGGAAAGAGAGTCCACAACCTCCTGAGGGAGAGTGCTCCACTGCCAAACATTTCTTACTGTCAGAAAGTTCTTCCTGATGTTTGAGTTTGAATCGCCTTTCTTGCAGCTTGACTCCATTGGTTTGGGTCCAGAACAGGAGAAAACAAGCCTCTTCCCTCTTCCATGTGATAGCCCTTTAGATATTTGCAGATGGCTACCATATCTCTTCTCAGTTTCCTCTTTTTCAGGCTAAACATACCCAACTCCCTTGACCATTCTTCATAAGGCTTGGTTTCCAGACCCTTGATCATCTTGGTTTCCCTCCTCTGCACACATATCAGTTTGTCCATATACTTCTTAAATTATGGCACCCAGGACTGGAGACATTATTCCAGGTGTGGTCTGACCAAGGCAGAACAGAGCAGTATTACAACTTCATCTTCATTCATTTATGTGGCTCTACTCTGAGGATCATAGGATCATACATGCATGTATGAACCAGACCTCAATGTGCCAGTAATTAAATAGATGCAATTTCAGATGTTTCAACCAACACACCACTCTCCCCAACATTGACTAAGACAAGCACATGTGCTCCTAACCTTAATTACATCCTCAGTTCCCACAAGGCAAATTCTGCAGAAGCTCGTTAATTTAAACAAGGAATGTTCGTATGAACTCCTGGAAAAAAAGAAAGAAAAGAAAAATGGCAGAAAACAGGTGCTTTAATGTAATTTAGGGAGGATTAGACTCTCCAATTCTTAAAATAATGGCATTTGTATTGGGCTGAGAAGGGAGGTGAAGGGGAGAGGAATGGATAAAAAAGTTGGAATCATTGCAGCCTTAAGTAGCGGAAGAGGGGACGTTGTTCAATTTATTCTCCTGGCCTTTTGTGTTTTTCATGATGGAACGTGAGTTGTTTGCCCACGACAGGGCTGCAAATGAAGGGACCGGCGTGTGATTCAGTGATAAACAAAAACATCAGACAGTAATCAGGGGAATGAGAAATAGAATTACAAGCTCGCATTATTGCCGTTCCACTGGATTTTAACTGCTAGCCATTTTATTCTGCATACTCTATCAAAAGAAATGTGCATTTGGCTTGCATTGCCGATGACACTTTCAAGGTCTTTGCCTTCATTAAATTTTTATACAATAGGGTTTCTTAAAAAAAAGAAAAGTATTTGGGTGGGGGGTGGGGGGGAGGGAAGTCAAGCTTCTCTGGTTCAACACAGCACATGGAAGAAGAAATGATTACATTGCAAGGCTGCTTAATAAAACAGAGGAAAACATGATGCCGACATTTTATTAGTAATCTCTGTTTTCATATGTATACATATTCCAGCCACACTTTTAAAGGTCTTCCTAGCAAACAACCTAGGCTGAATGAATAGATATAGATAATATAGGTATATGACAATGTTTGTAGATGGATGTGCATAAATGGATGACCAAAAAAAGACTGTTCAAGGTGAACTGGCAGACATGATTTCATTGCAAACCATCCTGAGCATTTTAATAGATATGGTGTAGAAGGGTTGAATGACTGAATGGCTATGGGATATACCAGGTATATGTGCTGGGCAGTCAAGGATGCATGCCAACTGAGCATCCCTCAGTGGAGGCACCACTGATGATGCCTCATCTGCTGATCATAGGCCCCACAATGATTGACAATGGGGAGGGTCAATTCTTGAATGAATAGGGCTCAAATTTATACTAGTGGTATGAAACAGGGTTCTGTTTTTCGGACTCATTCTCCAATCATTTTAGAATTTCAGTGGGTGAGGGGTTTGGGGCTTTCAACGTGGCCAAGAGTGGTTTGTGTGTGTTATCTGCAGCCTCCCTGCCTGCCCATATTTCCTGACTCAAAAAAAGACCCATTTACTTAGGGATGCGGGTGGCGCTGTGGGTTAATCCACAGAGCCTAGGACTTGCAGATCAGAAGGTCAGCGGTTCGAATCCCCGTGACGGGGTGATCTCCTGTTGTTCGGTCCCTGCTCCTGCCAACCTAGCAGTTTGAAAGCACATCAAAGTGCAAGTAGATAAATAGGTACCGCTCCAGCGGGAAGGTAAACGGCGTTTTCGTGCGCTGCTCTGGTTCGCCAGAAGCGGCTTAGTCATGCTGGCCACATGACCCGGAAGATGTACGCTGGCTCCCTCGGCCTATAGAGCGAGATGAGCGCCACAACCCCAGAGTCGGTCACGACTGGACCTAATGGTCAGGGGTCCCTTTACCTTTACCTTACTTAAAGGATATCTTTCTTGGGGCTTTGACCAAAGTTTGGGCACCCAGGAAGACAGTGCAGCCTACCCTCCAATATTTTTTGGGATGGAAATAGGGACACCCCCATTGCAGGAATCTTTAGCTCATTGTGGGGCTTGAACCCACAACCCTAAGATTAAGAGTCTCATGCTCTACCAATGGAGCTATCCCTCAGGGCAAACTCAACACAGCGCATCACTGAACTCTAGAACTTGCTCCCACAAGATTTAATAACTCCTTTTTTTTTACAAAATATTTATTAAAGGTTTTAAACAATACATCACCAAACACAAAAAACACCATCACCAACATAAAAAGAAAAAGTAAACAAAAAACAAAAAACATACAGCATAATTAGATTTCAATAAACCAAATTTCCATAGCTTTCCTTTCAGACTTCCTCACATCTCCCTTTCCTGCGTTCCCGTTTATAAAGTTATATTCAGCAGTACTTCACCTTCTTTCAAATCTTATTTTGTATTTTTCAAATATTATGTCTCCAATTTTAAACTTTGTTATCAAATATTTAGATATTTAAATTTGACATAATATTACTCAAAATTTCAACCTTGTTCTTATAGTTCGCTTATTCTCATACCTCTTTCCACTAAATTACTAATGCCAGATTATTTTCTATCCTGCATCATCTTAACATTCATACAATTTACAATGCTTTTGCAAGTAGTCCTTGAACTTTTTCCAATCCTCTTCCACTGTCTCTTCTCCCAGGTCCCGGATTCTGCCAGTCATTTCTGCCTATTCCATATAGTCTATCAGTTGCGTCTGCCATTCTTGCCACAAGATTTAATAACTCCCATAAATGTCGGTGACATTAAAATTGGACAAATTCATGGAGCATAAAGCTATCATTGGCTACTAGCCATGAAGGCCATGTTCTGAATCTGCTGCCAGAGCTTCTGAATACCAGTTGCTTGGAATCACAAATGGGCAGAATACTGTGGTACCCAGGTCCTGCTTGATGGCTTCCCACAGGCATCTGGTAGGCCACTGGTGGACCGGGACTAAATGGACCATTAGTCTGATCCAGCAAACTTTTCTTATATCTTCATGCATCCTGCCTACGAGAATTTCAGCAACTATTTTTCTTCCCCTTTGGTGATTTTTGAATTTTTGAATTTTCCTCTTTAACAGTTGGAAATTTATTTGTTTTTCAAGGCAGATGTGCTTTTCTCTTTTGGCACAGCACTAGTTTATGGTATTTGGAACCAACTTTAATTTCCAAAAGGTTTTACAGTGGTGCCCAGCAAGACGAATGCCTCGCAAGACGGAAAACCGGCTAGATGAAAGGGTTTTCCGTTTTGGAGGTGCTTCGCAAAACGACTCTCCTATGGGCTTGCTTCGCAAGACGAAAACGTCTTGCGAGTTCCTGCAGGGTTTTTTTCTTTTCCCCCCTTTTTCTAAGCCGCTAAACCGCTTATCAGCTGATCCGATAAGCTGATAAGCTGATAAGCTGATAAGCCGCTAAAAGCCGCTAAAAGCCGCTAATAGCGCTAATCCGCTAATCCGTCAATGGGCTTGCTTCGCAAGACGAAAAAACCGCTAGACGAAGAGAATCACAAAACGGATTCTTTTCGTCTTGCGAGGCACCACTGTATAGGCAGCTCCATAAGAAACAAGGATCCACCCCAATAAATATGGCCAATGGCCAGGGATGATGGGAGCTGTAGTCCAACCACCTTTGGAAAGCACCACATTGAATATCTCTGCCTGAAAGCATCCCAGTCTAGATATTATCAGGATAACGGGAAACTCAGCTCCAGTCTCTTCTCCCCACTCTACAAATTAACCGCCCCTTTGGGTAGGATTCATACTGGAGCCTGGAAATTTATGTGGGACATTCTCAACTGCTGTCTTCTTTTCCATCTGCTGACCAGTGGTTTGTTAATTTAGGAAAAGAGTGAGCTGCAAATGCAGCTTAGATATAACTGATCTTATAAACAAGCCCTGAAGGGAGAACCTGCCAATAAAATTATAGAAAATTCAGCCAGACGTGGGATTTATTACAGAGCAAGTTTGAATGATGTTTGTAACTCTAATATCTTATCAGAACACACTTTCCTGGCATTACCTTTGCCTATAAACAGGGCTCATATACCTGTGTGGTTTGTTCTCTGACAACCTTTTCCTAGCAAAGGGGTGGGTCACGACTGTCACACAACAGGATCAACCAACCTGTTTTGACAGCTCTTTAATCTAATGGGATACTGTGCATTTATCTTGCCTGATATGAACATGATGCGCCTTCCCTCCCTTGGGATTGCACATAATTCTAACTCTCCTGTCCCCAGTTTTCTAGACCTATGCACCAAACACTCCCACTGTGAAATTCTAGGATGATTGATACCTCCAAGTTTCTAACAGCCAATTGCTCTCTATTCCTAATAATGATGGCATATTATGATGAACTTTGTGGCGGTAAGAGCTGTTCAACAATGGAACGGACCTTGGGAAGTGGTGAACTATGCTTCCTTGGAGGTTTATAAACAGAGTTTGGATGGCCATCTGTCGGGGATTCTTTAGCTGTGATTCCTGCATTGCAGGATGTTGGACCAGATGACACTTGGGGTTCATTCCACTTCTATGAGTCTTTGGTTCTATGGTACCAGTGGGGAAAGGCTTCCTGTCCTTCTTTTGGGGCTTCTCTGAAGGCATCAGTGTAGTCACTGCAGGATGAACAATGCTGGACTAGGTGGATATTACCGTATTTTTCGTCCCATAGGACGCTCCGTCCCATAGGAAGCACCTAGTTTTTTGGGGGGGAATAAAGGGGGGAAAATCCCTTTATTTCCCCCCCAAAAGCAGGTCGGGGAAACCGAACCAGGTCGAGGAGCAGCGGGATGGCGGCGCTGCGCCTCCCTGCTGTCCCCCGAACTTGTGGGGCTGGCTGATGTCTGCCCGGCGTGAGGGGTGCTCTGCTTCAGGGTGCCCCACCCGCCGGGCGGCAGGCTGCTATCCGCAGCATGGGGAGCCCTGCGGGGAACTCCTGTAGGGCTCCCCATGCTGCAGATGTATGCTTGGTGCGAGGGGCGCTCTGCTTCAGGGTGCCCCGCACACCGGGTGGCAGGCTGCTATCCGCAGCGTGGGGAGCCCTGCGGGGAACTCCTGCAGGGCTGCCTAGGCTGCGGAGGTGTTCCCGAAGCGCCGAGCATTCTGCTTTCAGGGCGCCCAACGCTCTGGGAAGCAGGCTGCTATCCGCAACCTAGACAGCCCTGCGGGACCTCCCGCAGGGCTGCCTAGGCTGCAGGTGTGTTCCTGAAGTGCCGGGAGCTCTGCTTACAGCGCACCCGGCGCTCTGGGAAGCAGACTAGTATCTGCAGCCTAGACAGCCCTGCAGGAACTCCTGCAGGGCTGCCTAGGCTGCGGATGTCTTCCTGAAGCTTGGAGAGTGAGAGGGGTCGGTGCGCACCGACTCCTCTCGCTCTCCAAGCTTCAGCGAAAGCCTGCATTCACCCCATAGGACGCACCCAGATTTCCCTTTCATTTTTGGAGGGGAAAAAGTGCGTCCTATAGGGCGAAAAATACGGTAGTTTCCTCCAGCAGAGTCCTTGGTGTTTGGAACACAGGATGCTACCTCAGAGCAAGTCAGACCATTGGTCTATCCATCTCAGCATTCCGAGTGGCCTGGCAGGTCACATTTTATCTTGGTCATGGGGGTGGGGTCAGGTGCCACCATTGGGTAGTTGATCCTGCACCAAGAGGAATGCCCACAAGGCCCTGCTGCCATTGGTCAATTTCAGCAGCAGGGGATGATCCAGCCTGCCATATGCTGGTTCATGGGAGTGGCCCCAGGGCCCACCTACAATGCTGCCCATGCCAGAAAGCCAAACAGACCTATCTGAAGCCTTATGTGGAAAAACAGGGAAACGGCCTGTGGCGTTTGCCCTCCTAGGTGTGTGACATCATACTGGGTTCATAAGGAAAGGGTTAACTAATTGTAAAATGCCTAACCAATAGGAACCCAAGGGGAGGAGTTGTTAGAATTAGAGTGAGAGTTGTTAAGAAGCCAGTCTGGAGTTAGAGAAGAGAGGGAGAGGATAAGTCTGTGGTTTGGGTTAGTCTGATGTGAGAGAGGGAGAGAATCTGTTAAGAGGAGTCAGTCAAACAGTTGAGAGAATTAGTCAGAAGGTATTAGGAAGGTAAGGTAAAGGTAAAGGTACCCCTGCCCGAGCGGGCCAGTCTTGACAGACTCTGGGGTTTGTGCGCCCATCTCACATCTATTGGCCGGGGGCCAGCGCTGTCCGGGGACACTTCCGGGTCACGTGGCCAGCGTGACAACGCTGCTCTGGCGAGCCAGAGCCGCACACGGAACGCCGTTTACCTTCCCGCTGGTAAGCGGTACCTATTTATCTACTTGCCCCCGGGGGTGCTTTCGAACTGCTAGGTGGGCAGGCGCTGGGACCGAGCAGCGGGAGCGCACCCCGCCGCGGGGATTCGAACCGCCGACCTTTCGATCGGCAAGCCCTAGGCGTTGAGGCTTTAGCCCACAGCGCCACCCGCTGTGGAAGGTACAGGCTGGTAAAGAAACTAAAGTTAAGAAACTGACAAGAATTTTATCTGAGAAACCATAAACCTGTTAACGCTTATAAAATAAACTTGTTTATTTGGTTCAATTTTAATAACTGGCTGGACTCAGTGTGTACCCGAGAGTAACGGGTTGGTGGCAGTGGGGAAGCGAGCACAGTGGTGGCACAGGGATCAATAGACCGTCAAACGTCCGGGGACCCTGTGTGATCACCACAGGGCCAAAGCACAGTGGTGGAGCATATGCATGGCTATATGTGTGGACAAACGAAATGTCAGGGATTTGGACCTGGAAACTTTTGCTTATAAATCATGTGCTTGATTATTGCAGCTCCTTTGTTTCCTCTCTGCCAGCAAACCAGTGGCTAACAGGAAGAAGCAGCTAGGACTGTTTGCAAATATTGCAAATATTGTCTCACTCATTGGTTTGCTCCAGCTGTTATCTATGTCCATTGGTGGAAGGAAAGAGATTAGAAAGCCCCTTTAATTCTTTTCCATCTCCCCAGTTCTCCATCTCAGAGCAAAGCTGAATAGATTTCTTCCTATCCATTCCAGTGCCTCTATCTATAGTTCCCAAGTTGTCCCCTGTTTTCCAGCTTCTGACTTTTCTCTGTCAGCTGCCTTAGCTTCTGGAGAAAGCACAGAAGCATCTCCATCACTTTTGCACCAAGCTTGTCCCTATCCAATGCTGCTTGCTTATTGTGTCAGTGTCACAGATCCCAGCCAGAGCCTGGGGATGGGAGAAAATGGGATGTGCTTCACATTTAAAGATGAACCTATCCAATTTGCACTTTTCAAAACAATGCATGAACTGAAACACAGCCATCCTTTGAAAATTGTGCTTCTCCAAATTATACAATGCAGTTCTCCGGCCAAGTCATGTGGACAAAAAAGGATCTATGAAAGTGTGCATGTATTAATGAAAATAGCATACCAAAATGCATTGCATTTGGAAAACCTGCATAAAACCTGTGCATATTAGGAGAAATTTATATTGAAATGTTGATGAATTTTCAGGAGAACTTTAAAAATGAATGCACTGATGAGAAACTGTGCAGACCTGAATTTAAATTAGAAAAACACAAGAAACTGAAATTGATAGATCTGACCATCCATACACAACTAGCCCACCCACTCCTGCCTCTCTGTCTCAGCTTCTTTGCTGCTGCTGGGGCCCTGACCCCCAGACAATTAGCCAATTAACCTAATGTGATTTTGCAGTTTCCCAAATGTCTCTTACATTTAGCAGATCTTACCCAGTATCTGATCTTCACCACTAGTCCATTTCCCCCCATCCAGTTGCAGAAAGAGCTCCATTTCTGTATCAACTACAACCTTTCTTCCGTTCTAAGCCTCTCCTTCTAAATGCTTGCTAAATTTGTTGCCAGCATGCTGGCTCTCTTTGTCCATTTCAGAAATCAATTACCGTCAACGTGAAGAATTTCCCTCTAAAATCCCTAAGTGCCTGGCCTTTACTTGGTGTCAGTCCATGCCCTTTTCTCTTCCAGCGCATTAGACTTTCAAGTCTTCTATTGGACATATCTCCTCAACACATCCTAATTTTCCCTTATAAGAAAAGGGGGAGGCAAGCACTGAAACCCTCTCCCTATCGCCCACCTTGTTCATCCACCATGCATGAAATAACTTCTTCATCTCCTTCTCCTCCTTTGAGAATCTCTTGAAGCCCTACTTTGGCAAAAAGGCATTCCTGACTCAGCTCCATTCTAACTGCTCATCTCTCTCCTAGAATCATAGAATCATAGAATCCTAGAGTTGGAAGAGACCACAAGGGCCATCGAGTCCAACCCCCTGCCAAGCAGGAAACACCATCAGAGCACTCCTGACATATGGTTGTCAAGCCTCTGCTTAAAGACCTCCAAAGTAGGAGACTCCACCACACTCCTTGGCAGCAAATTCCACTGTCAAACAGCTCTTACTGTCAGGAAGTTCTTCCTAATGTTTAGGTGGAATCTTCTTTCTTATAGTTTGGATCCATTGCTCCGTGTCCGCTTCTCTGGAGCAGCAGAAAACAACCTTTCTCCCTCCTCTATGTGACATCCTTTTATATATTTGAACATGGCTATCATATCACCCCTTAACCTCCTCTTCTCCAGGCTAAACATGCCCAGCTCCCTTAGCCGTTCCTCATAAGGCATCGTTTCCAGGCCTTTGACCTAACCCAAGTCAGGCTTGAGAGTCTTGGGAAAGCATTTGAAAAATAACAAGGACAGCTTCAGGATGTCTCAGTAGGGGTGGGCAACCTTACTAGAAACTGAGGACCATGTTCTAATGGTGGAAAGTAATTGGCACTGCATACCAGTAGCAGGTCAAAAATAGTCACCCATTTCCTTTTCACTCTTGCTTTCTCTTTGTCCTATCATCTTCTCTCTCTTCCTCCCTCTCTCTCTTGACATGGTGGTTGAGTTATAATTTGAGCTGCAATCTCAGACATTTTGTTGGGGTTGGGTGGTTCTGGTTCCATACAAACCCCCACCAAGGCAACATTCGCACCATGCATTTAAAGCACTATGATATAACAGTCACTGCTTTCCCAAAAAATTCTAGGGGCTGCAGTTTGTGCAGGATGCTGAGAGTTGTTAGGAGCCCCTTATTTCCAGAGTTCCCCATGAAGAGGGATTGGCTATTAAATCACTCTGTGTAAAAGAGATTTGGTAGGGTTGTAACAGAAAGAGTGGCCTCTGTTCTCTGTGTCCTTGGCCACATTCATACCATGAATTTAAGGCACTGATATCACTGTTAAACCTCTCTGGGAATGGGAATAGGGGTCTCCTAACAACTCTGGTTAAACCACAGAGCCTAGGACTTGCCGATCAGAAGGTCAGCGGTTCGAATCCCCACGACGGGGTGAGCTCCCGTTGCTCGGTCCCTGCTCCTGCCAACTTAGCAGTTCGAAAGCACCTCAAAGTGCAAGTAGATAAATAGGTACCGCTCCTGCGGGAAGGTAAACGGTGTTTCTGTACGCTGCTCTGGTTCACCAGAAGCGGCTTAGTCATGCTGGCCACATGACCTGGAAGTTGTAAGCCAGTTCTCTCGGCCAATAAAGTGAGATAAGAGTCGCAACCCCAGAGTTGGCCACGCTGGACCTAATGGTCAGGGGTCCCTTTACCTTTAACAACTCTGCACTCTTAACAAACTATGTATCCCACAATCCTTTGGGTGAAGATGTGCCTGTTACAAGCGATATCCTAGTTCTTTAAATGTATGGTGTTAATATGGTTTTCCCAGTAGTGATGTACGGAAGTGAGAGTTGGACCATAAAGAAGGCTGATCGCCGAAGAATTGATGCTTTTGAATTATGGTGCTGGAGGAGACTCTTGAGAGTCCCATGGACTGCAAGAAGATCAAACCAATCCATTTTGAAGGAAATCAGCCCTGAGTGCTCACTGGAAGGACAGATCTTGAAGCTGAGGCTCCAATACTTTGGCAACCTCATGAGAAGAGAAGACTCCCTGAAAAAGACCCTGATGTTGAGAAAGATGGAAGGCACAAGGAGAAGGGGGTGACAGAGGATGAGATGGTTGGATAGTGTTCTTGAAGCTTCCAGCATGAGTTTGACCAAACTGCGGGAGGCAGTGGAAGACAGGAGTACCTGGTGTGCTCTGGTCCATGGGGTCACGAAGAGTCGGGCACGACTAAACAACTAAAAAACAACAACTGTGGCCAAGGACTCACACAGGGAAAGATGGCTGCTCTCAGGTAAGTCAGTGGTTTCTACTACAAGGCTACCTGCTCTGCTTGACTTGGTTGAGAAGCACCCTGCTTTAACTTAGAAATCTTCCCATGACCTCAAGAAGGACTGAGGCAGGGTTTCATCAGGGTTTCATCCACAAACATACGTGAATGGAGTGGGCAGCAGAGGACGGAGGCAGCCAATGTTCTCTGTGGCTTTGCCTGATTCTCAAGAAAAAGCAAAGCTCACACGGGAGAGAAAACCTGGCAATGTCTCCAAATGGATCAAATATTCCGAGCTTGATTCACACACTTGTCATTGATTTGACTGCGGACTATTAAGAAAGATGCAAAACTGGTGTAAGCTTCTTCTTTGATCCTTTTAAGGCTGTCTAGTAAAAAAAAAAGAGAGTTTCTTCTGCATGCAAGAATCCTACATAGAACAGATGGTGGTCCCATAAATAAATAATAAATTTCCTATCACCTTAGCGATTTTTCATCCCCAACATCTGTTGGTTGAGAGCATCTTTTTTTATTTATAAAAAGGGCCTTTTTTGTGGGTCTAAGAGACAATGAGCTCTTTTTTAAAAGAAGATCCTGGAAGGATGGATGTTACTCATGACTCCCATAGACAGGACCATATGTAGTCTGTGCTGCACAATAGATGAAGTTTCTTCTATCGTCCCCCCTCCTCCCACATCCCACCCATGTGAGCCAGATTCAGTGCCAAGAAAAGCTGAAATTGGTGATTGGTATACATTATGCAAATAAAGCACATTTGCATAATTTGTTTTTTTTGCGATTTATAGACTTTTGCATATTCTCTTCCAGTTTTGCGAATCGTGGGGAAGGGTTGATGAGCAGGTACAGAATTTGAAGCAAAACAGAGCAGGACTCTTGTCTGGTGCTGGGAACAGGAGGAGGAGGAAGTCGAGGGAGTGGGATGGATTTAGTTCTGCCAGGCAGGGTGCAAAACGGGTGGTGGAGGAACAACATGGAAACTTAAGGAGCAGGCCCATCTATTGATTATTATTTGATTATTTGTTGAATTTGTATGCTTCCCTTCCTCCGCAGATCTCAGGGCAGTTCACAGCATAAAAATACAAGACCCCCCTCAAATAATTAATAAAAACAAGAACAAAACAAACCAGGAACCCTGCTCCTGGCATCTCCTCCTGGAAACACATTTAAAAGGAATGGTAATCAGTCAAAGGCCTGGGATGAAGAGGAATGTTTTCACCTGGTGCCTAAAGGTGGGGAATGTGGGTGGCACTGTGGTCTAAACTACTGAGCCTCTTGGGCTTGCCGATCAGTAGGTTGGTGGTTCGATTCCCTGTGTCGGGGTGAGCTCCCGTTTCTCTGTCCCAGCTCCTGCCAACCTAGCAGTTCAAAAGCACACCAGTACAAGTAGATAAATAGGCACTGCTGCAGCGGGAAGGTAAACGGCATTTGGTTTCCGTCACTGTGTTCTGTTGCACCAGAAGTGGTTTAGTCCTGCTGGCCACATTACCTGGAAAGCTGTCTGTGGACAAACGCCGGCTCCCTCGGCCTGAAAAGCGAGATGGGCGCCGCAACCCCATAGTTACCTTTGACTGCACTTAACCGTCCAGGGGTCCTTTACCTTTTATCTTTTTACCATAGTGAAGGTGCCAGCTCAGCCACTCTGGGGAGAGCATTCCTCAAATGGGGAGCCACTTAGCATTGTCATGACTGACATGAGGCTTTAAGGTTTAGGCAGGGAACATACCCAAAGCAAACTGGAGATGCCATGGACTGAACCTGAGACCTTTACCACTGAACTACAGCCCTATCATCAAGCTATTATATCCCCCAACCCTACCTGGACACTCCAGGGACTGAACCTGGGAATGTTTTCCTGAAAAGCCCATGCATTCCACTCCACTTCAGCTACAGCTTCCATCCATGCATCTAAGGTAAGATGTGAATTGAGCTAGAAGTTTGGTGGGAGGGGTGTTGTATCTGTCTTTTGGTCCTTTAGTGTGCATCTCAGTGGCTGGCTAAACTCCTTCACATAATGAGATTGCCCTAAGCTTGAATTTCAGTCTCCCCCGAGAGTGCTCAATATGGGAAGGATGGGGAGAATTTGATTTAGTTTGCATAGTTAAGCTGTGGAACTCGCTACCACAACTGGCATTGATGACCCCAAACTTGGATGGCTTTAAACAAGGATTGGAGAAATTCATGGGGGTACATGGTTATTGATGACTCCTAGCCATAACAGCTGTGCTTTGTCCCCATGGTTGGAGGCAGTAGCGCTTTTGAATACCAGCTGCTGGAAACCACAGGAGAGGAGAAGGCTTTTGTGCTTGGGTCCCACTTGCAGGTTTCAAGGGCACCAACTTGGGTCTTAGCTTATGGGTGCCCAATGGCGCCCATGACATAATGTGACATCATGAAGAAACCGCAAGTCATGTCAGAGCCGCCAGAAGCTTGGCTCTGCCCTCGCTGGTCCTGGAAGGATCCTTTAAAAAAGTCCCATATGCTCAGAGACTGAGGCAGCCACGAAGTGAAGGGCTGTCCAGACAGAAAAGGTTTAACAAGGCAACATAGCCAGGAGTGGCGGCAACTTACGCACGAGCAACCCCTATATTCATTACACTTATCTTAAAGTTTTCAGTGTCTATATGCTTATCACATTTATAATTTTTAAATTTATTGTTGTACATTGTTTTAAATGTTTGTTTTCCTTCTGGGATTGTACCCCCAGTGTGTCTTATACGCTGGTCTCTGACTGTAATAAATTATCTATCTATCATCTATCTATCTATCGATCGATCTATCGATCTATCGATCTATCGATCTATCGATCTATCGATCTATCATCTATCATCTATCTATCTATCAATCATCTATCTATCTATCATCTATCTATCTATCTATCTATCTATCTATCATCTATCTATATCTATCTATCATCTATCATGTCAGAGCCATGTGGTGTGGTGCTGAGTCCCCACAAAAAATTGTGAAGGCCCAGGCAACCAGGACCCCATAGAGTTGACACCAGTGCAGGTTCCCCAGAGGCATCTAGCTGGCTACTGTGAGCACAGGATGTTCTTAAGTTGGGGGGGGGGTGAGAAATTGGGGGGGAGACCCAAAATTGATCGATTTGCACATTTGTTTGGCCATTGTGAGAATCATAAGCTGGACTCATTGGACGTTTGGTTTGATCCAGCAAGGCTCCTCTTAAGAACCTGCATATGCCCATCCAAGATCCATCCAACACAGTATGTTCTTGCAAGACCTCAAAGGTAATTATGGAAATTACAAAGCTGAAGCGCTAACCAGGGTTCCCTGATAAATAAGTTTTCGCCTAAAAAAAAAAAAAAGGCATTTGAACAAATGGGGGCTCTCCAGTAGCATAATAGCAATGGCACAATCGATAAATTGCCAACAGTGTATGGCCTCGTAAAGCCCAAATTCAAAGTCATGAATTATAATCATCATTAGGGGAAATGACAAAAAGCATGAATCACGGCCCGCTCTGCCGCAGCGCACAGTGGTAAGTCTAAGGAGATGAAACTTCGTACTAATTACCGAAATGAAAAGATCTCCTGTAATAAATGCACCACAACATTTTATAAGCATGTATATATAAAAATATATTTCCAGAGCTGTAATCCCTACTAAGTGAAGGCATAAATTTAACTCTGAAGTGTTTCCAAGTTTTTGCAACTTTGCTCGGTGGAAGTTTACAAAAGTGGAATCTGAACCAATGGCGAAAGCCATGTTGCCAGATCATCATCCTGTGTCTGTGCGACACACGAGAGAGAGAGAGAGAGAGAGAGGGGGGGAGGGAGGGAGGGAGGGAGGGAGGGAGAGAGAGAGAGAGAGAGAGAGAGAGAGAGAGAGAGAGAGAGAGAGAGAGAGAGATTAACCATACAAACAGCTTGGGCAGTGTTTGGAGCAGGAACATTTAAGACAGGGGTGGGCAGACTTAATACTGGTCCTGGCAGACACAATATCTACTTTATTACTGGATCCCTGAGATCCAAAACCAGATCCAAAATAGTTGACCAGATGGACAGATGTTCACTAAAAAATAATAGTTCATTTTCCTGTCCTGAATCTTTCAATGCCTCTCATTGGATTTCCATGAGTTCTAGGACTACTGTCAGGCTTTAGGGAAATGGCTTCCTCCCCCCATGGCAGTAGATAAGCAGAACAAAGGGAAAGGAGTCTGCTTACCAGTTAGAAAGTTTAATAATCACAGCGAGAGAACAAAGAACACATCTCCTAGAAATGGTGCTGCTCCCAATTAAGGGACACGCCCCACTCTGTTCCTATTAATCTACATCACTCCTATGTCTTGTAATCTTGTAATCCCTCTGCGCTGGGATGTGGGTGGCACTGTGGTCTAAGCCACTGAGCCTCTTGGGCTTACTGATCAGAAGGTTGGTGGTTCAAATCCCCACGACAGGGTGAGCTCCCGTTGCTTGGTCCCTGCTCCTGCCAACCTAGCATTCAAAAGCACGTCAAAGTGCAAGATGAATAGGTAGTGCTCCAGCAGGAAGGTAAACGGTGCTTCCGTTCACTGCTCTGGTTTGCCAGAAGCAGCTTAATCATGCTGGCCCCATGACCCAGAAGCTGTCTGTGAACAAACGCCAGCTTCCTCGGCCAGTAAGTGAGATGAGTGCCGCAACCACAGAGTCGTTCGCGACTGAACGTAATGGTCAGGGGACCCTTTGCCTTTACCTTACCCTCTGTGCTTTTTGTTCTGACACTTTCTGAGCTCTCTGGGACTTTGGGGAAGTGGAGTGAATACTTTCCAGAGACTGTGAATCTGTTAACTCTCTCTCTTCTAGTGTTTCTTCTCCTAGCTGTTCCCCATCCAGTATTTCCCAGCTACTGCTTTCTGAACTATGCCCCTCTGCAAACCACTGTTCCAAATCTATACTGTCCTCCTGCTCCTGGGAAGATTCAGGATCAGGGGTAGGGGTGGCTCCCACCATTCTTCCTCAGTGCAGCCCTCTTCAGCACAGTTCCTGACAGCTACCAGAGGAGGATTTAGGGCAGTGTAACTGGTTCCATTCAGCACTGGCTGCTGAGACTAGGAACCGTCACTGCTATGACGTTGGGACTTGAGCAGAACGGAAGGCGAGATGCAGAGAGCGGGGAGCACCAATTTTTGGGCTAACACAGCGCACCACTGGAATTTGAAAGACCAAAGTCCCCCCTTGGTGCTACTTGATTCAGCTGTTGAGAGGGTGGATGAATGGATGGTTCATGACAGACTTCCTCCAAGCCTGATACACATATACAGCAAACTCAGTGTCCCAAGTACAGTGGAACCTCTGGTTGCGAACGGGATCTGTTCCCGAGGTCCGTTTGCAACATGAAAAGAGTGCAACCCGCAGCAGTGCATCGCACACGGGCAGGTTGCAATTCCCCGCCTCTGTGCATGCGCATGATGTCATTTTGCACTTCTGCGCATGTTCAAGTGGTGAAACCCAGAAGTAACCCTTTCCTGTACTTCCGGGTCACCGTGGGACGTAACCTGAAAGAACGTAACATGAAGCGGACGTAACATGAGGTATGACTGTACTTGCCTGGGTTGCCTGGCCTTAAATCACAGTTCTGCTTTCTGGTCATACAGGACCAACAACATTTATCTGCTGTGCCTCAGGTCCCTTCCTGTTACAATTAAGAAGAGACAGATTTGGGGAAATTGTGGTGGGAAAAAAAGAAAATGTGCTTCAACAATATATGTCTGGCTAATGTCTGGATCCCAAGAGTGCTGAGCAATGTGATGGAGGCCAGACTGCAATTTCATTGTGGTACATAGAATAGAAATTATTATGGGTGCCACATAATATTTCTTCTGCATTTGCAAAAAAAATCAACCTTTTAGTGTGGAAGCACCTACACTTTTGAACTCACTGCCTATTGATATCAGGCAGGCCCCTTCCCTGTATTTTTCCTGATGCCTGCTTAAAACATTTTTGTTTAGGCAAGCCTACCCAGACGCGGGTGGCGCTGTGGGTTAAACCACAGAGCTTAGAATTTGCTGATCAGCAGGTCGGTGGTTCGAATCCCCACGACGGGGTGAGCTCCCGTTGCTCGGTCCCAGCTCCTGCCAACCTAGCAGTTCGAAAGCACATCAAAGTGCAAGTAGATAAATACCTCCAGCAGGAAGGTAAACAGCGTTTCCATGTGCAGCTCTGGTTTGCCAGAAGCGGCTTAGCCATGCTGGCCACATGACTCAGAAGCTGTCTGCGAACAAACACTGGCTCCCTTGGCCAATAAAGCGAGATGAGCGCCGCAACCCCAGAGTCAGCCACGACTGGACCTAATGGTCAGGGGTCCCTTTACCTTTACTCAGATATGTAGAGTGTCGACACGTGTTGTCGCCTGCTCTTAATGTTTCCCTGATTTAAATTTTCACCGAACATTTTAGACAGTTGCATTTATCTGTTTCCGCTGATCATTTTTTTGTTTTATTCTTTTTTGTAAACTGTTCTGAGGTTGTTGTTGTTTTGGTGGTGTATATGCTTTATGAAATAAGCAGATAAATGCACACGTCAGTAGTGGTTCACCACAACTGTGTTTCTGATATTTAACATCTAACCACCAAGTAAATGGGACTGGGAATCTGGGAAGGAGAAAAATATTGGCTCTCATATTGATTTATGGGAATGTCTATCTAAGCCACCAAAGAGTTTATGAAAGAGCCCTCCAGACCTTTTGTAGCGGAGTCATCACTAATTAACACTTTGGGGACCTGATTGTGATCCAGAGATGTCCATTCCACTGAGCAAGATATAGTGAGGTTCTCAGCCAGGATCTTAAGGTCAAGGCGCTTCCCTGAATTCCACGTACACAATGCATCCCAACAGCTGTCTTGAAGAGAGGGGGAGGGGAGGCCTAGCAACCTCTGCAGAGCAGGAATTAAATCATGATTAAACATTGCAGGGCAGAATGTACAGAAATAGCAGCTTGGTGGGTGAGAGATATGAAGCAGGAGAGAAGTCACACCTTTAGTTATCTTGCATGTGGCTGAGCATGAGTTGAGGGATGTGTAATAATAATAAAAACTAAAATTATAATAATTTTTTTTTCAAATACTGTATCCAAACCTCTTTTAATATTTCTGCCAGCATGCATGATGACATTGCATGTTCAACACACATACATGAAAAAAATAGATTTATGATTTGTGCAACACATAAGCACCTCATCTAATAATTCTTCATAGGAATAAAATCCACAATAGATTTTTATTGTGTTTTTATTTAAAGAACAAGAATTAAATCATGCTTGGGCTTGATTAAACATTGCAGGGCAGAATGTACAGACATAGCTAACTGGCGGATGGGAGCTCTGAGGCAGAGGCAAAATAACTCTTTTCGGTATTTTGCATGTGACTGAGCATTAGTTTAGGGATGTGTGATGATGATGATGATGATGATAGTAATAATAAGTTTTAAAAATCCAAACCACCCTTAATATTTGTGCCTATATGCATGATGGCATTGCATGCTCAATACATATGCAAAAATAGATTTATGATTTGTGCAATGCATAAGCACCTCACATGGTGATTATTAATAGTAATAAAATCCACAATAGATTTTAACTGTATAACACACACACCCCTCAAAAGCACTAGCATCTTTCTGACCTGTCAAATATTGATTTCCATCATTGTTGGGGATTACATGCACACAATTGTCTCAATTATGCACCAGCTTCTGCACAGTGCCATATTTTTTTTTCTTTGCAGAACCAACAGTAATGCCCCAAATATTACTGGGTTCTCAGGACACCAAGGGCTCATCCATCATCATCATAATTATTTTATTATTTATACCCCATCCATCTGACTGGGTTGCCCCAGCCACTCTGGTCAACTTCCAATATATATAAAAAATAATATAATGTTGCACATAAATAGGCTATCCTATACAGCTATGGTTTTCCCAGTAGTGATGTATGCAAGTGAGAGCTGGACCATAAAAAAGGCTGATCGCCGAAGAACTGATGCTTTTGAATTCTGGTGCTGGAGGAGACTCTTGAGAGTTGCATGGACTGCAAGAAGATCAAACCTATCCATTCTGAAGGAAATCAGCCCTGAGTGCTCACTGGAAGGACAGATCCTGAAGCTGAGGCTCCAGTACTTTGGCCACCTCATGAGAAGAGAAGACTCCCTGGAAAAGACCCTGATGTTGGGAAAGATGGAGGGCACAAGGAGAAGGGGACGACAGAGGACGAGATGGTTGGACAGTGTTCTCGAAGCTACCAGCATGAGTTTGACCAAACTGTGGGACGAAGGGGAAATCAGGAGTGCCTGGCGTGGTTTGGTCCATGGGGTCATGAAGAGTCGGACACGACTAAACAACTAAACAACAACAACAACAACAACAACAACAACAAATACAGTGGTACCTTGGGTTCAGAATTTAATTCATTCCAGAGGTCCATTCTTAACCTGAAACTGTTCTTAATCTAAGGTACCACTTTAGCTAACGGGGCCTCCCACTGCCACTGCATCATTTCTGTTCTCATCCTGAAGTAAAGTTTTTAACCCGAGGTACTATTTCTGGGTTAGCGGAATCTGTAACCTGAAGCATCTGTAGCCCAAGGTACCACTGTAGAGGGCTGCCTTCAGATGTATTCTAAAGGTTACATAGTTATTCATCTCCTTGACATCTGATGGGACAATGTTCAACAGGGTGGGCACCACTACCAAGAAGGCCCTCTACTCGGTTCCCTGTAACCTTACTTCTCACAGTGAGGGAACTGACAGAAGGCCCTTGGAGGTGGACCTCAGTGTCCAGGCTAAATGATGGGGGTGGAGATGCTCCTTTAAGTATACAGGGCCAAAGCCATTTAGGGCTCTAAAGGTCAGCACCAACACTGTGCTCAGAAACCTTCTGGGAGTCAGTGTTGGTTATATGGTCCTGGATGTCTCTCCCAGTCACTACCTGCTTGTTCTGTGCCTAGAAAGCATGGGTCCAAGTGGTTTTCCTTTTGTCCTGTACTCTCTAGGTATGGTACAAGAGGTTTTGCCTTTGCCTTGCCTCTTCCCCCCAGAAAACAAATGCTTTAGCACTAAATGGGAACAAAAAGCAATTCACAGAAAACTTGGTTGCCATTTCTTCCCATTCAGCACCAAACCATGGGTTTTCCTGGGGGGAAGTGGAGGGGCAAATAAGAAGTTGTTGATATTTACAACACTGGGGAATAATGCCAGTGTCAGGGAAATAGCCTATGTAGATTGATAAAATGAAGAAGCCAACCCAGAAACTAACCAGATCTGAAAGCATTAATGTAGGCGGGGTGGAAGAAGGCTTTGCCTGTGTCCCCACCCCTAACTTCAATTGATTGATTGAGTTAAAAACTAATCACCCTACAGGAAAAACAATGGACTGGAGCATTTGATGCTAGCCGTCCCAGAAACACCCTTTCCCTTTCAATGGAATAATCTGTTAGTTTTACGCCAAGAATTTAATAAACATGTTGAATTGGAAGCTCAGAAGAGAGATAAATATATAACTTTTCGTGTGAAACATATGGTTGATTCAGGCATAATTGCAGCAAAAATATTATTTCTTGGTACATTTCATATATCAAATCAAGGATTCAAATCAGCTCTAGTCTTCGCAACCAAACATGTGCCCTGTGATAAGAATATAAAACTGAAGGAGTGTGTCAGTTACCATTAAAATTAAAATTAGGTCCTTCCTTTCTGATGATCTGGATTGAATTGTTAAGTAGCACCGACCCCAGATCTGCATGGAAGGAAACAGCATCAGAGGAAGGGAAAGTCTTGGTTGGGTTGTTTTTATACCCAGCAATCAAAGGGAGCAAGATATCTGCATCTCAACATGGTGGCTATTGAAGATCCAGTGGCCTTGAATTTAAATTGGACTCCTTCCTGGCATTCAGCATTTGATCAGGTTTATATATGCTGATCTTCACTTTCAAGAAACTGAAGAGCTTTTATTTTCTCTTCTTTGGAGTGCCCTTACTTGCAAACTAGGGGCTGTCCCTTTGCTTGTTTCACTTGCTAAACCAACTCTTCCCATGTTAACCCCCTTGGCTTCCCTCTTCCCACCTCACACAGCTAACTACCGTATTTTTCGCTCTATAACACGCACCCGACCATAACACGCACGTAGTTTTTAGAGGAGGAAAATCCGTAGGCATGCCACCCGTAGGCATTCCCTCCATAACACGCACAGACATTTCCCCTTACTTTTTAGGAGGAAAAAAGTGAGTGTTATGGTGCAAAAAATACGGTAAGCTCCCCTTTCACTTCCTCAACTCCATTTATGAATCCACTTCTCTCTTCTGTTTTGCAGCCCTGTTCCAAGGCTGAGACTGGAGCCCACTGCCCCCTCCCTTCCCCACAGCCAATGCAATTTCAGATGTTAGTTTTGCTAATATATGCATTTTAATGCACTGTTATCCATAATAGATATATTTTTGTTCACATTCTTTGGTTAGAGAGCTTTATTGCAAAATTTGGCGCAGTGCAGATTTCAAAGGATAGCTGTGCTTTGATTTGCATTTGTTTCAGGACATGTGAATAGGAACTGAACTGAATTTCTCCCCTTCCCCTGGAAGGAGGTTGTAGTTTGAAAGCAAATTTAACAAAGTTAAAGAAGAGGACCCAAAATTTAAAAAAAAGGTCAGAATGCACACATACAAAATTCAAGAAAATGTGTTGCACTTGGGTCCTCCTTGTCTGCTTCCCATAAAACATAAGAACATAAGAAAAGCCTGTGGGGTTATGACAGTGGACTACCCAGTCTAGCATCCTGTTTGCATAGTGGCCAACCAGATGACTATGGAAAGTCCATAGGCAGGATCTGAGAACAGTGAAGTGTAGGTGGGTTCCCATGAGGCAAGACACAGTGACAACAGCAAGAATCTTTTTTGAATTAACAGAACTGAACAACAGGGACAAAGCAATTGCTTATATACATTTCTGAAGGCCTGGGCCACTCCCACTCCCAACGTGATTGGCTGTCTAAACTTCCAAACTGCAAATCATAACTCAGAATTTAAGGGCCAATGGCAGAAGCCCAAATCCTGAATGTTCTGTGATTGGACATCATGTATCGAATCTGAACACAGGGGCTCAGAATGCTTAGTCCAGACTCAAGCTCAGGCAAACACAGACCTCTGAATACCTAACAAACAGTACTCTCCACTTTTGTGGTTCTTAGCAACTGGTATTCAGAGCTGAGGAAGGCCTTTGACCTCATCAGACAAAAAGGGCTGTCCACACTGCTCAACAAGATAGGATGGCCACTTCAGCTTCACAAGATGATCATGACCTTCCATGAGAACATGGGCAACACCATCCAGTATGACATCTCATCCTCGGATGCCTTCCCTATCAGAAATAGCGCAAAACAGGCACTCATGCCAACTCTCTTTGGCATAGCTTTCTCCCTGTTGTTCTCATATACCTCCACCTCAACTGTGTATTTTCATTGGAGTGATGGGGGTCTGTTCAACCCTAAAATCTCTAGCCACAAGTGTGGTGGGTCCTTATCTGAGAGATGTTGTTCACTGATGATGCATCCTTGAGAGTGCCTCTTACAGTGGAGACCATCAAGGTTAGTAGCCCATAGGCAACTGGGTGCTGACTGTGAGGCCACCAGGTTGTGCTGGATGGGCCTTTGAACTGAGCCAGCAGGGTCCTTCTTATATTCTGAAATATTTAGCCTGTGTACTTATTCGCAGGACGCTATTTCTGTCCCCCACTTTCCCCCCTCATGCCTTGCCAACACAGGCAAAGAGAACACATGCATGGTCTATTTTTACGAGTCCACCTTGGCCATCCCTTAATAAATTATGCATTTTCAAAATGTTTTGCAATCTCTTCCCTTATTAATAATTCCCACGCACTTCCTATTGCTGAAGTCAAGCGTACATTTTTATGACTTACTGGCTGCCCCATTATTGCTGTCTGAAATATGTTTCACAATTAGTGGGCTCTTGGATAGGCAAATGGCCATTCAAATGGCATTTGAGTCTTTGGTGAGATGAGATGCACATGCAAAAACCGGGATTAAAATAGCTGTCATTTGGGTGGAGGCCAAGGCTCTGAATTAGAGACTGTAAAGAAGAGCTTTCCAAACTTTTCATGTTGGTGGCACCCTTTCTAGACAGACATCATTCTGCGACACAGTAATTCAGTTTTGCTAGCAAACCAGAGGTTAAACTCACCCCTTTCCAGCCCTGGAAGGAGAGTTTGTGTGACACACACTGCAGCTGATACACTAATGTGTCGTGACACACAGTTTGGAAAGATCTGCTGTAAAGCTCTCTTGGCAAAGTAACACCTAGCGACCCTCCTGTGGATACTCTCCAACATTCCTCAGATGAAAATAGGGACATTTCTCACTCCCCTGCAACTGACCCACCTTTTTTACCCCTCTCACAGAGCTTTTACTATCAGAAGAAGGGCAAGTACAACTACTACAACAACCTTCCCTCATCCTGAGAAAACCTCTTAATCCCGATTTTGTTTTATTCTTGGTAGATTAACAAAAACAAAGGCACACACCAAAAATAAATTTTTGAAAGGGGAAAGATTAGATGTGGATACACAATATATCTATATAATATAGATATAATAATACTATAGATATAATAATAATAATAATAATAATAATAATAATAATAATAATAATAATACTTCACCCATCTGGTTGGGTTGCCCCAGCCACTCTGGGCAGCTTCCAACACATATAGAAGCATAATAAAGCATCAAACATTAATAATAACAATCTGATCCAATACATCAAAAAGTCACAATACTGTAACTTTAAAATAAACAACTTATAACAAGTGTAGTAATATTCAATAATCCGTTAGAATATAATAGTAAACAGTAAAATTAAATATCAGCAAATAATAATTAAACAGTTAAGCTATAATCAATAAATATATTGGCAAGTCACAATGCGTAAAATACCACAAAACATACAAATTCATATGAAAGGATCAAATTGAGAAACAAGGCCACACAACTTATAAAATTTATTATTATTATTATTATTATTATTATTATTATTATTATTATTATTATTAAAATATCCCTGAACTCATCTTCTCTCTTCCCAGCTGGCTCTGCTGTTCTCAAGGTCATGGTCTGGGAAAATCTCCTAGGGCTGGAGGGTGGGGCAAGGCAGGTGGAAAAAGCCATTGCCTCATGGCCAGCAGAAAGACTCTCTCTCCTCACAGTTCTTCAAGACTCCTTGCACTCTGCTCCACTTCCCTTCCCTTCCCACCCAGGGCAGCCCTGCCCTCTGCTTGCCCCCCAGAGCCAGTGTGTCACATGGGGCTGATCCTCATGTGTTCAGGGAGTTCGGGGAGGTGTCAGGCAGAAGCGACTATGGAAAGGCCACAGACTCATCCTCCCCCCCTTTCACGCTTCAGGGAATCGGCTTCCTCCCCCGTGGCCATCAATAATAAGATCAAACGAAAGGAATGTCTTACCAGTTAGATTCTTTAATAATCACAGTGAGAGAGAAAAAGAACATGCCCCCTAGAAATGGTGGTGCTCCCAATTAATGCACACTCAACCCCCATCCCTATTAATCTACGTCACTCCTACGTCTTGTAATTTGAGTTTGTAGCCTCTGCGCTTTCTATTCTGACATCTTCTGAGCTCTCTGTGACTTTGGAGACTGAGGGTGAATGCTGTCCAGAGACTGTGAGTCTGTTAACTCTCACTCTCTTCAAGTGTTTCTTCTCCTAGCTGTTCCCCATCCAGTATTTCCCAGCTACTGCTTTCTGAACTATGCCCCTCTGCAAACCACTGTTCCAAATCTATACTGTCCTCCTGCTCCTGGGAAGATTCAGGATCGGGGGGAGGAGGTGGCTGCCACCATTTCTCCTCAGTGCAGCCCTCTTCTGCACAGTCCCTGACACCCCTGAATTCAGCTGCAGCAGCACTGGTGGGAGATATAAGGACATTTTGGGATTAAATCAGAAACTGGGATGGCTTTCATAATTCCACGATTGTCCCTGGAAAAGCGGGACACTTGGAGGGTATGCTTATGTTATTAGCCTTTTCCGACTTCAGTAGGCCCTGCTGGCAGCAGTGATAACTGAATCCATTGTACAGCCCTAGCATACCCTCCAACATTTCTCCGATGAAAATAGGGACATCCCATTCCATAATGATAATTTTACTATTTATACCCCACACATCTTAATGGGTTGCCCCAGCCAGCCTGGGCAGCTTCCAACATAAATTAAAACATAATAAAACATTAAACATTTTTTAAAAAAATGATTCTGTATTCAGGATTGCCTTCAGACTACTTGGGGTTTGCATAACTCCATACACTCCAAAATTTCTCCAATGAAAATAGGGACATCTTAAGGAAAAGTGGGACATTCCAGGATCAAATCAGAAACTGGGATGGCTTCTGTAAATCAGGGACGTCCCTGGAGAATAGGGGCACTTGGAGGGTCTGCCCTATATGTTGCTGCCACCATTATTACTGTCATTGTTATTGTTAATAGTAATAATAATGCTAACCACTTTTTAAGTAACAAACAATGACTCTCCCCAACCCAAACAATGAACTCAAGTAAAATGACACAGAAAACGAAAGTGAAACAAATTGAATTATGACAGCAAAAATACATCAAGTAACAGCATAAAAATACAACAGAGCTACAGCACGTCTCTAGAAAAAAAAAGTCTCATAAATATTTGCAAAAAAAGTACTTACATTGAGGCTGTATTAATATTACACATATTTAAGCTGAATCAATTAAGCACTTGATTAATTTGTTAAAAAGCACAGTCCCTTAATTGGCCAGCATCCCTTGAGATAATAACATTGCAGTACGGTAGACGAATCCACTCGCTATATTCTCCCCCCCAGCCCTTGAATTAGCAAAGCACCTTCGTTCCCTCTCTGCTGCAGATTACCTTTCCAGTTTCCTGCTAAATTTGCTAATAGCATTCACCCAGTGACACCCAAACATGAAGACAAACAGGAAAATTGCAAATCCCCATGTAATCCCCCAAATAGGCAACATTTGCATAGGAGGTTTGTTAAGAGGTGTCGGCTCGCTAGACCTAAAGGGATTAGGGCTGCCTAGGAGGGCTGCGGAAAGTCAGTTTGCAAGAGAGAAGTCCTTATGGATAAGTCAAAGTCATTGGCTGCATTCCAGTGCATAGCTAAGTGTGCCTAAACCCATTGATTTAAGTGGTTTTGAGCACTCTTAACTCCAGGCTGCTTCAGACACATGATCCAGCAGACAATTAACTAAATATGGCAAAGGGGGGACATGTTGTTATGCAAACAATACTCAAAATGCCATAGATCATGTGCTCTATGTGGGGCTACCTTTGAAGGTGACTCGGAAACTGCAATTAATCCAGAATGCGGCAGCTAGACTGGTGACTGGGGGCGGCCGCCAGGACCACATAACACCAGTCCTGAGAGATCTGCATTAGCTCCCAGTACATTTCCAAGCACAATTCAAAGTGTTGGTGCTGACCTTTAAAGCCCTAAACGGCCTCGGTCCTGTATACCTGAAGGAGCATCTCCACCTCCCTCGTTCAGCCTGGACACTGAAATCCAGCACCGAGGGCCTTC
This sequence comes from Podarcis vaucheri, assembly GCF_965113315.1. Lineage (NCBI taxonomy): Eukaryota > Metazoa > Chordata > Lepidosauria > Squamata > Lacertidae > Podarcis > Podarcis vaucheri. The sequence continues at coordinate 7,721,527 of NC_138749.1, forward strand.
TGGCAGTTCCCTCATTGCGAGAAGTGAGGTTACAGGGAACCAGACAGAGGGCCTTCTCGGTAGCGGCGCCCGCTCTGTGGAACGCCCTCCCTTCAGATGTGAAGGAAAAAAGCAGCTATCCTATCTTTAAAAGACATCTGAAGGCAGCTCTGTTTAGGGAAGTTTTTAATATTTAATGCTGTATTGTTTTTAACACTTGATTGGAAGCCGCCCAGAGTGGCTGGGGAAACTCAGCCAGATAGGCAGGGTATAAATAAATTATCATCATCATCATCATCATCATCATCATTTGGAGAAGCATCGTAGCTCCTTCGTAAATCTTCTGTTTTGCATCAGAAGGTCACCGGTTCTCCAATGTCTCCATGCAGGGCTGGAATCCTGGAGAGCTATTGCTGAACACAAGTGTTGATTATATTGAGCTAGATGGACCAATCTCATCACTTCTATGTTCCTAGGTGAGCCAGGAGTTTGGGTATAGCAAAATACACATTCAGGCAATACTTGATTGATACTTAACAACAAAAAAATCTGTCCAGGATGACTGGTTTCCAAGTAGCCCCCTTCATACAGTAGCATATTATCTACAGGATCTTACAGACCCCAAATTTAGAAGAGCCTTATTGAGTTTGTGGCTGAATCTGCTTCCTTCAGCAGTACTTGAGAGAGTTGTTACATGAGAATCTCATTACAAAAATTGGATATCTCCATGTGGAGATGGCAGAGATTGTACTGATATTCACCCAAAGAGTGAATTGCTTCCGTATTACTGTTTCTGCCAGGGTGCTCATTCAATTTTTATGTGACTTTTCCCTCTGCAGATCAAGACAAGCTGGTGACAGTGAAAATGGCAAATTTCTTCCATTAAATAAGGGCCAGACGAACATTTTTTAAAAGACTCTAATTGTGTTTTAGGATATTTTTATCTGCTTGGTATTGTTCTTATGATTTTTATATCTGCACAATAATCGCAACCACTGGTGTTATTAATTTTATTTGTAAGTCACCTTTCCGTAGTTAAAACCATGCCCAAGGCAGCCAACACATACAAATTACATAATTGCAAACATAACAAAAGTGGTCAAAAACAACAAATAAGACATCAAAAAGTACACAACCGAGTTAAATAATTTTTGCATAAATCCTGACATCTAAAATAAAGATAGAAATAATAAATATCAAATATGGCAACAACCCTCTACCACAACAGAAACCCACAAACAATACCCCAGCCCAATATTCAGTTCAGTAGCTAGAGTCAGTCAGGGTTCTGCCTAAAAGAAAGAGAATGAAACACATTTGGACACAGCTTCCCAAATCCCCCCCAAAAAAGCACCAAAAAAATTGAGAGAGTGAGAAATAAAGCATAAGATTATAGCTGCGAGCAATTATATGAGAAACATCTGAGCCAGTTATTAAAACATCTTGAGTCTTCTGAGCAACAAGAAATAATAATAAAAAAATCCAATTAAACCAACACCGCATCGCTCCATTGTCATAGTAACAGTGGCATGAAAGTTCACATCAAAAGACTGTCACGGAGGTGTCAGTCCATAAGCAGCCCAAATCCCAAGGAATTCATTCAGAAGTTCTAAAGAAGCTAATGAAAGAAACCTGCAGGGCATACATTTAATGGTTCCGTTGTTCTGAGATTAAGAGAAAGCAAAGCACCAGAGCTTTTAGTGGTATAAAGGGAGAATTAATTATAAGGAATGGCAGCTGCATGAAGCTGAAAGGTAGGCATGGACTGGCAGGGAACACCTCAGTTGGGGTGAAGAAATTGAGAACTTCGTGTGGTATAGATTGGCTTTTCCTGGTTTCTCCTAGAGATCCCCCTTTACTTAAGATCAGAGTGAGGAACTATCTTTTAAGCAGGTGAAGGATGTGAACCACACCATCTAAGAACATAGAGACTTTAGGAGAGCCTTGCTGGATCACTGCCCATATAGTCCAGCATTCTGTTCCCACAATAGCCAACCAAATCCTCATAAGAAGCCCACAAGCAACCCTTGAGTGAAACAGTGCTCTCTCCATTTATGACCCCAAGGAACTGCCATTCAGAGGAGCATTGCCTCCATGAGTGAAGTGGAGGAACAATATAGCCATCATAGCTAGTGGCCTTATCCTCCATGAATTTATTTAATCCTCTTTGGAAACCGTGCAAGTGAGATGGCCCTCACCACTTCTTGTGAGAACAAATTCATAGAATCATAGAATCTTAGAGTTGGAAGAGACTCTGAAGAGCATCTAGTCCAACATCCTGCAATGAAGGAATATGCGGCTGTCCCATAATGGGGATTAAACCTGCAACCTTGGCATTATCAGCACCATGCTAACCAACTGAGCAATCCAGGTGCTTTCACTGAATATCCCACTGTGTTAAGAAAGCACTTTCTAAAATTTCCAACATTCAAAGTATCCTAACATCTGAATTCCAAGCTGCCATTTGGCAGAATGGGGAATTTGCCTCAGGTGGCAGGTGGCCAGGGGGTGGTAAAATTCCCTTCCAACCCTTCCCCCATGTCATCTTCTCAGAAGAAGAAGAAAAACCCAGGTTGCTTCACAAACTCAAAATAAGCAGAAAGAAAGTGGACTATTCTAAGGAGCTGTGGTCAGAATGGAAGAAGAAGAAGAAGAAGAAGAAGAAGAAGAAGAAGAAGAAGAAGAAGAAGAAGAAGAAGAAGAAGAAGAAGAATAGTAGTAGTAGTAGTAGTAGTAGTAGTAGTAGTAGTGGTTTGGACTTGATATCCCACCTTTCACTCCCCTTAAGGAGTCTCAAAGTGGCTAAAAATCTCCTTTCCCTTCCTCCCCCACAACAAACACTCTGTGAGTTGAGTGGGGCTGAGAGACTTCAGAGAAGTGTGACTAGCCCAAGATCACCCAGCAGCTGCATGTGGAGGAGCGGGGACGCGAACCCGGTTCACCAGATTACAAGTCCACTGCTCTTAACCACTACACCATACTGGAAGTGAAATCATCCGGGCAAAATGCTTTTGATCTCTGCTCACGCAGCCATTTCATGATGTTAGCTAACCCTTCCCTAAGGAGTGGAAAAGAAAGACTCAAGCTATCAGACGGAATGCTGATCAAAGAAATACGTGTATACATGTATATTTTTTTCTAGCTGATTTTCCAATGTGGCAACCTGGTCCTTTTAACTGAAATTGCCCATGACTGAGCCTGGAACCTTCTTCCTGCAAAGCCAGTGCTTTGTTCTTGAGCTCACTTTGGCAAACAAAGCTGAGTCTTACGCATGGCCTAAGTCTCTAAGTGTGATGTATGTCCCTTACCCACAAGGCACTGTTGGGCCAGGCATGAATGCAGATCCAAGCTTGACACAAATCAAACAAATGTTTAACTGAATTTCTAACGTGCACACACACACAAAAATCACCTATTCTCCCAAGGAACCGGTGAAATATACATTTTAAAAGCTGATTCTGTGGCCATCTCCAACAGCTGCCTGCAACGCTCTGCCTGGGAAATCCATTTGCCCTCCATCATGGCTCCCAGGACGTATGTCTGGATGTTCCCCACCCCTGATACAACTAATGAGCTTGCAGGACACATTAGAGAATCATAGGTCACTCGCTAGCCAGCATTATGACATGTGTTGGTTCCATATAAATTATGTCACAGGCACATTTTGTAAAATCTTTCATTATTTCTGCGTGGCAGCTCCCATAGCGGTAAGGCAGGACACATCTCCCATTAGTAGCACTCAATATATTTTCTTGTCAGTTAATCTTGAAAGCTGGCCGCAGTTCCTCAAAAGGCTGGAACTTTCATTTCCTTCCAATAAATTCTTTGCACTAACGACATTACTGTCAGAGATGGGCTGGTAATTGAACACTTTCTTACCTGTTTCTACCTTGGCCCGCAAGGTAATGTTTGCTCCGTGCAATACAAAGAGGGCATCTTCACTTAAAGGTACACAGGTAGAAGGTTTGGGAAAGACTCTCTGCCAAAGACAGAGCGCTTCTTTACATTGCGTGTCAAGACTCCGAAGCCACCCCCTTGTTGAGAAATAACACACACAAGGACACGGATATTAGGTTAACGTTATTGGGCAAACTTGGCCACAACTTTATTGATTACAGAATGTGAGCAGTATTGGCTCAGGCATTGAATGGACCCAACTATATCTGACTCCTGCCCAATGCGCAGGAAGTCCGGTAAGGGTAAACCACCAGAAGGGGGAGGCCTGTCGATGCATACTAACTCGAGATCCCCCTGGTGTTCCCATCGGGGTCATGTCATGACCCTAGCCCTGCCCCGGGATTCAGACAATATCAACACCCCCAAATTCCTTTAACAGAATACCCTTAAGCTTGGAGGGGGGGTGATGGCCACACCTCCCCTCCCCCATTATAAGGTCAAACAATGCCTAACCGCAACCCTAACAAAGTTGTGACGATTGCTATGAGGTAGGCGAAAACCTACCTCGTGCCAATTTGCCAAGTGGAAAAAAATCCTACCAGGCCCCTCAATGGTGACCAACTGAGGTCCATAACAAGGCCAGTGCTTAAACCTGCAAAATAGGGATGGAGGGCGGGTGATTGAGGGAGGAAGCGAGCCAAAGAGGAAGCCCTCCTGCTCGTGCCTCCGATTAAATGGCCCCGGCCATGACCCCTGGCCAGCGGATTGGCTGGCCAGGCTCTGACATGGCTGGGATCCCCCGGGCAACAGGGACTCAGTCCCCCACCCCCAGTGGGGAGTGGGTGGCCACGCGGTCCACCACAACTCCTCCCCACTGGAAAGTGGAGAGGATTTGTGAATGCTTAAATTATCCATGATTCCTGCATTGCAGAGAGTTGGACTATATGATCCTTTGAGACCCTTTCAACTACTCTATGATTCTGTTGGAATGCACTACTCTGTAATGTAGTGGTGATCATCAACTTCAATAGGCATAGTGCTAAATCAAGTCTTAAGGGTGTGTTTGAATGCAGCTAATATTGGGGCATGGGGAGGAAGGACTGAAGGATTTCAGAGAAAATTTATGTTGTGTTTTTATGGACAATTGTTTTATGTTTTATATTGTTTTATTTAGGTGCTGGTTTAAAGCCCTATACGGCCTAGGACCCTCATACCTATGGGACCGCCTCTCCTGGTATATCCCATGGAGGACCTTACGGTCTTCAAACAAGAACATCTTGGAGGTCCTGGGATACAGGAAGGTTAGGCCGGCCTCAACCAGAGCCAGGGCTTTTTCGGCTGTGGCCCCAATCTGGTGGAACACTCTGTAACAAGAGACTAGGGCCCTGCGGGACTTGACATCTTTCCGCAGAGTCTGCAAGACAGAGCTGTTCCACCAGGCCTTTGGCCAAGGCACAGTCTGACCCCCTCCTTTGGTAATCCTCACAGAACTCTAGCCCAATGGTTGCCATTAATTTGATTTTGAATTGATTTTAGAATGAATTGATTTTAGAATGCTGTGTTACTTTTATTGTTGTTAGCCGCTCTGAGCCCGGCTTCGGCTGTGGAGGGCAGGATATAAATAAAATTTTATTATTATTACTTTGCTTCAGGATGCGAACAGAAATTGTGTGGCAGCAGCAGGAGGCCTCATTAGCTAAAGTGGTATCTCAGGTTAAGAACAGATTCAGGTTAAGAACAGACCTCCAGAACGAATTAAGTTCTTAACCCGAAGTACCACTGTACCGTATTTTTTTGTGTATAAGACTTGGTCCCCCCCCAAAAAAAAAATAATCTCAAAAATTAAGGGGCATCTTATACACGGATAGTGTCTTCCTCCATTTTCTTAAATCAGAGTCCCCCAAAATAGGGGCCATTTTATACATGGGGGCATCTTATAGACAGAAAATATGGTAAATGTCCCCATCTTCTCTTCAAAATTCAAACTGGTTCAGTGCTTGGGAAGAAGAAAAAAAGCCTTTTCTTTTTTTTAAATTCACTTAATCATGGGATACTTTCAAGCTACAATATCATTAAACCCAAGATGGTCTGGGCCATCTCCAAATGTTGTCAGTGTCGAGAGGCAGCAATTGTCATAATTGGACAGATAATTAGCCAAATTATCTGCAGTGATGCTTCTTGGCATCCACAAGTATTTGCTGAGAGGCTGAAAAAGAACTTGAGCTATGTATAAAGCTGACATCGGAATGCCACCAGTTGACTCCAGATTAGGTCCTTGCCATGCAGTACATTTGGGGCAAAGAGAAACACCCCCCCCCCCATTATTGTCTCTCATTTCCAAGTGAAAGAAGGTGACCATTTTGGTAGGGCTTTTGGTAGGCAGTGGGGACAGTGCTTCTGTATATGACTGGTGGGCAATACCACCACCCCTGACAAACAAATTCCCCTCAATGGCTTGCCTTCTCCATCCCACCCCACCCGTGTCCCCCTAGGAAAATATAGTATCCTTCTTAGAAGGATTATGGGGGGGAAACCAATCGACACTAGCCAGTGGCTTCAAGAAGTCCGCTGATATTTTACTTTAGATCTCAAGAGTCTGCTAGAGCATTTCCCTTACGACAGTCAGTTCCTGAAAGTCTGTTGGAATAAGAAGTTCCCCCTTCCTGATTAAATAATTCACTAGTTTCTTTTTCTACTAAGATCAGTTAGTTGCAGATGGCCTGCCTGCTAGTAGAGAAATACTTTTGAATTTTGTTCCTTTGTATATCCTTTTATGGGGGGAGGCGGGTGGCGCTGTGGGTTAAACCACAGAGTCTAGGGCTTGCCGATCAGAAGGTCAGCGGTTCGAATCCCCATGACGGGGTGAGCTCCCGTTGCTCGGTCCCTGCTCCTGCCAAACCAGCAGTTCGAAAGCACAAAGTGCAGGTAGATAAATAGGTACCACTCCAGTGGAAAGGTAAACGGCATCTCCGTGCACTGCTCTGGTTCGCCAAAAGCGGCTTAGTCATGCTGGCCACATGACCCGGAAGATGTACGCTGGCTCCCTCAACCAATAAAGTGAGATGAGCACTGCAACCCCAGAGTCATCCGCGACTGGACCCAATGGTCAGGGGTCCCATTACCTTTACTTATATATCATATATGAATATGATAGCCATGTTCAAATATATAAAAGGATGTCACATAGAGGAGGGAGAAAAGTTGTTTTCTGCTGCTCCAGAGAAGCGGACACGGAGCAATGGATCCAAACTACAAGAAAGAAGGTTCCACCTAAACATTAGGAAGAACTTCCTGACAGTAAGAGCTGTTCGACAGTGGAATTTGCTGCCAAGGAGTGTGGTGGAGTCTCCTCCTTTGGAGGTCTTTAAGCAGAGGCTTGACAATCATATGTCAGGAGTGCTATGATCGTGTTTCCTGCTTGGCAGGGGGTTGGACTCGATGGCCCTTGTGGTCTCTTCCAACTCTATGATTCTATGATTCTATGATATCCTTTTATCTACTGGTTTATGCAAGTCAGCAGCCACAACAAGCCAGTCCACAGCCTCATTGCACCCCTGAGGTAATACCCACCCCCAAGGGACGAGTCCCATTGGTGTCGCCCCTTTGGGGCAGCCCCACCCCCAAAGCAGGCTGGCTTTATAGAGCTGCCCCAAAGCAGCCGGTACACACCTAACTGGAGCAACAGGAGTTATCAATGCTGCCTGCCTGTCCAGGGTCCTAGTTCTTGCACTGCTCTCCAGTAGCTCCAGGCAGTTCCTGGTCTGCTGCTCCAGGCAGATGGAGGAAGATGGAAGTCCCCAGGCAGCAGCTGCAGGTCTGTGTCTTCAGGCAATCAAAGCAGCATCACCTAATCATCATCAGGGCTCACGAGGAAGGAGTCTGGCTTGGTGGTAGAACAGCTGCTGTGCTGGTCCCGTGGGTTACCCGAGAGGCGCGGTCCAAGTCCGGTCTGTGGTCAAGGTGCAACATGGAGGCAGTCCGTAGTAGCTGGGTGCAGGGCAGGGAGTTGGGTGTAGTCAGGAGCGGGCTTACAAGCAGGGAGCCAGGGCGGGCCAGGAGCTATAGCAGAAAAGCAGGACAGGGTTCAGACAGGAACTAACAATCAACAATGTTGCTCCCACAACCTGGGACTGGGGCTGGCCGGCTTTTATTTGCCCTGAGGCATAGGGCGGCCCCAATCCTCTGGTGACTCACCTCTCCTGGCCTGGAGGTGAGCACTCCTCCTGCGGGAACTTAGTTCCCTCCACCTCTCTGCCCTGAGCCTCTGCAGCTCAGGAGAGGCTGGAGGGTTACTGGACCCAGAGGCAACCTCAGCTTCCTCTGACGGGGATGAGAGAGGCACACCTGCAGGCAACGGGTCCTCCATCACCTCAGGAGCCAGAGCAGACTCAGCTGAGGTCTGCACCTGAGGATCCAGCACAGGTGAGGACCCTTCAGGCTCATGCCCCAGCCCCGGCTCAGCTGGTTCTGGAGGCGGGGACTCCTGTGCAGGCTGGGATCCCTCAGGTTCAGCATCTGAGTCTGAATCCCAGGCCATCACAGCTGCCTTCGTACAGAAGGTCACAGGTTCGATCCCCAGCATCTGCAGGTAGGACTGGGAGAGATTTCCACCTGAAATGCTGCAGAGCTGATGCCTGCCAGTGTAGGTGGGACTGAGCCAGATGGACCAATGCTCTGACTTGGTAGAAGGCAGCTTCCTATGGTCCTAAAAATATAGGGGTGCAGTCAACTAAATAGATGTACTATTTATTCTGCGAACTGCCCTAAGATCTTATGATGAAGGGCAATATATAAACCAATTAAATCAAATAAATAAATACTACTGGGAGCCAGCACAATGAACCATACTAAGGCAATTGGGAGGGTTCCCCCTCTCCTTGCTCTGCTCCCCCCATCAGCTTATGGGGAGGGGGTCAGGAGATTTTGATTGTCCCTATATATTGCAAATGATCGGATTTTGCATTCTCGCTTGGATGAGATTCTCCAGACCCAAGATGCACAACTGACTGGCTATAAATCTTCATCCATCAATGAAATGCTGATGAGCAAAGGAGAATTTGCAATCTGAATACAACTGAATGAGCAGTACACCCAAAGATATAATTGTGCATAGCCCCTAAGCTATGAATAAAGCATTCCTTCTACATTACGGATACAGTTTCTAGGCTGGTAAGGTTAAACTAGATATAATTCCTCAGCATTTGGAGTCAGAAGTAAAAACTGTGACAGCACCTTTAATAAGGTGCAATATATAGTGCAAATATTGGTGAATGATCCCAAATTTTGCAGCAAACTTTGGAAAGATGATCCCATCTCCTTTGGACTCTTTCTGCCTCATTAGGTAGGGTTTTTTGGTTTTTTTTACACTCAAGCTCTGCAGCTCTGACATGATAAATTGCTACCTTTGGTCTCAGCATGGATAATTTTTCCCCTCTTAGCTACTCACACAGCTTCCGTTCTCACACACAGGGGGAATTCAAAGCTTGGGACTAGCTTAAAAAAACCTAGATGAATAAAAACAAAGGGCAAGGGAAGGTGTTCTTGGCTCAGCAAGTGTCCATAGTGGAAGGCAGCTGATAAACTCTTCATTCTGAGGGTTCACACTGTGAAAAGGCAACTGGTTATCATGTTCTGGAGAGTTTACACCAGCTAGGACTCACACACAACTCCCCTGTGTCAATAGATGAAGCTTTCTCATTAAAATAACACACAAAACTGCTTTGTACATGGTAATCAAACCTTCCTTCTGCACACAGACAAGGCTGTCTGAACTGCAGCCTACAGAGTTCCTTCTCATCTTTGTGGTGATGAAGGTCTTAAATACTGTAGATCTCAGTGGTGAAGGAAGAGAAAGTCACTCCGTCTACATTTAAAGAGGATTGACCTAATTCGCCAGTCATGGATTTATATGTGGATCAGAACATAGTAGATATCAATTGGATTGTGCTCTTCGCTTAATTTTACAATGAAGTGTTGGTTCCCCAAAAGTGATGAATGAATTTACCATCCACTTTGTGCCAGGTGTGCCCAGCAATGGGAGCTCTGGGAGCCTGAGCACCCACAAATAAATTCTTGTGGGTGCTCAGCACCCCACACTACAGAGCTCCCAAACAACTTCTGAGGTCTCACAAGGTCTCAGAACCTGACTTCCAGCACCACCAGAAGTCAGGTTCCATGACCAGGGGGCAGGTGTGGCATCATGACATCACATTACAACAAGATGTCATGATGTCACAAATGCTGGGCACCTATAACCTGGGGCCCAAGTTGGCTCCCTTGCTTTGTGCTGCATTCCCAAGCAACACAACTCTGAGAAGACCCAGTCTACTCTGGTTCACTGGAACATCTGCTACTCTCAGAAGATCCATGGACACCTCTTAACAGTTTCACATCCTCTTGAATTCTTTCTTCATAGCTCTTTCCAACTTTTCCTTATGGTACTTGTTCACTCTTGGTCTCATGTCAGTATTTAGCTTTTGACGTATGGAAGTGATGTATGGAAGTGAGAGCTGGACCATAAAGAAGGCTGATCACCGAGGAATCAATGCTTTTGAATTATGGTGCTGGAGGAGACTCTTGAGAGTCCCATGGACTGCAAGAAGATCAAACCTATCCATTCTGAAGGAAATCAGCCCTGAGTGCTCACTGGAAGGACAGATCCTGAAGCTGAGGCTCCAATACTGTGGCCACCTCATGAGAAGAGAAGACTCTGTGGAAAAGACCCTGATGTTGGGAAAGATGGAGGGCACAAGGAGAAGGGGATGACGGAGGACGAGATGGTTGGACAGTGTTCTCGAAGCTACCAGCATGAGTTTGACCAAACTACGGGAGGCAGTGGAAGACAGGAGTGCCTGGCGTGCTCTGGTCCATGGGGTTACAAAGAGTCGAACACGACTAAACGACTAAACAACAACAATGACGATGGAACACACTTTCACAGGAGCCAGTGATGGCCACCAACCTGAATGACTTTAAAAGAGCATTCATGGAAGAGGGCTATCAGTGGCTACTAGCCATGTTGGCTATGCTTTGCCTCCACAGTCAGAGGCAGCAAGGCTACCCATTGCTGGAAACCACAGGAGGGGAGAGTGCATTTGTGCCCCAATCCTTCTGGCTGGTTTGCCATAGGCAACTGGAGTCTGATGGCATCTGGATAGCCCCATCCCTGCTGTCTGGCTTCAATATTGCCGCATTTTGCTCTGAGATTAGGCCGCCTGCTTCAAGAGACAGGAGAAATTGGCCACGGAATTACAGCAGAGTGTTTTTGGGTCTGAGAGCTGCATTAAGTCAAATTTCCTGCTATTTGACAATCTCAATTAAAAAAACCTGCAGTGGGATAAGAAGTGACAGCCATGTCCGGCAAGACAAATGTTTCCGGCTTTCTCTGGCTAACTGCTGATATAAACTTGGTGGTTTTAAAAGGAAAGATTTTATAGAGATACAGCTGCTGCTTTTATCGAAGGTGTCAGCACTCTGCTAGTGATAACGTCTCACTGAGTGAACAGCCATCCCTTCCCTGCCCCCTTTGCTAAAGCCCATAATAGATATTGTTAGCACGCAGATAAATCTCTGTTTATGTTAGGCTTGGCTACAAAGAAGAATTAGGTGGTGTTTTTCTAAAACACACAGGGCTGCATTTGTTACAGCCATGAACCCAGATTGCTTCAGGTTCGGGGAGGTGTTTTAGTGCACCGTAAAGGCAAAATGGAAAAACATTGACTTAGGCGGAAAGAAGGTGGGAGGCTGGGAGGTTGCAGAGATGGGCTGGAGGAAATCTGGGTGCTGTGGACTCTGTGGGTGGTGGGCTGGATGAATTTCAAAACTGAATGGAACAGAACACTGGTCCCAACAGAGAGTGTCATGATTTGGTTTGTGCTTAGACATCTTTTCTTTCAGCAGATCCAAAATATACATTTAAAGCACACCCACCTTGAAATTTTTGGAGGAAAACTGGAATGAATAAAAGCGTCAATAAAGGTAAAGGGAACCCTGACCATTAGGTCCAGTCGTGGCCGACTCTGGGGTTGGGGCGCTCATCTCGCTTTATTGGCTGAGGGAGCCGGCGTACAGCTTCTGGGTCATGTGGCCAGCATGACTAAGCTGCTTCTGGCGCACCAGAGCAGCGCACAGAAATGCCGTTTACCTTCCCACCTGAGCAGTACCTATTTATCTACTTGCACTTTGATGGGGACCGAGCAACGAGAGCTCACCCCATCACTAGGCTCTGTGGTTTAACCCACCCCATCACTAGGCTCTGTGGTTTAACCCACAGTGCCACCCACATCCCTTGTGTGTAGTAGGTTTTATCATTAACTGGGCAGGGCAGTAGGGGGGAACCAACATGAAAAACAAATATTAAAGAATCTGGGAGGCAGCCAGGATATGCAGGTCTGCAAACATTAGACTTTACATGTAAGCTCTTGGGAATTCTAAAGCGTGTCTGCCTGCTGTGTCAGGCTTGCTTGGGTGGGGTTTGCAGGGAGGCGCAATCCATGTGCCCAGCCTACATATTGGCCGTGCACACTGAGTAATCTTAATACTTGTAGTAGCATTTGCCAAAGTGTTTCAAAATTCTTATCGGTGTGACAAAGTGGAATTTTTGCAAAATAGCAAAACAAACAAAATAGCAAAACAAACAAAACAAGCAGCTCCAAGATGAGCAGATTTAACTGTGGCTCAAGATTTATTGGACTGGAGCAGGCCAGAACTTTATCGCTCCCCACCTGCCAGCCAACTTTGACTGGTGGATGAGGCCACCCACTGATCAATAATCATGCAGTATGCAAAAACAACACCCATTTTTTTGTTACATGAGTGGTGCGGTCCTGATCCACGGAAACCAAAGGAAACGTACAATGCAAAACTCCTGCAATATTTCAGGTTTCCATGGTTGCAATCCGCTGCCCCCCCCCCAAAAAAAACCCAACAACAACATGGAAATGAGTACTAGATTTCCAATAGATGATCTTACATTGTTTGCAGAGCATGTCAAAAATTGAATTTAACAGGTAAGAAACTGTCAGGAAGGTGGAACAAAGTAGGAATTATGTAGGTTTGCCTTTAAACGCAAACTGAATTGAAATCCTTCCCCATCCCTATCTGGAAGAGATCCTGATATCCTATGTACAAAATATTATATGACTTCCTCCTGATGAATTTCCACTAAAACTTATTGTGGAGAACAAGGTGTAGCTAAGTTGAGTAATACAGTAATACCACTTTCCCCAAGTAATTATTTCTTTTGAATGTTAGTGTGTGCTTAGCTGTGTGGCCTCTAGCTTTTTATAGCACACAAGCTCAGCCACCAAAGGAATGGAATCTCTGACCCTTTAGTGACATCTGTTGTCTTGATACTTGTTGTGTCAGCTTTCAGCTGTAGACAACCAAATCTAGGTTGTCTCAGGGATGTGACCTTATCACGGCAGACAGATGGTGAAAGCACTTTCAAGCCACATTAAACCCTTTTCCTCCAGCAGGTTTTTCCTCTCTCTTTCTCCTTTTTTTTTTTGTCCTGAAGGTATTTATCTTTGACACCATATTTCAGTTCTACAGATGAAGAAGACCACTTGCCTGCAGTAGTCCAAGAACTCTGAACTCTTCTCTAATCACTTTCCAAGGCATGCCAACTGCAGCCTCCCAGTATGTGAACAAAAAGACTCCCTTCATTTTTTAAAAAAAAATGCTCTACATACATTTTTAAAAGCAAATCTCTCTCTCTCTTTGTGTGTGTTAACTTGCAAAAAGCATATATAGTTTCTCTAAAGTTGGGTAGAACCACTAGTTCTTCATTGCCCCATATTTTTCATTCCAATGTATTCTAAAATTCAATGTATTTATTCATTTATTGCGTTCATAGCCCACTTTTTCCTCCACAGAGCTCAATGTGGTTTAGATGGTTCTCCTCCTCATTTAATCCCCACTACAACCTTGTGAAGTAAATTAAGCTAAGAGACAGAGACCAGCCTAAGGTGTGTTTCATGGCCAAGTGGGGAATCAAGCCCTGCTCTCCCAGGTTCTAGTCTATGGGTAGGCAAACTAAGGCCCGAGGGCCGGATCCGGCCCAATTGCCTTCTAAATCCAGCCTGTGGACAGTCCAGGAATCAGCATGTTTTTACATGAGTAGAATGTGTGCTTTTATTTAAAATGCATCTCTGGGCTATTTGTGGGGCATAGGAATTCATTCATCCCCCCACAAAAAAATATAGTCCCCCACAAGGTCTGAGGGACAGTGGACCGCCCCCCTCCTGAAAAAGTTTGCTGGCCCCTGTGAATTTAGTCCAACACACTAATCACTATAAGACACTGCCTCTCTCTTTCAAACTGAACAAACTCAGATTCCATTGCTGAATTTGCTCCCCAACTGGCAAGTTGCTGTTGTCTCCAGAGCCCCACAAAGTGTAGGAAATCTCTTTAAGCAGTGGGACCTGTTGTTTTCCAAAGCAGACTTCCAGAAGTCTCTGATTGATCATGTGGATCTTTAGCCACTGGAAGAATTGCCATTCTGCTGCCAAATTGTCTCTATGGCAAGAGTGTCTCTATGGCCTCTCTGATTTTGTCTGCCTCCATCACTGATAATTTCTGTGTGGAAATGTCACTGATGCTGATGTAAACCAGCAAAAATAACTTCTATAGAAAGGAAGTGTAAAACCCTTCCTGCTATTTCAGCAGAAGTTTCCACCTCCCTGTACATTGGACTGGGACACAGAACAACAGCAGGTGAGGTGAGCTTGGTTTGCGTAATGAGGATCTGAAATCCTTTTGGTTCATCACTCGTTCTTTATATCTGTATCAGCTTGCTCCTTCAGCCTCTTTCTTTCTTTTGGCAATCTGACAATGATATTCTCAAACCAGCTGCCGGTTTGGAATTGCCACACCCTTCAACATCAACAATTGTTGGATCAATTGCACAACATTTTCCCCATTCATAAGCCTCTCCCTGAGGCTTCAGTGCAGCACACTCTTAAAGGTAAAGGTAAAGGTACCCCTGCCTGTACGGGCCAGTCTTGACAGATTCTAGGGCTGTGCACCCATCTCACTTAAGAGGCCGGGGGCCAGCGCTGTCCGGAGACACTTCCGGGTCACGTGGCCAGCATGACAAAGCTGCATCTGGCGAGCCAGCGCAGCACACGGAAACGCCGTTTACCTTCCCGCCAGTAAGCGGTCCCTATTTATCTACTTGCACCCGAGGGTGCTTTCGAACTGCTAGGTTGGCAGGCGCTGGGACCGAGCAACGGGAGCGCACCCCGCCGCAGGGATTCGAACCGCCGATCTTTCGATCGGCAAGCCCTAGGTGCTGAGGCCACAGCGCCACCCGCGCCACCCACAGCGCCACCCGCATCCCCGCAGCACACTCTTACTTGGGAGTAAACCCCATGGAGCTCATTGAGACTTACTTCCATTGCATGAATTGCACCACAGTTCTGAACCACATTTGGTACACAGTGTTATCCCCTTTCAATTTCTCATCAGTTTGTTCATTCAATGTCTCCACTTTCTGGAAGATTTGACAGTAATATCTCAGACTGCTGCTACCTGTCTAAGGAGCTAACCTTTTGTTTTTGTTTTTGCGAAACAGATCTGATCATTGTTGTACATCACACAACCATGATTGTTTCAAATTTGGCTTAATTATGCACCAGTCATCCCCTTCACCCAGTGATAATATTCTGATAAGCCCCATAAATGTTGAAGACACCCAACTGAAATGATAAATATGCTGGTTTTGCCCTAGAAGCTGGAAATTGTAGATTATTTGTGGCATCTGTATTGTATACATATTAGGATGGACACAGTAATGGAAGATGGATTCTTGGGCCAGATGCAAAAAGGCTTCTTAAACATCTTGGTGGACATAAGGATCAGTCACATTTATGCCCTAACCCTGAATGACCCACCTTCCATTCATGGTTTATTCCTCTGCCCATCTCTCATGCTCATTCCCTTTCTGTGCAAGTCTGGGGATTTGGAGCAGCAGATATTAGCTAGGAGTTTTTTGACAGACACCAGCATGATGGACTGCAAAGCAGCGTGACTGGTGGAGGAAGTGCAATGCTGCTGAACCACAACTGAGAAGTGGGATGGGTGGGTGGAGAGGGGGAAAGGAGCCAGCGAGTCAACTGGAGGGAGGAAATGTGTGTCTGCCTGGAATCCCTAATGAAGCCTGCTCTTTTCAACACAGTGCCAGGAAGTTGAAGTTGAGCAAAAGCAATATATTCTAGCACTGTATAGGTCAGTGGTGTAACTGCTCCAAAACAGCTGGCTAAGGGGATGTTTATGCATATATCTGCTCCTCGCAAAAAAATATCTACCTTTCAAAACTCCGCTTCTGTGCTTCACTGCTAGACAGGACTTTGGAAAGGGCACAGGACAGAATGAGCTATTGCACTCATGATCTGCTTGTGTGCTTGCTAGAGTCATCTAATTGGCCACTGTGAGAAAAAGGATGCTAGACTAGATGCACTCTTTTATATTCTTATGACTACTAATGGCTATTCCCCATGATAGCTGAATTTGTATGGCAGTATGCCATTCAGTAAAACCATGAAATCTGAACATGAGGTGCTGGCGATAAACCTGCTTGGGTTTTGCAATCAGCCAGTGAGATCCTGATTTCTGGCCCATTGATAAGAGGAATTACTGTAGGTTGAATGGAATGAGGGAAAGGACCTTTGTGAGGTTTCACCACACTTTGGAACTATCTCTCTCCCCTGGGAAATAAGAGCGGTTGATGATGCAGGGTTTGGGAGGACTCAGCAGCCTCATTGTGAAGCTGTCGTTCCAGGGCTGCATCCTTCTTGCTGTTGGTTTTCATCTGTACATAGTGATTCCCACCCTCTGCAGACATGTCACATCTTGCGTCACAAGCTGAGGGGGTGAAAATTACGTAATGGTGCCCCCCAGGTTAATGGGTGGGCCTTTCCTCCACCATCTCACCTAATGGCTAGGTAAAAGAAAACAGCCAGAGTTGTGTGAGAGAAAGTTGGAAGAAGGCTAGAAGACATGCTTCACCTGTGCTGTGTGGGATTCAAAGCTGTAACTAATGGAGAAACAAGATCTGCTGAGATATTAAAGCTGTATCCCTCTCCGTGTAGTAACTATGTGTAAATAAAACCATACATCCTACAGACACCACAATTTCCACCGACTTTCATTCCAAGGAAACCAAGCCTGGAAAATCTGGATTCTCTCACTACTTCAATATTGGGATGGCTCCTTATATTCCTTGTGTTCGCTTTATTGACTGCTCTCCTGCTGACTTGTCATGTACTATTACTCGACTTCAAGGGGGTACAATGTGGTTTAAACTGCATTGTATTTTGTTATTATCAGTCATTGCCACTGCCCTGTGCTGTGATAGTGAATCCTCTCAGTTAATTGCATTTGGTATGATGAAGTATTTTCTTTTGTCTGCTAGTGATTGCCTATTTTCTTTGAGCTCAGTGACTTCACATCTCTTTATCTTTGAGCAAGAAGTGAAGGAACATGGCAAATTATTCCTAGGGAAATCTCTCACGAAGAAGGTCCTTTGCAAAGGATCTGATCCAAGCCTTAAAATCATGACCTCCCACAGCTGTCTCAATCAGATTCCAAGCTGACATCCATAGAGGGTTGACTTCAGGGGACTTTCCATGCCTGTTTTGTGACCCCCAATAAGCTGTCCTAACAGACCACTTCCCAAGAGGGGAAATGACAGAGGCATTTCATTTTGCTTTGGCCAAAAGCTGAGACATTTTGCTCTCAAATATAGCGCAGCTTCACCAGCCACTACACTTGTTAAACTGGTGTCTTGCTACCAGCAGACACCCCCAGCTAGAGGTGACACTAATATATTAATCAACGTAAATTATTGCCTGCATTCCTGCTTGCTGTGAAAAAAGGCACATTATTTCAAATTACAGTGATCCAAATCATGGCAATAAATGCAATAAAAAAATATGAATGTAATTATTTAAAGTGTTTGTTTCGAAATTCAGCTTTATCTACAAAGGATGTGACACAAATTACAATGCCCTGAGTTACACTAAGAAAAGCTCTTGACTCCTTTGTCAGAGAAGACCAATAAACTGAACTCCAGACAAAGCACACCAGCCCTCAGGAAGGCTAATCAGAATTATGTTGGATGTCCCTAACAAGCAATATCCTTGTAGTATTGTTGGCCAGGGGGGCAGGGGATTCACTTCTGGGGGAATATTTTTTTGTTTGTTGAATTTGTAGGCCACCTTGTTCTTAAAAGGGCTCAGGGCATACATAGTTATTCCCCTCTTCATTTAATCCCCACAACAACCATGTGAGGTTAGGTTGTGAGCCAGTGATTGGCCTAAGGTCACCCAAGGGGCTTGATTGGCTGAGTGGGGATTCGAACCTTGGTCTCCCAGATCCTAGTCCAACACTCCAACCCAACCTTTCTCAACCTTGGGCTTCGAGATGACATTGTATTACCATATCCCGCCATCCCTGACTGCTGCTCCTGCTGGCTACAGATGATGGGAGTTGTAATCCAACAACATCTGGAAACCCAAGGCTGAGAAAGGCTGCTCTAACCACTACACTACAGTGGTTCTCAGTAGTGGACAAGGCCAGGAGGAAAGAAAGTGTGCCGGGCTAGTTACTAGACCCATAGGAACATAGAAAGCTGCCTTATACTGAGTCGGACCATTGATTCCATCTAGCTCAGTATTGTCAAAGTAGAGTAGGGCAGGCTAACTGGCAGGGGCTTTCTAGCATTCCAGACAGGGGAATTCTCAGTCCTACCTGGAGACACCAGGGATTGGACCTGGGACCTTCTGCTTCAACAGAGATACATACTACTGAGCTATGGCCCTTCCTCATAGGCTCGTATCTACACCCCCCCCCCATCCTCTACAAAGGCAAACAAGAAGGATTCTCACACTCTGAGGTCACATTCTAACCAGGCAAAGTTACAGGTAGGTAGCAGTGTTGGTCTGCTGTAGTCGAAACAAAATAAAATAATTCCTTCCAGTAGCACCTTAGAGACCAACTAAAGAAGGTTGATCGCCGAAGAATTGATGCTTTTGAATTATGGTGCTGGAGGAGACTCTTGAGAGTCCCATGGACTGCAAGAAGATCAAACCGATCCATTCTGAAGGAAATCAGCCCTGAGTTCTCACTGGAAGGACGGATCCTGAGGCTGAGGCTCCAATACTTTGGCCACGTCATGAGAAAAGAAGACTCCCTGGAAAAGACCCTGATGTTGGGAAAGATGGAGGGCACAGGGAGAAGGGGACGACAAAGGACAAGATGGTTGGGCAGTGTTCTCAAAGCTACCAACATGAGTTTGACCAAGCTGTGGGAGGCAGTGGAAGACAGGACATGGGGTCATGAAGAGTCGGACACAACTAAATGACTAAACAACAAGCATAGAAATAAAAATATGATGATATCTCTCTGAAGTCTGGAAGGTTACCCTACGACACATGCACAGAGGGAAAATGGAACCAGCAACAGGATTCCTCCAAATAAAAAAATTCCTTCCTGTAGCACCTTAGAGACCAACTAAGTATGTTATTGGTATTGGTATTGGTAAAGTGCAAAGCAGAAGCAGTGAGGGATGTGGGCCTAGAGAGAGGAGGTGTAGCTGGACAGAGTCCCAGACATCAGGCAAAGAAGCTTGGAAGGCCAGATTTGGCTCATTGGACTGATTTTTCCAACACCTTCCCTGCAAAGCTGGAGGATACCCAACCTGAAATAATGTTTATCTTATGGGAATAAAGGGTCCCAGTAAAGGTAGGAGGTGAAGCATCCTTAGAAGCCAAGTCTCAATGAGGAAATAATTGGGAAATGCCAAGTAAGAGAACTGGATGGCATTCCCGTTTATCCTCATCAAGTTCTGTCCCACAAAATCCCTCAGCTTTATAGCTGAAGTGATGGAAACATGTTCCTTCCACTTTGGAGGTCACTCCTTTTGATATTTGGAAGTCAGGGACACATAAAATTCTAGAGCTATGCTTTGTCCAGCTTCCTTTTTGCTTGCAATTTTACTCTGTTGGAAGATTGGAATACTTTTTATTCCTTCTGTGCTTTGTTCTGGGACCAGTTACATGGCTCTGAACAGATGCCCACTGTTTCTTTCTAAAAATCCAAACAGATGACATAGTCCATTCTTTTCTAGCTGGGTCAGGCTCACTTGGCAGCTAGAAGGAAGAGAGGAGAATTCAGAGCCTCTTCTACCTAGCACATGTCATTTGACCCTATCCCATACAGCCATTCAGGGAGCCCCGGCCATTTGCTTTGGGAAATATGACATTTGGCCGTGGGCTTAATGGTGCCGTTTCCCTAAAACTGACAGGTGCATGAAAAATTCACGAGTTCCTCAGTGGAATTTTGCAGGGAAATGCTTGTAGTTCTCCAGCCCTTTTGGCTTGCTTGCATCAGTAAAGGAAGCATGAAATGATTAAATTGCAACACGTTTATCTCAACACAGGAGGAGGTTAGCAACTACACACACACACAAACACACACACACACACCAGAAAAGCCCCCAACAACCATCAAATGTTTCCTAATGTCTTTTACTAGATATATGTGATGGCCTTGGATTTGGATTCATATTCGGATGATGAACCTGAGGGATCCCAGCCTGCGCAGGAGTCCCCACCTCCAGAACCAGCTGAGGCAGGGCTGGGGCATGAGCCTGAAGGGTCCTCACCTGTGCTGGATCCTCAGGTGCAGGCACCAGCTGAGTCTGCTCTAGCTCCGGAGGTGATGGAGGACCCATTGCCGGCATGTGCTCCACTCTCAGCCCCATCAGAGGAAACTAAGGTTGCCTCTGGGTCCAGTAACCCTCCAGCCTCTCCTGGGCTGCAGAGGCTCAGGGCAGAGAGGCAGAGGGAACTAAGTTCCCGCAGGAGGAGTGCTCCCCTCCAGGCCAGGAGAGGCGAGTCACCTGAGGATTGGGGCCGCCCTATGTCTTGGGGCAGATAAAAGCCAGCCAGCCCCAGTCCCAAGTTGCGGAAGCAATATTGTTGATTGCCAGTTCCTGCCTAAATCCTGCCCTGTACCCAGCTCCAGCTTTTACAGGCTGCCTCCATGTTGCTCCTTCGACCTCGGACTGGACTTGGACCTCCCCTCTCGATTTACCCACGGGACCAGCACAATATATTTGCTCTAGTGAAAGAACAGTGAGTCATGGCTGTTATGCGACGGGAACCCTATTCATGATTTCTTATTCTGTCTTGTGGGCTCCCATGTTCAACAATGCAGAAAGAATCTGGGGGCTGCTCATGCTAGCATGGGCAATGGTCAGGGTCATGAGAGTTGTGGTCCAACAAGTTCTGGAAGGCACCAATTGGATGCCATGATGTATAGGATTGCAGTGAAAATATTGCCGGCATTTTGCTGCCTGCCCTCTTCACTTTGCAGTGGACCATTCTTCCTGCCCCACCACTGCTCTCCAGCCTCAAACTTATGAAAAGAAATAGCCCAGTATTAGTTCCAAATGCATTCACTCTTCAATACAGATTTACAATGTTTACTTTGAAATTTACTGCGGTAGATTGCTTTTCGGAAAACTACAAAATATACCAAACACTTAATCCTGCAAGGAAGAAATGATGAGTGTCTGTTTGATATTTGTGGAGCTTTGAGATTTATGAATAAACATTTCCTACCTAATAAGAAATGACTGCACTGCCTTTTTTTCTTGATAGGCATCACAAAGATCTGGTTGGCTACTATGAGAACAGGATGCTAGAATAGATGGGTCGTTGGCCTGATCCAGCAAATCTCTTTTTATGTTCTTATGATCAAAGCCTTTCCCCACACCCCATTAAATTTACCCACCTCCCCAATTCGGCGTAGAGGGTTGATGCACTGTAGAAAGCTACTCCTTCCTGGGCTGGGACCTCAGCACACAATGGATGCACATGAGTATTTCTATCATATTGTATGGTTGCCCAAACAGCAAGACCAATCCTTCCAAATGCATCCTTAGAACAGAGCTAAACCTAGTTCTGCTGATCTTCAATTCCATCCTCCCTTTCTTCTGTTCCCCAGTTCCTTATTTGCCCTCTAGCTATGCTCCCAGCATGCAGTTCACCTACCATGGTACCATAATCCATACCTACATCTCCATCACAACCGACACTTGAAACGGCACACTTTAAAATGTGTAGAAATGCACTTCTTCATAGGACCAACCCTACCGTAAGTCAGAGTAAGGTGTTGGTAGAAGTTGTGGGTGCAGAAAATGATGGTGAGCTGTTAGGTGACAGAACTATGTGTGCCCCATTGCCAGGCTTGGGCCACTTAATCTTCTCTGCTGCTCTCTGGGTGTGATGGGGACTTCTGTTCATCACCAGTGCTCAAGTGGCCTTCTGGGTACAGTTGGACTCCTATCAACTCCTATCAACCCTGATCATTGGCCATGCTGGCTTGAGCAGATGGGAACTGGGGTCCAATATAGAGCCATAGGTTCTCTACCCTTTGCCTCAATGGATCTTGATCAGATTCATCAAGATGTTATATCTGCATGCCTCCCACACGACCATTATATATTTTGGTTCTCTTGTCCTGTGTATAACATTTTACATCTGCCCCTGTTAAATTTTATTTGGTTGCTTTCGTGTTATTCCAAAGTAACATGTGTGGAGGTGGCTTCTTTGCTGTATAAATCCCCACGTTGATATTTAGGAGTTGTTCTGAAGGCTGCTGTTTGCAAGGATAATGAAGAGAGCATTGGCTTTGTGTGTGCCTTTGTGCTATAGACCTCCGATGCAAGCTGCAGAAAGTGTAACGGAACAAATTTATTTGCAGCCATGTAATTAGAGGGTATATATACTCTCCTCTTCATTCCTGTAATTAAAAGGAAACTTTTATTTCTCATTTGCTTTCCCAGAGGTAATTTTAGAGGGAGCATAATTAGAAAACTATATTACTTTTGAAATCAACACTTTTGTCCCTACACAGCTCTGGAGTGGAAGTGAGCCCCCTCCTACTGGTAATAAGGTTCTCTTCAGAATGGATTTTGCTATCCGGATTCCCAAAGAGTGTAAAAGAAGAGTCAATGCATAGGAAGGGCTGCCTTTGAGAAAAGGAAAAGAGAAAAAGGATCCGGCCCTGTACTTACAACTGCTTGGTTCAGCAAATAAATTGCTAAGTTGCAAAGACACTGAAAAGGGGGGGGGGAGAGAGAAATACCTGTCTTAAATGCAGAGGCAGAAGCTCTGAGCACATTAATCAACACACATCTGCAACGTTGTAAACTTACACATCTACCCTGTGTTATAATTATGTGTGGGAGCTGAAAGAGTTGGGGGGGCAGAGAAGAACAAGGCTCCTTAGCAACACAGATTACTTTCTACTTTGGAGCAAAAGGAGCTGGAAATTCTCTGGTTTTATTGAGAAGGTAGTAGACTTTCCTGCATTTCTCACCAAACAGGAAATCATTGAAGATGACGGGTTGTATATCCAATGACTTCTGCTTACGCAATAGAATCATAGAATCTTAGAGTTGGAAGGGATCCGAAAGGTCTTGTCCAGCCCCCTGAAATACAGGAATCTCAGTTAAAGCATCCATGACAGATGGCCACTTCTTCTTCCTCTTCTTCTCCCCCCCCCCGTAGTGTGCGCCCACATTAACCCCATCCATTTTTATTTTTAAAAATCTGCTCCAGAAATTTGTCCAACCTTCTGGAGTAGATTTGGGGTCATTTTGATGAGAAGGAAATGAAGTTTCGCTGCATGAGAAGAAGTCATTCTGGTGGCATACTGTAGAAAATAATAATAATAATAATAATAATAATAATAATAATAATAATAATAATAATAATACTTTATTATTTATACCCCACCCATCTGGCTGAGTTTCCCCAGCCACTCTGGGCAGCTCCCAATCGAGTGTTAAAAACAATACAGCACTAAATGTTAAAAACTTCCCTAAACAGGGCTGCCTTCAGATGTCTTTTAAATATAAGATAGCTGCTTATTTCCTTCACATCTGAAGGGAGGGCGTTCCACAGGGCGGGCGCCACTACCGAGAAGGCCCTCTGTCTGGTTCCCTGTAACCTCACTTCTCGCAATGAGGGAACCGCCAGAAGGCCCTCGGTGCTGGATCTCAGTGTCCGGGATGAACGATGGTGGTGGAGACGCTCCTTCATGTATACAGGACCAAGGCCGTTTAGGGCTTTAAAGGTCAGCACCAACACTTTGAATTGTGCTCAGAAACATACTTGGAGCCAATGCAGATCTCTCAGGACTGGTGTTATGTGGTTCCGGCAGCCACTCCCATTCACCAGTCATAGGGTCACAGAACTGTAGAGTTGGAAGGGACCCCCGGGGTCATCTAGTTCAACCCCCTGCAATGCAGGAATCTCAGCATCCAAGACAGATGGCCATCCAACCTCTGCTTAAAAATCTCCAATGCAGGAGAGTCCACAACCTCCCGAGGGGGAGTGTTCAGACAGATCTTACTTTCAGAAAGCTTTTCTTGATGTTGATTTAGTTGCTTCCCAGCATTCCCCGCAGAAACCCGCTCTTTACATTGGAGCAAAGATCAACCCATGGAAAATCTGAATTGACATTTGCTCCAATTCTGCTTTAAAGAGCATGTTTCCCAATGAAGCTTTAACAATGAAGATGGGTAGGTGGGAATGAAGAGCAACATATACAGCAGCTTTGCTCAGGCAGGCTTAAAATGGTGGTTGAGTTACAAAGGCATACTTAAGTCTAGCTTAAAATGTAATCTGAACATGGAGCTCAGATTTCGCAGATGTTGTCACATCAGGGAACCCTCAGAGAGTTCTCCCTAGCATGTTTATGGGAAACTCTGTGAGCTTCAGCTTTTATCATGTGCCTATTTAGCAAAACATGAGGTAGGTAAGGTAAAGGACCCCTGGACGCTTAAGTCCAGTCGGATTTGACTCTGGGGTGTAGCACTCATCTCCACTTTTAGGCTGAGGGAGCCAACATTTGTCCACAGACAGTTTTTCCAGGTCATGTGGCCAGCACAACTAAACTGCTTCTGGCACAACGGGACAACGGGATGAGTGCCAGAGCGAACAGAAATGCCTTTTGCCTCCGAAGCATGAATTCAAAACATGAATGATTGGTTTGACTGCATTTTAAATATATATATATAAAATAAATAAATATAAATTTTATTTATATCCCGCCCTCCCCAGCCGAAGCCGGGCTCAGGGTGGCTAACAACAATAAAAATAGTTCAACATTCTAAAACATTCATTATAACATTAATTAAATCAAATTAAAATCAAATTAATGGCAACCATCAAGCAAATTTTTGTGCAGATTGCCAGAGGAGGGGGTCAGGCTGCGCCCTGACAAAAGGCCTGGTGGAACAGCTCTGTCTTGCAGGCCCTGCGGAAGGATGCCAGGTCCTGCAGGGCTCTAGTCTCTTGTGACAGAGCGTTCCACCAGATTGGAGCCGCGGCCGAGAAGGCCCTGGCTCTAGTTGAGGCCAGCCTAACCTCTCTGAGGCCTGGGATCTTTAGGGTGTTTTTATTTGCAGACCGTAAATTTCTCTGTGGGACATACCAGGAGAGGCGGTCCCGTAGGTACGAGGGTCCTAGGCCGTATAGGGCTTTAAAGGTTAAAACCAGCACCTTAAACCTGATCCTGTACTCCACCGGGAGCCAGTGCAGCTGGTACAGGACCGGATGGATATGATCTCGCAGCGAAGACCCCGTAAGGAGTCTCGCTGCGGCATTCTGCACCCGCTGGAGTTTCTGGGTCAGTCTCAAGGGCAGCCCCACGTAGAGCGAGTTACAATAATCCAGTCTGGAGGTGACCGTCGCATGGATCACAGTGGCTAGGTCAGGGCGAGAGAGATAAGGAGCCAACTGCTTAGCCTGGCGGAGATGAAAAAATGCCGCCTTTGTTATAGCTGTAATCTGCGCCTCCATAGAGAGGGAGGTATCGAAGATTACACCCAAGCTCTTCACGGATGATGCTGGCACTAATTGCACCCCCGCAAGAGACGGGAGTTGCCCCCTCAATTCCATATCGCTCCGTCCCAGCCAGAGGACCTCTGTCTTCGAAGGATTTAACTTCAACCGGCTCCCACGTAACCATCCAGCCACAGCTTCCAGACATCTGGTCAGTGTATCTGGGGCCGAGTCAGGATGGCCATCCATCAACAGATAGAGTTGGGTGTCATCGGCATACTGATGGCAACCCAGCCCAAAACTCCGGACAAGCTGGGCGAGGGGGCGCATAAAGATGTTAAAAAGCATCGGGGAGAGAATCGCACCCTGAGGCACTCCACACACCAAGGAGTGGCGCGATGACAATTCCCCCCCAAGCGCCACCCTCTGTCCCCGACCGGAGAGAAACGAGCGCAGCCATTGAAGGACTGTGCCCTGGATCCCCACGTCGGCAAGGCGGCGGTCCAGGAGTTCGTGATCGACCATGTCAAAGGCTGCTGACAGGTCTAGAAGAATCAGCAGCCCCGACCCGCCTCGATCTGCCTGCGGAGATCATCTGTTAGGGCGACCAGAGCCGTCTCGGTCCCATGACCAGCGCGGAAGCCGGACTGGAATGGGTCGAGAGCAGATGTTTCATCCAGAAACCTACCAAGCTGTTCAGCAACCGCTCTCTCAATCACCTTACCCAGGAATGGAAGATTCGAAACCGGGCGGTAATTGGATAGATCTAAAGGATCTAATGATGTTTTCTTTAAGAGCGGACGCACCACTGCCTCCTTCAGTTCCCCTGGGAATATCCCAGTGCCAAGGGACAAATTGATGATATCACCCAGGGGGGCCCGCACCTCGTCTGGACACGCTCTAATCAGCCAGGACGGGCACGGGTCAAGAGGACAAGTGGTGGGCTTTCCAGCTTGGAGGAGTCTGTCCACATCAGCTGGGGATATCCGGTCAAAGTGGTCCAATACTGGACCCGAGGACAGTCGAGGGGCCTCCAGTTCCTTCATTGTATCCAAATTGGCAGGGAGGTCATGGCGGAGCAACAAGACCTTCTCCGCAAAAGAGCTCGCAAATGCCTCGCAGCTGTGTGCCGAATTGTTATTTAAATTTGGCTGTCCTTCGAGGGACGTTAAAGACCTAATTATACTAAATAATTGCGCCGGGCGAGAGCTAGCGGAGGCAATGGAGGCCGAGAAGTAGGACTTCTTAGCGGCCTTCACTGCCATCTCGTAGGTTTTCATAAAAACCCTATAAGATGTTCTTGAAGCTCCGTCACGGGCACCCCGCCATACTCGCTCTAGCCGTCTGAGGTCCCGCTTCATTTTCCGAAGCTCCTCGGTAAACCAGGGAGCCCGGTTTCTGCGGGGTCGCAGAGGGCGCCTAGGTGCGATCTCATCGATGGCTGCCAGGAGCTGGATATTCCAGCCCTCAACAAGCTCAGTCAATGAGTCGCCAGGGGGAGCAAGGTCCCGCAAGGCCTGACGGAATCTATCAGGGTCCATCAGCCTCCGCGGGCGAGCCCAAATTGGCTCGCCACCTAAGCAGGGTGGGGGTGGAAAATCAATCCTGGCTTTCAGTGCATAGTGATCAGACCATGGCACCTTCATCGAGGGAGACATGATCACATCTATACCGGCGCCAAAGATCAAATCCAGCGTGTGGCCTGCTTGATGTGTGGGGCCCGAAACAAACTGGGAGAGCCCTAGTGTCGCCATGGAAGACACCAGGTCCAGAGCCTGTGAGGAGGGAGTGGCATCAGCATGGATGTTAAAGTCCCCCAGTACCAATAGGTTGGGGAACTCCAAGGCCCAGCCGGCCACCGCCTCCAGCAGGCCTGACAGGGTGGCTGCTGGTGCGCTAGGTGGCCGGTACACCAGCCAGACAGCCAAGCTCTCCTCGGAGCCCCACACTAGGCCAACACATTCAATGCCGGGGATCGATGGCGATGGTAGAGCCCTGAAAGAACAGTCTTCTCGGATTAATAATGCCACCCCTCCCCCCCGGCCCACAGTCCGCGACTGGTGGAGGACGGAGAAACCCGGGGGCGCCATCTCTCGTAAGGTAACAGTTTCCCCTTCGCGCACCCAGGTCTCCGTCACACAAGCCAGGTCAACCCCCTGCGAGGTGAAGAAGTCTCGCAGGGTGGCGGTTTTTTTGCCTATAGACCTGGCATTGCACAACACCAGTGACGGAGGTGAGTAATCCTTGCTCACCCTACCTTCGTCCCTCGGGATGGGGCGCAGATTGGAAGGGGTACGAGCATATCCATATCTCGATCCCCTTCGCCTATGACATCTGCCCCCACCGCCATACCTCCCTCGCCCCACTACGGTAGCAATCCCAGGCCTCAAACCAACCTCCATTTACAGAATAGAAACGAGTCAAATCAAAAACAATTGTACCAACACAACAAATCCCCACCCCACTCAATAGCCAACCCCAAACCAAAATAAAACAGAACAAAATAGAAATACATCAATAAAAACCACCGTTCATGGTGGTACAACAAAGTAAAAAGTAAAACCCCCTATAAAACATTTTAAAATATATAAAAACATTTTAAACATTTGCCGCGGCAACACCAGTGTCCTTAAAACAGTAGCGGTGGCGAGTGTGGGCCCCGCCCCCTAGACCTGAGAGGAGTGTGCCTACAGGAGGGAGCGGCCTTCCTCAACCCCCACGGTGAAGCCGCAGCAGTGGTGTCCCGGTGCCTCATGAGGCCTCTTAAGACAGGAGAGTCCTCCTGGGCAGCAGAGCGCAGCAGTCCCTGTGAGTCCTTCAGGCCCCGCCCCGGGCCAGATGGTGAGTGGCAGGAAGGAGCAGGGCCCTCAGACACCCACACAGGAGAGTCCTCCTGGGCAGCAGACGCAGCAGTCCTTATGAGGCCTCAGGCCCCGCCCCGGGCCAGATGGTGAGTGGCAGTGCCACAAACACCACCCTGCAAGATCTCATGAGAGGTCAAGGGAGAAGCGAGCACACTCCCTGTCATACACACACACACACACACTACCAGGAAGAGTCACCCCATGCACAATGCTGTCCAAGGTGAGGTCCAAGGTGAGGTTTATGACAGAGCGCTTCCATGCAGCTTCACAAGATCTTTGCAGCCCAACGGTAGAGTAATAAACACACTGCTTTCTAGCAACAGCCAGCGCTGCTTCCACAGTGAGTCACAGCTGGAATAAGCCGAGCCGAAGACAAGCTGGAATAAGACAAGTGCTATCTCATTCAATTGCACCCTGCCTGGGATTTTCCAGACAGTTCATAAGAATAAATTTGATTGTGTTGTTTTATTTTCAACCATGAGCTGGCTTGAGACCACTTAGGCGCTGAAGGTTTGAACTGTAAAATAAAGAGCTCTACAAAGTACTATGTACAGTAAGTAAATATGGAAGGCTGTAGCTCAGTGACAGAGCGTCTCCTCTGCACAAAGGAGGTCCCAAGTCAAATCCACAGCATCTCCAAGCAAGATTGGGAGCATCCTTTATTGGAAATACTGTCAGTAAGCTTACAAACCATTGCAACTATGTGGTATTTAAGTTTTCAGCACAATAGAAAATAAATAATTCAGGGATGTGGAGCCATTTCTAAAGGATGCATTCCTCTCTGAGCAACTTGACAGGGCCCACATGTCCATGGCAGGTGAGACTAGAGGTCAAAGCTGGTGGAGCAATGAATGTAAATGTTACCTTTGTAGGGTAGGGTAGGTTTGACACATAAAAAGGTAAAGGTAAAGGACCGCTGACAGTTAGGTCCCGCTGCAGACGACTCTGGGGTTGCAGCACTCATCTCACTTTACAGGCCAAGGGAGCCAGCATTTGTCTGCAGACAGTTTTTCTGGGCCAGCATGGCTAAGCCGCTTCTGGCAAAACCAGAGCCGCACGCAGAAACGCCTGTCGGAGAGGTACCTATTTATCTACTTGCATTTTTGGTGTGCTTTCAAACTGCTAGGTTGGCAGGAGCTGGGACCGAGCAATGGGAGCTCACCCCGTCACGGGGATTTGAACCGCCGATATTCTGATTGACAAGCCCAAGAGGCTCAGTGGTTTAGACCACAGCACCACCTGTGTCCCTAGATTTGACACATACCTGTTCTCCATCCAAGCAAGAAAGAGGCATTATCATCAGAGTTCAAGGACACATTGCAGCCAGGCAAAAGCACTCCAGGAGGGTTCAAAGCAGAGTTGGTGAAGGATGTAGAAAAAGGGAGTGGGGTTGTGGTTGGGGAGTAGATATTGCCTGTGGAGAGTCTTGGGGGCCAGAGTGAAAAGCCTGAAGCTCTGCATTTTGATCTCTGGCTTGAGGAATTCCACCCCTCGTATGGGCAATACTGGTGGCATGTTGTCAGTGGACAAGGGGGGAGAAGGCAAGTCCCCTAAATGTTCCCCTGGTGCCTCATTCCCAAAGCCTGGGAAGCTTCTGCCTGTGTTATGGAGGTGCAATTATCTGATGGATCCAAGAGCCCTCCTGCCACCTTCCCAAAACCTGCCTGGCTTTGGGAAGGCAGTGTCACTCTGGGTTAAACCACAGAGCCTAGGACTTGCCAATCAGAAGGTCGGCGATTTGAATCCCCGCAACGGGGTGAGCTCCCGTTGCTCAGTCCCTGCTCCTGCCAACCTAGCAGTTTGAAAGCACATCAAAGTTCAAGTAGATAAATAGGTACCATTCTGGCGGGAAGGTAAATGGCGTTTCCGTGCGCTGCTCTGGTTCACCAGAAGCGGCTTAGTCATGCTGGCCACATGACCCGGAAGCTGTACGCCGGCTCCCTCACCCAATAAAGTAAGATGAACATCGCAACCCCAGAGTCGGCCACAACTGGACCTAATGGTCAGGGGTCTCTTTACCTTTACCTTTAGGAGGGCTCTAGCATCTTGTCATAGGCCTGGTGCCTCCTTCCCAAAGCCAGGAAGCTTCTGCCCAGCTTAGAGAGGGAGGCACAATGCTCATGTGCATGATGTCACATGGCAACCCTCCCTCCATTGCCCTCACAAGCTGGCGCCTGTAGCCCTAACTGTTCCCCTACAAAAAAGTTCACCGCACGCCACTGACCAATACTGAGTTAGATGGACCAGCGGCCTGACTCAGTAGAAGGGATCCCCCTTTGCTCTTTGTTCCTGTACGGCTACATAGATTCCAATCACTGGGAAGCAGCAGTAGGAAAGAGCTGTTGTCTTCAAGGACTGTTTGTGGGCTTCCAATAAGTGTTTACCTAGCTTGTGGGGAAACAAGATGCTGAAGCAGTTTCGGTCTGATCCAGCAGTGCTATCTTCACATTTTGCAATGCCCAAAGTTGATTTTGAGACATGCTTTCTTTGAACTACCTACAGGTGGTATTGAACTAAGTCTTACTGATTGAAATTAATGGACCTATCATAGATTTCAGTAGATCTACTCTGCTTAATGCCACCCTATCTTTGTGCCTGCTGCATCAGTCTCTGCTAGATCTACCAATCCCTCTTTTGCTGGGATCCATTAATAGCATCTTCAGACCTGCTTCAAGTCACCTTACCTAGGAAGCCCATGGCCCAGTGCTGGAAATAATAATAATAATAAGGCCCCAATAGCAACAAATATATTGGCGCAGTAACATGAAACCCTCGGAGGCAGATAGCCTATTATGTTATACAGTCTGATCTCTGCATTCCTGTTACAAGTAGAAAGAAAAGACCAGCCCCCCCCCTTCTACCTTCCAATTATTACATGCCATTTCCCTGATAATGAAAAGGTAACGATACAAGTGAGTTCACTCACCATTTCCCCGATTTATTGTTAATTGCAACAGTATTTTGCTCTAATAAATCCTGCCATTTGGAATTTTCTTACGGATGCCAAATTCCTTGCCATAAATTCATCCAAAGAATATGCGCAAGTGCTGCATGGTGCAAAATGATAAAACTATTTCCCAGAGATTTATTGGACTGTTAGTGTTTTAACATCTGTGGCTTTAGACCATTAGTACTTTGCTTTCCTCTTTTTCCAGACTCTGACAATACACGAGGGCAGGTTTAATAGTCGATATTAAAAATCTAAGAGCTGCATGTTGTAAGGCCGCACAGATCATTTGTTCAGAGCTGTTTTCGGGACAAGCTTCTCGCCATCTGTTGTTTGTGAGTTTCCTCGTGCAGGCGGGAAGCACAGCAGAAATGCTAAACTTGGTTGGATTTGATCAAACTGCCAATTTGGGGCCCTGGAAAAAAAATTGTAGACAGAAATCATGGTATAAAGCAACTGGTGGGACCCACAATATTGATGCACTGACTACTAGCCATGCTGGTTATGCTCTGCCTCAACAGCTGGAGGCAGTAGCATAGCTGTCAACTTACAGATTTGAAAATAAGGGATCAGCAGGCTTGAAAATAAGGGATCAGCAGCCAAAATAAGGGACCCACAATTACTTTGATAAAATACATATTTTGTTGTGTGTAAATGGCTTTAGATACCTATTAGGTGCATAAATTACCATATAGCATATATTCAACACAAAAAAAGAGCAACAATTTGTTGTGGATCGAGGGCCCGACCCCGCTATGTGAAATAAATACACAAGGACACGTGATATAAGGTTAATGGGCAAGAAAAGGCCACAACTTTATTGATTACAGCAGTGAAAAAGGTATTGGCTTAGGCATTGGATGACTATAGGTGGTGGGTTTATTCAACAGTAGGTGGAGCCTGTTGATGCTCATCCAACTATAGGCTCACCCCCTGATGTCACCGAGGGTCGTGCCATGGCCTCCCGCCAAGCAGGCATCGGACGGAATACACGACAGCCAGATTCCTTTAACGGAATAACCCACGGTAGATAGCATAGGCAATGGCCACACCTAGCCCTTAACACATCACAACACATGACGACGAATGAGGAGGAGGCGGAGCTAGCACCACAGCATTAAGCTGCTACACACGCCCCCCGGAGGCACCTGGTTGGCCACCTCTGGTGGGCGTGGGCGCCAGCCAGGTAGGAGGGGAGGGGGCTAATGCCCCCTACCAGGGGCGGAGCTCGGTCTCCTGCCCACAACCACTCCCCTCTCTTCCAGGGAGGAGAGTCTTTGTTGACAAAACACAGCTGGACATAGAAAGGGCCCCATTACCTTCAGTAGCTTATTTAAGGGACATCATCAATAAGGGACAGCAGCGGGACATGGCGCTGGGATAAGGGACTGTCCCGCCAAATAAGGGACGCTTGGCAGCTATGGGCAGTAGTGCTTCTGAGTACCAGTTTCTGGAAGCCACAGGATGGAAGGGTGCTCTTGTGTTTGGGTCCTGCTTGTATGCTTCACATTGGTTGGCCAATCTGGTTGGCCATTGTGAGAACATGATGCTGGATTAGATGGGCCACTGACCCTGAACCAGCAGGAATCTTCTAACGTTCTTCATAAACTGAATTGAAATACTTTATTGTCACTTGTACAACTTGTATACAGTGAGATTACACGAGCAGCCCCCCACTCAGCTCTCTTAGTCTTAATTCCCCTCGTTTACTGACGCACAACCACCAAACCCGAAAGTCAGTTGCCCTGTTCTTATCTTTTCATTCAGCAGCCTAACAGCCCAGGATAGAAGCTATTCTTTAACCTGTTGGTGTGACTAATCCTGCTTCTATATCTTCTGCCTGAGGGCAGGAGATCAAGAAAGTGCCGGTCAGGGTGTGAATCATCCCTGAGAATTTTCCTCACTCTCCTGAAGCAACGTTCTTCCACTATTTAATCCAGTGGATTCACGGGACAGCCCATAATATCTTGTGCTGTATTCACCACCCTCTGTAGGCGCTTCCTATCAGTTGATGTCAAACCAGCGTACCACACCGTGATGCAGTAGGAAAGGACACTTTCTATTGTGGACCGGTAGAAGGAGATCATCCAATGTTGATTGACATCGTTCTTCCGCAATACTCTGAGGAGATGGAGTCTCTGTTGGGCTTTCTTAACCACCTGGGTTTTATTTATTTATTTTAATTCTATTATAAAACAGCCCAATCCAGCTATTCAACTCACATGTAAAACTTATGTGGGAACTGGTGAGTATTATAGACTCTGCTTCCTTCACTTTCCAAATTGTAGAAGGAAAGGTCTGAATTAGGGATCGTGATCAAGGAGAGTGCTGTTGAACTCTGTCCTTCTTGTGGGCTTCTGATTGGCCATTGTGAGAAAAGGATGCTGGACTAGATAGGCCATTGGTCTGCTCCAGCAGGCTTTTTATACATTCTTATGTTATTGTGATCCTCTAATAATAATAATAATAATAATAATAATAATAATAATAATAATTTATTTGTACCTCGCCCATCTGGCTGGGTTTCCCCAGCCACTCTGGGCGGCTTCCATAGAAACCAAAAATACACTAAAGTATCACAGATTAAAAACTTCCCTGAACAGGGCTGCCTTAAGATGTCTTCTGAATGTCAGGTAGTTATTTATCGCTTTGACATCTGATGGGAGGGCGTTCCACAGGGCGGGCGCCACTACCGAGAAGGCCCTTTGCCTGGTTCCCTGTAGCTTTGCTTCTCGCAATGAGGGAAATGCCAGAAGGCCCTCGGCGCTGGACCTCAGCGTCCGGGCAGAACAGTGGGGGTGGAGACACTCCTTCAGGTATACTGGGCCGAGGCCGTTTACGGCTTTAAAGGTCAACACCAGCACTTTGAATTGTGCTCGGAAACGTACTGGGAGCCAATGTAGGTCTTTCAGGACTGGTGTTATGAATAACAATGTCACAGCTGGGCCACCAGCCAAAGCTGATGGAAAGCCAGTGAGGTCACTTATGCCTCCAGAGATAGTGCTGGATCCAGAAGTGTCCCCAAGTGATCATCAGAGCTGGCCCTCTCCTTGAGCCGAGCCTAAAGGTATCTGTTGGTACTTTGCAGTCCAGCATGCACAGTCCACTCTTGAAAGAGGGCTAAGCAATTAAAAGCAAGGACCTGCAATGGTTGCAGCTTGGAAGGAGTCACTGGACATTCTCCCAGATTGACTTGAGTCGTATCCAGGGCTACATGATTAAATGTTTATAGGCAAAGCTATACACCAGTTTTAATAAGCTAACTACCAGCAGCTTAATGAAAAGCTTCTGCTGCATTAAGAGATAGGAGTCTTTCCAGGAATGTTCATCTTAGATTGATATGAACCTCCCCAAATTAAAGTACCTCTTTCCATCTGCAATTATCATGCTAATGACAGTCTCCATCTCCCAGCAGAGGAAGGCAAATCTGTGCCATTTCTTGGATTTTAATTTTGGATTACGTAGTCCTTCTTTCTTTTTCAGCTTTAGCATAGAGTTTGATATATTTTCAGAGAGAAAACTGGTTGTCTTGGCAATATCCTTTCTACTGCTAAAATGAGAGAAATTTTGCTTATTTATTTTTTTTACTCCATTGATACCCTGAGAGCACTGGCCACTCCCAGACCAATTCATTCATCACAAACAAGGTAACGAAACAATGCAACTCAGATCCATAGCCCTTTCCTTATCTACCCATTGTCTGCATGCATTTGTATTTTATTGTATTTATTATGGATATTTATATCACTTATACTTACACACATCCATTTATTTTCACATGGATGGAGCTGAGTAACATTACCCAACCCTCAGCACACACCCAGCTTCCATTGATTTAAGGGTTAAGTTTCA
Source organism: Podarcis vaucheri (assembly GCF_965113315.1). Taxonomy (NCBI): domain Eukaryota; kingdom Metazoa; phylum Chordata; class Lepidosauria; order Squamata; family Lacertidae; genus Podarcis; species Podarcis vaucheri. The sequence continues at coordinate 7,756,926 of NC_138749.1, forward strand.
AAGGAGCTTACACAAGTCCATACAAATGACACAGGCTCCTGTATGTGTGACATAGGAGCTTGGCAACTGGAGGAATCCGTATCACATCAGGTTGACCAGGATCGAGAAGTCTGTGACCCTCCAGATGACACTGATCCAGCTCCCCATGAGCCCCAGCAAGCATGGCTAGTGGTCAACATCTGTCTAGTGGTCAACGTATATTACACTTAAGACACACTTAAAATGTTTTATTTGCAGCTGTATAGCTGAGTCCCATGTGTGGATGTCTGCCAGCACTGCAATACTTTCAGTCAGGTGTTGTCATGGACATTCCTATCCACACCAAGCACAACTATCTAAGAAAAACAGAGGTGCTGAGCTAAAATTACCTCCCAAAATTATTTATGCTATTTGAAGATGGGGAAATTGTAGGTGGGGTGGGAGGATTAATATTCTCCTGGGGGGGGCGGGAATTCTCCAACACTTTTGGTGGTGTGTTCACTCCCACAGGAGGCAGTGATGGGTGCCAACCTAGATGGGTCCTGCTTGTGGGCTTCCCATGGACCACTGCTTGGCCACTGTGAGGACAGGATGCTGGACTAAATGTGATCCAGCAGGACTTTTCTTATGGCCTTATGTATTACATGACTGTTGTTAGCAGTGACGATCAGAGGTTGCCGGTTCGAATCCCCACGGCGTGGTGAGCTCCCGTTGCTCAGTCCCTGCTTCTGCCAACCTAGCAGTCTGAAAGCACTTCAAAGTGCAAGTAGATAAATAGGTACCGCTCTGGCGGGAAGGTAAATGGCGTTTCTGTGTGCTGCTCTGGTTTCACCAGAAGCAGCTTAGTCATGCTGGCCACATGACCCGGAAGCTGTCTGTGGACAAACGCTGGCTCCCTCGGCCAGTAAAGCGAGATGAGCGCTGCAACCCGAGAGTCGTCCACGACTGGACCTAATGGTCAGGGGTCCCTTTACCTTTACCTCCTTATATATCAGACAGGTGTCATCTCTATTATCATTTCAGCTCCTGCTAAAGACCTTTCTTTTCTAATAAAGATTTCATGTGGGGATTTCAATTTTGGACAGTATCTGTATTGAGCTTCAAAGTCACCCAGAGTGAATGGGGCAGCCCAGCGGTTATCATCATCATCATCATCATCATCATCATCATCATCATCTTGTTGTTGTTGTTGTTGTTGTTTTTGTTGACACTAGTTTGAAAACTTGCCCATCTTTAGTGCAGACAACATGGACTGTAGCTGCTGCTTTAGATCATGTTATTGTGTATAATTGCCAACCACTATGTACAAAAGTATAGTGTGAAAAAGTGGATCCTGTGCAGTTCAAAGACTGTACACATGTGTACATAGCCTTAGTTTCTAGCTTCTGCTTCCAGGCCCTCTGTGGCGTTTGCCTCCTAGGATGGGTCATAAGGAAAGGGTTAAAATAGGTGTGATGTGATCGGCCAGTGAAAATGCAAGGGGGGAATAAAAGTTAGAGTGGGAGGTTTTGAAAGTCAGTTGAGGTTTGGGGGTTGAGAGTTGAGGTTTGGGAGTTGAAGAAGGAAGAGGGAGGTTTAGGTGTGGGTTGGTAGAGTTGTATTGTGAGAGAGTGAGTGGAATTGTTAGGTGGAGTCAGATAGATAGTTGGAATAATCAGTTTGGAGTTGTTAGGAACTAAGAATAAGAAACTGACAAGAGAAAAATTAACTGAAACCATAAGATTGTTCCTGCATTTAAAAATAAACTTGATTACAGTGGTGCCCCGCAAGACGAAATTAATTCATTCCGCAAGTTTTGTTGCCTAGCGAATTTTTCGTCTTGCGAATCACGAAATCCCATAGGAATGCATTGAAAATCAATTAATGTGTTCCTATGGTCAAAAAAAGTCCAAACAAAGCCAAATTTGGTACAACAACAGTTTATTAACTGCTCTTTAAAGTTACACATACTGTAAAGAGCAGTTCAAAAATTGAAGGGAAAATAAATTAACTTTATAAACAAAACATGTATTTGTTTTTAGACAAAGGAAACAAAGTCGCGAGACGTTTTCGTCTTGCGAAGCAAGCCCATAGGTGAAATTCGTCTTGCGAGGCAAATCGAAAACGGAAAAACCTTTCGTCTAGCGAATTTTTTGTCTTGCGAGGCATTCGTCTTGCGAGGTACCAATGTATTTGTTTATGTTAACAACTGACTGGACTCCGTGTGTCCCCGTAAGATACGGGGTGGTGGCAACGGAAAAAGCAATCACAGTGGCGGCAGAGGGTCAATAGACCGTCAAACGTCCGGGGGCCCTGTGTGTGATCGCCACACCCTCATTTTCCCCAAAGCCCTGCTTCTTTCACCATGACTTTCATGACAGCACTCTTGTATTCCACAGGTCTAGAATATAATGGCTCCTACAGAGAAATGGCCCATTCTTCAACTCAAATTGATCCTCACAACCAAAGGCCCCCGTGTTGCTTTTGCCCAGCTCCAATGCAGAAAAGAATTTCCTCCATTTGATTCATTACAACAAGCTGAGCACAGCCATCTGATCTGAAGCAGGTGTTTTGCCCCGGAATGGTTTCTGAGCACTCGACAACCAGTGTACAATCTTCCACTGGAAAAGAAAGAAATCTGTTGCCCGGTTGGTTGGTTTATTTTCTCCTGAAATCTTCTTTTCCTAATTAAACAGCTGGTTCCTTCTCAGCAGAGATAAATTCAGTTTACTAAATGGGATTTCAGAGGTCCGCATCAGGGTCTCAATGCCCTAGACTTCTCGCAGATAACATCTGGAGAGTCAATTACTGCCTCAGCCAAGATCTATCGCACATAACATCTTAGAGATGCCAGAAGATTAACATGGGAAAGCTACTGTCCTATAAAGAAATTTCCTCGGGTGATTATCCAGCGGTTCCAATGAGTAATGCGTGGGTAGGTGTCTTAGAGGAAAGACTGAAGATATTAAAATGCATTGCTACACTTCATCTAAGGCCAGAATAATCCCAAATCCTCTCTGTTCATCTCAGGCGAGCAAGAGAGGCATAGAAAACACTGAAACAGGGTCATTGCCAAGCTTTGCAATGGGTGAACCAACATCTCTCATCACTACTGGGGGAGTTCAGAGAGACTGATGAGCACAGCAGCCTTCTGCCCTCTTGTGATTGCAGCAACAGGCATTCTGAGGCATATTGCCTCTTATTTTCCTCTCTCTTCTGCTCCACTGGTTGAATTAAATTTACACCGTAAGCTGCTTGGGGCAGGGACCTAATATTTACTTATTTTCTCTGTAAACACCTTGTACACTGATGGCAATATGTGACAACCTGCAATTATGTACAGCATGAACATTGGTTTTGATCCGAAGACTTCCTTCTGTAAGTGGAAGGCTTACAGTTCTCATGTAAATGTTACCTTGAAAGTAAGAATGCGACCTCTCCAATTGTCGGGTTGCCAAATTCTGTGTTTGGGGGACAACCTAGAATTTAGGTGAGCCAAATGTGGTCTTCTTTATTTATGCCCGCATCCCTGGAAGTTCTGCTTTGAATATTGTAAAAATAACTCCACACACGTACACTCACATACATACTTCAATATAAATAAAAGACAAGTGAGTTGGAGGATTAATTACCCCACTGTCTAACAGAGACCACCATGCTGTAGAGGCTGACAAACGGTTCACAAAATGTTTTCTTAGTTAAGCGTTGGATCACAAGGGATAGCCCAGCAATTTGTCAAGCTGAATTAATGGATTTCTGGTAGGCGGTCTAGCATTTACATTTGAGTCAAATCGCAGGTGATCTCTGCTATATTGAGCTGTCTTCGTTTCCTCACTTAGACTCCCAGACGGCTGGTTATACTGGAGCACCATCTCACAAATGCCCCTAGTCTTGATTTCCTGTTTGTCATGCTCTACTGAGTGAGGAAAGCAGCACAGTTGTAGGGGGAAACCAACCACAAAGAGTGCTTTATTTAACTAGATGGCCGTGCCTCTAGGGGTAACCAAAGAAAGTGACTTTGTCATTTTTGTTATTTTCAGTAATCCTGAAAGAGTGGGCAATAAGTTTTAATTCACCTTGCTGCAAGAAGGATATTTGCCAGCACCTTGTTATACCCAGTGCTTTTTTTCTGGGGGTACTCAATGGTATGCAGTACTGGCACCTTCCCCCCCAAATATTAAAAGTGTGGCACTTACTGTAACAACTTCATGGTGAATACCAGCACCCTTTTTTCCTTAACAAAGAAGGGAAAAAGCACTGGTTATACCAACACAGAAGGGGAAAAGGGTTAATTGTAACCATCTGCATTTTGGAGGTGCCATGTCAAACTTCACGTCTGCTTCATTGACTACGCAAAAGCCTTTGACTGCATGGACCACAGCAAACTATTGGGGGGGGGGGTTCTAAAAGAAATGGGAGTGCCAGACCACCTTATCTGTCTCCTGAGAAATCTCTATATGAGACAAGAAGCAACAGTTAGAACTGGGTATGGAACAACTGATTGGTTCAAAATTGGGAAAGGAGTATGACCAGGCTGTATATTATCTCCCTGCTTATTCAACTTACACACAGAATACATCATGCGAAAGCTGGACTGGATGAATCCCTAGCCAGTATTAAGATTGCCGGAAGAAATATCAACAACCTCAGATATGCAGATGACACAACCTTGATGGCAGAAAGTGAGGAGGAATTAAAGAACCTCTTAATGGGGGTGAAAGAGGAGAGCGCAAAATATGGTCAGAAGCTCAACATCAAAAAAACCTAAGATCATGGCCACTGGTCCCATCACCTCCTGTCAAACAGAAGGGGAAGAAATGGAAGCAGTGACAGATTTTACCTTCCTGGGCACCATGATCACTGCAGGATTCCCCCCCCCCAATTCAACCAGGATTTAAATGATACGAACCTCCTACACTGCACAGGAAGCTCAGAGGGCTGCTTTGCAAGGTTCCCTGCAGATGTGTGACCCATGATGTACGTTCTATCCCTAAATAGGTCTATTTAGAAACTAGTCTTTTTCAGTTCAATGCAACTTACTCCCTGGGAATAGGTGTTAGGTTTGCTGTCTTAGTCATGTGTAGGGATGGACACCTCTCTCTTTACTAATTTCCCATGCATTCCCTCGTAGGTCCATGTTGCTGGCAGCTGCTCATTTAGTAATATCTAAACATTGGCGCTCAATACACTCATGGTATGCTCAGTTGCTGCAGAGTCCTCCCCTCCCTTCGGTCACTTCACAGATAATAATTAACGAGCAGTTTTATAGTCCTTTAATTACACCTTCATGTTGCGAGCAAAATACACAGCTCTCCGCAAGGAAGGCAGATGCCTACTCTAAACCCTCCTTTCGACTTCCGCAGCAAGAAAGGTGCCAGCGGGAAGTTCCTCCCTCCCTCTGCCTCCCTTGTTCTCTGATTTGTTCAGATCTCTGAGACCGTGGGGAGGGGGTCCCCCACACTCTCGACTGATGTCTCTTCTAGCTGCTCCCTCCCTTTTGGTTCCCCTGTCCTTATCTCATAGCTAGGTAACTGTGGAATTTGTTTGATCTGGCGCGACCCCCGCTAATTGATTTACGATCCTCAATTAGCTCTTTACTGCCCGGCACACTTCTCCTGCCGCACGCTCTGCTCCGATCTCTAAGTCACGCCGTAGCAGAGATTACACAGCGGTGTAAAACTGTCATGTAGTTTGGCTTCCAGACAAACACACACAGTCCAGGTTTGTCTATTTACAGCTTTTATTCCAACATTTCTCAGGAATTTCCAGGACTATTTGCAGCCATGACAAAACTGCATCCTTTCCCCACAAAGTACCGAGTGGGACTGGCATACTCTTCCCAAGCTCCTCCCAAGCTTCCAAAATTGACGTCAGAATGGTGTGGCATCATGGGAAGAACTTAACCCGTTAAGTTCCAACCTCAACACCCCCCCTTGCTGCACCTTCTGACAAGACCTTTTTGAGCTCAACACCTTACCCTTTGCCTTGTGCTCCTTCCCAGCATCTTTCCCAGGCACCTGTTGAACCCTTTCAACACTCCCAGAATCACACTGTGCGAATCTCGCCCACGCACATGTTGCCTGGTATCTTTCAGGTGGAATGCCCTTTGTTGTGCGACTAGACCTTCTGGGCATAAACTCAGATGTTACCTCTGACTCACTGCCACCAGGAAATGTGTCCTCAGCATCACGGGATTCCCCCTCTGACTTAAAACGTTTTCGAATCCTCTCCATTACACTCACAGGAGAACTAGGCTCACTTTTGGCCTCCCTTTTTACAACTTGTGGAGAAACTATCGATACCTCCTCCTGTTCCTGACTTTGGTCAGTTACCTGATCGTCATCATCAGACTCAGCTTCTTCTTCCTCCCCCTCATAATCTTCCTGTTCTGAATCAGAGAGACACTCTGAAAGAACATCACGCTTGACAGCAGCTTGTGTCTTTTTATCCTGCTCATAGAACTCAGCGTGTTTACTGATCAGTAACTTACTCTGATCACCTGATGGAAATGCAAATCTCCATGCACTCGCTGTTGGCTCATACCCACAGAAGATCATTTTTCGGAACTTGGATCCGTCTGGCCCCTGCAAAGCAGCAGGTACCGGCACAGACGCACGTGACCCGAACATACGCAAAAAATGAATCTGGGGTTTCCTGCCATGCAACAACCCAAACGGTGTGTCCCCTACCATGGAATTGTAGGTGCGATTCCAGGTGAAGCTTACATACTTGATTGCCTCCAGCCAAAACCTTGGAGGTAACCCAGAGTCTTCCAGCAACACCTGTGCAGTTTTAACCAGAGCCTGACACTTCCGCTCTGCCACCCCCCCCTGATTGGGTGAAGTCACTGTGTGACGTATCCCTTTCTTGCGAAAGTTCTTCTGCAAAGCAGAACCTGTAAACTCAGCTCCTCTGTCACTTGCGACAGCTTGCACTTTGGTGGAAAACCTTTGTTCCACCCCCTCAATCCACCCTTTGATCAGCTGTGCTGCATCATCCTTGGATTTGAGACCATGTATCCAGGAATTCTGAGTAAAATCCTCCTGCATCGAGAGCAGAAACCTTGACCCTCCCAGACTTGGTTCCTTCACAGGACCCCACAAATCTATGTGAATCAGTTCAAAAGGCCTTGTTGTTATCCTTTCAACCTTTGGATAACTGCATCCTTTTACCTTTGCCAGTTTGCAAGTTTCACAACTTACAGCATGTCCACATTCTGAGATCTTACAACCATTGGAAACTTCTGGCAGCACCTGTAGTTCTTCAAGAGAACTATGAGCTGTACGTGTATGCCAAGCATGTACGCATGAATCATGATTGGGAATTGTAGCACGCAGTGCTTGTGCTTTCTCAACCTTCCCACCACCCTCCAGAGACGTTTTAAGAATGAAGAGATCATTCTGCCCCTTTTTAACCTTGGCAAGCATCCTCCCTCCTTTGGAGATTGTGCACACATCACCCTGAAAACAAACCGTAAATCCCTTTTTCAGTAAATAAGGCACAGATAAAAGACAGTGTTGCATCCCAGGAACAGTACAACACTCCAACGTTTCCTGTAAAATACAAAAATGCAAATTTACAGCATTAGTCATATTTCTTTTCTGTCCATTTGCAAACAGTACAGTTTTCCCGGCAGGAATTGCCGTGCAGTTCCACCTCTCGACAGCAGGTGTCTCTGGAATCAAATTGCGATTAGCTGCAGAGTCAATAACAAAACTTAGCTCTTGGCTTGTCCCACGGCTGTCTTCAGCCAACGCCAGACTAGCCGTGATTTGATAAGTCTCCTGACGTTGTTTTCCTCGTCCTTCTCGTGCGTTCTCACGCTGACCTCCCCTTCCAGACTGGTTCCCATGGAAACCCGACTGATTTCCATGGAAGGTGTCCTTGAAGCCTTCCTGTGCAGCTGCTCTCGCTTTCTGTGGGCAGTCTCTTTTGAAATGACTGTGAGATCCACACACGTAGCACCGACGAAACCCAGTGGAAAAACACTGCCTGGGGCTCCTCCCAGCTGGCCTCCTTCTCCTTCTTCCGGAGAAGCACTCCTTGCTAGATCCGCCCCCCCTGAACTGCCGCTCCATTCCAGCAGATTCAGTGGAAAACTTTTCAAACTTGCCTTTGGAACTTTCCGCCCCCCCGACTTGCTCACTAGCACTCCTTGAGGCTAAATCATCAGGAACAGGGGCTCCAGCCATCTCTAGGCTATCAGCTTCCATCTGCTCTTGGCCTCCTGCTGAGCCTTCACACAGACGTTTCAGCACACTCCAGGCCTCACACGCAGATTCAATGCTTTCCAGATGATGTTGCAAATTAGCATGAACACCTGCTCTCAACATGCAGACCTCAGCTCTCATAGCTTTCTCCCTCTGCATTTTCTCCTCCAGAGAAACAGACTTCAGCTTTCCTGCATCTATGTCCACCAGTTGCACTGGTTCCCTCTGGGAAATGTCCCAAACCTCCGTGGCTATAAACCACGCTCTCACCCATCTTGCCCAGGTATTCCACGCTTGGGCGGTGAGTTCCTCAAGCTGTTCAAACGGAGCTGGAATCACCTCCTGGCCATCTGCCATGTTCTCCCGTTCTCCCAAGTTGGCCCCAAGCTGTACTTACAAAAGCACCAGCTCTTCTGGCGTGGAGAAACGTTTCCTTGCTGCTCTCAGCTCACAGCTCCACAGCATTCAGCAACAGCGTCTTTCAGCTTGCTTGCTTGCTTGCTCCCGTGCTCCTCTGCTAGACACCGCAGATTTCTCAGCTCCCGGCAGCTTTTCCGTGACAGTTTTACGATAGGTGATTTAGGTTACCCATAACCTGTGGAATTTGTTTGATCTGGCGCGACCCCCGCTAATTGATTTACGATCCTCAATTAGCTCTTTACTGCCCGGCACACTTCTCCTGCCGCACGCTCTGCTCCGATCTCTAAGTCACGCCGTAGCAGAGATTACACAGCGGTGTAAAACTGTCATGTAGCTTGGCTTCCAGACAAACACACACAGTCCAGGTTTGTCTATTTACAGCTTTTATTCCAACATTTCTCAGGAATTTCCAGGACTATTTGCAGCCATGACAAAACTGCATCCTTTCCCCACAAAGTACCGAGTGGGACTGGCATACTCTTCCCAAGCTCCTCCCAAGCTTCCAAAATTGACGTCAGAATGGTGTGGCATCATGGGAAGAACTTAACCCGTTAAGTTCCAACCTCCCTAAGCTATTCAGCTTCTGTGTCGGTATCTGGCTCTCTCTCTGCTTCTGAAAACACTGGAGGCAGGGTGTGTGTGAATATTCCCCCTCCTCTTCTGAGAGAAGCTGATCTACCTGCGACTGCATTCCCCAATCTTCAGGTCCAGACCAGTCCCAGACAGGTGTGGTCCATTGCTCTCCTTGAGAAATTGACCTGCCAGGTTCAGGATGGCCAGAGGCAAGATGGGTCCTTCACCCTTTTGCAACACCTGGCATCCATTCATCTCCCATATGCATACCCTTCAACTGACTTGGGAAAACTGGGGCATCCCAATTTGTAAAGCAATAGCACAGTGAGCATTTTAGGCACCACAATCTCACACGATCTCACACTGCTATAAAACCCTTAAAAACGTGCTTGGAGGTGGGGGAGAGACTGCAATCTCCTGCAGGTCACATGACTCGCACGGGACCATGGCCCCGGAAGACATGCATTCCAGTTTTTGGCTTGGACATGTTGGAGGGTATGCATATGAGACGGGACAGTCCATCAAGTCAATGTCCCCAGACCCAAGGAAGCAAACATCGGGAAAGACCTACTGGATTATATGTGTTATAATGTGGTTCTGAGGAGTGGTTTCAACTTTAAGCTGCTGCTCCACCTTTCTCCAAACAATGACAGACTAGCTGCTATTGTTGTTGTTTATTGTATTCTGAATTACATTTATTATATGTGAAAAGGCCACTAAATGCGTTTTTAAAAAATAAATAAATCAGTTGATTGTGTTCTATTCTGCATTCATCTTTGTGTGCAGCCCAGTGAGGTACTAAAACTGTTTTCTTTAAAAAGAGATACTGAACCAGAAATATATTGTGTTTGTCTGGGTGTGGGTGTGAGTGTATCACTTATTTTCTCTTATTAAGAAAAGCTAGTTTCTTGTAAGGTTTCTGAAACCAATGGACTGTTATAGGCTTTTGCAATCGCCTCCTTCCTTCTGAAACAGATCTGAAACTAATTAGAACACACAAAGGGAGAGAGAGAGAGAGAGACCACCACCACCAAACACCAAATGGCAGGATTAAAAAAGGGAAAAAACTGGCATTTTCCCAGACAATCCAATCATTTTTCGTATGGGCCAAAGAGCTCTTCAAGCTTCTTCACCACACATCTGCCTCCTTCAAGAAATCCCCCTGCTGTATTTTCCTCATACAGTTGGGTCTCTTCCAAATGCACCTGCACGGAAAGTACCTTATTAGCAAAACACCGAAGGAGCCAGCCAGCTTTTTTGCATTTTGCATTAGCATCCGGCCCGTGAATGCTGTGTGGCGGAGCCGCCAGCAGCGAGATGTGCCGAATATGGCATTTGCAGGCCTAGTCGGAGTCCTCCTGTGTGTGAGACGTATGCGTGAAATGCCATTACCAGTCCTCAGCAGGCCATATCCGTGCCATCGCCTAGATTTGGAGGGCAAGCAAATGAGGGTTTAGTGCCGTGCTGTGCAAGATTAAGAGCTGTGCCAGCTTCCCATGCAAACCTCTCCCTCAAACTTCAGAAACGACAAGATGCTTGATGTTCGCAAAGCATCTCCCAGTGGTTTGCTTTCCATTTCAGAATATTCCTGAAGGGGTGGCACTCTGAAAATATGAAACTGCCTTCTCTGCTGGGTCAGATCTGCCTAGCTTACTATTGTCTACCCTGACTGGTGGTGGTTCTCCAGGGTATCTGTGTGTGAAGGGCTGGGAGGGTCAGGGTCAAGGTGATATCAAGCCTTCAGGGAATTACGATCCCTCCCCCAGTGGCAGTCAAAAGGCAGATGACCAAAAAGAGTTATTACCACATAATTTATTCAGCTGATCAGAAGGTCGGCGGTTCAAATCCCCATGACAGGGTGAGCTCCCGTTGTTCAGTCCCAGCTCCTGCCAACCTAGCAGTTCAAAAGCACGTCAAAGTGCAAGTAGATAAATAGGTACTGCTCCGGAGGGAAGGTAAATGGCGTTTCCGTGTGCTGCTCTGGTTCACCAGAAGTGGCTTAGTCATGCTGGCCACATGACCTGGAAGCTGTACGCCAGAGTCGGCCACGACTGGACCTAATGGTCAGGGGTCCCTTTACCTTTACCTTTAATTTATTCAGACAAAGGAACACTGTCTCCATTAATGATGGCATTGCTGCAAGTAAAGTCTCCCCCCTCACTTCAGTCCCTCTTAATCTACGTCACTCCTAGTCAGTGCTTTCTATCTCTGAGATTTCTGTTCTATCATCCTGAGTGCTCGCCTAGTTCTGGGAGAGGGGGGCTTAGGAATGCTTTCCAAAGACACTGAGTCTTCCAGCTTACTCTCCCCCAGTGCTTCTCCTTCCTATTGCTCCTCCACGATATCCCAGCTCTTACCCTCATCAGCCTCTGAACTATGCCCTTCTTCAAACCACTGTTTGTTTGTTCAAACCATCTATACTGTCCTCCTCTTCCTGGGAAGGTGGGTGGGGGGCCCTCTCACCATTCCTCCTCAGTCCAGCTCCTGACAGTCAGGCCATTAGGAATGTGATGGAGTGGAGAAGGTCACAAGCCCACTCTCATGCTCCTCATGTTCTGGAGAATGTGCAGGGAGAAGATGCCCAAACAGTGTTAATAGGTGCATAGGAAGCTCCTTTATACTGAGATAGACCACTGAACTATCTAACTTAATATTGTTAAGAGTGAAGGACAGTGGCTCTCCACGGTTTCAAAGGGGGTCTCTTCCCCGATCCTGCCTGTCCTACCCGGAAATGCTGGGGAGTAAATCTGGGACTTTCTGAATGCAAAGCTTGAGCTCTCCTTTTGAGCTATGCTATGACCCTTCCTCAGTAGAAATTGAATAGGATTCATTGGTAGAGGGGATGTTTAATTCTTTCCCCACAGTCACTTGTCTGCTAATATATATCCTCACGATGTCCTCATGGTGGGGATCCACAATCCCACTTTTGATAGTGTTCACATCTGCAAAAACCTTTGGAGCATGTCCTTTAACTTCCCACTGAAACCTTGTGATTTTTGTACTGCAAATGTTCCAGCTGTGTGTGTCCTCGTTTTGTTGCACTATAATGCAAGGTGGCCAAAATGTCAAAACATTTGTGAAGCATCACAGAACAACTAATAAAGTTGAACCATGTATGGACATTGCAGTATACAGCCACCACAAATAAACCATCATAGTGTCAATGTTATGTTCCAGAATCCACCAGCAGAAAACTCAACAACGCCGTTACTGAGTTGCTACGGACTCTTATAACCACCCAGCCACTGACCAATGTCCTTTATGGAGTGGCGTTCCCTGCAAGGAGTCAATGGGTTTTGCTTTCCACAGCTCCTTATTCCCCGCCTTCTCTTCCTCCAGAAGTGGTGATCAATAACACTCTTTTTACATTGGTTCTTGTAAGCTGTTGAAACCGTTGTGAGTCTCCAAGCCCTACCGTGGGGCAAGAGAAATATTGATGCATGACAAAGTGCTGGGCTGGGAAATTTTCATTGTCACATTAATTGTCTAATGACAGAAGACATACAGTTGGCAAGACAGCTGCGTCAGAGGCTCTGATCTTTATTACCTCTTGAGGGAGAGATTCAAGTCGCCACAGGAGCTGGGGGCTCTCTAGTGGACATTCGTTCCGATCATGAAAGCAACCTCATAATTCAGAGCAGTTGTAGCAAAATTGGAACATTTGGTTAAAGGAGGGTGGCGGAATCCAGCAGTGCCGGGGAAACGATAAATCAGGATGGAAGGCCAGGAGAAGGGCCTCTGGGGTGGCTTTCGCAGCAGTTACAAGACTATCCCCATCTTCGATGCAAATCACTGTGCCATGCAGATATCCCACAGGGCTCCAGGGAGATTTTTCAGCCAAAAAAAGAACCCCAAAGAAGGAGCAAAGTGCAGGCAGAATAAACTGCACATGGTGAAAAAAATAAGCCAACTGCAAGACAAGAGTATAATTCAAATACCGTGCATATAATAAACTGCATTATCTGTGTTACAGCATAAAAAGAAAATCAGGCTTCCATACCAAGGTTACTCAAATTCTGTACATAGTAAGAGTGATTTCTGTAGCCTGTGCAAATTTCTGCAAAATTTTTGCATTACGTCACTTTGTATACATCCCCCCCACCCCCAATTAGTCGTTTGCTTTTTCTAACCACAGGGCCTGATTAATTTTGTTGCAGTTCTTTATATAAGAAGAGTTTGGATTTGATATCCTGCTTTATCACTACCCAAAGGAGTCTCAAAGCGGCTAACATTCTTCTTTCCCTTCCTCCCACACAACAAACACTCTGTGAAGTGAGTGAGGCTGAGAGATTTCAGAGAAGTGTGACTGGCCCAAGGTCACCCAGCAGCTGCATGTGGAGGAGTGCAGACGCGAACCCAATTCACCAGATCACGAGTCTACCGCTCTTAACCACTACACTACACTGGCTCCTTTTAAGCCACTTTTTAGGATATAACCAAATGACACATTTAAAAAACATAACATATTTTTTTAACGTATTAAAAACTCACCAGTATCCTTCACACAGGGCAGCTGATGGCAGATTGCCAGGGGTGGTTGTGTCACAGTATAGGAGAAAAGTTCCATTAAGACCCTGATGTGGTTTTCACCTGCCTGCCTGTCCTCTCCTGAAATCCATCCCACAATAAGGACAATAGTAGATTGCCTGGGGTGTAGGGAGACCAGTTGCAGCTGCTGAGATGGTTTTTGCTTGCTATTCCTCTCCTGGAATCCATCAGTCAGGGCAATCGATCTTAGATTGTCCTCTAGATGGGGGAGGACAGCAAGGCTTGAGGTAGCTCTGAAATGCCTTCATCTAAAGGAAGGATATGGGCTACCAGGCTACGGGTAAATAATGGTATGGGGAGCTTTCTGTTGTGCCCAAAATTAATTGTACTCAGAGTAGTTCCATTAAAATTACTGGAGTTGACTGTCTTAGATTTGTTCATTTAAGTAGGTATACCCTGAGTAGCACTTAGTTGGATACAGTCCTATTAGTGTTAAAGGTTTCCAGAGGAAACTGGATTGTGTTATCATAAAACTATTAAAGGAGGCTACAGAAGTATCATGCATACAGATACCTTCAGGAATTTGATCTTTGTGAATTCCCCTGTGAACTGATGTGATCTGCACATCCTGGACTCATGTGTGAATTCAAACTGAGTTAAACACAAGCTTTCACATCCCCTGAACATTCAGATGAAGTTCTTTGGTCAAAAAAAGAGGTCTCAATATGGATTTAAAAATGTGTCCTTTTTTGTGTGTGAACAAGATGTCTCACATCTGCCTGCCCTCTCCATGCAGAAACCAGGACGATGCTTGTACACATGCCTCACAAATGAAAATATTGAGGGTCCCTTCTTGATCTTTGACAAAAGTAAGATTTTCTGTGGAAGAAGAAAGGGTAGTTTTTCCAAAGACTTTATAGTGTGGGATAAATTTCTCTTGGGGGTTCAAGTATGGCGATTCAAACCAAAGTCCCAACCGGTCAGACTTTATTCAGGAATTCATTACGGGACAGAGCCCTAGGAGTCTGCAAGAGCTTTCCATTTAGCACACAAACTATATAGGAAATATATTATTTATTTTATTGCTTGCTTGTAAAAACCTCAGGGTGGTTTTCTACATCATCTTTGCTTTTCACCCTCTAACCCAATTACTTTCTGCCCCCTCAGCATCTCAGTATCTCTTCATCCAACCACAGTCCCTGAAATGCAACTTTACTCAATCCATCTTTTTCACTGTACCAATCAGAATCCTTCTTGTACCTTATATGGAGCAGTTTTTCAGCCGATAGGTTCTCTCTTCACTGGTTCTTGCCAGGTTTGTGGTCAGAATTCACATTTGCATATGTGACTCTGGCCTCACTGTTTATGAGTTTACAGAAATGCCACATCAATAGCTAGCTGAATAAGGTTGATGACGTGTGGCAAAATGCAATAAAACAAAACAAAATAAAACAAAACAATGACAACCTGGCAACTATACAATTGAAAGTGTTAAGCACAGAAACATCTTTGCTCTCTCTAATCCAGCATCCAAATTTCCTGATCTTTTCCTCCAGAGTGGCACCATTGCATTACCCATCCATCACTCTTTTAGTTTGGATTTTGTTTGGAAAACACGGTGTGAACACAGTCTGCTACAGGGCTTTTTGATAGTTTGCATGTGTTTTTCTTACAGGTTGTGATCCGGTTCATATGCAAAGTAATGAAATCAGAGAACAAAGGGGATTTCTGATATGATTGCAGAATCACATCCTGCTTCCTTTTTGGCTCCATGATTTATTCATTCTGCATATGTGCTGGAGCACAGCAATTTCCCAATTTTTTTTTTAAAAAAGCACAACTATTTAAAATACCACCGAGGAGGCAGATCAGAGCCAACCCACAGAACAATAGCAGGACAGGACAGTATATGGAATTAGTCTGATTGTCTGTATTACTAGGGTTCAGATTATAAAATCTGTGTGCGTGTTTTTGTGGGGGCAGGAGCAGTGGTTGACAGCGCTCAGTTTATGAATTCCTTTCTTGGAGAGACCTAACTTGTAGCACAATCAATATTTTCAAAACAAGCAACCTTCCGAGAGAACAATTGCCAGTGGTGGGCGCTGCCATAAGGCAAAAGTGGGTGTAGGTCACAAATGTAACCCTCAATTTTTTAATTTGGGTTTTGCTAGCTTTGCCCAGTCTCCCAAACCTTGAGGGCACAAATGCTATGAGCTAAGCAAATTTTTATTTCGGAGCAGGTTAAAGTTTGGGCAGCTTCACGATGCGCTGCAGTTTGAAGAAGAATGTAGACAAATAGCAATGGACAGCCAAGGCCATCAGGAGCATGTAAAACAAGTCTGTTGAGGAATGGTTGGAAGAACTGGAAGTGTTAAACCAGGAGGAGAAACGTTTGATGGTGCGCAAGGCCACATAATACCCAAAGGACTGTCACATAGAGTGGGGGGAATAAAAGACTTTTTCTCTGATACTTCAGAGGGCAGAACTTGATGAGCTAGGATATGGGTGCTGGAGGAGACTCTTGAGAGTCCCATGGACTGCAAGAAGATCAAACCTATCCATTCTGAAGGAAATCAGCCCTGAGTGCTCACTGGAAGGACAGATCCTGAAGCTGAGGCTCCAATACTTTGGCCAGCTCATGAGAAGAGAAGACTCCCTGGAAAAGACCCTGATGTTGGGAAAGATGGAGGGCACAAGGAGAAGGGGACGGCGGAGGACAAGATGGTTGGACATTGTTCTCGAAGCTACTAAAATGAGTTTGACCAAACTGTGGGAGGCAGTGGAAGACAGAAGTGCCTGGCATGCTCTGGTCCATGGGGTCACAAAAAGTTGGACACAACTAAACAACTACACAACAAAGGATATGGGTGAGCAGATTTTAGTAGATTATTAGGAGAAGCTTCATGGTGGGAAGATCAACTTGACAACTGGAACCAGTTACTGGGGGGAGGGGCTCCCCTTTGCTTTATGGCAAGCCAGTCATAGAATCATACATAGAACTGGCAGTGACCCTGAGGGTCATCTAGTCCAAGCCCCTGCAATGCAGGAATCTCAGCTAAAGCATCCATGACAGGTGGTCATCCAACCTCTGCTTAAAAACCTCCAAGGAAGGAGAGTCCATGACCTCCTGAGGAAGCCCACTCCGCCGTCACAGCAGCTCTCACTGTCAGAAAGTTATTCCTGATGTTTCGTCAAAATCCCTTGGTTGTCATTTGAATCCATTAGTTCGAGTTCCTACACTCCAGTGCAGCCATAGGGGCTGCTGCAGTTTTCCTGCATCACATTCCCATCCCTATAACAGGGATGGGAAACTGTTGGACTATAGCTCCCATCATTCTAATAATAATAATAATAATAATAATAATAATAATAATAATAATAATAATAATAATAATAATTTATTTATACCCCGCCCATCTGGCTGGGTTTCCCCAGCCACTCTGGGCGGCTTCCAACTGAACACTAAAATACAACAAACCTATTAAACATTAAAAGCTTCCCTAAACAGCTACAACAGCTGCAAAAATTCTCATTGCAAAGTATTGGAAGACACAAGATCTACCCACTTCGGAAGAATGGCAGATGAAGGTGATAGACTATATGGAATTGCCAGAAATGACTGGCAGAATCCGGGACCAGGAAGAAGAGTCGGTGGAAGAAGATTGGAAGAAATTTAAAGTTTACTTACAGAAATATTGTAAAATTAATGAATGTTAGAATGACGATGGATAGAAATTAAGTGGTTTCTAGCTGTAATGCTTTAAGAGAATATGAAACAAAGGTCTATAAATGGGTACAAGCTTAATGGTAAGGATTTGCTGAACTAATAAATTTAAGTGGAATACAAAAAAGGGAGGTATGAGGAGGTCTGGGGAAATAATCTTAAGGAAAATAAGAAATGGAAAATTAATGTGTTTTTAACTGTTTTTATTTTGCATTTTTCTTTTTCTTTTTCCATTTTTATTGTAATGTGTGAAAAAATCTTAATAAATATCTTATATATATAAAAAAACTTCCCTAAACAGGGCTGCATTCAGATGTCTTTTAAAAGTAAAATAGTTGCTTATTGCCTTGACATCTGCTGGGAGGGCGTTCCACAGGGCGGGTGCCACTACTGAGAAAACCCTCTGCCTGGTTCCCTGTAACCTCACTTCTCACAGCGAGGGAACCACCAGAAGGCCCTCGGCGCTGGAGCTCAGTGGATGTCCCTGGCCATTGGCCATGCTGGATGGGGCTCATGAGAGTTGAAGTCCAACTGCAGCTGGAGGGCCACAGGTTTCCCATCTGCGGCATATAAATTTATCTTTGTAAATTACCAACCACACATGCATGAGAAATGAATGGCTATTATATGAGGAGAGACGGTGTCTGTTAGGTTTGCATGAAACTGGGAAAGAAAGATGGCAAAAAACTGCAAGTGGACTCCAAGCCCTGACATTTTATGAAAGACATCTGGGGGAGATCAGCCAACAACGCTTCAGTAAAAGGACTCTCTTACATCAACTTCACCCACACGGAGAGTTTCACCTCTGAAATGAAAGAGTTTAATTTGATAATCGTTTAATTTGCTCTAATTGGATTTGCATTAATGCAATCTGAAATTCATGACATTCACCTCAATTTGTTTAATTTGTTTCAGGCATTTAACTTTGCCTTTGCCAAAACGAAAGGGAAATTGACATCCCACACCAACACAGTGGCACTCCCTTGTTATTTTAAAAAGAAAGGCAATTATTCATCCAGTCAAACAGTAACCAAGTAACATGTCGACCTGATAATCCAGAGTTTGTTTTTCGTTCTGTTTGTTTTGGTGGTGTCCCCCCCCTTTTTGGCGCTTTTAGTCCACTCCATTGCCAAGGACGAACAAGATGCAATACACAATACACAAAATAAGAATGTCAAGTAATTATGAGGGAAAATAAAGGGGGGGAATCACAATTAATAAGAATAATGGCAGCTGTTGTTGAGCAAGGCCACTGAGTTGTGCTCCAAAGCACAAGCAAATTAGCTCACAAAGAGAAAGGGTTGAATTCCCCGCCCCCCTCTCCCCAATCTCAGTTTGGAACGAGCTTTCCTTTCATATATTTCTCACAGAACAGTGGTGTCCAAACTCGGTCCTCCAGCTGTTTTGGGACTACAACTCCCATTATCCCTAGCTAACAGGACCGGTGGTCAGGGATGATGGGAACTGTAGTCCCAAAACAGCTGGAGGACCGAGTTTGGCCATGCCTGTCATAGAATATCCTAACCTTATTTACATAAGTTAACCATGCTGCCACCCCCTCCTTCCCCTATGAAGCTGATTCAACCCACCTGGGATCCAGAGGCAGGAGGTTCCCAAGTTCCAACCCCATCAGCAACTGTTGCTATTAGACATTATTAAGCTCCAGCCTTTTGGGCATCATCTATGCCACCCTTTCCTATGCTGGTGCATATTAGGAGACCCTGTTCCTCTCATAGAGCTACAATTCCCAGAGTTCCTATGAAGAGGAAAAGATTGTTAAGTCACTCTGGGAATGATGGGAGTTGTAGACCATTTGGAGGGTCGCAGATGTTGGCTGCCACTGCCTAAGCGCAGGTCATTTTGAAGGCCATGTGACGCAATGGATAGTCTCTTCCATGCCCCCAGAAGTAAAGAAAGAGACACCACACCAGTGAATTTGATTTCCAAGTCACATGATTCATTAAAAAATAATAATAATCCTAAAACATGGAGAATGGCTATATTCATCTCTTTACCCTGGCAAACCAGGGGCTGCGAGCAAGCCTGTATAAGCACTGACAACATGTCACCATCTTCTTTTCCCACATTTATTATGGCATGCACACTGAACGCTGCATTCATCCTGGTTTCTTTTAGATAAAATATTAAACATAGCAAGTGACAAAACCATCTATGACGATGCGAAAACGAAAACCAGGGGTGGGGAGCAGCAGCAAGTCTCAATTTCAAGAATGTAAACTTGTCCCTTCCCCAATTTATATCTCTTTTGTTCCTATATTTAGTTTTCAAATATCTGATGATTTGGTATGTTCTTGCGCATGCTTCCATGATTTTATTTCACAAAGCACAACAAACAAAATTCTACCTACCTACCTATCGATTGGAGTCATGCAGTGGCTCCAGCCCTATCCCAGATCCTGAACCAAACTGGGCTGTTTTGGGTTCACCCAGGATTTAGGTGGAGCGGGTTCAGTCTGCCCTAGGTTAGATCAGGTCCACGCAGAGTGATCTGGGACTGTGAAAAGGGGAGAGGAGTTGGGTAGCACATGTCCTCTGGGTGTGTCTCATTCTCCCTGCTCCTGAACACGTGTTTAATTAGGCCTCTGAACCCTAATTAAGCAAAGTCATTGATTTGGTTTGGGGCCTGGATTCAGTACATTATCATTATCATCATCCAATTATTTCTATACTGCTTTTTGGCCCAGATCCCCAAAATGGGTGTCACAGCACTGGATAGATCCCAGGCACATGGCCATTCCTCACTCTAGAGAAAGGGTTGACACTCATTCTGGACTGGGGACACTCTGAAGCATTGCATAGGACCCCAAATCTAATTGGGGGAGCCATGCACAGCTCTACTTTCTATATTATGTTCATACTATGTAGGAAAGAAAGAGCAAGAATCACCATCATAACATCTCTCTAAAAGCACAAAGAAATCCTTACATACAGCAAGTTTTTTTTTTTTTTTTTTTTAAAAAACCCATGTTCCTAACATTGTGCTGCTCTAGTGCATCCTTTGTCAAACTGGTGTCCTCAATATGTTTTTGGACTACAAATCCCATCAATCCGGATCAGCTTGGCTGTGCTAGCAGGGGCTGATGGGTGTTTAGTCCAAAACCTACATGAGATGCCATGTTGGGAAAGGATGCTCTGGTGATATATGCCCCATCATTTCTTGGGTTAGGCTCCTGAGAATGAGATTAACAAGCCTTCCAAGTGCCCTGGCACAATGATAATGGGGGCAATATAAAGATCCTGGCTAGATTTAAAGGCATGCCTTAATTGGGCATATATCCCATCTTGTTTTATGACCACCCACTGAGATAATGATTTCATAGTGAGATAAGAATCAAATCTGCCAGGGTTAGGGAAGAGAGTGAACTGCCTCATATATTAAATGTTTGTACAGGACACCATTGGAAAAAAAATATACGGCTGATTGTATATATGCATGTTGTGGCCAAATATCCAGATCCCAGGGTGACTGACCACAAAGTGAGTCATCTCTTTGGAGCTGTAGCAGAACTGTCCATGTCTGTCTGAGATCGGATGCTGGTGAGGAAAAGACTGCTAATTTTTGCCATCTTTGCCTCGGCAGGTCTATAAAGGTTTCCCTGCTTTCATCCCTTGGTGGAGGCATCCTGGCTAATTAGGATCAGCAGTCTGAAGTGTTCCCCAGTTGGGTTATGACTTATGGCAGAAGCTCCAACCAAGACCTTTGTGTGCTTTGGCCAATTAGGTAAGGTTAAGTGTTATGGATTATTTGGAAGCTGGGTGGCTATAAATCAAGAACCACAGTACCTAGAGAAGCAGGCGAGTATGAAGGAATGGAATAAGAACTGGCTGATCTATGGTAGAAGCCAAGGCTG
This sequence comes from Podarcis vaucheri, assembly GCF_965113315.1. Lineage (NCBI taxonomy): Eukaryota > Metazoa > Chordata > Lepidosauria > Squamata > Lacertidae > Podarcis > Podarcis vaucheri. The sequence goes on from NC_138749.1 coordinate 7,778,171, forward strand.
GGGCCCTCAAGTGGCATGCAATCAAAAATAAATATTCGACCCTAAAGTAAACATAACTGCTGGTGACATAAGGTTATTCTGACTGGGTTGTTGGTGACAGACACTGCCTTTCCATTCAGTCAACACTTCATAACAGCCCTTGTAAGTACTTATAATATGCCATCAGCACAGTGTTTTGAGTTCTACCAGGAGACCTTGTTGGTTATGCCACCACCAAGCCAATCCTGGGCTGCTGGAATTTATGAGAGGACCAGCTTGATGGCGACATCTTGGCTTGGATTAGTCTTTCCCCCATTGTTCAGCTGGTGCTAAGGTTAGTTGGTTTCTAGTGCCAGGCGAATGCATTTCATTTCCACCAGGTCTTCTGAGTTAACAGCATTGGCCATTGCAGTGAAGACAAACAATGGATGGAGTAGCTCCATACACCGGATTTTATAGTAAAAGTAGTTGTCTTGTGAATGTATCATTGGTTTGCTTTTATGTAGGTGTATGTTGTGAGCAACAAAAGGTTGATTGATGATGAAGAGTGGGATATGAATTGTGGCTGACGTCCAACCTTAGTCATGCTCAGAGTAGACCTCCTTGAATAATAATAATAATAATAATAATAATAATAATAATAATAATAATAAATGGACTGAAGGAATTACATTCTATTGATTTCAATGGGTCTAACTTTGTGTATGACTTAGTTGACCATTAATCTTTAGAAATAAATATATAAAATACCTGAACATGACAGTCCATGAAATAAGAGACATTCACAGTGCATTTTTCTTTCCACTAAACATATTAAATGCAACACAACCTTCTCTTTACTAACACACTAGGAGGGGGTGTATACCACTTTGCACAGAATCTTATCCAAAGTTAGAAGGCTTGTGCTGCATAAAAGGGACCCTGAAAAAATAAGACTGCATAAGATGATGCCTTCTGGAATTGTTCTGTGCAGTTCCCAAAAAACAGCAGCTAACTGCATGGGGACCACCATCAAGAAGGGATTTCCTTCTTCTTCTTCAAAGATCCTTTCAGTTTCTGCCACAGACTGTCCTTGTTCTTCAGCTTCCCATCTGCTGGAGGCAGAGACTTCTCCCTCTTTCGGATTTCTCTCACCAGCTTGTGAAAAACATCGTCGATGTAGAAATGCAAGGCAGCAGAGGTCTCAAAGAAAGGGCAGGCATACTGTCTGGCCAAGTTGACACCTTCCTCTCGGGAGACCTACAACAAAAATTAAGATGATCTTTGTCACAGAAATAAGCCCCAAGCAGAGATTGACTGTAGTTCTAGCCAGGTCAGATTCAAACAAATGATATCAAAGTATTCCTGCTATGGTTGGGGACCATCTATAATTTTTGTAGACTATTTTTGGATTCAGTATTCAGATAATCATCTGGAGATCAACCTGGAAACAGAATAGAATAGAATTTATTATTTATATCCCACCCATCTGGTTGGGTTTCCCCAGCCACTCTGGGCGGCTTCCAACAAAGTATTAAAATGCAGTATCTTTTGAAGCTCTAATATTGAACACAACATCTCCCCTGATCTTTTGGGATCAGTTTCAGTCAAAGAGGCCTGAAGACATGGACCAGGTACTTACAGAGGTACAGTCAACAACATATTCCCTTGGCCATTACCCATCATGGTGTGTTTGAGCTAGTTGGAGTGAAAGTTCAAGGAGTGGTAAACACTACCTTAACAGAGGCAGTAGCATGGCCACTCAACACAAAAAGTGCCCCCTAGACTCTGGGGTACTTGACATGTCAAATCCTGCCTTCTAAGCTTAAGTCCTCCCCCTTCCCCTGTTTCCAATTCTAGCACCCCAAGGTGGATATCAATAATGACAGCATATACCTAGTCCTACTCATGAAAGTATTGGAAGTGCCTTTCAGATGGACTTAGCTCCATCTAGGCTACCATTTTCATGACTGGAAAGCACCTTGAGAGCCAGTGTGGTGTAGACGTTGGGCTAACACCAGGGAGACCATGAAGCTGCACTTGGGTGACCTTGGGTTAGTCACCATCTCCCAGCCTGGCCTACCTAACAGGGCCAGCTATGGTGATAAAAACGGGGAGGGGGAGAAGAGTGGCAAATGCTGCATGGAACTCCTTTAAAGAAAGGTGGGATAGAAATATAATAATAAATTGAACAAACATAATAGTAAAATATGATGTAGGAAGATAGAGAGGATATATATTTTTTTAATTAAAAGAAAATCCATTTTACTATACAGTGGTACCTCGGGTTAAGTACTTAATTCATTCTGGAGGTCCGTTCTTAACCTGAAACTGTTCTTAATCTGAAGCACCACTTTAGCTAATGGGGCCTCCTGCTGCTGCCACGCCACCGGAGAGCGATTTCTGTTCTCATCCTGAAGCAAAGTTCTTAACCCGAGGTACTATTTCTGGGTTAGCGGAGTCTGTAACCTGAAGCATATGTAACCTGAAGCGTATGTAACCTGAAGCATATGTAACCCGAGGTACCACTGTACATAAGAATATAAGAGTGTGCAAAGAGCAATACTGAATCAGGGCAATGGCTTATCTAGTCCAGCAATGTGTTTTCACAGTGGCCAATCAGATGTCTATGGGAAGCCTGCAAGCATAAGAGAACATTCCTCTTCCGTTGGTTTCCAGAGACTGATATTGACAAGCAATGCTGTCTCAAACTTTGGAAGCAGAGCACTGCCATGATGGCTAGTAGCCACCGATAACCCTCTCCTCCATGAATTTGTCTAATCTTCTTTTATAGCCATATAGCTCCATGGCCATCGCTGCCTCCTGTGGCCATGAGTTCCGTAGTTTAACTATGCTATGCACAAAGCAGTATGCTTTCCTTTATCTGCCCCGAGCACTGCCTTTTATGCGTCCTATTTATTTCACATGGAGCATACCGTTTAAAACTTTGGGAAAACATCTCAGCTTTCAGGTTACTCTGGGCAGCCCCGTGACCTCATAAAGTGGAGAAATATTTATTGGCTACCCCATTAAAATTCCAGTTGTGGCTTTTGCCAGCCTCTCCTCTGAAAATTACAAGTGAGATTAAATGGAACGCTGACAGCATGCGGAGGCAGTGATGGATGGCCTGCCATCTTTTAAGACAGCTAGTGCTGTGCTAAGGTCAGCTCCAGCACACCAAAAGGACGCAGGGGAGGGGGAGAAAAATGCCAGGAGTGGGGCACAACTTGGCAGGCAATGCCAGTCTCTGGGTCCCACTTGACAGGAGCTCGCATTTTTCTACATCACCTAGGGAGGAAGCAAGAAAGCAAACAAATCAATACCTTAACTGTGCTTTGGGGATACTGTGTGTGTGTGTGTGTGTGTGTGTGTGTTGGTGTTGGTGCATGTCTCCCCCAATTCCAAGTGACAAGAGACTCCAGAGGTGCTTGAACTTAGCCAGGACTTAACTAGTTTCCTTGGGATGAAGGTCATGCAGAGACTCTGGTGCCGTTAGGTTATATGGTTTTATTTATACATATGGCATATACAACATGAGCGTCGGGTGGAAGGGCTCACAGAATTAACAATCCCAAAAGATCTTGCTTCTCCCTTAGCCACAACTTGGGATGCAGCACAGAGCAAGACATGTGTTTCTCTCTATTGCCAGCTTCTAACTCCCTCATAGGTAAAGGGACCCCTGACAATTAGGTCCACTCGCAAATGACTCTGGGGTTGCGGTGCTCATCTCACTTTACTGGCCAAGGGAGCCGACATTTGTCGCAGACAGTTTTTCTGGGTCATGTGGCCAGCATGACTAAGCCACTTCTGGCGAAACCAGAGCAGCGCACGGAAACGCAGTTTACCTTCCCACCAGAGCAGCACCTATTTATCTACTTGCACTTTGACATGCTTTCGAACTGCTAGGTTGGCAGGAGCTGGGACCGAACAATGGGAGCTCACCCTGTCGCGGGGATTCAAACCGCTGACCTTTCGATTGGCAAGCCCAAGCAGCACAGTGGTTTAACCCACAGCGCCACCCTCGTCCCTCATACAACTCTGCTATTGTTCTTCTAGGTACAAGATAGCCGAGGGAGGTGGGGTTGGGAAAGCCCCTCCCCATTTGCTTCTATTGCGCAGAACAACTTTTTTGGATATGCTAAATTGTGGTACCTTACTAGCCAGACAAAGCCACTACCTTAATAATAATAATAATTTATTATTTATACCCCACCCATCTGGCTGGGCTTCCCCAGCCACTCTGGGCGGCTTCCAACAAAATATTAAAATACTATAATACATCAAACATTAAAAGCTTCCCGAAACAGGGCTGCCTTCAGATGTCTTCTAAAAGCCTGGTAGTTGTTGTTCTCTTTGACATCTGGTGGGAGGGTGTTCCACAGGGAAGGCGCCACTACCGAGAAGGCCCTCTTCCTGGTTCCCTGTAACTTGGCTTCTCGCACTGAGGGAACTGCCAGAAGGCCCTCGGTGCTGGACCTCAGTGTCCGGGTTGCACAATGGGGGTGGAGACACTCCTTCAGATATACTGGACCAAGGCCATTTAGGGCTTTAAAGGTCAGCACCAACACTTTGAATTGTGCTCAGAAATGTACCTTGACAAAAGAGGCTGGTTTGGCAGGTTTGCTGTTAAACATTCACACTGATAAAGGGTTGCAGGTTTTGGAAAGGATCCAGGGTGTTATCCAGACTGACCCACCAAATTCACAGCAATATAGAATTGTAGATTTGGATGTCACCCCACGGGTCATCAAGTCTAACACTCCTTGCGTACAGGAATCACAGCTAACAAATACAGGTAGGTAGCCGTGTTGGTCTGCCATAGTCAAAATAAAAAAAATTCCTTCCAGTAGATACTTCTGAAGAAGTATCTGAAGAAGTGTGCATGCACACGAAAGCTCATACCAAGAACTAACTTAGTTGGTCTTTAAGGTGCTACTGGAAGGATTTTTTTTTTATTTTAGCTAACAAATAAACTGTGTTCCTTCCCTGCTTCTGTGTGTTGTGCCTCACTTTAAAACTTGGTCAAGAGCAGCATCAAACTCCCTAGCTAAGTGTGTTTTGCTCAGAGAGTTATCATTAAGTAAAGCAGCTAAATCAGTCTGGCAGATTTGCAGGCTGGTCTCTGAAGTAGGGAGACGATAAATCTCTTCCCGCGCACGCCACACCTGCAGCCGCGGCAATCAGTGCTCTCGGCCCCATGATGAGCTGCCAGTCATTAAAGGCAGAGGGGTTGCCATGACGAGGCTTTCTAGGCCGCAGGTGGAATGATAATTGGTACAAAGCTTCTCTTAAAGTTACTCTTTCAGCCTGGCTGCCTTTCATTAGCTATGAAAAAACCAGGCTGGTTTAACTCTCTTTCCTTTATGGTTGAGGTCTATATCCTGCCTTAACTCTGGATCATGGAAAAGTGAGTAAAGTTTGGAAGGATCAAGATTAGGAATAGTACAGCTCTATTCTGCCTTGGTCAGACCACACCTGGAATATTGTGTCCGATTCTGGGTACCACAATTTAAGAAGGATGTTGACACGCTGGAATGTGTGCAGAGGAGGGCAACCAAGATGATGAAGGGTCTGGAAACCAAGCCTTATGAGGAATGGTTGAAGGAGCTGGGTATGTTTAGCCTGGAAAAGAGGAGACTGAGAGGAGATAGGATAGCCATCTTCAAATATATAAAGGCCTGTTGCATGGAAGAGGGAGTATGCTTGTTTTCTCCTGCTGTTGAAGGTAGGATTCGAGGCAATGGCTTAAGTTACAAGAAAGGAGATTCCAATTTGGAGAAACTTTCTGACAGTGAGAACTGTTCGGCAGTGGAATAGACTCCCACAAGAGGTGGTGGACTCTCCTTCCTTTGAGGTTTTTAAACAGGTTGGATGGCCATCTGTCATAGATGCTTTAGCTGAGACTCTTGCATTGCAGGGCGTCAGACTAAATGACCCTCAAGGTCCCTTGCAACTCTAAGATTCTATGATTCTATGTTAAAACTCCTGGTAGTTCCTTTTCAGCCACATCTCTACCTGCCCAACATATGGTGTCAGATGGTGGGGCAGGTTGGGGGAAATGGTCTCTTGGGCCAAATTAGGACCCCTGGCAGGCTTACCTCTGGGATAGAGAGAGATGGACAGACAGACAGACGGACAGACAGAGACATAGAAATAGAGAGATGGAGTAAAAAAAAGTCCTGAGAGAAAGGATGGGGTGGCACTGAGAATGTGGTATGCAATCTTGCAATGCCACAAACATACCCAGCTGAGGTTCTGCCCACTGTCTGAGAATTTGCAGGTCCTCTGCCAGTCAGAGTAGTAAATGACATTGGGTTAGATGGACCATGGCCTAAGGCAGCCCACCTGAAGGAGCATTTCCACCCCCATCATTCTGCCCAGACACTGAGGTCCAGTGCTGAGGACCTTCTGGTGGTTCCCTCCCTGCGAGAAGCCAAGTTATAGGGAACCAGGCAGAGAGCCTTCTCAGTAGTGGTGCCCGCCCCGTGGAACACCCTCCCACCAGATGTCAAAGAGAAGAACAACTACCAGACTTTTAGAAGACATCTGAATGCAGCCCTGTTTAGGGAAGCTTTTAATGTTTGATGTATTACAGTATTTTAATATTTTTTTGGAAGCCGCCCAGAGTGGCTGGGGAAGCCCAGCCAGATGGGAGGGGTATAAATAATAAATTATTATTATTATTATTATTATTATTATTATTACTATTATTATTATTACTATTATTATTATTATTATTATTATTATTATTATTATTATTATTATTTCTTGAAACAAACAACCTTCTCATTTTCTCCTCGAAAGTCCCTGGAAATTTATTACCTTCCTCTCTCTCTTTTTGCTGCATAGCCCCAGCAACAATTTAACCAACCCTTCTGACAGGGAGTTTTATGAAAGAAAGCAGGCTAATTGTCATCTTAAAAGAAAAAAAGGGGGGCGGAAGATTACAGCCCATAACTCACATTTGATTTGCAAACCAAGAAAATGTTGCCCTTCCAATTATTGCCTGCCATGCACCAACAATCATGGACTTAACACTGTTTATACAGACCAGGTTTAAAACCACTAAATCAATCTGCAATTTAACACGGCAGAGATTAAGGAAAGGCACGCACACCTGCCGACCTGGTTCAGAAGTGACAGTTTTTACTCCTCACATTTTATCCCTCAAAGCTTCCCCTTGTCGAGGACAGGATTGATGGGGGAGTTTAAGGCAATATTATGCTAAAAAAAAAAAAAATGTTTCAGGAACAGTGGCCTCAGGGCTGAAACACATAAGACACTTGGATCACCTTACAGCATCCCTGGATGGCTTCTGTGTCTAACATGAGCTGTGAAGATCTCAGCATCAATCATCAAGGAGAGTGATTAAGGGTCGATTTCTCCCCAAAGCATTTTGCACATTTTCGAAATTATCTGTAATCTATAAAGCTGTGCTGATTGCAATGCCGTCACCAACATTATTGATGATTGGAAGAGGGCTGTAAAAAAAGGTGTGTATTTTTTTTTTAATGCTTTCATACCTTTAAGAAGGTAAATAAGGGACCTGTTTCAGGGGATATGGCATTGACTAGGATGAGACAGGGGTACAGTCCTCTATTTGAATGTTGGCGATCCCTGCTTTAGCCAGATGGCCTCTGGTCTGATTCAGATTTTGAATATTAGCAAACATGTATTTTAGTCCTGATGAAAACTGCAAGGTGTTGAAGGCTGGCTCTTTCCACTGGTGTGCTTGTGTGAGTGAGAAGCTTTTGATTTGTCTGTTGCAAGGAGAAAGGATCTTGAATGCAAAGGATTGGGGGGGGGGGCAGGCAGAGCTGAGAATGACAAGGGTTTGTGTACTTGTTTCAAGTCACCACCTGCCAAATTCCATGCTTCTGATCTCTTCTGAGTCAACCTCGGTTGGGGAGATCACAGGCAGGCTCAGGGCAATCTGTCAGAAAACTGGCTGTCACGTTTTCCAGCGTTAGGGCTCTCATTTCCCCCAGAAATAGACTGAGTGTTTTAACATGACCATTTCTTCAAGAGCTGAACTTGTCACCCACAAGCTGTGGCTAATGCCACGCATGGCAACAGCTCCTGTAGTATAAATCTATTCTCATATGACTTAGCAAACATTTAACGCTACAGATTGTTCAAAGCATTTCACAGACATCACTTCAGGAACCATTACAACCCCCTCCCTTTAAAGGAAGCCAGTGCTGTTGTTAGTGACGTTGCCAGAGTTCATAATTCCATGGAAGGTCTATAGCTCACTAGTAGGGCATCTACTTTCATACAGAAGGTGCCAGGTTCAATCCCAATCATCTCCAGTTAGGGATGGAAATGTCCTCTCTCCAAAATCCTGAAGAGCTGCTGTGAGTCGTTGTAGACAGTATTGAGCCAGGTGGACCAATGGTCTGGCCCAGTACAGTGGTACCTCGGGTTACATATGCTTCAGGTTACATACGCTTCAGGTTACAGACTCCCCTAACCCAGAAATAGTACCCCAGGTTAAGAACTTTGCTTCAGGATGAGAACAGAAATTGTGCTCTGTCAGCGCGGTGGCAGTGGGAGGCCCCATTAGCTAAAGTGGTGCTTCAGGTTAAGAACAGTTTCAGGTTAAGAATGGACCTCCGGGACGAATTAAGTACTTAACCCAAGGTACCACTGTATATGACAGCTTCTTACGTTCCAATGGTTTAGCATACAAATTTCAGCAAATTTAAAAAATCTCCAAGTTCTTCTGCAGCCTAGATGGTAAATCATGGGTTATGAGCATGGGCAGAAGGAACAGAATCCAGTACTTATCCAGTGACTTCATCACCTGATTGTGGTCCTTAATTGGCTCAAGCTAAGCCAAGCTATTTTCCGGCTCAAGCTAAGCCAAGCTATTCAGTTGCCTAGTCCAATTATGAATGAAATGGGGTAAGAAAGTTCAGATATCACCCCTTTATTAGATATGGGCATGTGGGAGGTTGAGCAAATGGTTTGCTTTAAGACCACCTAGGAGCTTCAAAGCTGAGGTCACATTTGAACTCACGACTTTGAGGATCAAAATATTTTTCCTAACTATTATACATTCATCCAGAGCAAATTTTCACCAACCCTGGTCATTTACGTGTGCATAAATGCATAAGTGTGTATAGAAAGAAGACAGGCAGACAGACAGAATTAATTAGACAGCAGTATCATTGTTTGCCTTTTATCAGAAAACTTTTCATCATCTCAGATTTTCCTCCTCCACCTACTCCTTGATTTTTGTTCTCCCCACAGCGTGCTCTACAGCAGTCTGCTTTGATTCCCCCCTTCGTATTTTTTCTCTTCAAATACTGAAAGGGAGAGAGAAGCCAAAGAGAAAGGGGAGAAAATTAAAAGCCAAAGAGAAAGGGGAGGAAGTGATGTTTATCTCCTAGGTAGCCCTCTTCTTTAGCTAACAAAATCAGGTAACGCGCAACCACGGCATTCAGCACTTCCTGCTATAAGTCATTGTATTTATCAGATGGAACAGTCATCAAAAAAGGCCTTTTGTGTGCCATTGAATTTCTATCAAGCCGGCGAAATCTTTGTTCCTGAAAAGGAATCTGCTATCAAGAGTTTTTATGCTACCCTTTGGAACTTCATTTTCCAGACCTGCTGATATGTCTTTGACAAGATGTGGCCCTATGCAACCCTTTTTGTCAGAACACACATACTTCCCCCTCTGCCTAGATGCTTCTTTTGTCCAGATTTTTCTTTCTTTATTTTAAAAAAAACCCTAGTTTGCCAGGTGCGACTATGCTAATACTAAGCGAGCAAATTTGCTTTCCCCTTGAATAAGCAGTTGCTTTAGGGATATGAAATCTCTACCACTTTGATTTCTGTGTTATTTTATTGCTCAACAGAATGTGATGTGGCACAACTGGAAGACCCAATGGGGGCACATCTGCCAGGGCACAGATATCCTGAATTTTGTGTATTTCAATCTAACATTGCAACATTATTTAAGAGCAGGCTGCAGCAGTTATTACCCCTCTACTACTATCCATACCAGGTTGCTCAACCATTGCTATTGTGTCTTTTCTTTTAGGAGATCAAGATAATCAGGTGACAGCAAAAGCAGCAGAAAAAATTAACAGGGGCAATTAGAATAAGATCTATTATTTGATTAATTTTTTAACACTCCTCAGTTTTTTTATTAACTGTGACATTTGTACTGATATAAACATCTAGAATGTATTTTGTATAGCTAAGCATTTAGCTCAGGCATAGACAAACTCGGCCCTCCAGATGTTTTGGGACTACAATTCCCAGCATCCCTGACCACTGGTCCTGTTAACTAGGGATGATGGGAGTTGTAGTCCCAAAACATCTGGAGGGCCGAGTTTGCCTATGCCTGATTTAGCTCTATCTTCAGTACATTGTGTTTTATTTTATTGCTGTGGCCAGTGGCTGATGCAAATCAAGATTCTTCTGATCTCTCTCTTTAAGAGCAGGGGTGTATGAGTGTGACACGACAGAGGCAATCAAGTACTTGGGGGACTGGTTGGGAGGGGGGGTGAAATTATTCTAAATATTGGGGGGATGCTGTTAGTGGCACAATGTTCCTCCTCGCTCTTCTTCTTCTGTTGTCTAGCACTAAACTACACATGGCATTCAGTGTGTCCTTGCATCTAATATGCAATGTATTTTCCACTAGACTAGAGGCTGGCTCCATTTGGACAAGTGGAACGATGCCCACCATCTTCAATCTGCCCTCAGGTGCCCACCTGCCTGCCTTTTTATTTACATCCAGTCTGGAGGGTGGCACTGCCTTTCAGCATCCTTCACCCCAGTCTCCGTGTATCCCCTCTGCTCTGTGAGCAAAATAGGTCTTGCTCATCTTGGGGATGTCGCAGGCAGCACCAGCTCTGAGCTGAAGCACCATCTTGCATCAGGGTCTGTAAGGAGCTGTCCAAGGTCCTTATTTGTGCCTTGACTGGACCAGACCAGCCTATACTTCAGTATATGTAAAGGTCTGGGGAAGCTCAGGCCCAAGGGCCAAATGTGACACTCAAGACCCCCCTATCTAGTCCTCAGAAATCCACCACAAAGTGACAAGCCTCACTTTGTCTGCTTCAAACCCCATGGATCTCTGGATGAGTGAGTCCTTGAAGGAGCTGGGTATGTTTAGCCTGGAAAAGAGACTGAGAAGAGATATGATAGCCATCTTCAAATACCTTGAGGGCCATAACATGGAAGAGGGAACAAGTTTGTTTTCTCCTGTTCTGGAGGCTAGGACATGGACCAATGGCTTCAAGTTACAAGAAAGGAGATTCTGACTAAACATCAGGGAAAACTTTCTGCTAGTAAGAGCTGTTCAACAGTGGAACCCACTCCCTTGAAAAATAGTGGTCTCTCCTTCATTGGAGGTTTTTAAACAGAGGTTGGATGGCCATCTGTCATGGATGCTTTAGCTGAGATTCCTGCCTTGCAAGGGGTTGAACTAGATGACTCTTCGAGTCCCTCCCAACTCTACAACTCTGTAGTTCTATAATTCTAATGTCAATAATGCCTCCTGCTTCTCCAGGTGGAAGAGAGGAGTGTGAGAGAGTGTGTGTGTAGAAATTAGCCTGTTGTGCAAAGGTAGAATTTCCATTTGCTGCTTCATACATTTTTGCTTCTGTCTGCACCCTCCATGGGCGTGTGGCCTCTGCATGTTTGCCTAGAAGGGAACAAGGTCCTCAAATTGAAAACAGTTCCCCACCCCTGGGGGTAATGAATCGACTCTACCTATTCCTTCCTGGCTTGGTCTGCTACAAGCAACTCAACCTGGTAGTACATAGGGGAAAAAAGCTTTTCCCTCTGCCATGTAGTTTTCTGTGTGCGGATATTCAGTTTCCTACACCTCATTTTAAATTGCAGAGTCCGGACACAGGTCTCTCCACACACACACACTCCCCAACATCTATATGTTCTTTGTGAGAGCCAGACCAAAGTCTGGCCCAAAACTCTGTACTTTTATCCCCAAATGTCCCTCTAGGCTGTTGTGGTAGTTTTCTTCACTTTAGATGATTTGTTGAAGGAAATAACTGACATGCCGGTTCTTTCATGTGCAATACAGGAGATTTGGGATTTGTAGTTTACAGCGTCAGTGGTTTCCAGTACTAGCAAGAAACATCTGCGGTCGCATATCAATGTGAACAACTCTGGTAACAACTGAAATCCAATAAAGCGTATGGCGTTATTATTTGTTAGCCTTTTATTATGGAAAACTCTTTCACTGTGCGCGCTATAACCTGATTTATGCCATGCCATTTATCAAGAAAACATCTTGCTATTATACCTTGTTAACCAGCAAAAGAGACCCTTCTTTCAACATTATGAGAGGGTAAGGCATGATAAATAATAAGCAGAGAAATAATTGTCAAGGCATTTACAAATTGACGCATTGTGAAAATATGACATCTTGATGGCTTCTGTTGGAAAACACGTACAAGGTAGTAATTTCTAGATATGCACACATTTCCAGATTATTATAAAACGGGCAGAAAGAATTGGCCGGGGGGGGGGAGAGAACCTTAATTTAGAATGCCTGTACAACGTGTACAAAGTATTGTTCTGAAACTTTCAGGCAAAGTCACAAATAGGGATGTGTGGCAGCTGTTTCCTTATTTCTACAGATTTTGATTGATTGATTGATTGATTGATTGGTATCTGCACTGGATTTGAATTGTTTTTTATGTATGTGCTTTTGTTGTTTTAGAGAGTTTTTAGGAAATACAAGCATAAATAAATGTGCTTCTGAATAATGCAAATGCTGCCCATTGCTTTCAGTGGGGAGTACCTTGGGACACTGTCTCCATTCGTAAACTCTGCTACCTTTTGCATCAGTTTGCACATCCAGCTTATGTTGTCACTGTCATCATCAGCCCAAAATGTTGCATTGTGGAGTTTTCCTGTTCAGTGCCCCTTCCTCAGGTTACAACATTCCTTTTTGGCTTTCTGACCCTCCCACCCTCTCTGGGAACAGTGTGCCAACATTTTGTGGCTGCTGGGAATGCCATCCTCATTGGGCTGGAGTTTAGAGCATGGGTTTTCCTCATGGGTTGCATTCCTAAAAGACTTTGGAATCTCTCAAACATACTGGTAATTCCCTTGTCTGTGTGGATTGCTTCATAAGAATCAGCACTCAAAGGATTGAGATTGCTGTTAGTAAATAAAATGACTGGAGTAAATTCAGTTAAAGCAAATTGGATAGAAGTGGAGAGAAACATTTTGGTTCGCAGGTCACACAAGCAGAACTACAACACCTGTGCCAGAAACTGAACATGCAAGATTAAAATGGCATCGCTAAACACACACACAGAGAGAGAGAGAGAGAGAGAGAGAGAGAGAGGAGAGAGAGAGAGAGAGAGAGAGAGAGAGAGAGAGAGAGAGAGAGAGAGAGACGAGAAACTCTCCAATGGAAACCAAACAGCCAAATATACTCCTTCAATTCAGGAAACATCAGCATATGAGCACTCAAATACCAGGTTTAATATACTAATAGTTGGCTTAATATGTAATGTTAGGATCGCAGAAAGCTGTCGTAGGTCCATCAAACTTTTCCAGCCCTGGTCAGGGATTGAACCTGGGTCTCTTTGAATGCTGAACTATGTTGTGGTTCTGATCATGGGAATGAGAACTTGTCCCATGTGCTGCTCGAATGTCAGGCCTTAAATCAAGTTGCCTGTCCAGGGGCAACTGACCAAATTATGGGACAAATGAACCACGTTTTTTTTGGGGGGGGGAGGGACAAGGTTTGCAACCTAAACTGGTTCTTCTGTGGGTTCTTTTTTTTAAAAAAAATATGTTAATTTTTGTGAGGCCCTTTAAAATGAAGATTGTGGGGGGAAATTTAAAGAACTGAATTTAAGAATGGGAAATCTTCTCCAGAAGATTCTGCTCTGGTCATTCTGCTCTGGTCAGACCTCCTCACCTGGAGTACTGTGCCCGGTTCTGGGCACCACAGTTCAAGAAGGAGACTGACCAACTGGAACGTGTCCAGAGGAGGGCAACCAAAATGGTCAAAGGCCTGGAAACGATGCCTTATGAGGAACGGCTAAGGGAGCTGGGCATGTTTAGCCTGGAGAAGAGGAGGTTAAGGGGTGATATGATAGCCATGTTCAAATATATAAAAGGATGTCACATAGAGGAGGGAGAAAGGTTGTTTTCTGCTGCTCCAGAGAAGCGGACACGGAGCAATGGATCCAAACTACAAGAAAGAAGATTCCACCTAAACATTAGGAAGAACTTCCTGACAGTAAGAGCTGTTCGACAGTGGAATTTGCTGCCAAGGAGTGTGGTGGAGTCTCCTACTTTGGAGGTCTTTAAGCAGAGGCTTGACAACCATATGTCAGGAGTGCTCTGATGGTGTTTCCTGCTTGGCAGGGGGTTGGACTCGATGGCCCTTGTGGTCTCTTCCAACTCTATGATTCTATGATTCTATGATTCTATGAAATCGAGAACTTGAGAGAAACTGAAAGTGACAGATTTATCTTTACAATTTTTTTTAAAGAGCAAAACTATCCCAGAAAAAACAGGGATTAATAATAATAATAATAATAATAATAATAATAATAATAATAATAATATATTTATATCCCACCCATCTGGCTGGGTTTCCCCAGCCACTCTGGGCGGCTTCCAATAAAATATTAAAATACAGTAGTTCATCAAACTACTATTTTCATGACAACAGTCATGAAATTAAAAGACACCTGCTTCTTGGGAGAAAAGCAATGACAAACATAGACAGCATCTTAAAAAGCAGAGACATCACCTTGCCGACAAAGGTCTGTTTTGTTAAAGCTATGGTTTTCCCAGTAGTGATGTATGGAAGTGAGAGCTGGAACATAAAGAAGGCTGATCGCCAAAGAATGGATGCTTTTGAATTATGGCGCTGGAGGAGACTCTGGAGAGTCCCATGGACTGCAAGAAGATCAAACCTATCCATTCTTAAGGAAACCAGCCCTGAGTGCTCACTGGAAGGACAGATCCTGAAGCTGAGGCTCTAATACTTTGGCTACATCATGAGAAGAGAATACTCCCTGGAAAAGACCCTGATGCTGGGAAAGATTGAGGGCACAAGGAGAAAGGGCTGACACAGGACGAGATGCCTGGACAGTGTTCTCGAAGCTACCAGCATGAGTTTGACCAAACTGTGGGAGGCAATGGAAGACAGGAGTGCCTGGCGTGCTCTGGTCCATGGGGTCACAAAGAGTCAGACACAACTAAACAACAAAGTCCATCGAACATTAAAAGCTTCCCTAAACAGAGCTGCCTTCAGATGTCTTCTTAAAGTCTGGCAGTTGTTGTTCTCTTTGACATCTGGTGGGAGGGCGTTCCACAGGGTGGGTGCCATTACCGTGAGGGCACTCTGCCTGGTTCCCTGCAACTTGTCTTCTTGCAGTGAGGAAACCTCCAGAAGGCCCTTGGCACTGGACCTCAGATTCAAAAATAGAGATAGGTCCTACAAAGCAAGATATCTCCATTTTCACATGCCAGAGAAAAGAGGTTTTCAATATATGGCAAAAGCTATAAAATGAAAATACTAGACACACCTTTGTGGACTGGGAGTTTCACATGTTAAGGTCAACAACAGAGACCGTCTTCTTCCAGGCTGCTATTCCTTGCACCTTTGAGGGTAGTGGAATGACCTAGAGAGCACTCCTCTCTGTTGATCTTAACACCTGGGAGGATCCGTAAAGATGTAGATGGTCTTTCAGATATGTGAGACACTACTAATTGTGTTGTTCTTTAAACACAAATGTGAGCACATTGAATTGGACCTGGAAACACAACAAGGATGGCTCCTCTTCCACATTTTTGAAGCTAGGAGTTGAATGCCATGAGCAAATTGGTCCAAGAATGCAATGTAGCAGTCTAAAATGTCACAGAGGAAGAGTGATTGATATGCTATATTCAATGCCTTGTGTGTCCTTGTGGAGGAAGCCTGAGCACTGGGCTGCAAAGTGTCAGTATTGATAATGAAATAGAAAATTAATAAAGAAGGAAATGTGAAATGGAGAGTAAATCAAACCCTGACATTTACAAATATCTAAAAACGGAAACTATCCTCTTGGTTTGTCGCTATTGTTATTTAGTACAAAATACTAAGCTGCACCCTGAAAGTTTATTAAATAAGAATCTCCTCTATATTATTGCTTTCCTCTAAGATAATCCATTTTTATGTGTGCATCGCCAGAGTAATACTGCAATTTATCCCACTTAGGGCAATTTTGAAACTTGCTTTCCTTTTAGATATATCTTATCGGCTCGCCTACTAAATCTTTCTTTGTCTGTTTTACATAAGCATGGTGTCTGCAGGCCACATCCAAAGTCTCTCGCCACCCTGCTGATTTGTTATATGCCGGGTTCTCCAATACTTCCTCCCAGAGCTCTCACTGTAGGGATGTAAGAGAATTTCGATGAAAGCAGAAACTCAGCCCCAGGGGCTCCACATTTGCCTCTGTGTCCCCTTGCCATTGACATGCAAGCGCCATAAGGTTGCTCAGCAAGGAATGTAGCCCTGAAAAAGCTTCCTCACTGGTAGAAGTCCCTTTGTCACGTGAAGCAGAACCCAGGGTGAGGAACTGCAAATGTAAGCTAGGAAGTGGGTACGAACTGGCCAGTCTGTTGAGAAATTCACAATACAAACTAGCCCTCCGCCCAAGCGAGATCAACAGGTATCATCATCAATTAAATTTCTATACTGCCCTTCTTCAGAAGATCATAGGGTGGTTTACAATGTATGTAGGAGAATCAGCCATGCCTCTTGTGTTTTGCCTGGCGCTGGGTGGCCCCAGGCTACGCTGAGATGGTCCCACAATCTACTGGAACACATGTAGATTAGGCCTGTTTATTGCTGCTTGGATGAGGCTAAGCTCATTATTCCTTCTATGTAATGATTATAAGGATGACTTGGAAAAGGCCGCTGGTGCAAAATGCAGCAGCCAAGCTGCTGATGGGAGCTAAGCAGGAAGAACTTCATGGTGGTAAGAGCTGTTTGACAGTGGAAAGGGCTTCCTTGGAAGGTGGTGGACTCTCCTTCATGGAAGGTTTTCAAGCAGAGGTTGGATAGCCATCTATCACGGACGCTTTAGTTGAGATTCCTGCATGGCAGGGGTTCATAGAATCATAGAGTTGGAAGAGACCACAAGGGCCATCGAGTCCAACCCCCTGACTCTCTTGAACAAGATGACTCTTGGGATTCCTTCCAACTCTACAGTCCTATGATTCTATGACTAGATAGCACTGGTTCTAGCACTGTTGCACTGTCTGCTGATACACTTCAGTGCCCAAATGAAACTGGTGGGTTTAACCAACAAAATTTGATATGGCCCAATGCTTAATGGAATGCCTCTCCTGACGTAATGGCCAATCCTTGGAATCAAGAATTCCATTATATTTCTGGGTGGGGCTTGGCAGCCATGCTCAAATCAAGTCCTGGGGCATACCAAAATGAATCTACATGTCATCCATGAAGCAGGAGGCTGTCGGCAGGGCCCTCACCCCAAAGCACCAAATTGTTGAGCCCAGTTGAAAACTCATCTCCCAAGTCGGCAACTCAAGATAACGGATGTCTGGGCATTCTGTCATATCTCATTATTAGCTCTTTCCCCCTTTATAGCAACTGTTCATCAATGCCTGCAAGATACATTTGACAAATCATCTCTCTCTCTCTCTTTTCTAAAACAAAATTGAATTGTCCTGAATGAAATTTTAAAATAAACGTCTTCATTTGAGACCCAGCGATGCAGATCATCACATAGTTTATGGCTCCACTAATGGCCGTTACCTCGGGCAGCGGAAAGCTTCAAGACATGGAGCACAGCCTATATTAATTGTCCTATAAACCATCCTTTGTTTTGTCTGACTGCTGGAAATTAAGCGTCGTTGCCACAGCAACCTTTGAATTACCACCCTGCCATCCTGGCTTCAGCAGTGCTAAATTCTGTGCTCTGCTTAATGGGTCATCTGCACAGAGCTCAAAAGTCACCATGGGCTATGTTCAGAGCACCCATGCACACACCAAGGGATTGCATACACAGCATCTCTATGTTTCTGTTTTTTTAAAAATGTATTGATTGAATAGCACAACCAGTTAAATGACTCCAGTCGAGCCATTACTGCAGTTGACCATCTCCTCTTTCGTCGGGTTAACTCTTTTGCACTTCCAACTTTTTATTTTTAGGAAGGGGTTCATATCCTGCATGAGGAACAGATAGACTACTAGACAGAGGAAGGACATTCTCCATCAAGTCCTCCACAGGGTCTCTTCGCCACCTGGAGCCCTGAGTCAAATTCAGATCATACATAGACACAAACAAAATGTGAGTCTGAACTGCCATTTGGAGAATGGTGTATGCAAGGCAGTGAGCAGTGACTTTCCTTTTGATTCTATGGTGGGGATAGCCAACATGACTTTCCTCCAGATGTCATGAACATCTGGAGGAAAGTTACAGATAGGTAGCCGTGTTGGTCTGCCATAGTCAAAATAAAAAAATTCCTTCCAGTAGCACCTTAAAGACCAAGAACTAACTTAGTTGGTCTTTAAGGTGCTACTGGAAGGAATTTTTTTATCTGGAGGAAAGCATCTTTGACCATGGACCATTCCATGGGATAAAAGCAAAACAGGCAATTGATTATAATTTGTGGTGGAGTTTGGTCAATTAGGGCTACATGGGACTTTGCCCCACCAAATTTAATCTGCCCTTAGTTGTAAACTACCTTCTTAGTTCCAGCCAATGCAATGGGTGGATTAGGGTGTTAGCGTCCTCCTTCTGTGCTTCAAAGCTGCCCTTCAGAACTCAGCTGGGAGGAGAATTGGGGCCCATACTAGAATTAGCTTGCTCTTCCTGTCACTGTTTCTGCTGAGTTCCTTGCCTTCCTCTCCAGCAGTCCTAATGGGCACGGGGCACCATGGATAACTTGAACTTAATAAAAGATAAACATGATCTCCAAATGACTGGGCTAGTGATATGAAACCAAAATCGAAACATGCAAGCTTCTTCTTCCTCCTAGTTCATAATTCTACTGTCTCGCCAGAGGTTTTCAGAGGTGAAAATAAATAAAATAAAAATCATTTCATAGGAAATTATTTATTGTGGCTTTTGCAATATTAGTTGATCCCTTTGATCAATGTCATGCATTATCTCTGGAAGGCATACTCATTAGTGTCTTTAGAATTAGCTGTTTATATCAGCTACCTAAATCACTGGAAAGGCTCATTTTGTTAGCTTATTAAAATACCCGGCCTGATTTAGTCTGTCCATGTATAAATAATTACACAGCCAAAACCAGTGAATCAAACTGGAGATTTGACTAGATCTGGGCAGGGTTTAGAACATGGGGAAGTGCATGGCCAGTTGCAATTCAGTGCCTAGATGGCAGCTGCAAACTTCCTATACAGAAGTCATGTAGACTAGAACAACTGGCAGTCCTCTTCCACACAGCCTAACACAGTAAGGGAGATCCAGATACGGTAGCAAAGGCATGGGGAATTTGAGACCACCATCCCCTTGGTATTGTTGGACTATAGTTCCCATCATCCATGACCATTGGCCATGCTGGCCGGAACTGATTGTAGAATTGTTGGAAGGGACCCAAAGGCAGCCCTGTTTAGGGAAGCTTTTAATGTTTGACGCATTACTGTATTTTAATATTTTGTTGGAAGCCGCCCAGAGTGGCTGGGGAAGCCCAGCCAAATGGGTGGGGTATAAATAATAAATTATTATTTTATTATTATTATTATCATCTAGTCCATCCCTCTGATGTTGACTTCAAGCTTCTACCTGGAAGACCACAGGTCTCCTATGCCTCTTATTACATCACTAACGTGGGCATGTCATTGTCTTCAAAGAGGATCCAGAAGCTGAAGCTTGTTCCTCAGACCTTTCCATCCCCATTCTTTTGGTCTTCTGTTAGGCTCCATAGTCAACAGAACATGCAAGAAGTTTCTTATCCCATTAGCTCATCCAGCCCTGATCTGTCTGCTATGGCTGGCAGTGACTCTCCCTACAATCTGAGATCCTTTGTAAATGGAAATGCCAGAGGCTGAACCTGGAACATTCCCAACTGTAAGGTTGGAGTGAAAGGCAGTTGCCTTTCCAATCTATCCATCATAGGAAGCTCCCTTATACAGTGGTGCCTCGCAAGACGAAAAGAATCCGTTCTGTGATTCTCTTCGTCTAGCGGTTTTTTTGTCTTGCGAAGCAAGCCCATTGACGGATTAGAGGATTAGCGCTTTTAGCGGCTTTTAGCGGCTTTTAGCAGCTTTTAGCAGCTTTTAGCAGCTTATCAGTTTATCGGATCAGCTGATAAGCGGCTTAGCGGCTTAGAAAGGGGGGGGGAAGGGGAAAAAACCCGCAGGAACTCGCAAGACATTTTCGTCTTGCGAAGCAAGCCCATAGGAGATTCGTTTTGCGAAGCACCTCCAAAACGGAAAACTCTTTCGTCTAGCGAGTTTTCCGTCTTGCGAGGCATTCGTCTTGCACCAATGTACTTGGGATGTGCCAGAGTCAATCTCTCTTCCCTCTGGGAAATGTAGCTCTGTGAAGGGAATGGGAGCCCCCTAACAACTCCTAGCAAGCTTAGCAAACTAGATCTCCCATGATTCTTTGAGGAACTCTTTACATTTGTATTAAACCTCGGTTCCCGAATGCCTCCATTATCGTATGTTTTGACTCCCGAACGCGGAAAAACCTGGAAGTACGTGCTCCGGTTTTCAAACATTTTTTGGAACCCGAAAGCCTGAAGTGGGAGGACTTCCGGGGTTGACGCGATCTGGGAATGGCGGATTCCCTCCGAGCTCCGGAGGGAATCGGCTCAGCAGGGGACGGGTCTTTGCCGTGCCGGCGACACGGGGACCCTTAAAACCGCAGGCGCGGAATGCCTGCGGACTGAAGACTCGGCGGGTGCCTTAAGTGCCCCCCCTGATTCGCGAAGAGCCTTTTTAAAGGCTGCGGAGGGGATACGGGGGGTGGCGCGGCACTGAGAGTCCATCGCTACCTCTGCTGAGCGAAGCCGCGAGCCATGACCGGAGAGCGCTGACCTCCTTCCTTGAAATTCGGCTGAAAAAACAACCCGTGAGTAATTTGGACTTGGCTTTTAAGAAATTTATCCACTGAATTTGAGACGATCGGGGGATGTGCTAAAAGGAAGTCCGCACCCCCTACCTTGCAGACGATCTAGAGCAACGAAAAAAGAACTAAGTTGGAGTGCCTACCCTGTAAAGGGTGAGTTCTAAAAAAGACAGTAACTTCCAAGATTTGGAAATTTTGAGCAGGAGAGAGGAGTGTTGGATGTTTTATGTTCTGCTGTAAACAACCCCCCTCCCGGGCCCGGGAGCGTCCTGCTTTGGAGCTGGTTTAAGAAGCGCAGAGTTTGACAGCTGTCAAAGCTGTCAAACGGACTGTTAATAGTGGAAAATTGCTACCTAAGTTACCTCTGGATTAAAAAGAGTCACAATTGATCTAAAATTGTTGGAAATAAAGAAACAATAACAAGACAGAGGACTGTTGGGGAAAAGAATACTAAGTAACCAGATTCCCTCTAGAGGGAATTCTGTGGAATTACAATGGCTGTGGATGGAAAGATACTGGGAGAAATCGAAAGGATGTTTTATTTGGTTGGAATCTTACAAGAGCAGACTACGGCTATGAGTGAACAATTGATGACCTTGACTTCTGAAACAAGTAGTCCTGCTGAATTTAAAGAGGACCTCAATGAGAAAGAATCCACAGCTGAATCAGAAATGATAATAAAAGCAGAGGAGAAGACAAAACAAGAAAGAGAAGAAGTGATGTGGGAAAATACTGAGCAGAAGCTGACGCCTGTGGAATACAAACAAGGAGACTATTGGAGTAAATCTACTATAAATCTACGAAAGATGCAGAAGACGAAAGTGGAGGCCCTGGGAGTTTATGAAATTAAGGAATTTAAAATAAAGAAATATAATTGGGGCCTCCATATAGACTCTGACTTTGATTACCTTCAAGATTCATGCTTTGTGGAAACTCTTCAGCAGCTGTTTGCAAATATGGGAAGAGACTTTGGACTGATGGTGAAAGAACTCTTTCGAGATGTGACGACTGGCATAAAGGGTTACCAACAAGACCGGCGGAGAGGGACTGAAAGAGACTGGAGGGCCTCGGACGTGAGGAACCCGGGCTAAGAACTGTTATTTTGGACATGCTTTGGGAAGGGACGCAAACCGGGGATGGGAGGGAGGGAAAAATTAAGTTCTAACAACACTCATGATTATGGGATTTGGTTAAAAAGATCATTATTCAAGACAAAATGGGAAATCGATGGAAGGGAATTGAGGTCCAACTTAGAAAAAATTAATTTTGTTTGTTTTTATAAAAGGACTAATATTAGGACAGGGAAATGCCAATTTGCTGACATAAATTTGGAAATGGGGATGCAAGGGAGGGGGTAGGGGGAAGTCAATGACCAGGGTTAGGAAATAATATTTTCGGGAAAGTATATATGTTTGTTGTTGTTTTCTTTTTTTTTCTTTCTTTGTTTATGTGTTTATTTGTTTCTTGTGTTTTTGTTTTTGTCTATATAAAATGTGAAAACCCAATAAAAATTTTATAAAAAAAAAACACGAAAGCCTGAAGTGGTTTCCGCTTGAGTACAAGAAGCTCTTTCAGCCAATTGGAAGCCGCGCCTCGGTTGTCGAACATTTCAGAAGTTGAACAGTCTTCCGGAATGGATTACGCTTGACAACTGAGGTTTCACTGTACTACTTTAAATGTCTTATGCAGATGGGACCATTGTTGGACAGATGATACTAAAAACACACACCGTATTGTTATGCTACAAATAATATGAGATTCATCAGCAGACCCTGAACTACCTTCTTCCAACCTCCAATCTTGACCAGCATTGTCTACTCAGGCCATCAGTAGGTCCAGAGACCTACGCAGAGGTCATTCTCCTTCTACCTGATCATTCAACCTACTATCTGATCTTTTAACTGGGAAGCTTAAGGAGAGGAGGGGGTTAAATGTGAGATTTTCTCCATGAAAAGCTTGTGATCTATCACAGATTCACATCTCTTCCAATCTCCCTTCTCAAGGAAGATAGTTACTGTAGATGTTTCTCAACTCTAGGTCTTCAGCAGTGGGGCCTACATCCAGAAAGTCTTGAGGCAAACTATGTTCCTGACATAATAACTTCGTGGTGTCCTGGTGTTCAGGCCCTGGAATGACTTAGAGGTCCTTCGTATAAATATGCCATGGTGGGCCAGGAACATAACATCTTTCTTTGGTGAAATACATTGACAATGTGAAGAAATCCTCCCCCTTCCCTGCTAAATATTTCATGAATGTCACCAGGACAAGAGCAAAGCGATATTTCTGAGGACGTTAAAATTAATACAGCAAAGTTGCCAATTTAATTTTTACTGGTGTGGGCAGTCTATTTAAGAAAGAAAGAAAGAACATACTATGAATAGGGAGGGGTTGAAAAGCGAGATAATTGCTCACAAATCACCATGGACTAAAATGAAAAATATATAGCTACTAGTAAATTTAGCTGGCATTCCGCATGCATGGATGAAGCATTGCTGGCTGCTACTGGAAAACCTCCCTGCCCAAGGTGGGCATCTATAGAGGTAACAAGACTGCAGCAGTACAATACTGTGCTCTACGTGGGGCTACCTTTGAAGGTGACTCGGAAACTGCAGTTAATCCAGAATGCGGCAGCTAGACTGGTGACTGGGAGTGGCCGCCGAGACCATATAACACTGGTCCTGAGAGATCTGCATTGGCTCCCAGTACGTTTCCCGAGCAAATTCAAAGTATTGGTGCTGATCTTTAAAGGCCTAAATGGCCTTGGTCCTGTATACCTGAATGAGCGTCTCCACCTCCATTGTTCAGCTCTGAGGGCCTTCTGGCAGTTCCATCTCTGTGAGAAGTGAGGTTACAGGGAACCAGGCAGAGGGCTTTCTCGGTAGTGGCACCCGCCCTGTGGAGCACCATCCCAGCAGATGTCAAGGAAATAAATGACTATCTGACTTTTAGAAGACATCTGTAGGCAGCCCTGTTTAGGGAAGTTTTTAATGTCTGATGTTTTATTCTGTTTGTGTAATATTCTGTTGGGAGCTGCCCAGAGTGGTTGGGGTAACCCAACCAGATGGGTGGCATATTATTATTATTATTATTATTATTATTATTATTATTATTATTATTATTATTATGCCAGTAAAAATATCACCTGTGTTACATCTGGATATCAACCTAGTGTTAAAAGTTGAGACACAAAGCCAGTTCTATTTTAAATGCCCAGATTTTTATTATTATTATTATCTCACATGGGTTTTTCAATAGGTTTAATTCTGCAACATCAGTCAAATCAGTTAAAACCACCGAGATCCCAGGAAAACCTTCTACTGCATCGCATGTACCTTGTAGATGCAAAACAAAAATAGCTAATTAGCTTTATGGTGATATACAAAATATTTGCAAAGCATTATTTGGTGGAAGTAGGCCCACTTCTGCCTATAAACAGCCTTTTCCAAGCAATTATTTGACCACTTTGAGCCGTTGCCACATAAAAATCCAGAGCCTGAGACAAAGGAGAGGCCAAAATGGAAGCCGCAGACTGAATCTCAGCCAAAATGAGAGGAAGCCATCTGGTCCCAGGGCCCAGAGGAGCCAGGAAACTAAAGATTTGGCTTTACGAGGGGAATTATATTTTATCTGCTTTCAGGGAGGGTGACGTGCGAAACAGTTGCACCAGAGTAATGCTGTCTCCTGCCTGTTCTTAGCTTGCAACAAAGAAAAAGCAAAGATGAAACAAAGCAACTCCAGCAAATTAAGTTCAAGAATATAACAGGCAAAACTGCCAACATGCCACCTATAACTCACCTAAACAAAACAGAAGAAAACAAGCAAAAAGAACAACCCATGGCTTGATTCCTGCACTGCAGGAGTTTGGACTAGGTGACCCTCTGGGTCACTTGCAACACGACAATTCAACAAACTTGTGATAATACAGGAAATTCATCATCCCTCCTAAAACCAGTGCAGATCTGCATTGAATCTGCTTGTGCTTCAGGTGCAAATTTATAAATAATTTGTGTGATTTAATAAAGATGGAACATCTCACCACAGCGTGAGAGGGGGAGTCCGTGTTCAGGTGACCGGTGCGCATCCTAAGCCTGCTTTGCAAATACAGTGGTACCTCGGGTTACAAATGCTTTGGGTTACAAACTCTGCTAACCCGGAAGTAGTTACCTCAGGTTTCAAATTTTGCCCCAGGATGAGAACAGAAATCGTGCGCTGGTGGCATGGCAGCAGAGGGAGGCCCCATTAGCAAAAGTGCACCTCAGGTTAAGAACGGTTTCGGGTTAAGAACAGACCTCCAGATCTAATTAAGTTCGTAACGCGAGATACCACTGTACCATGGTTGGCACTGGGGACTGGTTCCCTGTAATTTCACTTCTCTCAATGAAAGAACCACCAGAAGGCCCTCAGAGCTGGACCTCAGTATCTGAGCTGAATGATAGGGGTGGAGATGGTTCTTCAGGTATACAGGGCCATCAAGGGCTGTTGGAATGTAGGCCAGGATCCTTGCCCTACTGCCATGGCATGCCCGTTTTCTACTCCTGTCAATAAAGATTTTCTCAACTCTCTGTCCCCTCTTGTTATTTCACCCCTGTCATGGGGCCTATTACCATAATTTTCGCTCCATAAGACGCACCTTTTCCCTCCTAAAAAGTAAGAGGAGATGTTTGTGCGTCTTATGGAGCGAATGTGTGGTCGATCGCTGGCTCCCTTTCCGGACCCGGACCCTTGCCCAGGCCTCCATTGTTGAATGTTCTGCAGATGGAGGCTGTTTGTTTCCCCAGCAACATGTGACTGGCTGAGTAGATTATCCGTCTGGAAACTGTAGAAAAGGCTCCCTTTCCTTTCCTAAAGAAGCTTTAGAACTGTGAGCTGAACCCCCAAAAAACAGGATTTCCCCCCTTTGCAAAGTAAGCTCTACAACTTTGAGCTAATCCTCAAAAAGGGGGCTTTTCCCCTCTGCAAAAGAAGCTGCACAACTGTGAGCTGATCCCCCTAAAATGGGGCTTTCCCCCTTTCCTCCTCTAAAAACTAGGTGCATCTTATGGCCAGGTGCATCTTATGGAGCGAAAAATACAGTAAGTTCTCCTCAAAGGACGTACATATCTTCAAGTTCCATATACAGACCCTCCAAGTATCCCTATTTTCCAGGGACAGTCCCGAATTTACAGAAGCCATCCCAGTTTCTGATTAGATCCCAGAATGTCCACTTTTTCATAGAATCATAGAATCATAGAGTTGGAAGAGACCACAAGGGCCATCGAGTCCAACCCCCTGCCAAGCAGGAAACACCATCAGAGCACTCCTGACATATGGTTGTCAAGCCTCTGCTTAAAGACCTCCAAAGTAGGAGACTCCACCACACTCCTTGGCAGCAAATTCCACTGTCAAACAGCTCTTACTGTCAGGAAGTTCTTCCTAATGTTTAGGTGGAATCTTCTTTCTTGTAGTTTGGATCCATTGCTCCGTGTCCGCTTCTCTGGAGCAGCAGAAAACAACCTTTCTCCCTCCTCTATGTGACATCCTTTTATATATTTGAACATGGCTATCATATCACCCCTTAACCTCCTCTTCTCCAGGCTAAACATGCCCAGCTCCCTTAGCCGTTCCTCATAAGGCATCGTTTCCAGGCCCTTGACCATTTTGGTTGCCCTCCTCTGGACACGTTCCAGTTTGTCAGTGTCCTTCTTGAATTGTGGTGCCCAGAACTGGACACAGTACTCCAGGTGAGGTCTGACCAGAGCAGAATACAGTGGCACTATTACTTCCCTTGATCTAGATGCTATACTCCTATTGATGCAGCCCAGAATTGCATTGGCTTTTTTAGCTGCCGCGTCACACTGTTGGCTCATGTCAAGTTTGTGGTCAACCAAGACTCCTAGATCCTTTTCACATGTACTGCTGTCAAGCCAGGTGTCACCCATCTTGTATTTGTGCCTCTCATTTTTTTTGCCCAAGTGCAATACTTTACATTTCTCCCTGTTAAAATTCATCTTGTTTGTTTTTGCCCAGTTCTCTAATCTGTCAAGGTCGTTTTGAAGTGTGATCCTGTCCTCTGGGGTGTTAGCCACCCCTCCCAGTTTGGTGTCATCTGCAAATTTGATCAGGATGCCCTTGAGTCCATCATCCAAGTCGTTGATAAAGATGTTGAATAAGACCGGGCCCAAGACAGAACCCTGTGGCACCCCACTAGTCACTCTTCTCCAGGATGAAGAGGAACCATTGATGAGCACCCTTTGGGTTCGGGCAGTCAGCCAGTTACAAATCCACTGAGTGGTAGCATAGTCAAGACCGCATTTTACCAGCTTCTTTACAAGAATATCATGGGGCACCTTGTCAAATGCCTTGCTGAAATCAAGGTAGGCTACATCCACTGCGTTCCCTTCATCTACCAGGCTTGTAATTCTGTCAAAAAATGAGATCAGGTTAGTCTGACATGACCTATTTTTCAGAAATCCATGCTGACTATTGGTGATCACAGCATTCCTTTCTAGGTGCTCACAGACTGTTTGCGTAATGATCTGCTCCAGAATCTTCCCTGCTATTGATGTCAGACTGACTGGGCGGTAATTATTTGGGTCCTCTCTTTTCCCCTTTTTGAAAATAGGGACAACATTTGCCCTCCTCCAGTCTGCCGGGACTTCGCCTGTTCTCCAGGAATTCTCAAAGATGACTGCCAGTGGTTCTGAGATCACATCTGCCAGTTCTTTTAATACTCTTGGATGCAGTTCATCTGGCCCTGGAGACTTGAATACATCTAAACTAGCCAAATATTCTTGTACTATCTCCTTAGTTATTCTGGGCTGTGTTTCCTTTGCTGAATCATTTGCTCCAAATTCTTCAGGTCGGGCATTGTTTTCTTTATCGGAGAAGACTGAGGCAAAGAAGGCATTGAGTAGTTCAGCCCTTTCTGTGTCCCCTGTTTGCATTTCACCATCTTCTCCTCTGAGTGACCCCATTGTTTCTTTGTTCTTCCTTTTGCTACGAACATACCCATAAAAGCCTTTTTTGTTGCTTTTAACCTCTCTAGCAAGCCTGAGTTCATTCTGTGCTTTAGCTTTTCTGACTTTGTGTCTACACGTGCTGGCTATTTGTTTGAATTCCTCTTTGGTGGTTTCCCCCCTTTTCCATTTTTTGTACACATCCTTTTTTAATCTTAATTCAGTTAAAAGTTCTTTAGATAGCCACCCTGGCTTCTTTAGGCACCTTCCATGTTTCCGTCTCATTGGTATTGCCTGACGTTGTGCTTTTACTATCTCCCTCTTAACAAACTCCCAGCCATCATGAACTCCCTTTCCTTTTAGTATTGTTGTCCATGGGATCTCACCCAGCACTTCCCTAAGTTTTATGAAGTCGGCTTTCTTAAAGTCAAGAAATTGAGTCCTAGTATGCTTGGCTGCTCCTTTCCGCTGTATAGTAAACTTCAGAAGAGCATGATCACTCGCGCCTAATGATCCTTCCACTTCTACCCCACTAACCAGGTCATCAACATTGGTTAGGACCAGTTCTAAAATGGCTGTTCCTCTTGTTGCTTCTCCCACTTTCTGGACAATGAAGTTGTCTGCAAGGCCAGTGAGGAATCTGTTTGACCTTATGCTCTTGGCTGAGTTTGACGTCCAACAAATATCCGGGTAATTGAAGTCCCCCATTACTACTATCTCCCTTCCTTTTGCATGCTTAGCCAGGGTGTCCCTGTTTTTGCATGCTTTTGCTCAGGGTGTCCCTGTTTTCTTAAGAGAAATCTTGGAGCGTATGGATATCTGAAGGCAGTCCTGTGTAGGGAAGGTGTTGTTTTTTAAATGCTTAATGCTTTATTGTGTTTTTATATTTGTTGGAAACTGCCCAGAGTGCCTGGGGCAACCCAGTCACTTGGGTGGGCTATTATTATTATTATTATTATTATTATTATTATTATTATTATCATCATCATCATCAAATAGGGTGTCCCTATTTTGTTTGGAGAAATGTTGGAGGGTATGCATGCAAGATAGTGAAATAGCTATCCAATGTGGCTTTTGTTTGCAAGTGGAATGGTCTATACACTGCAGACTGAAGTGTGTCTTCTTGGACATGGGAAAGCAGATAGGCTGGAATGCTCCGGGGGGAGGGGGGGAGGGAGACATTGGAACAACTGGTATGAACATCAAAACGAGAGCCAAAAATAGCTCTCACACATTATTCTGTGAAAATGAGTGGGCGAAGCTGATTAGCACAGACACTTGTTAGCTGTGGGGGGAAAAATCTGTTCGTGTTAGGAAATCGACCAAGGGGGTTAAAAAATGCTTTTGCCTGAGGAATTTGATTATGTGACTCGATTCTTTGCACCTGGTAAGAAGGCCTGAAATAATGAGGGATGGTTGTGACTGGGGGGAAATAACAACTGGCTGTTTTTTGTTTCTGGAGTGGAGAAAGCCTGGCAAAACTATATAGAATGCCTCAAGGAATTCATGGTGTGAAATCACTAGTTGGAAAAGGTATGTAGGAAGCTGCCCTAAGTGAGGGGGGAAAGTATTTGATCCCCTGCTAAATTTGCCCATTTGCCCTCTGAGGAAGAAATGACCAGTCCATAATTTTAATGGTAGGTTTATTGTAGCTGTGAGAGACAGAATAACAACAGGTAAACCCCCAGAAACACAAAAGACAAAAGTCAGAGATTGACGTGGCTTATAAGGAGTGAAATAGCTGTGGTCTTCCAGGGTTTTAGACAGGGAGAGAACTTAAGACTTTCTGCCACTGAGCTATCACCTGACCCTGGCAGCTGCTGGGGTGTCTCTCTGACACAAATGTCACTTATTTTATTTTATAAATTTATATCCCATCACCACCCTATCACTAGGAACTCATGGGGACAGTTCCATTTTAGTCACACTGCAAACCAGTGAGGTTACTCTGAGTGTGTTTGTGTGTTTGATTCTGTGATTGGCGCCGGGTCACTCTGTGAGCCGTATGGATGAGTGGGGATTTAAACTCTGCTTTTTAGCTGTGATTATTTGTAGAGATGGGGGTGGGGGTGAAGTGGTTTGGTTCACATAGCATTGCTGTTGAATAGGATCCAAAATGCAGCAATCTGATTGGTCCTAGAACAATAGGATTCAGATTGCAGCAGTCTGATTGGTCCTAGAACAATAGGATCCAGAATGCAGCAGTCTGATTGGTCCGCAGGAGCCACCCAATCCAACTCCAGATGGAAGTGAATTCGCAACCTGATTGGCCTATAGGAAAATCCCAGAATTAGCCAATCATGTTGGGCCCATTGTGTAAATAATGTATATAAATCAGACATTTTGGGGACACTTCCATTCCTCACTACTATGAGCTGTATAAAGAGCATGAAATCCATACTTGACTCCGCCACACTTAGGGGAAAGTTATTGGATTCCATTTCTGTAAAGTGTCATGGAGACTTGAAGACATGAAAGCATAAAGTATATCCTGACACAGTTTCCAAATGTCACTTTTTGTTTTAGTAATGCCTACCCATTGTATAGGTAAAGCTTCATTTATTTTATTTTAGAATTCTGTCTGCATTTTATTTACTAATTTTATTTGTGACTCCTGAACTACTATGAACATCACAAACATTTGATATTTTGTTTTATTTTGCTATGGTCCGTGCACTAATGCAATAAACATTGTTCATTCTTTTTAATGCAAATCTGCCTAATTCCTGAACTGAAAAGTCACTATCCTTCAAAATCCATACTTTGAATTGTGTGGTGGCAGTTCCCCAACCAAACAAATAAGTACAAAAAGAGGGGGGCAGTGAAACATAGGTTATGCTTTACTCTGAATAGACCCATTGAAATTAATGACAGAGTTAGATCCATTCATTTCAATGAGCTTACCATGAGTAAAACTTAATTGAATACCACCCATATATTAGGGAGAAACTCTACTTTTATATCTTAAAAAGTAGAGACATCACCTTGCCAACAAAGGTCCGTATAGTAAAAGCCATGGTTTTCCCAGTAGTGATGTATGGAAGTGAGAGCTGGACAATAAAGAAGGCTGATCGCCAAAGAATTGATACTTTTGAATTATGGTGCTGGAGGAGACTCTGGAGAGTCCCATGGACTGCAAGAAGATCAAACCTATCCATTCTTAAGGAAATCAGCCCTGAGTGCTCACTGGAAGGACAGATCCTGAAGCTGAGGCTCCAGTACTTTGGCCACCTCATGAGAAGAGAAGAGAAGACTCCATGGAAAAGACCCTGATGTTGGGAAAGATGGAGGGCACAAGGAGAAGGGAATGACAGAGGACGAGATGGTTGGATAGTGTTCTCGAAGCTACCAGCATGAGTTTGATCAAACTGCAGGAGGCAGTGGAAGTCAGGAGTGCCTGGCGTGCTCTGGTCCGTGGGGTCACAAAGAGTCAGACACAACTAAACGACTAAACAACATCAAATCAGGGAGAAAGTGTGCAGAAAAATGCATATAATCATGGAAATAATGCACAAATGCATTTATATTAGAGAAAATTGCTTGCAACTTGCTTGTATATTCAGAAAAATAAGAACAAAGCGTGCATGAATTTTCATGAATATTTAAAAAAGGGGGAGGGGGAGGTTGCAAACTGATAGGGCAATGAGATGAACTGAAGACCATGAAAATGAGAAACTGACAGATGTTAGAAATACCAGATTCTTCTATCCCTTGTATCCCACCACTGTACACTCAACTTCTGCATGACCCATGCTACAACAGATATCCCTGCAGTAAATTCATTCCAGTCTAGTCTAGTCATCAAGCTCTATTAACCAAGAAATGACTTTTCTAAATGTAGCTATTTTGCCATATCAATTATCGACTCTGTGATATCTTACTTGAGCCACATAGGGGGGATATGAGTTTCTTGGCTATTATCCTTCAGGCTGAAGTTTTGTTCTTACGTTCTTTCCTGAGACTTTTTGAGCCTGTTCTAAAAGATGCATAAAATTATATGACAAATCCAAAGCTTTTGAGCAAGGGAAGATAATAACTGACATTTCAATTGACTAATACATAGTTATAAATCAAGTAATTTTATATTGCCACAGATTTATTCATCTGAAAAACCCATCGGAAGCAGTAGGGTTTTAATAATGATATTCACATTAAATTACTTTCCAAGGCTAACCTCCAGCTAATGCAACATTCTATGCCGTGCTTTTTATTATTAGAGAAAGAGAAATCTAACGAAGAAGAAAAATGGAACATGGCAGTTCCTTTTGAGCACTCCTTGATTTCAGGGTGGCGGGGAGCTTGTCCATGAGAAAGTTGCTGTTATGTGCCAATTGTTTCTAAAAAGGAGACTGATGTTGGCTCCCAAAACTAGATCTGAGATGAAGGTATCGTATTTTTTGCTCTATAAGACTCACTTTTTCCCTCCTGAAAAGTAAGGGGGAATGTGTGTGCGTCTTATGGAGCGAAATGCAGGCTGCACAGCTATCCCAGAAACCAGAACAGCAAGAGGGATTTCTGCTTTCACTGCGCAGCGATCCCTCTTGCTGTTCTGGCTTCTGAGATTCAGAATATTTTTTTTCTTGTTTTCCTCCTCCAAAAACTAGGTGCGTCTTGTGGTCTGGTGCGTCTTATAGAGCGAAAAATACGGTAGTTAAAGCAATGCTTCTAGAGTGATTTCAGGGGCCAGAGAAGAAGGGTGATTATTTGGGGTAGGGTTTTGTACCCTACCTGTTACCTGTTCTTTCAGTTCAGTTCTCCTCAATCCCACATCAATTTTTGATGTACATTTCTTCATTTAAGAAAGTTATTATGAAAATTCAGCAGCATTTGAGTGTGAGTTTCTCATAATATTCATACAGTATTTTGTATGGCATTTTGCTTAATATACATTTTTTGCAAATCATATTTTCCATAATCTTTCCCAATAGAATGCATTTTCTATACTATTTTCACAAATGTGTGCATTTGTAATGCCCTCTTTGCCCTACTATATGTATTTTGTAAAGGTAAAGGACACCTGGACGGTTAAGTCCAGTCAAAGGTGACTCTTGGGTTGCGGCGCTCATCTCACTTTCAGGCCGAGGGATCCATCATTTGTCCACAGAAAGCTTTCTGGGTCATGTGGCTGGCATGACTAAATGGCTTCTGGTGCAACAAAACATTGTGACAGAAGCAGAGTGCACGGAAACACTGTTTACCTTCCCGCCACAGCAGTACCTATTTATCTACTTGAACTGGCGTGCTTTCGAACTGCTAGGCTGGCAGGAGCTGGGACCGAACAATGGGAGCTCACTCTGTACTGGCGGAGGAAGAGGAGTGCAGGAGGAGCGTACTGCCCCCGACAGTCCAATCCTCATGGGGTGCCATTACGGCTGTTCCCCCATGCACACCTGGTGCCACACCCCTGTGGGCGGTGTGCCATGTCCCCAGGACACATGCCAGCCCCGTCCCCACCAACGTTCCATCCTCCCAGTGCTGGAGTATGAAGCTCCGCCACTGTCAGTCCATTGTGGGGATTCGAACCACCAACCTTTCGATCGGCAAGCCCAAGAGGCTCAGTGGTTTAGACCACAACACCTCCCACATCCCTAAACACATTTTGTACACATTGTTTGGTTATAGAACTGCACTGCAAACTTCAGAGAAGGAGAGCTGCATTTCAGCCCACATTTTTTTTATAAAAAAGTGAATTACATAGGTCCACCTTTATATGCAAACTGAACTAAATTTCTCTTCCATTGCTAAGAGCCAGTGTGGTGTAGTGGTTAAGAGCGGTAGTCACGTAATCTGGGTAACCGGGTTCGCGCCTCCGCTCCTCCACATGCAGCTGCTGGGTGACCTTGGGCCAGTCACACTTCTTTGAAGTCTCTCAGCCCCACTCACCTCACAGAGTGTTTGTTGTGGGGGAGGAAGGGAAAGGAGATTGTTAGCCGCTTTGAGACTCCTGAAGGGGAGTGAAAGGCGGGATATCAAATCCAAACTCTTCTTCTTCTTCTTCTAATTCCTCTCTAGAAGATACTAGAGGGGAAGAAGGAAGCAAGATGTCCTCAATCTGATTTGGTTTCACATTAATGGCAGCAAAGTGAGGGCAAAACAGGGACTGTGTGCATATGATTAAAAAAAAAAAAGAATTTAGGGAGAGGAAACACAAAATGGTTTCCAGCCAGGAGAGAGAACAAATGCTGCTGGCAGTCAATGAGGTCAATGAGGTCAAAATCTGTCCTTGTTTGGATTCCCTTCCCAATTCTCTCCCTCTCCCATCTGTTACCTTTTCAAGGTATACTGAGTTATGGTGGACCTTGGACCTTGGTGGACCGTTGAAACCTCGGGTTGCGAAAGTGGCAAATCCAGAAGTCTTTTTTGCCACTCGTGCATGTGCAGAAGCACTCTATTGCGCCGCACGTGTGCGCAGAAGTGGCGCCTCTGGATATAGATTTTTCGTGGTGTAAACGGACCCCCAGGATGAATTAAATCCGTATCTGGAGCCATTTTTCACCTTCTCACCCCTTGCCTTTTCCTGTAAGACCTATTGCAGTCGTTAAGAGTCGTCAACAGGCTCATCTCAGCTATCTGCCAATCTCCCATTCCCACCACCCTTCTGAGTAATACCCCTCCCCACCTTCTCACTATATAGAAGGATCTGGCAGCTTCTGTTTCAGTGTATCTGAAGAAGTGTGCATGCACACGAAAGCTCATACCAAGAACTAACTTAGTTGGTCTTTAAGGTGCTACTGGAAGGAATTTTTGTATTTCAAGGAGTTAGTGATCTGACATAGTTACCCTTCCTGCCTCTGTTCCTTCCCCCTCCCTGTCTCTTGTTAAGTTCTTTGATGTCTTGAAGAACAGCCTTTAATGCGCTAATCAGTTGGGAGGAAGCGATAGTGCTGGGTACCTTCTTTGGTGTTGGACATTGTTTTGAGAAAGTGAGGCATTGGAAGGGGGTGGCTAACAAATAATCTGCATGTAGAAGAAGAGAAGAAGAGTTTGGATCTGATATTCCACTTTATCACTACCCGAAGGAGTCTCAAAGCAGCTAACATTCTCCTTTCCCTTCCTCCCCCACAACAAACACTCTGTGAGGTGAGTGGGGCTGAGAGACTTCAAAGAAGTGTGACTGGCCCAAGGTCACCCAGCAGCTGCATGTGGAGGAGCGGAGACGCGAACCCAGTTCCCCAGATTACGGGTCTATCGCTCTTAACCACCATACCACACTGGCTCTCTGTAGCCAGTAGTGAATGATCTGCACGTAGCCAGTCGAGCAAGCCACACAGGCTTATGTGGTTTGGGGATCGGATGGTTCGGGGCAGAGTTTCTGAGAAGCTTGTGCATGGACTGATCGGCTGTGGGGCTGTGCAAACTGAGGCTACCGGGGGAGTCACTTTGCTGCTCCTTGAGGGCTTCCAAGTGGCAGATTGAAGTGCTTGCTTGATATGCATATATTGCTTGCTGTTTGAAATCAAATCTTTAATCTTCTCACTCACTTGTGCTTTGTATTACTTCCGAATCTCCTTTTAAAAGAACCACCTTGCATTTGGCAAGACTTCGGACCAAGACAGTGGCCAACTAGATGCTTATGCCCACAAGCATAACCTGAGTGCAGCAGCACTCTCCCCACCTGCAATTCCTAGCATTCATAGTCATAGTGCATTGAGCCATTATCATTAAGGATAAAATCAATAGCACTTTTAAAGCAGATATATGTCTGGGTAGCTTAGTTCTTGCGTCCCTGACAACAGCAGGACTGCTCTTGCATTTGCATGGTCAGAAGCAGTCCAAAAGGCTGGGTTAACCCACAGACCCATAATACGAGTAACACAACTCATATTATGGGTTGCAAAGGCTATTTGCTAGGCTATGCATCTTACTAGATCATATATATTTTTATTTCAAGGCATTTTCTCTAGTGGGGGCTTCTAAGTGGTTTCTTCCCCACTGCATCCTTTGTCCAGTTAAATATGTCCCTGTGCATTGCATAGGAAGGAAGCCTGCTGACGCCGTGGTGAATGCCATGAATCTGAAAAAAAAGCACTCCTGACATGTCCGACATAAATTAGTCATATAAAAGGCATCATTGCTAAACTGTCTGAACATAAAACAAAGTTCACTTAATATTGCTGAATGAGCTGCCCTGATAAGAGTCCTCTAGCTGTCCTTTTTCCATCAGTAACTGGAAGCAGGAAAAGAATTATGATGGGGACAGAAGCACTGAGCATTATGTTTCTCAGCCGAGCAGAACCTAGTGGTCCAAATGTAGGGTCCAATCCTTCATTCTGTGAAGTTCTTTGAAGTTTTGGGGGGCCTTTCTGCTGTAATAGAAGTTGTTGAATGGATTCAGCTTGTTGTTTGGGCTGCACCATGTTTGTCCGAGAGAATGAGCCAGAGAGAGAGAGAGAGAACAGTGAAAGGTGGAACAGGGATGGGGGAGTTATTCTATATATTTCTAACTATATTTCTCCTAATGCAATGTTTAAAGATGGACTTGTAGGTTCCTTCTTTGGAAAAATATCTGAGGGCTTTCGAAAACTGGTGTCATGATTGTTTATCTCAGTGAAGACCTTACTTGGCAAATCAATACAACCCGGATGGTTAAGAAACCCCAACAGAGACTCCATCTCCTCAGAGTATTGCGAAAGAATGATGTCAATCAACATTTGATGATCTCCTTCTACCGGTCAACAGTAGAAAGTGTCCTTTCATACTGCATCACGGTGTGGTATGCTGGTTTGACATCAACTGATAGGAAGTGCCTACAGAGGGTGGTGAATACCGCACAAGATATTAAGGGCTGTCCCGTGAATCCGCTGGATGACATCGCGGAAGAACGTTGACTCAGGAGAGTGAGGAAAATTCTCAGGGATGATTCACACACTGGCCGGCACTTTCTTGATCTCCTGCCCTCAGGCAGAAGATATAGAAGCATGATTAGTCGCACCAACAGGGTAAAGAACAGCTTCTATCCATGGGCTGTTAGGCTGCTGAATGAAAAGATAACAACAGGGCAAGTGACTTTTGGGTTTGGTGGGTGTGCGTCAGTAAACGAGGGGAATTAAGACTAAGAGAGCTGGGTGGGGGTGCTCGTGTAATCTCACTATATACAAGTTGTACAAGTGACAATAAAGTATTTCAATTTCAGTTTTGAACAAATTATGCACAGTACCTACAAGTATGTGATTCAGTACCTACAAGTATGTAGGTGCTTGTAGGATTCAGTACCTATAAACAGGACTTTGTTTCAGCAAGAGCTCACCAGAGCTCAGCTCCAACCCCTCTCAGATGGGACCATTGCCTTTCTAAGTGATCAAGGGAGAAATTCATCATGCGCTCTAGCACCTCTTTTTCTAGAAAAATAGCATTGCCTACAAGTATATGATACAATGAACTCCATCAGGGATGAAGATCTTGTGGCTCTCCAGATGTTCTTAGACTGCAACTCCCATCATCCCTGACTACCAGTCTTGCAGGCAGCTGTGTATAGGAGTTTCAGTCCAAAAATATTCAAGGAGAAGGTATGCCAAACATCAACAGAAGCCAGCTCCAGCCTTCTAATCAGAAATGGAAGTATGCAAAAGATCCTCTTCAACTAAAGTTCAATGAAAAAAATTCTAATATTTTATCTTCCCAAAAACTCCTTGAGAGTTTAAGCCAGGCAGAAGCATCATTAATGTTATTTAAACATTTCACATGGTTTGAAATTCAGTTCAATGCTAGAACTCTATGAGGCACCCTCAGGGAAATGTTCCCTGGTATTCTCAAAACCACTGGTATTCCCTGAGAATTTTCCAGAGGCTGTGGCCACAGAGAAACAGTTCCAATATTTGTTTGGATTTTGATGTATGCAAAGCATATATATCTACCTACATAAAGCATGTCTCTATTTCTGAATAAACACTCAACAACACATGGTGTATCTGAAGAAGTGTGCATGCACACGAAAGCTCATACCAAGAACTAACTTAGTTGGTGTTTAAGGTGCTACTGGAAGGATTTTTTTTATTTTGACTCAACAACACAGTACAATAGTTAAAAACATTATTGCAGCCTTTGCCAACCTGGTGGCATTCAAATGCTTTGGACTACAACTCCCATGATCCCTAGCCAGAAGTTGTTGTCTGAGACATATGGAGACCACCAGTTTGGAGAAGACTGCATTATAGCAATTAGCAGGGGCATCAGCCAAGAAAAATAATGCAGTAGGCAATGCAACACAGCTTGTAAACAATTTTAATATTTCATTGCATATCAAAGAAGCCCATGCTGAGAAAAACAAAATCAATTGCAAAACTGAAAATGAGAAAAACAAAATCCCAATAAACACAAATTAACAAAAATCGAGATGGGCAAGGCCATAGTGTTGACCTGAGTTGACCCCCATTAGAGGTTAATTACTACATGATCAATATGTCTTATGAATAACTATGGACACAAGTAATCAATAGAAAGTGATAAAAGAAAAAGTAATCAATAAGCATTAGAGACCAGAAGGAAAAGGAAGAGAACAAAATATCACTCTCTAAGAGTCACTGGGATTTTGGGCTTTGGTGAGGCCTGCATACAATGATGGAAAAACCTTCCCTTGTATCAGATAATGAGCTGAACTACTGAGATACGCGCGCGCGCGCACACACACACACACACAGTGTGCCTCCAAACAAACAGTAATGGGGGTCCAAAGTTTTCTCAACTTTCCCAGGAGCCTTCAAATACCCACTCAGTCATGAGCCTGGGTTGCGGGTAGGTGAAGGAAGTATTATGATTCATGAAGTGCCATGGTATTTCAGATAGCTCGGTAGATAGAGCATGAGTCTCTAAATCTCAGGATTGTGAGTTTGAGCCCCACGCTGGGCAAAAGATTCCTGCCTTGCCTGGAGACAGGCAGTCTGGCCGTGCAACCACAGCAGTGACCAGAGGGGTAATGACCTCTGGGAGGAGCACAGAGAGAAGAAATGTCATGGTGCACCTGCAGTAGCACAACCGGATGACTTCTTTTGTGCAACAAAACGTGTCTCTCCTGTATTGGTCTCTACAGCCACAGCAGGCATGGTAACTATCCAACAGTTTGACTTCACTCCCAAAGGCACACTCCTCTGTTCTACAGATGCCATCTGCCACCAACAGTGAAGGCAGAACATAGGATTTCTAGCCAATGAAAGCCTCATCCTTCATTAATTTGTCTGATCTTCTTTTAAAGCCATCCAAGTTGAGGGAAATTGCAAGGGGACAGTTTATCAGAGCAAAAGAAATTGCTGGATTGTATCCTTAGCTGGACGCGGGTGGCGCTGTGGGTTAAACCACAGAGCCTAGGACTTGCCGATCAGAAGGTCGGCGGTTCAAATCCCCGCGACGGGGTGAGCTCCCTTTGCTTGGTCCCTGCTCCTGCCAACCTAGCAGTTCGAAATCACGTCAAAGTGCAAGTAGGCGTTAAGGTAAATGGCGTTTCCGTGTGCTGCTCTGGTTCGCCAGAGGCGGCTTAGTCATGCTGGCCACATGTACGCCAGCTCCCTTGGCCAATAAAGCGAGATGAGTGCCACAACGCCAGAGTCGGCCACGACTGGACCTAATGATCAGGGGTCCCTTTACCTTTAACTTTATCCTTGGCCGGAAAAGGATTTTACCTTCCTCGTCACATTCAGCTTCATAACACCCCTGTGGTTGTCACAGGTGGGTAGCTGAGGCTTAGGAACATAACTTGCACAAGACCACCAATCGAGTCTATGGGTGAGCAGGCTTTTAATGTAACTTTCCTATGCCTAATGGTCAATCTCCCTTTCCATTGAAAACACCCAGCTCTTAAATGTAACGATTTCTCTTGCTTCACGTCTCACCTGCTCACAGCCTTTTGTGATTAATTTGTTATTGCAATCCGTCAGTTTGCATCTGGACACGAGGAGCAGAATGACACCCATATCTGAATAAGTTTTCCCCAGGGTTTTCATATCATTCTGTCCCACCATTACCTACGTTATCTAAATTGCCTGAACATGTTTGTGCACAACTAATGGATAATATTGTAAGAAATAATGCTTTGGTGAGACATAAATCTGGGTTGCAGGCCTTCCTGTTCCATAAAGAACGTGATAATGGCCTTTACGCATCATTTGTTTATATCACTGCAAAAGGCACAATTGGCAAGGCATGCTGCGAAACTGACAATACCTTTGGTTTGAGCTAGCCAGCTGTAGCCTTTAGTTAACACCTGTAGCACCTCTGTTTCTATGGTCCCTTTGGTAATTTTGGATCAGCTTAAGGTTGCTCCAAAACTGGAATGTGTCCAGAGGAGGGCAACCAAAATGGTCAAAGGCCTGGAAATGATGCCTTATGAGGAACGGCTAAGGGAGCTGGGCATGTTTAGCCTGGAGAAGAGGAGGTTAAGGGGTGATATGACAGCCATGTTCAAATATATAAAAGGATGTCACATGGAGGAGGGAGAAAGGTTGTTTTCTGCTGCTCCAGAGAAGCGGACACGGAGCAATGGATCCAAACTACAAGAAAGAAGATTCCACCTAAACATTAAGAAGAACTTCCTGACAGTAAGAGCTGTTTGACAGTGGAATTTGCTGCCAAGGAGTGTGGTGGAGTCTCCTTCTTTGGAGATCTTTAAGCAGAGGCTTGACAACCATATGTCAGGAGTGCTCTGATGGTGTTTCCTGCTTGGCAGGGGGTTGAACTCGATGGCCCTTGTGGTCTCTTCGAACTCTATGATTCTATGATTCTATGATTCAATAACCCATAATATAAATATCAGCGCAAGGCACCTCAAAGTACAAGCAGCCCCATTCATCTGAACAAGAGCGAAATGCAGGTACACACTTTTTATATTAGGCAAGCTTGAGGGAGTTTGTGACTTCCGAGATCAACTAAGCTAATCTGCATACCATGCATTAATGTGCAGATAGATAGGTAGCAGTTTATTAGACTTCACGTCTCTTTCTTGTCATCCTATAATGAGGAGTGTTCCAGATTTTACTGGAAAACACAAAAGTGAAGACTGCTTTTCTGGCAACTGAGGGAAGGGAGAATACTCTTGTGCTGGGGTCCTGCTTTCATGCTTGACCACTGTGAGAACAGGATTCTGGTCTACATGGACATCTGATCCAACAGGCTGTTCTTCTGTTCTTATGATACTTATATTTCCCACATTTTAAGTACATTGTGTATATCTGACTTTATTCATCAAAAGGAATTTATAACCTGCCTTGTTGGGTACATTATCAGCTGACAATGACCACATTCAAGCACTGTGATGGTGTGAATATGGCCCAAGTTGTTTCTTTCACATTGTAGTCATTTGTCACCTGCATCCACACAGTGTCAATTCCCACCAGGATCTTTCAAAATTGTAATATTTGCA
The DNA here is from genome assembly GCF_965113315.1 of Podarcis vaucheri. Lineage (NCBI taxonomy): Eukaryota > Metazoa > Chordata > Lepidosauria > Squamata > Lacertidae > Podarcis > Podarcis vaucheri. The sequence continues at coordinate 7,819,477 of NC_138749.1, forward strand.
TGTTAGTAATTCCTAACTAGGATCTCTGCTGAGGTTATGGGGATGCAGGCGGTGCTGTGATCTAAACCACTGAGCCTCTTGGGCTTGCTGATCAGAAAGTCAGCAGTTCGAATCCCCGTGACAGGGTGAGCTCCCATTGTTCTGTCCCAGCTCCTGCCAACCTAGCAGTTCAAAAGCACCCCAGTGCAAGTAGATAAATAGGTACCGCTGTGGTGGGAAGATAAATGGCGTTTCCATGCGCTCTGGCTTCCATCATGGTGTCCTGTTGCGTCAGAAGTGGTTTAGTCCTGTTGGCCACATGACCAAGCTGTCTGTGGACAAACGCCGGCTCCCTCCGCCTGAAAGCAAGATGAGCGCCGCAACCCCATAGTCGCCTCTGACTGGCCTTAACCATCCAGTGGTCCTTTACCTACTGGACCATCCTGACCCTCCTCAGGGCATTCTGGACAGCTGTGGGGCTCAATGACCACTCTCCAATGAGGAGAAGAAGCACAGTTTGCTGACCTCAAGCAGGTCTGAAGGACCAGTCAGAAGGAGATCTGGAAACCTTTTAAACTCATCCTCTCCCTGCCTTCCCATCAAGTCTCTGTAAAGCCTGCAAGATAAAGGTCACTTAATCAATTTCCTGGGCTCCAGCTGGCCCATCGCAGCCAGAGGCAGAAGTCTTAAGATTGTACTGTCTCCAGCTGGTATAACACAGGTCAGTCAGAGCCCAACGAGATCAATTATTCGACTTCTGGTGTGTGTAAAAGAGTGGACTGTTTCTCAGCTTCTCCTTACCCTACAAGCACATTGTATTGCTGCCTGGGGTAGGTGAATCTTGCTTCCAGGGTTTTCCATGTGAAAGAATTCTTTCTATTGGGATAAAAATTAACGGGCAGCTCTTTTGATTCTATGATGATCCCTTGATGTTTCAATGGAATTATGATTCTGGTAGGCTTCTGCAAGACCCATATTTTCCCCCAAGCGCTGCTGTTGCGGCAAAATGTATCGAGGAATCATGAATATGCTGGACTCTTTGCAGAACTTTCCTGCATCATTTAATTCATGATGTTGTCTTTGCACCTTTAAATGTCACAGTGCAGAATAGTAACCCAGTTCTACCTGGGATGCCTGACCCGTTCATATCACCTGGCATCTCACGCTCTTTGAATTAAAACTCAGGGTGGTGATTCCCACCCCCCACCCCTTGTTAAGGCCTCTTGTGCATGAGGGGCAGGAAGCAAGGTGAAATGGGGGAGTCTGGAAAATCCCATCATAGAAAATAAAAGCTGAAATGTCCTTGGCACACTCATATTTCACCAAATAGATCAGGCGACAAAATCCCACGATAATTCACCTGCCATGACAAAACCCATAATGAGAACAGAAAATTGGGCCAATTCATTTATTCACCTGACACAGATTGCGACTCGTGAGATGGTGGAGTGGCAAAAAGAGAGAAGTTGCAGCATGGAGTTAGCCTACTCATGTAATAATCTCCCTCACATAACATTCAGAGGTCTGTGTGTGCCTTACCAGACTCTAATAAAATAAAATTCTGCACCTAGGCAATCCAGATTCTACAACAAGAAAAGTGGGATTAGGAAACCTGAATGAATGATTTAATTAGAGTGAATGTGCATATATTATGCAAGTTTTGTGTAACTTGCTATTTTTTACTGCTTGTTTTTCATAACTGATTCTGGGTTGTTTTTTTTCTAATCATGGGGATGGACAATGTATTGTGCTTGGTACTAACAGCTACATACATACGAAACTTTTAAAGCACACGCACATTGGATACAACACCTTATTATTAGTGCTTCTTATTATTATTATTATACTTGTTGTTCGTATCATATGTCTCAAGGTGATTTACAATGCAAAAATGATGCACACCAAATAAAGAAACCAGATACAAAATTCAACAATTGAAATGCAGTGAACGTGTCAGCTACAATGATCATGCTAGCAACTTGTCAATGGGGGAAATGCACACAAACCTGAGCTCCAGTTTCATTTTTGGCTCTGGCCAAATGTACATGCAAGGTACAAGTAAAGGTGTTTCAGGTTTGCATCATTTTCTTATGTGGGGAGCACGGAAGCCCTGAACATACAAATAAAGTCTATCTGGACAAAGTCCAGGTTGGAATCTTCTGACTGACATCTAGTTTGCTTCCTGCAACATGATCATAGAATCATAGAGTTGGAAGAGACCCCAAGGGCCATCGAGTCCAACCCCCTGCCAAGCAGGAAACACCATCAGAGCACTCCTGACATATGGTTGTCAAGCCTCTACTTAAAGACCTCCAAAGTAGGAGACTCCACCACACTCCCTGGCAGCAAATTCCACTGTCGAACAGCTCTTACTGTTTTCCTTTCTTTTCCTTATTTATTTATTTACCATATTTATAACCCAACTCTTCTCACCAAGGAGCTCAAGGTGGTGTACATGGTCCCTCCCCCCTCATTAATCCCCACAACAACCCTGAGGGTAGACAAGGCTGAGTTGCAGTGACTGGCTCCCAAGGTCACCTGGGGAGCTTAATGGTCAAGTGGTGATTCGAACTCTGGTCACCCAGGTCTAGCACACTTGTGGTGCCCTGGTTTCAGCTCTTTCAGCTCACTGAACAATTAAGTTTAATTGGCAGTCTAATGCCACAGGGTCTCCCCAAGGCACAAAATCTTTCCCCACCTTTTCTCCCTTTCATACCTCCCCATTCACAAAAGGGGGAGGTAGTTGCCAAAGGTTTTGGCTCAGTTCAGTACCAATTTTCTGAGAATCCTCCTGTAAAACAATCTCTCAAAGGACCTGTTGATGACATTTTACCATTGTACTGTTGAGAGTGTATTAACTTCTGGTCTGTGTGTGTGGTTTGGGAGCTGCACGGTCAGGGTAAAAACAATGCTGTCCAGGGTTGTAAAGACCGAGGAGAGAATAATTGGGTGCACTTTTCAAATCTACGCTTCCAGGTGCCATATGAAAGCTGCAGAGATAGCGCAGGATAGTGCGCACCCTGGAAATGATCTCTTTCAGCTTCTGCCTTGTGGAAGAAGGTACAGGGTTATAAAGACTAGGACTAGCCGCCTGAGAAGCAGTTTCTATCCAAATGTGATTTTGGTTTTAAACTCAGTGTAAGGTAGTCTCTATGGGAGTATATTGTATTTAATTATGGGATATCAGAGTTTTTAGGGGGGTAACCAGGTTGGGATAGCTGGGATAGCAGGCTTGTTGGTTTTTTAATGTCTTACATAGATTTTTTTCCGATTTGTTGTTCTGTATGGGACAATGACAATAAATATTATCGCATTGTATGAAGCATACAAATATCAAGGCTGGCCTTCCCAGTCTCAGCGCAGCCTCTGTCTATGTGCATAAGACGCAAGCTACAGAATAATAGAAGATATCATGGCTGCAATCCTGTGCACATTTTCCTGGGAGGAAGCCCCAGTGAACTCAGAGAGGTTTACTTCTGAGCAGGCATAGATAGGAGCACATAGCACTGTTGCAGCACATAGGATTATCCTGCAACTCTATTTATCGCTGCCCCAAACAAGGCTCTTCTATGAGATGGAAAACACTGGATTTTGTTGGTTATAAACTGCTTTGAAATCGTAGGTAGAAAACCCCCAGAGGGAGGGAAAATACACCAGGAATCTGTGAAACGACCTCTGCCACCACATGTCACATTGAATCAAATTGGCTATCGCTGTGCCGTGTGCTGACAGCACATTACGTGATGAGATTTGACATAATTTGGAGGAAAATATGGAGAGGAAATGTAACCTTTCCTGACATGTATTACATTAAAGCATCAATAGCATGAAGAACTGATAGGAGATCCATCTTCCTGGGGAATTAGACTCCAGAGAAGGACTCTTAAAGAGTGGGCAGATATAGATCCTGGGCGAAAGGTGTCCCCCAGGGTAATAAGGCAGATATTCTATTCACTTTCAAGGATACTTCCTGCATTGCAATTTTTTATTATTATTATCCTCAATATTTTCCAGCACTGCAAGATCTCACCTGCTGCACAGAGATGCAAACAGCTTCATTCACATCTATGTATAGCAAGAGATCAGGTCCGTTTGGAAATTTCACTTGGTTCAGATTTCATGCTGAAAGTTTTGGCATCAAGAGGAATTTTCGGTGAAATACTCAATGAAGAGGAAACGACTCATATAGAAACACCGTGTACAGTGGTACCTCTGGTTACGTACTTAATTTGTTCCAGAAGTCCATTCTTGACCTGAAACTGTACTTAACCTGAAGCACCACTTTAGCTAATGGGGCTTCCTGCTGTGGCCGCGCCGCCGGAACACGATTTCTGTTCTCATCCTGAAGTAAAGTTCTTAACCCAAGTTACTATTTCTGGGTTAGCGGAATCTGTAACCTGAAGCGTATGTAACCTGAAGCGTATGTAACCCGAGGTACCACACAGTGGGAAATAACCACTTCTTATTGAGGGAGGGGGGCTGAAAGGATGTGGGATGTTTCTTATATGAAATCAGATCATTGGTACTGTCCATACTGACCTGCAGTCACCCTCCAGGGTTTTAGGCAGGGATCTCTCCCAACTCTACCTGCAGATTTCAGGAACTGAACATGGTATTTCATGCATGTAAAGTAGATTATCCACCGCTGAATCACACCCTTTCCAAAACCAGTATTAATACACTCTCTATACCACCAACATGAAGCCAGCAGAAGTCACTATACAACCAGCAGGAGAAAAATGCTAAGTCCCAGAGATCTGGAATGCATAGCTGGGAAGAACCAAACAAATTCCATAATCAAGGCAACTGGTGTGTTTCTGCAGAGGATATTCCATGGCCAATATGTGTCTTCACTGGCTCGATTGCTTCATTGCTTTTAAATATTTAAAATGTTACACTGCAGGGAGAAGCCATTACTCACTGGTAGAACACATGCTTTTGCATGGAAAAATCCCTAAATTTAATCCCTCACATCTCTAGCAGATAAAAGAGCTGGAGAAGAGGAGACTGAGAGGAGATGTGATAGTCATCTTCAAATATCTAAAGGGAAGATGAAGCAAGCTTGCTTTCTCCTGCTCCAGAGAGTAGGGCCCAAACCAGTGGCTTCAATTTGGTAAGAGCTGTTTGACAGTGGAAGAGATTCACTTGGCAGATGATGGACTCTCCTATGTTGGAGGTTTTTAAGCAGAGGTTGGATGGCCATGGATGCTTTAAGTTGAGATTCTTAGGGGATTGGACTAAATGACTCTGCAATTCTATGATGAGGCATTGAGTTGGTGTACAGCAGTAGGTGGTTGGAGGTTGCGCAGCAGAGGAGGAGACCCACAAGTGCAGGAGGACAGCAGACAGCTCTTTGTAAGTGAGATCTGCTGCCCCTTCAAGCTGCCTGGAGCCTGTTGCCCTGAGACCACAACTTCACCTCATCTCATGGGTAGGCTAGCCCTGAGTAGAGCAGGCTTCCCCATACTGCTGCCCTGCTGATGTTGTTGGACTGTAAGTCTCATAAACCTTGCCCATTGCCCATGCTGGATTGGGCTGGTTGGGGTTGGAGTCAAATACATCTGGAGGACACAAGGCTAGAGATGGTTGGAGTAGCCTAATAGACTAAAAGCTCAACTCTCAATTCAAAACATGTTTTAAATGCATTTGACCTATAGAGCTTCCCATGAATGGGAGACTGAACTTGTTCCCACGGTTCATCATGATCCTTGATAGCATCTGAGATCTTGAGTGGTCACAGAAAGCCCATAACACATCATGAAAGGGGTTTTGTGATATATGAATGAATGCACAAGTCAATATAATCCATCACAAGGGGGACACACCGAGAAGAGTTAGTTGCAACTAATACCTATTGGAATCAATAGGATTTAAATTAATCCTATTCCACTGCTTTCAGTTAATGGGATTAGCAGCACAATCCTAACCATGTCTACTCAGAAGGATTTGTTGCTGAATATAATGGGGGTTTCTCCCAGGGAAGTGGGGTTAGGATTGCAGCTTTAGTCATCATTGACTTCCGGGGACTACGCGCAACCTCTCCCATTTGCCATTTAATTCTTTCAGCCTGTGTGAGAGTGACTCTTATTTAATGATAAGACCCAGGTTAAACTCCAAATTAAGATATGGTTGGAGATTGCAAGTCTACCTTCCCACCCCCTAATGTGAATTTTAATTAATATTATAACTGAAGGGGAAATGTAACTCATAAAATGTGTTCATCCAAGTTCTCGCTGCCTCGAAGCTGAACAAATAAATGTGGCTGAAATTCCATCAACGGAATACTTCAGGCACTTTCGGCTGCTTGCTTTTGCTATAGAAAAAAAGAAGAAGAAGAAGGGTCATTTATCCCATTCCATTTTAAATGTGGTGCTGTCAGAGGTTGCCTGCCCTGAAGACTGTATCCCTTGGACAGCAGAGCTACAGAATGACTCCAGAAAGCAAAAGTAATTCAACAGAGTTTCTGGGAGCCAACATTGTTACAGGAAATAAACACGGAACTCAGAAATAGGAGACACAGATCCCAGTACAGCCAAAAGCTTTCTGGGTGGCACGGTCCAAGAAACAATTGCTTCAGTTTCTTAAACCTGTAAGTAAACCCCCAAGTAATATCTGCACCAAATTTTAGCAGAGGTGAATTGGGAGCTATCATTTGGGGACAAAGGTTAGTGAAATTCCTTAAGAAGGCTGGCATGCCCATACTCCTAAAATCTGTAACACAAGGGAACAGCTGTAGCCAAGTGGTATGGTATCTGTTGTGCATGCAGAACATCACAGGCTCAACCCCCAGGATATTAATACAGTGGCACCTTGGGTTACAGATGCTTCAGGTTACAGACTCTGCTAACCCAGAAATAGTACCTCTTAATAGGGTTAAGAACTTTGCTTCAGGATGAGAACAGACGTGCGGCAACAGCACGGCAGCAGCGGAAGGCCCCATCAGCGAAAGCGCGCCTCAGGTTAAGAACAGTTTCAGGTTAAGAAAGGACCTCCAGAATGAATTAAGTTCTTAACCAGAAGTACCACTGTATATACATTGTTGTAAGTTGGGGGGATTTCATTGTTGAAGGAGCAAGGCAAGTCTCTTGGTGAATCAATGGGCCCAAAATATGGGTTTGTTCATGAAAGGAAGGAATTTGCTCTGTTTCAGAGGGCGAATGGATTGGCCCCCTCCCTCACCTGTCTGGTAGTGAGAAAGACAAAAGTCAGTAAGAGAGAGGGGGGGCGAGGGCTGGGCTGGGCTGGGCGTATGAAATAATAGAATCATAGAATTGTCAAACTGGTCATGTATTCCAACCTGCTGCAATGCAGGAATCTCTACTAAAGCATCCATTGATGATGGCCATCCAACCTCTGCTTAAAAACCTCCAAGGAAGAGGAGACCACCACTATCCAAGGGATGCCATTCCACTGTCGAACAGTTCTTACTGTCAGAAAGTTCTTTGTGATTTTGTGTCAGAATCTCATTCCATGTCACTTGAATCCATTGGTATGACTCTGACCCTCCAGAGCAGGAGAAAGCAAGCATGCTCCTCCATGTGACAGCCCTTGAGATATTTGAAGATGGCTATCATATCTCTGGGGTCCAGCACCGAGGGCCTTCTGGTGGTTCCCTCACTGCGAGAAGCCAAGTTACAGGGAACCAGGCAGAGGGCCTTCTCGGTAGTGGCGCCTGCCCTGTGGAACGCCCTCCCACCAGATGTCAAAGAGAACAACAACTATCAGGCTTTTAGAAGACATCTGAAGGCAGCCCTGTTTACGGAAGCTTTTAATGTTTGATGTATTATAGTATTTTAATATTCTTTTGGAAGCCGCCCAGAGTGGCTGGGGAAGCCCAGCCAGATGGGCGGGGTATAAATAATAAATTATTAAATTATTATTATTATTATTATCAGTCTCCACTTTTCCAGGCTAAACACACCCAGCTCCTTCAACTGTTCCTCATAAGGCTTGATTTTCATACCCTTGATCATCTTGTTTGCCCTCCTCTGTACACGTTGCAGCTTTTCAATAAACTTCTTAAACTGTGGCACCCAGAAATGGACTCAAGTATTCAAGGTGTGGTCTGACCAAGGGAGTGGTACACAGTGCTCTTTTCCTAGAAAAAGAGGTGCTGGAACTCACCATGAACATCTCCCTTGTTCTCTTATAATGGCTTTGGTGCCCACCTGAGAGGTGCCAGAACTGGGTTCCAGTCAATTCTGGCTGGGGGAAAAAAGCACCGGTGGTACTATTATTTGCCTTGATCTGGACACTATACTTCTGTTGATGCAACAGGCTGTTGGAAGAAGCCAGAGAGTGAGATCAATGCCTGATTTCTGCTGGAATCCAAGGCTGTGGCTACGGGAGAAGCAAGACTTTCTGGGGTGTTAAGGCTGTGAGCCCCACCATTGTTGGCTCAGGTTGTGTATCTGTGTAAATCGACTATATATCGTAAAGACCACAGACTTTAGGAAACTAATCCCTGGGTGGTAATAATAATAATAATAATATAATTATAATTTTATTATTCATACCCTGCCCATCTGGCTGGGTTTCCTAAGCCACTCTGGGTGGCTTGCAGCACATAAATAAATTGTAAAACATCAGACATTAATTTTTTCCTGACACAGGGCTGCATTCAGATGTCTTCTAAAAGTCAGCATAGTTGGAATTACTTGTTTCTGTTCAAATACTCTTTTAAACAGCTTGCGTTACGACTATCTCCTGCTCAAAACATTTATTTTATACAGAGATCTTAAATATATTTAGGCTTGCAGTTATACAGACCTACCTAGGAGTAAGTCCCATTGAACTCAACAGGCCATATTTCTGGGTAGATATATCTAGAATTGTGCTTTGAATGCCTACAACAAAAGAAGCCGTTCATTCATTAAGAGTAACAGACAGTGATAATTGTGCATTTAAAAAAATTACTCTAATAACTATAGTGACAATAGATTCAAGAGTTGGCATTTTAGTTCTGAAAGAGCTATGAAACTGTGCAGGAACAAAAGAAGAAATAAGCAAACTTGCATTCCACTTTTTGCCATAACTATTTCAGGTACTATATCGGACCCAGCCTGCCTCATTACCAGCAAAAGAAAATAACTTCTGTGACATATTGTGTAAGCCATTTTCTGCGGTAGCTCCCACTTTATGGAATTCTGTGCCCAGGGAGGCTCATCTAGCGCCATCAATATATCTCTTTAGGTGCCAGGCAAAGACTTTGCTCTATAACCAGATCTTTATTTTTAACTAACTGTGGCTTTTTTGAAATGAGTGGAATGTTTTTTAATGTATTTTCCCTTTCTTGTTTGTTCTGGGCAAGAAAAAGTGACTAAGAAATTATAACAGCAACAGCAGCAACTGTGTACACCATGTTGAATGTTACTGTTGTGTGGTTTCCCCAATGAGTGCTGAGTTTTGCAGTTGCCAAGAGGGAGAAACAAAAGCACCTCTCTGAAGAATGCCAGCAAGCAATCTCTTGCTGCTAGCACAGCTACCATTTTGTTGTATGAGGAGCTAAAATCTCGCTTGTCTAACACAACATGCCCATGGACCTGCAATGACTCTTTTAAAGAGTCCATTCGAAAGATCGCATTGCCATTTTTGTTGTTTTACTGGGTGGGGCCAGAGGCGAATTGGGCAGAGAAGTAAATGGGAATTTTACCACTTTATGCTAGACTAGTTTCTACGCACGCATACACAATCCCTCTCTGTCCTCCATCAAAGGCCAGCAAGAAGCACTTTTAACATTCAAGGACATGTTCCAGCCAGGAAAAAAACACACTCAAGAAATAGGAGTGGTGATGACAGGTGTGGCCCAGGAAGGAATGTGGTGTGGGGACAGCCTCAATGGCTAAATACAGAGACCTAAAGGACTACATTTGGCTCCCAGGCTTGAGATATGTCCGCTCTCTAGACTTGATGAACATTTCATCTGATTCAGCAGAGATGTACCTTAACTAGACTTCACGTGCATCTGAATTTCCCCTAATTGCCGAAAGCTTCTAGTGCATGTAAAATATCCATGCAGAAAAAGGCGTTGAAGTTTATCTCTTTGAAAATGCAATTACCTTGCATTTTGCATGCCAGGCTTGCTGTTTGTAAGTCCATTTGAATATTTGTTCCTCAAGTCAGTGCTTTTGAAGCATCAGGTGTCGTCGTGATTTCTATCATTTCCGCACACCCTCCACCCCACTCCTCTCTCCTTTAATAGAGACAAGCTAAATGTTCTCTTATTACCATTGCGAAGGAGGCCCATTAAATATTAAAGAGATGCCTCACTTCTTATTTGGCTGGTTGGCCTTTTTTCATTATTTAATGAAGACGATTGCCTCAAATGACGGCTGTGAAATATTGACTGTATTAATTATAAAGGAACATAATACCCAAAAGCTGCTCAGCTGTAACTGAAAACACACACACACACACACACACACACACACACACACTTGGCCCTAGAGTTTGCTTAGGAAAGAGTGGCCTACAATCTGGGTCCTTGAAAAGAGAACAAGGCAAATTCACACCATACATTCAAAGCAACACGCTTGGACTACTGCAATGCGCTCTACTTGGGGCTACCTTTGAATGTGACTCAGAAACTGCAATTAATCCAGAATGTGGCAGCTAGACTGGTGTTTTGGAATGGCACTGAGACCATATAACACCAGTCCTGGAAGATCTTCATTGGCTCCCAGTATGTTTCCGAGCACAATTCAAAGTGTTGGTGCTGACCTTTAAAGCCCTAAACGGCCTCAGTCCTGTATACCTGAAGGAGCGTCTCCACCCCCATCTTTCTGCCCGGACGCTGAGGTCCAGCTCTGAGGGCCTTCTGGCAGTTCCCTCACTGTGAGAAGTGAGGTTACAGGGAACCAGGCAGAGGGCCTTATTGGTAGTGGCACCTGCCCTGTGGAATGCCCTCCCAGCAGATGTTAAGACAATAAACAATTATTTTACTTTTAAAAGACAACTGAATGTGGCCCAGTATTGGGAAGTTTTTAATGTCTGACGCTGTATAGTTTTTAATATTCAGTTGGAAGCCGCCCAGAGTGGCTGGGGAAACCCAGCCAGATGGGCGGGGTACAAATGTTGTTGTTGTTGTTGTTGTTGTTGTACCATTTTTAACAACCATGGCTTCCCCCCAGGAATTCTGGGAGCTGTATCTTTGCAGAAGACCTTCCAAGTGTCCCTGTTTTCTAGGGGCGGTCCCAGATTTACAGAATCCATCCCAGCTTCTGATTTGATCCCGGAATGTCCCACTTTTCCTGAAGACGTGTCTATTTTCATCTGAGACATGTTGGAGGGTGTGGAGTTATGCGGTATGGAATTATGCGATCCCTGAGCCAAGGGGATAAGTAACTATACAACCTTTAGAAGACATCTGAGCAGAGTGGGGATCATGAATGCCAGATTTGACTCCTTAGAGGAAATGAGGAATGTGAATGCAAAAAAAATAAAATACAAAAATAACCAAGTATGGGTTTTTCCCACTCCACAACTGCTAACGTTTCCATGATTACTTGCCACTGGGCTCATTTTGAGCCACATTAAATCCCAATTACCTGAGGAAAATACGTATCCTATTCCTGAGTCATAAAAGAAAGAAAACACACACCCCAACCTATCTGCTGTGTGATTTCTTTCAGAGCTTTACTTTGCTGAGTGAAATTTAGATGGTTTTGTTTTGATACCTGGGTCCTTTGGCCCCTGTGAAATATTTTATAGATTTCCAGTTGTTGGTTGTTTTATTTTAAGGGGGAGGGAGAGAAAAGCAAGACCCCCAGCACTCCACCTCTCGCTGCCTGACCTCCCCATCCCAGCGAATCTCCTTTCTGAAATATAATCACAGAACGCTGAATGAGTGCCAAAGAAATTCCAATTACTGCACTGGCGATAACACCACTAGAAAGCTTTGAATAATTAACTGATTATTGTGTACAGGGGCTTCATTGGGATTTGTAATTTGCAAAACTTTTTCAATTATTTAGCCACATAATGTGGAAAAAGAGGGTGGGGGGAGAGGCAAGACTGAGAAGAAAATTGAAAATCCCATTAGCTTGTCCTCCCTTTGTCCGATATGCCAGCTTAAGAACCTTTTGTACTTGAATGTACAAGAAGACAAGACATCTCTGAGACAAAGCTGCCAGACAAGTGCAGCTGCCTTTTTTACTTACTAGTCGACACGTAGAAAACAAGATTTGTCTTCCTCGATCAAACTAAGGGTCTTTTTTTCTTTTTATGAACACTAGGAGAAAGCTGCTGGGTCAGGTCAAAGGCCCATCTAGTCCAATTTTATCTCCTTCACAGTTACTTACCAGAGGCAACTCACATGGAAGACATGAGCACAACAGCTCTCTCCTTGTGATAGCCAGCAACTGGTATTCAGAAGCAGACTGAATGTGGAGGCAGAACACAAAGTAGCCATTGATATCTCCCATGAACTTGTCTAATTCTCTTTTAAAGGAGTGGAACAGGCAGGGGCGGCCATTGGTAATATGGCGCCCTGAACAAGGACAACATTGGATACACCCTCCCAGACTGAATATATGTTATTTTCACAATAGTTCCTTTTTTAAAACGGTTGCTTTTTACGAATCTTCTCAGTAGGTACCTTTATAATTATATAATGGTTGCTGTTGTTATTCTTATTTTGCGCCCCCTTGGCTCAGCACCCTGTGGGACGAAACTTCCTGCAGTGCCCTAAATCTGGCACTGGACCAGGGATGTTCCTGAAGGCCAGACAGAGAGGGCTGGAGATCCATATTCTTCCCCTCTGCCTGAGGTTCCCCATCCCTGGTCAAAACTATTATTGTTGTTGTTATATATTTATTTATACCCTGACTCAAGGTGGTTTACAATAAACATTAATAGAATTAAAACCACACACACACACACACACACACACACAAAATTACAAACATGCATTCACAACAAAAACAACATGGCACCAGGGCTTTCAGTAAAAGCAGCTGGCTCCCCAAAGCCTCTTGGAATAAGAATGTCTTCACCTACCAGTGGAAAGACAGCAAGGAGGGAGCCAGTCTGGCTTCTCTAGGGAGAGAGTTCCAAGGTCTGGGAGCAGCCACTGAGAAAACCCTCTCCCATGTCCCTACCAAGGGGACATGCCTGTGAGAGTGGTGGGACTGAGAGAAGGGCCTCCCTTGAAGACCTCAAAACCCAGGCAGGTGCATATCAGAGAATATTGTCCTTCAGATAGCTTTGACCTAAGCTGTACAGTCGTACCTTGGTTCTCAAATGCCCTGTGACTCAAACGTTTTGGCACCCGAATGCTGCAAACCCAGAAGTGAGTGTTTCGGTTTGTGAACGTTCTTTGGAACCCAAACATCCGACGTGGCTTCTACGGCTTCCGAATGAGTGCAGGAAACTCCTGCAGCCAATCGGAAGCTGTGCCTTGGTTTTTGAACGTTTTCAAAAGTCGAACAGACTTCCGGAATGGATTCCGTTCAAGAACCAAGGTATGACTGTGTAGGGTTTTATAAGTCATAACCTGACCTTTGAATTGTGCCCGGAGAAAGAAAAGTAGGCAGTGGAGCTCTTGCAGCAAGCGAGTCATATGCTCTCTATAGCCAGCCCCAGTTCTTTTTTATTACTACTAGTACTACTACTACTACTAATAATAATAATAATTTATTAATTATACCCCTCCCATCTGGCTGAACTTCCCCAGCCACTCTGGGCAGCTTCCAACAAAATATTAAAATACAGTAATACATCAAACATTAAAAGCTTCCCTAAACAGGGCTGCCTTCAGATGTCTTCTAAAAGTCTGGTAGTTGTTGTTCTCTTTGACATCTGATGGGAGGGCGTTCCACAGGGAGGGCACCACTACCGAGAAGTCCCTCTGCCTGGTTCCCTGTAACTTGGCTTCTCACAGTGAGAGAACCACCAGAAGGCCCTCGGCGCTGGACCTCAGTGTCTGGGCAGAATGATGGGGGTGGAGACGCTCCTTCAGGTATACTGGACCGAGGCCGTTTAGGGCTTTAAAGGTCAGCACCAACACTTTGAAATGTACTGGGAGCCAATGTAGGTCTTTCAAGACCAGTCTTATGTGGTCTCGGCAGCCACTCCCAGTCACCAGTCTTCTTCTTCTTCTTCTTCTTCTTTGAAGATTTTCTTGTTTTGCAAAATAACCAAACAAGGAAAGGTACATATAGTCAGCTCTTGGAGGTGGATGAAGTTATTGAGCACTTTCCAAAGGCAGCCCCACGTAGAGCGTATTGCAGTAATCTAAGCAGGATGTAATTAAGGCCTGAGCCACCGCAGGGCAAATTAGCCCTCCAGTTGCTTCTTAGAGAGAGCCTCCTCCATCGAACAAGGGATTACACTGAACGACTGCTAAGCACCTGCCTTACTGCCAACCTAAACAAAAACGAGAACCAGACAGGGTATGCTTTGAAGCATCTGGGAAAGAAACACACAGACATGCTTATATTACAGCTTCATTGCAAAAGGGAGCGAGAGGGGAGAGCACAGTTTCTTCTTGTTGTTTTCTGAAAGGAAAAGCCATGGTGAATGTAAGCGGTTTGACCTTTGCTGAACTGATGCCATTTCCTCTCTGATAGTCATCAAGTTTCAACTAGGAAGAGCACGACTTCAAATAAAGAGTGTGGAATAAGGCCTATTATGGCAGCAGGACTTCCTCCCTCCGCACAAGAGACTGATGGTAACAAATTATAAATCAACATAACCCCCCGCTTTTGCCTCTAAATTATTGAGTGGGAAACTAAAACCTTGGAGAGGCTTAAGCAATCTATCAGTCGCTAAGCTTGTGTTGGAAAATTAGCTCGTGATATGTAATGATCTTTCCTATACATTTTAATTCCTTTTAACTGTTTAAATAGAATTTGAGTAATAGCTTCTTAATGTTCACCACAGAAGGTAACTAAATCTTTAATGGACTCTCGTTGCAGCCAACTTAATATCATAATTTAATTGAAGATTGCACAGGCACGCACACACAGGAATAACAGTCATATTTTTGTCAACCTTGCTTTCTTAAATATTTAGATTTACCAAGTTAGTCATGGGTCCCTCTACCCACTCGCCACAGAACCGTAGGTTAGCTACATAGTGTTGATTTTTATATCTCTCTGAAGTGTACTTTATGCCAAAATGCACTATTAGGTCCATAACTTAATAATGTAAGAGGCATAGCTGTCAAGCATCCCTTATTTGGCGGGGCAGTCCCTTATCCCAGCGCCATGTCCCACTGCTGTGCCGTATTGATGATGTCCCTTGAATAAGCTACTGAAGGTAATGGGGCCCTTTCTATGTCCAGCTGTCCTTTGTCAACAACAAATTGTTGCTGTTTTTTGTGTTGAATATATGCTATATGGTAATTTATGGACCTAATAGGTATCTAAAGCCATTTGCACGCAACAAAATATGTATTTTATCAAAGTAATTGTTGATCCCTTATTTTGGAGGCTGCTGGTCCCTTATTTTCAAATCTGTAAGTTGACAGCTATGGTAAGAGGAGCCTGACGGATTAGATCAATAGCCCATCTAGTCCAGCATCCTGTTGTCAGAGTGGTCACCTAAAAGCTTGAATGAAACACACAAGCAGGATTCAAGCACAAGAGGCTTTCCCCCTTCTGTGGTCCACAGCGACTGGTATTCAGAAGCATTACGGCCTCTGACCACGGAGGACCTAGTAGCCATCAACAGTCCTCTCCATGAATTTGTCTCCTGCTCTTTTAAACCCATCTAAGTTAGTGGCTGACATAATAATAATAATAATAATAATAATAATAATAATAATAATAATATATTATTTATACCCCGCCCATCTGGCTGGGCTTCCCCAGCCACTCTGGGCGGCTTCCAGAAAATAGTAAAATACTGTAATACATCAAACATTAAAAGCTTCCCTAAACAGGGCTGCCTTCAGATGTCTTCTAAAAGTCTGGTAGTTCTTGTTCTCTTTGACATCTGGTGGGAGGGCATTCCACAGGGCGGGTGCCACTACCGAGAAGGCCCTCTGCCTGGTTCCCTGTAACTTGGCTTCTCGCAGTGAGGGAACCGCCAGAAGGCCCTCGGTGCTGGACATCAGTGTCCGGGTAGAACGATGGGAGTGGGGACGCTCCTTCAGGTCTACTGGGCCTTTGAGGTCGTTTAGGGCTTTAAAGATCGGCACCAACACTTTGAATTGTGCTCGGAAACGTACTGGGAGCCAATGTAGGTCTTTCAAGACACTGTCTTCTGTGGGCGTGAGTTCCATAGTTTAACTATGCATTCAGTCCCCTCTCTTTCCCTTTTGACTTGTCTATTTAAATTCCGTAAGTCATCACCAACTCAGACCACAGATAGCCATTACAGGAGAAACATAGGGAGTGTGTAAAATACCACTTGAAAGTTTACCACGTCTGTTCTCCCCCACCCACCTCAAATCAATTGCACCTGCAGTATACATCAATCACCAGAACATAGGAGGAAACAGCAGATCTGCACTCAACAACCAACAACAGAGCTCAGGTGGAGAACCAGTGTCCCACTAGAAGGCTAGTCATTTTGAGATGACGCCTTAGGGAAAAAGCAATTCATTGAGTTTAGTTTTCCTTTCCTTTCCTTTATTTGGACTTGTACTTGGCCATAGGTGAATCTGTCCGTTTTGGTTTCTGTCTGTTTCTCATTTTTCCAGTCCTAAATTCAGTATGTCACATTTATGCTTCCGTCTGATTATTATTCTTTTTTAAAAATAGTAATAATAATAATAATAATAATAATAATAATAATAATAATAATTGCTTTTTCTGTCTGATTATTATTCTTAACCCTCATGAAAATTCATCAGCATTTGAATATGAATTTCTCCTAACATTTTGGTAGACAATTTTGCCCTTTTTTTTTTGGAAGCCCTTTCTCCAAATATAATGCACGGTTTTACATTATTTTCACTAATATATTCATTTTGATGCAAAGGTAAAAATGTAAAGGTAAAGGACCCCTGGGTGGCTAAGTACAATCAAAGGCGACTATGGGGTGTGGCACTCATCTCACTTTCAGGCCAAGGGAGCCAGCATTTGTCCACAGCTAGCTTTCTGGGTCATGTGGCCAGCATGACTAAACTGCTTCTGGCACAACGGGACACCATGATGAGTACCAGAGTGCACAGAAATGCTGTTTACCTAGGAGAGAGCAACGAGAACTCACCCCGTCGTGGGGATTCAAACTGCCAACCTTCTGATTGGCAAGTCCAAGAGGCTCAGTGGTTTAGACCACAGCACCATCCAAGCCCACTCATTTTGCTGAAAACTTTACCCTTGCATATGCGTTTTTGCACACATTATTTGCCTGGGGAACTGCATTGAAAAATTCAGAGTAGCAAAATTTCTGAAGCATGGCTGTATTTCCGTTCATATCCTTCTTCCCCGAAAGTGTGACTTAATGTAAATGCAAACTGAATCAAATTTCTCCGCCATACAGTTTGCACTCTCTGGACCATGGGTGACTTTTAAAAAGGACCCTCTCTTGCATTGTGGTTTTTAGAGCTGGGAACATTAATTGAAGCTATGTGAATATCTGGCATATCTCAGCCATTCCCAGGTGCGAAGCCAAGTCTGAAATTCACATTGCATTAGGGATGTCCAAGATGGCTTGAGATGTGCGATTGACCTCGCTCACAGTTGGTTAGTTTCCAATCCATTAGTTCACACAACTCACATTTTTCACTTCATTACTTCACAGTTTGTTGGTTCATAATTTTTCTGTCTGTTACAATCAGCTTTGGTGTTATACACGAGAGAGGTTAAACAAAGGGCAGATAGGTATAATTAAGCTTTTGGTGGAAGGCGAGAAAAGAGTGAAACAGCAGAAACAAATAGTGTGATGTCTTTGGACCAGCTGTTTAACCCAAAGCAAAAAAAAAAAAAATGTTAATTTTAAGGGAAAAGGAAATGTTGTTTGTCTAGTCTTTTGCTTCTCTTGAGATTCTTCAGTTTAATCTGTAGTTTGGTCTGAGATTTCCCTTTAGGTAAAAATCAGCAACAATTTAGGACTTGTGCCACATGGTTTAACCCATGTGGGTGGCGCTGTGGGTTAAACCACAGAGCCTAGGGCTTGCTGATCGGAAGGTCGGTGGTTTGAATCCCCGCGACGGGGTGAGCTCCCGTTGCCAGTTCCATGCTCTTGCCAACCTAGCAGTTCGAAAGCACGTCAAAGTGCAAGTAGATAAATAGGTACCGCTCTGGCAGGAAGGTAAACGGTGTTTCTGTGCGCTGCTCTGGTTCGCCAGAAGTGGCTTAGTCATGCTGGCCACATGACCCGGAAGCTGTACGCCGGCTCCCTCAGCCAGTAAAGCGAGATGAGCGCCGCAACCCCAGAGTCGGTCACAACCGGACCTAACAGTCAGGGGTCCTGTACCTTTACCTTTTACCAAGTTAGATCCTTGGTTCATCTAGCTCAGTCTTGTCAACACTGTCTACAAGTGGCTTCAGACAGGAGTCTCTCCCAGCCTAACTTAAAGACACCAGTGATTGATGACATTTGCCAAAAGGAGAGAAAAAGAGGTGGCTGGTTCAGCCCAGTGGCCCAGTTAGTCCACTATCCTGTTCTCACAGAGGCCAGGCAGATGTCTCTGGGAAGACCGTGTCCTGACCCCCAGAAACTGAGCTTTGACTATTCAAGGTTTACCCATTCACTTTTATTGAGAAAAAGCTTTTGGTGTATTAGCCCCTCAATGCACTTCCGACAATACACATAGAAAAGGATAATACTGGCCCCAAAATGGAAAGACGATAAGATACCAACCAAAGAAGAATGGCAAGAAAAACGGATGGAATATGCTGAAATGGTGATGCTAACTGGAAAACTTAGAAATTTTTAAAAAGATTGCAGACTATTTATGTTGTACTTACAGAAACATTATAAAGTAGTGGACTCACTAGTAGGGTTTGAGAAAACACAACCAACAACAAACACCGAAATTAAGATGTAATAACTGGAAAATAAGAAAGTGTAAGAGGTAACTTGAAAACAACTATGGTACAAAAATTATAAGAATATAACAATATTTAACTTAAAGAATGCAATGTTAAGGTAGAACAAAATAAGCAGGGGAAGTAAATATGTAAAGAACCAGAAGAGGAAGTTGAGGGAAGTCATGAGGGTTGGGGGAGTTTGGGAATTATACTTTTTACTTTTTCTGAGATAATGTTGATTGTGATGAATAGAAAATAGTAAAACTAAATAAAAAAACATTTTAAAAAAATTAAAAAGGAAGAGCTCTTTTCTTTTATTCATTCATTCATTCATTCATTCATTCATTCATTTTGCTGCACAATACAGACTTTTCTAATGGCCTTGTTTATTATCCTCACTGCCAAGCTATGCTAAGCTTTAGCAAACTTGAACCAGACTTGTGCATCTCTCTGTCCCGGCCCGAAATACCAAAGGGGCTAAGAGAGGGGCATTCTCTCAGGCTTTCTCTTTGCCTTATCAGCAACCACCCCCTCTACTTCCAGCATTCCCCACTCAGGATTACACTTCCACCTGTAGGGTACTCAACCTCCCCTTCTCCCTCAGAGTGACTGTCAACATGCAAAGGGCCAGAAGGCCAGCTGGCAAGCCCCAGCCCGGACGTCTCCTTCCATTGACCCGTGCTCAACGTACATCAGCGACCCGAGCTTCAAAAGCCAGGGCACGCAATTAGCAGAGTGTACTGTGCAATTAGCAATTAGCAGAGTGTACAGAGACATGGGCCACAGAGCCTAGGACTTGCCGATCAGAAGGTCAGTGGTTCGAATCCCCGTGACGGGGTGAGCTCCCATTGCTCGGTCCCTGCTCCTGCCAACCTAGCAGTTCGAAAGCACATCAAAGTGCAAGTTGATAAATAGGTACCACTCTGGTGGGAAGGTAAACGGCACTTCTGTGCACTGCTCTGGTTCTCCAGAAGTGGCTTAGTCATGCTGGCCACATGACCCAGAAGCTGTACGCCGGCTCCCTCGGCCAATAAAGTGAGATGAGTGCCGCAACCCCAGAGTCGGTCACGACGGACCTAATGGTCAGGGGTCCTTTTACCTTTACCTTACTGCACACACAGAAGTAGGCGTGAGGTGTGTGGAGTCATGCTACAGCTACAGATTTATTAAACATAAATCAGAACAAAGAAACATGTCATCTCTCGCTCATGTCATCTCGGAGAGAACAGCAAAAGCAAAAGCTTTATGCAAATGGAAGTTCCCAGCATACTGTGCTGGAGTGTAAACAGACATGTGACTTGCAACAATCTCATGCCTGTTCCTTAAGGAGGAATGGAAATGTCAACAGTTATTACATGCAGGGATGCCAACTTGAATAGAATATTGGGAGGAGGCATGGTGCATGGAGACCATTTGAATGGCAACGCCCATCACCTTTGGGGGGAGGGGGACAGCCACCTCAAATATTTTATTGGAGGGCGAAGACTCCTCAGCCCCTAGAAGTTGGCTCCTATGTTCACATGCCTCCTCCTCTCTGGGAGGACCTGGCATGGGTGGTGGGGAGATGGTGTGGGAAGCTTGCTGGGGTGAGGACGTGCACAGGAAATCAAGGGGTTCTTGCTTCTCCTCCTCTGTATCACTAGCCTCCAGTCCTTCCCCCTTGGAGGTGGGTCCCACAACTCAATGGGTGTTTCCACCTCCCCAGGATTATCCTCTCCCCCTTCTGCACTCCCCTCGGTTCATTCTCCTCCTGTGTCGGGCTTGGGGAAGCCTCTCCCTCCCCCACCGATGGCACCA